>NC_089222.1:15037740-17437740 GCF_963924675.1 Phocoena phocoena | reverse complement strand
CATTAGCATTCTGAAAAATTATGGTTATCTTCTTTGGAATTTAATTCAATGTTTAGCTTGGTCTTTTCTATAAAGAACTTTCCAAAAATAAGCTGGTAAACAGTGGTGTGACAAACAGAATTTACCTAACACAAAAATAAATCTTAAAATGAAACCATTTAACTATCTGTTCTAGCAGTGACAGTAAGTTACAAAATGCTAAAATCTCAAAAAAGAATTTGCAGGACATAGGAGCTAAACTATAAACTACTGTCAATTTTTTTTTTTACTGTGGTAAATACTTTATCAGAGCTATTGCTTTTACTATTAAGATAATTAGATACTTTTATTAAAACAGTTATTTAGCTAAAATATTCATTTGTAAAAGTAATATCACCTTCCTCCAAGGTAAAATGCAAAACGGCACTTTCTAATAATTGTTCTTAATCCATACACCATGTTTACACTGTGTGTAACTTCAAAACCAGAGGAAGTATAAACTGCTAACAGGATTCTCACCAGCCAGAGTTTGATGTCTGATGTCATTAAATATACTTTTTAAAAGAAGATAATGTTTGCTTTTGCCAGGCAGGCATCTTTTAAATTTTTCTCAGATTTATTATTTTATTATCAACAATTACAGATAAATGAATGTGGAAGGTAATATAAAAAGTGCATAGCAAGCACACACCTTGCTGTGTAAAGAAAGGACATTACCACCACTGTTAGATAGAGGTTTCAGGAGAAATTAAGCTGAACAGATTCTCTGGTCATAGTCTGGCTTACGCACCCCTGAGAGTTCCCAACTCTTAAATATGAATAGGTAATCTCTGCATAAGATAAGATTCTGTCAATCAGCTATTGCCAAATCCTGAGACTTCTGAAGATTCTGTGGTACAAATCAGATTGGTTCTAGGTTTTCTCCACCACCAGCTTAGTATTGGGTTAAATCAGGGCATATAAAGTCATTTTCCTCCCTCCTTCCCTCCCTCCCTCCCTCCCTCCCTCCCTCCCTCCCTTCCTTCCTCCCTTCCTTCTTCCCCCTTACAAAATGTTTAGCTGTTGTCTCCTCTCCCACTTTTTCCATCCTTGTAGGTTTGTGTTTAAAAAAAAAAAAAAAATCCTTTCATTATAGTTTTAGAGGGATTTGGGGAGGGAGCAAGATTAGATGTGCACACTCATCTGCCACCTTAAATGATGGCATATTTCCTAGTGTAGGAAGTCATGATTAACCATCCCTCTATAGATTAACATTGAGTTTTTTTCAAAATTTTGGATATTGCAAACAACACTGAAATGACCATTTTTATGCCTTTGCTCCTACAGGATGGGTTCTTTGGGAATGCAAACTGATATGACCTTTCTGGAAAACAATGATGATCAAAATCAGAAAAGCACATGACTCAGGACTTTATAGGCTACATGTATTTACATACAGTTAAATGGATATTGCTAAATTGCCCTCTAGAATAGTTATGTCAATTCACTTTCTCATTAACAGAGCACTGAAGAGCCTGTTCCTCTATATTTATTTATTTATTTCTTTTGTCTTGATTATTAGAGGGGTGTAACTGCTTTTCTTCATTACTGGATTTTTGCATTACTTCTATGAATTATCTATTTATGTCCTTTACCCATTTTTCTACTGGATTCCAATCTTTTTATTATCTTTACAGGAAATCCTTATATATTAATATTTTATATTAACCTTTTATCTGTTAATAGATTATTTTCCTCTAGTCTATTAGTCTTTTTTAATGGGGTCTTTTGTCATCCAGAAATTTTATATTTTTATGCTGTAAAATTCCTTATGTTGTAAAATTCTTTACGGTTTTGTGATGCTAAGAGAGTCTCACCCTCTCAAAATATTATAAAAATGGTCCCCCGTATTTTCTTTTAGCTGAAATAACGTATTCATGTAGTTTTTTGCATGTTCTGCCACCCCAGCCTCCATAATCCATGAGTGTGAAACTAAAACTACTTAGGAGCAAATAGGGGCATTGTGTGACCATGAATCTTTGGAGGCACACACTCTCTGGAAATACAGAAAAAAAGAATTTCTACAATCTCTGGGCATTTGATGTACATCAAGAAAAGATGGGTCAGAACAGATGGGTCATTTTGAAAATTATATAGATTTTATAACAAAATAGTTCAAAGAGCATCCATACAGTTTATAACTCACTGTTAGCTGATCATGTTCTCTGGTTTCACAGCAGTTTGTTTACATTTCTTATCCTCCCTACTAGATTACCCTCAATCTTGTAAAGGCAAGAATCTTATCTTAATTCATCTTTGTGTCCATTACACTGTCTACTAAAATACTCTGAACATAAAAGATTCTAGAATATTTGATGAAATGAACTATATCTTGTAGAAATATAACTAAAACCAAACTATTTAAAAGATCATATACTTTATAATGAAAAGATATTGTGAACACAATAATTTCAGTAATAATAATAACAGCATCAAACATTTATTGTGTATTTACTAAATGCCAGACACTATGCTAAGCCCTTTACATACATTCTCCCTATTAAGAACACATTATGTATTTTATCACATACATAATATTTTTTTAAATCTTCCAATTGCTGGAGTGGAGAGTCATATTTTGCTCACTCCCGTCACTGTCTTGACTTCTTTTCATTTGAGAAAGTTTTTGCAGAAGGATTGTTTCATAGTTTGATCTTAACTTTCTCTTTACAATATCAGTATTTACAAAGTGATTTCTTTAAAGGCTTGGATAGTAGAAAAACTTAAGTTTCTATTTATGTACCTCATGTAAACCCAATTCCAATTTCATCACCATTTCAGAAAGACGATGATTTTCTAACTTGAGTGACTCCAACTGAGCCAAAATCTCCTGAGAAGGGAAAAGCAAAAAACAAATAAATGTAACAAATAAATCAAACGCATCTTATAAAATTTTTCCACATGTAATTTTCATTAGGCGAGGTCACATTCTTCATTCATATATACAAATACTTTCTGAAAGGTTGTTGAAAAGGTGTTTCAACATGAATTCATATGCATGCAATTAGAATACTATTCTAAGAAGATGAATCAGGCACTGGTAACCCCCAGCACTCCTCTTACTGGCCTCCACCTCCAGCATCACGTGGACTGCACTCCTTTCACAAGGTAGTAAAACTTATTTTCAGTCCTCATTCTCCTTAGCTTTTCTGCTTAGCCATTCCTACTTGAAAAGATTCCTTCCTTCCCTGCCTTCCTACTTCCTTTGTGAAAACTACCTGATTTCCTTCCTTATTGCTACTTTTCTTTTTAGCTCCATTCCAACACCTTTTTACCCTAAATGAGTAGATTCCTAAGTTTGGTGCAAGTCTCTCCTCTTCATACTCTATGCCTTCTCGCTATAATATCAAAGTCTCTCAGGGTTTCAAATGCCAACTTCATGCAAAGATTTCCACAGCTAAATGTCTTACCTTGATTTTAATCTTGAACTCCAGGCCTTCTGTGGAATTGACTACTAGATATTTCCATATGGAAGTCCAGCCTTTATCTCAAACCAGTGTCCCAGCTTGCCTATTTTATGTACCCTTTATACAAACTCATTATCCTCCTCAAACCTGCTCCCTATCTTTTCTGTATTTCACTAAAGAGCATCACTTCCTTTTCAGTTGCCCAAGCCAGAATCCTGAGTGACATCTTTTCCTAACTCTGTCTAACTCATTCTCCTGGTCCAATCAAATACAAAGTCCAGTCGATTTTCTCCAGAATGCATCCATTTCCCTCTGCCTCCCTGGCGCAGTGCTCGGGCCACAGTCCCGCTGCTGTGACAGCATCCGAGTGGTCTCTTTGCCTCCTCACTTATTCTCCACACGATAACCACAGAGACCTTTTACTCCTGCACAGGGTGGGCAGGCCCTTCAGGAGCAGGTCACTGCTTTCCAGTCTCATCCCTGACCACTCGCCCTGTCTGAACTCTGGTCTGTCACAGCGAACGTGGCACAGCCTTAATACACACCCTACACACCACAGAGAGGGTCTCTTCACTTGTCTCATCTACTCTCACCTCCCACCAATCTCCACTAGACTGCTTGTTAACCAGTCTACCCTTAGCCTGAAGGAGAGGGCTAATAAAAATTTACTAAATTAACTACTATGGAAATTATACCTTTAATAAATTGAATCTTCAAAAACAAACTTCAGGGGCTTCCCTGGTGGCACAGTTGTTGGGAATCCACCTGCCAATGCAGGGGACATGGGTTCAAGCCCTGGTCCGGGAAGATCCCACATGCCGCAGAGCAACTAAGCTCATGCGCCACAACTACCGAGCCTGAGCTCTAGAGCCCACGAGCCACAACTACTGAGCCCGTGTGCCACAACTACTGAAGCCTGCACGCCTAGAGCCTGTGCTCCGCAACAAGAGAAGCCACTGCAATGAGAAGCCCGTGTACAGCAATGAAGAGTAGCCCCCGCTCACCACAACTAGAGAAAGCCTGCACACAGCAACAAAGACCCAATGCAGCCAAAAATAAATAAATAAATTTTAAAAACAAAAACAAAACAAACTCCAAATAAAGAGAATTTTTGTTTGAGTTTCACCTTGTGCTCTACTGCTTTTTCTTCTGCCTTTTGTATCTCTGCTTTGAGTTGCCTCTCCATGTCAGAGGAAGAACTTTTGGTGGAAGCAATAGTGATATCTCGCTGATGTAACTCTCGAGTTAGCTGGGAGATCTCCATTTTCATTCCCTCTAGTACAGAACTGTAACTCTGTTCAGCCTGCAAAATCTGTTCTTTCAACTACAAAGAAATAGAAGGCATTAAAAATTAAGAGAAGACATGTTAGATAGAAAAATATAATAATAAAGTAATTTTTACCTTACCTCAAGACATGAATTTTTCCCTGATTAAATCTGCAGAAAATTAGCAATTTACCAAGCTGCATATCTGTACTGAAGGTCAGGTGGTTATACCCACAATTACCTATTAGATTTCAAAACAGGGAGAGATGCCCTACTCAAATGCTGAGAACCAGTATCAAAGTCAAAGCCACATTGTTTAGAGGACAGCGCCTGTCACCTTCGTTCTTTTTCTAGTTGCAAATCTAAAAATTTTGCTTATATAGTTTCCTGGTCCACAGAAGACAACAGAAAGGCAAGAGGAAGAAAGGGGCTAGAAGTAATCTCAAAGAAGTGATAAAAAATATGAGTCAACAAACAGGACAGCCAGGGCCCACTAACATAGAGACAAACTCTGCACACCTCAAATGCCAATGAGGATATAACTACCCACAGCACAGGAGAGAATACACATCCATCACCACCTTTGGTCAGTAAGAAAATATTAAATGCCAGCTCATATAACATGTTCATGTGCTTGTGCAAGCAAGAAGGTGCGTAGCTTCTAGAAAACTTTTCCTCAAGGCACATTTAAAATAACGTTGTAGAGTTCAAAGGGGCAGGCTTCAACTCTCTTGAAACTACTTACATGGCATCCCTGGGGATGACACAGAAAGACACTCTCCTAAGCACCTTCCAGGTACTCTCTACTTGTGAGCATCAAATGGCCTCTGGGTTACACTTTTCTCTCATTAAAAATAATTCCTGTAACCTCTCAACCCACAGCTCAGTCCATACACACAAAGGGCTTTGCGATCCCAGGCATGCGGACCTTTACCTTCTTAATCTCGGCCCTGTACTCATTGTTATGCACTTCCATCTTCTTCAGTTCTTCATATTTTTCCATTAGCTCTTGGCTCAGCTGTTTACATGTTGTACTCACAGATTCCAAGCTGTATGACAAAATAAAGGTCACATATTTAAAATAAAACAAAACCCTGGAACCCAAAAATTGAGTTATCTAACCTACCTTCTTGATGTCCAAGAAATACCCTTAAACATCACCTCCCACCCCAAAATAAAACTAATTTCCGATTTCCTTATCACTGGAGGCAGCTAAATCCAATTCACACTTCTGGAGATATTTTTGAGTTCTGTGTTTACCTATATTCTTTCTCTCTGCTTAGAATATTCCTGGTTATAAAATTCTAAAGATTATAGCAACTTAGGTAGCTTTTTTCTCTCTAGTTGTACAGGAGCTATATCATAATCTCAGTCTTCACCAACTTAATTACAATCCCATCCTACACACAGCTGCCAAAAGAATCTTCTTCAAAGAGTTTCCAACTTGTTACCCTTACTTAAGAAAAAATCACTCATCAGATACAAGAACCTCAGGGGCACCATACCTCTCTTATCTCACAGCTCATACTAATAAAGTCTTTTTGCTGCTAAATTGCTGGGCTTTACTGTCTGCCATGTGCCATTTGCTAAGCCTGACTTCTTGTCTCTTCACACACCATCCCCTTGACCACACAGCGCCTTCCCCTCCTACCAGGCAATGGATAGTCAACACCCTTTCAAGAGTCAGATCAACATTTACCTGGATAGAGCCACACTGACCCTCATTCCTTAATTACCTTAAAAACAGTCTATTTTCAATTGTTAGAGCTTGAATGTAGACATTTTCTAGAATTTTCACTTTAAATTGCTCTTAGGTCCTTGAATGTGCATATTATGTTTCTCGAACTACAAATTCTATGATTAAAATAATGTCTTTTACTTCTTATCTCCCTCTAACCTTGCCCACCATACCCTTATGCCCTGCATCATTTGGTTCCAGACTGTTCAATACAGGCTTAATAACTATCTAGGTTGTTTCACCCACACAGCCAACTTACCAAATAAGCTATCGTTCAAAAATACCATCTCTACAATACAACAACACAAAAACAATCACTTAAATTCCTACAGTTCCTGTTTCAGGGAATATTCTGTTCAAACTGAACAACACAAATAAGCTGTCTAAAAGGGTTCATTTTTCTACTTGTCTTTTGATACAGAAAAATAATTTTGAAAGTCTTTGTTTTACTACTGAACACTGGTATTTCTATCCATTTATTCCAACTTTACCTATTTCTAAAAATCCTAGAATGCTTATTTATTTGGTACTTAGAATGTGACTACAGTGTGTCAAACATTGAGGTAGAGCGAGAAGAAAATCAGATAATCTTGTCCTATCTACAGATGGGAAAATCGAGGCCTAAAGAGACTAAAGTGTACCAGGTCACAACGCAAGAGGCAGTGTGTCAGAAACAAGAGGCAAGCCTTCAGAGCCTGCTGAGAGCACAGCAAAACATGTAAAAGATCACTAAAAAGTCTATCAATGGAAAATCAGGATAAAAAATGTAAATATTAGTTCTAATGTCAATAAGAATACTAAGCTTTTATTCAATCTAAAGTATGCAAATATACCTCAGTAATGACAACTAAGAATATCTTAAGTATTCCAAGGTGAGAAAGAAATAAAGCAGGGGGGACCTTGAAGATGGCGGAAGAGTAAGACGCGGAGATCGCCTTCCACCCCACGGATACACCAGAAATACATCTACACGTGGAACAACTCCTACAGAACACCTACTGAACGCTGGCAGAAGACCTCACACCCCCCAAAAGGCAAGAAACTCCCCACGTACCTGGGTAGGGCAAAAGAAAGAAAGAAAAAACAGAGACAAAAGAATAAGGACGGCACCTGCACCAGTGGGAGGGAGCTGTGAAGGAGGAAAAGTTTCCACACACTAGGAAGCCCCTCCGCGGGCGGAGACTACGGGAGGCGGAGGGGGGAGCTTCGGGACCGCGGAGTAGTGCACAGCGACGGGTGCGGAGGGCAAAGCGGGGAGATTCCTAAACAGACGATCGGTGCCGACCGGCACTCACCAACCCGAGAGGCTTGTCTGCTCACCCGCCGGGGCGGGCGGGGCTGCGAGCTGAGGCTCGGGTTTCGGTTTTGGACGGAGCGCAGGGAGAGGACTGGGGTTGGCGGCTTGAACATAGCCTGAAGGGGTTAGTGCACCACGACTAGCCGGGAGGGAGTTCGGGGAAAAGCCTGCACCTGCCGAAGAGGCAAGAGACTTTTTCTTCCCTCTTTGTTTCCTGGTGCACGAGGAGAGGGGTTTAAGAGCGCTGCTTAAAGGAACTCCAGAGACGGGCGCGAGCCGCGGCTAAAAGCGCGAACCCCAGAGACGGGCGGGAGACGCTGGGGCTGCTGCTGCCGCCACCAAGGGGCCTGTGTGCGAGCACAGGTCACTCTCCACACCCCTCTTCCGCAGAGCCTGTGCAGCCCGCCACTGCCAGGTTCCCGGGATCCAGGGACAACTTCCCTGGGAGTACGCACGGCGGGCCTCAGGCTGGTGCAGCGTCACGCCGGCCTCTGCCGCAACGTCACGCCGCCTCTGCCGCCGCAGGCCGGCCCCGCACGCAGTGCCCCTCCTTCCCCCATCCCCCAACCCCCGGCCTGAGTGAGCCGGAGCCCCCGAATCAGCGGCTCCTTTAACCCCGTCCTGTCTGAGCAAAAAAGAGACGCCCTCCAGCGACCTACACGCAGAGGCGGGGCCAAATCCAAAGCTGAGCTCCTGTGAGCTGTGAGAACAAAGAAGAGAAAGGGAAATCTCTCCCAGCAGCCTCAGAAGCAGCGGATTAAAGCTCCACAATCAACTTGATGTACCCTGCATCTGTGGAATACCTGAATAGACAAGGAATGATCCCAAATTGAAGAGGTGGAATTTAGGAGCGAGATCTATGATTTTTTTCCCTTTTCCTCTTTTTGTGAATGTGTACGTGTATGCTTCTGTGTGAGATCTTGTCTGTATACTCTTGCTTCCACCATTTGTCCTAGGGCTCTATCCGTCCATGGTTTTTTAAAAAAATTTTTTTCTTAATAAGTAATTTTAATCGTAATAACTTTATTATACTTTACCTTCATTCTTTCTTTCTTTCTTTCCTTCCTTCCCTCCTTTAGACAACGAATCACCCCAAATTGAGGAGGTGGTCTCTGAGAGCAAGATTTATGATTTTTCCCCCTTTACCTCTTTTTGTGAACGTGTATGTGTATGCTTCTGTGTAAGATTTTCTCTGTATAGCTTTGCTTCCAACATTTGTCCTAAGGTTCTATCCATCCCTTTTTTTTTTCTAAATATTTTTTAATTCAATAACTATATTATACTTTTATTTTTACTGTATCTTCTTTCTTTCTGTCTTTTTTCCTTCTTTCTCTCCTTCCTTCCTTCCTTCCTCCCTCCCTCCCTCCTTTCTTTCCTTCTTTGCTTCTTTCTTCCTTCCTTCCTTTCCTCCTTTCCTTCTTTCTTTCCTCATACTTCTACTAATTCTCGCTACTTTTTCTCCCTTTTATTCTGAGCCGTGTGGATGAAAGGCTCTTGGTGCTCCAGCCCAGGAGTCAGGGCTCTGCCTCTGAGGTAGGAGAGCCAACTTCAGGACACTGGTCAACAAGAGACCTCCCAGCTCCACATAATATTAAACGGTGGAAATCTCCCAGAGACCTCCATCTTAACACCAGCACCCAGCTTCACTCAACGACCAGCAAGCCACAGTGCTGGACAACCTATGCCAAACAACTAGCAAAACAGGAACACAACCTCACCCATTAGCAGAGAGGCTGCCTAAAATCATAATAAGGCCACAGACACCCCAAAACACACCACCAGACGTGAACCTGCCCACTAGAGAGACAAGATCCAGCCTCATCCAGCACAACACAGGCACTAGTCCCCTCCACCAGGAAGCCTACACAACCCACTGAAACAACCTTAGCCACTGGAGACAGACATCAAAAACAACAGGAACTAGGAACGTGCAGCCTGCAAAAAGGAGACCCCAAACACAGTAAGATAAGCAAAATGAGAAGACAGAAAAACACACAGCAGATGAAGGAGCAAGATAAAAACCCACCAGACCTAACAAATGAAGAGGAAATAGGCAGTCTACCTGAAAAAGAATTCAGAATAATGATAGTAAGGATGATCCTAAATCTTGGAAGTAGAATGGGCAAAATGCAAGAAACAGTTAACAAGGACCTACAAGAACTAAAGATGAAACAAGCAACGATGAACAACGCAATAATTGAAATTAAAAGTACTCTAGATGGGATCAATAGCAGAATAACTGAGGCAGAAGAACGGATAAGTGACCTGGAAGATAAAGTAGTGGAAATAACTACTGCAGAGCAGAATAAAGAAAAAAGAATGAAAAGAACTGAGGACAGTCTCAGAGACCTCTGGGATAACATTAAACGCACCAACATTCGAATTATAGGGGTTCCAGAAGAAGAAGAAAAAAAGAAAGGGACTGAGAAAATATTTGAAGAGATTATAGTTGAAAACTTCCCTAATATGGGAAAGGAAATAGTTAATCAAGTCCAGGAAGCACAGAGAGTCCCATACAGGATAAAGACAAGGAGAAATACGCCAAGACACATATTAATCAAACTGTCAAAAATTAAATACAAAGAAAGCATATTAAAAGCAGCAAGGGAAAAACAACAAATAACACACAAGGGAATCCCCATAAGGTTAACAGCTGATCTCTCAGCAGAAACCCTACAAGCCAGAAGGGAGTGGCAGGACATACTGAAAGTGATGAAGGAGAAAAACCTGCAACCAAGACTACTCTACCCAGCAAGGATCTCATTCAGATTTGATGGAGAAATTAAAACCTTTACAGACAAGCAAAAGCTGAGAGAGTTCAGCACCACCAAATAAGCTTTACAACAAATGCTAAAGGAACTTCTCTAGACAAGAAACACAAGAGAAGGAAACAACCTATAATAACGAACTCAAAACAATATAGAAAATGGGAATAGGAACATACATATCGATAATTACCTTAAATGTAAATGGACTAAATGCTCCCACCAAAAGACACAGATTGGCTGAATGGATACAAAAACAAGACCCTTATATATGCTGTCTACAAGAGACCCACTTCAGACCTAGAGACACATACAGACTGAAAGTAAGGGGATGGAAAAAGATATTCCATGCAAATGGAAACCAAAAGAAAGCTGGAGTAGCAATTCTCATATCAGACAAAATAGACTTTAAAATAAGGACTATTAAAAGGGACAAAGAAGGACACTACATAATGATCAAGGGATCGATCCAAGAAGAAGATATAACAATTGTAAATATTTATGCACCCAACATAGGAGCACCTCAATACATAAGGCAAATACTAACAGCCATAAAAGGGGAGATCGACAGTAACACATTCATAGTAGGGGACTTTAACACCCCACTTTCACCCATGGACAGATCATCCAAAATGAAAATAAATAAGGAAATACAAGCTTTAAATGATACATTAAACAAGATGGACTTAATTGTTATTTATAGGACACTCCATCCCAAAACAACAGAATACACATTTTTCTCAAGTGCTCATGGAACATTCTCCAGGATAGATCATATCTTGGGTCACAAATCAAGCCTTGGTAAATTTAAGAAAACTGAAATTGTATCAAGTATCTTTTCTGACCACAACGCCATGAGACTAGATATCAATTACAGGAAAAGATCTGGAAAAAATACAAACACATGGAGGCTAAGCAATACACTACTTAATAATGAAGTGATCACTGAAGAAATCAAAGAGGAAATAAAAAAATACCTAGAAACAAATGACAATGGAGACACAACGACCCAAAACCTATGGGATGCAGCAAAAGCAGTTCTAAGGGGGAAGTTTATAGCAATACAAGCCCACCTTAAGAAGCAGGAAACATCTCGAATAAACAACCTAACCTTGCACCTCAAGCAATAAGAGAAAGAAGAAAAAAACGCCAAAGCTAGCAGAAGGAAAGAAATCATAAAAATCAGAACAGAAATAAATGAAAAAGAAATGAAGGAAACGATAAAAAAGATCAATGAAACTAAAAGCTGGTTCTTTGAGAAGATAAACAAAATAGATAAACCACTAGCCAGACTCATCAAGAAAAAAAGGGAGAAGACTCAAATCAATAGAATTAGAAATGAAAAAGGAGAAGTAACAACTAACACTGCAGAAATAAAAAAAATCATGAGAGATTACTACAAGCAACTCTATGCCAATAAAATGGACAATCTGGAAGAAATGGACAAATTCTTAGAAATGCACAACCTGCCAAGACTGAATGAGGAAGAAATACAAAATATGAATAGACCAATCACAGGCACTGAAATTGAAACTGTGATTAAAAATCTTCCAACAAACAAAAGCCCAGGACCAGATGGCTTCACAGGTGAATTCTATCAAACGTTTAGAGAAGAGCTAACACCTATCCTTCTCGAGCTCTTCCAAAATATAGCAGAGGGAGGAACACTCCCAAATTCCTTCTACGAGGCCACCATCACCTCGATACCAAAACCAGACAAGGATGTCACAAACAAAGAAAACTACAGGTCAATATCACTGATGAACATAGATGCAAAAATCCTCAACAAAATACTAGCAAACAGAATCCAACAGCACATTAAAAGGATCATACACCATGATCAAGTGGGGTTTATTCCAGGAATGCAAGGATTCTTCAATATACGCAAATCTATCAATGTGATAAACCATATTAACAAATTGAAGGAGAAAAACTATATGATCATCTCAATAGATGCAGAGAAGGCTTTTGACAAAATTCAACACCCATTTATGATAAAAACCCTCCAGAAAGTAGGCATAGAGGGAACTTTCCTCAACGTAATAAAGGCCATATATGACAAGCCCACAGCAAACATCATCCTCAATGGTGAAAAACTGAAAGCATTTCCACTAAGATCAGGAACAAGACAAGGTTGCCCACTCTCACCACTCTTATTCAACATAGTTTTGGAAGTTTTAGCCACAGCAATCAGAGAAGAAAAGGAAATAAAAGGAATCCAAATCGGAAAAGAAGAAGTAAAGCTGTCACTGTTTGCAGATGACATGATACTATACATAGAGAATCCTAAAGATGCTACCAGAAAACTACTAGAGCTAATCAATGAATTTGGTAAAGTAGCAGGATACAAAATTAATGCACAGAAATCTCTGGCATTCCTATATACTAATGATGAAAAATCTGAAAGTGAAATCAAGAAAACACTCCCATTTACCATTGCAACAAAAAGAAAAAAAGATCTAGGAATAAACCTACCTAAGGAGACGAAAGACCTGTATGCAGAAAATTAAAGATGAAAGAAATTAAAGATGATACAAATAGATGGAGAGATATACCATGTTCTTGGATGGGAAGAACCAACATTGTGAAAATGACTGTACTACCCAAAGCAATCTACAGATTCAATGCAATCCCTATCAAACTACCACTGGCATTTTTCACAGAACTAGAACAAAAAATTTTGCAATTTGTATGGAAACACAAAAGACCCCGAATAGCCAAAGCAATCTTGAGAACGAAAAAAGGAGCTGGAGGAATCAGGCTCCCTGACTTCAGACTATACTTCAAAGCAACAGTAATCAAGACAGTATGGTACTGGCACAAAAACAGAAAGATAGATCAGTGGAACAGGATAGAAAGCCCAGAGATAAACCCACGCACATATGGACACCTTATCTTTGATAAAGCTGGCAGGAATGTACAGTGGAGAAAGGACAGCCTCTTCAATAAGTGGTGCTGGGAAAACTGGACAGGTACATGTAAAAGTATGAGATTAGATCACTCCCTAACACCATACACAAAAATAAGCTCAAAATGGATTAAAGACCTAAATGTAAGGCCAGAAACTATCAAACTCTTAGAGGAAAACATAGGCAGAACACTCTATGACATAAATCACAGCAAGATCCTTTCTGACCCACCTCCTAGAGTAATGGAAATAAAAACAAAAATAAACAAATGGGACCTAATGAAACTTCAAAGCTTTTGCACAGCAAAGGAAACCATAATCAAGACCAAAAGACAACCCTCAGAATGGGAGAAAACATTTGCAAATGAAGCAACTTACAAAGGATTAATCTCCAAAATTTACAAGCAGCTCATGCAGCTCAATAACAAAAAAACAAACAACCCCATCCAAAAATGGGCAGAAGACCTAAATAGACATTTCTCCAAAGAAGATATACAGAATGCCAACAAACACATGAAAGAATGCTCAACATCATTAATCATTAGAGAAATGCAAATCAAAACTACAATGAGATATCATCTCACACCAGTCAGAATGGCCATCATCAAAAAATCTAGAAACAATAAATGCTGGAGAGGGTGTGGAGAAAAGGGGACACTCTTGCACTGCTGGTGGGATTGTGAATTGGTTCAGCCACTATGGAGAACAGTATGGAGGTTCCTTAAAAAACTACAAATAGAATTACCATATGACCCAGCAATCCCACTACTGGGCACATACCCTGAGAAAACCAAAATTCAAAAAGAGTCATGTACCAAAATGTTCATTGCAGCTCTATTTACAATAGCCCGGAGATGGAAACAACCTAAGCGCCCATCATCGGATGAATGGATAAAGAAGATGTGGCACATATACACAATGGAATATTACTCAGCCTTAAAAAGAAATGAAATTGAGCTATTTGTAATGAGATGGATAGACCTAGAGTCTGTCATACAGAGTGAAGTAAGTCAGAAAGAAAAAGACAAATACCGTATGCTAACACATATATATGGAATTTAAGGGAAAAAAAATGTCATGAAGAACCTAGGGGTAAGACAGGAATAAAGACGCAGACCTACTGGAGAACGGACTTGAGGATATGGGGAGGGGGAAGGGTGAGTTTTGACAGGGCGAGAGAGAGTCATGGACATATACACACTAACAAACGTAGTAAGGTAGATAGCTGGGGGAAGCAGCCGCAAGGCACAGGGATATTAGCTCGGTGCTTTGTGACAGCCTGGAGGGGTGGGATGGGGAGAGTGGGAGGGAGACGCAAGAGGGAAGACATATGGGAACATATGTATATGTATAGCTGATTCACTTTGTTATAAAGCAGAAACTAACACACCATTGTAAAGCAATTATACCCCAATAAAGATGTTTAAAAAAAAAAAAAGAAAAAAAAGAAATAAAGCAAAAACTCTGTGTGTGTATACATGTATATTTAATATGTAAAGAAAATATTTAGTGGTTTGCAAAAACAGAAATAAAAGATATATTACTTAAAGATAGGACAAAAAACTTATTAGTGTACTTAAAAGGGTAAAACAGCAATTTTTTGGTTATCTGTTTGCCTAAAGGCTAACAGTTTATTTATTTTATTTTTATCTTCTACACAGCAGAAAATACTACTGTACAAATGACCATGATTTACGTTTAAACAAAATATCAAACTCTTCCCAATCAGCAAGTTCAGCGGGATGATAAAAAAAGTTCACAGTATGGTGATACAAGTGAACTGGGCATGGTATAGCATAAGTCAGGATTCAATCAACACACTAGGAAATATCAACAGCATTTCAGCACAGAAGGAAGGAGCACCATGTGTCCAGGGAGATCTTCCCAAGAGCAGCTCCACTGATGTGGCTGGTAGAGGGGAAAGGCTGCCTAACTGAAGGCCTTCTGCACAGGAGAAATGTGAAGACGTACAGTCAGTCAATAGAGACACCTCTTTTGAAGAATTTGGTTTTAAAGGACAGCAGACAAATACAGAAGTAACTTGACGGGTATAGAATTAAAGGAGGATTTTCATTTTTTTCCCAAGATGAGGAATATTAAAACATATTTTATACTAGTGGAAATGATTTAGCAGAGATTAAAAACTTGATGATGTAAAAGAGAAAAGGAGAAGCTGTAGAATCAGTATGTAAGTGGAGTCTTAGGAGCACAGACATCATCCATTGATTCATTCACTCTAACAGATTAAGGACACAGATAGATTGCAGGCTGACTGGTAGGTTTGGTGGTAAGAATATTAGGAAGTTCTCCTTTAACTGAGATTTACAGTTCTCCTTTAATCTCAATGAAATAAGAAGTTAGGTCATTTGTGAATGATAGAGAAAAAAAATTTTTTTCACTTGTTATATTAGCTTACTTTATCAACACGATGATTGAAAATAGTTTCTAACAATTTGAGTGTTTCTGAAATGTATGTAATTACCTACCTGCCTTCCAGACGAGTCACTTCTGCCTGCAGAAGTTCTTCACTAGTGTGGGTAAAATCCAGTCGGAAGAGCACATTCTCTAAGTCTCCCTGCCCTTGAGAGGCATACCTCCTTTCTGCCTGAGACTCCTCCAGTGACCTATGGGAAGATACAGGAGGACTGTTAAACGCCTTGTATCTTTGCAAACAAAAGCAACACACAGCCAGTTCATATTTCCCAACTCTTTTTGGTAATGAAACTCTTCAGAACTCTTCAGTCTGTTTCCTGATTTACAAAAAAACAAAACAAAACAAAAAACTGGGTGAGTAAAGAGGCAGAGATGATGCTTCTAAAAAAGTCAGCAACAGTTTACTCCTTTCTCAACTGGGATTTGGCCTGTTTTTCAAGGGAAAAAGACAAAATGGCAAAAATCACCTTGTTGACACTTGATACCTTGAGTCAAAGAAACTGAAAAGTTATAGACAAAAACAGAAATGTGCACCAGACTTAAATTACAAACTTCAGAGCAACAGTTCATACACAGAAATAAAATTAACTTTAGGAATTTTTTAAAGGGCTATCTCACTAGCTGGCTTATTGATGATAAGCAGCTACTAAACATGACCTGTTCTACCAAGGAAGGGAGGCCTCCCAGGAGACGTAGACTATAATTCCTTTCACGTTTGCAGTTTTGGCAAGGGTATGGATTGACAAAAGGGTTCCTAACTTTCTAAACATCAGAGTCTCTTGGTTAGGGATTGACAAAAGGGTTCCTAACTTTCTAAACATCAGAGTCTCTTGGTTAGGGGACCCAAACTGTAGGCAGAAAAAACTAATCATACAATTTTTTCTAAAGATATAAAAATTTAACTCAGAAATTAAAACTGAATAAGAAAACCCATAATATGATCAAACACAAAATTATGAATATGCAATATTAAAAATGGTGCTTCATACTAAACCACCCTGTGGCTAAGATTAATAATATTTAAGATTAAATATACCTTATGGTCTCTACTGTGTGTTGAGTGTCAGTTGCCTTTAATTTTGCTTGTAGCTTCTCCTTTTGTATTCTTGTCTCACACATGAAATTTTCTTGAGTCTGAAGAGCTGCCTTCAATTCTCTCTTTTCTTCTTGCAGAACCTGCAAAAATACTCAGAAAAAAAGTCAGATGTTATTAAATTTTTCTATTTCATGAGAAAACGTAGCCAGGGAATCAAACTGTAAGTTATATAACAGGCACCATATTAATAAGGCCTGTTATTAATATCTGATCCTGTTATTAATATCTATATATTGGCTACAGAGTAGGGAAGAAACCATAGATTTTGGAACCTAGTTCCAGGTTCATTAGTCTCTCTTAAAACACACATACACACATGTCCTCTGTTACAGTATATTACAATTTAAAAACATACCTCTAACAGTTTTTCAGATTCCCTCAATTTTTCTTCTTTTTGCTGCTGGTCTTGCATAATAGTCATATTGGTTCCAACCAAGTCATTGACCCTCATGGTGAGGCGCTCTATTTCCAACTCATTGGCACAGATGGTGTCATTGGCCCGCTCCAGCTTACTGCTCAGGTGCTGAATTTCCGACTGGCTGGACAGTTCCACAGACTCTAATTTTTGTTTCCGATTGGCAAGCTGAGCCTAGAAACACATAAATTAACAACTGGTAAAAGTGAAAAGGTAAAAGAATAATCAATGAATAAGGAAAACTAAAATGAAACTGAGTTTTACTTCCATAAATACATATAGCATTAGCTCATTAAAAATATATAATCCATTCATGATAAAAACAATTTCCATAATAAAAACTAGGAATAGAGGCGAACTTTCTCAATTTGGTAAAGACAATCTACAGAAACCTTACAGCCAACATTATACTTAAAGAGGGGAAACTTGATACTTTCCCACTAAGATCAGGTACAAGGCAAGGATGTCTCCTCACACCACTCCTTTTCAATGTCACACTGGATATCCTTGTTAATGCAATAAGGCAAGAAAAGGAAATAAAAGGTATACAGATCAGGAAAGAAGTCATAAAACTGTCTTTGTCCACAGATAACATGATCATCTATGTAGAAAATCTGAAAGAATCAACCAAAAAAAAAAAAATCTCCTGGAGTTAGTAAGCAATTATAGCAAGGTTGCAGGATATAAGGTTAATATATAAAAGTCAATCACTTTCCTATATGTCAACAATAAACATGTGGAATTTAAATTAAAAACACAATACTATGGGCTTCCCTGGTGGCGCAGTGGTTGAGAGTCCGCCTGCCGATGCAGGGGACACGGGTTCGTGCCCCGGTCTGGGAAGATCCCACATGCCGCGGAGCGGCTGGGCCCGTGAGCCATGGCCACTGAGCCTGCGCGTCCGGAGCCTGTGCTCCGCAACGGAGAGGTCACAACAGTGAGAGGCCCGCATACTGCCAAAAAAAAAAAAAAAAAAAACCTCACAATACTATTTATAGAACACCTAAATAAATCACTTAAGTATAAATCTAACAAAATATGTACAAGATCTATATGAGAAAAACTATAAAACTCTGATGAATGAAATTAAAAAACTAAATAAATGAGATATTCCATGTTCATGGAAAGAATCAATCCTGTCAAGATGTCAGTTCTTCCCAATATTATCTATGAATTCAAAACAATCCCAATCAAAACATCAGCAAGTTATTTTATGGATATCAACAAACTACAGTTTATATGCAGAGGCAAAGACTAAGAATAGCCAATACAATATCAAAAGAGAAGAACAAAGTTGGATGACTGATGTTACCTAACTTCAAGATTTACTATAAAGCTACAGTAATCAAGACAGTGTAGTACTGGCAAAAGAACAGACAAACAGATTAATGTAACAGAATACAGAGCCCAGAAATAGACCTTTATAAATATAGTCAACTGATCTTTGATAAAAGAGCAAAGGTGATACAATGGAGCAAAGATAGTCTCTTCAACAAATGGTGCTGGAATAACTGGACATCCACATGCAAAAAAATGAATCCAGACAAAGGCCTTACACTCTCCACAAAAATTAACTAAAATGGATCATAGACATAAATATAAAATGAAAACTATAAAACTCTTAGAAGATAACATAGGAGACAACATAGATGACTTTGGGGACAGTAGGAGATAGGGGACCTACTGAGGTAGGAGATAGATGGACCCCTGGGCTGGACAGCTGGTGTCTGCAAGTGAAGTAAAATTGAAGCTTTGTTCTCACCCAGCCACTCCAAGGAGAAAGCTAGTGGCAGAAGCTGAGCTCTGCTGAAGTAAAAAGATGACCAGTCCTGAGGTCAAGGAAGACTTCCCTGTCTGCATATGTGCAGGAAGGCTCCTTGGGGGTCCAAAAGAGAGGGGGCGCCACCCCATAAGTGTGGACATATTCCCACAGGCCTCTGCAGTGGGATCCATCTTTGCAAAAAGTTGTGCACACATCTTGGGGAGGGTCCTAGGACCAGTCAGGTGTGAAAAAAGAAACAAGATAACTGGCCAAAGGTAAACAAAGACCTGGAAGAACTGTCCTACATAAAGGATTTAAATCAACTCTTCACTGCACTCCTCCTCATTAGACAGGACGCACATACTCTTTCTCTCTGGGTGTGTATTTATGCCTAGCTTCTGACTTACTGCACTCCTCATTCAGGATGACCACACTCCTCTCCTGGTATGTATTTCTGCCTTGCTTCTGTCTTAAATAAACTGCTTCTCTGTGTGCTCTCCTACATGATATGCTGTTTCTCTAATAATAAACTTTGTACCTGTTTTTACAGTTTTTGCCTCCTTGAAACATTCTTGCCTTCAATGGGGGTTACAGCCAGGGCCACAATGCTTCTATCCTCTAGTCCCTGGTGGTCTAGCAGCTAGGATTCCTGGTTTTCATCCAGACTACCCAGGTTCAATTCCTGGCCAGGAAACTAAGATCTCTCTTCAGGACCACTCACCACTATCTCTCCGAGATCAATATCTTTGTAGACACAACACCAAAGACACAATCCCTGAAAGAAATAACTGATAAGCTGAAATTCATTAAAATTGAAAACTTTTACTCTATGAAAGACAATGTCAAGAGATTGAGAAGACAAGCCAGGTCTGGGAGAAAATATTTGCAAAAGACACACCTGATAAAAGGACTGTTATACAACATATAAAAAGAACTCTTAAAATTCAACAAGAAAACAAACAACTCCATTAAAAAATAGGCCAAAGACTTGAATACAGATGGCAAACAAATATTATATATGAAAAGATGATCTATATCATATATCATCAAGGAAACGCAAATTAAAACAACAATTACATATCTATTAGAATGGCCAAAATCTGGAACACTGATAATAGTAAATTCTGGCGAGGATAAGGAGCAACAGGAACTCTCATTCATTGCTGGTGAGAATGCAAAATATTACAGCCATTTTGGAAGACAGTCTGATGTTTTCTTACAAAACATATTCTTACCATATAATCCAGCAATTGTGTTTCTTGGCATTTACCCAAAGAAGTTTGAAAATGTATGTCCACACAAAAACCTGAATATGGATGTTTAAAGCAGTTTTATTCATAATTGCCAAAACTTGGAAGCAACCAAGTACGTGTGGGGATAAGTAAACTGTGCTATATCCAGACAATGGAATATTATTCAATGCTAAAAAGGAATAAGCTATCAAGCCATGAAAACACATGAAGGAGTCTTAAACTCATATTACTAAGTGAAAGAAACCAGTCTGAAAAGGCTACATACTGTATGATTCCAACTATACAACATTCTGGAAAAGGGAAAACAATAGAGAAAATAAAAAGGTCAGTGATTATGGGGAGGGTAGGCAGGGGAGTGATGAATAGGCAGAGCACAGAGGAAATTTATGGCAGTGAAAATAATCTGTATGATATTATAATGATGGATATGTTTATGGATGGATGGAGAAGAGACGCTGCCTACCTACTGAAAAGACAGCTGCATTATTCTACCTACTTGTACAGAAGTTTAACTATATCCATGACTCATCATATAGGAAAACTGGATTTATCTCTTATTTAAAACATAGGAAAAAGGAACTATAGTGCCTTATTTTATTTCTTACAGAAGTGCAGAAATTAAAATTTTTTAAAAGTCACTAAACCACTTAAATTTCCAGGTCAAATTTTCCTCTCTCCCCACCCCCAAACATGTTTCATGTAGTTAATTATTGTGTTTTAACATTCTTTTCATGAAAATCACACACATTCCAATGATTCAAATTGACCACAAAAATGTTCACCTGTGGGAGGAAAGAAGTGGGGAGAAGAGAATTGTAGAATTTTGTTCCTTCAGGAAAAAGGTGCGTGGAGGGGAGGAAGGATTTGTTCTGTCATCAACTTTTGGACACTCCCTGAGCTAAAAGACTCAACTAAATATAGTGAATCTCAAAGTTTCCTTCTATGCTTTATCTACTGAGTTACATACCAATAAGACCACTTTAGCAACTGTCTCATGGACCTGCAGTACACAGTTCCTAGAACCTGGATGATTTTTTAGGCTATGTATCCCAGCTATACTGTTTTTTAGCTCCCAACTTTCTAGTTTTCAGAAATTTTAATCCAGCATCCTGAAAAGTACTTCATCTTCACACTGAAGATAAGCATAAATCATTTGTGTAAGTAAAACTTCCCTTATTCTAAATATTTTTAAAAGGTAAAGCAGGGCTTCCCTGGTGGCGCAGCGGTTGAGAGTCCGCCTGCCAATGCAGGGGACACAGGTTCGTGCCCCGGTCCGGGAGGATCCCACATGCCGCGGAGCGGCTGGGCCCGTGAGCCATGGCCGCTGAGCCTGCGCGTCCGGAGCCTGTGCTCCGCAACGGGAGAGGCCACAACAGTGAGAGGCCTGCGTACCGCAAAAAAAAAGGTAAAGCACACAATTTTATTTTTAGAAATTTAAGTGGAAATGTCTCTGGGAAATCTATCTGCTGTGGATTTAAGGATTTTAGTGTGAATAGTACAGGGCCAAAATCCTATATTGTGGGCACATAAAGTAGACGCTCAACAATGCCCATAAGCCAGAAAAAGGGTGGGAGGAGAAAGGCAAAGAGGCAGATAAATAGTGTTTATATAAATTACAGATCCAAGATTCCAGCACAAAGATTCAAAAAATTTTACCAGATTCCTGCAACAGTGTGAAAAAAGAACATCAAATAGGTTTAAATGCACAAGAATAACTGCCAGGATGCAACTGTCTCCAAACTTTTAAAATACAATATAAACTACCCACCCCCAACAAGGGGAAATCTTACATAGAATTCTGTACAGAATATATAACTGAAGACATTGGATGAGGATGATAAGAAAGAGCCCAACATGCTGAACCTCCCCAACCCTACTTTAAACTGCACAGCAGCCCTGGGGCTTGACAGAACATAGCTAGAAAACTACTGTTCAACTGGATGCTCCAGATGAAAAACAATACATAACTGCAAAACACTAGCATTGTCTTTTTAACACTGTTAACAGCTATTTAACATTATTCAGTTCAGATCTGTGACCTTAAAGTAAACTGGTATTGAAGTTATAGTTTAACTAAGCTACAGTTTAACCAGCTGGCCAAGATTTGATACTTAAAAACTAAACAACTAGTTTTGTGGCATCAAGAACATAGCTTTTTTTTTTTTAACATCCTAATTGGAGTATAATTGCTTTACAATGGTGTGTTAGTTTCTGCTGTATAATAAAGTGAATCTGCTATATCCACATATACCCTCCCTCTTGCATCTCCCTCCCACCCTCCCTATCCCACCCTCTAAGTGGTCTCAAAGCACCTAGCTGATCTCCCTGTGCTATGCGGCTGCTTCCCACTAGCTATCTATTTTACATTTGGTAGTGTATAGATGTCAATGCCACTCTCTCACTGCGTCACAGCTTACCATTCCCCCTCCCCATGTCAAGTCCATTCTCTATGTCTGTGTCTTTAATCCTGATCTGCCCCTATGTTCTTCAGAAACTTTTTTTTCTTTTTTTTAGATTCCATATATATGTGTTAGCATTTCTCTTTCTGACTTACTTCAGTCTGTGTGACAGACTCTAGATCCAACCACCTCACTACAAATAACTCAATTTTGTTTCTTTTTATGGCTGAGTAATATTGCACTGTGTATATGTGCCACATCTTCTTTATCCATTCATCTGTCGATGGACACTGGGGATGCTTCCATGTCCTGGCTACTGTAAATAGTGCTGCAATGAACATTGTGGTACATGACTCTTTTTGAATTATGGTTTTTTCAGGGCATATGCCCAGTAGTGGGATTGCTGGGTCATACAGTAGTTCTATTTTTAGTTTTTTAAGGAACCTCCATACTGTTCTTCATAGTGGCTGTATCAATTTACATTCCCACCAACAGTGCAAGAGGGTTCCCTTTTCTCCACACCCTCTCCAGCATTTATTGTTTGTAGACTTTTTGATGATGGCCATTCTGACCAGTGTGACATGATACCTCGTGGTTTGGATTTGCATTTCTCTAATGATTAGTGATGTTCAGCATCCTTTCATGTGTTTGTGGGCAGTCTGTATATCTTCTTTGGAGAAATGTCTGTTTAGGTCTTCTGCCCATTTTTGGATTGGGTTGTTTGTTTTGTTATTGAGCTGCATGAGCTGCTTGTATATTTTGGAGATTAATCCTTTGTCAGTTGCTTCGTTTGTAAATATTTTCTCCCATTCTGAGAGTAGCCTTTTCATCTTGTTTATGGTTTCCTTTGCTGTGCAAAAGCTTTTAAGTTTCATTAGGTTTCATTTGTTTATTTTTGGTTTTATTTCCCTTTCTCTAGGAGGTGGGTCAAAAAGGATCTTGCTGTGATTTATATCACAGAGTGTTATGCCTATGTTTTACTCTAAGAGTTTTATAGTGTCTGGCCTTACATTTAGGTCTTTAATCCATTTTGAGTTTATTTTTGTGTATGGTGTTAGGGAATGTTCTAATTTCATTCTTTTACATGTAGCTGTCCAGTTTTCCCAGCACCACTTATTGTAGAGGCTGTCTTTTCTCTATTGTATATTCTTGCTTCCTTTATCAAAGATAAGGTGACCACACGTGAGTGGGTTTATCTCTGGGCTTTCTCTCCTATTCCATTGAGCTATATTTCTGTTTTTGTGCCAGTACCATACTGTCTGTATTACTGTAGCTTTGTAGTATAGTCTGAAGTCCGGGAGCCTGATTCCTCCAGCTCTGTTTTTCTTTCTCAAGATTGCTTTGGCTATTCAGGGTCTTTAGTGTTTCCATGCAAATTGTGAAATTTTTTGTTCTAGAAGAACATAGGTTTACTTTTTTCTTTATGTTTTTAAACTGAAGTATAGTTGACATACAATATTATGTTAGTTTCAGGCTTACAGCATAGTGATTCTACACATATACATTACATATTGATCTCCATGATAAGTCTAGTAGCCATATATCACTATACAAAGTTATTACAATATTATAGACTATATTCCCTATGCTGCACATTTCATCCCCATTACTTAATTATTTTATAACTGGAAGTCTGTACCTCTTAATTCCCTTAGCCTATTTTGCCCAACTCCTCAACCCCAAACCCATGGCAACTACAGTTGTTCTCTGTATCTATGAGTCTGTCTCTGTTTTGTTGTTTGTTTCGTCTTTTAGATTCCACATGTAAGTGAGGTCATATGGAATTTGTCTTTGTCTTTCACTTAGAGTAGTACTCTCTAGGTTCATCCATGTTGTTGCAAATGGTAAAAATTTCATTCTTTTTCTTGACTAATATTCCACTGTATACATATACCACATCTTGTTTATCCATTCATCTATCACTGGGCACTTAGGTTGCTTCTATATCTTGGCTACTGTGAATAATGCTGCAATGAATAGAAGGGTGCATATATCTTTTTGATTTTTTTTGGGGGGGGGGAATGCCCAGAAGTATAATTGCTAGGTCATATGGTAGTTCTATTTTTAATTTTTGAGGAATCTCCATGCTGCTCTCCGTAGTGGCTGCACCAATTTACATTCCCACCAACAGTGCTTGAGGGTTCCCTTTTCTCCACATCCTCACCAACACTTGTTATTTGTTACCTTTTTGATAATAGCCAGTCTGACAGGTGGGAGGTGGAAGCTCAGTGTGGTTTTAATTTGCATTTCCCTGATGATTAGTGATGCTGAGCATCTTTTCTCATGTCTGTTGGCCATCTGTATGTCTTCTCTGGAAAAACGTCTATTCAGGTCCTCTGCCAATTTTTTACTCAAGTTGTTTTTTGATGTTGAGCTGTTTAAGTTCTTTGTATATTTTTGATATTAACTTCTTATCAAATAAATCATTTGCAAATATGTTCTCCCATTCAGTAGTCTACCTTTTCATTTTGTGGATAGTTTCCTTTGCTCTTCAAAGACATTTTAGTTTGATATAGTCCCACTTGTTTATCTTTGCTGTTGTTTTCCTTGCCTGAGGACACAGATCCAAAAGACTATTGCTAAGAATGATGTCAAAGAACATATTGCCTATGTTTTCTTCTAGGAGTTTTATGCTTTCAGGTCTCACATTTAAGTCTTTAATCCATTTTGAGTTTATTTTTGTACAGGGTATAAGAAAGTGATCCAGTTTCATTCTTTTGTCTATAGATGTATAGTTCTCCCAACACCATTTACTGAAGAGACTGTCTTTTCCCCATTGTATATTCTTGGCTCCCTTGTCATAAATTAATTGACCATATAAGCGTGGGTTTATTTCTGGACTCTCTATTCTGGTGCATTGATCTATGTGTCTGTTTTTTTGCCAGTACCATATAGTTTTTGTTTTTGTTTTTGTTTTGCGGTACACGGGCCTCTCACTATTGTAGCCTCTCCCGTTGTGGAGCACAGGCTCTGGACGCGCACGGGCCCAGCTGCTCCACGGCATGTGGGATCCTCCCAGACTGGGGCACGAACCCGTGTCCCCTGCATCGGCAGGCGGACTATCAACCACTGCACCACCAGGGAAGCCCCATATAGTTTTGATTACTATAGACTTATAGTATAGTTTGAAATCAGGGAATATGACACCTCCAGCTTTATTTTTCTTTCTTAAGATTGCTTTAACTATTTGGGGTTTGGTTTTGTGTGTGTGTGGTTCTATACAAACTTTAGATTTATCTGTTCCAGTTCTGTGAAAAATGTCATTGGAATTTTGATAGGGACTGCACTGAATGTGTAGATTGCTTTAGGTAGTATGGCCATTCTAACAATATTTATTCTTCTAATCCATGAGTATGGTACATCTTTCCATTTATTTGTGTCATCTTCATCTTCTTTCATAAACATCTTAATAGTTTTCAAAGTATACGTGTTTCACCTTTTTGGTTAAACTTACTCCTAGGTATTTTATACTTTTTGATGCACTTGTAAATGGGACTGAAGTCTTAATTTATCTTTCTGATAGTTCATCATTAGTATATAAAAAAGCAACAGATTTCTGTATATTGATTTTGTAGCCTTCAACTTTACTGAATTAATTAGTTTTTTGTGTTTTTTTTTTTTTTGCGGTACGCGGGCCTCTCACTGTTGTGGCCTCTCCCATTGCGGAGCACAGGCTCCGGACGTGCAGGCTCAGCAGTCATGGCTCACGGGCCCAGCCGCTCCACGGCATGTGGGATCTTCCCGGACCAGGGCACGAACCCATGTCTCCTGCATTGGCAGGCAGACTCTCAACCACTACGCCACCAGGGAACCCCTGAATTAATTAGTTTTAATAGTGTTTTTTGATGGAGGCTTTAGTTTTCTACATATAGTAACATACCATCTGCAAATAGTGACAGTTACTTCTTCCTTTCCAATTGGATGGCTTTCATCTCTTTTCCTTGTCTGCCTGCAATGCCTAGGACTTCTAGTATCATGCTGAATAAAAGTAGTGAGAATGGGCATTCTTGTCTTGTTCCTGATCTTAGAAGAAAAGCTTTCAGCTTTTCACAGTTGAGTATTACGCTAGCTGTGGGTTTGTCAAATATGGCCTTTATTATATTGAGGTATGTTCCCTCTACACCTGCTTTCTTGAGAGTTCTTATCATAAATGAATGTTGAATGTTGTCAAATGATTTTCCTGCATCTATTGAGATGACCATATGATCTTTTATCATTTTTAAATGTGGTGTATAATACTAATTGATTTGCAGAAATTGACCCATCCTTTTATCCCTGGAATAAGTTCCACTTAATCATAGTATATGGTCCTTTTATTGCATTATTGAATTCGGATTAATAATATTTTGTTGAGGACTTTTGCATGTATGTTCATCAGGGATATTGGCCTATAATTTTCTGTTTGTTGCATCTCCATCTGGTTTTGTATCAGTGTAATGCTGGCCTTGCAGAATGAGTTTGGAAGTGTAGGAAGACTTTCTCTTCAATTTTTTGGGAACAGTTTGAGAAGGACAGGTATTAACTCTTCTTTAAATGTTTGATAGAATTCACTTGTGAAGCTGTGGTCCTGGACTTCTTTTTTTTTTTTTTGAAGTTTTTTGATTACAGTTTCATTACTAGTGATTAGTCTGTTCAGAATTCCTATTTCTTCCTGATTCACCCTTAGAAAATTGAAATCTTCTAGGAATGTATCCATTTCTCCTAGGTTTTCCAAACTGTTGGCATAAAGTTGTTCATAGCAGTCTCTTATGATCCTTTGTATTTCTGTGGTGTCTGTTGTAACCTCTTTTGTTTCTCATTTTATTTATTTGGGCCCTTTCTTCTTTTCTTGATAAACCTGGCTAAAGGTTTATCAAATTGGTTATCTTCTCACAGAACCTTCTCTTAGTATCATTAATCTTTTCTATTGTCCTTTTAGTCTCTATTTCATTTATTTCTGCTCTGATCTTTATCATTCCCTTCTTTCTACTAATTTTGGGCTATATTTGTTCTTCTTTTTCTAGTACTATAGGTGCAAGGTTACACTGTTTATTTGAGATTTTCCTTGTCTCATGAGGTAGGCCTGTATCACGATGAATTTTCCTTTTAGAACTGCTTTTCCTGTGTTCCACAGATTTTGGAATGTTGTGTTTACAGTTTCATTTCTCTCAAAGTATTTTTTAAATTTCCTCTTTCATTTCTTCATTGATCTACTGGTTGTCAAAAAGCATGTTCTTTAGCCACCACGTTTGTGGTTTTTTCCACTTTTCTTCTTGTGCTTGATTTCTAGTTTCATACCACTGTGGTATTAAAATGATGCTTGATACAACTTCAAATTTCTTAAAGTTATTGAGACTTGTTTTGTGACCTAACATGTGATCTACTCTGGAGAATGTTCCATATGGACTTACAAAGAATCTGCATTCTGCTGTTTTGGGGTGAAATATTCTTTATATATTTATTAAGTCCATCTGGTCTAATGTATCATTTAAGGCCAATGTTGTGTCATTGATTTTCTGTATGGATGACATATCTATTCATTAAATGAGGTGTTACAGCCCCCTACTATTACTGCATTACTGTCAATATCTCCCTTTATGTCTGCTTTATGTATTTAGGTGCTCCTATGTTTGGTGCATATTTACAGGTATTACGTCCTCTTGATGAACTGGTTCCTTAATCATTATGTAATGACCTTCTTTGTCTCTTGTTACAGTCTTTGTTTTAAAGTCTATTCTGAAATTGATAAACCATTAGTCAGACTCATCAAGAAAAAGAGGGAGAGGACTCAAATCATTAAAATTAGAAATGAAAAAGGAGAAGCTACAACAGATACCGCAGAAATACAAACCATCCTAAGAGACTACTATAAGAAACTCTATGCCAATAAAATGTACAACCTGGAAGAAATGCACAAATTCTTAGAAAGTTATAGCCTTCCAAGACTGAACCAGGAAGAAATAGAAAATATGAACAGACCAATCACCGGTATTGAAATTGAAACTGTGATTAAAAATCTTCCAACAAACAAAAGTCCAGGACCAGATGGCTTCACAGGTGAATTCTATCAAACATTTAGAGAAGAGCTAACACCCGTCCTTCTCAAACTCTTCGAAAAAATTGTGGAGGAAGGAAAACTCCCAAACTCATTCTATGAGGCCACCATCACCCTGATACCAAAACCAAAGATACTACAAAACAAGAAAATTACAGACCAATATCACTGATGAATATAGATGCAAAAATCCTCAACAAAATACTAGCAAACAGAATCCAACAACACATTAAAAGGATCATACACCATGATCAAGTGGGACTTAACCCAGGGATGCAAGGATTCTTCAATAAACGCAAATCAATCAATGTGATACACCACATTAACAAACTGAAGAATAAAAACCATATGATCATCTCAATAGATGCAGAAAAAGCTTTTGACAAAATTCAACACCCATTTATAATAAAAACTCACCAGAAAGTGGGCATAGAGGGAACCTACCTCAACATAATAAAGGCCATATACTACAAACCCACAGCAAACATCATTCTCAATGGAAAAAAACTGAAAGCATTTCCTCTGAGATCAGGAATGAGACAAGGATGTCCACTCTCACCACTATTATTCAACATAGTTTTGGAAGTCCTAGCCACAGCATTAAGAGAAGAAAAAGAACGAAAAGGAATACAAATTGGAAAAGAAGAAGTAAAACTGTCACTGTTTGCAGACGACATGATACTACACATAGAGAACCCTAAAGATGCCACCAGAAAACTACTAGAGCTAATCAATGAATTTGGTAAAGTTATAGGATACAAAATTAATGCACAGAAATATCTTGCATTCCTATACACTAATGATGAAAAATCTGAACAAGAAATTAAGGAAACACTCCCATTTACCACTGCAACAAAAAGAATAAAATACCTAGGAATAAACCTACCTAGGGAGACAAAAGACCTGTATGCAGAAAACTATAAGACACTGATGAAAGAAATTAAAGATGATACCAACAGATGGAGAGATATACCATGTTCTTGGATTGGAAGAATTAATATTGTGAAAATTACTATACTACCCAAAGTAATCTACAGATTCAATGCAATCCTATCAAATTATCAATGGCACATTTTACGGAACTAGAACAAAATATCTTAAAATTTGTATGGAGTCACAAAAGACCCCGAATAGCCAAAGGAGTCTTGAGGGAAAAAAACAGAGCTGGAGGAATCAGACTCTCTGACTTCAGACTATACTAGAAAGCTACAGTAATCAAGACAATATGGTACTGGCACAAAAACAGAAACATAGATCAATGGAACAAGATAGAAAGCTCAGAGATAAACCCATGCACCTATGGTCAACTAATCTATGACAAAGGAGGCAAGGATATATAATGGAGAAAAGACAGTCTCTTCAATAAGTGGTGCTGGGAAAACTGGACAGCTACATGTAAAAGAATGAAATTAGAAAACTCCTTAACACCATACACAAAAATAAACTCAAAATGGATTAGAGACCTAAATGTAAGACCAGACACTATAAAACTCTTAGACAAAAACATAGGAAGAACACTCTTTGATATAAATCACAGCACGATCTTTTTTGATCCACCTCCTAGAGTAATGGAAATAAAAACAAAAAGAAACAAATGGGACCTAATGAAACTTAAAAGCTTTTGCACAGCAAAGGAAACCATAAACAAGATGAAAAAACAACCCTCAGAATGGGAGAAATATTTGCAAACAAATCATCGGACATAGGATTAATCTCCAAAATATATAAACAGCTCATGCAGCTCAACATTAAAAAAACAAACAACCCAATCCAAAACTAGACAGAAGACCTAAATAGACATTTCTCCAAAGAAGACATACAGATGGCCAAGAAGCACATGAAAAGCTGCCCCACATCACTAATTATTAGAGAAATGCAAATCAGACTATGAGGTATCACCTCACACCAGTTAGAATGGGCATCATCAGAAAATCTACAAACAACAAATGCTGGAGAGGGTGTGGAGAAAAGGGAACCCTCTTGCACTGTTGGTGGGAATGTAAATTGATACAGCCACTATGAAGAACAGTATGGAGGTTCCTTAAAAAACTAAAAGTAGAATTACCATATGATCCAGCAATCCCAGTACTGGGCATATACCCAGAGAAAACCATAATTCAAAAAGACACGTGCACCTCAATGTTCACTGCAGCAGTATTTACAATAGCCAGGTCACGGTAGCAACCTAAACGCCCATTGACAGATCAAGCAAATATTACTCAGCCATAAAAAGGAACGAAATTGGGTCACTTGCTGAGACGTGGATGGATCTAGAGACTCATACAGAGTGAAGTAAGTCAGAAAGAGAAAAACAAATATCGTATATTAACACATATATGTGGAACCTAGAAAAATGGTACAGATGAACCAGTTTGCAGGGCAGAAATTGAGACACAGATGTAGAGAACAAACGTATGGTCACGAAAGTCAGAAAGGCGCAGGGGGTGTGGGGGTGAGGGTGTGATGAATTGGGCTACTGGGATTGACATGTATACAAGGATGTGCATAAAACCGATGACTAATAAAATAAATAAATAATAAAATGTACATTCAAATTTTTTAATGGGATTGAGTTATATCCACCTCTATAACACTTTCTCCTATTATGCCTAATAAACATTAAATTTTTCATTAATGAATAAATTAACCTATTAAAAAAAGTCTATTTTGTATGATATTAGTATTGCTGCTCCAGTTTCCATTTGCATGGAATATATTTTTACATCCCTTCACTTTCAGTCTGTGTAAGACTTTAGATTTGAAGTGAGATCTTGTAGGTGAATCTCTTCCTTTTTTTTTTTTTTTTGGCGGTACGCGGGCTTCTCAGCGTTGCGGCCCCTCCCATTGCGGAGCACAGGCTCCAGACGCGCAGGCCCAGCGGCCATGGCTCACGGGCCCAGCCGCTCCGCGGCATGTGGGATCCTCCCGGACCGGGGCACGAACCCGCGTCCCCTGCGTCGGCAGGCGGACTCTCAACCACTGTGCCACCAGGGAAGCCCCGAATCTCTTCCTTTTTTATCCATTCAGCCACCCTTTGTTTTTTGGAACACTTAGTCCATTTACATTTAAAGTAACTATCGATAGGTATGTACTAATTGCCACTTTGTTAATTCCTGGTTGTTTTGTACTTCTTCTCCATTCCTTTCTTCTTCTCATGGTCTCTTCCCTTGGAATTTGATGACTTTCTTTAGTGTTATGTTTGGATTCCTTTGTCTTTATTTTTTGTGTATCTGTTACAGGTTTTTGGTTTGTGGTTACCATGAGGTTCATATGTAACAACTTACCTATTTTAACTTAATGGTTGCTTAAATTTGAGTGCATTTAAAAGCACTAAATTTTTACTCCCTATTTTGTTTTTGATGGCATATTTTACGTTTATTTTGTGTATCACTTACCTAATTTTATTATTTTATTACTTTTTCAATTTTTTTTAATGAAGATAGTTAATTTACAATGTTGTCTTAGCTTCTGGTGTACAGCAAGGTGATTTGGTTATACATATATATATATATGTGTGTGTGTATATATATATATATATATATAGTTTCTCATATTCTTTTCCATTATAATTTATTACACAATATTGAATAGAGTTCACTGTGATGTACAGTAGGTCCTTGCTGTTTATTTTATACACAGTAGCTTCCAGCTACCAATCCCAAAACCCTAATTTATCCCTCCCCTCACCCCTGCTTTCCCATTTGGTGACCATAAGTTTGTTTTCTATGTCTGTTTCTGTTTTGTAAATAAGTTCACTTGTATCATATTTTAGATTCCACATATAAGTGATACCATGTGATATTTGTCTTCTTCTGTCTGACTTCACTTAGTATGATAATCTCTAGGTCCATCCATGTTGCTGCAAATGGCATGCTGCTGCAAATGGCATTATATCATTCCATTGTATATATATACCATATCTTCTTTAGCCGTTCATCTGCCAATGGACACTTAGGTTGCTTCCATGTCTTGGCTGTTGTAAATAGTGCTGCTATGAACATTTGGGGTATGTGTCTTTTTGAATTAGAGTTATCTCCTGATATATGCCCAGGAGTGGGATAGCTGGGTCATATGGTAACTCTATTTTTAGTATTTAAGGAAACCTCCATACTGCTTTCCATAGTGGCTGCACCAATTTACATTCCTGCCAACAGTGTAGGAAGGTCCCTTTTTCTCCACATCCTCTCCAGCATTTATTATTTGTAGACCTTTTAATGATGGCCATTCTGACCAGTGTGAGGTAATACCTCACTGTAGTTTTTATTTGCATTTCTCTAATAATTAGCAATGTTGAGCACCTTTTCATGTGCTTATTGGCCTCTGGAGAAATGTCTATTTATGTCATCTGCCCATTTTTGGATTATGTTGCCTTTTTGTTACTGAGTTTTATGAGCTGTTTCTATATATTTAAAACTAAGGCCTTGCTGATTACATTGTTTGCAAATATTTTCTCCCCATCTATAGGTTGTCTTTTCATTTTGTTTATCATTTCCTTAGCTGTGCAAAAGCTTCTGAGTTTGATTAGGTCCCATTTGATTATTTTTTATTTTATCTACTGCCTTGGGAGGCTGACCTAAGCAAACACTGCTACGATTTATGTCAGATAATGTTTTGCCTATGTTCTCTTCTAGGCATTTTATGGTGTCATTTTCTTATATTTAAATCTTTAAGCCACTGTGAGTTTACTTTTGTGTATGGTGTGAGGGGGTATTCTAACTTCATTGATTTACCTGCAGCTGCCCAACTTTCCCAACACCAGCTGCTGAAGAGACTGTCTTTTCTCCACTGTATATTCTTGCCTCCTTTAACAAAGATTAACTGATTGTGGGTGTGTGAGGTTTATTTCTGGGTTCTCTATTCTGTTCCATTGATCCATATGTCCTTTTTTGTGCCAATACCACACTCTTGTTTTTTGGCGGTACACGGGCCTCCCACTGCTGTGGCCTCTCCCGTTGCGGAGCGCTCCGGATGTGCAGGCTCAGTGGCCATGGCTCACGGTCCCAGCCACTCCGCAGCACGTGGGACCCTCCTGGACCGGGGCACGAACCCACGTCCCCTGCATCAGCAGGTGGACTATAAACCAACTGCGCCACCAGGGAAGCCCCACACTGTTTTGATTACTGTAGTTTTGTAGTATTGCCTGAAGTCTGGGAGGGTTATGGCTCCAGCTTTGTTCTTTTCCCTCAACACTGCTTTGGCAATTCTGGGTCTTTTATGGTTCCACATATATTTTAGGACTATTTGTTCTAGTTCTGTGAAAAATGTCACGGGTAATTTGATAGAGATAGCATTAAATCTGTAGACTGCTTTGGGTAGTATGGCCATTTTAACAATATTAATTCTTCCAATCCAAGAGCCTGGGATACCTTCCCATTTTTTGGATCACCTTCAATTTCCTTTATCAAAGTTTTATAGTTCTCAGAAAATAAGTCATTCATTTCCTTGGTCAGGTTTATCTGTAAGTATTTTATTTTTTTGGATACAATTTTTAAAGGGATTTTTTTTTTTTTTTTACTTTCCCTTTCTGATATTTCATTGTTTGTGTAAAGAAACGTGGCAAGTTTCTGTATGCTAATCTTGTACCCTGCTACCTTGCTGAATTTATCAGTTCTAGTAGTTTTTGTATGGAGTCTTTAGGGCTTTCTATATATAGTATTGTGTCATCTGCATATAATGACAATTTTACCTCTTCCCTCCCAATTTGAATATCTTTTATTTCTTTTTCTTGTCTGACTGCTTTGACTACGACTTCCAGTACTATATTGAATAGAAGTGGTGACAGTGGGCATCCTTATCTTGTTCCAGATTTTGGCAGGAAGGCTTTCAGCTTTTCACCATTGAGTATTATATTGGCTGTGGGTTTGTCATAAATAGCTTTTATTATATAGAAATATGTTCCTTCTATACCCACTTTGGTAAGAGTCCTTATCATGAATGGGTATTGAATTTTATCAAATGCTTTTTCTGCACCTATTGAGATGATTCTGTGTTTTTTGTCTTCTCTTTTGTTGATGTGGTGTATCACATTGATTGATTTGCATATGCTGAACCATCCTTGTGACCCTGGGATGAATCCAACATGACTGTGGTGTATCACCTTCTTTATGTGTTGGTGGATTCAGCTTGCTAATACTTTATTGAGAATATCTGCATCTATATTCATCAAAGATATTGGCCTGTAATTTTCTTTTTGGTACTGTCTTTGGTTTTGGTATTGGGGTGATAATGGCTTCACAGAATGACATTGGGAGTGTTGCCTCCTCTATTTTGGAATAGTTTGAGAAAAATCTATATAAGTTCTTCTTTGTATGTCTGGTAGATTCCCCATTGAAGGCATCCAGTCCTGGACATTTGTTTGCAGGGTGTTTTTGTTTTTTTGCTTATTACAGATTCTATTTCACTTCTAGTGATCAGGGTTTTCAAATTATCTATTTCTTCTTGATTCAGTTTTGGTGGGCTGTATGTTTCTAGAACCTTGTCCATTTCTTCTAGGTGGTCTAATGTGTTAGCATATAATTGTTCACAGTATTACCTTATGGGGTTTTTTTTGGTATTTCTGCAGTATTGGTTATTTCTCCTCCTTCATTTCTTACATTATATTATTTATTTGGGTCCTCTCTCTTTTCTTCTTGGTGAGCCTGGCAAGAGGTCTATTGATTTTGTTTACCCTTTCAGAAAACCAGCTCTTGGTTTTATTATTTTTCTATTGTTTTTTTAATCTCTATTTTATTTATTTCCTCTCTGATCTTTATTATTTCCTTCCTTTTGACTTTAGGTTTTGTTTGTTCTTCTTTTTCTAATTCTATTAGGTGGTAGGTTAGGTTGTTTATTTGAGATTTTTCTCATTTTTTGAGGAAGGCCTGTATCACTATGAACTTCCCTCTAAGAACTGCTTTTGCTGCATCCCAAGGATTTCACATGTTTGTGTTTTCATTTTCATTTGTCTCAAGGTATTTTTAAATTTCCTCTTTGATTTCATCATTGACCCAGTGTTTTTTTAGTAGCATGTTGTTTAGTCTCCACATAATCGTTTTTTCTTTTTCTTGTTTCTCTTTCTGTGGTTGATTTCTAGTTTCATGCCATTGTGATCAGAAAAGATGCTTGAAATAACTTCTATTCTCTTAAATTTGCTGAGGCTTGTTTTGCATCCTAGTATGTGGTCTATCCTAGAGAATGTTACATGTGCAGTTGAAAAGTTTGTATTTTAAGTCTTTTTTTTTTTTTTTTTTTTGAATGAAATGTCCTGAAAATGTCAATTAAGTCTAACTGTTCTATTGTGTCAATTAGGGTCTCTGTTGCCTTATTGATTTTCTGTCTGGAAGACTTGTCCATTGATATAAGTGGGGTGTTAAAGTCTCCTACTATTATTACATTCCTGTCAATTTCTCCCTTTATGTCTGTTAGTATTTATGTATTTAGGTGCTCCTATATTGGGTGCATATATGTTAACGAGTGTAATAACTTCTTGTATTTATCTTTTTCTCATTATATAGTATCTTTATGACCTTTAAATTTTGTCTGAGTATTGTTACCTCTGCTTTCTTGTCATTCTGTTTGCATGAAATATCTTCTTCCATCCTCTCACTTTCAATCTATGTGCGTCCTTCACCCTAAAGTGGGTCTTTTGTAGGCAGCATACTGTAGGCTCTTGTTTTATTATCCAGTCTGACACTCTGTCTTTTGACTGGACTATTTAGTTCACTAACATTTAAAGTAATTATTGATTGATATGTACTTACTGCCATCTTAAAACTTATTTTCCAGTTGATTTTGTATTTCTTCTTTGTTCCTCTCTTTTTGTTTTTCCTTTTGTGGTTTGATGGTTTTCTTTTGTATTATACTTGAGTTCTCTTCTGTTTGGTTTTTATGAATCTACTGTATGCTTTTTATTTGTTGTTACCCGTTTTTCAAGTAGTTAACCCACTACTATATATACTTGCTTTAGACTGATAGTCATATAGGCTTAAACACATTCTTGAAAAAACAAAAATCTACATTTTCTTACTCCCCTCCCCGACACCTTATGATTCTGATGTCCTCTTTTATATCTTCATGTTTATCCTTCTGCTGTTCATTGTAGTTATCATCACTTTCACACACACTAAAAAATTTTAACCTATGTACTGGCTTATTTAAGTGATTTGCTTTCCAATTGTGATTTTCTCTTCCCTATAGATTCTTGTTTCTTTTCCATTTGGAAAGTTTTCAGCCATAATTTTTTCAAATAAACTTTCGATCCCCTTTTCTCTTTCTTCTCCTTCTGGGATCTGTATTATGCATTGGTCGGGATGCTTTATATTACCCCATAGGTCTCATACATTGCTTTCATTTTTTTTTCATTTGTCTTTCTGTCTGCTGTTCTGATTGGGTGATTTCCATTATTCTATCTTTCAGATCACTTATTCATTTTTCTGCATTATTTAGTTTGCTATTTATTGCCTTTAGTTCAGCTCTCATCTTGGCAAATGAGTTTTCTAATTTTAATTGGCTCCTCTTTATAGTTTCTAGTACCTTGTTACAGTGATCTACATTTCTATTGATAGCCTTTCTTAATTCCTTCAGTATTTTTATCACCTCCTTTTTGAACTTGGGGTCTGGTAGATTGGAGAGATCTGTTTCATTGTTTATTCTTTCAGGGGATTTCTCTTGTTCTTTTAATTGGGAGTGGTTCCTCTGCTTCTCCATTATCCTTATATTTCTCTGACTCTATAAATTTAGGAGAAATAGTTATCTACTGTGGTCTTGAAGGGCTGTTTTTATATGAGAGCATCCCTGTGTGGCCTGCGAGAGTCTAATATTTTTGGTGCAAGGGTTTTTTTTTAGAATGGGTGCCTGCCATGTCTTTCCTCAGGGTGTGCTGGCTGTTATCCCCTTGATACAGGGTGTGATTGCTGTTGTAGTGACCAGAGCCTGCACTGGATGTTGAGCGGGGCCATCTCCTCTTTGCTCTGTGGTTGTCAAAGCCCTGTCAGGAACAGGGTCTCTCCCCAGTTGTTGGAGTAGAAGCCCCCAGATCTATTTGTGAGCTTCAGTGTGGGGTAGGTGGGACTGGAGAACTTCCACTGGGAGAGGAGTCACTGAGTATTCCTCCACCCGAGCTGTCCACCAGGAAGTATGCTCTGTGGTGTTGTCCATCACCCATTGTGCATGCTCACAAAGTACACTGTTGTTGACACTGCCTTCAGGCCCACCTCAGCTGTGGGAATGTAGGACCAGGTGTCCTCAGGCACTGTGCTCACAAAGTCACCAGCACAGATCCACTGGCACAGATCTACTTATATCAGGCACTGGGACCCACCATAGTCACGAGTAGTTGTGCACCTGGACCCACCATGGGAGCTACAGTATCAGTGCAGACCCTGGCCCTGGCTCCACGAGTGCCTGCCCACAAAGCCCACAGCTGCTAACTCCAGACCCACCCCAACCACAGGAGCACAGTAATCTGCTCTGATGTCCTGATAACAATGAGCTTACAAAGGCACCTCAGCATAAATCCACTTAAGTTGCAAAGCCACCAGACATGGCTCAGATTTCAGCCCTGCTTCTAAAGTCATGTGGCCCCTGGGGATCTGCTCAAATTCCAGCCCCGCTTCCGTGTGTGGGCTTCCGTATGTGGGCAACCCTCCCGCAACTGCACACTCCCAGAGCTCATAGAAGCAGAGCCATACCCACTGCAAGCGCACTGAAAATGAGGCTCCCACTGTGGGGCCCCACGTATCCCTTTGCATGCATGTTAACCATGGGGCTTCTAAAGTGGACCTGGGCTCTGTCCTGCATACACTCCCAGTTGTGGCCTGGCCAACACTCCAGCCCCTTCAGGCTATCTCCATGCAGCCAACCCCAGTCCTCTCCCCAAGTCTGTCCTCTGAAGCCCAAGTTTCAGCACCCAGCCCCCATGTGCACCACCAGATACATGTCTCCAGCTGGGGAGCAGTGAGGTGGCCAGGATTGTCTGGGTTGCTCTCTCTCTGTTCTCGCTGCCACAAGCCAGCTGCTGTACTCTCCTCTGAGCCTTCGAAGCTCTAACCTTGTCAGTTAGAGTACTCTTGGATGTTAAGTTTTTTTCTTTCAGCACTTTGAATATATCATGCCAGTCCCTTCTGGCCTGTAAAGTTTCTGCTTAAAAATCAGCTGACAACCTATGGGGGATTCCTTTTTACGTAACTAGCTCCTGTGTGTGTGTGCGTCCGCACACATGTTGATGCTTTTAAGATTCTCTTTATTTTTAACTTTTAACATCTAATTATATTGTGTCTTTATGTGAGCCTCTTTGGATTCATCTTGTTTGGAACTCCTGGGCTTCCTGGACTTTCATGCCTGTTTCCTTCACCAGGTTACGGAAGTTTTCAGTCATTATTTCTTCAGATAGGCTTTCTGACCCTTTCTCTCTCTCTTCTCCTTCCAGGACCCCTATAATGCCAATGATAGTATGCTTGATGTTATCTCAGGGATCCCTTAAACTATCCTCATTTTTTTAAATCCTTTGTTCTTTTTGCTGTTTTGATTGGATAATTTCTACTACCCTGTCTTCCAGATTGCTGATCCATTCTCTTACATTCTCTAATCTGCTTTTGATCCTCTCTAGTGCATTTTTCATTTCAGTTATTGTATTCTTCAGTTCTGACTAGATCTTTATATTTTCTATCACTTTGAGCTCTTACTGAGTTCATCCACTCTTGTCCCAAGTCTGGAGACTCTTTATGACTATTACTTTGAACTCTTTATCTGTTAAATTGCTTATCTCTGCTTCATATAGTTTTCTTTCCCTGAGGTTTGGTCTTAGCTTTCATTTGGAAGATATTCCTTTGTCTCCTCTGTGTTTGCCTAACTCTATGTTTGTTTCTATGTATGAGGTATATCAGCTACATCTTCAGGCAAGGGCTCTGGGGGTATCCCCTGTGTGGGTGTGCCCTCCTGTTTTGGTTGGACCACAATTACTGCAGGCATACTGGTAGGTGGGATTGGTCCCCAGGCCAGCTGACTGTAAAGCCTGGCCATGACTGCTGTGGGCAGGCATAGACTATCTTTAATTATTCAATATTTCAATCACATACAAATACACCATTTTTAAGCATAGTGAAAATTACATAATTATTGCAAGAACAAATTCTAAATTTTCATTAACTAGAATGAATACACTAGGCCAATACAGCAGTCACTAGCCACATGTAGCCACTGAGCACCTGCATCGTGGTTAGTCCAAATTGAGATGTACTCAAAGCGTGAAGTACATACTGAATTTCAAAGACTCAATTTTTTAAAAACGAGAATGTAATAATATTTTTGACAAACTCAGATAAACAGAATATATTAATTTTGTTTCTTTTTACTTTTTTAATGTGACTGCTAGAAAATTTTATACATAGGTGACTCATTTCTATTGGACAAAGCTACACTACAATATCTCAAGACTACCTCTTTCCAATATGAAGAGAGTCAGAAATAAAAATGTAAACGTTATAAAATAATATTATTTCTCTTAAATATCTGGTGTTAGAGGTATCGTAAGGCTAATATATTTTTAAACCTTTTTTTTCCCACTAACCACTGCCACTAATTTTTTGAAACAGAAACCAGAGTTTCCTCTTACTAATATAATATATAGCATCCTAACTATTCTAGTGGAGTGGGTAGAATTATTTCAACAACATAAATCACAACAGAGGTGGTTAAAAGTAAAGAAATAGTTAAGAAAGAAATTTATGCCATGGAGATAAAAACAAAAACCGAGGGTGGGCAGCGAAAGTGTGAAAATAGTTTGGAAGGGCTGGGGATTGGGGGTTGAACACAAATCCTCCCCTGACTTTGTGGTATGTAATCCTGGGACTTCAAGAAAATAACTTTTCCATATAGTGAGATTACTGAAAAGAATATGATACAAAGCAACAGGGTTTTTTATTTTCCAAAGGATCTCAACATGAAGTTATGGCCACTGAGGCATCAATTTTTACTAGGCTCCCCATCAGAGTCAACTCCAAATGTGTCAGTGCAGGCCACAGCTCTGCAGTATTTCCACTAAGTAGCAGCTTGAAGAGCCAGCCCATTAACAGTACAGCTCCCAGTAAGACCTTCTTATCACTGTTGTGTCTCTGTCACCATAAACTTTTAAACAGTAGGTCTGAGCCAATTCAATTAACTCTGTGATAATTCTACCAAGACAACAGATTAATATCTGAGTTAGGATCATCTTTTCCTCATAAGGAAAATGGTGCTTTTAAAAATATAACATATATTCAAACCTATAAATACACATATATAATTGAACAGAGGATCTAAAACTAACTTGAACAATATCACATAGCTCATCTAAATATTTCAAAACGAAAACATATACAATGCAGCCTTTACTTTTCTCACATACTATGAATAAGCTAAATATTTTACACTCTGTGTTGGCTTAATACTTTTAATTTTTTTTTCAAATGTTCTTATGTTCTCTAAGATTTCCCTGAATGTTTCCTTTTCACTCTTATACTATTTGAGCAGGAGGGAAAGGAGCAAGTGATTCTTTGACCTCTAAACAGAAAAGACCTTATGTTTTAGTGACTATACTGATCTTTTCCTATGCTTATAATAACCATCATTCTGTCTTTGCATCTAATAATTGTCATGTTGTTTAACAACTGTACTTTTAAATTTAATACATTTTAATATTTGATAAAAGAAACATCACCTTTACTCTTTTTAAAAATGTTGCCTAGTACCATTCATTTATCCTTCCATATGAATTTTAGAATCATTCTGTAAAGTTCTCAAAATGTAACAGTCAACAAATTATGTGGATAACCATTTGGAAAAAGACAAATATAGATTCCTACCAAATTCCTTATACCAAAATAATTTTCAGATCAAATATCTTAAGAAGAAATTACAAAGCATAGAAGAAATCTTGGCTTAGTCAGGATTTATAGTATGACAACCAAGATAAAAACCTTAAAGAAAAAAACTAATAGAATTAAGCCACTCTAAACAACTGTTTATAAAACAATTGTATTTCCATAAAAATTACTAAGCAGAATTAAGGTAAACTGGGAAAACACACACAATTGCAATGAAACAGCAAAGAGTTAATATATTTAATGTAGGAAGAGCTCTTTCAAAATATAAATATAAATATTTATATTTATAAAATATAAATATCCTTAAAAAAATGAGCAAAGAATTTAAATGAAGTTGTGGCCACCTCTGTTGGAGGACAGGGCTCTAAGTTGATTGTGTAATAGATAATGCACTATCTCAATGGCTCTACAGTCATTATTAACATGTCTTCCTTCCTCCCCACAAGGACATAAGGTCATTTCTGTCCTTCAAGTTTGAACAGTTAATAAATCAGAGAATCCAAGGGGTATGTTCTATTTCCCAGGAATGATTGACACTTTGGTGCTGGGGTTTTATGGGGGGAGGGGGTAGTTTTTGTTTAGCTTGTGTGGGATTGTGTGGGAGGGGAAGTTTTGATTGTTTTTTTTTCTTTTCTTCTGTGAGCTGTTGACGCCTAAAGTAGAACAAGCACGTCTTCAGGTAAAGAGAGGGATTTCTCAACCCACTTTCTGTGATGTCAGACTATTGGAGAAACCCATTCAGCTGCTTTCCAGATGTACCTAAATTCAGTCAGATATTTTGGATATCTGAAGTCCTGACAGATCATATACTCCAAGGAAATACATCAGGGACAGATAATTGGCTGAAAACACTGATGCTTCAATGTGACACATTTTTATAGAACATTTCTACCAGGGGGTACTGACTTGATTTCTCCTACAAGGACCACACTGCCTTTGTGTTTAATGTAATGTAATCTGTGTACCTTCTAATCATATATCTGCAAAATTTTCTCATTTTTATAAAAAATCATGCCAATAAGCTAGATGTTGAACGTATGTAAGCAGCATTTGGTAACTGTGCTAAGAGGCTACAAAAGTGCATTACTGGTTTAAAATTTTTTTTTTTTTAGTTCTGATTTGGTTGGATAAGGTTTCATTATGACCTCTTCTGGGTCTCAGGCTCTAATGCTTGACTGAAATAGAAAAAAATATATTGGTTTTTGAAAATCAGTGTATTGTGACTTGAACTGCTATACATTCTTCCACACAATATGTCAGAGTCATTAGTGCTTTGTACATTTAGTCATTTTTATTTTATTGTTCTGAAAGAAAAAATATACTGAGTTTATAGAAAGTATTCTAATTAACAAAGTTTAAAATATTATCTCTACTGATTAAAATTACAACAGATAAATAAAATAACCAGAAAAAAAAGAGCAAAGAAAAGAACATAAATAATTTACAAAAGAATGGAAATAGCCATAAGTAGATGAAAAAAATGCTCAATCTCATTCATAATTAAAGAAATACAAATTAAAACAAATAATCAGATACCATTTTTTCCACCTATCAGATTGACAAAGACAAGCCTAAAAGTAGGAGAAATTTTAAAAAATAATAAAATAAATAATAGTGCCCAATACTGAGAGTGGGAGGAAATGGACAATATTGAGAAAGTGTGAGGAAATGGACATTCCCAAACACTGCTGGTGAAAGTGTGTATCAATGCACCTTTGAAGAGTACTTTGACAATATATATTAAAATCTTTAAGAATGTATGACTACTCTGATGCAGCAATCTCACTTCTAGGGTCATTTCCTAAGAAAATAAATGGACATATACTCCTAAATATTTAAATAAGGATGTTCACCCATGCACTACTTATAAGAGTGAAAAAATAAAAAAACTAAATGTTCCACAACAAAAGATTAGTTATATAAATGAAGACATTTAATGGTAGATTGAACTTCTATACAATCATTATGACTCACATTTGTTGACATGTATTTAAAAAGGAAAATTTTTAACTTGTGAAAATTAAATAAAATATTGCATTATAAAGTGCTTAGCATACTGCCTGTCACATTGTAAGCATAAAATTTACATTTTCACATTATGTTTTATGGAAAATTTCAAACGTATACAATATGGAAAGAGTAAGATGATGAACCCCTACATATTCATCACCTAGCTTCAACAATTATCAACATTTTGCCATTCTTAGGAATTTTTTAAGTTTGGACTATTCCTCTCTTCCCATACACACACATACAGTGTTTTTCCTACCAAATGTACATGAATGCAATGTACACAGCATACAAGCACAGAAAAAGTCAGAAGAAACTTACATGCAAATGTTAACCATGGTAAATCTCTAAAGGATGGAATTATGAGTAATTTTATTTAATTCTCATTTCATCTACATTTTCTCATTTTTCTAAAATGAACATGTATTATGTCATTTTAATAGCTGACTAAAAGAAAAAAATCAAGCAAATATATGACTCAAAGAGTGAGAAGTTATTCTGAACTCCACTTTTTTTTTTTTGGTTATGTGGCTTCAGGGATCTTAGTTCCCCGACCAGGGATTGAACCTGGGCCCACAGCAGTGAAATCACTCAGTCCTAAACACTGGACCACCAGGGAATTCCCTGAACTCCACTTTTAGATGTTAAAAAATACAGAAGAAAAAACTTTACATCAAAATTTTTTTTAAATTGAGGGGAAGTGTGGATGTTGATATCCATTTATCCAATCTGCAAGACTTTCTACCTTTATTGTTCAATGGTGATTCACATATCAACAAAATGCAATGTTTCAACCTTAACTGGAGTCCAACACATTATTTCACACAACTCAGGAAATTTGAACAGACTAGATATTAAATTATTTAAGAAGTTATTTAGTCTGTTAATGTGACTCTGGTATGTCTATTTTTTTTAAGTCCTATCTGTTGGGAAATAAGACAATGTCTGTGATTTGCTCTGTAATATTCCAGCCAAAAGTAAAAAGTAGGGAAGGATGAAACAAAATTGGCAAAATGAATTGTTGCTCAAAGAGTCTTAGTCTTGAAAGCTGAAAAAGTTCTAGAGATTTGTTACACAACAAGGGGCATATAGTTAACACTACTGTACTCTTTAAAATGGTTAAGATGGTAAGCTTTAATGCTTTTTACCACAATTTTTTAAAAGATTGGCAAAATGATAACTATTATTGCTGGGTAATGAGTATACAGAAATTCATTTTTTAAAAAAATTTTAAATGAGGACCACAAGGGAGAAAGAAATATAAGTAACATTTTTTACTTAATCAGAGCAGTTTTAGTTTAAAGAAAACTATCAGAAGAATAATTCAAATACCTTTAAGTAGGGAAAACAAACGTTGGCTTTTTAAAGGCATCTTACTCTAGCCCCAGCTAAATTATGGTACATAAAAATCTCATTTTTACTAACAATGACGCTTTAATTATGCTGAGTAATCACAATAGTAATTTGAAAAAAGGATCTACAATCAACAATAAGCATACTACATAGATGAATAATTGAGAACTTAAAAACCAGGACTCAATTTTCTATTTTGCCAATCTGAGGCCTACAATATCTTACAGCTATTTATGTTTATACAGTGCTTTAGCATTCAGGCCAAAAAACGCTGGTCTAGACATCCAGGATTTTACTGGCCCACTCTGGCTGCATAGCTTGCTGCAGTCTAGTAAATAATTTTGTTCCTTGAGATTGTTGTGGGCCCCTCTTGCCATTCTGAGTAGACTCACTAACAGCAGAGCCATTTGTGGTAGTTTACTAGCCTGCTGATATTTCAGGGGGGATGATTAAAAGCCAATATATTACTGAAACTTAGAGCAGCAAATAATACAGATTGTTTCTTTAAAAAATTTTTTTAGAGCTTCTCTCTAGCTCTCTTAACTTCTCCAGTAATTCTCTCTTCTATAAAACTGAGATAACTACCAACCTTGACAAATTATCATGGTATTAAACAGATAACATATAACTATATATTCTAGATAACTACATTTAGAGGAAGCACTGAGACAGTGTCTAGCACACAGAAGATGGTCACAAATATTCACTACCCTCTATTCTCATTTCCCTTTTGATCTTGGTTTTTAATTGAAAAAGCAAACAAACTGAATACGTTCTAAGAAGAAAGTTCCTAAATTAGGTAGCTAATTTTTTGTTTTGTTTAAGCCATTGCTTTTTCATTAAAAAACAGTTTCTAGTAGTGTCCTAAGAAGTGTTTCTGTTGCCACAAAGATACTGCTTTTAGTTAGTGTAAATCTTTCAATATTTGTGTCCAAACAGGTGGACTGGCCGAAGCTCCCTGGCTGAGGGACCTCAGCCAAGGCACCCCGAACTATCAGAGATGGAACAAGGCACAGACAGAAGTGGAACCAAGGCAAGAGCCAGAAACAGCCAGAATAAGTAAGCCAGAGCCAGAAAGAAATGGAAAGGGAGACAAAGAGAGCAGAGGTAGAAAGAGAAAAGGAGAGAGGGAGAGACCAAGATTAGGAGAGTGAAACAAATGTGAGTGTGGAGTGAGCATGAGGACGTAAGACAGTGACAGAGTGAGAGAGCAAGAAAGAGCACGAGTGAGGAGTTAGGGACCGCTGAGAAAAGCAGCAAGCAAGGGAGCAAGAGGGAGTGGGGACGTGGGTGGACACGGTGAGCACATGCGCACTGCATTAAGCCAGCTCAAACTTAATCAAAACCTCTCTGCCTCTCATTATCCCAAAATGTCTTAAACTTACCTGAATTATCTCTGATTGTTCAGCCAGAGCCTTCCTTTGAGCCTCCAGAGAAGATACCTGTTGCTGATAAATCAAGCGCTGCTTCTCCCAGTCCAGTGATTTCTGACGAAATTCCTGAAGAAGCAATTAAGGTACTTAACTTCTAAGTGCGTCCCCTTGCTGTCACTACTTTCCAGATTCACTTTTACTTTAATTGTTCCCCAGGTCCCTGGGTACACATGCACCTTTCTCCACAGCAGGAGCCCCATTACTCACTTAGCTGATAGAACTATAGAGTAATACTAAATTCCTTACATACTGTGCCTCTGGAGATCTGTCTTTCTAAATTTAACACCCTAATGGTGAAGAGTATGAAATACAGACACTAAATACTGGATTCATGATTTTCAAAGATCTGCTGCCACCTAAGGGCTGCTAATAATTTTTTTTAGTGATTTTTCAGAAAACTGATGCTAAGATAATGAAAATTTCAAAATATGATTACAGATACCCCTCACTGCCCAAATTCTTGATATCCAATTTGGGATATTCTTGATATGAATTTTCAGGTAAATCCCTGGGTAGCCCAATTCTTATCACTGTCTAAAACTCAGGAACCAAATAGATTCAGTTAACACAGTATCCTTTGATATCCAAATTTTTATTATCTCAACAGAACTGCAAAGACATGAATAACAAGAAATATCTGTATTAAATTTTAACAGATATCTGTAACCCAAAGCCAAACAGTTCAAAATCAATGATGGATCAATAGTAACTTCAAGTTGCATGATCAAGAAAATGAGCCCAGTATTTATGAAAATGAGGCAAACCAAAGAGAAAGGAAACTCAGTCTTTCCATCACTGTCCTCCAGGAGCCTTAACTCCAGAAGTCTCATGCTAGCTTAGGGTAATTACTGTTCACCAGCTGATACTCACTTATTCATTATTTCTACCATATACATGCCAGGTACTGTTCTAGGTGCTGGGGATACACTATGTAACAACACAAAAATTCTAGCCCCACTCAATTGGAGGGAGATAGGCAACACATTCATTGTACAGTACAGTAGATAGTAATACAGTCACCCCTCAGTATCTGTGGGGGACTAGTTCCAGGCCTCTGCAGATTCTAAAATCCACAGATGCTCACGTCCCTTATATAAAATGGTGTATCATTTGCATATAACCAATGCACATCCTCCCATATACTTGAAATCATTTCTAGATTACTTATAATACCTAATACAATGTAAATGCTATGTAAATAGTTGTAAATACAATGTAAATGCTGTGAAAATAGTTGCTTGTGCATGACAGATTCAAGGTTTGCTTTCTGGAACTTTCTGGTATTTTTTTCCCCAGAATATTTTAGATCCATGGTTGGTTGAATCCATGGATGCGGAACCCACAGATACAGAAAGCCAACTGTACCTGTTTTGGGGAAAATAGAGCATGAAGTGCTCAGAGTTGGGGGCTGCAATTTTAAAAAGGAGTGGCCACATTGAGTAACATTTAAGTAAACACCAAGGGAGACAGGGATGAAGTTATACTGTTCTGGGAAGAGGGAACAGCAAGTACAAGGCCTTGAAGTGGAAGCATCCTGGTATGTTCAAGGATGAGCAAGGAGGTTGGTGTGGCTGGAATGAGTGAGTAAAAGGAAAAAATGGAAGGGAAAGGTCAGAGTTAACAGGCGGTGAGACTACATAGTCATTATGATAACTTTGTCTTTTAAGAGAAGCTACTGGAAGGTTTATGTACAGGAGAGGACATGATTTAACTTACATTAAAACAGAATCATTCTGGCTATTGTGCTGGGAAAAGAGAAATCAAGGGTGACTCCAAGGTTTTTAGGCTTGAGCAATCTGAGGCATGGAGTTGCCATTAACTGAAACAGAAATGGTGCTGGAAGATAGGAGACAAAAAAATCAGGACCTTTATTTTGGACATGTCAAGTTTGAGACAGCTTTAGACATTGGAGATGTGAAACAGGAGGTTGGAAATTATTCTGTAGCAAAAAGGAGAGGTCAGGACTAGATATACAAATGTGGGAATTATCAACATATACACAATGCTTAAAACTATGAGACTGAATGATATCACCAAGGGAGTGGGCCTAGACAGAAAAAAGAAGAGTCCAATGACACAACCGTAAGGTGTTCCAATGCTAAAAGGTTGGGGAACAAAAGAGACTGAGAAAGAGTGGCAAACAAGTTAGGAGAAAACCCAGGAAAGTGCAATCGTTCTCCAAGCCAAATCCAGAAAGAGGTGTAAGGAGGACGGAGACCAGCTGGGTCCAGTGCTGCAGACAGGATGGGGAAGATGAGGGCTGACCACACGCTTGAGTAATGGGGAAGTCACTGGTGACCTCCATGCAAATAGCTTCTGCAGAGAGAGGGGGCAAAAGCCTTACTGAGTGGGTGTAAGAAAAATGGAAGTAAAGGAACTGGAGACAAGTATAGGTACTTAAAGTAGTTTAGTTATAAAATGAAGAAGAAAAATGGGGCAGTATCCAGAGGATGAAGAGAGAGGTCAAGAAAGGATATTTAAGAGGGGGGAAGTTTGCATGTTGGTGGAAAATATCTAGTAGGGAGGAAAAACCTGATGATGCAGAAGAGAGGAGCATTTCTAGAGTGATGTGGGTAGGGAATAGGGAGGGCATGGACAGTCCCTCCAGCAGGAAGGCAGAGTATATGGGTGCAGTTGCAAATAGGCAGGTAGACACAAGGTTGGAAGTTTGTGAAAATTATCTTCTACTTTCTCAATGAAATAGAAAGAAAGATCATCATCCAAAAGTGAGGATGTGGGGAAAAGTGTTGAAAATTCAAAAAAAGAGAAAGTATGAAACAGTCATTATGGAAAGTAGGAGAGCGAGGGGAAATATATGATTCTGGGCAGCATGAGGACCCATTTGAGGTGAGTGACCATGAATTTAAAATGAGGCCAGTCAGCACGATTATATTTTTCTCCAGCCATGTTCTGTCACACATGACAGGTAGAAAGTGGGGAGAAAGCTGGATTTACCGAGAGTTACAGTTTTGCCAAGCAAAGGCGATGAAGTAAGAGAGAGCACAGAATTGAAGGGGAATATAAGGAGTGTAACCATGGGATGGAAGCTGGGTAAGGACTTGTAACTGAGGACACAAGGTAGAGAGAAAGCAGTGACAAGTGGCAGGATCCAAGCACTTTAAGGGATGGGGGGTCAGGTGAGTATTGAGCATCAGGAGCCAGAGGGAGAGAGCTGAAAAGACAGGGATGGTAGTTGGAGAATGCGATGCTTAAAAATGTGATTCTAGGAGGGTTGCAAGTATTGGTAATGATAACACCTAAGGTAGGACAATGGGAAAAGGGAGAAGAGACAGATAGGAGATCAAAATATCTGTGGAGGAAAGAACACCAAGGAACTCAAAGACCACAGTATTATCAGCATCACTGTGGATACTGAAATCCTCAAGAATTATGATAAAAGCAAGGTTGGAGAGAATGACAGTGAACTGGGAGCTGAAGTCTTTGAACAGGGGAGTAACCAGGGATCAGAAGATGACTAACTCTGGCTGTATGTACACTGGTTGGTGGTATATGCTGATGACATGAAAATCAAAGATGGATTTTCTTGTTGGTGGGAATGTAAATTGATACAGCCACTATGGAGAACAGTATGGAGGTTCCTTAAAAAACTAAAAATAGAACTACCATACGACACAGCAATCCCACTACTGGGCACATACCCTGAGAAAACCATAATTCAAAAAGAGTCACGTACCACAATGTTCATTGCAGCTCTATTTACAATAGCCAGGACATGGAAGCAACCTAAGTGTCCATCACTGGATGAATGGATAAAGAAGATGTGGCACATATATACAATGGAATATTAGCCATAAAAAGAAACGAAATTGAATTATCTGTAATGAGGTGGATGGACCTAGAGTCTGTCATACAGAGTGAAGTAAGTCAGAAAGAGAAAAACAAATACCGTATGCTAACACATATATATGGAATCTAAAAAAAAAAAAAATGGTCAGAAGAACCTAGGGGCCAGACAGGAATAAAGGTGCAGACCTACTAGAGAATGAACTTGAGGATACGGGGAGGGGGAAGGGTAAGCTGGGACAAAGTGAGAGAGTGGCATGCACATATATACATTACCAAACGTAAAATAGTTAGTGGGAAGCAGCCGCACAGCACAGGGAGATCAGCTTGGTGCTTTGTGACCACCTAGAGGGGTGGGATACGGAGGGTGGGAGGGAGGGAGACACAAGAGGCAAGAGATATGGGGACATATGTATATGTATAACTGATTCACTTTGTTACAAAGCAGAAACTAACACACCATTGTAAAGCAATTATACTCTAATAAGGATGTTAAAAAAGAATAAGATGGAGTTTCTGAGGTACAAAGAAAAGACAATCATCAGGAAGTGGTAATGGGGAACAAGAACATGAGGGGTTTTTCAAAAAAGACCCAGATTTCACTGAAGAGGGCTGGAGGGAAAGCAGTATCTCATTCTAAGCTCTTCAAATGTATAAAAATATTGAGATATAAAAAATATTAAATGCAGAAATTAAAATTCTAGGTAGTAATAATATACTGGCATTTGTGGGTGACAGGTCACTGAGTAGAAAAATTGTAAGTAATCACACAAAGATGTTGAACAATGTTTCTCAAATTAGCATTGGCTAGGGAAGCTAGATAAAATGCAGAGTCCTAGCTTGCATGCCATACAACTGGATCAAAATCTCTGAGAGCCTCAAGAGGGCCCTGGGTGACCCTTAGGTACCGCTGAGAACCAAGAGCACAGACAGAGGGGATCCAAGGGGAGAAAGTGAGCCTCGTGCTGCTCTTTCATCTACTCTTGGTGGTGTTAATCCACCACTCCCTTAACTCCTCTAGGGAATCAATATATACAATAATAATGAAAAATTAATAATAATAATAATGGAGTTATTCAGTCTCAATAAAAACAAAGTCAGCAAAGGGGGAGGTAAGTGACTTACCATATCTAAATGGGAACTGACAATAAACAATCTGATATGCAGAGTACTCCGTACAAAAAAGCTTCAACACTTAGTACCTTCAACACTTACTAAGCCCCTACTCTGTTAGGTGATAAATAAGACAAGGACACTGCCCATGGAGGACAGCTAGTAACTGGTAGTCAATGTTCCTCAATATTGGCATTTTGGGTTCAATACTCCTTCCTGTGTGGAAAAGTCCCAGCCATGTTTAGTGTCCCTGGTCCCTGTGCCCTACACACCAGTTTCACTCCCAGCCATTCTGACAACCGAAACAATGTCTCCATACATTTCCAATGCCCTCAAAGGAGGGTACTGCCCTGTTGAGAGTTACTGATAGCTAGTAACCATCCTGGTGACAGGATGCACAGTGGATCACCCTCCCACCTTTGCAACAGCTCAGTAGTAGTCCTGGAGATGAGAGAAAATTGGTTTCAGGAAATAGCACTATTAGAAACAGCATTTTCCTACATGAAGGCTGACAATCACTATGAGCAAATCAGTACTATGAACATACCTCTATTTTTCCAGTTAATCTCTCAATTTCAGACCGATCTTCCCTGTGATTTCTGGCATTTCCTCTGAAGTCTCTTACATGCTTTCTCTGTAGCTTTTCATAGCTTCTCTTCAGTCTGCCTAACTGTAGACACAGTTATTTCTAGACTTAAAATTTAAGAATGTGTAAACAGTGCTGATACAACAAACTGGCATTATGAAAGCACGCATAGAGCTAACTAGTATCCCTGAAAATAGACAGCATGTCAGATAAAATAACAACTCAAAACTACATATAAAAAATAAACACCAGAAAAGAAATATATTGAGTCAAAGAAAAATAAAGGGAAAATATTTTATAAACAGAAGTTTAATTTTTCTTACAATGTACAATCGCCTTGCACTTAGGGGCCCCTAAACCCACCCCCACAATAAAAGCAGCAAATAAAAACCCTGTCTCTCTTCTCTAGGCCTGTGGTTCTTGAACCATTCTCCTGCGGAACACTGAGTAAGTAAGCAAGAGAGGAGTACTGTGGAATTAAATGAAAATAAAAGCAGTTTTTTCCCAATCTGAAGAATAAAATTGAGTTAACTGATAGAATTTTCTTACTTTCCTTATCTATCCCAAAATGCTTCTGAAACCTTTGGATCCTCCATTATTTAAAATCTAGTAACTGATTCAACTTAAAAATTAAAACATTTAATATAAGCTTTTGGTATCAGTATTTCATGGTATTATACAAAAATAGCTCGATTTCTTTCAGGTACTCAACCAACAAACACATTTTAGAATCGCTGTTGTAGGTAGTATCAAACATATAAACAGGCAAGATTCTTTACCTGGGTTTAAGAACAGAGAAATAGATTTCCACCCCTGCACCTCCCTTAGTATACATACATCCACTCTATGAAGTAGAAACTGGCTCGTTAACAAAATTCTCATGGGTTGAAGAGACAGAATTATACAACACATAACAGAATTAAAATCTTACTTCTTCATGTAGTTTCTTTAACTCCAGCTTATACTCTATGGCCATCTCTTGCTTGACTTTTTCATGTTCTTCAACCTGCTGACGCAACATTCCAACCTAAAAGCAGAGAGGTGGTAGCATTTTTCATTTACTATTAGCATTGAAACAATAACCCTGAAACACAAAAATAGGAAATAACCTTTGCACTTATCTGTGAATACACATTCTCAACTGTACAATTTCTCAGGAAGTCAAATATCTAATTATTTAATAATCCATAACAATGCCAAAAAATGGAAAATGAGCAATTGTTCTAGAATTGCTAGGTTTAGAGGGAAACTTCCTCTGTCTCATTTATTCTCCCCAACCCTTTTTATCAAAAAAAACCTCACATCGCTTCTCGGCCTTTTGGCTAAGATCAAGTGTAGTATCTGTTCTTATCAGTTTAATATCTGATACGTCCTCTATCCGAGGACAATATATTAAATGGATTTTTGGAGCTGGGAGTTGGAATAGGAGCTTGCTCCGTCCGCTCCACGCATCGGCCTGGTATTGCAGTATCTCCAGGGACGGTGCACCTCCCCTTACGGGGACCAGAAAAGAAAGAAAAAAAAAAAAAAAAAAAAAAAACCTCACAAAAAATTAAGAGAGATAAAGTTACAAGAACCTTGGAATCTAAAAATATGGAACAAAATCTATAAGACTTCAAGAATAAATTCTATAAATCAAAGTACAGAATAGTAACATCAGACAGAAAGATAGCAGGAGACTTGTACCTGCTTTACCATTTACCCCACTTCAAAGAAAACCAGTTTCACCAGCCAGAGTGAGCATGTTATCCTAACCCATTTTCCAGTGGTTTGATGCCAGCCACTGCTAGCTCATGCCCAGCCCTCACTTCCATCAATATCCATCAGCATTTCTCTACATCTCTCAATAACCAGTTAGCATTTCATCTACTAATAGCTAGAAGGGAAAGGAAGAACTGGGAACAGTAAGTAGTAATCTCAATCACAATACAGAATGGTAATTTGAAAATAAAAAAACTGTAGATCTTAAAAGTTCTCATCACAAGAAAAAAAAATTTTGTGACTATGTATGGTGACAGATGTTACTAGACTTACTGTGGTGATCATTTCACAATATATACAAATATCGAATCATTACATTGTATAACTAAACTAATATAATGTTATATCTCAATTATACCTGAATAAAAAAATGCAAAAATAAAATTCTTATAAGAACAAGGAGTTAATGCAATTGCAATTAAAAATTCTAGAATTCTTTTTTGGAACAAAAAAGTGATTCTGAAGTTCAAACCAGAGGAATGATTAAATATAGCCAATAAAATAGAAAAAACTACTTAATTTTTTTTATTTAAATGAGTATTTACTGAATTCCTGGATAGAGAGAAACTGAGCTTAAAACTAATGAGTCATTTGAGAATGACAGATTTGACTCTGCAAAATATGAAACTTCTATATTTGAAAAAATTCCATTAAAATTAAAAATCAATAAACTGAGAAAAACATTTACAAAAGTATGTCAAAGGGTTTTTAGTATTTAGGTATCTTTTCGTAACTTGTTTCCACTATGTTCAAAGAACATACCCCATTATTTCAAGACTCTGAGTTGTGTCAAGATTTTGGAAAGAGTTGCTTGTGCTAGAAAAAAAGTACACCACAGTTCTCTTGTGCAATGTTCTGTATATATAAATTAGGTCAAGTTTGTTGATCACGGTGCTCAAATCTACATCCTTACTGATATCTGTCTCTTGTTCCATCAGTTACTAAGAAAATTGGGTTAAAATCCCCAACTACAATTGTGGCTTCATCTATTCCTCCTTGTAGTTCTGCCACTCTTTGCATACAGATAAGAGAAACAGAGAGAAATTTAAAATTAATTAGAAACTTACAAATTCAGATTTTTTTTTGTCTTAATTTGAGTTCTCCCAAAAGTGTAGATTTTAGGGCAGTTAGGTAATGGAGGTGATCCCAGGAAACACAGTAAGGAAATGAAGAGAGAGATCCAGAGAAGGAAAGAAAGCCAATAAAGTGTGTTACTGAGCTGATTTCTGCAGTAAGTGCTGGAGCCGCTCCCACAGGGAACTCACCAAGGAAACAAACAGAATGTGTTTCAGAATTGTCCCTCTAAGGGATGGGAAGTTGGAGAGTTTATCCACCGATTCCAGTCCCTCCACTGCTTGAGGCTTGCCCCAGGAGTGTTAACTGCCCCCACAATCCCAGGTTTCACCTGAGCAGCTTTTAAGTTTCCAGAAAGAGAAGCACAGTGTAGTGAGATGCTGGCAGTACACAGTGAGCTGTATGTAATATCCAGGTGAAATGAGGGGGCAAGGAGGATGTGATACAGGCCAATAAGAATATCTGCTACAGTTACATATACGGAGGTTTCATATTTTATCATTATGAAGTGTTTCTCTTCACCTTTGGTAACGTTCACTGCTTCTGCTTCAAGTACAGTTTAGCTACACCATCTCTCTATTCAAAGTGTTTGTATGGTATATATTTTTTACATTTTACTTTCAACTTTGCTGTATCTTTATAAACATCAAATAATTGAGTTCAATTATCTTTACCCAGTTGGACAATTTTTATCTTTTAATTAAGTCATTTAGTATATTTACATTTACGGGACCTCTTTCGATTTATATCTATTGTCTTACTAAGTGCTATTTGTACTTAATAAGCTCTACGTTCCTATGTTCCTTTTTCTCTCCTTTCTTGCCTTCTTTGGGGCTGATAACTTCTTACTTCATTTTTCTCCTTCTGTTGGCTTAGAAGACATATACTCTATTAACATATTACTATATACTTTTAATGGTTCTCTCAAGATTAAAACTTAACTAATTAACACTAAACTTAACTAACGTTAATTAGATTAACATTAGCTAACATTAACATTAGTTTTACCAATTCCCAGACAACCCAAGGACTACAGAAATACTTTAATTCCATTTACCCCCCCACCAACTTGACTGAAATGCCATCATAATTCCACATATATGTTCAAATGAAGGCTCTTGTTGTTATATACAGTAAATATTCGTTTAGATTTACCCACATATTTACTGTCGCCTTTCGTTTCTTCCTTTATCTCTTGAGCTTCCATCTGGGGTCACTTTCCTTCTGCCTGAAGAACATTCTTGTAGTATTTCCTTGGTGCAGGTCTCCTAGTGACAAATTCTCTCAATCTTTGTTGATCTGAAAATGTCTTGATTTCACCTTTATTCTGGGTATAGAATTTATTTCTGGTTTGGCAGGGAAGAAAGTCATTTCTTTGTGGACATCATTCTATTGTCTTCTGGCTTTCACTGTTTTAGCTGACAAGTCAGCTGTTAGAAGCTGTTCGTAGATCACCTTTTTTTCTTGGTAGATATCTGGTTTTGTTTTATTTTGTTTTCTTTGATAACTTTTCAGATGTCCTCTTTGTCTTTAGTTTTCAACCTAGGTAAATATTTCTTTCTGTTTATCTTGCTTGAGGTTTTCAGATTTCTTAAGTAAATGGCCTTCCTCACTTTTGGCAAAATCTCGGTCAATTTATCTTCAAATATTGCTTTAGCCCATTCTCACTTTGTTTTCTCCTTCAGGGACCCCCAAAACACTCATATTTGACCTTCTCACTGTATCCTCTTTTCTCTTAACCTCTCTTCTATATTTTCTATCATTCTGTCTGTGCTTTATTCCAAACATTTTCTTCTGTCATATTTTCCAGTTCACCAATTATCTCTTAATCTTAAAGGTCTTAATTTTGTTTATTCTATTTTTCAACATTATGATTTCCACTCATCTTTTAATAGTTTCCAATTTTTTTCAAAAGATAAGAAATGCTCAATCTTATCTTTTATCTCCTTGAACACAGTAAACATAGCCTTTGCAATTTCCTTTCCTTTTCTTTCTTTTACTTTCTTTCTTCCTGTGAAAACATCCTTCCTGGAGCTTGCCATTCTCAAATATTGGTAAGTTACTCTAGACTACCTGTATTGCTGTCATCTTGGGAACTCCCTTCACCATTATTCTGGAGGCTTTCTGTGCTTTTCTGCTTTTTGCTTTTTTAAAAAATTCTGTCATCTTCTTTGTAAGTTTACTTCTCATTTTGGTAGAACATTCTTTTGAGATTTTACATGTCTGAAAATACCTTTATTCTCTTTTCACATCTGGTTGAAAGTTTGATTGGCTGTAGAATTTAGTAGTAAATTTCACTTAGGATGTTTTTAGTTAAATGTGAATCTTTCAGACTTTAACATTTGGTAATGGCAGACTAGGTATTCTGGGCCAGTCCATACACTGAGGACAACTATATAAGTAAGATTTCTTAAAAACTGTGCCTGAAGTCAAGCGCTAACATGATAGGGAAGAATTACCACGTCAGCATCTGGGCTAGGCTAGAGGTGGAGGGAGGTGAGCCCAGAGTTTGGGGCAAGTATTAACTGAAACTAGAGAAGGCAGCTGAAAGGATAAGAGGCCGAATGGGAGTTTTGATAACTTCAAGGGACTAAGAGAATAAAAGATTTTGTGCCCAAGACAGCTCTGAACCCATCCTTGCTTTGAGTTGGTACCCTGAAAGGCTGTACCCTAGGAGTAAGAATGGGCCAGATGTAGAACAGGCCTTCTTGAAATTGCCAATCAACTGCAGACATCTGAATCTCTGAAATCAGTTTAAGATGATCTTAAGAGAGTGCTAACATCTGTCCCCAGGCATCTCCAAAGTGCTAGGGATTCCAGGAACTTGGAAAAAACAACCTAAACTTTCTCCAAAGGAAAAAAAAAAAAACACTATTCTGTGTCTTAAACTATTTCTTCAAATAATTTTACAAATACAGTGCTTGATAACCCACTCAGAAAGTAACCCTACACATACAAGGAGATAAGACAACAAAAGTGAAAAAAAGTAGAAGCAATAAAAGAAAGAGATCCATGGCAAATCTAGATATTGGCATTATCAATTCTTCCTATCATTGAGAAGGTACTTTTCAAAAAAGCAAATAAAAATGAGACAGTTACTAATTCCCCAGAAAACAAAAACATTGCACAAGAAATAAGCTTGATTATTATTATGCTATCTGACTCAGTTGTAAATAATAATTACCATCTTAATGATATAAACACTAAACACTGACATAACGAAAAATTAAGATATACAATTCTGGCGGGATGAGGGGATGGAAATTGTATATGAGAGCAAAGCCCTTAATTTTCATAGCAGCAAGTTATTAGATAAATAGTTAAAACTGAAAATTAAGAAGATTGCCATAAAATGTTATATAGAAATATGAAGAGAATAACAAAAAAAGAGTAAAAGACACTGAAATGACTGCCTCAGAGAAGCAAGAACCCTAGGTTCAGAGGACTAGGGCAGATGATCACTGTTTTTTCTTACGAGCTTTGTAGAACCATTTTTCTTTTCATTTACTATGTAAGGCAAGCATAAATATAAAATGTGAAAAAAAGATTGTTTAATTTCATTTATTTACCAGAGTCTGGTTCTTAGTGGGCACACAACAATATCTAAATTTCTTAAAGAAAAAGAGGAGGAAGAAAGAGCTTAATTACTGAGAGCAAGAGATGGCATTAGAGAAATGGAAGAGAGGTTTGAAAACTGTCAGTATGGATGATATCGTTTTAACTACAATTTAGAGTTTTCAAAGTGGTTTCTTAAAACAGTAACTCAATCTTCACAACAACACGGGAACATAGGGATTATATCCTAATTTTACACATGATGAAATGGACTCAGAGAGGTTAAATTATTTGTCCAAGGCCACTCAGCTGAGAAAAGGCACAGCCAGGACTCCAGATTCCTTACTTGTTTCATTAGCTCTACCTGCTCTGTAGGGCATTAGAAGGTAACAGCAGCAGAAACGTCCATTAAAACCAATCCAATCCCAACAATGTAATCAGAAAACAGATCATTCACTTATGAAACAAGTTGTTTATACTAGTACTCCTCCAAGTATGATCTGCAGATGGGTTGGAGCTGGTCACAATAGCAATCCAGTGTGAGATAAGAACCTTGAAGCAGAATGTAATCAACTATGTTACAAAACACACTGTTTAGTGCAACTGACATTTTTATACAGCAAAACTTTCTGTGAAGTGAAGGATGCAATGTACTACTTTACATCCTGGTGCAATCCTTTCATCTCACCATGGACCTGTCATTTCAGTAGCACTGGTTTATACCATAGGACTAACTGCTTCTAGGCCTGAAACTTTCAAACAAATAGAACTGACGAAAACTTAAAGCTCTATATTCTAGTTCTTCTATCATGTGCTTTTCAAAGTAGATTATAAACATATTATTACCAATAACACAGTAAAATTACAATTTCACAGACAAACTCCATGGAACAGATTCCTATAATTAGTATTTGGTAAAAACACTTTACCTCTAGAAATTTAATCAACTTCCAGCAACCCAATCAATGAAGCAGCAAATCATTGACAGCTACATTTCTAAACATCTTTTATGTCCCCAGGCCAAACCTGTAATCTTCAAATCTTTACCAAGGAACCTATCTACTCAATCTCTTTAATTCCTCTTTATGGTATTAAGTACAGGCATACTTCAGAGATACTGCAGGTTCCTTCCAGATCACAATGAAGCAAATACTGTGATAAAATGAGTCACATGAATTTTTTTGGTTTCACAGTGCATATAAATGTTATGTTTACACTGTACTGTAGTCAACTAAGTGTGCAAGAGTATTAAAAAAATGTATATATCTTAATTTAAAAACACTTTATTGCTAAAGAAAAAAATGCTAACCATCATCAGAGCCTTCAGTGAGTCATAATCTATATGTTGGTAGAGGATTTGAAATATTGCAAGAATCACCAAAATGTGACTCAGAGACATGAAGTGAGCAAATGCTATTAGAAAAAAGGTACAACAGACTTGTTCAACACAAGGTTGCCACAAAACTTCAATTTGTAAAAAAATACAATATCGGCAAAGCATTACAGAGTGAAGTGCAATAAAATGAGTAGCTTTATTACTGCATGTAGTGCAGTAATGCCCTTGACATCAAAACTAAGCTGCAGCAGTAAGTTTCAACAGCCTCGGCATGAATATTCTCATGATCACACACACAGGAATTTCTTTAATGGGTTTCTAACGAAGTAAACAACTTAGATATCCACATATATAGCTGACGGTTTGAACTGTGCAGATCCACTTATACATGGATTTTTTTCGATAAATATGTACTACTGTACTATACCACCCAAAGTTGGTTGAATCTGCAGATTCAGAACAGATACAGATACAAGGGCCAACTGTAAAGTTATATGTAGATTTTCAACTGCATCGGGGATCAGTGTCCCTAATTCACAGGTTGTTCAAGGGTCAACTGTACAGTGTTTTTTAACTAGGAAAGCACTATCACCTTAACTTTCTAAACAGAACTACTTTTGTTTTGCCCCAGGAGAAATAAAGAAGTAGTAACTAAAGTAATTTACCAAGGAGCACTGACCCTACCTAAATTACGATTTTTAAAAAATCAAATATGATTATCATTCCATGCACTTTTTTACCCACCTTCTATATCTTTTCATGAGGTCTAATTTTATTTTTTTTAATTTTTAAAATTTTATTTATTTATTTTTGGCTGCATTGGGTCTTCACTGCTGCACGTGGGCTTTCTCTAGTTGCAGCGAGCGGGGGCTAATCTTCGTGTGGTGTGTAGGCTTCTCATTGCGGTGGCTTCTCTTGTTGCGGAGCACAGGCTCTAGGCACGCGGGCTTCAGCAGTTGTGGCACACGGGCTTGGTTGCTCCGCGGCATGTGGGATCTTCCCGGACCAGGGCTCAAATCCATGTCCCCTGCATTGGCAGGCATATTCTTAACCACTGCGCCACCAGGGAAGTCCCATGAGGTGTAATTTTAAAATACATTCTCAAAAGTCTACCCAAATTTTAAAATAAATTCCAGTTTAGCAAGTGGCATTCTCAGAACACTGAATCTAAATCTAACACGGCCAATGTTACTATGTATGGTTGACCCTTGAACAACATGGTTGAACTGCATGAGTCCACTTATATATGGATTTTTTTTCAATAAATACTATAGTACTACATGAATTCATGGATGTGGAATCTCAGATAAGGAAGATTGACTGTAAAGTTATATGTGGATTTTCGAGTGCATTAGGGGTTGATGCCCCCAACCCCCACGTTGTTCAAGGGTCAACTGTACTGCTTTGACCCAATGTGTGCATGGCCAATTGAGAGATTCTCTTGACAAGGAAAAAAACACTTTATGAAGCCTAACTCTTTCCTTGTGACATGAAACATTTCTAAAATATTCTTGATAAGTGAGTATCATCAACAGAATCTACCACTCACAGAAGCACCCCTGAAGAAGCTGAATGACAGCACTGGTGATCCTACTGGTAGGAAAGCCCATCCAAGTGGGGCTTGGGACCAGTGTTTCCCTACAACTCTTCCAATCCTTCTGAGATCAACACTGATGCCAGAAATTTAGGGGCAATTCTTGCACTTATATATGCTTTCTGCTTCCCTTTCAATATTAAATGTTCTTTTCCCTGTACCAGCTAAATTAAGAGAAATCATCAGGGCTTCCCTGGTGGCGCAGTGGTTGAGAGTCTGCCTGCCGATGCATCCGAGAAGATCCCACATCCCTTGGAGCGGCTGGGCCCATGAGCCATGGCCGCTGAGCCTGCGCATCCGGAGCCTGTGCTCCGCAACGGGAGAGGCCACAACAGTGAGAGGCCCGCATACCACAAAAAAAAAAAAGAGAAATCAATTAGCAAATGTTATTAAACTTTTCCCCCAAATCAGCAATAACATTGGGTGATGAGATCACAAATAATATTTATTTTCCTCTTTTCTTTCTTTTTCCCTGTTAACAAGTGCAAATATAAATTTTTTTTTTTTTTTGCTGGGACGCGGGCCTCTTACCTCTCCCGTTGCGGAGCACAGGCTCCGGGCGCGCAGGCCCAGTGGCCACGGCCCACGGGCCCAGCCGCTCGGCGGCATGTGGTATCCTCCCGGACCAGGGCACAAACCCGTGTCCCCTGCATCAGCAGGCGGACTCTCAACCACTGTGCCACCAGGGAAGCCCACAAATATAAATTTTTTAAGAAGAGTTTTCTGAATTTTATTTTAAACCTAACCAAAAGAAGCCAATTATTGAATTTGGGGCTTAACTTTTTACACTAGTCATACAATGAGGCCAAAAACAATGTTCGCTAAACTCGGTGATTATTAACATAGGCATGTAATAGAATGAAGGTTACAAGGATCATGTGACACCCTTCACATTTTCTTAAAGAAGTTATTGTATGTATTACATGTGACCAAGGTAACATGATCCTTGAAATAAATATTAATACTCTTATGCATTTTCACCAACGATTCTTCTTCTGAAAGAAACCATCAGAATTTGACACACAAATGCTTTCTTTGCATTATGAAAAAGACAGTATCACCAGTTCAAGATGGCAGTGTAGGAAGATACTGAACTCACCTCCTCCGACAGACTCACTGGATCTACAGCTAAATATGGAACAATTTCTTCTCAAAAAAAGAACCTAAAGGCTGGCTGCGTGATGACTACACACTGGGTAAAAGAGAAGAAAACCATACAAAAGCCTGTAGGGGAGATGGGGACACAATCTCACCATAAACCTCACCCCTGATTTAGCAACTAACAACCAGAAGGGAACTCAAAACTCCCTGAGGAGCAAAGGATTCAAACCCCACATTGGACACCCCAGCTTTTAAGACATGCACTTGACAGATAAGCCCCCAAAACATCTAATTTTTGAAAACCAATGGGTCTTGTGTCCCAAGACCCACAAAATGATAGTGATGAGAAACACCTCTTAGAGGGCTCATGTGCTTGGACTCACCCACCCCAGAGTCCAGCTCAGAGGCAGCCAATCATGCCTAGACTTAAAGTGAATAAGGCTCACCTGCTTATATTAAAACCTCCATCAGAGGGGCAGGAATCTAGTTCAACACACACATCTAGGAGCCTGCTGGAACACTCTGGGAACAAAGACTGGCAGGCACTACCTTTGCTGTGCTCCAGAGCACCAGTATCTCTCAGCAGGGAGCTTTAACACACAACAGGTGTCCTGACTTTTACAGCTGCTACCCAGGATATGATTCTTGGTTACCTGGCTCTGGAGGCCAGGGGAGCTTGTGTTCTGGGTCCCAAGGAACTGTAGTAATTGGTGTCACCCAGAAAGGAGCTCATGCCCCTGTCTGGTGCCTGGATTTTTGTGACTGATGCTAGGGAACACCTCTACATCAACTGGCTCTGGTAGTCAGTGGGGCTTATACTCATGGGTCCTACAGGGCTGTAGCCCAAGGAGAAAGAGTTCTTAAACAGTTACAACCCCAAGGGCACAGCAAAGGCAACAGACCCAGGAGCTCAATCTTTGTGCGAAGGGAGACTATTAACTGATCATCCTGACTGCTAACTGAGGGGCAAGCTTCTGATTAGGCATGCATCTTGGGGTTGACTGTAATCCTTTCCAAAGACCTTGGAGGCAGGTACTACCTTTGCTCTCACACTCTGCTGCCTCTAGTGCACCAGTGTCTCCTGGAGGGTAGCTATACACGTGGCTGGTGCCCAGGGGCCGCCCCTCAATTACCTAGCTCTAGGTGACTGGAGGGATTTGCATTCCTGGATCCCACAAGACTATGGCAATCAGAGGGATAGTTCTTGGCAGGCTACCAACCCCAAGGCACTGCACAGAAAGCAGAATGAGGCACACTCCCTAGGGTCTCTGTGAAAGAGTCCTCTTTACTTGTCTTGGACCTTCGGCCTGAGGAGCAGGCTTCAGGTTTGGCTCACATTCAGTGGCCTACGGAGTTGCTATCAAGAAACACAGGCTGTGGACGCCATCTAGGCACTCTCCCTCTGCCTTGCTCCAACCCATCAGTATCACCCAGAAAATAGTTCATCTGGACCCCACATAGTGGACACCTCCAGATCACCTGGCTCCGAGGACCAATGTGGCCTACCCTCACAGCCCCTCAGAACTATATATATTTGCATACTTTAAAAGCTGCTGCCTGAGGGTCCAGATTCCAGTCAGCCTGAATCTAGGTGCTGAGATCCTCCACTCTGGGACAGTGACAGGCCTTGACACATCCTCAACTACTGGGAGCTACTAAAAATATAATAGGCTGCCTGGACAAGCACAGAGGTTTAAGAGAAAACCAGGAGCTGAGGCAGGGTTGAATAACAAGGTTCATCTCCTACACAAGGCCACTCAGTCAAGACCGGAAGAAGTGGTTGTTTCATCTACTGTACAGAAACCAACAGAGAGTCAAGCACACTGAAGAAACAGAGGAATATGTTCCAAATGAAAGAACAAGATAAACCTCAGAAAAAATCTTAACGAAATGGAGATCAGTAATTTACCTGATAAAGAGTTCAAAGTAATGGTCATAAAGATGGGGAGAAGAATAGATGAACACAGTGAGAACTTCAACAAAGAGATGAAAAAATATAAGAAAGTACCAAATAGAAGTCACAGAGCCAAAGAATGTATTAACTGAACTGAAAAACATACACTAGAGGGGTTCAACAGCAGACTAGATGAAGCAGAAGAAAATATCAGTCAACTCAAGGACAAGGCAGTGGAACTTACCCAACCAGAGCAGCAGAAAGAAAAAAGAATGAAAAAAGGAATTTATGGAACAACATCAAACAGACTAACATTTACTTCATAGGGCTCCCAGAAGAAGAGAGAAAGGGGCAGAAAACTTATTTGAAAATATAATGGCTGAAAACTTCCCTAACTTGGGGAAGGAAACAGACGTTCAGATCCAGGAAGCCCTGAGAGTCCTAAAAAAGATGCTACCAAAGAGACCCACACCAAGACACATTATAATTAAAATGTCAAAAGTTAAAGACAAGGAGAGAATCTTAAAAGAAGCAGAAGAAAAACAACTAGTTCTATACAAGGGAACCCTCATAAAACTATCAGCAGATTTTTCAGCACAAACGTTGCAGGCCAGAAAGCACGATACATTCAAAGTGCTGAAAGAAGAAAACTTCCAACCAAGAATACTCTACCGAGCAAAGTTTTCATTCAGAATTGAAGAAGAGATAACAAGTTTTCCAGAGAAGCAAAAGTTAAAGGAATTCACCACCACTAAACTAAACTGGCCTGACAACAAATTTTAAAGGAACTTCTTTAAGCTGAAAGAAAGGATGCTAATTAGTAACAAGAACACATATGAAAGGATAAATCTCACCAGAAAAATAAATATATAGTGAAGGTAGTGGATTAATCACTAATAAAGCTAGTATAAAGGTTAAAAGACAGAACTATGATTACAATAATTAGCTAAAAGATACACAAGGTAAAAATACATAAAATGTGACATCAAAAACATAAAACATGAGAGTAAGTGTTGAGCTTTAGAATAGGATCAAACTTAAGATGCTATCAGCTTAAAACAGACTGTTATAGATATAAGTTGTTAAGTGTAAGACTCACGTCAACCACAAAGCAAAAACCTAGAATAAATACACAAAAGAGAAAAAGAAAGGAACATAAGCATACCACTAAAGAAAGTCATCAAACCACAAAGGAAGAGAGCAAGAGAAGAAAAAAGGAACAGAGAGAAACTGCAAAAACTGCTAGAAAACAATTAACAAAATGGCAATAAGTACATACCCATCAATAATAACTTTAAATGTAAATGGACTAAATTCTCCAACAAAAAGACATAGAGTGGCTGAAGGAATAAACAGCAAGACACACCTATATATGCTGCCTGTAATAGATACAATTTCGATATAAGGACACAGACTGAAAGTGAAGGGATGGTAAAAGAGATTCCATGCAAATGGAAACGGAAAAGAAAGATGGAGTAGCTACACTTATATCACACACACACAAAAAAGACTTTAATACAAATGCTTTAATAAGAGACAAAGAAGACATTACATAATGATAAAGGGGTTAATCCAATTAGAGGATATAACATTTGTAAATCTTTATGCAGCCAACATAGGAGCACCTAAACATGTAGCACAATTATTAACAGACCTAAAGGGAGACATAGACAGCAATACAATAACAGTAGGGAACTTTAATATCCCACTTACATCAATGGAAAGATCATCCAGACAGAAAATCAATAAGGAGACATCAGCCTTAAACAACATGTTAAACCAGATGGACTTAACACATATATATAGACTATTCTATCCAAAAGCAACAGAATACATATTCTTTTCAAGTGTATATGGAACATCTTCCAAGATAGATCATATGTTAGGCCACAGATCAAGTCTTAATAAATTTAAGAAGACTGCAATCATATCAAGCATCTTTTCCAACCACAATGGCATGAAATGAGAAATTACACGAAGAAAAATAGGAAATACACAAATATGTGGAGATTAAACAACATGCTACTGAATAACCAACGGGCAAAGAAGAAATCAAAAGAGAAATTAAAAAATACCTTGAGAAAAACAAAATGGAAAGGTAACATGCCAAAATTTACAGAATGCGGCAAAAACAGTTCTATGAGGGAAGTGCATAGTGATAAACACCTACCTCTAGAAACAAGAAAAGCCTCAGACAAACAACCTAACTACACCTTAAGGAACTAGAAAAAGAACAAAAAAAGCCCAAAGTTAGTAAATTAGGGCAGAAATAAATGAAATAGAGACTAAAAAGACAACAGAAAAGATCAATGAAACTAAGAGTTAGTTCTGTGAAAAGAGAAATAAAATTGACAAAACCTCAGCTAGACTCACCAAGAAAATATAAAGACTCAAGTAAGTCAGAAATGAAAGAGGAGATATTACAAGCGACACCACAGAAATACAAAGGATCATACAGACTACTATGAAAAATTACATGCCAACAAACTGGACAAACTAGAAGAAGTGGATAAACTCTGACAAACGTATAAGCTACTAAGACTGAATCATGACGAAATAGAAAATCTGAACAGACCACTTACCAGCAAGCAGATCAATTCATTAAACAAAAACTCTCAACAAACGAAAGTCCAGGACCAAATGGCTTCACTGGTGAATTCCACCAAACATTCAAAGAAGAATTAATATCAAGCTTTTTCAAATTCTTCCAAAAAATATAAGAGGGGGAATCTTTTCAAAACACATTTTATGAGGCCAGTATTAGCCTGATACCAAAACCAGACAAGAGTGCCACCAAACAAAAAAAATTTCTTTTTACAGGCTAATATCCCTGATGAACATAGATGCAAAAATTCTCAACAAAATATTATCAAACTGAATTCAGCAACACATTGAAAGGATCATATACAATCATGAAGTGAAATTTATTCTGAGGATACAGGGATGGTCCAATATCTGTAAATCAGTCAGTGTGATACACTTCATTAACAAAATGAAGACAAAAATCATATGATCATCTCAACAGATGCATAAAAAGCATTTGACAAAATGTAAATCCATTTATAATAAAATCTCAAATCTCTCAAAAAAGCAGGTATAGAGGAAACATACCTCAACATAGTTAAGGTCATATATGACAAGCCTACAGCTAAATCATACTCAATGTTGAAAAGCTCAAAGCTTTTCCTCTAAGGTCAGGAACAGGACAAGGATGTCCACTCTTACCACTTTTATTCAACATAGTATTGGAAATACCAGCCAGAATAGTTAGGCAAGAAAAAGAAATAAAAGGCATCCAAATTGAAAAGGCAGAAGTAAAACTCACTGTTTGCAGATCACATGAAAATAGCTAGGAAACCCTAAAGACTCTATCACAAACTAACAGAACTAATAAATGAATTCAATAAAGTTACTGGATATGATATGAATACACAAAAATCTATTTTTTAAATAATAACTATCAAAAAGAGAAATTAAGAAAACAATCCCATATACAACTGCATCAAAAAGAATAAAATACCTAGGAATAAATTTAACCAAGGAGGTGAAAGATCTGTATACTGAAAACTACGAGACATTAATGAAAGAAACTGAAAAAGACACAAATAAGTGGAAAGATATTCTATGCTCATGGATTGAGAGAATCAATATTGTTAAAACTGCCATACTATCCAAAGCAATCTACAGATTCAGTGCAATCCCTATCAAAATTCCAATGGCATTTCTCATACAAATAAAACAAAAAATCCTAAAACTTGCATGGAACTGAATAGCCAAAGCAATCTTGAGAAAGAAGAACAAAGCTGGAGGCACCACACTCCCTAACTTCAAAGTATATTATAAGGCTATTATTACATACAAATGGTACTGTATTGGCATAAAAACAGAGACTTAGATCGATAGAACAGAACAGAGAATAGAGATCGCAGAAATAAACCCACACATATATGGTCAATTAATTTATGACAAATAAACCAAGAATATATGATGGGGAAAGGACAGTTTCTTCAATAAATGATGTTGGGAAAACTGGACAGCCACACGCAAGTGAATGAAGCTGGACTACTATCTTACACCATTCACAAAAATTAACTCAAAATGGATTAAAGACTTGAACATAAGACCTGAAACCATAAAACTCCTAGAAGAAAACATAGGCAGTAAGCTCCTTGATATATGTCTTAGTGATGATATTTTGAATCTGCACCAAAAGCAAAAGCAAAAAAAGTAAAAGCAGCAAAAGCAAAACTACATAAGTGGGACTACATCAAGCTAAAAAGCTTCTACACAGCAAAGTAAATCATCAACAACATGAAAAGGCAACTTACTGAATGGGAGAAAATAACTGCACATCATGTATCTGACAAGGGGCTGATATCCAAAATATACAAAGAACTTTTACAATTCAATAGCAAAAAAACAAACTATCCACTGAAAAAATGGACAGAAGATCCAAACAGACATTTTTCCAAAGAAGACATACAGATGACCAACAGGTACATGAAAAAGATGGTCAACATCACTAATCATCAGGGAAATGCATATCAAAACCACAGAGATATCAACTCACACCTTGCAGAATGGCTAGTATCAAAAAGACAACAAATAACAAGTGTTGGCAAGGGTGTGGACAAAAGGGAACCCTTGTACACTTGGTTGAGAATGTTAAGTTGGTGCAACCATTATGGAAAATAGTATGGAGATGCCTCAAAAAATTAAAAATAGAACTACCATATGATCCAGTAATTCCACTCTGGGTATTTATCTGAAGAAAACAAAAAAAAATTAATTCAAAAAGATATATGCACCCGCCTGTTCACTGCAGCTTCATTTACAATAACAAAGATACTTAGAAACAACCTAAGTATCTACTGATGAATGAATGGATAAGGAAACTGTGGGGGGCTTCCCTGGTGGCGCAGTGGTTCAGAGTCTGCCTGCCAGTGCAGGGGACACAGGTTTGAGCCCTGGTCTGGGAAGATCCCACATGCCATGGAGCAACTGGGCCCGTGAGCCACTACTGAGCCTGCGCGTCTGGAGCCTGTGCTCCACAACAAGAGAGGCCGCAACAGTGAGAGGCCCGCACACCGTGATGAAGAGTGGCTCCCGCTTGCCACAACTAGAGAAAGCCCTCGCACAGAAACAAAGACCCAACACAGCCAAAAATAAAATAAATAAATTTATTAAAAAAAAAAAAGAAACTGTGGTACACATACACATATATAAAGAATATTATTCAGCCATTAAAAAAAAGTTGCCATATGCCACAGCATGGATAGACCTTGAAGGCATTATGCTAACTGAAATAATTCAGACAAAGAAAGACAAATATTGTATGATCTCCCTTACATGTAGAATCTACAGAAACAAACAAAAAATAAGCTCATAGATATAGAGAACAGATTGGTGGCTGCAAGAGACAAGGCTTGGATCAGGGGATGGGAGAAATGGGTGAACTGTGTTTTGTTTTGTTTTAAATAAATTGAACTCAAAATTTTTAAAATGCTTTCTTCAACAAATATTTAAGAAACATTTATTATAAAAGGTAAGGTGAAAATATCAAAAAGAGTAGCAAATCATCTGCTTTACCTCTTTGTGTTTCATATCCACCTGACTCCTGAGAGCCTTAAGTTCCCGTTCACGGTTGTCCAAGCAAGTTTCTAGAACATGTGTCTGTCCTTCCCACTCAGATTTTTTATGAGCTACCATTATGTCAATCTGTTTCATGAGCTCCTGTAGTTCTGCTTCACAGGATGTCAAAAATCCCCTATAAATAAGGACAGACCCTTAAGAACATAGAACATATCTCCAAGTGGCTTTTCATCTTTCACATGTAAAAATATAGCAGATGTAAAGCTACCTGATGTGGAACAAATAATCAGAAGCAGAGAACAGGATCTCTGAGCTTTTCCTTTTAATGCTCACATAAGATGATCACTTATTCCACGGAAGTTTGTCTTCCTCCAGTAGCCGACCTAAAGCCTAAGTCAACTAGTCAAACGCAAGGTTTATGTTTGAAGTCTGGTTTGTGAGTGAGACTTCCACAACCAACAACTAGCTCTCCTGTAACATTTTAGGGAAGCTTTCAGGAAGAATCCAGGCAAGCATATGTCACATTCTCAGCTAGTCAAACAAAATAAAAAGCTTTGGAAACAAGTAGGCTATTGGGAAAATGACAATACAATTTTAAGAGCTGTTTTAAGAACCTCCATCCTTGAGCCAAATTTATTCCAACTATTTCTTTCCAACTTATTATTAGAAACTTACCGCATCCTATCTTATTGTTGTAAACTTACTGATGTCCTTCAATGTTTCTGGAGATGCCAAATGTTACAAAGGTAGAAACAGAAGTGGACACAGATGTATTGGATTCAGAGATTTCCGGGAATGGCCACAGAGAGATAACTCCTAAGGTTTAATACTTTAAAAAAAAAAAAGCATTTGTTCTTAGTGTCACAAAACCTCTATAGCCTTTTGCTTTTTAAAAGCAGAAAATTTAACTGGGATGATAGTAAGCATCCAGCTTCACACTGCTGAGATGAGGGAAACACCCCAAGGAGAGAGACTGTCCACAAACACGACATGGATCAGCTTATATTTTGGTCACACTTCTGCTTCTGTACCCAAAGCACAAAATGGTCAGAGGCATAACTCAGACATGCTTTTTCAACTCAGTGAGAAGCTTAAGGTCAAAGCAAACTTACCCATCATGTCCCCGATTTTGTATTCCTTCCAACAAAGCCTCCATCGCCAAATCCCCTTTGTTTTGGCAACTGGGAAAGCAAAGAACTCTGTCAGGAGAAAATTCATTTTTTATGTTCTAACATTCCAACTTACAAACTTAAGAATGTGAATGAAAGCATACAAATAACAATGAGAAAATGCAGCACTTCTTAAGATGACTGTAGAAGCAGTCAAGGAATATCTCTTCAAGAAATACTAGAACCAAATACATTTCAGACTAAAACAAAACAATTTAAAATGATCTGAATTGCTACTGACACTCCCCCTGCACGACTGAAATCAAATACCTCACTGTCACGTCCCTACTTCCTCATGTAAGAGTGGGCCTGGGTGGAGATGGGGTGCTAGCAACAGAGGAACGGTGACACTAACAAATTGAGAGGTCAGAGGAAACGTGTAGCTTCTTTTAAAGAGATATTGTAAAAAGGTTAAATGCCCTGCGCTTCAACTTCTTGGCCCATCACGGGAGATCCTACTCACCGGCTAGATGACAGGCCCATGAAGCTCCTAGAACACCCTCCCTCACCTAAGAGGCAGCTACATGGGCCCTCCCTCCTCTGCACTTCATTGTTCCCAGTCCTTAACAGGTTCTTTCATAGGAGTTACACCACCCTGGAAATGTCCTTTTGCACACCTTTTTCCCCTACTATTCAACCGTCAAGGGTAGAAAACCAGTTTTTTTCACACCTGCAGCTCCAGGGCTTAGAGTAGCATTTCAGCCTGGCCTGTGCTGAATGCTTTTGGCTGAATGTATCTCAATTCCCCTCCCTTTTCACCTATCCCCCTATGCAAACTGGTCATAGCTGGAGAACTACAGAGAAGAGTCTAGCAGAGAAAGAAGGGAAGGGAGATAAAACAGACACAGGAGAATGAGAAGACTGCAAAATACAACCACTACATGTTATTTGCATCTATTTCTAAAGTTACTAACAGGAGTACTAAATAACTGTTCACGCACACATATGGCAGAGAGGATTTCTTTCCAGCTGGTTTATCCTTTGTATTACACCAACATTAGACAAAATAAAAACCTAAAGAAAAATGTTTTCATGGTCTATTCCACTTTCTTTCAAACAATGACACAGTCAATTACAAGAGGACGCAGATTCTGTGTTTTGATCCACTCTAAGGAACTGAGAGGCAGTACACAGTTCACACAGTACCATGTATATGGAAACCCAGGATAAAGTCCTGCTCTGCAACTAAGTAGCTTTGTGTCCTTGGACTTCAGTTTTTGCCTCTATAAAGTAAGAAGCATGATCTATATAATCTCCAAGGTTTCTTCCAGCTTTTTAATGGGATTCTTATAGCCAATTACATATATTCTGCACCATGCTCCTGACAACTCTACATGGATATTTATTAAATACGTAGGAAAGTGCTCTTCCTAAGGACAGAGCTACTACAGTTATTCAAAACTATCATTAGTAAAATTATACTCCTTTAGGTCATGTTATTCTTAAAAAATACATTTAGTAATATATATTAGAAACAGATTTAGTAACATACATTAATATATTTTCTGGATGATATTATTTAGTAATTAGGAATATTTATAATAGAAGCTAAGTCATTGAATGCTCAACTCTTCTGCCTGTCTATATTGTCAGATTCAATCTTCATAACAATTTTAAAACATAACTACTATTACTTTGAGGAAACTGAGGCTCAGAAGGTTAAATAACTTGATTATGGTAAACTACAAACCACAGTCCTAGGATTCAAACCTAGGCAATGTGACTCCTAAGTTCCAGCCAATGTGCAATCTTTATATATTTTACAGTATTCCAGATCTTAAAATACATCAGCATATCTTCTTTTTATTTAATAATGTGTTCTTGGCATAAACAAAATCAAACCAAATTGAAAAGTCTGGACACAGGAAAATATATACAAACTTAATTATGATGTCACCACCATGGCCACCAGGTGGCAGTAGCACAACAGTGAAAATAGTCCACATAGGGGAAAATAGCCATTTCAGAAATTAAAATCATGGTCTAAGACTTAGTTAAGGAGATCTCTGTTTTTTAAAAAAAAAAGGTGGGAGGGGCTCCCCTGGTGGCGCAGTGGTTGAGAGTCCGCCTGCCAATTCAGGGGACATGGGTTCGTGCCCCGGTCCGGGAAGATCCCACGTGCCGCGAAGCGGCTGGGCTCGTGAGCCATGGCCGCTGAGCCTGCGCGTCTGGAGCCTGTGCTCCGCAACGGGAGAGGCCACAACAGTGAGAGGCCCGCGTAACGCAAAAAAAAAAAAAAAGGTGGGGATGGGGTGGGGAAGAACCAGTAACATTCTCTGTGGAAAATAATCTTACTAATATATAATGATCTTTTAACAATACTTTCACCATCTCCTCGAGCAGCTGACCAACACCATCATTTCTCATTCCTGAGGATCAGGTAAATATCAAGGATTCAGATCTTCTGTGGACTTTTCTCATCCGAGTTTCTCATAGCTATATCACTGACTCATTTCCTAACCAACCTGACCCTCATTCAGCTCCGTGCACTACACCACTTGCTTTCTTTTTTGCCTGTGCCATGTGGTAAGTATATAAAATTTATTCTTTATCCAAATAAATACAAATTTAAGCAATTACTGTTTGATAATCTGCTACTCCTTGCCACTAACATGAAATGTTAATGTAGTTAAATGGAAATTGTGTAGCTCTACAATTGGTACAGGACACTCTTAGTCATTTCTGCAGTTAGACCAAGATATCAACGAACAGAGGTTATATTTAAAACTCTCGTTTCGAATGAAGGCTACTTTAAATCAGTGAAATCTAGAATAAAATGGTTAAAGGAAATACAGGCTTTTTCACCAAGTCTGGGAAGCAGGGAAAACATACTTTAAACCTTAGGAAAAAAGAATCCAAAGAGGTTACCTAGGGACTTCCCTGGTGGTCCAGTGGTTAAGAATCCGCCTTCCAATGCAGGGGATGCGGGTTCAATCCCTGGTCGGAAAACTAAGATCCCACAAACTGCAGGGCAACTAAAGCCTGCACACCACAACTAGAGAAGCCCACGTGCTGCAGCGAAGACCCAGCACAACCAAAATAAAAAAAACAAAGAGGGTATCTAGTAATGGGCAAATCTTTGATATTCATTAACATATTGGAATTTAAGAGCTAGAAAGAACCCAAAGGACTCCAATTTAATCTCTTTATTTTACAGATCAGGAAAAATATCCAGAGTATGCACCCAAGATCAAATTACTCACAAAATGGACACAGGAAGAAAATAAAAACTCTGGTTAGATATGTGTACTAAGAGAAGGAATATGCCTACTCATCAAGTCTCATTTAAAGGAAGATAACAATGCTTTGTCCCTTACCTGCCTTGGTGTTACTGTGATTACAAAGATTTATGGCTATGACAGATATACTATGACTGATAAACTGTGCCTGCTCCAGTAAATAATCAATATCATTTATGACTGCCCAGAAAGGTTCCTGCTTAAATTTAAGGGAAAAAATTATCAGATAAAGTATCAAAGAAATTTTCCAAAATAAAAATGAAATTTTAAAACACTGTTCAAACTATGACTCAAAATCCAGAAAGAATAAGGGGCTAAGACTAAGAAATCTTAGGAGACAAAACTACACTTTTACATGGGAAAAATGCTGTAAGCAAAGCTGAAAGATAGATGACAACATTACTTGAAAGTTTTATCACAAGGGGTTAATTAACCAAATACATAAAGAGCTTCTAAAAACTGAAGGAAAAATAAAAATCTATAGAAAAATGTGCAGAAGGTATGAACAAAGAGTTCTCATAAAAAGAAATGCAAATGACCTTAAACATATGAAAACATGCTCAACCTTGTTTACAATAAGAGAAACAAATTTAAACTACACTGAGTTACCCTTTCTTCTGTATTAGATTAATGAAAAATTAAGTTTGAAAATGCACTCTGATGACAAGGCTATGGGAACAGGCATTCACATACACTGTAGGTAGGAATGCAAAACGGTACAACTACTATAGAGGAAATTTTGGCAATACTTAGCAACTGAAATATATGCATTTACCCTTTGATCCAACAATGCCACTTCTAGGAATCTATCCCAAACATATGTTGCCAAGAATACAAAACCATACATGCAGCAGGATATACACTGCAGGACTATTTGCAAGAGTAGGAAACAACACAAATGCCTATTGACAGGGAACTAGTTGAATATTCATCCACCAATGGTATAATACTATGAAGCTGTGAAAAGGGAAAACGATCTCTACATACTTCTATGGTGGGATCTACAGGGCACATAATATTAGATGAAAAAAGCAAGATAGAAAACAGTATATGCAAACCCTACTTTTTACCTACGAAAGGGAGAAAATTATAGATATATATTATATATATTGCATAAATATAAATTATATATTATATATGTTATGTATAATATAAATTTCAGAATATATTAAGGATATATAATTATATATAAATATATAACATATATAGTGTATTTGTTCTTCTGGAAGGACAAGCTCAAAGCTGGTAAATATGACACCTGTAAGGATGGGAAATAGGGTAGAGAAAACAGGAAGCTAAACTTGTCTGGATGTATACCTTAACAGCTATTTGTTTTATAGGCACTATGCTAATGTTTTATAATATAATGAAAGAAATCCAGTTGGAAAAAAAAAAAGCAGTATTGAAAAATATTGGAAACAGGGGCTTCCCTGGTGGCGCAGTGGTTGAGAGTCCGCCTGCCGATGCAGCGGACATGGGTTCCTGCCCCGGTCCGGGAAGATCCCACATGCCGCGGAGCGGCTGGGCCCGTAAGCCATGGCCGCTGAGCCTGCGCGTCCGGAGCCTGTGCTCTGCAACGGGAGAGGCCACAACAGTGAGAGGCCCGCGTACCGCAAAAACAAACAAACAAAAATATTGGAAACAAAATGAAATAAATCAACTATCAATTAGATATCAAGTTGGCACCCTTACCATATAACAAATTGTTTCATTGGTTTTAAAATGCAACAATTTTACTGTACATATTCCAACTGGGATATATACTAAGGACAAAAACGTACTACAGAGAATCCCTAAACATCACTCAGGAATCATATTGTTAATAGTAAAATTGGTATCATTAATTTGAAAGCATTATATATAATACAGAAAAAGTATGTTAATAGGCAAATGAGAAAAAGATACAAATATAAAATCAAGTGTTTAAAAAAACTATGAAATTAAATTGGAAATATCACTGTGAATTCTGGATACTTCTCTTTTTAAAAAATGTACATATTTCCTAATTTTGGCCACTGTAAATCCTAAAACCAGTGACCAATCTAGTAGCAAGAGTACCTTCAGTACCCAGACTGGTCTCTAAACACCATCTCCCACTGAAAGGAACCAGGACTTCTTGGTGGCCAGAAATGTTTAAATGAGCCAGGAACATGTTTTACCAGAAAATAAGGAAACTCTCAAAGATTACTGGTCATATCAAAGTGGACAGAAGCCAACTTAAATAGGCTGCCACTCGCCAACAACAGGACAACTTGAGTACCCCCCCAACAAAAAGACTGCAGTAGGTTGAAACAGTTTAAATATATTTAAGTCTATAATTTCATGATGATAAAAAAAAAAAAAAGGCAAAACCCTCATGGTTACCTTTGAGGTTGCCAGGCCACCAACTTATTACTGTGCTCTGAAAATAGAGGGAAAGAATTAAGCATTTTTCTTGCCTTTCCTATACAAACTGTATTTCAAATAGCTGGTGGGGTAGTCAAATAGCTGGTGAAGTAAAAAGTTCTTATTCATAAAAAATTTCCAGCTAATAAATGCTGAGGAATGACAGAATCAGAAAATCACCGTATTGCAACCATCGATGCAATAGTGGATACAGGCAACCTAAATCCATGAAAGGATCTCACCATTAAGTGAAAGGCTCATGGAGAATTTCATGATGGATGGACTGGGCTGACAACACCTGAACCCACTACGATGCTCGATTTTAAAATCACAGAGAGAAAACTCAGACATCATGTGCCTCTCTGGAGTGTTTTGCACCACTCATGAAATTTTGCCCTGCCCTCACCCCCACAAAAAAAGTCAAGGTTGAATCTGATCAATCTTCTAGACCAGTGCTCTTCAACAGAACTTTATGCAATTATGGAAATATTTTACATATACACCAAACTATTGGGCCCTTGAAATGTTGCCAATGCAACTAGGGAACTGAAATTTTTAGCTTTATTTCATTTTAATTCATTTAAATAGCCACCAATGGCTGATAGCTACTATATTGGACAGTGCATTTCTAGACCTTACTACCAGTTTAGAGGGAATAAAGGGAATAGATGTACAAGTTAAAGGATACCATGTGGATGCAATCAACTAAATCTAGAATGTTAAGGGAAAAAAGAGAGGCAATGAAACTGCTATATTAAAAAAGACTGAAAAAGTGTTATCAACTCAATGCAACACGTGGATCTCTACGAGATTTTGATCCAAACAAGCTACTTATAAAAATACATGTATGGGACAAGTGGGGAAACCTGAACCCAGACTGAATATTGACATTATGGGATTTTTATTAATTTTCATAGATGTGATGACAATACTGTGGTTTTGTAAAACTGAAAACACAAACTTAGTTCTTGAAGAACAAAAACCCAAAGTAACATAAAAACCGAAAATTCAATTCCTGAAGCCCAGGTCAATGTTGGCTTTAGCTGAATTTCAAATCAAATTGACATATGTTTAAAAGTAGGAAGCTCTGATAAAGTGGACCACTGACGCTGTCACCATCTGCCACCACTACTGTATAAGTGAGAACAGGAAGGAACAAGCAAAGGTGTTCTACCTTTTAATGGGAGACAAGTGGCATCAGTACAATTAACATATACAATAACTACAAATAATTGTTAAAACCTGAATACATTTTAAAGAGCAGTGTAACTGAATGTTTATAAATATCTAACCCACTTTAATTTCAGTCATTCTTACCATACTGATCACTGGTAATGATATAGTCAAAAGGCAAGAAGCTCAGGATAAAAATCAACCTAAAGATGATACTGCATTCCAAATAAGAAAATACATACCCTTTGTTATATCATTAAGCTACAGCTATGATCAATATAAATAAAAATATTTGAAGGTAACATGTAGTTAACGATCCTTATGATTTCCTCTTCGTATCTTGAAAATAAAATTAAATGCAAGCATGTGGGGAACTGTATAAGTAAAGGGCACAAATCCTACAATACTGCTTTTATTAAAGGAAGAAAAAAAATTTTAAGACTGGCTTAAGAATCGTCTGTAAGGCTGAAGGAAAACTACTCTGCAAGTAAGAGTGCTGTTAACTGTAAACGATGACTAGTCGCTGAGAGCAAGCTCATCTTTACCCTGATGTTGTAAGTCATTAAAAAAACAAAACAACACATTATGAGCCGAGATTTACTGCCTTCAAATACCTTCATGATTAAAGTATTCTAAGAACCCGTTCCTTTTATTCCCTTACTTCATTATCTATTTCCCATCCCTGATTTGAATGGAGCAATCCAAAAGTTCAGGGTCCCCCAACTTCAGTCCTTCATGATTTCTGCCACATTTCAGTACCTAATGTACTAACATTAAGGTTTTTAAGTCAACTCACTTTTTACAACTTGCTAAACTTCTCACCCATAAATGAACCGCTATCACCTGCCATCAAAGACCTAAGTCTCAACAATGTTAGGAAGCTAACCAGATGAGGCGGCCCACGCGGGAGGGCTGGGCCGGGGGTCTCTCCCCTGAAGTGGAAGACTGGCCCGCGGCCGACTCCGCTCGGGGAAGATGAGCAGCTCGCCCACCCCGCAGCCCTCCCGCCGGCCCGGCCTCCGGGGAAGGGCTGACCACGTGGCTGGGCCGAACAGTGCGCTGGGGGAGGCCATATCTGGCTTCGCGGGTCCGCAGAGCGTCCGCTGCGAGGCCGATGGGTGGGGCGCCGGGGCGGGCCCGGGCCGGCGCGGGCGAGCCTGGAGGCCAGCGGGCTGCTGAGGAAGCCGGCCCCAGGCCATACGATCGCACTGGCCGCGGCCCCACCGCAGCCAGAGCTGCCTGTGGACACTGCCGCGCCTCTCTCGTCCGACGTTCCCACATGCGGTTATGGGGATTCCGCGAGCGCGCCCCCGAAGCTTCCCGCCGTTACCTCCGGCCGGGGGCGCGCACGCGCGTCACCGCCAACCTAACGTCCAGCCACAGTCGTCTGCACGTTCGTTCCGCCCACTGCCCCCTCACTTGTAATTGAAGCAACATCCTCCCTGACTCCCCCTCCGCGCCTGCAAATGGGCTCACCCATATCTGGGGATCGGAGAGAAGACCGTGCTGATCACGTGACACTGAGAGGGTGGTCCGCTGGAGGCGGGCGCCGCGCTGGGCCGGGTGCTGGTAAGGGTTTCCCGCGCCCCTAGCCTAGGTCTTGGAGAAGCGGAAGCGCGTTCGGACTTATGCTGCTCCTCTTGGCCGAGGCCGTTCTCTTAACCTCATCCTTATAACCACCCTCCTCACCGCCCCTTGGGAGGGGTGGAAAGGGACTTGCGCGGCGGTCCTGGGCCTCCCCCGCTGCCGCATTTGGTATATCCTGCCTCGGGCCGGAAGCCGCGGCTGTGGGGCCGCCTCCCACACCTGTACGGATGGCGGTGGCCTGCGAGGGTCATTTTTAGCGCGGGAAAAGGAGTTCTAGCTTTGCTGCTGTAACTACACGTTTGCAGAGCTCTAAAACAGAGATGGATAAAACTGCCCTGCCCGGGGGAACGTACGCACTGCCTGTCTGGGAAGACCCTGTGACGGGCAAAGTAACAAGCTCCCGATGGGGACCATTCACTGCGCCCAGGGAACTATGGGGCCCGCGGAGGGGCGGGGACCGCGTTCTCCTTGGCGCTTAGAGAAAGTTCCTGCAGGAGGCGACCTGGGCGCTAAGTTTTTAGACTGACTGAGGGTTAGGTAGGGAAAAAAGGAACAAGATCGTGCATTCCAAGCATTGGGATAGTCACACGTGTAAAAAAAAAATTTTGTTCAGGAAAGTGGTAATGGCTTGTTCTGGCAAGTGTGGCAAAGTGCTTGGGATGGTGGCCGTGTCCTGGTCATTGCACGCGTTATGCTATCCACCCTTCCAGCTCCTGAAGAGTGAAGGCACCTTAGCGCCTAATTCTGGAAATGGGATATTGACCCCGATGAGCTGACGCCGAACTTTGAGTTTGGAAGGAAGAGTAGTTATTAGTGATGGGGCAAAGAGACCTTTAAGTGCAAAGGTTGGAAAGTGTGACAGGGTTAGAGGTGTTTGGAAGAGGGACAGGTGGGAAAAGATTGAGGCCAGATTGGGGAAGGCTATGCTGAGTCATTGATACAAATTTTACACACAGCAATTGGAAACAGTAATGCCTGAGCAATCAGTCATAAAGCCGACCTAACTTGTTTAGTGGATCATAAGGACAAGAAGGAACCGGTCAAGGGCAGAATGTGTGCTGAAGCTGGAGTGATCTGAGAAAACTTTACAGAAAGGTGGAATCTGTGTGTGACCGGGAAAATCAGCTGGGAGGGACTATGGTCTTATAAATAAACTGCAACCTGACCCAGATGAGATGAGTCTTTCCCAGGGTGATATCATGCCACAATTCACATCCAGGCTAAAAAGCCTGGAGAACCCTACTGCTAGATTACATCATCTCCTCAGTCTTCATGTTTAAGAAATAATCTTTTTGGCTTACAGATCTGGCAAGATCAAAGCTGCAGGAGAATGGACAGTGAGGTACAGAGAGATGGAAGGATCTTGGATTTGATTGACGATGCTTGGCGAGAAGACAAGCTGCCTTATGAGGATGTTGCAATACCACTGGTAGGCTGTAATTTGTGCTGAGGGTGATAGGTTAAAGGTATGATCTGGTAGACCCTAGTAGGGGTAGGATATCAAGACAAACTAGTAAGGCAAAGAAATCAAAGCTGTGGAGTCCTCTAACTCTAGAAGCTTCTGGAGAACATTTAGCTTGACTTTGAAGAGAAATGTGGTTCAGAGGGCTGACGTGACCAGCTCAGTTAGGGGATCATTCCAGAACTAGAACCCAGGTCTTCTGAGCCATGTTCTGTCTACCACACCAAAGCTAGTAAACCGGATGATGAAAGTTTAATGCACACAATGAGGAGGAATAAGAAGCAGTGGCATATGCACTTTATCTCTTCTCTACCTGTGGTTTGTCAGTTGACATTTTTAGAAACTCACATTTTTGGAACACATACCTATTCTAGGTTCCCTGGAAAATATTTGGAAGAGAACTGGCTTTTCTTCTTTTGCATTTAGACCATCACACTCTTTTCTTTCCTGACCTCTGGAAAATTCTCCCGCAATGAGTTTGTTAAACCTAACGTAATAAGTGACCTAAACATTTTGCTTGAATAAATATTTATTAAAAATCCTATTTATGTCACAGAGGACTAGCAAGGAGAACAGAGACTGTCTTTCTTTAGAGCTTGCCAATTGCAAAGAGCCATTAATAAAATAGAGCTTGCAGGCAGACCATGTGCTGCTGCCATTTACATTTTCATCTAAGAATAAGAGGTAATATGTTCAGTGAATAATAAACATAGCAAATAACAAGTAACAGCTTAGTTCAAGTTTAGAAAAATAGTCAAAAGAGCATAATGAGAATTATAGTTCCATTTATTGAATACCTGTTTTGTGTCATAGACCAAGGTTGAAATCTGACATACATTATCTGTATCCTTAAGACACCCTTCAAGGGTGGTTGTGTTCTGCCCACTGTATAGGAAGGAAACAGAATCAAAGAGGGGAACTTGCCCAAAGGTTGGTAGCCAATAAGTTGGACTTCACACCGAAGTCTGTGAGGCTCCAGATCCTGTCCGGTGGTGGTTCTTTCATTCCGCAAGCAATTCTTGAAGCCTACTATGTGCCTTAAGACTTGGTAAACATAAGTACAGTTTCTGCCCCTCGGAGTCTAGAGAGGCAACATATATCAATAAATAATTGTAATAGTAAGTGTTCTAAGTGAGGGTTGTGAACAGCTATGTAGTGTAAGAAGTGGCTGATTGCCTGGTGGGCATCAGGAAGGACTTCAGAGAGATAAATCACATTTGAGCTGGTCATAGGGAGGAAAAGAGGTTTAGTGAGGGTAGACAGGGGCCAACCAGCAGAGGGGACAGATGTGCAAAGGCTCAGAGTTTTAAACTGCTTTGGGAGATGGTGAGGCAATTCATTGTGGATGGAGGATATACTTCTCATAAAAGGTAGGGAGAAAAGTTGGTCTTGGACCCAATTTTGAGAGGAGCACTTGATGCCATGCTTAGCCCTCATCCTGAGGATATCCAGGAGTGAGTGGTCTTCAAAGTAGAGATCTGCCACGCTCAAATATATTAGAAAATCAGTTTAGCAACATTGTTAGAGAACGTGTGTCAAGGAGAAAGGGGCCAGTGACAGAGCAAAGAGACCAATTAGAAAGCTAACGCAGTGTCTAGACAAGGGAGGAGGACCTAAACAAAAGCAAGAAAGTGGAAGGGAATTGCTGAATTCTGGACATACTAATAGCAGGATTTGGGGACCATTTGTGTGGAAGGGGTTGAGTGAGAGGAAGATTTCCATGCTGACTTCCAAGTTGTAGCCTGGCCCTGTTGCTAATCTGTGTTTTTTCCCAGGACTTGTGATTCTAAGGCAATGTTTGTGTCATTAGCTTTTGTTGCTGCCTAACAAATAACCCCAAAACATAGTGGCTTAAAACAGCCGTTATTTATGTCATGATTTTGTCATTCAGCTGAGAGAGTCTTGTGATCTTTGCCAGCTCGGTTGATCTCTGCTGGACTTGGTGGTGTTTTGCAGTCGGCCAGCAGGCTGGCTGGAGGCTGGGATGATGAGCTGACTAGGCCACAGTCTCATGATCCTGCAGATTAGCCCAGACTTCACAATCATTTTAGGGTTCTAAGAGCAGCATGAGAGGAAACTGTAAGGCTTCATGGAGCCTAGGCCAAGAAGTCACATGATCAGTCCCAATGCAAGATTGGGGAAATAGACAGTGCCTTTTCATAGGAGTGGCTACAAAGAATTGTGGCCATTTTTGCAGTACCCCACAATAGATGATTGTTATGTTCACGATACTTTATGATACTTTGTGTTTGTTTTCCAGGCATATATGCAATTTTATATGTTGGCATTCATTGCAAGAGACAATAGTGACCAAATGAAAAACGTGTTATTTTAGAACAAGATGAAATTAAATAATATCTGAATTAAATAATTGATTAACCAAGGACTTGTTTATGGTTTGCCAGCTGTAAGTAGTTACTGAAACAAAACTTTCTCTTTGCATTATTGCTTTAGAGAAAATGGTAGTTCCTTTCAATTTGTACAAGTATGTTTGAATCTGAGTATTTGTAGAGCAAGATGTGATTCAAACATACTTGTACATATTGTAATTAAGTCATTTTAGTCACATTGAACATCACTTTGAAGGAAAAAAGTTATTATATTCATATACTGCATATTGGAGTCCAGTGGGAAATCATAAGTCTAGATATTGAATAACAGTTTGCTACCCTTAAAAAAAAGTCGGGCTTCCATGGTGGCGCAGTGGTTGAGAGTCTGCCTGCCGATGCAGGGGAAGCGGGTTCGTGCCCCGGTCCAGGAGGATCCCACATGCCGCGGAGCAGCTGGGCCCGTGAGCCATGGCCGGTGAGCCTGTGCGTCCGGGGCCTGTGCTCCGCAACGGGAGAGGCCACAGCAGTGAGAGCCCCATGTACAGCAAAAAAAGTCTAAATTCAGATAACTGAAAAGAAATATATTGGTATCAGTGAATTCGTACGAAACAGAGTTCCAGTAGTAATAAATTTAAATTTAAAATACAAGGAAACTATCAAAAACTTCTCACCACACGCCAAAAAATGGTGAACTGTGCAAGGTGATGGATGTGTTAACCTTATTGCAGTAATCATTTCACAATATATATGTGTATCAAATCATCACATTGTACATTTTAAACTTACACAATGTTATATGTAAATTAAATCTCAGTAAAGCTCGAAATATATAAAAAAATTCCCCAGATTCTACACTAAGTGTGGCCCATGGCTTACCATTTTAAGAAAGTTGCGGGTAGGCTATGTTGTTTTATGTTGCCCTGCTCCACCACTAGGGGGAAGCCTCATCTATTGTGTTACATTTTCAGTGCTCCTACCTCCATTATAATATAGGCACATTGGATACAGGATCGTTGTTGAATACCTTTCTTGTGCTTAAGGAACATGCCAGCAAATGTGGTATTCTATAAAGCAGCCTTCCCCAAAAAAGATATAGTACTGGCTCTTTTCAGTGTTCCTAGCCACTAGTAAGGATGACAGTTAGTCCTTGCACTGGATACCCCATGCAGTGCTGGGCACCTGACCTGCATTTCCTCATTTAGCCCTCACAGCAGTCCTGTGAGATGGTGACTACTTTTTTCTCTCGTTGCCTAAGAGGAAGCAAAGGCTGCAAGGGTCTGAATACCTTGCCTGAGTAACCCAACAAATGGTGGAGTCATGGCCTTGGATCCCAGTGGCTCCCAGAAGCCTGTGTCCTGAGCCTTCTGCCACGCTGCCTGCCACACAAGTACCAGAGTCATAATGCCATCACTCCCGGCTGGAGACGGATGAGGCACGTTTGAGCGAGGCTTGTGATGTTTCCTCACATTTTTTATTTTCTAGCTATTTCCATAGGATATGCTTCTATGCTGCCTGTTTCTAGGAACTCACAGGTTTTAATTCCAAGTGCTTTTGAGTTTTAAGGGGTTTGTTAACATAGAGTGTGACATCGTCCTGAATGTCCATTGTACCTTTTCAGAATGAGCTTCCTGAACCTGAACAGGACAATGGCGGCACCACAGAATCTGTTAAAGAACAAGAAATGAAGTGGACTGACTTGGCCTTACAGTACCTCCATGAGAACGTTCCCCCCATTGGAAACTGACGCCTGGCTCCTTGTTCATCCACAGATTTTTTTTAAATACACAGATACAAAATGTTTTCTTTCAGCCTCCTAATTTGAGTCTTTCAGTGTTAGATCAGTGCTCAAAAATGTACAACTAATTTTGTGGCCACAAAATGCAGTGTGAAAATACTCAACCCGAACCAGAAGCTGATTGCGATTTCTTGGGATTGCAGAATATCTGGCCCTTTGAACCTAAAGTTCTTCATTGACTAGCTAGTATTTGAGCATGATTGATTAAACATTTGCCTTTAACTCTGATTTTGCTTTACTGTCAGAGTTTAACACTTCCCAACTACTTATATATGTCCTGTGACACAGGTGATTGAAGATATGAGAGGGAAAGGCGAAGAACAACAAAGCCAGACATGAGAATTAACTTCTCATGTACCCCCATTCTGAGAATCATCTGAGTGGGTGTGTGTGGAGTCTGTAGATGTAATGGACGTATAGATGGCCCATTCACTGACTACTGGGATTCCTAAGATTCCCCATGAGATTTTCAAACTTTGGATAAATTTACAAATTAAAAGCTATCTTGACCGTTAACCCCTGATCTCCCTACAGCTTCCTTTGGTGCCGCTAGAAAGGCGAGATAGACCGTTAGTTTTATCCAGTAACAGGATTTCTTATTTTCTCAAAGCCTTTCCAGATATAACTGAAGCACCATGGAATCAATATTTAGTTGCACATTTGTGAAATAACTTGTATTTTGGAAAACGCCTTGATGGACATTATCTCCTAGAATTCTTTGCCTGTTTTATGTGGTATCTCTTTTATTCTCTCCCCAGATTGTAAATTCTGTGGGAAGAGGCCCTGGCTTTTACATCTGTATCCCTCACTGAAAAACTGGCAACACTGAATAATTGAAATTTCTCTTCTCGTCGTTTTTTTAACTGGGTCATTTTATTTACATACCTTTTAGGAGTAGGAAGTGTACCACAAAACAAATGAGCCGATTTTAGGGTTTCGATCAGAAACATGGTTGTAACAACTCACCTGACATCCAGACACACCCAGGCTGATCTCCCTGTGGATCAGTGACTTGCCTAGAAGTCATTTATCTCAGAATAAAGACCCCAAGTCAGCAGTCCCTCAATAACTGAAGACAGACAACCCAGTAGAAAAGAGAATTACGATGTGCAAAAAAAACATACCGAAAGAGAACAAAGCTTTTCAAAAAATTAAAGTAAAATTCCACAGTTCTTCCATGTTCTAGTTAAATGAGGGCTTTACTACAACTTTATTTGTGGTGTATAATACGTAAAACACTGACATCTGGATATTAGGAGATGTTCATATGAATCCACCCATGCTTGTGGACCCAGCCTTTCCCAGGGGTATTGGTGGAACAGTGAAATATGAAAGCTGTCTGGATTTCAGCTGAATCAGAATTAGGCTTGTAAGACAGGCAGCTGTTGGTTTATCTGCTTGGCTTGTGACCCTTATCTGAGAACTGCCCCCATGCCAAGTTTGTGACCTGTGATGTGGTGACAGCCATAGCTCATGTGAGGAATTAGGTGACAAATTCTGGGCCAAATTGTCAACTGCAGCTTTGGAATCTGCCCATCTGGGACTGGCTTGAGGATCATGGGCACAAGAGATGCTAGGCTGCCATTGTAGGGTGCCTTTTCAACCTTATGTGCCAGAATACCCAAGGAGGAAAGTGTCTGCAGAGGGAGGCTCAGAGGCTGTGTCCCTGTAGCTTTCCAGCTGGTTCCTGCGCCTTTGTTCCCGTAACTTTTGAGTTCAAAGCATGTGTGTTGCTCTCCTCTATGGGAGGCGCCTCACTTGTTGCTGAGAATATGGCAGTGAACAAAATAAGTATGGCTTCTGCCTTCATTTAGTGAGGGAAACAAGCATTAAACCAATAGGCATACAAATCTCTGATTTTAAATTGTGACACATGCTAGGAAGAAAAAATAGAAGATGCCCCTTAGGTTCCTGGAAGCAAAACCTGAAGCAGTTTCTTGTGCAAGGAATTTATTGAGATTGTGCGCTCAGGAGAAATCTGTGAGGGAAGCAGGGTAGGGCAGGGGAAGAACCTGAGCAAAGATGTGGCTTCAGCTGGAGTCTGGCCTCTGCCTGGTCCCACAGGAGCTGCAGAGCACGATGTTACCAAGAGTCTTCCCACCTTGAAGCAAGATCCTAGGCCTTCGTGTTGAGTATGTGGTGGTCAGCCATTGGCTCTGCCCTCCCTCTGTCCCCCAGGGAGGGCATAACCAGGCATTGCCAGGGGCCAGGGCTCTCCAGGGAACAGTGTATCTCCTGGCAGCCAACACAGTCAGGGAATGGGTGCACAGACAGACGGGGCAAAGGGGATCTGGGCCCCAGCAGTGACTACTGCAGGGTATAGGGAGTATGACTGGGGACCTGATTTAGATTAGATAATCACAGCAAAACTTTGTGATAAGTAGCTTTTATAGCACATAATTTCAAATATATTGTATTTGAATTTTTTCCATTGTCCAAGGAAGCAGCCAGGTCCTTAGTGCTTCCTGTTCACAGCAGAGAGCATGTGCTCAAAACCAACCCTACCCCCTTTAGGGGAGCAGGGGAGGGAGGAAGAGGAGGATCCTCTTAGGAGTAGTGGAAGTCTGTGCCCCAGTGGCTGGTGATACCCAGGGAGATAGTGAACTTCAGAAGCTCGTGGTTTGGGGGTGCCCCAAAGGATACCTGAAGTCAACCTGAGTCTCCCAGCTTGGGCAAAGACACCCTAGCGCTGGAACCACCTCCTTCAAGGGCCCCTCAGAGTTGACGGTGAGGATAGCAGCAGAAACGCAGATGGAGTGGAGAGTAGAGGTCCTCGCCCATTTTCAAGCTCATTTATGGACATCCTAAATGCTTGTGAGACCCTGAAAGAGGAAAGGATGCCTCAGGGACCACAGATCTAATTTCTGCTGCAGCACAGCAGAATGGAGCCTCCTTGAGTTTGTGGGCCAACACCTGATGGATGGGTAGGAGTAGCCAGGGGAAGAATTAGGGGGTGAGGATTGATGGCCAAGAGCAAATTGCATAAAGCTCAGAGGTGGAGCTGGCATCCCGAACAAGGTGGGTGGGGAGGCAGAAGGAGGTAGAGGAGTGGCCTAATCAGGTTTTATTTTTTTTAACCTTTTTTTTTTTTAACCTAAGTCACTCTGGGTTTGAGCAGGTAAGAACAGAAGTGGAAAGACAGAAGAGCTTTGCCTTGGCTCAAGTGAGGGATGATGATGGCTTGAACCAGCAATATGGGGGTGGCAGTAGAGGGACTTGGAATACCTTAGAGGTCATTGCCCACAAGTGCCAGGTGAGAGGTGTGTGTCAGGAAGCCAGCACCCCGGATGGTGGTTGTGTGGTTCAAAAGAGACTCGGGTGCCCAGTGTGAGTGCTAACCTGTGACCAAGGGGGAAATTCTCTGAGCCAGACACACGACTCTGGGTGCAGCTTCTGTCCTCTAGCAACGGAGAATCTGGTCCAGGAGCTGCCCATCCTTTGAAGTCCAACTTAAACCCACTTCTTAATAATATAGTAACAATAATACAGTTAATTGAGTGCTTCTTTGTGTTTTAGACGCGTGAACTCCAGCCCTCATGTCCACTTTTTAAGGTGGATATTATTGTCCTCATTGATCAAGTGATGGCAGCTTAAAATTGAATAATTCATTCCAAGTTAAAGTCACTCAAATAGTAAATGGGTTCCATCCTAGGCTGTCTGATCCTAAAATCTGTGTCCTCTTCCTGGACCACGTGATGTCCCCTGAAAAACCTTCTGTGACCACTGCATTCTGAAATGGGAAGAAAATCCTATTGGATCATTTAGAACTTCCAAATGTTTACCTTCTTTTACAATTGAGATTTAAAAAAACTGAAAAATTTTTGCTAGGAACCTAGGAGTCATGAAACATTTAAAAATTCAACCTATTACCAAACCTATATATAATTCATATAACTCATAATTTTACCACCATGAGTCATGTTGTTGTCACTGGTTTGTGTACAAGGTCAAATCCCTAAGATGTGTTTTCAGATTTTGGTGCTTTGACAGTTTGATGTCAATGCTACTTAGTACCCAGCAGGAGGCGCTCAATTCCTTTAAGAAAGTCAGAATTGCTGGCGGAACTTTAAGTAAACTCTAACTCAAGGTCCTGAATAAATGTGGTGTTTTGCTTGGGAGCGATTCTGCATATCTGGATTCCCAGTGTGTTGGGTAAGGGTTTGTGTGAGTCCCCGGAATTTTGGCTGGCCACACACGGACTGGACAGCTCACCTAGTGGGCTTCTCACTCCCACTCTGTGGGGGGCCAAGAGGGCACATGGAAGGTGCGGGGAGTTCAGAATTTGGGTTACAGAAAAAGGTAGCCAGAATCAGGGGTTTTGCCCACCTGTGACCCCAGCTTATAGACATAGTCCGGCCTGGGGACTCTTTACTATGCCGTTTCCCAGCTCTTTGTGTTAAGTTATTTGGAGATGTTAGGTACCATCCTGGAATGATCTATTAGACTCTAGAAAGACTGTTTGTTTCCCAAATCTTCCTCCTTGATGTGGCCCTGCCACGGTTAAATTCATCCCCCAGTCCATTGCCACTCTGCACCTCATCCAGGGGCTCCTCTGGGAAGTACTGGGGGAGGTTAGGGGCTGGCGGGGAAAAGCAGCTGTGCCATCTCTTGAGAGGACTTCACGTCTGTGGCCTTCCTGGCCTTGGCCTCTGCACCTGAGCCAACCAGGACTGGCTTCGTGAGCACACAACCTGTGCAGACATACAGGCCCTGCACGCAGAAGGCCCTGCTGTGGCTCTGTTGAAACCAGTAATCATTTTTGAACAAGTAGCCCACATTTTCATTTTGTACTGGGCTCTGTAAATTCTGTAGCTGGTCCTTGGCAGTCATCTGTAGGGGTTCCACCTTGTTAGTGAGAATTCAAGACACCATGAGTATCGGCCTTTGGGGTGACAGAAAAGCAGGAAGGTCCGGGAAAAGGAAGAGAAAAGCTGGTGCAGACCTCCAGGCTTGCTGCGGAGTCCTGAAATGTATTCTGGCTCCTCAGCAAATCCTACAAGTGCAGTTGCTGAAATTGTTTCCTGAGCTCCTCTGTCATTCTTGCTGCCTGATAGCTGACCCTGGGGTGAGGGGTATGTATAGAAATCCTAGAAGTGCAGCAAGACAGATTTTTGTGGATGGCTAAGAGAACCTGAAGAGAGATGATCACCCAATCCCAGGCGTGTTCTTGCCCAAGTTTCATCTGGAGCTCAGCCAACTACTATATGGATGTGCACTCTGTCGCCCTGGGTACAGCAATGTAGCTGGCTCACGATATAGCCTCTGACCAAGTAAGAGGAGAAGCACAACTACAGAGCTGGGAAACACGGTCAACACATTCCTTCATGACGAGTTCTACCTAGGTTTTTATTTAGTTTACCCTTCTGTGTTGAGCCATATGAAAAAGCTGCTTTTATAGGTCAAAGTCATCAGTCACAATTTCCTCTGTCTTTAGCTAATATTCTTACCTAGAGCCAACTGTGTGTGAATACACCCAAAGACTCATACACACACAGCGCACACAAACCAGGTTTAATGGGGGAGGTGAGGAGTTGGCAAAGGGCGGAGAATGTGAAAACAGCCAAATGACTGGAAAGGAAGTGAGGGAGGTTGATGCATAAACCCATCCCAGTGATTCCACGCCTCCCCTAGTGACTCAGCTCCCCTTTATCGTCGCGCCACCACCCAAGGCCAAAGAGGTTTTCCTCCGCCCTTGCCATGGTACTGCCTCCATTCTCCTGACACCTCTGCCCATGCAGCTCAGTCTCAAGCACTACCCGTTGCCCCCACCACCGTGCTCACAGATTGGTGCTCACTCTAACAGGCAGGCAGTCTAACTGTAAGGTCTGCTTGAGGAAGAGTGAGGTGGCAGCTTCCCTGCCTCTTTGCCAGTGGGGACACCCTTACATCTGTCATCCAGTAAGACCCTCCGCAGCCTACCCCAGCTCAGCCCACACAGATGGGAACAGGCCTGCCTGGTGAGGCCCTTCTCTTCAGGCCCATCTTCCTGGCTTTCGCCTTCCCAGCCACTCTCCTCCCAGCTCAGGCTCTCAACTCCCAGGGCTATGCAGATGTTGGGAGATACTCCTTCTGCCCCACTTACAGCTGCTGTTCAGCCAGGGCTGTCCTCTAAGAGATTCAGTGCTGACAAATCCAAGCTCTTAGCCAGGGAGTACAGGCAGCAGAGGCTTCAGGAGTACAAGAAAAATGAGCCCCAGGCCGGACTGGAGGGTTCCTGATGGACTGGACTCAAGACAGGAGTGGAAGGGCTGTGGCTCTGGTCCCCCCTCCCCCCGTTGACTGCTTCCTGCCTCTTTCACCAGGTTTCAGTCTTTCTCTAAAATCAATCAAGGAATCAGTCTTTCTCTGTGTATGTTCCTATTTCTCTTTCTTGCTATTTTTCTCCCTTTCTCTTATTCAAGCATTTATCTAAATATCTTCCTCTATACATTAGACTTATCTTTCTTCTTTCATGTTGCAAATTCCTTTAAAGTAGAACTCACATCACATTTGCATCTTGTTTTATTTTACATAATAGTTACTTATATGAAATTACATATAAGTAAAGCGTATATAGGCTGCTGCAAAGTATAGGGGCTAAAAGTACAGACTTTGGAGGCAGAAAGACCTAGGTTGCAAACCCAGCGTAGAAAAAAAAAAAAAAAAGCCAGCGTAGCACATCTGGTGCCCATCCTCAAATAAGTTATTTACCTTTCTGAACCTGAGTTTCCATATTGGAAATTGGGTTGACAATATTGCTTACGTGATGGCTTATTGGAGGACTAAATGAGACAATGCAAGTAAAGTACTTAGAACAGTTTCTGGCACGTGGGAAGCACTTGATAAACATTAGCTTTTATTTGTTTTCAATATAATAAAATAAGCGTTTCCAAAATAATTCTACACTGATACTCAGAAGTAAAGCAAAGAATAATCCATTTTATTATGTAGATAATTATTCCCCCCAAAGCCTCGGGGATTATTTTATATAATAGAACTAGCAATGAATTAGAAGGCAAAACACCTGGGTTCAAGTTCTAGCTCTATTACTTACCAGCTGTGTGACCAGGAGCCTGCCTGTCAACCTCTCTGAGCCTACATCACAGGGTTAGGGAATAAAATGAGTACAATAAATTCAAAACTGTTTTGTAGTTATAAAGAACTGTATACATTTACATTAGACATCTTTATTTACTTCATAAATTCACAATTTATTCTAAAATTCATGTTTCATAGAGCTCTTAACATATGTGCTAATTTAAACATAATAAATGTACATGTAGGTATATCTGTATGTGAATGTACATAAACATGTTTTTATAAGTCTGGATGGAAAGACAGCAAATTATTGGCAGTGGTTGCCTCTTGGAACAAGATTAGACTGGCCAAGAAGGAAATTGTCACATCTTACTCTATCTTCTTCTGGAAAAGGATAGTGTTGGGGTTATGGGTAACTTTTGAAAATTATAATGTAGATATTGTGAAAATCAGAATGGCATTGCTTTTTTTTTTTTTTTTTTTTTTTATAAATTTATTTATTTATTTTTGGCTGTGTTGGGTCTTCGTTTCTGTGCGAGGGCTTTCTCCAATTGCGGCGAGTGGGGGCCACTCTTCATCGCGGTGCGCGGGCCTCTCACTGTCGCGGCCTCTCTTGTTGAGGAGCACAGGCTCCAGATGCGCAGGCTCAGTAGTTGTGGCTCACGGGCCTAGTTGCTCCGCGGCATGTGGGATCTTCCCAGACCAGGGCTCGAACCCGTGTCCCCTGCATCAGCAGGCAGATTCTCAACCACTGCGCCACCAGGGAAGCCCGGCATTGCTTTTAAAAAAAGTATTTCCACTGCCTTTGAATAAAGATTTGGAACGTACATTAAAACTTGTGTCAGAATTCAGTAACTCATTCTACTGACGTTCAGCAGGAACACCAGCTCTGTGCGAAGCACCCTGGGATATGCAGAAGTAAATCACATGTGGAATTTTACCTGAGATTACAACAGATCAGATAAGACACTTAGGCAAAGAGTCATAATCTAAGAAGAAAGTGGTCAGTGTGCTTGGTGTACTATAAGTGCTCAGTAAATACTTTCTGGATAGATAGACACAGGGAGGGGTGGATGGATGGATGGATGGAGATATAAAGATAATGGCATGAAAGAAGGAAGGCAGAAGAGGAATAGGTCTAGAGCTGAGGGAATTTAGAAAAGCTTTGCAGAAAAGATAGCCTTTGAAAGACAGGCTGGTTTTGGACATCTAGAGATGAAAAGGGGAATTGGGAAAGTCCCTTAGTGATGATATCCTTTCATTCCTGATTCAATCCCGGTTTTTCCTTCCCTCTCTCACTTCCTTCCAACTAAGAGGCAGAGCTGGTATGTTTGGAAACATGTGAGAAATTTTGGTGTTACAGTGACTGGGGTGGTGGGGAAGGGAGGTGTCAAAGGCTACTGCTGTATTTAGTGGTATTTTGGGCAGAGCTGTTAAATATACTTCAGTAAAGAATTATTCTAAAATATTGATGGTGACCACATTGAGAAATACCAGTTGGTGAGAGAAGCATCATAAACGATTATTACAATGTCATAAAGAAAGTGCTGGGCTTCCCTGGTGGCGCAGTGGTTGAGAGTCCGCCTGCTGATGCAGGGGACATGGGTTCATGCCCCGGTCCAGGAAGATCCTACATGCCGTGGAGCGGCTGGGCCCGTGAGCCATGGCCGCTGAGCCTGCGCGTCCGGAGCCTGTGCTCCGCAACGGGAGAGGCCACAACAGAGAGAGGCCCACGTACCGCAAAACAAAAACAAAAACAAAAACAAAAAACACATATAACAAAAGTATATGTTTCTATTTAAACATGCATATGTCTGCAAAAATCAGACAAAGGTCAAGAAGGACACAAACCAAACTACCCTGAAGGGTGAGGAGGGACCAGCACAGGGCTTTTGCTTCTACTCTCTAATCTTCTGTTTTATTTGAACATATGAATATTTTACAATAAGAATGTACTCATATATTACATAATTATAATACATAAGATATTATAAAACAATACAGGGGCAAGATTCCAACTTCCAAATACCTAGACATTTGACATAGAGATTGATCTATCTATCATCTCTCCATCTATCTAGAAAGACGCAGTGAGAGAGAGAGAGAGAGAGAGAAAGCAAATATGACAAAATGTAATACTTGTTGGATCTAGGTGGAGGGATATGGGTATCATTGTATTATTTTTTCAACTATTTTAAAATTTTTCTCATAAAGTTGGAAATAAAAACACATCAAATACACATCCTTGGACACATACACACTTTTCCTGCGCAAGCAAATTTTTCCAGATGTGTGAGCAAAGCCTGTGGCTTGCTCGGCTTCAATTATGGCCAAAAAGCATTGGCAATCCTTCCCCCTGGCTTCTTAAAGCGAGTGTGTCTCACTCCTGTGTCTTGAGTAGGCTGCAGAGGTCTCAGTGTACACTAATTGGGGTGGTCAGCAGCCCCCTCCCCAGTCCCTCTGCAGGCAGAGTCTGGACCAGGGCCTAGTGGGGAGCAGGGACCTAGCTGTCTCTCTGCCCCTCTTCCTACAGAGACCAAAGCCAAGGGCACCTTTAACATGAAATGTGCCCCACCCCAGGTGTGTATTTATGCCAGCCAACCCCATGAAGGGTAGAGGTGGCCACTGGTAAGAAGAGGACCTGGGGGCTCCTTCATGGCCACAGGACCCTTCATCAGTCTTCCACCTGGTGTTTATTTTTGAGATAGCAATGTGAGAAGAATGGGGGGAAAAGGAATTGCAAAAAAAGGAATTGGAATTTTAATGAGAACCATCTGGAGTGTTTGCCAAGGGTGTAATGTTTGGTATAAGAAAGTAATTCCTCAGCTTCAAAGAGGAAACGAGAAGAGAAGGAAATTGTTATATCGTGCTTACCCCCCAAAACTGATGCTGAACAGAGCCACCTATAACACGCACATCACACATGACCGGGGGTGAGGCAGGGCTGCGGGGAGAAGGAGAGGGCCCTTCTTCGCTCTGGTTCTCCTCTGTCAAGGAGACTTTGGGGGATGCGTTGTGGTGGGCTCTGGGCCAGCGCCTGGAATCTGGGTAACCATGGAAACGGGCCCGCGGGTGAAAACAAACACGGGTTGGAATTTCAGCGTTCGCAGCCAGGCCACGGAGGAATGGGAAAGTTCGGGAAAGTTTTTCTGTTTGTTTTTTACCCGGGGTTGCGGGGGAAGCACAGGAGGGAGCGGCGGTGCTCCGAATAAACGCTCCCTGCCCGGCACCCCAACGGAATCACAGCGAGCCAGATTCTCTCGGAGTCTCTGTCTTCACCTTATTCCTTTTATTATTTATAGCCCCCCGCGTTCCACCAAGCATTGCACCGGGTCTAAAGCCGCTCCTGAAGGGTGGCGGTGCACAGCCGATCCTTGCCTCAGCGGGAGACGGGCGGCCCCAAAATCGCAGAGCCTGAGGACGGCCCCCTCCGCATCGTCTCAATTCAGCCTCACAACAGCACTGCGGCCAGGGTGGCCAGGTCCCCAAAGACACAGGGGGTCAGGAAATTCAGAGAGCCAAGGTCGGAGGGCGGTCTTCCCAACCCAGCCCATCCTCCTCGCACCAGGCCATCCCACCTGTAATCGTTATTCTGAAACAAATGAATAATTACGGTAGTCAACATTTATGAAGAAAAGTCAACTGTTCTACATCCATCGGCACACAAATGCCAGCTATCCCTGTGGCTGAAGATGTGGATCTTGACTGAATGGGAAAAGATCTATATGATGGAAGGAAGAAATTTTTAGAGCTAACAGGCAGAAAAAATTAAAGAAAAGAACTCATGATATAAACAACAAGGTCCTACTGTATAGCACAGGGAACTATATTCAATATCTTGTAATAACCTACAATGGAAAGAATCTGAAAAAGAATATATATATATATATATATATATACACATAAGTATCACTTTGCTGTACACCTGAAACATTGTAAATCAGCTATACTTCAATTAAAAATAAAATTAAAAAAAGAACCCATGAACTCTAGAATTTTCTTCTCTGAGACCTTTAGAAAGAGAATGCCTGGCAGAATCTCTAGACAGACGCACGCCTGAGACTGAAGGAACCGTAAAGACACTCACTGCGGGCTCTGTGCTTTGCAGACAGGGAAACCAAGGCAGAATTGGGGGCTGGGCCCCATGTCCTGCTTCCTGGTACAAGGTTGTCTTCTGGACAGCATGTCCCAGGACCCCAGAAACAAGCCCATGGTTGACCCTGGAGTCCAAAAGTGGGTTTTGGTGAAATAGTGTGAATCAGCAGGGTTAAAATAGTAGGCAATACAACTGTTACAGAGCAGAGGGCAGTTGCAGAAAAGGGGAAAAAAAGCTTAACTTCATATTCTTCACAACTGAGATCAATATGGTATAAAATCCTCCCTAGTTTCACCGTCGTGACCATCAATAGTTAAGAGCGAGTCTCCGTTCTGAAAAGAGAGACTCAACAGTTAAGAATTTAGCAAAGAAGATCGTTTTAAATGAGCAAAGTTACATAACTTTATAACAGTTTCAAGAAATCGTCTTGAAACTTCATTAGCAAAAAATGCCCCTGAAGAAGCCAACAGGAAATAAAGAATTGCAAGGAATTTCTGGAAATAGGAGAGTGTTTTTTTTGTTTGTTTTCAAAACGGGAAAAAAAAGTTTTTAAGGAAAAAGGAAGCCCTGACCCACATAAAGATAGGGTTTCAGTGAAACTAATTTGAGGCCAAGAAGGAAAGTGTTGGCCTCTCAGCAGTTTGAGAGCCAGGCCCTGATGGCTTTGTGTGGGCTGCAGAGAGCAGCAGCTACCCCCAAAACATGGGCTCAAGAAACAGAGCCAGTTTTACACTAAAGATGAAATTTCATTCACAGGAAAGTGACGAATCTGCCCAACTGTCCACAGCCATGTTGAAATTTATATAGAAACTTAAAAATTGTTTCAGTGAGTAATCCAGGAATAGCTGCTATTTATCCTGAAGTCACTGGTTTTTCCCTAAAGCTCTGCCTTATAACTTTCTATCCTGACACCCCTATTTCCCTTATTTAGTTGTGAAAAATGGCGGGGGGGGGGTGGAATATCATTCATTTTCTCAGCAAATATTTTTAACAACGTACTCTATGCCAGGCCCTGAATAAAGGGCTGCTACTGTATCAGATTTTTGCCTCTTGGGCTTAATACCGTATCTGAGTTAATATTACGATGCAGAGTCTGCTGTGAATCTCTGAGAGTCCCATAAAGTGTTGAGAGTACATAATACCATAAGTACTGTGCAAGCTTGAAGAAGCCACTGCCCGTTCTTAATGAGAATCTTCTGTTTATGATTCATGGATTAAACCCCCAAAAATGGTTTCATGTACATGCCCAAAATATGTGGATCCACAAGAGGTCTGAGTGTATTCACATAAGTATGTGTCTGCTCGTGAGAAAGTGTGTGTGGGATGGAGGGAAGGAGTAGAAACTGCTTTAATTTTTAAAAGCTTAGAGGGCAAGCAAAAACTATTTATATACATCATTACAAAAGTGAGTGTATAGGACATAAAGATGGGAGAAGCCAATGCATTTCCAAATTGTCATTCCTTTAGCTCTTGAAATGATGACTCCTTAATGGGAAATCATGGGCTGGTGTTTGTTTTCTCAGTGATAATTACACTGTTACTGTTGTTTTTTAATCCCAGTGATTCTAAAAAGGGGGTTTAAATAGGATTTTAAAAATCACTTTTTATCCTTTTATAAAAATGGTATTAAAAAAAACCCTTTATCACTCAGCTTTTCATTATCTCACGGATAATTACACTGAAAGGTCCCCACTGCTGTTGGCATGGTGGTCTCCACACCATTACAGCACGCAGTACTAGCCTGACTGATTTGAAAGGGCCTTAGACGAGATCATCTCAGCCCAGGGTGCCCAATTATTTGTCATGAGAAAGTGTTCTCCAGGCAAGGTGTCCCTTTCTGACCGACTCCAGATTGTACCCATTGGATGAGCAGAAGCTTAAGTATTGGGCGTGTTCTGAGTGAGGAACACCCTGCAGACCCTTTCCTGTCCCCTCCCTGGCCTGTCACCAATGGCTTGCTTCCAGCCTTCATGGGGACAAACCACCAGAAACATTAGAGCTATTACTTAGATGTTCTATGTTATGTAAAATTGAAGAGCATCACTTCTGTTTTTGCCAAAATGCCTACGTGAAGCTGGATTTTTCAACAATAACTCTGATTAAAAAAAACTATGAATCAGAATATATTGAACTCAGGTTTGTATTGTGCTGTCAAATGCATGTCCACAGACAAGCCTGTATCACGGTAATATCCTATATCCAACAAGGAAACCTGCAATATCTGTGTGTTATTTAGTATGCTTTTGGCTGGAAGTAATACGAGACTCAACTAACAGAAGCTAAATCAAGGGGATTTATTATTTCATATAACCAACCCAGATCCAAGGTTGGTTAATTCCACAGCTAAATGACATCATCCAGAACCCAGGTTCCTGTCCATTGTTAAGGTTCTTGTGTCCTCCTCAGCTGTCAGCTTGCTCTGCTCTGGTCACAAGATGGCGGCCACAACTCTGGGCAACACATCCTCACATGTGAAGCAGAAAACCATTTATCTTTTCCCTCTGGTTCGAGAATGGGCTGATGGCAGAATCAGAGCCAATGAGAGCCTGTCACTTGCAACATAGAGACCTCACTCATACACCACTCTTGTCTAACTTTTCCAGCCCTGAACTGGTCCTCCAATTTTGTTTTGCTTTCTAAAAGCATTACTGGTTGGGACGTCCTACAATATAGCTGGCCGGTACTCATTAAAACTGATGAGGTGTGATAAACAAAGACTGAGAAATGGCCTCAGATCAGAGGAGACTAAGGAGACATGAAAACCAAATGCAAAGTGGAATTCTGGATCAGATCCTGGGCGAGAAAAAGATATTAGTGAAAAAACTAGAAAAATCCAAATAAAGTCTGTAGATTAGTCCATAATATTGTACCTGTGTTAATTTCTTAAATATGCTGTGGTTAGTAATGCGTTAACATTAGGGGAAGCTGGGTGAAAGGTGTGGGAACTCTCTGTATTATCACTGCAAATTCTCTATGAATCTAAAATGATTCCAAAATAAAAACTTTTAAAAGATATATTACCAGTCCCTAATACTCCAAAGTCTAGTAAACACTGAACTTGTCTGCCTTCTTCAAGTCACAGATAAGCACATTAAGTCCCAGAGAGGTTAAGGGACTTGCCTACCTCACTTGGTGATTCATGTCAGAGCTAAGCCTGGAATCCAGGTCGTATCACCTGGACACACAAATCACCCTGCAGCCAGGGGACCCAGGGACCTTGCTCAAAGGAATTAGTTTCCATGGAAACAGCTCTTCTCTAAGCATACTAAATTCCCTTGCTGCTCCCCATATTAGCTCTGGACTATTACATTTCAAAGTCCATTTTTCACATTGATAAATGACACAATTACAGCAGTCCAGGAAGGAGCTATAACATCGTGGAAAAGGAATCTGTACCAGAAATTTAAGCTACCATAAGGTCAAGGGATTAACATCAACCATAAATAGAAACGATCACATTCTGTGGCGCCTGCCAATCACATTCACACGAATTAAGCATTTTCTGAAAAGCAATACACACAAAAAATATTAATTCAGGATAAGCCCAAGCCACTACATTTCCAAAGACGGATTTTTAACGGGGCCATATCTCCAAGAAATTAGGTGGGAGGGAGCATGGAATCCTGGAAAAATACAACATTAGGTGACTCAAAAAGTGGTTCTAGTGATGACAGACACTGATGTCAAAGACTCGTCTGTAAAGCTTGGATAAAATGTGTTTCATACCATGTGAAGGAAGAAGCAGAATAAGGCTCAGCCCTCCTAGAGCAGTCTCCTGTACCATGCTGAGTTCCTCCATGTAGAACTGAATAATACAGCCTCAAAATGAGACTGAGTAAAAGGGAGCTACCCTGGTTCACCTGCTTCCCCCCAGACACACCTGTCCCGTCCTCCACGGTCCCCCTCCTGTGATGCTTGTGGCATCCACACCCTGGTACCCAGAGCTGGACAAGGAGCCGGCCACGGATGTTAGTTCCCTCCTCCCCTCTTTTCCCGCCCAATTATTACTCCTCTTCCACCTTGTGAGCATCGGCCCTTAGGCAGAGCTCAGGCATCTGCTGGTGTATTGATCACAGAAGGTGAGAACCCAGGAGATCCCTGAGAAACATGGACAGAGGTAAGCTCATTAGCACCCTTCCCCATAATTGCTGGTGACTATTGGAATTATCTGATAAAAGTGATGACAATAGTCCCCCTTCGTTGGCACAGAGATGATTCAGGAAGCACATCTTGATAGAGGGAAAAGCCATAATTTCCAATGTTGGCTATGGTGTCCCTCATTACCTAATGGTTATATGACAGAAGATAAAAAATGAGCTTGACAGGCAAGAATAACGGGCCCCAAATGAGAAAATGTAATTTAGAAAGAATGTAGGCAGTGCCCTACAGTTAGGTTCCAGAAAGTGCCTTGCAGAGGCCCAGGTGGCAGCGTGTGGTGACAGCCAGGGAAGAGGGCTGGGCCTAGGAGTGCCAGGTCCCAGCAGAGCCTCTGGCCAGCTGGCTGTGCTTGGACAAGTTACTAGCTTCGGGGAATGCAGTGTTCTCATCTGGAAAATAAGAAAAATGGGATGCTCTTTCCTGTACGTCCCAGATTTGAAGCAATTTTTTGCCAACAATAGGAGGATGACTCAATGAATTATGGTGCGTCCTCATGATAGAGTATCATGCAGCTGTTACAATCCCTTTGTTTCCCAAAAATATCTAAGGTGAGGAAGTGCTTTTGACATGATGTTAAGTTAAAATTAAAAGTAGGATGAAAAAAATCAAATATGAATTATGATTCTAATTGTGCAAAATGGAATAGATGCCTCAGAGAAATAAAAGACTAGAAGAAACCACAAAAAGTATTAACAGTGTTTACCATGGTTTGTTTAGTTTTTATTATTCAGAGCGCTTAGAATTGCATTTATTATTACAAATTGTAAATGCTTGATTAAAAATTCCAACGATACACAAGTATATACAGTAAAATTTAAAGTTTCTCCTTTTTCCTCCCACTGCCACTCCCCAGATGTAAGATATATTAACATTGTGAAGTAAATTGGACTTTACCAAGTTTGAAGCTGAATTTGCTAGAAGCGTCCTTTGGTACAAGCAGTCTATTTACAATGAGAAAGTTAGAAACATAGATGGTTTCTATTTTAAAATAAAACCTTTAAAACCATTGTAAACCCTAGGAAGAGAACTTCAATGAGATATTAGAATAAGAGTAAGAATTAGGATAAGAACAAATAATAATAATTAAATCTAGGTACTAGCACTTTTGTAAATGATTTTAATAGAAATCTAATAATCAGTTTTATGATGACTGATATTTGGAGTGTTATTCCTTCTTAAAGTATTTAAGAAAGTCTAATATAATGAATTTGTAATTTTAGAATATGCTAAGTGTTTAGAAAATTAAATAATTTTCCATCAGTGGGAAAAAATGACTGGGAAAATTTAATTTGTAAGTCAATGAGTTTTGACTTATAATTGTGTAAGTGCTGTGTGAATATGTAGAGAAATATGGAACATTTAAAATTAATGGAATGTTAATCATTTGATAAATTTGGAAGATTGATGAATGAACCATTAAACAAAGTGCAGGAGTAGTAATTCTCCATCCTCAAAAGCCCTCAACCATTAAAGAATTGTTTACGTACATGCTTAGAGTTCAGGCCATACTTTGTTGAGGACACCAAAATATGAGCCTCAGATGAGGGTGTGGGAAGGGGGAGGAAAGGGAAGTCAGCCTCCATCCCCACCTGCAGACCCTCCGCCTCTGCCAGAGGCTGCACCCGAATAGGAGACTCAGTCCCAGCTGGCCACTGATTTTCACCTGTGACCAGTGGTGTGACATCCTTCTGTGGTGAGGGTCCCAACAGCAGCAGAGGTCTCCAGGGACATCAGAGGCATCAGCTGTGATGCCTGATTCCTGGCTTCTGGGACAGGTCTGGGTTCTTCTCCACCGTGAGGCAGGATGCAACAAACACAAGTTAACAACTTGGACACTTCTCAGTTTACCCTGGCAGGGTAGACGCCAGGAAGAGAGAAAACATGAGTTGAGATTGGGGGCACAAGATGTTTAATTGGAATACTGCAAAGAGAGATATGACCTCAATTGTACCCCAAGCAGATGAAGTGGAACATATTGGTTACTTTTTTTTTTAATAGATCTTTATTGGAGTATAATTGCTTCACAATGCTATGTTAGTTTCTGTTGTACACCAGAGTGAATCAGCCATATGCATATATATATCCCCATAGCCCCTCCTGGTTACTTTAAAATCTGTGGTTTAGTTGGAGTGCTATTGTTTTGTCCCCAAAGCATCTATTCACTCTTTTTACCAGGTAGCTGTACATCACTTCTCTTCTGGGAGACCACCTCTCCTCCATGGTCAGTGCACCTGTTCCTAGTGCCATGGATTCCTACCCCTTCTCTACCTGCCGGACTGTGATCAGGACCAGCCAGTCAGAGCATCACTTGTAAACTCTGGAGCCTGGAGCTCTGAAGGCCATCACATGGGGTGCTAGAATGAACCAAACACAAAGGAAGGCTGAACCTGTCAGCTAGACAGGGAGAAAACCAGCCCCTGGACCATGGCAGTCCTGGAGCATTTCCTGGACTTTTCAGTTAGTTGAGCCAATAATTTCTCTTTGGGGCTTAAATCTATTTGATTTGGATTTTCAGTCATTTGTTACCAAAAGGGTAACAAACTTGTATCCTAACTGATACAAGTGCATCTGAGTGCTTGGAAGGATCTGGAAATTTCACCAAGGAGAGCAGCTGAGGAACTGGTGATGTAATCCGGAGAAGAGAAGATTCTAATACTACAGAATAAGTCTTCAAATACCATGTCGATGGGTGTTAGTGTCCATTCAGCAGGTAGATGAGTTTTCTAATAATTAAAGTTGTGCAACAAAGGGACCAACTCCTTCAGATGGAGGTGACCTCCTTATCAGAGGAGCAATCCAGTCAAGGATGGATGGCTTCCTGACAAGGCTGTTGGCACTGAGATCCCTTCACTGGGTGGGAAACATGAATCTCAAATGACTCTTCTGACCCTAGCAGTCAACAGAAAGTCGGAGAAGATACAATAACTAGGGAAGATGAATGAAGGTACTGCAAAACTCTGCAAGGTCCTGGCTTGATCATTGAGAAGCTTTGGCGTCAACTCTCTGAATCCGCTTTGGTCTGCAGCCTGATGCTGCATAATAAGAGAGTTAACGTGGAAGTCAGAGGCCTCACTGGAAAGCATAGCGGGCTGACCACTTCCCTCTCGTAGAACACCAATTCTTTAAATGGGAATTCTGTAGTTGGTTTGGAATGCTCGTCTGCAAAGTCACTTCTGTTGACTTGGCCGAGATTAGAGTAAAATATGGAAGAGACCAGCCAGAAGCCTGGTGGGAACAAAGGATTCTACATACACCTGCATATATGTGTGACTATGGAAGTGACCAAAGTCAGCTCCCTGCCCCACTGGCACCTAGTGTTGGGGGCCTAGAGATCAAGATGGGCATAGAACAGTTAATGTTTTCCTTAGTGTGGCAGGTTGGCAGTTTTCACCACGTGCTCTACATCTCTGACCTCTTCTTCTCCCCCAAGCTCATTGCACTTGAATCACTTGGACTTTCTTTTGATTCCTCACATACATCTGGCTCATTCCCATCTTACAGCCTTGGCCCTCGCTCTTCCATTTACCCAGAGAGCCCTACTTCTAAGTCTTTGTATAGCTGGCTTCTTGGGGTTGTTCATGTATTAGCTCAAATGACACCTCCTTGGTGAGTTCTTTCCTGACCACCAACGCAAATTAGCAACTTTGTCCTCAACGTGTGCCCGAAGAGCTCCCATTCTCTGCATCACATTATCCATTTTATTGTCTCCCAAGAACTCATTACTCTTGGAAATTGTCTTGCTCATTTATTTTCTGCCTGTTTTAGTCTTTCCTCTCCTTGAAAGCATAAGCTCTGTGAGAGCAGGAACCCTGTCTGCTTTGTTCACTACCACATCCTCAGCTCTTAGAACAATTCCTGGCACGTGGTACACATGTCATGAACATTTGTTGAATGAATAAATGATTGATTGAACCTACTCTTTCCCGCCTTGCTCTTGGAGAAATTTCCTCCTATGTAACATAATGTTTTCTGGAAAACAGAGCAAGTGAGTGACTGAGACTCAGCTATAAAGACTCTTGTGTTGAAAGGACTCGTCCCTGGTATGGCAACTTGCCCTTTAATTGGTTTAGTGTCCTGAGGTGACCAAAGAGGAAGGGAACACAAGACTTTATCCAGAGCCCAGCTCTCTCTGTGAGCACACCTAACGTACTCTGCAAGAGCAAGCTGACCTTATTTGTTAAAGGAGCCACGGCTCAGCAACACCCAGCCCATGGGATGCTTACTGCCTTTTCAACCCATTAGTTCTCCTCTGGTCCTCTGTGAAGAGAAGCATAGACAGAGACCTCCCTCCTCCACTGTGAAAGCCCAGAGCCTCGAGCTCCATTCAGCTCTCAAGTGTGACTATCGTTTCTCCTCTTTGTATATACAAATAATTGCTTGCTAGCATGCCCAGTGCCTGAGATGATTGATAGAGGATGGTTTGTAAAGTATGCATGCAAATCAACAAAGCCAGGCTTGGATCACCTTCCAAGGACTTTGCCCTATGGGAAACTTCTTTCAGGACCTGGGGAGGAAGAGACCTGTAATTATTTAAATGAAAGAAGATGGGAGGAGTACTCTTTGGAATGTCATCTCACAGGCTTTCCTGAGTTAGGAGTAATCTCCAGGCACTCTAAACACGCTGGCCAATGTGGAGCTGGTTTTAGCTTCTCAGGGAAGTCTGGGTACAGAGGGTGGGGGAAGAGGCTTCCTACAAGGAATTTTTTTTAAACAACATCTTAAATACAGGAATGGCATCTCTAGGGCAGGGACAGATATTCAGGAGGGAAGGATTGCTCAGTGATGGCGTGAGAGGGTAACCAGACCCAACACAGGGACCATGCCCATTAGAAAGGTAGCCATGGGAGGAGTGTATTTTTTGGCTAGAATACTGAACTATTGGGAAAGCTTTTATTGCTTCACTCACTTTTATAGCTGCTGGAAGTATAAGAATATGGTCCATCCTGCATTTACTCACTCATTTATTCATCAGCCAACATTACTGAGTTGCTGTTATGTTTCAGACACCATTTTTGGTTCCAAGGAATCAGCTCTGAACAGTACAGACAGGGCCCCTTTGCACACGGAGATGACATTGTAGAGGTGAAGATGGACATTTAAGAGATATTTGCACCAGGAATTAATACAGATATGACGTTATATGTAGGTAAGTTGGCCAAATGAAAAAAGGTCATGAGGCCAGTTTGTTCCCTTTCACACTCCACCTGTTAAAAAACCCTGCAAGGAGTTGGGGGTGGGATGGGGGCCAATAATAGCCAGAGGCAGAAGGTGAGCAGCAGCCCTGGATCCCAGGGTCCCTACACTCCGCCCAGAAACGGGGCGATCTCGGGAGGCACAGAAACCAGAGGCGCAAAGCTTTCCCCATTTCACTTCCTGCTCAAGCCATGCTCTCAGGGGCAAGTGGCTCTGGGCAGGCCACTGCTGACCCGCCCCGCCCTCAAACCGTTTTTGCCCTCTCTGCTGACAGCTGAAAAGCCACATGTGGTATTTCTCACACAGACTTCCTCACATGTTAAATCAGTTCATGTTCTCCAGGAAGCAGACACCAAGATGGAGTTAGGAGGGCAAGGGATTTCCTGGAGATGACTGAGAAGAAGGCGGGGAGGCAGGGAGAGCCTTCAGACCACAGTGCCGTTCTGACCCCATGAAAGACAGAAGGAAGGAAGGAGAAATAAGCAGCAAGAGCCTCAGAGCAGTACAAGCTCCAGAAAATCTCAGCCAGCCCCCCCCCGGGAGCTCCGGAACAAGGATTGCCCATGAGAGGAGCCCTGCACTGGACAGAGACCGTCATGTACGTGGTCATTGCCTGTTGCTGCCCAGAAGAGTGTGACCTCGGCTGTAACACAGCAACGGATCCTGGGGGCGGTGCAGTCGGAGCCTATAGGCTCCTCTGGACAGGTTCCCTCTTGAAGGGAGAGCTGCGTGGCTCACTCCAGTGGCTGCCCACAGGGTCAGCCATGCTGGTGGCCTCACTCACGGTTCCAGTCTCCACTGCCGTGATGGACACCAAGGGAGGCTTTCCGTAAGCAGAGCCTTTGGCCTCTGGGGAAGACAGTAGGGATGAGATGGGGGCGGTGGGCACAGAGGGCGCAGACGGGCCCCTGGGGTTTGAGGAGACACCAGAAACTTTGCCAAGGCTCAAGAAGTGCCAACTGTGATGGATGAATGACAACTGGGGGGGACTCAGTAGTGGGAAGTCCTGCCAGTGCTGACCAGGGTGACCGGAAGTGGCTGACCGCCAGGAGTCGCCACGTGGACAGGCCAGTGATGACACGACCCTCACAGGCAGGCAGCCCAGCCCGCAAGTTTAGTTACTCTTCCTTGGTTCCCTATATTCTCCTTGGGGCAAATGTAGACACCCACCTCTATAAACACCCGTCTACACCCAATGGTGTCAATCCTTCTTATCCTCAGGAGCTTAGCAACTGGTATCAAAGAAAACACCTGAAAATTGTTTTGATAAAAAATTCAAGAATTAAGCTGAATCTATCTTAAACTAATTTTAAGTCATATTTCTCAAAATAGAATAGAACATCTTAGCAATACATTTAATCTAATTTAATAGTTCTTTGAAAAACTCATCCTGAATATTACATCCAATGTTAAGAGGCCCCTGGACACACCAAGGATTATATTGTATCGTGAAGTGAGGAGTACGCTGAACTAACATCTCTGTAGCTAAGGTCCAAAGAGAAAATAAAATGAAATAAAGCAATGCTAACCCAGCGAGAGGGGCCCCATACTTTTGAGCACCCCACAAACACAAAATCCAAACATCCACCCTCGTGATGAGCACCACTGAGAGCCTGGGAAAACCTATCCCCAGAGCTTTTGTCCCGAATCCTCAAAACAGTGACTATTGATTGCTGTGAAGGGGCGGCCTCAGAGAAGTGCAGTGTGCTTAGGTGGACATGGGGTGCTCAGATCAAGAAAGACAAATTAACCTGCCTGATCCTTCCTCTCAGAAAGTATGAATGCAATAGATTCTTACATAACGGAATATAATTTCCCAGTCGTACTGAGCATCTACTTTCCTGTTCTCTTCCTGTTCCAGTGTGTGTTTCTAGATGTTCTCAGTTAGTGCTACATTCATGGCAGTTGTGTATATATGGTGGCTAAGGAACCTTTTGCAATTTTATTACATCATTCCCATTGCTATTAAATTTGGTTGTCAGCTGAATCTGTAATGTTTCAGTACATAAGCCTCCCTTTGCACTCTTGGCCTGGGCCCCTCAAATCTGAGGATCAGGCCTGGACTGTGGTATCCCTGTTACCCAGAAGAAGTCAACAAAAGGATCCATAAAATTGGGCCACACTTCATGAAAATATTCCCATGATGGATCGTTAGAAATGGTGATAATCACAGCAGCGGTTCTATAAACACACCCAAAGGCACTGGGTCTTACACATTCTGCTCTCATAATCAGCTCTTTGCCCTGTTCTGTGTGGTATCTCTGTGTACTGCTGTAAGGAGCATCCCTCACACCCCAGCCTGTAAAGGAAGGACCACTTCTTGTTCTACCTCAGCCCTCGTCCTCCCAGTCAGGGAATCCGGGCTCCCTGAAATCTGCTCCCTGGTGGGCTCTGGAGACATGCTTCCAGATAGCCTCCTCACTCATCCTCTGCCCCAGCACTGCTGCTCCTCTGCCTAGGGTCCACGTGAAGCCATGTCTCTGTGGGTGGCTGGGCTGAGCCCCACCAGAGCCTTGCTGCGGGACCCGACCTAGAGACCTAACTCTCCCATTGGCCCCTCACCCATGAATGGAAATCCCTCCTCCACTGCTGCTCCACGCATCTTCTCAGACAGTGCCTGGCTCCTTCTGCCGAGTCCCTTGTCTGTCTGTCTGGCTTCTCTCAGCTCCCAGACGTCCTCTGAGGACCTCTTGTGGCACCTGCCATATGGCTCTCCACCCTCACCCCACCTAATCCCCAGGTAACTCATTGGCACTCGCTCAGCCCTGAGAGAGCAGGTCTCTCCTTCCCCAGACCATGTGGTAGTACTGCATGGTTCCTTTCAAAATAGACACTTAGGGACTTCTCTGGTGGTCCAGAGGCTAAGACTTCACGCTCCCAATGCCAGGGGCTCGGGTTCGATCCCCTGTCAGGGAACTAGATCTCACATGCCGCAACTAAAGTCTCCGCATGCTGCAACTAAAGGTCCCACATGCCACAACGAAGACTGAAGATCTCGCGTGCCACAACTAAGACCCGGCGCAGTCAAATAAATAAAGTAAATAAATAAATATTTTTAAAAATAATAATAAAAAAATAAAAATAGACATTTAGTCTGTCCCCAGCATGACCCTTTCAAAGTAGTCATTTTTCTCAGTTTTAAAGAAAAAGAAAGAAAAGGCCATGCTACAATCCATTTCCACTGCATTCTTTGTTACACATCAAATGATCCACCTGACAGCTTCTTAGCTGCCGAAGATTTCCATTTCCAACTGTTTCTCAGAGCTAGGCACACTCAGGAGGGGAGATCAGAGACAACACCCACCAGACACCACAAATCTCAGGAGAAGTTCTAGAGTCTAGTTCTGGAGCCTTCCCAGTGGAACAAAAGGCCTCCTTCATGTGTCCGAACTGTCAGAGATGGAAGACCAGGAAAGCCATGCAGCGTGGTCCCCTAATTTTACAGGTGGGGAAACGGAGGGGCACGGAGGGGAAGCAACTGGGCCAGGTCACTCTGGAGTCAGCTGTAGGGCAGGAGCTCTGACCCAGGGTGCTTCTCATCACAGAAAGGCTGTGGATTCTGTTCCCAAGAAAAAGCCCACACTTCTTTGGTAAATAGGAAGGGACTTCCAAGGGCCCTTTCACCACCCCGAAAGGAGAATTGTGGCCAGGAACTGTGGGCAGAAGTCCTTGGGCAGTTGCCAACCGAGCTGCCCAGCTCCAAACTCATATGGGCCTGGAGCATAAGAAGAAAGTGTGAGAGCAGGAGAAGGAGAAGGGGCAGTGGGTACCCGCTCTGTCTCTGCATCCTCTGCTTTCTTCCCCCACCCCCCTCACCGTTCCTGGATCCACACCCCTCCTTCCCACTGCAACGCATCCTGCCTGGCCTTCCCCACTGTCTCATCACCTGTGCCTCCTTCTGAGCAGAACAACAGTAAGGTGAGAAGATGCTCAGGAAAGTAAAGGAAGAGGGTGTTAAGTAGGTGAGATACACATCTGATACAGAGAGAGCATTTGATACAGCTCCCTAAGGAGAAAGAACTACAGCCCTCATGCTGACTGTGGAGCTTCTTAGGTCAGTTGCCTCAACCTTGGCAACACAATGGAATTACCTAAATGGCTTTAAAAAATACAGATGCCTGGACCCACCCAGAGACTGCCTTTTTTTTTTCAATACTTCTGAGCATCAGGATTTGTAAAAACTCCCTTGATTATTTTAATATGTACCCGGGGTTGAGATGTAGTTCTTAGAAGAAAAGCCCCTGGTCCTTCTTATATTGGGTTCTCTGCTTCAAGAAGAAGCAAATAATGTTTAGATAGAAAATACTCAAATCCTTTTCCTATCCTGCTCTCAGCCTGCACACCAGGAATTACAATTGTTCTAGATTAAACTGTCAGATTTTCTGCTGAGATCCTTTTCCTGGCATCCTGGGCCTCTGCTACAATTGTCAAATCTCCATACCTCAGATTCTCCAAAGTCCTTTCCAGTTCCCAAAGTCCCTTGGTATGTGGCTCTATAAAAAATGTTTAGAATCACCACTGCTATGAATGTGATCTTTTTAAAAATCCATCTTTCCTTTCTAGGCATGGTAGAGTAACTGGTACCAGTCTTGTCCTCCCACTATTAAAAAAATGATAAAATTGGACAAATGTATGAAACTGCTGTTTCCAAGTACAGGACAACAGGCAGTGCAGGACACTGGTCGAGGAGAGTTAGGAAACACAGTGAGCCCTACAATTGCCCTGGCTTTCTGTCAGGAGCCACTTTTCCGGACAGTGGTGCAGAGTAGCATTACAGTCTTATCAAGTTAAGCAGACAGAGATCAGAGTTCAGAGAGGCAGAAATGGCTGGAACTTATGGGGCTGAGTACTAGAGAGGAAAGAACTATGGGAAGAAGGAGTTCCTGGATCTACATAGTGGTCTCCTTGAGTTTATTGCTGAAAACCAAGCTGTGAATGCTTAAGGTGAAACTCCAAGAGGCTATGCAAAGAAGTACTGGGAATCTGTGATGAACAATCCCAGAGCTTACTCAGGGATATGAGATAGTATAGATTCAGCCAAGGAAGAGAGTTCACCGGACACCAAGGGCACTTAGTAGAGACCCTAGAGGGTTATATCTTAATAGTAGAGCTAAAATAGACCTAAAGTAAAGGCTACTCTAGACCTGCCTTAACAAATTTAAAAGCAAACCTTCAAAAAATTGAATTGATCCTAAATTCCCCAAGTGTATGCTGAAACAAAATTCAATATTCTTTAAAGAGAAAAACAAAAGAAATCTACTCAAAAAGGCTACTGTGACAATGCCTAGCACCCAACAAAAATTTACTAAACATACAAAGATGCAGGAAAATGTGACCCATAACTAGGAAAAAAATCAGCAACAGAAGCATACCTAGAAATAACAGATTTTGGAATAAGCAAACAATTATATTAAAACAGCTATTATATATATGTTAACATAAATAGGCATAAGGAGGGAAGAAGTAGAAGGGTTAAGAAAGAACAAATAAAGATTCTGGGGATAAAAAATACAATATCTGAAATGAAAAGTTTAGTGAATGGAATTACCATCAGATAAAATACTCCAGAAGAAAATGCAAGTGAATTTGAAGATGGAACAATAGAAATTCTCAAACTGACACATGGAGAGGAAAAAAAAAACTGAAAAAATTAATAGAATCTGTGAACCATGAAAACAAGTCAAAAGGTTGAACATGTGTTCATATAGAAATGATGTCTGAGATATTTCCAATTTGGTAAATTTTTCTTTGAATGACAGATCTAATTAGCTCTACTAATCTCCAAGAAGGGCATACACAAATAAAACAACATGAAGGCATATTGCTAAAACTAAGGATAAGGAGAAAATCTTAAAGGCAGACAGAGAAAATAAAAAGACATACAACATAAAGAAAACAAAATGAGAATTCCCATAAATTTATCATCAGAAAAAATGCAAGCCAGAAGACAATGAAGTGGCATTTTTAAAATGCTGAAAGAAAAAACAAATCAATCCAGAATTCTATAAGAAGTGCAAATATGCTTCAAAACTAAAAGTGAAATAAAGATATTTTCAGACAAACAAAAGTTGAGAGAATTCATTGTCAACAGACCTACTTTACAAAATAATATTTTTTATAAATATAAATAGAAAATTTTTATAAATATAAATAGAAATTTTTCAGGCTGAAGAAAAATGACTCTGATGGAATCTTGTACCTACACAAAGGAATGAAATGTGTCACAAATAGTAAATAAGTGGGTAAATATAAAATACCTTTTCCTCATTTAAAAATTTATTTAGGAGATAACTTGCTGTTCAAAGAATAAAATAATAACAATATATTGTAGGATTTATAATAGAAGTAATATGTATGATAACAATAGGACAAAGGATTAGGGGCTTAAATATATTGTTGTAAATTTCTATATCATACCTGAAGTGATATAATATTATTTAAATGTAGACTGTGGTAAGTTAAATATATACATTGTAAATCTTATTGCAACCATTAAAAAATAAAACAAGACATAGAGCTAAAAACTAAAAGTAGAGATGAAGTGAAATACCAACTGTATTAAAATAAAAGAAAACAGCCCCAACTATATGCTGTCTATAAGAATCCTACTTTAATCATACTCATAAAAGGTAAAGGTAAAAATATCTTTTGTAGAAAAGGATATAAAATGCAAATACTAACTATAAGAAAGCTAACAGGGCTTCCCTGGTGGCGCAGTGGTTGAGAGTCCGCCTGCCGTTGCAGGGGACGCGGGTTCGTGCTCCGGTCCGGGAGGATCCCACGTGCCGCGGAGCTGCTGGGCCTGTGAGCCATGGCCGCTGAGCCTGCGCGTCCGGAGCCTGTGCTCCGCAACGGGAGAGGCCACAGCAGTGAGAGGCCCGCATACCGCAAAAAAAAAAAGAAAGCTAAGAATGCTATATTAATTTTAATTAAGTAGGCTTTAGTTCAAAGAATATTATCAAAGGTAAAGATGGACATTTCATAATGATAAAAGTGTCAATTCCCCCAAGAGGACATAACAATCCTAGACATTTACGTACCCAAAAGTAAAACTTCGCACCACACGAAGCAAAAACTAACAGAACTGAAAAGAGAAATAGACTTTATCCATAATTACAGTTAGATATTTCAACATTTCTCTATTAATTTATAGAACAAGTAGACAGATAAACTGGCTAGTATATAGGAGATTTGAACAGTAATTAGCCAACTTGATTTCATAACGTTTATGGAACACTCCACCAAAAACAGCAGAACACACATTCTTTTTAAGTACACATGGAACATTTACCAGTATAGACCATATTCTGAGCCATAAAAAAAGTCTCAATAAATATAAAAATATTGAAGTATATGTTCTCTGCCCACTCAGAATTAAATTAGAAATTGGTAACAAATATATCTAGGGGAAAAATTCCCCAAATATTTGGAAATTAAAAAACAAGCTTCCAGGGGCTTCCCTGGTGGCGCAGTGGTTGAGAGTCTGCCTGCCGATGCAGGGGACACGGGTTCGCTCCCCAGTCCAGGAAGATCCCACATACTGCGGAGCGGCTGGGCCCGTAAGCCATGGCCGCTGAGCCTGCGTGTCCGGAGCCTGTGCTCCGCAATGGGAGAGGCCACAACAGTGAGAGGCCCGTGTACTGCCAAAAACAAACAAACAAACAAAAAAAAAAAAAAAAAAAAAACAAGCTTCCTAATAACCTATGGGCCAAAGAAGAAATCATGAAAATACTTTGAAGTGGATGAAAATGAATACACAACATATCAAAATTAGAAAAATGTAGCTAGAGCAGTACTTGGATAAAAATTAATAGCTTTATATGTTTATATTTGAAAAGGTCTAAAATCAAGTATATAAGCTTCCACTTTAAGAAGCTAAAAAATGAAGATCAAATTAAACCCAAAGTAGAGAGAGTGAAAATCAATGAAAATGGACAAATGATAAGAACATCAAATTTTAACCTCTAGTTTTTTTTTAAAGATTAGTAAAATTGATAAACTGTTAGGTAGATTGACAAGAAGAAAACAGAGAAGACACAAATTGCTAATATCAGGAATGAAAGAGGGCACATCATTACAGATGCTATAGACATTAAAACGATGCAAGAGAATATTAGGAACAACTCTATGCCAATACATTTGACAACTTAAATGAACAAATCATTTGAAAAATACAATAACAAAACTAGAAAAGGAGAAATAAAAAGTCTGGATAATCATATGCTTACTAAAGAAATTGAATTTGTAAATAAATTTCTTTCCATAAGGAAAACTGCAGTCCTAGATGGTATCACTGATGGATTCTTTTGAACATTTCAGAAGGAACTAATACTAGTACTACATAAATTCTTTATAAAAGAGAGGAAGGAACATTTCCCAACTTGGCTTATGAGGGCAGCATTACCTTGTTACTAAAATCAAGCAAAGATGTTACAAGAAAAGAAAACGATAGACCAATATCCCTCATGAATACAAACACAAAAATATCTAACAAGATATTAGCACAGAAAGTTTAGCAATATTTAAAAGGGGTAAAGTATTGTGAACAAGTAGTGTTTATCCCAGGAATGCAAAGTTGACAACATTTGAAAATCAATCAACATAATCCACCATATTGACAGAATAAAAGAGAAAAACAACATGATTGTCTCAAGAAAACAAAAAGAAAAGACATTTGACGTAATTCCACATCTATTCATGGTAACCAATCAGAAACAGAGGGGAATTTCCTCAACCTATAAACAGAATCAATGAAAACCCTACAGCTAACTTCATACCTAATAGTAAAAGATGGAATGCTTTCTCCCTGAGATCAGTGAGAAGGAAAGAATGTTTGCGATCATCATTTCTATCCAACACTGTACAGGAGGTCTTAGTGTAAGAGACAAGCACAGGAAATAAAGGGCATTCAGATTGGAAAGTAAGAAGTAAAACTACTCTGTTTACTGTGTACAGAGTATCAGCTGAAGAAGATGAAAAAGTTCTGGAGATGGATGGTGGTAATTGTTGCACAACATTGTGAATGTACTTAATGTCACAGAACTTTACATTTTAAAATGGTTAAAATGATAAATCTTATGTTATATATATTTTACCATAATACAAATTAATAAAACTTTAAAAAGTAAAATTGTATTTTCAGATAACACAATTGTATAGAATTGTATAGAAAATCTAATGAGGCTACAAAATGCTACTAGAAGTAATAAGTTCTAGATCTCAGAATACAGTCAATATACAAAAATCAAACAGAAGTATTTCTATATAGTAGCAATGAACAATTCGAACAGAAATTTTATAATTCCATTTATAATACCATTGAAAAAACATGATACATTTAAGAATAAATTTAACAAAAAATATGCAGACATGTACTCAAAACTACAAAACATCACTAAACGAAGTTAAAGATGAACTAAATAAATAGAGACAGAGTACATTAATTGGAAGACTCAATATCATTAAGAAATCAAATCCCCCCAAATTGATCTATAGATTCAATGTGATGTTCATGAGTTGAATCTAAAATTTATAAAGGAGTACAAAGGATCTAGAATAGTTAAGAATATTTTTATAAACAACAAATTTGGAGTTCTTACCTACCTGATTTCAAGACTTACTAAGTACTATAACTATCAAGACAATGTGGCAGGGGACCTCCAAGATGGTGGAGAAGTAAGACGTGGAGATCACCTTCCTCCCCACAAATACATCAGAAATACATCTACATGTGGAACAACTCCTACAGGACACATACTGAATGCTTGCAGAAGACCTCAGACTTCCCAAAAGGCAAGAAACTCTCCACGTACCTGGGGTGCATGAGGAGAGGGGATTCAGAGCACCACCTAAAGGAGCTCAAGAGGCGGGTGCGAGCCACAGCTATCAGCACGGACACCAGAGACAGGAGTGAAACGCTAACGCTGCTGCTGCAGCCACCAAGAAGCCTATGCACACCTCCCCTCCCGGGAGCCTGTGCAGCCCGCCACTGCCAGGTTCCTGTGATCCAGAGACAACTTCCCCGGGAGAATGACAGAGAGCCTCAGGCTGTTGTAACGTCATGCCTCTGCCTTCACAGGCCTGCCATGCATCCTGTACCCCGCCCTCCTCCCGGCCTGAGTGAGCCAGAGCCCCCTAATAGCTGCTAATTTAACCCCATCCTGTCTGGGCGGGGAACAGATGTCCTCAGGCAACCTACACGCAGAGGCGGGGCCAAATCCAAAGCTGAACCCCAGGAGCTGTGAGAACAAAGAAGGGAAAGGGAAATTCCTCCCAGCAGCCTCAGGAGCAACGGATTAAATCTCCACAATCAACTTGATGTACCCTGCATCTGTGGAATACCTGAATAGACAACAAATCATCCCAAAATTGAGGTGGTGGACTTTGGGAGCAACTGTAGACTTGGGGTTTGCTTTCTGCATCGAATTTGTTTCTGGTTTTATGTTTATCTTAGTTTAGTATTTAGAGTTTATTCTCATTGGTAGATTTGTTTATTGATTTGGTTGATCTCTTCCTCCTTTTTTTTTTTAATATATATATATATATTTTTTGTTTTTCTCCTTTTGAGAGTGTGTATGTCCTTTTCTCTTTTTGAGAGTATGTATGTGTATGCTTCTTTGTGTGATTTTGTCTGTATAGCTTTGCTTTTACCATTTGTTCTAGGGTTCTGTCTGTCCATTTTGTTGTTTTTCTTTTTAGTATAGTTTTTAGTGCTTGTTATCATTGGTGGATTTGTTTTTTGATTTGGTTGCTCTCTTCTTTCTTTTTTTTAATTACTTTTTAATTTTTAATAATTATTTTTTATTTTATTTTATTTTATTTATTTATTTTCTCCCTTTTCTTCTGACTGTGTGGCTGACAGTGTCTTGGTGCTCCATCCAGGTGTCAGGCCTGTGCCTCGGAGGTGGGAGAGACAAGTTCAGGACATTTGTCCATCAGAGACCTCCTGGCTCCATGTAATATCAAATGGCAAAATCTCTCCAAGAGATCTCCATCTTAACGCTAAGACCCCGCTCCACTCAATGACCAGCAAGCTACAGTGCTTGACACCCTATGCCAAACAACTAGCAAGACAAGAACACAACCCCACCCATTAGCAGAGAGGCTGCCTAAAATCATAATAAGGTCACAGACACCCCAAAATACACCACTGGATGCAGTCCTGCCCACCAGAAAGACAAGATCCAGCCTCATCCACCAGAACACAGACACTAGTCCCCTCCACCAGGAAGTCTATACAGCCCACTGAACCAACCTTACCCACTGGGGGCACACACCAAAAACAATGGGAACTATGAACCTGCAGCCTGCAAAAAGGAGACCGCAAAGACAGTAAGCTAAGCAAAATGAGAAGACAGAGGAATACACAGCAGATGAAGAAGCAAAGTAAAAACCCACCAAACCAAACAAATGAAGAGGAAATAAGCAATCTACCTGAAAAAGAATTCAGAGTAAATGATAGTAAAGATGATCCAAAATCTTGGAAATAGAATGGAGAAAATGCAAGAAACATTTAACAAGGACCTAGAAGAACTAAAGAGCAAACAAACCATCATGAACAACACAATAAATGAAATTAAAAATTCTCTAGAAGGAATCAATAGCAGAATAACTGAGGCAGAAGAATGGATAAGTGACCTGGAAGATAAAATAGTGGAAATAACTACTGCAGAGCAGAATAAAGAAAAAAGAATGAAAAGAATTGAGGACAGTCTCAGAGACTTCTGGGACAACATTAAACGCACCAACATGTGAATTATATGGGTCACAGAAGAATAGAAAAAGAAAGGGACTGAGAAAATATTTGAAGAGATTATAGTTGAAAACTTCCCTAATATGGGAAAGGAAATAGTTAATCAAGTCCAGGAAGCGCAGAGAGTCCTATACAGGGTAAATCCAAGGAGGAACATGCTAAGACACATATTAATCAAAATATCAAAAATTAAATACAAAGAAAACATATTAAAAGCAGCAAGGGAAAAACAACAAATAACATACAAGAGAATCGACATAAGGTTAAAAGTTGATTTTTCAGCAGAAACTCTGCAAGCCAGAAGGGACTGGCAGGACATATTTAAAGTGATGAAATGGAAAAACCTACAACCAAGATTACTCTACCTAGTGAGGATCTCATGCAGGGTCGATAGAGAAATTAAAACCTTTACAGACAAGCAAAAGCTGAGAGAATTCAGCACCACCAAACCAGCTTTACAACAAATGCTAAAGGAACTTCACTAGGCAGGAAACACAAGAGAAGGAAAAGACCTACAATAACAAACCCAAAACAATTAAGAAAATGGTAATAGGAAAATACATATCAATAATTACCTTAAATATAAATGGATTAAATGCTCCCACCAAAAGACATAGACTGGCTGAATGGATACAAAAACAAGACCCGTATATATGCTGTCTACAAGAGATCCACTTCAGACTTATGGACACATACAGACTGAAAGTGAGGGGATGGAAAAAGATATTCCATGCAAATGGAAATCGGAAGAAAGCTGGAGTAGCAATTCTCATATCAGACAAAATAGACTTTAAAATAAACACTATTACAAGAGACAAAGAAGGACACTATGTAATGATCAAGGGATCAATCCAAGAAGAAGATATAACAATTGTAAATATTTATGCTCCCAACAGAGGAGCACCTCAATACATAAGGCAAACGCTAACAGACATGAAAGGGGAAATCAACGTAACACAAAAATAGTAGAGGACTTTAACATCCCACTTTCACCAATGGACAGATCATCCAAAATGAAAATAAATAAGGAAACACAAGCTTTAAATGACACATTAAACAAGATGGACTAAATTGATGTTTATAGGACATTCCATCCAAAAAAACAGAATATACTTTCTTCTCAGGTTCTCATGGAATATTCTCCAGGATGGATCATATCTTAGGTCACAAATCAAGCCTCAGTAAATTTAAGAAAATTGAAATCGTATCAAGTATCTTTTTCTACTACAACGCTATGAGACTAGACATCAATTACACGAAAAAATCTGTAAAAAATACAAACACATAGGGGCTAAACGATACACTACTTAATAATCAAGAGATCACTGCAGAAATCAAAGAGGAAATAAAAAAATACCTAGAAACAAATGACAATGAAAACACGATGACCCAAAACTTATGGGATGCAGCAAAAGCAGTTCTAAGAAGGAAGTTTATGGCAATACAATCCTACTTCAAGAAAAAAGAAACACCTCAAATAAACAACCTAACCTTACACCTAAAGCAATTAGAGAAAGAAGAAAAAAAAAAAAAAAACCAAAGTTAGCAGAAGGAAAGAAATCATAAAGATAAGATCTGAAATAAATGAATAAGAAATGAAGGAAACAATAGCAAAGATCAATAAAACTAAAAACTGGTGATTTGAGAACATAAACAAAATTGATAAAACATTAACCAGACTCATCAAGAAAACAAGGGAGAAGACTCAAATCAATAGAATTAGAAATGAAAAAGGAGATGTAACAACTGACACTGCAGAAATACAAAGGATCATGAGAGATTACTACAAGCAAAAATATGCCAATAAAATGGACAACCTAGAAGAAATGGACAAATTCTTAGAAAAGCACAACCTTCTGAGACTGAATCAGGAAGAAATAGAAAATATAAACAGACCAATCACAAGCACTGAAATTGAAACTGTGATTTAAAATCTTCCAACAAGCAAAAGGCCAGGACCAGCTGGCCTTACAGGCGAATTCTATCAAACATTTAGAGAAGAGCTAACACCTATCCTTCTCAAACTCTTCCAAAATATAGCAGAGGGAGGAACACTCCCAAATTCATTCTAAGAGGCCACCATCACCCTGATACCAAAACCAGACCAAAGATGTCACAAAGAAAGAAGATTACAAGCCAATATCACTGACGAACATAGATGCAAAAATCCTCAACAAAATACTAGCAAACAGAATCCAGCAGCACATTAAAAGGATCATACACCATGATCAGGTGGAGTTTATCCCAGGAATGCAAGAATTCTTCAATATATGCAAATCAATCAATGTGATAAACCATATTAACAAATTGAAGGAGAAAAACCATATGATCATCTCAATAGATGCAGAAAAAGCTTTTGACAAAATTCAACACCCATTTATGAAAAACACCCTCCAGAAAGTAGGCATAGAGGGAACTTACCTCAACATAATAAAGACCATATATGACAAACCCCCAGCCAACATTGTTCTCAGTGGTGAAAACTGAAAGCATTTCCACTAAGATCAGGAACAAGACAAGGTTGTCCCCTCTCACCACTATTATTCAACACAGTTTTGGAAGTTTTAGCCACAGCAATCAGAGAAGAAAAAGAAATAAAAGGAATCCTAGTCAGAAAAGAAGAAGTAAAGCTGTCACGTTTTGCAGATGACATGATACTACATACATAGAGAATCCTAAAGATACTACCAGAAAACTACTAGAGCTAATCAATGAACTCGGTAAAGTAGCAGGACACAAAATTAATGCACAGAAATCTCTTGCATTCCTATACACTAATGATGAACAATCTGAAAGAGAAATTAAGGAAACACTCCCATTTACCACTGCAACAAAAAGAATAAAATACCTAGGAATAAACCTACCTAAGGAGACAAAAGACCTGTATGCAGAAAACTATAAGACACTGATGAAAGAAATTAAACATGATACAAACAGATGGAAAGATATACCATGTTCTTGGATTGGAAGAATCAACATTGTGAAAATGACTCTACTACCGAAAGCAATCTACAGATTCAATCCAATCCCTATCAAACTACCAATGGCATTTTTCACAGAACTAGAACAAAAAATTTCACAAGTTGTATGGAAACACAAAAGACGCTGAATAGCCAAAGCAATTTTGAGAAAGAAAAATGGAGCTGGAGGAATCAGGTTCCCTGGCTTCAGACTATACTACAAAGCTACAGTAATCAAGGCAGTATGGTACTGGCACAAAAACAGAAAGATAGATCAATGGAAGAGGATAGAAAGCCCAGAGATAAACCCACGCACATATGGTCACCTTGTTTTTGATAAAGGAGTCAAGAATATACAATGGATGGCTTCCCTGGTGGCACAGTGGTTGGGAATCTGCCTGCCAATGCAGGAGACATGGGTTCGAGCCCTGGTCTGGGAGGATCCCGCATGCCGCGAGCAGCTAATCCTGTGCGCCACAGCTGCTGAGCCTGTGCTCTGGAGCCCATGAGCTGCAACTGCTGAGACCCTCATGCCTAAGCCTGAGCTCTGCAACAGGAGAAGCCACCCAATGAGAAGCCTGCGCACCATGACTAAAGAGTGGCCCCTTCTTGCCACAACTAGAGAGAGCCCTCGCACAGCAACAAAGATCCAACACAGCCAAAAATAAATAAATAAATAAATTTATTAAAAAAAAAAAGAATATACAATGAAGAAAAGACAACTTCTTCAATAAGTGGTGCTGGGAAAACTGGACAGCTACCTGTAAAAGAATGAAATTAGAACACAACCTAGCACCATACACAAAAATAAACTCAAAATGGATTAAAGACCTAAATGTAAGGCCAGACACTATAAAACTCTTAGAGGAAAGCATAGGCAGAACACTCTATGACATAAATCACAGCAAGATCCTTTTTGACCCACCTCCTAGAGAAATGGAAATAAAAACAAAAATTAAAAAATGGAACCTAATGAAACTTAAAAGCTTTTGCACAGCAAAGGAAATCATAAACAAGACGAATAGACAACGCTCACAATGGGAGAAAATATTTGCAAATGAAGCAACTGACAAAAGATTAATCTCCAAAAGTTACAAACAGCTCATGCAGCTCAATATCAAATAAACAAACAACCCAATCCAAAAATGGGCAGAAGACTTAAGTAGACATTTCTCCAAAGAAGATATACAGATTGCCAGCAAACACATGAAAGGATGCTCAACATCACTAATCGTTACAGAAATGCAATTCAAAACTACAATGAGATATCATCTCACACCAGTCAGAATGGCCATCATCAAAAATCTACAAACAATCAATGCTGGAGAGGGTGTGGAGAAAAGGGAACCCTCTTGAACTGCTGGTGGGAATGTAAATTGATACAGCTACTATGGTGAACAGTATGGAGGTTCCTTAAAAAACTAAAAATAGAACTACCATACGACCCAGCAATCCCACTACTGGGCATATACCCTGAGAAAACCATAATTCAAAAAGAGTCATGTACCACAATGTTCATTGCAGCTCTATTTACAATAGCCAGGACATGGAAGCAACCTAAGTATCCATCGACAGATGAATGGATAAAGAAAATGTGGCACATACATACAATGGAATATTACTCAGCCATAAAAAGAAACGAAATTGAGTTATTTGTAGTGAGGTGGATGGACCTAGAGTCTGTCATACAGAGTGAAATAAGTCAGAAAGAGAAAAACAAACACCATATGCTAACACATATATATATGGAATCTAAAAAAAAAAAATGGTTCTGAACCTAGGGGCAGGACAGGAATAAAGACGCAGACGTAGAGAATGGACTTGAGGACACAGGGAGGGGGAAGGGTAAGCTGGGACGAAGTGAGAGAGTGGTATGGACTTATATATACTACCAAATGTAAGGTAGAGAGCTAGTGGGAAGCAACAGCATAGCACAGGGAGAGCGGCTCGGTGCTTTGTGACCACCTAGAGGGGTGGAATAGGGAGGGTGGGAGGGAGACGCAAAAGAGAGGAGATATGGGGATATATGTATATATATAGCTGATTCACTTTGTTATAAAGCAGAAACTAACACACCATTGTAAAGCAATTATACTCCAAAAAAGATGCTAAAAAAAAGAAGATAATGTGGCATTAGCATAAGGATACACATATCAATCAATGCGACAAAACAGAGAATCCAGAAATGGACCCACACATATGTGGCCATTGTTTTTTGACACAAGTGCAAAGGTAATTTAATGTCGGAGAGAAGTTTTTGGAAAAGTGGTGCCGGAACAACTGGATGTAGTATGTTTAAAAAAAAAAAAAAAGACAAGAATCTTTTCTCTTATCTCATACCATACACAAAAATGTACTCAAAAGGCATCATAGACCTAAAGATAAAGAATAAACTATAAAACTTCTAAAAGAAAACTTAAGAGCAGATTTTTGTAATCTTAGGGTAGGCAAAATTTCTTAGGATACCAAAAAGCACAAATCATAAAAGATAAGATTATTAAATAGAAAGGACTTCCTCAAAGTTAAAACTACTCCTTTTTTCTTTTGGCTGCACCACAGGTCATGGGATTCCCTGACCAGGGATTGAAACTGTGTCCCCTGAAGTGGAAGTGCAGAGTCAACCACTGGACCACCAGGCAAGTCCTAAATACTTCTACTTTTAAAAGACACTATTAAGAAAATGACAAGGCAATCCACAAAATGGCAGAAAATATATCTGATAAATACACACACATCTGACAAAGAATGTATATCTAAAATATATAAAGAACTCAATAATCAGAAAACAAACAAACAAATATGGGCAAAAGATTTGGAAAGGAACCACAAAAGGAGATACACAAATAATTAAAAGCATGTGAAATGATGCTCAACATCATTAATTACCAAGCAGATACAAAGTAAAATCACAATAAGAGATATGACCCATCCATTAGAATGGCTAAAATGTTTTTTTAACATCTTTATTGGAGTATAATTGCTTTACAATGGTGTGTTAGTTTCTGCTTTATAACAAAGTGAATCAGTTATACATATACATATGTTCCCATATCTCTTCCCTCTTGCATCTTCCTCCCTCCCACCCTCCCTATCCCACCCCTCCAGGCGGTCACAAAGCACTGAGCTGATATCCCTGTGCTATGCGGCTGCTTCCCACTAGCTAGCTATTTTACATTTGTTAGTGTATATATTTCCATGCCTCTCTCTCGCTTTGTCACAGCTCACCCTTCCCCCTCCCCATATCCTCAAGTCCGTTCTCCAGTACGTCTGTGTCTTTATTCCTGTCTTACCCCTAGGTTCTTCATGACATTTTTTTCCCCTTAAATTCCATATATATGTGTTAGTATACGGTATTTGTCTTTCTCTTTCTGACTTACTTCACTCTGTATGACAGACTCTAGGTCTATCCACCTCATTACAAATAGCTCAATTTCATTTCTTTTTATGGCTGAGTAATATTCCATTGTATATATGTGCCACGTCTTCTTTATCCATTCATCCGATGATGGGCACTTAGGTTGTTTCCATCTCCGGGCTATTGTAAATAGAGCTGCAATGAACATTTTGGTACATGACTCTTTTTGAATTATGGTTTTCTCAGGGTCTGTGCCCAGTAGTGCGATTGCTGCGTCATATGGTAGTTCTATTTGTAGTTTTTTAAGGAACCTCCATACTGTTCTCCACAGTGGCTGTACCAATTCACATTCCCACCAGCAGTGCAAGAGTGTCCCCTTTTCTCCACACCCTCTCCAGCATTTATTGTTTCTTGATTTTTCGATGATGGAGAATGGCTAAATTTAAAAGATGGACATACAGAGAACTGGCGAAAATGTGGAGCAACTGGAACTCTCACACATTGCTGGTGAGCATACTAAATGCTACAAACACTTTGGCGATTTGACAGTTTAGCAGTTTCTGAAAAGTTAGCCATACACTTAAACTGCAAGTCAGCAATCTCATCCCCAGGTTTTTGCCCAAGAGAAATGAAAACCTATGTCCACACAAAGGCGTTATTCATAATATACAAATACTGTAAACAACCTAAATGTTCATCAACAAATGAATGGATAGACTCATTGTGGCATATCCATACAATGGACACTAGTCAACAATAAAAAGAGAACAAACTACTGCTAATCACATAAACAGGATGAATCTCAAAAGCATTGTTTTGAGTAAAAGTAACCAGACACGAAGAAGTGCATATTTATGAGTCCATTTATATGAAACTGAAACTGAGTGGGACCCTGGGGCCTTCCCAGGTACACACCTGCATGTTCCATGCCTCTTGTTTATGTAAAAGCTTTAGCCTCCTAGGCCTTCCCTGAGTTCCAAAGAGCAAATTTAATTAAAGAAGTGAGAAAATGCAGAGACACAGAAAAAGAGTCAAGTGAGACAAAATAAAAATAGTTTAGCCATAAAACAAAATCAAGGACATTTAGTTCTTCCTCAAGGGCTAGATAATATCCTGAGCCATATCCTTGATCTGTTCTGCAGATACTAAAACCCCCACCAGGTGGAAGAAGTTAACTTCCTCCATGAGCCCCCAGATGGGCTGGAGCCTGAGGACTGATAATGCTGACCCCTGTGACCTTCCCTGTTACCTCACCACCCACCAATCAGAAAATTACACACAAGCTGATTGTGCACCCTGTGACACTCTCCCTCACACTGTCTTTAAAAACCCTTCCTTAAAAGCCATTGGGGAGTTCTGGTCTTTTGAGCATGAGCTGCCCATTCTCCTTACCTGGCCCTACAATAAACCCTGTATTTTCCTTCACCGCAACCTGGTGTCAGTACATTGCCTTTGCTGCAAACCAGGCGAGCGAACCCAAGTTTGGTTCAGTAGCAAAATTCCAAAAAAAGACAAATTTGACCTATATTGACAGAAGCAGATCAGTGGTTGCTTGAGACTGGGGTTGTCGGAGGGGATAAGCTGTGAAGAGGTACTAACGGTACTGGCTACATAATCTGTGGGGCCCAGTGTAAAATGAAAATGTGGGGCACCCTGTTCAGAAGTTAAGAATTTCAAGGCAGGGACAGCAGAGCATTAAACCAAGCAAGGGGCCCTTCTGAGCCTGACTCCCCGACCCCGTGTGAGGGCACAGGTCGCACACCCATGAAACCAACCCTGGGTACAAGGGGACTTTTAGTAGGGGTGAAATGCTCTATATTTGATTTTGGTGGTGGTGACATGTTTGTGTACATTTGTCAAAATGCAAATGGCAGAAATTACCAAAACCACTGGGAACAAAACTGTAGACAAACCAGCCAACAATCTGCAGTGACTTGCTTTCTACATTAATCTATTAAAAGCAATCCTTTAGCCTTCAGATTTCAGCCATGCTCTCTCCAGGAACCTCCCAGAAAGTCCTCATTTTCATTTATTATCTGTTTATCGCATATCTACTTACTGGCATTATCCAAGGAGTTGGAGACAAAAAGGTTTTTTTTATTTTTGGCCACGCTGCACAGCACGCGGGATCTTAGTTCCCCGACCAGGGATCAAACCCACAGCCCCTGCAGTAGAAGCCCGGAGTCTTAACCACTGGACCACCAGGAAAGTCCTACAAAGATTTTTTAAAAGACAGTGTCTGCTCTCAAAGAATAAATACAGTTGTCCCTAAGTATCCATGGGGCATTTTTTCCAGGACCCCCTGGGATACCAAAATCCAAGGATGCTCAAGTCCCTTATATAAAATGGCATACTATTCGCTTGTAACCTATGCGCATCCTCCCGTATATTTTAAATCATCTTAATGCCTAATACAATGTAAATGCTATGTAAATAGCTGTAAATTCAAGTTTTGCATTTTGAAACTTTCTGGAATTTTTTTTTCTGAATATTTTCGATCTGAGCTTAGTTGAATCCATGGATGCAGAACCCACGAACAAAATAGTCTCGTCCTGTGCCATCTGATATAGTAGACTTAAGCAGCATGTGGCTATTTAAATTGCATCAATGAAAATTAAATGAAACTAAAAATTTCAGTTCCTCGTTGTCACTAGCCACATTGCAAGTGCTCAGAAGCCACCTGTGGCTAGTGGCTGTCATACTGGCTCAGAGGATATCTTCGCATCGCGGAGAATTCTACTGGATAGCGCTTGGCCTGGGGATAGGCAGTGGGAGAGAGACATAAATTAGATAGATCCACATTTCTCCTGGTTTTAAATACTTGCCGACACCACAGTCTTTTATGTTCAATCACCTACAGACCAGAAGCAGCCCCTAGCCAGGCCAGGGAATGCAGTGGGGTTTCGGGGTCCTGCTTACCTGGGGAAGAAGTCAACCCCTGGGAAGTCTGTTTTTTGTCAAACGTGAGCTCAGCTTCCCTTTCTGGGCTGAAATACTCCTAGGAAGCTCTTACTCAGTATTGTCCATTAGCTACCCAGGTATTTCTTTCTCCGAGCACCTCAGGCGAGAGCATCAGTCCAGAGGTCCTCAACCTCTCCTCCCCAACAGCTTAAAGGACACGATACCTGCCCACCGGCTTCAGCAATACATAATGTGAGATTTGGGGAGCAGCAGATCAGTGGCTCCAAAGACAACTGTAAACTCTAACCCCCTCCACCCATGGATTCAGAAACCCTCTCTCCACTGTCTTTCCTGCTAGAATAACTTGTCTATTTTAATCTCCCACCTGATACATGAATCCCCTCTGTAACCCATCTGTCAATGAGTTGCCAGCCTCTGCTTCAACACCTCCAGTGATGAGAAGCTCCTTGCTTCCCCCTACAGCCCATTCCGTCATTTGGGAAGCATTCTTTCGATGGAGTCAGACAGAAGGTGACTATAGAGACTCCTCCCCTTGGTCTTGGTTCCCTGATTTCTCCTTCTTTTGTAAGTCCTTTAATTTGTGAAGAGGACTCTGGGTTCCCACCAAGAGCCTTAGCCTCTCCTGCCTAATAAGCTCTGCCCGAGAGCATCTCTTCCTGCGCCCTGTGCAGGGGACCTAGCCCAGCCTGCACCACATCCTTTGTAACAGGAGTGCTTGTGCTGAATGTTCGAGGTGGCCCCCAAAGAATCACTGGTCTGGAGCCTCTTTTGAAGTCTTCCATTGTTGGTCACATCAACAAAAAAATCATTAAAAATTTACATTTGTGTCAATGGCAAAACCACCGTTACAGAGGCAGGTCACTCAAGGTTCTCTGCAGAAACACCACACAGGATATTTCTTCTTGAATTACGCTCTAGGTTTTAAAAATTGTCCAAGAAATGGGTAAGTTTCCTGCTTTATTATGAGAGCTCTCTGGGTGTTTGTTTGTTTACTTGTTGAGCCTTTCTCATCAGCTGCTCTGGAGCTCCCAGCCAGCAGGACCCCTCTTACCTGATGCTGTGTCCTGGGTGATACCAACACTCCTGTGGCCACGGCTGCAGGTGCTGCAGCTGTTTGGGGAAGCTCAGGAGGCCTCAGTGAGAAGAGCGGGGAAGGTGAAATCTATGATCCCCTGGCCCTGATCCCTCCCACCTCCGCCTTCCTCCTCACTGCCAAGGAAGGGACACTGAGGGGCCAAGAACAGGGACCCACCTGATGGAGACAAAAAGGCAAGTCAGGGGACAGCAAAATCACACCCCAGACTTCTGAAATGTGTTGTAAAAGGAGTGGGAGTGGCTTGGCAGGTGGACTTAACCAAACGAGTCTGTTAAAAAGAAAACTGCCATCAAAAATGTTTTAATCGCTAGCACTATGTCAAAGTGAATTATCATTTCATCCAGGAGGATGGCTTCCTAAGGGCTTCTTCTTTTTCTTTATTTCACAACCTGGAGTCAGTAGAACCAGCCTGGGCATGTACCATATCCCTGGTCCTCCTAACCCAAGTGTACCCCTGATCCCCTCTCCCCAAGGGTACCTCCATCCCCTTCCCAAGTGTACCCCACCCCCTCCCCCAATGTACCCATACAAAGAGCTGCAGCCTTTCCTTGGAGCCTCTTCCACTCTCTTTCACCTGAGCATCCCACACTGAGACCCACCACCAGGCAGCCCACCCAGCATTCATTCTCAGCTGTCCCTGAAGGTGGGCGGGGCCCGTCCACAAACCCCAGGGGCCAAACGTGTTTCAGAATCCAGAACTTTTGGGATTTTGGAAAGTTACTATAGTGCATATTACTTGTATTATGTAAAACCCCAGTGGGGCCTGGGGCAGGACTCAATAGTCAAATGCATCAGTATTTCTGCACCAAACGTCTGCACTATGTGGGATAAATATGGCAAAGAGCTGCAGGTCAATTCAGGTCAGGTCGTGCTGCCAAATGAGTTTTTTTACAACTTGCAGTTTTCAGAGCTGTCTTGACCTGTTGGAATTGTGGGTAAGGGATGCTAGGACTGCCTGTCCTCTCCTTTCTCTTCTTTATGTTGCTTGAGTTATTTCCCAAATTAATTTGCCATAAAGAGATTCCTGCTGTGTTTGTGGGCAAAGTTTGAAAGGCAGTTAATAAATAGTGATGAAATCTTTGTGCTCATCCCAAATTTAAATAGAAAAAAATCTTTGTTTCACCTGGGCAAAACCCTTTCACAACACCTGCCTGTCTGTCATCTTCCGTGTTCCCTAATTTGTCTTCAGAAAACCAAACCATCTGCCACCTTCCAGCCCAGCCCTTGCACCTGCACCTTCCAGATGGCCACCTTTTCTTCAAAAGCGCCTCACCCCCTCCTTTAATCCCCGGTGACATCCAGAGCCGGTGTGTGTTAATCACAGATTTGGCGGGGGTGGGGGGTGGGGGGCGGGCTTCATCCTTGAAAGAAAGATGATAAGGACTAATTATCCGAGGGCCACTCACAGACTCATCTTAAATCTACGCAGTGTGGGAGCAGGGGAAATCTCTTAGTGAATGGAGAGAAAGTTCCTGGAGGAGCCCCTCACCATCTAACGCGCACTGCTTTCAGGTCAACCGCAATGTAGCGTCTCCTCGGTTCCACGCTCACCTTTCACAGAGCTTCCTCCTACGAAACCCACACAATTCCCACACCCTCCCTCCAGCCTCCTTTAGCAGGTGGGGAGATTGTTTTAGCGAGAGCTGGACAGATGTGCTCATGTTTCAGCTCTGTTTATAATTCAGAAGTTGGCCACCCAGATGGCCGTCCAGCCATAGAAATGGCTCCAATCCCTGTCTTCAAGTGGCCTCAGGCCCCTTCCCTTTGTCCTGGTCAGCAGACTCTAATTTCCTGCTCCCACTGAATCCATCATCTCTTAGGCATTGCCTCTAAGTGTGGCCAGTGCTGCAGTAACTCAGATGGGGACACAACCCCCTTTCTTGTGTCATCTCCAAACACCTGTTATGTCAGGTGCTGCTAGCAATACACCTTCCACTGAAGAGGCAGGGGCTGGGGAGGGGGCAACTCTACAGGCCCAGCCATTAGACAGCTAAAAACAGACTATCTGAACTCTGGAGAGAAGCTCTGACTCTCAGGCCCAGCCCCCCTACTCTCCTCACACCCTCCTTCTCTCCCTGGTCTCCCTCCACACTCCTCAAAATTCTGCTCATTAGAATTTGCCAGGCAATTTCTTTTTTCATTCTTTTTTTTTTTTCTGCAATCTGGCTGAAACAGACCAGACCTAATTGGGCCAAGGCCAAACCATGTGGGCCCTACCACACTGGCCACCAGCAGGCTTCTCTCAGACGGGCCCCTGCGCCTGCATCTGTGGCCAGACCTGGGGTATGTGTGCCTGTGATCTGATCCTGAGGGCCTGGTGTACTGGTGTTCCCATGTCTGCCTGTGTCCTATGACGGTTTCCAACTGTAATGAATCACAGCTAATGAAAACTGAGCGTCCACTCTGGGCTCTGCAGTGTTGCACGTACCTTCTGTGTAACCTTAACCACATTACCCTCTTATTATCCTCCCTGTTCACAGACAGGAGACCTGAGGTCTGGAAAAGTTAAATAACATTTTAATGGACTGAAGTGTCCGGGGGTCTCTAGGTTTTGGGTCCCCTGACACGTCTCTCCTTGTGTGTGTTACATAATTATGTGTTCCCATGTGTGTCCTTTTCTGTGTATGTATGTGTGTGTTTGCAGCCCCAGAACCCTGTATCCTCATCCTGGCCCCCTGCTCACTTCAGCGTGGGCCTCTCCTGCTTTGGTCCTGGGAAGGTTTAGTGCTGCAGTAATAGGTGTTGGTATGTGGCTCAAAGACAGTGATGGGGAGGGGGTGTCTGTCCCTGTGTTGACAGGGTTTAATCCAGGCAGCCTTCCTGCTATTTCAGGGGGACCAGTGTTCCCTGCATCTGTAAGCTCTGAGGTGGGAACTAGGGGAGGAGTCTTGTAAGTGGCCAGGGGTCCAGGCATCTCTCACTGGTGATGGTGCCCAGACGCTGCCAGTCTCGACTTGGGACAGATCAAGGAAGATGGGCTCCAGCTGCCGCGCAGAGAGATGTAGGGCAGGACTTCCTGGCAGTGATGGTTGATGGATAAAGGACTGTCACAGGGCCCTAATGGCAGAGGAAGTTTCTCCTTTCTCAGAACACAGGTGAAAAGCCACCTCTCTCAGATGGTGTGAACATTTCCCTGCCTCCACTACTTACAAACACCATCTATAATCCTTGAAACAACTGGATAAGGGTAGCTTGTTGCAACTGCTCCTGAGTCACAGATGAGGACATGCGGCTCAGAGAGGTTAAGTGAACTGCTCAAGGCCACACAGCTAGTGGCAGATCCAGAATGCAAGTCCAAGTCTTTCTGGCTCCAAAGCCTGGACTCCTTCTACTATATCAAAGTATCTGTGAACTACTTGGTTCTTCCTTGGGATTTCCCCAATTCCTAGAGTAAGGTACCACCTCACGATGAAGAGACTGCTATGGTCCATGACCCCAGGGTTTGCTGGCTTGGAGCGGGGCAATCAGCAGCCTCTATCTAGGCCTAGACTGTCCATTAGAAGAGCACAGGGCTCCCCTCCAGCCACTGCAATCGTTTCCCCTTAGAAATTCGACATGCTGATCCAAGTCTTACTCAACTCATTTTACAGTAAGGGGGATGAAGCATCTGCCCAGTCAGCCACTGTGGGTCTGGGCAGCATGACACCTGGAAGCCAGCCTCCTGGGGCAGAACATCTGGTCCGGAGCCTGTCTCTCCCTGGCCGTGGGCTTGCACCCTTACACAGGTGTGAATGATGAGGGGGGATCAGAACACTTCACCAGCAGGATTCACAACTGCAGCGCCACTGGAGACCCTGTCCTCCACCCTCCCCTGCCTGAGAATTGCTCCTAAGATAAATCCCAGCATCCTCAGCGCAGCCCCCACAAGGCCCTGCCTGGCCTGACTCCTGTCCCTCCCCGTCACTCCCCTCCCTCAGGCCACACTGACCACACTGTTTCTCAAAGCCTCCACTTCCTCTGTCTCCTCTGCTTGGAACACTCTTCCCTGTGAACTTTCCGCCCTGCCTGTTTCATCCTAAGTGTACTGCCCTTGAGGAAGTCCTCCCTGGCCCTCCAGGTCCTGCCAAGGCCACTTAGAGGCATTCAGAGCCCCCAGGACTAGGTTCAAATTGCACTTGATTATTTGTGGTTGTTTAGTGTCCTTCTCCTGCAGTAGGCCACAGGGCGTGTGGGAGCAGGGACCATCTGTGTCTCGCTCATCTCTCTGTCCCCAGCCACACTGCCTGCACTCAGTAGTTGTTTAGTAAATATTTGAAAGATGCATATAGACATGATGGAAGTAAGGAGGGAGGGAGGGAGGGAGGGAGGGAGGGAGAGAAGAAGAGAAGAGTTATCAGCCTCTGAATCCCCAGTTTCCAACCTTTGGAGCGCTGATGCACACTGGCTCATTTTGCTGTAGAAATGTCATTTGTGAGGCTCTCATTCTTTTGAGGTCACTCAGGGGAGAAAACACATGAGAAAAAAGCAGTAGAGGAAGCCGTTCCCAGGATTGCCGAGATCTCTGTTCTGTCGGTCCCTGACTCACCTTCCAGACACGTCCGTGACGTTGACCTCCCTCAAGGCACTCGTCACTCACAGGGGTGACTACCCTGGACTCCGCCGTCCCGGGATGCCTCAGTCTACACTCAAGCCAGACCTTCTGCTGGCTCCTGCAGCTGTGCCAGCTGGGCTCCTGGCCGACCTCACAGAGGCTGAGGTGACCATCTCCCTCTCACTGACTTTGCCACCACGGTCTCAGTAACCGGGGGCTTTGTGCACCGTCCTTCCCTCCCTTCACCAAAGGTGGTTCATTTGTCACCTCTTTCTGGAATCAGACTAACTCGGCTGCTCTGATGGTACTGCCCCTCTTCCACTTCTAGAAGCTGGGCAATGTCCCTGCTGGTGACTCTGACAGGGGTCCCCGCCAGGCAAGGCCGACCTGCCCCTCCACAGTATATTCCGAGCTACAGCTTCAGTCTCTCTTGCCCCAGGGAATCTCTGAAAAGATGGAGGGGGTTGGGGGAGAGTGTGAGGAGGGGCAGGATGTGGCAGGCTGTCTGGGGCTGCAGGGAGCGAAGCCCCGCTTGCTCACGGCTGCTGCTGTGCACCTGGCTGGGTCCTGCCCCCTTAACCACCAGCCTGAAGAGCATCGGGCCCCACTGCGGCTGGAGCAGCTCCACGGAGGCGGGATGTGACCACAGGCCATACGTCATAGAGGGTGCCCAGAGCCTCACAGCTCTGTGCTCTGACTAAGAAAGGCCTCCAGAAACCCACAGCGGGCTCTTCCCAGAAAGCTGCCTGCAGGCACCTGGCAGGAAAGGGCTGTGTGTCCCACCAGGGTGGGCGGCTGGGGTGGGTGCAATGCAGCAGCTGACCTTTCACCTGCAGGCCTTCCCAGGTGCTCCTGTAGGAGGGAGTGGCTCACAGCTTACTGTCCAAAGTGTCGCTTTCCCCAGAGCATCTCATGGGACTGCTGTACGTGGATAACTGATCTATGCCTGCCCGCTCGTTTTACACGTAGGGAAACAGGCCTGGATGGTGAAAGCTTGAGTTGGAACTGAAAGTAACTTCTCCCTGAGAGGGGGCCTCTGTTTCCTCACCCTTGCGTGCCCCCCAGGACCAGCATCCAGCCTCGCTCAGAGATGAATTGTAGGTGCCTGCTCCAGAGAGGGAGCTTGAGATGGGGGCCCTAGAAGAAAGAAAAGAGCGAAAAGGAGGCTTTGCAATGGAAGGAAGGTTGTTTTAGACTCTTTCTCTCCCAAAAGAGGTAAGCTGTCCCTCTGACACCCCCAAACAGAACAAATCAAGGGTACTCCTGACCTTGAACTCTCAGCAGAATAGACAAGCACCTCACACCTGGAGTCATTCATAACTAAGGGAGAGAGTACAAGGGAACAGGGTATGTATTTACAAACGGAAAAAAAGTATGATGGACTTCTTAAATTTCCTTTCCTTGCCTTTTTTCATTAAAAAAATTTTTTCCTTGTTTTTGCTCTATATTTTGGAATTGCTTTTTATACTCTTTGGTGAATAAGATAAATCAATGATGTTAAACTTCATTAATACGAATAAGTTTGGGAGAGAGAGGCTTGATCCTTGATAATCAGTGTGATATTTTCAGAAAAATCTCTTCATTACTAAATTGAAAGTTCTGGCCAGGATGAGCTCCCAGTCCTCAAAGGGCGAGGCCCCAGTGCGTAAGCAGCTGCACAGCACCAAGGGGAATGCTCCCGGCTACATTATGTGCCTCTGTTTCCTTGCCTTTCCACTGCTTTGCACAAAACTTCCTACTGTCATTGATGCCCTGCTATCGCTGAATGCCCAGTGCCTGGCCCAGGGGCTGCAAGAGATGGGGTGTGGGAAGGAACACGTCATGACTGGGTGGATGGTGGATGGAAACGGTGAGGATGCTCAAAGTCGTGTTATGGGCATCCTGAGAATAACAGTGGGCATGGAATTGCCTGAGGAAAGTGGAAATAAGAAATGTAGACAAGAAGGAAATTAGCATTTGTTGAGCACCTACTATATGCCAGGCAATTATTTAGTGCTCTGTAATTTACCAAGTGCCTTCCTACAATCAATCTATCTTCTTTCTCTCTCTCTCTCCCTCTCTCTTTCTCTCTCTTTTCCCTCTCTCTCTGCCTCTCTCTCTCTCTCTCTCTCTCTCTCTCTCTCATTTTTCATAGTCCTTTTCACTTCAGAATATTAGATTGTATGTGCATCTATTCATTTGCTTATTAATTGTCTCTCCCAATAGAATATAAATTCCATGATGACAGATTCTGTAGGTCTTATTCACTGCTGCTTTCCTAACATCTAGAATGGAGCCTGACACATAGTAGTTTATAGTTTAATAAATATTTGTTCAATGAATGGATGAATAAAATCATCATCATCACAAGCGTTTTTGAGAGGGATTATTATCCCCATTTTTCAGATCAGTATGCTGAGGTCAGGGAAGCTACAACTTTGCCCAAGTTCAGACAACTAGCAAGTCAGGAAACTGAACCCAATTCTTCTGATTTCTTTCCATGATGCCATAGCTGCCTTATGCATAAACATTATTTCATCTAGTCTGTACCACACCTTTAAAAAAATAGATCCTTATTCTCAGAGAGAGGAGGTTTGGTCTCAGAGAAGTGAAATGATGCGCAAAGGTGCTCAGCAAGTAACTGTCAGAGTCCAGATTTGAACCCAGGACTTGTTCCCATCCTCTTCCTCAAGGAGAGAGAACATAGTGCAAGGACACACTGAAAGAAGCAAGGACAGATGACATCCAGTGGTAAAATTGCTCTAGACAGGGCCTGGTACTAGAGGCCTGGCCAGCCCAGATTGGGTGGGAGAGCTCTGCAATGGTGGGCAAGACCATGCCAGAGGAACCTGAAGACCTGTGGGTGTCCCTGAGCCCCTGAGCCCAGCCCTCTTCTCTGTGAAATGAAGGCTTCAATTAGGTGGTGATTAAAATCGCTTCTAGCTCTGAGGTGCTAAACAATGTCTCCTTTGTGACCCTTGGACCTTATCCAGAGTCTTGGGTACCAAATTCTCTCTTCCTCCATTGTCCACAGGTAGTGGCCAAAGTCCAGGTCCTGGGAACATCATGGTGGGTAGGCTGAGATTCCCCATAGGCAAGATATGGAAACAACCTAAATATCAACTGACAGATGAATGGATAGAGAAAATGTGGTATATCCATACAATGGAATATTATTTAGCCTTAAAAATGAAGGAAACCCTGCCATTCACAACAACGTAGGTGGATGTGATGGTTAATTTTATGTGTCAACTTGACTAGGCTAAGGGATGTCTAGATATCTAGTAAAACATTATTTCTGGATGTATCTGTGAGGGTGTTTCCAGAAGGAATCAGCATTTGATTGAGTAGACTGAGTAAAGAGATCCACCCTCAGCAATGTGGGCATCCAATCCCTGAAGGTCCAATTGGAACAAAAAGGTGAAGGAAGGGCTAATATGCTCTCTTCTTGAGCTGAGACATCATTCAGCTTTTCCTGCCCTCGCACATCAGAGCTCCTGGTTCTTGGGCCTTTGGACTCTAGAACTTACACCAGTGGCCCCTGGGTTCTCAGCCTTTCAGACTTAGACTGAATTACGCCACCGGCTTTCCTAGTTCTCTACCTTGCAGATGGCAGATTGTGGGACTTCTCAGCCTCCATAACTACATGAGCCAATTCCCATAATAAATGTCCTCTTAAATGTATCTATATATTTCCTGTTGGTTCTGTTTCTCTGGAGAACCCTGACTAATACAATGGACCTTGAAGTCATCAAGTTAAGTGAAATAAGCTGAATACAGAAAGATAAATACTATATGATCTCACTTATAGGTAGGATCTAAATAGTCAAATTTAGAGAAGCAGAGAGTAAAATGGTAGTTGCCAGGGGTTGTGGGGGAGGGAGTAATGGGGAGGTGATGGTCAAAGGGTATAAAGTTTCAAGTATGCAAGATAAATAAGTTCTGGAGATCTACTAGACAGCACAGAGCCCATAGCTAACAATACTGCATTGTATACTTAGAATTTTGTAAGTATACAATGCAGTATATGCTAAGTGTTCTCACCACACACATAACAGTAACAATAATAATAACAATGGCAATAATAATAAAGGTGTCAGGAGGAAATTTTGGGAGGTGATGGATATGCCTATTGCCTGATGGTGGTGATGGTTTCATGGGTGTATACTTACCACTCATTGAGGTGTATACATGAAATATGTACAGCCTTTTCCATGTCAATCATACCTCAATAGAGTGGTTTAAAAATAAATCAGGGACTGAGAAGTGGGAGCACAGAAAGGGCAAGGATGAGCCCTGAGGTGAGGGCAGGTAGGGATTGTAGCAGGAAGGAAGAGGCCACAGACGGGGCCCTGGGTGGCCAAGCGTGGCCTCCTGCCCTCTCTCAGGCCCTCTCTATGTCCCTGCAGGGAGCTCTCCCCTTCCTCTTTTTCTGTCACTCTCTCTTTATCACTCCACTGCACTGGACAGAATGTGGAATACAGGACAAGGGAAATGGATGCAAACAGGAAGCTCATGAGACCTGTTGTGCTGTGAGAAATAAACTGTCTAAATCCACTTGTCTAAATCTCATTGGCCCTTTACCAGGCAAATCTATGGATGTACAGCAAATCAGCGAGATTAGGAACCACTTAACTGCTTGACTTTACCTCCAAGTTACCTCAACAGCTGTGTTAGCAATTCCCTATATTAATTCCCCTCTGTTGAAATACCAGTGTGGTTTCCCTTTTCCCAACTGCACCCTGACTGGCATACCAGGCATACTGGCATACCAGGCCTGAGCTCTACATTGACACAAAACGCTCAGTCTATCCACCTATCCCATAAAGTCAACTGAGTGCCAGCTACCTGGCCAGTGAGGATGGGACCCGTCATGGGCCCAAGCTCAGAAGCACACAGTGCAGCTCCTGCTTATGTACCTTCAGGGAGGTGAGTGAGCCCTGAGCAATGACCCACAAGGCGGATGCCCTGCTGAGCACGGTCAGGAATGGGTCCAGCAAAAGTCAAGAGTGGTGTTTTCATATCGTGGGTCAACATCCATCGGGTAAATCAACTGAACGCAGAATGTTCAAGCATTTTTGAAAATGAAATCAAGGAGAACAAAATAGCATAGAATAGAAAATAGCAAAGTGCACTGCACATAGTAAATGTGAGTTTTATTTTACCAAACTTTTGTATCAAGTGTGAGTGTGTGCGTGAGAGAGAGGTTATACTACACTGGGTTATAGTATAGAATGCTTACATTTTTTTTTTTGTTTTAGATAGTGATCAAAGAGTTTGAACAAACCACTGGTCTAGAGATCTTCACTTATTATCTTTTCTTCTGGAGACGTGGGTAAAGTCCTAGCTGAATGTAAGTATATTTTATTCTGTTAGTCAAATAAGCATGCACTAAGCAGCTGTTACTGTTTGCTGTTCAGAAGAAGCGGGGCCTGTCCCTGAGGAGTCTATGCTGGGGCGGGGACACAAACCAACAGAGGAGGCTCTATGAGAAAGGGGGTGCCCTGTGGAAGGGCAAGAGTGAGGCTGGATGAGAAGCAAGATGTTTTGATGTGGCCATTCTGATGCTACTTTCTTGACACTTTGATAGGTTATGTACAAGTGTAAAACACTTTCTTAGAATCATTCATCAATGTGTAAAACAGACTCTTATAACTCTTACTCCATTCCTGACTCACCCCACCCAAGGGGTGAGGCTCAAGAGCTGGATAGGGACGTCTGTGTACTTGGTCTATTTTTTTTAAGCCTAAAGATTAATGGTTGGGTTTTAGGCTGAGTCAAAACTGCCCCGCGTCAAAACAACTGTGTGTTTAACAGCTGCTGCAGTCACAGTCAAAATGGCTGCAGGAAAATTCCATGGCCCTTCCCTGTGGGATCCCCTCACACAAACTCTTATTTTTCCACCCTGCCAATTTAAGGTCAGTATGGCTTAAAAGGATGGCATTTGTGTCAGCCAGGCCTGGCCTCCCAGGCAAGAGCTGGGTAAACAGAAGTCCTGGGGAAGACCATTTCTTCACCAGGGCCCGTGGTGGACTTTTCCAAGGGAATGAAAGGTTGCCATTGTACAGAGGAGAGGGGAACGAGAATCTGCTATTCCATGGCCGCCTGTTCTCCATGACCTCATCAGTGTTGGCTCTCTCACCATTTCATCTCTCTTGGAGCTAAGGAGAAGGCCGGGAGGAGACTGGTGAAGGGCACCACCCTACTATGGAGATTGGTCAGGGAAGGGAGCAGGGTGTCAGTGACAGCGCCCCTTCAACCCCCCAGACAAGGGGCGGAAGGAAGGGAGGGGGCAGTAGTGAGCCCCTGACTGTCTTGCCTTGGACCAGATGTGCCCGAGTTTCAAATGCCTACCAGCCAGACCTGATTTTTCTGGCCTGTATTATTCTTCTCAGGAGGAAGCAGCATGGACCTGACACTTGCCCTGTAATTTAGGCACTTCCTGGAAAGCCGTAATTACCTATCACATTGTAATTACCCAGCCGCTGGTAATTACCTATCACATTGTAATTACCCTGCCTGCTCTCTTCCGTTTGGAACCCTTGCTTCCGTGAGTTCTATTCTTAAATTCCTCCTCCGCCCTGAGAAACAAGACAAAGCACTTTAAATGGTTTCTTGATGAACATTTTTCTCCTCTGAGAACCTTTACATATTCCATGCTATCCTTTGAACGTCTGTTTTCATTTTCATTGGCAATAAGATTATTTTTCTAAGTGACTGAAAGGAAAGGAGTAAAGAGTTATTTTCCACAACCAGCAAAGAATAGAACTGAATGCCATCTCTTTTTTTGCTTCTTCAGGAAGAGCCAGCCTGGTAGGCAGAAGGACATGCTACCGTCCAGGTGTTCGACCTTGCATGAGACACCCATCTTTCCTGGGGTTGATTTTCCAGTTGGAGAAATGAAGATTAGACTAAATCAGCATTTGCCCAAGTGCTGGAGCTGTGACACGAGGGAATTTAGGTGGCACAAGAGCAGAGCATCAGATGAGACTTAAGCAGGCACTGAAAGAATTCTTTGCAGTTATCTTTCGGTTCTTTAATACCGGAACATAGAAAGTCTCAGTTTGGTGCTGGTGGGCCTTTAACACCTCTCTAATAACTTTAATCTTCCTTTATTACAGGTTGAGCTTGAGCCTTGGGTCCAAGCCATCTGCTGGCAGTAGCAGCTGGAGTTATATAACTTCATTTTGATTTTACTATTTTAATTTTTTATGCTACCTTCTATTTATTTTAACTGTAACTAGTTTTCTACTTATGGTGAAAATATAGATTCCTTTTCAGTTTTTTTTTTTTCCATTAAAAAGGGCTTTGCATTTTACATTGTAGGGAGGAAAGCAGGGGTTGGGCTAGGGAGTGTGCTTTAAGTAAACCTGTTGGGATTAACCTTTCTAAATATTAGAACGGACCAAGGAAAATCTAAGGCATTAGCAAATTGAATTAAAGATGATCAATTCAAGCATATACCCTGCAAATGACAACTCTGACTTACACTGCTTTGTTATCTATCCAGATACTCAGCAGAAATAAACTAGGTGTAGATAAACACGTCTGACTATTAGCAGGGACAAAAGCCTTTTTCTTTCTTTCCCGTTTTACTTTTTTATTTGAAAAATCATGCTAGTTTTCTTTCTTTATTTATTTCATTCATAAAAGGACTTTGGCACTGTTTGCTCCACAAAAATGTAATCATGTTGTATATGCTGTCCTGCATTTTGCTTTACTTATTTAAAACTACCTCTTAGGGGCTTCCCTGGTGGCACAGTGGTTGAGAGTCCGCCTGCCGATGCAGGGGACACGGGTTCGTGACCCGGTCTGGGAAGACCCCACATGCCACGGAGCGGCTGGGCCCGTGAACCATGGCCGCTGAGCCTGCGCGTCCTGAGCCTGTGCTCTGCAACGCGAGAGGCCACAATAGTGAGAGGCCCACGCACCGCAAAAAAAAAAAAAAAAAAAAAACACTACCTCTTGGAAATTCCTCCAAGTCCACTGCTATAGCCCTAATCCATTCTTTTAGAAGCTGTATGTACCATGTATATTCTATGGCATGGATGTGTCCCAATTCTTTCAACCATTCGCCCACTGATGAACATTCACACTGATTCTGATTCTTGCCCTTCGTAAACAACGCTGCTATAAACATCCTTGTATATGTGTCTTCATATATCCATGGTTTAATAACTAAGGAGAAGACCCTCAGGAGTGAGGTTGCGGGTCAAAGAGGAGCTATATTTTTATTTTAGTAGATGTTGTATTCCCCAAAACTCACATTTCCACCAGGGCTGTATGATAGTACCTCCTTCCTGAATCTCCTCCAGCAATCAATGCTGTACCTTTAAAATTTTTCTTGTCAAATAAACGAAAAGTATTATTTCATTTTTAGTTTAATTTGCAGTCCCTTGATGGCTGGTATTTTGAGTATGTTCTTTTTGCTTCTTGGACATTCTAAACTTCCTTTTCATAACCTTTGCCCTTGTTTAAAACAATTAGGTCATCTTTTACTTATCAATTTGTAAGAGCTGTTATAATATTATAGATATTAACCTTCTGGCCAATTCTCAGGCATTATACTATTCTTCATAATCATTACAATAATTTTATCCAATTCAAAAATTACTATGGAAATTTAAAGTTTTTAATTTACATATTAATTTTGGAAGAATTGATAGTTTATAATATTGCCTTCTCAACTAAGAATGTCTTTAAATAAGATTTCAGATTTTCCTATAAATAGACCTTGTGCTTGTCATGCTAAATTTATTCTAGGCACCATATATCTTTTGCCACCCTTGTACTGAAATTTTTTTTCTACTTCTATATCTATGTGTTTATTGCCAAAATAAAGAAAGGCTATTCTGACATATATATCACCTACTAAAACACTTTCCAAATTATCCTATTAATTCCAGCAGGTTTTTTCCTAGTCTTTGGATTTTCTGGGTGAACTATAACATAAACAGAAAGAAAAAAAGATAGTTTTAATTCTCCTTTTCTAATTGTTTATAGCAATTATTTCATATTCTTGTATTATTGCATTTGTTAGAATCTCCAAAGCAATGTTGGATAGCAATGATGATAGTAGGCACCCCTGCCAAGTTTCTCATTTTAATTGAAATTATCTCAGTGTTTCACTACTTAGAATAGCATTTCCTATTGGATTTTGGTGAATAGTCTGTTGAAATATGTAAGCAGTTTCTTTCTATTTCGAGTTTATTATGAAAATTTTTTAGAACGGTTGTTGAATTTTACCAGACCTTTAATCTATTAATATGAGCCTACAATTTTTCCCCTTTAACCTGCTGATATAATAAATTATGTTGAATGGAATTCCTGATATTTATTCCTAGAAAAAAAATCTACTTGGTCAAAATACATTATTCTTTTGATATTTTGGTGGAATCTATTTGTTACTTTATTTCATTATCCGTAGCAAATACTTATGGATAGCTTACCATGTCAAGGGCATTTTTTAGATCCACGGCAACAAACAAAACACAAAATCTCTGACCTCATGAAGCTTTACCTTTTAGGAAGCTGTTTAAAAAAATTCAGTGACCATCAATAACAAACCATTTATTCTTTGCTCATAGGTCTGTAGGTTGCCTGGTCTTGTGTTTAATTTTCTAGTACACACTCAGGTTTTTTATTGAAGAATATCACACTTACAAAAAAGAGCACAGGGCTTCCCTGGTGGCACAGTGGTTGAGAGTCCGCCTGCCGATGCAGGGGACACGGGTTCGTGCCCTGGTCCGGGAAGATCCCACATGCTGCAGAGCGGCTGGGCCCATGGACCATGGCCGCTGGGCCTGCGTGTCCGGAGCCTGTGCTCCGCAACGGGAGAGGCCACAGCAGTGAGAGGTCCACGTAGTGCAAAAAAAAAAAAACAAAAAGAGCACAAATCCTAAGTGAATAGCTCAAATAATTACATACCCACCACTCAGGTCAAGGTAGAGATATTTTTATTATTTGCTAATATTTTATTTAGAGCTTTTGCATTTATATTAAAAAGTAAAGTTTGGGGGACTTCCCTGGAGGTCCAGTGGTTAAGACACCGTGCTTCCACTGCAGGGGCCGTGGGTTAGATCCCTCGTCTTGGAACTAAGATACCACATGCCACGGCCAAAATAAAATAAAATAAAATAGTAAAGTTTGGTATTCAACTTATACTGGCAAGTAAATAGTACCATTTGTACACAGTTCTCCCCTTCCACCTCCCCCACCACCTTTGCCAAGGCTTCAGTGAGGATGGAGTAGACATGGTCACCCCATTACCGTTAGCCATGTGAGTAGCTTTGACAAGTGAAATGTGAGCAAACACAGCATATGCCACATTCATCCCTGGTTTGACTTGCCTCCTTCCCATGCTATCCTCCTCCTTGAGAAAAACGTTTCCCTGGGAATCATTCATCCCAGAATCAGAAAACATATGGACCAGAACTAAACCCAGACTGTAGCCTGAAGCCAAGCCTAACCAAGCCCAGCCAACCCATAGCTGACCCACAGACCTTAGCCTGTGTTGGAAGCCACTGAGATTTTTAAAAACTTGTTATGCAGCATTATTGCAGCAGAACCTGACTAATACAACTTACTTTATTAAATGAATTAGAAACATTCCAACTTTTTCTATGGCCTGGTTTTCCTTAAAGGTAAGAAAAAACTCAGCCATCAACCTATCTGCTACTAGAGTGCTTTTCAGTAGTAAGTCTTTTATCACATTTCCCATCATGTATGGTAATTGGCCTTTCTACTTCTTCTATAGGGCCAATTTGGGAAATTTATGTTTCCAGAGAAACAGCCATTTTCTGTAAGTTTTCAAATTTGTTGTTAAAAGACTTGCATGTAGTATTCTTTATAATTATTTTTAATCTCATCTGTAATTATGTCTCCTTTCTCATTCTTAATCATGTTTTTTTTTACCCTTTCTCTCCCTTTGGACTAAGGATTAAGATCAAGTGGGTGGAGAGTTTATCTATTTCATTCATCTTTTCAAAAAAACTATTCTGAGGTTTATTTTTCCTTTGACATATTTGTTGTTGTTTCTATATCATTAACTTCAGTTTTTATCTTTTTTAGATTCCCTTTTCTTGATTCCTTTCTTTTATTTTTTAAACTAGAATCTAGTATCTGACTTTTTCTGGTTTATTTGTTTTTCTCATTTGTAAGATGAATACTCAGTTTCTTTATTTTTCAGTTTTTCATTGCTTTTTAGACAGTTTGTTATATATCTTTGATCTTTTTAATCCAAGATAGATGGATAGTTATTTTTTAGAGCAGTTTTAGGTTCACAGCAAATCTGAGTGGAAAGTACAGAGAGTTTCCATATTCCCCCAGGGCCCCTACACACAGCCTCCCTACTATCAACAACTGGTACCAGAGTGCTGCCTTTGCTACGATTGCTACAACTGATGCACCTACAATGACACATCACTGTCACCAACATCCATAGTTTACATTAGGGTTCACTCTTGGTGCGTATTCTGTGGGTTTTGACAAATGTAAAATGACATATATCCATCATTACAGTATCGTGTAGACTAGTTTCACCTCCCTTCCGTCCCTTCCCCCATCCCCTCAGAATTACTGATCTTTTTACTGTCTCCATTGTTTGCCTTTTCCAGAATGTCACATAGCTGGAATCATACAGTATGATCCCTTTCCTATTGGCTTCTTTCAATTAGTAATATGCTTTAAGGTACTTCCATGTCTTTTCATGGCTTGATGGTTAATTTCTTTTTAGTGCTGAATAATACGCCATTTTATGGATGAACCACAGTTAATTTTATCCATTTGTCTACTCAAGGAAATTCGTCTACTTAGTTGCTTCCAAATTTTGGCAATTATGAATAAAGCTGCTATGAACACCCATGTGCAGGTTTTTATGTAAAAATAAGCTTTCAACTCATTTGGGTAAATTCCAAGGAGGGCAATTGCTAGATCGTATGATAAGAGCATGTATAACTGTGTAAGAAACTGCCAAACTACCTTCCACAGTAGTTGTACGTTTTGCATTTCCTATACACATTGTACTTTGCAAAATTGATTTTGGGGTTACAAAGAAAGTTTAGCAAGTATGTGAATTTGCAAATATAGCATCCTAGAATAATGAGAATAGACAGTAATTAGCAGCCTAAGGGATGGGCGTTCTATTGGTGGAAAACAGGGGAAAGAGCTCTGTCCTAATCAAGGCAGCACAGACGCAGGCATACTGCCCATCTCCTGTGGGGGTACCTGGAAGATGCTTTCCTGGTCTGGGTTCCTTGGCATCTCCAGACTCAGGAACAAGGGAATTAAGTCCACTGGTTCAACAACTTCTTAGTTGCTGGCATGAGGGGTCCAGGTGTCTTCATCTGACCCAATGTCAGCCTTCCTCTGGACATCCACAGATCTCTGGGGTGCAAACTCTCGCCAGGCTCCACCTTTTCTTGGACATTTCAAGGCTCCCCAGTATTTGACGAACTGACTGGGGAGAACACCTATCCCTCATTCTTTCCACTGGTACCTACAACTGTTTAGCTTGAGAGAGAGAGATAAATTCATTTGGAAATGGATGGAAAGGGAACCACATTCAAGTTACCGTGTCCCCAGAATCACCTGTAAAATATCCTTTTAAAATGAATTTAGTTTAAAAAGCAGAAGAATTTACAGAAACCTCTTAAGTATATAATATTATGGGCAATACATGCTATGACAGAAATCACAAAGGTGGTGTGTGAACAACAAAGCCTGGGAAATACTACACCAGAAAAATGTTGAATTTTCCTTTCACAGCAGAACTCTACATGACAGAATTACCAGAGTGTTCTTCTAACAAGGTGTTATGTGTTGTTTTAAAGGAAAAAAAAAGCTCACAATCAGAACTAAACTAGTAAAATGACTTCTCCATGGTTAGATAAGCCATACATACAGATATATATACACACTGTGTATGTATCAATATGTATAACATACACATAGACAGAACTTAGGACAGACACAGATAGTTCAAGAAAGCAAGGGGGCAGACTTTATAATGTTTTAGATATAATAGCTGCAAGGACACAGAACCCTGGGGCTATTAGAGAAAGGCTGGACAGCAGTTGTAACCATCACAAGGTACTTCCTCTCTCATCGGGGACCCCCTCCATAGAGGGGTCTGGGCTACTGAGGACCTCAAAGCCCAATATGCCTTTACTACAGGGAGGAATTCCTTCCAAAGTAGGTGCCTCACGTGTTTCTTTTGTTGTGTAATGTTTATTAATACTTGTCCACAAGGCGTGGGGGAGGGAGGGAGGGAGGTCATGGTGGCACCTTTAAGAGGCCCTGCTGGGACACACCACACCCCTCTCAAAGTCTCTCTCTCTCACACAAACACACCCCTTAAACTTTCACCGACCCACATCACCAGGCTGCTGTGAGCTCCTCAACAACAAAGGGTCCTGGCTCATCCTGCGCTGGGTCCTGCCTCCATCTGCGATGGACTTGCCCAACTGCTCAGTGTCTCCTGAGGATTTGGGAGACAACACCCCCCGACCCCCACCCCCACCCCCCCCCCCCCGCCCCGCCAAGGACCTAACACTCCACTTAGCTCACAAAGTGCTTCACCGACCTCAAGAAAGCTTCGCGCCTGAGGAGATGGACAGAAAGGGCTGCTGTGGGTTACCTGCCTTGGCGGGTTCAGGTTCCCTTTTTTTAGGAAGGAGCACAAAGCACAGAGAGGGGAGGGGCGTGTAACAGTAGCTGCCAAGGCCTGCGGGCGAGAGCGGAGAGGGGCGAGGCGAACGCATGAGAAGGTGCTCTGCGAGCCCACGACTTGGCCCCTCCGCGAGGCAGAGCCAGGGCCAGGCTGCGGGCCTCCCAACTCCGATTCGGGGCCCTCTGTGTCGCTGCCCTGTCTGATCTACCAGCCCCGTGGCTTCTGATACTGAGCTCGGCACTCAAGCCAATCGTCGCTTCTCTCTGAGGTCGACGTGCGTGCCAGGGAAGAAAGCCACTGTGCTCTCGGCACTGGCATCGCTACACCTGCGACCTCTGCAAGCACTCACAGACCCAGAGCCCCGCGTGAGCGTGTGTGTGTTTGTGTGTGTGTGTGTGTGTCCATGCGTGCACGTGTACCCCAGCGCATACGAGGCGCTGGCCCTTACGCCGGCCCACCGGGAGCTCCGGGCTCACAGGGATGGACGAGGCCGGCTGGCGCGTGGCCGAGCCCGGGGTCGGGGTGCTCCGAGAATTCGGTTACTGTTGTCGGGGCTGGGCTGGGGGGCGCCTGCAGCCGGCGGGCTGCAGTCCATTGAGAGCTCAGCGGGGCGGCTGGCGCAGTGGTGGCGCGTCCCCCCTCCCCCGCCCTTTGCCCCGCGCACCTGCCAGCGCCGCCCCCCCCGCCCCGCCCCGCCCGGCGCGCCATCTGTCGTCTGAGCGCAATTGTAAGCCGCCGCGCCTGGCGTCCTGGAAGACACCCAAGGGGACCCGGGGCTTAGCCCGGGCGAGAGGCAAACAAGGAGGGTTTATTCCAATCCCGTTTGGAGGTGACCTTGAGCCAAATAGCCAAACCCGGGGACATTCGCCGGCACCCTCCCACTCCAGCTCTGGGCACAGGGCTTCTTTGGGGGCCCCTCCTGCACCCGGACACCCAGGGTCCGCCATCTGAGCCGGAGCCCTCTGATTGGGCTTTCTGGGATATTATCGGACCCGCAGGAGCCCGTCAGCTGGCAGATCGCGCCGGAAGCCTTCCTGAAGAGCCCCTGCGATCCCGTTTCAAATGCAGATGCAGGTTTTGTCTGCAAGTCTGAACCTCCTAGTTTACCCCAATTGTCCAGGCCTCTTGGGACACAGGCTTGAAAGAAGAGTTTCTCTTTTCTGCAACTGCAAATGCGGCCCGTTCCCGTCCCACCTGCCAGCCTGCTGCCCCAGCAGTCTTCTCTTCAGCCACATGTGTTTAATAGCTCACGTCTTCCTTTAAGTTACTGGAAGTTTCAAATACTTTGGCATATCCCGACCAAAACCAAACCAAACCAAACAGACAAACAAAAGCAAAGCTATGGCCGTTGTGAACTCACCTTTTCAAACTACTCACCTTTTCTACTGTTACAACTACTGCCGTGTCCCCCAAAGATTCTAATCATCCACCCTCCCTCCTAGGCACCTCTCAGGCTGCAGCTTGTGGAGCTCACCCTTCTCCCACTCAACCCCACTCCCTTCTCCCCCACACAACCAACACATCACCCCTTTTCATAGATGGAAAACCAAAGATTAAGAGACAGAGGAAACTGTGGACAGATGTGGTCTTTATGGATTTAAAAACAAAAGCACCCACACTCAATTTGGGTTGCTATTACTAGCAGGCATATCCATGCAAAGAGGGGTGTCAGGGCTCAAGGGGGGAGATTTGGGGCTGATCTCTCAGGTGGGGTCTCTCCAGGTTGATACCTTAGTAGGTGTCAGTCTCCTGACCCTGCGGCCAGGAAAGGAGAGTGCCAGCACCCCAAAAGTTTCAGATCCCCAGGAAGCATGTTCACACAAGGCAGGGCAGAATTGCATTTAGAGTGAGGCTGTTCTCCAGAACTTTCAATGCTTCCAGCTCCTAATTCTCCATCCAAAGGAAGGCCTGGAGGGGTGGAATCAGAACTGGAAGTAGAGAGGCGTCTGTGGGATATTACACCTCAGATCTCCTCCCTTGGACAGAACTGGAAATAAAAATTGTGCTTCCCCCTTTCCCATCCCCCAAAACAAATGGATTTTTTAAAGTGTGTTAAGATTGCTGATTATTCCTGGGCTGTGTGTATATGCACGTGCATGTGTTTGTGTGTGTGTGTGTGTGTGTGTGTGTGTGTGTGTAGATAATGTATGCATGTGGCACAGAATTCCAAAGGAACAAATGGTTATTCAGCGAAAAACAATTCTCTCCTCCACCCTGTTCCCAGAATGTCAGTGTTTGATTTCTGCTTGGCCCCAGGAAAGCTTCCGTCTCAGCTGCTGGGCTCCTGTCTTGCCTCCAGCTGTGGGACCGAGTGCAAGACTCTCCTCTCTGAACCTTGGCTGCCTCCTCAGCAAGATGACGGCAAGAACATCTGCCACATGAGGTTGTTAGGACCAAATGAGAATGTGTAAAAAGTGCTCCAGGCCTGCGGGAGTGCTGAGTGCTGGCAAGTCATGACTACTAGAAACAAAGCACTATTCTCACCCCCTCACCTTGTTGAGCAAAGTCCAAGGGGATAGGATTTGAAGATCTTGGATGAGAACAGGAAAGATTTGGCAGCTGGGAGGTTATAGGCTATTCCAATGTGGAGGAGAGCTGGAGTTAATTAAAAATGGGCACGAGAGGCTGAAGGGAGGTGTGTCAGGTAGCTTACACTGCATAACAAACAACCACAAAATACTTATGGCATTTCTTATAAGCATTTCTTTCTTCCTCAGCACTTGCAGGCCAGCTGCAGTTCTGCTTGAGGTTGTAAACTGTGGGCCAGTTCTGTTCCATGTGTCTTATCCTGAGGCTAGGCTGAGGTGTCCTACTCCCTAGGGTATGTTCTTCTGGCAATGACAGAAATATGACGTCCAAGCCAAACTACAAAAGCATAATATCTGCTGACATCTTATTGGCCAAAATAAGTCACATGGCCCAAAGTCAAGGGGGGTTATATTCATGATGAAATAGTGGCAATGGTATGTATTACCATGGAGCAAAGAATTGGGAGCAACATTTCAATCTCTTCTCTCTACATTCCCTTCCTAAGGAACACCCATCCCCACAGCCTTAAATGCTATGCATTTGCTAAGGATTCTTAACTTACCTTTCAGTCCCCAGTCGTCCCCTATGTTCAAACCCCCCCTGAGTTCCCACAACCCATCTCGCCCCAGCATCTCCACTTGCAGATCCCACACATTCTCCAACTGGGACTCCGGGTTCCCTGCCTCCACCCCAAACCTGACTCCAGCAGTGGTCCCCTCTTCTACCCTCTTGCTCAGACAAAAGGCAGAGGATCGCCTTTCACCCACTTTCTCCCTTACCCCCTCTTCACCGCACTCAGCCCATCAACATGATAAACATGCCTCTCCCTGGTCTAAACCCTCAGCATCCTTCACCTGCATGACTGCCATAGCTCACAACTGCTCTCCCTGCTCTGCCTTTGCCCCCTTCAGTCTTCTCTCAACACAGCAATGACAGTGATACTTACAAGTAGATCAGATCATGCCACCCTTCTGCTCCCAACCTCTGATGGCTCGCAGCTCAGAGCAAAGCAAAGTCCTTGTAATGGTCTACAAAGCTTTACATAACCTGCCCTCACTTCCCCACCTCTCCGACTTCACTCCCTAATACTCTGGCCCTCACACATTCTGCTCCAGCCACACTGCCCTCCTTACTGCTCTGCAAACCCTGTCAGGCACACAATGGCCTCGGGGCCTTTGCACTTGCTGCTCCCTCTACCTGGAATGCTGCTCCCCAAAACTCCTACAGCTAATCCCCTTGCTTCACCTTCCTAGGAAAACTTCCCCTGGCCACGTTATCCAAAACATCACCTCTTACCCAAACTTTCAGATCCCCTTTCTTATCACTATCAAACCAGAGATACAATTTACTCATCTGTTTGCTTATTTTTCATCTCTAGTGGGGATAGTGTATTCTGTGTATCATGGCCATCCCAGTTTGCCTAGGACTGTCCCTATTTTAGCACTGAAGTGACCATGCCCCAGGAAGTCCCTGGAAAACTGGATGGTGGTCATTCACAAGGGCAAGGATTGTCCTCTGTTTTGTTCACTGCTTTATTTCTATTCTTGACATATAGCACATTGCCTGGCACTCAATAAATAGTGCTTGAATGAGTGACTGAATGAATGAGCAGCCAGAGTGATCAGTTAAAAACTTAGATCACTTCCCTCCCATCCTAAAAACTTATGTTTAAAATGAAATCTTAAAATGATTGCACTTAAAATGAAATCTACACTCCTTACCATGGCTGAGGAAGGGTCAGCTTCTGGCTGAGGGTCAGCTCTGGGTAGTCTGACCCTCTTCCAGCCTCCTCAAGTCCACCAACCCTTTCAAATCTCTAGAACTTTGCTGTTGCTGCTTTCTTGGCCTGGAATAAATACACTTGCCTTGGAGGCTCCAGCTCATCCTTGAAGCCTCAGTTCAAATGGGGTCCTCAGAGAGGCCTTCCCAGGCTGTCTCATCCAAGAGGCTTCCTCCAAGCCCTGCAGCTTTCCACTCTATTTCCTGTGTACCACTCATCACTAACTGTAATCACCCTTGTTTGTTTATTTGTTTTTTTATTGCCTGTTTCCCATGAGGGCTGGAGCTGTCTGCCTTGTTCTCTGTGACAACACCACTGCCTAGAACATGCCGAATGCTCTTAAATATCTGTTACAACAATACCTTGTGGTCAGGAGAGGAGGACAGAGAGTAGGAAAGATTTCATGCCCAGAGGGAGGAGTTAATTTCACTGGGGACCAAATGGCTTTTATGAGCAATGAAGGAATTCTTTGGACCTTGTCAAGGATGATAATAATTGTAATGAAAATAATATATACTGGGACTTCCCTGGCGGTCCAGTGGTTGAGACTTCACGCTTCCACTGCTGGGGGCACGGATTTGATCCCTGGTTGGGGAACTAGGATCCCGCATGCCACTCAGCGCGGCAGAACGATAATAAAAATAATAATATACCTTTTATTAAGCACTTAACATGGGCCAGGCGCTAAGCACCTTGTACACATCACCTCATCTAATCCCACAACAACTTCATTATTATCTCCATTTTCAGGTAAGAAAACTAAGCGTAAAAGGCACTGTCCATTGCCTACCTAATATCCATTCTCCTAATATCCTAATATCTTCTCTGACACTAGAACTCCAGCTTTTTGTAGGGTGAGAATGTGTCCAGTCCTAGTGATGGATGACACAAATTCTATTCCCTGCAGAACCAGACTCCCTTGCAGCTAAGGGTGGCCATGTAAGCCTATTCTCAGCAATGTAAAATAAGCAGGAGTCTACTGGGGGAGGAAGTGTTCTGAGAAAATTTCTACTTTTCCCACATCCTTCTTCCTGCCTTAAAGTGAAGTGTGGTCTGGAGCCCTGGCAGCCATCTTATGACCACGAGAAAACAGCTCAAGTGTGAAAGCTTTCAGATTAAACATGGCAGATCAGAAAGAGGGAAGCCCTCTGGTTTTCCAGTCACATTGTTTACCATCTGAACCAATGCAAGCAACCTCCTACCTCCAGTCTTTTTGTTACTTGAGTGAAATAAACCCCTATTTGTTTAAACCATCATTAACCAAATTCACTGTTACTTGCAACTGAACACATTCCTAACTAATAGGCTAGAGCTCAGAACTTTGGAGAGGATCAAACTTAGAGAGGAAGAATTCCGTCAAGAGTTTGACTGTGGAAGTTAACAGATTAATGGCTGGAGCTTAAGCTCAGATTTTGTCTTGGTGATTCAAACTAAACAGATCCTGAATACATTGTTTCTGAGGCCACTTAAAAGAGAGAAGGATAAAAAAAAAAAATCACATTCACGTCAGTATGCATATATAGTGAAATTTCCAAAAATGACAGAAGGAATTCTACAAGGAAGGTTAGGAGTAAAAGATGCAAGGCTTTGTCATATTATAAGGTATAAAAGAACTGACATCTCTTAGTTCTATTATGCTCCAGGAACTGTGTCAGAAGTTTTACAGTATTAGCCCATATGGACCTCCCAACTGCTTTGCAAGGCAGGAATTATCATCTCCACATCACAGAGGAGGAAACTGAAGCCCCGGGAGGAAGTAAAGTTAAAACATCTAAGAGCTGTAGATACAAACAACCCAAGTCAGAAATTTGACATGCATTTTAAAGAATATAAATTCACAAGCTGATCCTAAAATCCATATGGAAATACAAACAACCTAGAATACCTAAAACCACCCTGAAAAAGAGATTAAAAGTCGGAGGACTACTGGCAGGTGCATGCCTAATTTTTTATTTTGCGGTACGCAGGCCTCTCCCATTTCAGAGCACAGGCTCCGGGCGCGCAGGCCCAGCGGCCATGGCTCACGGGCCCAGCCACTCCACGGCATGTGGTATCTTACCGGACCGGGGCACGAACCCACGTCCCCTGCATCAGCAGGCGGACTCTCAACCACTGCGCCACCAGGGAAGCCTTATGCTTAATTTTTTTTTTTTTTGCGGTACACGGGCCTCTCACTGTTGTGGCCTCTCCCGTTGTGGAGCACAGGCTCTGGATGCGCAGGCTCTGGATGCTTAATTTTTAAAGAAGCTGCCAAACTGTTTCCCAAAGTGGTTGTATATTTAACTTTCTTATCCACAGTGAAAACACCTGATTTCAGAAATTATTACAAAGCTGTAGTAACAAAAACAACATAGTATTTGTGCAAAGATAAACAAATAAACCAATGGTACAGAATAAAGAATCCAGAATCCAGAAATATACCTATGCATAAATGAACAACCTATTTTTGACAAAGGACAAAATAACGCAGTGGAGAAAGGACAGCCTTTTCAACAAATAATGCTGGAACAATTGGATTTATACATAGACAAAATGAAGACTCAGAAGAGGAGAAGAAGGGGCGCTGGCGAAGGAAAGTCACTCCTTGCACCATTAATAAAAATTAACTCAAAATGGATCATAGACCTTAATATAAGAGCTAAAACTACACAACTCTTAGAGGAAAGCTAGGAGTAAATATACGAGTAAATCTTCATGACTTTGTGCTGGTCATTGGTTTCTTAGGTATAACACCAAAGCACAATCCATAAAAAAATAAGTGGATAAATTGGACTTTATCAAAATTAAAAACTTCTGCTCTTCAAAAGACACTGTTAAGAGCAGGAAAAGACAAGCCACAGACTGGAAGAAAACACTGGCCAAGCATATGTCTGATAAAGCACTTGTATCCAGAATAGGGAATTCCCTGGTGGTCCAGTCTTTAGGACTCTGCGCTTTCACTGCCAAGAATCCGAGTTCAATCCCTGGTCGGGAAACTAAGATCCCATAAGCCAAAAAAATAAATGAATACATAAATAAAAACGAATACAGAATATATAAAGAAACCTCAAATGCAATAATAAACAAAGAACCCAATTTAAAAGGGGGAGAAGGCAATATATTTGAACAGACACTTCACAAGAAGAAATACAGTTGGCAAATAAACACATGAAAAGATGCTCAACTTCAATAGCCATGAAGGAAATTCAAATGAAAACCACAATGAGATATCACTACATGCCTATTAAATGGCTACACTTAGAAAGACCTGCCACACCAACCTTGGTGAGTCTGTAGAGGAAATTACACTCTCATACACTGTGGGTGAGAAAGTTAAATAGTACAACCACTTTGGAAACCAATGTGGCAGCTTCTTTAAAAATTAGGCATATACCTGCCAGATTAACCCGCCACTCCTCTCCTAGGTGACTACCCAGGAGGAAAGGGAATATATGTTTATACAAACACTTGGACACAAATGTTCATAACAGCTTTATTTATTTATTTTTATTTTTTTGCGGGACACAGGCCTCTCGCTGCTGTGGCCTCTCCCACTGCAGAGCACAGGCTCCGGACGTGCAGGCTCAGCGGCCATGGCTCATGGGCCCAACCGCTCCGCGGCATGTGGGATCTTCCCGGACCGGGGCACGAACCCGTGTCCCCTGCATCGGCAGGTGGACTCTCAACCACTGCGCCACCAGGGAAGCCCATAACAGCTTTATTTATAATACCCAAGAGCTGGGGGAAAAACAAAAGTCCATCAAAAGATGAAAAGATAAACAAATCATGGTATATCCCATACAATGGAATACAACCTAGAATAAAAGAAAATGAACTATTGAGACACACAACAGCTGGATGAATCTCAAAGGAATGATGCTGAGTGAAAGAAACCAGACAAGAAAGGGTCTCAGATCAGTGGTTGCCAGGGAGGAGCGGGTGCTGTAAAGTGCACAAGGAAACCTTGGGGGTGATAGATATGTTCACTCCCTTGATGGTGGTGATGATTTCGTGGTTCGTATAGTCAGTCAAAATTTAACACCTTGTTCAGTGTAGTTTATCATATGCCAATGAGATCTCAACGAAACTGTTCTTTTTTTTAGAAAAATTTATTTATTTATTTATTTATATTTTTGGTTGTGTTGGGCCTTCGTTGCTGGGCGCGGGCTTTCTCTAGTTGTGGAGAGCGGGGGCCACTCTTCATTGCGGTGCGCGGGCCTCTCACTGTCGTGGCCTCTCTTGTTGCAGAGCACAGGCTCCAGGCACGCAGACTCAGTAGTTGTGGCTCACGGGCCCAGTTGCTCCGTGGCATGTGGGATCTTCCCAGATCAGGGCTCGAACCCGTGTCCCCTGCATTGGCAGGCAGACTCTCAACCACTGTGCCACCAGGGAAGCCCCAAAACTGTTCTTTAAAAGCACTCAAGAGTGAGCACAGGGTCAGCAGAGAAGCCCTCACCGGATCTCTAGGGCTCCCGCGAGCTCACCCCACCCCCACTGCTGCCCCCAGATGACCAAAGTCTGTTGGCAGGAGTTATGTGTGCGAAAACGATGGCTAGAATAGCTGGAATTCTTCATATAAATTCCAGGAAATCCAGGGACTTCTGGGCACCATATGAAAACATAAGAGGGAAAAAATGGCTCATTTTCTGAGAAAAACGAAGCATATTTTATGGGGTCATGGAGCCTCTGAAATACCACCACCAACCATTTCTCCTGATGCTTGTTGGTGCTGGGGTTGGATGTGGGGAAGAGAAAACCCCAGTTCTGCCTGTCCTTTCCAGCCAGGGTCTCACGCAGAGGTGGTCCTGGCACCCGTCGAGGCTGACGGGAGGGGACCGAGGAGATGGGACTCCTACGGGCATCCGGGGAGGGAGGGCAGGCTGGTGCAGGCCTCCAGGCCAGCAGATGCCCCAAACTCAGACGTGTGGGAAATTAGGCTGTTGGGGGCAGTTAAAGCATGGGGACCCCAGTGTGACCCTGGCGGAGACTGTGTCACCTGCGGCTTTCCCGGGTGCCCAGACCAAGGTGGGGGCTGATCCCAGCAAGGGCAAGCTCTTCTCTGCAGGTGGAGACGCACACGTATGCCCGTGCAGCTGCCCCGGCTGTGGGCAAGGAGCAGACCCCACCACCCCTGTCCTCCAGACCAGATCAAGCTATAATAGCCCAGCTTTCACTTTGTAACAAGTTCTCTTCCATTCAACAGATATTAATTGAGTGTCTACCACGTGCCAGGTGCTCTGGTCTCTGGTAATCCCAGCCCTCATGGAGCTTACATTCCAGTGGGGAAAACAGACCAAATACAAGACAAATAAATAAACACACAGTGTGTCAGATGGCTGTAAGTGCAGTGAAGAAAAATAAAGCAGAGACAGGAGAGGAGGCAAGGGTAGAAGAATGGGTGGTGGGTGGAGCTGGGAGGGAAGAGGTGGAGTCACATGGCATGACCCGCCCTTTTCTCACCTGTGATGGGTTTTCCCCCTGGTCTTAGAGCAGACAAGGAATCAGGGTGAACTTTGTTGTTCCCTCGGCAGCTGTATCCAAGGCCCGCTTGTATTCTCAGCAGCTTCTCCTGGACAGGAGGAGGGCATCATGGCAGCCCCCCTCTCCCCACTGCCCCATCACAGCCATTCCTGGGGCTGCCCGTCCCTGGGCCCAGTGATGAGCTAATTACCCCCAAAACTGAGTACTTTCCTCATCTCTCTACCAAGACTCCTCCCACTAATCCCACCTCCTAAACTCAGAAAAGTCATGGCCCGCAGTCTCTCATTATTTTCTGAGTCGTTACCATGTACCTTCCATTTATTCAGGCCTGTTTCTCTGCCCATGATCATGACACACCAATTCCTATTTCTGTGCCTTTTCTCCCATGCTGCTCCTCACCTGGAATGCCCTCCTCCTATTCACACATTTTTCATACTCAAAGGTAAAGCTGTAACCCACATATTTCTAGAACCCCTCCCTGCCCACATCAGCCCTATGAAGCCCCTCTTCTTGAGCTCTAAGAGCACACAGCATCTGAGCCTCATAAATGAGGCAATAAGATCTCTGCGTTCCACTGTTACCCCCTGCTGTTAGTCTGGTCCCATCCTGGGTGTTCCTCCTTGAGAGTCAAGATCAAGCTGAGCACACAAAAGGTACACCACGGATATAGCTGATTTCTCCCTAAAAACAAGGCTTTGTTTCCTCCAAATTTTCCCCTCTCCATCTGAGAAATGGAAATGGTTTGGAAAATTCCAACATGGGAGTGTTCAGACTTATTTGAGTTGTGCAAGTGGGAAAAAATGTGCTTTTCCCAAAATTAACAAATTCCCCCAGCCTTTCCTCTGAAAGCAATTCACGAACCTCTGAGCCCAGTGTGTAAGCTCGCCAGTTTCTTTTCTTCATCTCTCTGAAGAATGAATTGCCCTCCTGTTTGTATGTTGTATGCACACATGTATTTGTGAGTAAATGAGGAGGATGGAATCAGAGTAGAAATTAACTGATCTTGAAAATGTAGCAAGTGACAAGTGGAGACTGGCGAGCCCTTTGATGCACAGGTCCCTGGCTTTCCAGTGTGCTCAAGAGACAAGTTCTTAACACCAGTATGCTCCCACCCGTCTCTATGCTCCCTCTGCATGTATCCAAATTCATTCATTCATCCATTCAACAAACAGTAATTGAAAATCAAATGTGGTTGGCAGTTTCTAAAATGGCTCCCAATGGTCCCATTTCCTGGTAACTATATTCTTGTGTAATCCCCTCCCCTTGAGTGTGCACTGGACCTAGCGACTTGCTTCTAATGAACAGAATGCAGCAAAAGTGATGGGACATCACATCCAACATTAGTTTACAAAAGACAGTAGCTTCCACCTTGCTTGCACTCTCTGTGGTTCTCCTTGTTTACTCATTCTGGTGAGGTCAGCTGCCCCATTGTGAGATGTCCTATGAGGGTGGACTCTGGCCAACAGCGAGAAGTGGAGGCCCTCAGTCTAACAGCCTGCAAGACACTGAATCCTGCCAGCAACCCTGTGAGCCGGAAGCAGATCCTCCCCACTCAGTTCTTCAGATGAGATTGCAGCCACGGACATGTTGATGGCAGCCTAGTGAGAGATGCTGAGCCAGAGGATCCAGTAAAGTTGCATCCAGGTTCCTGACCACAGTAGTTATAAGACAGTAAACGTTGTCATTTTAAGCCATTAAATTTGCGGGTAATTTGTTACGAAGCAATGCATGATTCATACACCAACAATGTGTCAAGCATTGTTCTTGGTCCTGGGACATAGCAGAGGACAAAACATACACACAACCCTGCCCTCATGTAGCTGACAGCCTAGTGAGGGGAGGCAGATGATAAACAAAGCCTGGTGAAGGGGAATGGGAAATTGCCAGGGTTTCGGGTAAGCAGTAACTGGGGTTGACAGTAGCTGTAGGGTATTTGGAAAGGCCTCCCTGAGAAGGTAGCATCTGAGCAGAGACCAGCAGTGAAAGCGTGGGCCATGGGCTATCTAAGCGGAAAGTGTTCCTTACAGAAGGAATGGTCTAGAATACATTTTTGTTTTGCTTGGCAAAATAACATTTAGAGAAGGAAAGGCTTCTGGCTTCTCGTTTTAGCCTGTAGGAAAAATAACCAAACCCAGGCAGCCCACCAGAAATGCATTCCAACTTTCCTCCTGCTCCAGAGAGAGCTCTGGGTCCAGACAGAGGTAAGCTGTGTTTCTGTTTTGTTTGCTTCCTGTGTCCCCAATATAGGCAGTTACTCACCTTGGCAGGTGGGGCTTCTGTGATTTTAAGAGAGGGAAGGACGCCGCCTAATGCCTCTCCATCCCGCCCTCTGCCCTGGAGTGGCTTTCTTACTTGATACAGAGTATAGGATGTAGGGATTGGGTGGCTGGGATCCCAGGCCAGAGGGATACCATCTGGAGAAGACTTGAACGGTCCCATTCACTTTGAAATCCCTGGGGTGAGCTACCAATTCACATTGGGCCAGACCCCCTGAGGGTCTAAGACATCTATCCAGAGCCACTCCAGCGGCTGAGAGCTGGCTGGAGACAGGGGCACTGATGACCACTCACTTCCATCCGCACAGCCCTTAGGCTTATCTGAGGAATTCAAGGGAAGACCAGTTTACAAAATGTTTTTTACTTGCCCTGTGAAGGAAGTAAGCCAGATAAAGTTGTCCTATTGTGTGTGAAAGTGGACGTCTGGGTGCACTCAGTGATTCTCCTTCCCACCCCACCTGCCCAGAGTGAGGCTGGACACCAGAGCTGCTCAGTGGAGATGGTGATTTGTGAGAGGAGGTGCCAAGAGCAGCTCTCCTGCCAAAATCTGACCTGAGCCAGATCTGATCCCTTGGTCCAAGTCAGAATCAAATGCCTGCCTCTGACTTCTGTCCGACACTGGCTTTGCTTGATGCCTCTCACATCCTAGAAAGAAGGGGTGGACTTTCTCTCCAGCCTGTGGTATCCAGGACAGCCTGGCTCTACAAGGGCCCCACCTTGGCAGCCAAGAGTGCTCTGTTTCTCCAGACAGGAGGCAAGGACAAAATAAAGACCAAATTCCAACCAATAAAAACCCACATTAAGGGAACACTTAGAAAGCAAAAGGAAGATGACCCCGAGTAAAAGCATGGAGATGAAGGAAGGAATAGAGAACAATGAAAAGGGTAAATATATGGTAAAACTAAATGAATATTGATAATATATAAGAACATAATAATAATGCCTTGTGAGGTTTAAAATATATATGGAATTAAAATACATGACAACAAGAGCACAAAAGATGGGAGGGGAGTAATGGAGTTAATTAAAGTGTTCTAATATCTTTGCATTGTCCTGAAAATGGTAAAAATATTAATTTATATTAAACTTTAATAAGTCAAAGGTACATATTATAATCTCCAGAGTGACCACTAAAAAATAATAAAAGAATATGTAACTAATAAGTTAAATGGGATGGAATAATAAAAAGTGTTTAGAAAGCAAAAAAGGAGGAAAAAGAAAGCAAAAAACAAGTGAAACAAATAAAACACTAATAGTGAGATGCTGGATTTAAACTCAAAGATATTAGTAATTTTATTAAATATATTCAATAAATGGGCTAAATGCTCCAATTAAGATCAAAGATTATCAGATTATTTCAAAGGAAGGCTGACTTAGGGAGCATGCACCCTTTTGCCTTGCTCCCCTTAGCCTTAACCCTCTTAATTATTGGGAGACTGACTTGATTGCTGGAGCCTCAGTGGCCATCTTGCAACCACGAGGCTGAGTCTAGAATCTGTGGGCAGAGGATGGATGAGCAGAAAGAAAAAAATAGGCTGGGACACTAAAGATGCTGTGGAGCTACCATACCAGCCCTAGACAACACACCTCCAACTTCATGCTTTATGAAAGAAAAACAAATCCCTAACTTTTTAAAGTTTAAACCACTCTGTGTGTGGTGCCCAATGCTTGTGGCTAAGCACAATTCCTGATATACAAGGTTGAGGATATTACATCTGCAAAACCCTTTGAGTGTCAGATACTAACCTTAAACCAATTAAAACCACTGGGTTGTGTACCATGCAAAACCTCTAATGAGCACAATGTAACTTAGACCATTTGGACCAATCAGACTGCAGGGGAGTTTAGTGGATTGGGGCCAGCCACAGGAATGCCCCATAAGTGCCTATCTCTCATACTCAGAGGGATGTTGCTATGGGGGTATAAGCAACTTAAACGAGTTAGCGGGGGAAAGTGATTTCTTGTAGGCAGCCAACAATCACAAAACAACATGGATATTCCCATGGCAAAAACAAATGTCCATGAGTTCATTGCATCCATTTACCAAATATTTATAGAGCATCTTCTATGTGCCAAACATTGTTCTAGCCAGCAGGGATGCAGCAATGAACAAAACAGACAAAACTCCCTGGCTTCTTGCAGTTTACATTCTAGTGTGGGAGAGAAGCAATAAGCAAATACATAAGTGAAATCAATTGCGTATAGAACGGTAATAAGTTGATGGAGAGAAACAGTGGAGGAAAGAGAACAGGGAATGGGGTAGGTTGCAAATTTTTTAAAATTAATTTATTTTATTATTTATTTATTTTTGGCTGTGTTGGGTCTTCGTTGCTGCACGTGGGCTTTTTCTAGTTGTGGCAGGCAGGGGCTACTCTTCGTTGTGGTACACGTGCTTCTCATTGCGGTGGCTTCTCTTGCTGCAGAGATGGGGTCAAAGTGCGCAGGCTTCAGTAGTTGTGGCTCGCGGGCTCTAGAGTGCAGGCTCAGTAGTTGTAGCGCACGGGCTTAGTTGCTCCGCAGCACGTGGGATTTTCCCAGATCCAGGGCTCGAGCCCATGTCCCCTGCATTGGCAGGCAGATTCTGTGCCACCAGGGAAGTCCAGGTTGCAACTTAAATAATGATTATTCGGTATGATTAGGGAAGGTCATACTGAGAGGTGATGTTTGATAAAAGATCTGAATGGAGAAAGTAGGAGACAAAAGACATGGGCAAAATGTTTCAACCCACTCATGGCAAAGCAAGAGGAAAGATTCCAGAAAAATACAACTTGTCTTCATGGATGGCTTTGGCTGAGGGTGCTGCTTGCTTCGGAACTGCCCTTAAGTCTTAGGGAGGGGCAATCGAGCATATGGGAGGTCCCATTGCAAAGTAGTGTAAGGTGAGAATTTACAGAACTGCTCTGTGGTGAGGGTAATTATTACACGCATTCTGGATGCCATTAGAAAGATCATTCCATTTAATGCTCAGAACAACCCTATGTATGAGATGGGTTCTATTGTGATGCTCGTTTTACACAAGACGAGAAGGAGGTTCATCTTTTGGCCAAAGGTGGCAAAGCTAGTAAATGGGGAGGGAAGCTTCCCTCGTTGATGCCCTCAGCACCTCAGAAACCCACTCATCCTATTTCCAGGGCCGACATCAGGCCGACATTGGGGGAAGGGCCAGGGCTACAGAGAATGCAGAAGAAGTAAAGATAAGGGAATACTAAGAAGTCTTGGCCCCCCTTGGAAGCCTGAACTGAGCGTTTCTCTCCTCCTCTGACTGAAGCATTGAAATGGGTTCTGTGGTTCCAGGGGCCCGGTGACAGCGCAGGTGCAGGGGACAAAGGGCCAGGTCTTAGCATTAAGGGCTTCGCAGCTGCAGAGACCAGGGGCTCTGCCCTCACCTAGGCCCCATCCCACCCCTCGACCCCATTGCCCCACCCAGCTGCTCCCCTGGACCTTCCTTGCTAGGCCCTTATTCCTCATGGAAATGAGGCTGAGGGGCAGACACTTTCTTGGTGGCACTTTTATAGGCCCCGACTCAAAGGGAGGGGTCTGGAATGTGCAGGGGACATTAGCTCTCCTGGGGAACCCCAGCTGGAGCCTGCTCAGTCCCTCTAATCTGCTCGTTGTAAACAGGACATCTCAGCCACCAGGAGTTGGACGCCAGTGTGTGCCAGGACATGAAGATGTCTGAGCCACGGGACGCTCCTCAGGGCTCCACTCCCCCGAATGGAGATAGAGTTCCCAAGTGAATACGCGTGAGAGGAGACCCAAAGTTCTCTCTTTTTTCTCTCCCTCCTGTTTATCAAGTGGTTGGTCCTCACCACAGCCCAGTGAGGGAAACTCCATTTCATAGAGGAGGGGGCTGAGACAGAAATGAGATGGTCACACGCTCAAGATTCTGCTGATGCAAAGCCCTGGTTCTTTTCTCTTTTTTTTTTTTTTTTTTTTTTTTGGCCGCACTGCACGGCTTGCAGAATCTCAGTTCCCTGAGATTGAACCCGGGCCCTCGGCAGTGAAAGCACGGAGTCCTAACCACTGGACCGCCAGGGAATTCCCAGCCCTGGCTCTCAGTCACTGTGATGTGGTCTTTCTCTCCCCTCCCCTCTCCCCAGTTTTCTCTTTCTGATCTTTTAGTCCTCGCTCTGTCTTCTTCCCTTCTTCTTTTCCTCTTTCCCTTTCTTCTTCGTATGCATTGATCCAATAAATATTTATAATTCAACTATTTTTTGCCAGGCACTGTGCTTGGCACTGACAATAAAGCAGTGAAGAAAGACAATCCTTCCTCATCAGGTTTACTTGTCACTGGGGGAAGACTGACAATGAGGAAACAATCTAACGCACAAAATATTAGGTGGTAAGGGAATCGCTGGTTCCATTGTGAAGAGAATAAGAAGCAAGATGTGCTGGAAAGCATGGCAGGTAGGGGTGTTTTCAGTAGTGTGGTCAGGGACAGCCTCTCTGAGGAGGTGACATTTGAGATCAGACATGAAGGAAGAGAAGGGACCAGCCACGGGCAGAGGTGGAGCAGAAGCATTCCAGGTGGTGGGAGCTGCAGGCTCAAAGATCCCAGCGTGAGGGATAAAAGGCCAGGGCGGCTGGAGCACTGTGAGCTCCAGGGAGACGGGGCAGCAGAGCCGAGAGGGGCCACGCAGAAAAGACTCTGATGTCATTCCGAATGCCTGACCAAGTTTTTCAGGAAAGGAGCTACTGTGATCTAAGTCGTGTTTCTAAAAGATCACCCCAATTGTGATGGGGAGAATAGTTTGAAGGGGGCAGTCGTGGAAGCAGGGAAATGAGTGAGGACACGATTGCAGAGCCAGGAGAGAGAGGGCAGTGGTGTGGACTAGGGTAAAATTAGTAGCGCTGGAGAGAAATGGGCATTTACTAGGCACCTCCTAAGTGCCAGGTGCCAAGACCTGAGTAAGACCCGTGTCTCTGCCTTTGTAAGGTGTCCAGTGAGAAGATGGTCATGGGAACAAGCTCACTGGCTGCTCTTCTGAGTGTGGAGAGAGAGGTCTGTACAGGTACAGGGGACCAGGTAGGAGGGGCCAACTCCACCTCAATGGGGATAGGAGGCTATGGAGAGAGCTCAGGGGGCTCTTCCAAACCTGCACCTACTCAGATGCAGATGACAATGCCTGCAGCTGAGCTCAAGGCCGTGCCGGTGGATCGCACTCATGACACCAGTGGTGCCTGTAGAAGGAAAGTAATGGCACAAAGTGTTCAGACATGTCAATGTAAAAGCTGGCAGTGAAGCTATTTAGAAACTTAAAGAATGGAATCCCTCCCAGTAGGCAGTTGACTTTTTCAAGAAGTCGGTAGACCTCCTCCCAGTAATCACCAAGCTGAGTCCTTAAGGATACATTGGGTCTCCCAGGCAAAGAAAGGAGATACTCAGGGCATCCCCAGGAGATGCATGTTCAAAGGAGAGACCAAGAGGAGAGGGTCTGAGGACTTGGGTCGCCGACTTGCTACCCATGCGAGTGAGCCACCTTGGGAGTCGATTCTCCAGCCCCAGTCAATACCTCAGAGGACTTCAGCCCCACCAGTGTCTTGGCTGCAACCTCACGAGAGACCCTGTGCAGCCAAACCACTCTCCCACAGATAAGATTTCGTTAAACTCTCACAAAAAAAAAAAACAACATGAGGTGAATATTATCCCCAGACAGTGTCCAGCACATAGTAGATTTGTGTATTACTGTGGACTAGGCAGCAATAATAAATAAACCCCAAGTTGCAGCAATTTAAAAACCAAGAAGTTTATTCTTTTCTCACAAAAATCCCAGGGCAGGTTGTGTGTAATCTGAAAATCCAATGAATATAACATTGGCTACTGTATTAGTCAGGGTTCTCCAGAAAAACAGAACCTATAAGATGTGTGTGTGGAGGGAGAGAGTGAGAGAGAGAGAGAGAGAGGGAGAGAGATTGATTGATTGTAAGGAATTGGCTCACACAATTGTGGAGGCTGCCAAGTCCAAAATCTGTAGGGTAGGCAGGTTGGAAATTCCAGTAAGATTTGATGTTGCCCCTTGAGTCTGAAGGTAGTCTGGAAGCAGAATTCCTTCCTTTTCTGAGGTTCTCAATCTTTTCTCTTAAGGTCTTCAGCTGATTGGATGAGGCCCACCCACATTATGGAGGGCAGTCTGCTTTACTCCAAGTTTACTGATTTCAATGTTAATCACATCTTCAAAATACCCTCACAGCAACATCTAGACTGGTGTCTGACCAGACAGCTGGGCACAACAGCCTAGGCAAGTGAACACATAAAATTAACCACCACAGCTACCTTTCTCTTAAAAAAAAGCTACTTAGATTAAGTTGCCTTTTATATCAGTGAATTCAATTCAATATGAATTCTTTTTCTATGCATAAAAAACAAACATTTCGGGCTTCCCTGGTGGTGCAGTGGTTGAGAGTCCGCCTGCCGATGCAGGGGACATGGGTTCGTGCCCCAGCCCGGGAAGATCCCACATGCCGCGGAGCGGCTGGGCCTGTGAGCCATGGCCGCTGAGCCTGCACGTCGGGAGCCTGTGCTCCGCAACGGGAGAGGCCACAACAGAGAGAGGCCCGCGTACCGCAAAAACAAAAAACATTTCTGGGGGGAAAATGTGTTGCCATTTGCTTTGCTGAGGAGGCAACATTGATAAAATACGCCAAGCATTTTATTGTGTATTATTTATTTATCCTGCTTGTGTGTTACTGGTCTATTGCCTCCTTATAGACACCTCATACCCCACACTCATGCCCCACTCACCTCCAGACACACACTCACCCTATGCATCAGATGTCTGCATCATTGGCCTGGGACACAGGCCAAACAGGCCTCTGTGTAGCCTACATTGGCATGCTGCAAACTGGTGCACATTCCCGGGGTGTCTATGGACTTGCCAAGGACTATGAGGGCACCAGTGTTTTAACAGAACCGGTTTCCTGATCTTCAGTTTACTTGTACAACCTCTTAAAACTGGCCTACCTGGGAGTCCTGTGATAGAGGTGTCCTGCTGGACTCCTTCCCATCCCCACTCTCAGCCTCACCCTCTCCACAGGGCAAAGCAGTCTCACTCACGTGCATTGCCCCACCCAGGGCCAGAATCCCAAACAAGAGGACATTTAACACACACCCCATCCATATCATTGAGCAATAGATTTCCAACAAAACGATACTTTGTTTAATAATTATTTTTCAAAATGTGTAATATGTTTTGTTTTGATCAATTGTGCACTAATAATAATTGCAATAATAACTCAATTCAGGATAGAAATGTTTAATTCCTAGAGCCTTACAATCACAGACAAGTTTTAAATGTTTCAAATTATTTTTGGAAATTTTTTTATTGAAGTATAGTTGGTTTCCAATGTTTCAGGTGTACAGCAAAGTGATTCAGTTATTCATATATACATATTCTTTATCAGATTCTTTTCCATTATAGGCTATTACAATATACTGAATATAGTTCCCTGTGTTATACAGTAGGTTCTTGTTGTTTATTTTATATATAGTAGTGTGTGTCTGTTAATCCCAAATTCCTACTTTATCCCTTCAATAAAAATATAATCTTTTTAAAGTTTAATTTATATTTTTATTGAAGAGAGGAACAAGGAGGGATCATTAAAAGACTTTCTAGCATAAAAATATACTAGAAGAGAAAAATTTCTGTGGAAAAGAGAATAGAAATACGATTTCAAGAAGAAAAGAACTAACTAGAATTTCTGATTTTTTAAAAAAAGATCTTTCATGTAATTTTATTTCCCTAAAGCATATTGGTGAGTATCAAATTGTGATAATATTTAGAGCCCATATGATACATTTAAAAGAGCAATTGAGCAGTCTTATTTTTAAATATCATTTTTACTGAAAATCACATCAGTTGGAACTATTTAAACTTCTGCTATAAATTTAAGTGTTAACTTAAAAGCATGCTAGAGAGCAAAAAATGTTCAAAAGTGCTTGGTGTATGTGAGAAAATATTTCAAGGCCACTGGCCTAGAGTATCCCTACACATACCAGATGGAGCCCACCCAGCCTCTCCTAGGCCCACAATCATGTAGCCTGGCACCAGGTCATCTGTCAAGTTTACTAGCGGTGGCCATGGGTATCTCTACGGTGGTTGTCACCTCATCTTCATGCTTGGAAGAGCAAGTTTCCCCTGGAAACAATAGCCCACTTTGTCCCAGGCAGTGCCTGGGAGACTTCTTATCTTACTATGAATTAATTCTCATAACAAATTTATGGTTAAATACCATTTTTATTCTTATTTTACACATGAGGAAACCAAGGCTTAGAGAAGTTAAGTCACTTGCCCAAGGTTACCCAGAGAGTTTATGGTCCATCTCCAGCTCAAAAGGAAAGGCAAGCCACAGGCAAAACATTTGAACAGACACCTCATAAAAGAAGATGTATGAGTGCCAAATAAGCATATGAAAAGATGCTCATCATCACTATTCATCAGAGAGTTGCAAACTAAAACCATGATGAGACACCATCATGGACCCACTAGAATGGGTAAAATTTTAAAGGCTGATAATAACAAGTGTAGACAGATGTGGAGCAACTGGATGTCTCATACATTCGTGGTGGGTATGTAAAATGGTTCAGCACTTTGGAAAACAGTGTGGTGGTATCTTATCAAGATACACACACTTTCCACATACCCAGCAATTTCATTCCTAGCTGGTCACCCTAGGGAAATAAAAATGTGTGTCCACACAAAGACTTGTATGTGAATATTCATAGCAGCTTTATTTATAATAACCGAAAACTGGAAACTACCCAAATGTCCACCAACTGATGAAAGGACAAACAAACTGTGATACATGCCCACTCTGGAATATTGCTCATTGATTTAAAAAAAGGAACAGAATACTAATACAGGCAACAAGTTGAAAGAATCTAAAAAGAATAATGCTAAGTGAAAGAAATTAAGCTACATGCCAAAGACTGCTGCTGTATGATTAATGATTCTATTTATATAAAATTCTATGGGAATTCCCTGGCGGTCCAGTGGTTAAGACTCCGTGCTTTCACTGACTAGGGCGTGGGTTCAATCCCTGGTCAGGGAACTAAGATCCTGCAAGCCACGCAGGGCAGCTAAAAAAAATTTTTTTAATTAAATGAAAATAAAATTCTAGAAAAGGCAAAACTGTAGTGACAGAAAGCAGACCCGCAGTTTTTGGGGCTTGGGGATCAAGGGAGGAAACTTCCTGCAAAGCAGTGCAAGGAAACTCTTTAAAGAGATAGAAAAACTCTAAATCTTTATTGTGATTGTGGTTATACCACCGTACACAACTATCAAACTCCATCAAACTGTACGTTAAAAAGGTCGAATTTTGTTATATATTATATATATTCTTATATACGTTATATTACATTGTATCTTACTAAGATATAAGATCTTGTCCAGAAATAATGATAACTGACCTGCCTGACCCACGACCCTGCCTCTCCCTCTTTCTACCATCTCCTCCTCACGGCTGATGTCCTTTTGTTTCTGCTGACCTCAGAGGAAGCACTCTCCCTGTACCCCTCCAAGATCTCTTCTTTGTCCTAGGGCCAGATTCCGTGTCTCTTCCAGCACCAGCCATTTGGATTTGGGCTGCTTTGGGGAGGAGTTTGCCAAAAGGGTCTGAAAAAGCAGGCCAGAAAGCCAAGACCCACTGGGCTTTCAGGAGAGTTTAGCAAAGGACTGGCCTAAATATGGGCTACATTCTTCACTGTCTCCAACTCTGCGGCCACCTTAGTTTCCACCAGGATGATACACTGGACACTCCCAATTGTCTACTGCCTGATACCTTTTCAGACAGTGTAATTTCTTTCAGCCTGTCCTCACCCATGTGGGTGCCTTAAACAAAGATATGGTTTCTTTCCTGCAGATGTTTTTCAGACTCCACACAGGTTGATGCCATCGTGGATCTCTAAGGAAGGAATACTGTTTATGGAGTCTCCCTGGCACAGCTGACTGCTCGTGGAGCACCCCACAGGGCCAGTACCCACACAACACACCCTGAGAGCCTCTTGCATGAACTAAGCCAGATATTGTGATGTTTCCCAAGTGACTCTCCATCCCCTACCCATTCGAACAACAGAACCTTTCCAACAGGGCTGAAAGGCCAGAGACTCGGCCCTCAGGAGGCAGCAAAGCTGCGCCTGGGAGAGGCGGTGTTCTCCCCACCACCCTCTCCCGTGAATGCACCAAGAGGAGAGGGGTCAGACGGGAAGCAAGGACAGCTCCAGGCCAGCCTTCGCCCAGAGACCCAAGTTCGGAAGACGAAGCGGTGTCTGAAGGAGAATCATCCGCTTCCTGGAGCTGCAGCTCTGAAACCCCAAGCCTCAAGTCTTCCTGTCCGATGTCCTAGCTGCAGCCGTACAGGGCCTGAGTGGCAGAGCCCCGGAGCGTGCGTCACGCAGACAGCTCGCGTCACGGAAGCACCCCCAGCCCGGCTTATCCTGGGCGGAGGTACGGGGACCCAGCCCACCACAGCAGGGAAAGCAAGCCCCGAAGTTGTAGAACTAGCTCAACAACCCTGAGCTTGCCAGCTTCCTGCCCCAAGTGCCCACACCAGTCCCGACATGGCGTGGAATGAGCCACCTCGGTGAGAAAAACCAGGAGGAGACCCAGTCCAGCCGAACTGGGAGGAAGCAGAGACCAGCACCTTCACCCTGGCTCCGCCCCAGGCCCCGCCTCCCGGACAGGACAGACTTGAAAGGGAAAAGCCTAACCCCTCAGCGAAAGAAGGCTGGGGAGGAGAGAGCAGGAGAGGAATGTCAACAAAATTCTGGAAAAGGGAAAGCAGATAGATGAGGTTTTAGCTTTCCCCGCACTGCTGAGTGTTCCGGGAGGGAAAGAAGCAAGGTCAGTGGAGCCTCAGACCGTCTTAGCAAACGGAGCCTCCAGCATCTAGAGACTGAAGGCTGTGGTCGGAGCCCTGGGGTCTGGCACAGCTCACTCCCCCAACCCCCTTCTGCTCCCTTTTCTTGTTCGGCTCTCCAAACACAGGAAGCCAGGCTTCCAGCCTCCAGCAGGAAATTCAGAGGATCCTTCACTGGGAAACTGACTGGTTCAAGGGAATCGACCTACATATTATGATATTTTGGGGTCCTCCACATCAGGGCCAAAACCGTATCCCATCCTTTATCTGTGAGACCCACCAAGAAACTGGCTCTGCATCCACATGGGGCTTCCCTCAGCTGTTAACCGCCTCCCTCTTAAATAGGACCAGACAGCCAAGAATCAAAGTCATTTGAGGGAAGCCTTAACTACGAAAAACACAGACCAAAGCAAACAAACAGAAAAAAATGAACTCCAAGGAAACAGAGATAATGTGGAGATGGCAATAAGAAAAACAATTTTCATTATAATCACCACTTCCAGAGGGATAAGAGAAGATCGTTAATTCATGTAACAAGAGGATGATGTTATAAAAGAGAACACTGGGTAAGGAACATCTCTTGAAAATTAGAAATGACAGCAAAATATGGAAGGGTTGAAATATAAAGGGGTGGAAATTTCCCAGAAAAATGAAGATAACAGGAAAAAACATTTAAAACTTAGAGAAGCATTTTGGGAGTTCTAACATCCAAACAACTGGTGTTCCAAAAAAGAGAACAGTTAAACTGCAGGAAAGTAACAACAAAATCATAAGAGAAAATTTCCCAGTGCTTAGGGACCTGAAGTGCCAGAATGATGGACCCATCAAGGGCCCAGAGCAAAGAAATATCCCTGGGAAATTTCAGGACAACGGACATGCTGAGAAAATGCTAAAAGCTTCCAGAGAGAAAACGGTTTCTATCCAGAGATCACTACTCAGAATCACATCATTTTCCTCAATGGCAACACTGGAAGCAAGAAGAAAATGAAGCAACACTGTCAAAATACAGAGGGAAAATTATTTCTAACCTAGGATTTTATACCCAGCCAACCATCAATAGTGTATGAGGGTAGAGTAGAGACACTTTGAGACATAAAATGGTTAAAAACATTTGCCTCCCACAGTTCTATTCTTAGGAAGATGAAGACAAGGGATCCAGAAAACAAGGAACCAAACAGAAGTGAGGGGAGGACCCATGGTGAAGATGAAGGGAGATCTCAGGATGAAAGCTGTTTGGTGGGACTAGAGAGCAGCCCACCCAACTCTCCAGGAGGGAGGACGCCAAGGCCAAAATGGACCTGATTGAACGCCAGTGGGTCTACCCTCACTGAGTAGAATTTTAGGGTTCTGTCTATCCCTTTGGGCACAAATCAATGCTAAATATATAGCATGCCAAGAAAATGAAAAAATGAGGCAAATATTTAACTCCAAGAAAAACAAGAGTTGTACAAGAAAGGAAGTGTACTCATGGCACAGTAGGTGATTCAGCTTTTAGCAATATTTACACAGTCACAATAACATAAACACTGAATAGTAATTTAACCAAACTGTCATGTTTCCATGTGAAGGATGGAGAAGTGTGTATGTGTTTAAGTGTCTGTGTGTGTATGCGGTGAGTAAGAAGTAGTAGGAAGTAGATAGGCAGTACCTAAAACAGAAACACCATGGAATAAAAGAAGATTTTTTAGAAATTTAGGTGTAAATAACAGAACATCTAAAAGACTTGAAAGTGGTTGTCTCTTGGGAATGAAATTTGGTGGGGAGAAGAGTACGACAGGGTGCTGCTTTTTACATTGTACTACTACTTGCCTTTTTAAAATGTTTTTCTTTTCTATGGAGTGTACTTGACTTATAATAAACCATGCTGGTTAAAAGTACACAATTCGATAAATTTGGGCCTACGCACACCATACTCCCCCAAAGTTTCCTTGTGTCCCTTTCTTTGTAGTCCCTCCCACCCAGGATCATTCCTGGACAGGGACCTATGGGTGACTGGAGGTCAGGAACCACCTGTGAATGGCTCAACACCTCCCCCTTCGGTCTGTGTTTCTAGTGCAGGTTCTCCAGATGCCAGGCTGGGGAAGACCTCACAGGCCATCTTGGCCTTTAGCGCTCGACCTGAGGAGCACCTCCTAGTAGAAGCCTGCCTAACTCCCTCCCTGTGCCTCCAGAACTTTCCGTTCTGCAGTGTACTGGCCTCTTTCTCTCCCGTGCCCAGTGATCCATGACCTCCACAAAGATGGAGACCCCCTTCAATTCAGAGGGCCTGGCTTAGAGCAGATGCTCAGGAAATATTTGTTGAATGAATACATGAAATAGAAGACAGAAGAGATGAACGGAAGGGTGAATGGGTGAGTAAATGAAAGGTATTTTCCCAATGATGTCAATGATGTCAGATTGTTTGTATTAAAGATGGCATCTCCTTAAAGAAAAAGGGAAAGCCCAGGAGAGGTTGAAATGCGAGGAAAACTCTGAAACACAATTGGAGCCATTAGTCCATTCTTGGAGGGACCTGGGAAATGCGTGTCCCTGGAATGAAACCTTGTCCAGAACATCCCTGCTGGCCGGCTCTGGGACCCCAGGTCCACCTTGGGAACCCTGGGTAGAGCTGTCCCCAGCAGCCAGGGATGTGTCTCACTAGGGGGCACTCTTCCATTACACTGGCCCTGCCCAAGCAGACACAGAAACCTGCCCCAGGCTCTTTTCTTCAAGGAACCCTGCAAACCCTGGGGCCTCCTCACATTCCCTGCGGCCTCTGGCCAAGAGCAGAGGTTCTTTCCAAGCAGCAGTGAGCATCCACCAAATCGGTACCCACTCAGTACAAAGTAGCTTTGCAGAAAAGACCGGTGTCTGGGGTTACGTTGATATTTCAAAATGATCTTCCCTCCTTTACTGCCTCAAATATGCCAGTTCTGAGATCTCCATCCCCATCACCTTCCCCAGCCTGAGGGCTGCTCAGATAAGAATAAATTGCAAAGTGGACTCCTGCAGTTTACCCGTTTATTCACAATATACACCGGATACACCTGTCGGCAGGGCTGGGCCAGTGGAAATTCTGGGCAGTTATAGACTCCAGAGCAGGGAGGGGAAATGGGAGCAGTGTTCAGAGATCCTGCCCCAGGGGGACTTCACTGCCCACAGGAATCATCCCAGCCTTGGGCCTGCAGAAACATCAGAAGCCAAGGGGCACGGATGGAGGCCAGGGGTTTGAGGGGCGTGTACAGTTTGGAAAGTTAGGACTCCTTCATTTTTTAGGATAACATCCTCTTACCTCAACCATTGTGGGGCCTAATTTCCAAAATGCTCCAACTCTGGAGGAATTAATCCCCCGAAAGACATAGACCCTGTGAAGCAGCCAGTGCCTGACGGAGATTCGGGCCTGATGCCTGGAATAGAAGGAGAGGTGGTGGTGGAAGGAGAGACTTAGGGGGAAACCTGGGGTGGGGGAGGGCCGAGAAGGGGGCAGAAAGTGGGCCACGGGGACTTGCAGAAGGACAAAGAGAAGAAGGTCCCCAGCTTGACTCTTGGAAGTGGAGATGGGAACTTCCATCCCAACGTCCAGGCTCTTCCTGTGAATTTGCTCCCTGCTCCAGATTCTGGTGGGCAGCCTGTGTCCCATAACCTGTCAAAGGAAGTGTCCAGGGGAAGCTGGAAGGGAGGATTTCACAACTAGCAGAGTCTTCCTTTGATGCTGCCCCCCTGAGCCCTGGAGCCCCTCCTTCGCCTATCAACCATTTGGGAAGTAAGGGGACCATTCCCTTCCCAGCTCCATGGGGGACCTGGGCTGCTAGAGTCTAGCTTAGAACTCGCCTTTATTTTTCCTGTTGGGTGCAGTGGGGAACAGTGGCAGGGTCAGACTGAGGCCACGTCACAGGCACAGACCCAGGCCGGAGCCCAGGCCCAGGCCCAGGCTAAGCAGGGATGAGGGTGTGGGTGCCTGGATCCCTTGCTAAGCCACGTACAGGCCTATGAGGCAGCCACACCCCTGGGAGCTGCACCCTCCTGAGCCAAGGCATCAAGCCTGGCTGACTCTGAGAACTGGGTCACCGCTGCATCTCTCCTGGGCAGGATTCCAGGTCCAGCCAGCCACACTCTCACCTGGGAAGAATCATTACCTGCAGGGAGAGGGGGCTAAGGGAGAGGGAGGCAGTGTGGACAGAGACGGACAAAGCTGGGAAGTAGAAAGCACTAGCTTACTAGGCGAGCCTCTCTTCCCCTGCTGTGTGCGTGTGTGTGTGTGTGTGTGTGTGTGTGTGTGTGTGTTAGCCGGCTGGCCAGCCCAGCGCCCACCTGTGCACACCTGCCTCTGGCACATCCGAGCTGTGATGACCCTCTTACCCAACCACCCTGCAGAGCCAGGCGGGTTCCACTGAGGCCCCTGGCCCTGCCCTGCCCTGCCTGCCTGGGAGGCCCTGCCCTCCATCCTTGCAGTGAGAAGGGAAAAAGAAGAAAAATGTGTGTAAATTTCCCATCCAGGTTTCAGGATCTCTCTCCCACTTCTGTCTCCGGAACACAGAGGTACACAATCAGGGGGTCCCTTTTAGGGCTGCAGCAGGCCTTCCCAATCCAAGATGTACCTCCTGACTCCAGCCATCTTGAGCCGGCCCCTTTCTGCAACCATCTCGAGGATGTTTGCCCAGCATTTTGTCCAGTGTCGCCACAAATGCCCCTGAAACACAGAGCTGTACCATGCGACCTTTTCCATGATTTTGCAACCGGAGTGCACATGCCCACACCCACTCTCACACTTCCACCAAGTGTTCCCAAGAAGAATGCTGTCCACAGGGTAAGAGGCCACCTGGGTACCTCTTCTCTGTTTCTTTTTATTTCTAAAATTCCTACCTATTGTATCTAGTCGGGACAGCGGCATCTTGGCCATAGCTCCTCTTGGTGAGGTGGTCCTTGGATGACCAAATATCCCCTAACTTGACACAAATGACTTATTTTCTCATTTGTCTTAGCCGATCACTTCAGGAATACCTTGAAGATACTGCAGGTTCAATTCCAGACCACCACAATAAAGTGAATATTGCAATAAAGCAAGTCACACAAATTTTTTAGTTTCCCAGTGCACATAAAAATTATGTTTCCAGTATACTGCAGTCTATTAAGTGTGCAATAGCATTATGTCTACAATAACAATGTACGTACCTTAATTAAAAAATACTCTATTTCTCATCATCTGAGCCTTCAGCAAGTCATAATCTTTGTGAAATAGTAACATCAAAAATCACACATTTCCATAACAAATATAATAAAAATGAAAAAAAATTGAAATATTGCTAGAATTACCAAAACGTGACACAGAGACAGAAAGTGCTCAAATGCGGCTGGAAACATGGTGTTGATTGATAGACTTGCTCAATGAAAGGTTACCACAAACCTTCAATCTGTGAAAAATGCAGTATCTGTGAAGTGCAGTAAAGCATAGCACATTGAAACGAGGTACTCCTGTGCTTGAAACACAATATTTGGCTTCCAAGTAAATCACACACACATACACACATTCTGGGGGAGGGTTTTATTAAAAATTAACAATGTCCCTGGCTAGTAAACAGCTCTTTGAACTTACCAAGTTTTTTGTCCCAGTCCCTTCCAGTGAATCTCGCAATTGCAAACTCCACCGTGAGGGGAGGTGCAGAGGACCCAGTCAGGGCTGGAAGTCAGCCCTCATTCTCAGGATGGACAGGGGCCTGGGCCTCACACATGGAGGTGTTGAGAGGCCCAGTGTGGTGAGGGTCCAGGAGGATCTGTCAGAGCAGGCTTTCAGAAATGGGGGTTTCCACCGGCACAGATGGACCAGCCTAGTGCAAAGGCTGGGGAGGAAGGGTCCCAGGGGCAGAGGCCAGAATTCCATCCAGAGGGGGAACAGCAGAAGCAGCAGAAGTGGACACAAGGGAGGGCTCCTGGCTGGCAGGGTTGTGGATGGAAATGAAGAAACCAGAACAGAGAGAGGGCAGATGAAGAGAGGAGGGCTCCCAGGGCCTTCCCTGTCCACCTAGGGAACCTGGATTCTGGTGGCTGCGGAAAAGTTCTGGGAATGAGAACCCACAGCCCGCTGGCTACCTGGCTTCATCACTTACTCTCTGTGTGACCCCTAATTTATAAAACACGGGTGATAACAGAAATCCCTGGGAGGATAACTGGAAGGGCTGGATGGGAGGACCAGGCCCAAGAAGCACGGTGCGCGCTTTCCGTAAAGGGCTGCTCCTTACTAACTTCTTCGGGAAGAACTGGACAAAGCGCCTGGCGGCGGGTGATTCAGCTAGTTAAGTGGATCAAATTAACCAGGTTTTTCAACCCAGATTCACCCTTCCTGAAGAGACAGATCCGAAAAGAGCTGGCGAAGGTGTTTGTAAACAAGAAAAGTGCAATTCGAAGGTTGCCGCCAGCGACAACCAGCGAGGCTTAGGGCTGGAAGCAAGAGTCATCTCTTCCCCGGGGGCAAGGTTCAAGCCGCGCAGATGGGGACATCTTTGCAGTCCTCCCTCCCCGTACACAACACACACACACACACACACACACACACACACACACACACACACACACACACACACACACACACACACACACACACACACACCCCCCAAGCCCCCTCACCCCCAACCACGTCCCGAAGCAACACCCAGAGTCCCTCGGGGACATGCGATGTATAGCCCTCTGTGTCGTCCGGCCAATGGAGCTGGCAGAGAGAGGAAGGCAGGGACGTGGTTGGAGGAGGTCAGGGGCCAAGTTGGACTCAGTCCCCAGCAGCTCCGAAGGCAGAGCAGGGGGGTGCAAGCCGGGAAGGGTCGCCGCGAGTCCAGGAGGCCGCGGCCTCCGGGTCCTCAGCGCCGCCTCCCCGGAGGAAGGCGGGGGCGGGGAGGAGGGGGTGGGAGGAGGCGGAGGGCGGAGGAGGGCGGCGCGCTGCGAGGTTATTTGTGGTTCGCTTTGATCCCGAGGGGGAACCTGAAACTCTCACATTCCTGGCATAGCAGCCGCCTCCGGCGCTGGCCGACCCTGGGGCTGCGTGCTGGGGCCCAAGCGGCCAGAGCGTCGGCGCCACGGCCGAGAGCACACCTCAGCCGCCGCGCTGAGCCGAGCCGGGCCAGGCCGGGTCGTCGGGTCTGACAGCGCCGAGCACCCGCGGGCCGCTGCGGTAAGGAAGGCCGCTCGGCGCTTTGGGGAGCGCGCGGGACCGCAGAGACTCGCCCCAGCCGAAGCCCGAGCCCCGCCGCAGCCTGGGCTTTTCCGGGAGCGGGAGCGGAGCGGACCCAGCGTCCTCCAAGGCACAGCGCGCCTTTCCCGGCAGCCGCGAAGCAGGGCAAGGACCGCTCCGCCCGGGGGTGTCTCTCGAAGGCGCGCGGGTCTGCTGGGGCTGGAGGAGGGGTGCAGCCTCTAGGGAGAACGTAGTGGGTGTTTGGGGTCGCGGGTCGGGAAGAGGGGATGCCAGGGGATGCGGATCTGGGCGGAAGACGCCGCTTGGAGCTCAGTTTGCAGCGCCCTGGGGGCTGATTTGGTTAGGTAGGGGTTACAGGTGTCTTTGCCCCCCAACTAGCCCAAGAATTCCTCTTTGTCTTCCTTGGAAAATCCTCTCTTGAGCCACGGTCCGGCTCTCACTTAGAAAGAATGCAGCTTGCCGTCCAGCCCGCTGACGTCAGCGCTGGAGCATTTGGAAAACAAAGAGGGCTCGGGAGGGAGGGAGGGAGGCGGCTCCACGACGCTTAAAGACCTCGCCGGACCACGGGCTACCGTCGTCCACCCAGCTCCCGGCGCAGCGGCGGCCACCGGGTGCTCGTAGTCAGCCAGGAGTCCGGGTAGGGCGGGATGAGGTGCGGTCTGACTAGAGACCCTCGCTTTGGTTCCTTAGGCGAGCGTGAGCCCAGGCAAAGGCCGGAGTTGCGTGCTTGCTTAGAAGAGGGTGTTTCAAAGACCTGGGCGCGCTAGTGCAGCAGGGGTGCACGGCCCGGGTCGCGGGCGCAGATTTTAGTAACGGCTCAGCTGAAAGGATGTGCATCCGAGGGTCTTGACCGGGACAAACGCGGGATGAGAGGCGCGGGAGGTGTTCCCTGCACCCAGGCACACTGTTGGTGGGGAGAGGGCCTGGAATCTGTCTGGAAAGCAGCATTCTCCGGTCCTCCTCGGCTGCAGTCAGCCCAGACAGTGATTAACTTAGGAATGCCCGGTGGATGAAACGCTAGGGAGAATTGATTCAGGTTTGTTTTGCCTCGGGTAGCTCTAGAGTCTTGCATCTCCCCTCCTTGTGTGTTTGGGGCGGGGGGAATGAGGGGGTGCCAGGAAGGATGAATACAGAGTACCCTCCAGACGCATCTCCCTCTCCCCGGTTTTGGGCAGCTGGGAGGAGGGAGTGGAATGGCTGCTCTGCCAGTTGGCCAAGCCCTAACTTGAGCAGGGCACTGGGGCTAGTTTTGGGGCAGAGGAGGGGCTGCGTTCCTCCTACTGTCCTCCTCCCGTGCACACAGGACCTCCGGAGGTGTGGGTTTTGTTTGATCTTCCCTGAATCCCAGTTTGGAGGTCTGTGGTAGAGGAGGCTGTGGAAAGGAAGCTGGGTGAGGTGGGCAGCCTGCCAGGCCATGAGCCACTGGGAGCCCAGGCTCAGAAGGGAACACCTTCCGCAGGAGATACTATCTCCCTGCAGTTTAGGCGCAGAGCCCCCAGCCCCAGGTTCCTGCAGCCAAGAGCCTCCCCGCTCGCTCCCTTACTTCTTCAGTCGGCTCAAGTGGTGTTACCGATGTCAAGATGCTGATGGCCCATCATCCCCTGCGTGCCTAGAGGGCCATCAGGGCACATCCAAGGAGCAAGTGTGTGTGTAGCTGGGGGTGGTAATCATAAAATCGAAGACATCGTGCCACCCTTTCTTTTTACCTGGAGCACGTGTGAACTTACTGTCAGCGTACAGACTATGTGACTGGCCCACAAACCTTGATGGGTGGCACCTTTTTGCCTCATCTCACAAAACCATTGTCCTATTATAGTCTCTCTTCTTTCATCCCTTATTCACCAATCCAGATGCATTTCTTCCTTCTTCCTGTTCACCTTGCAGAGTGACTGCCATAACAGGGAGGGCTCAGCAGAGTAAAGGGTGGTGAGTTAGCTGTGCCAAGGCATGCTTCATCCTAGACGGTCCTGGGGGCTGTTTGCCTAGGGCGTCTACCAGGCTGGAATCATTCTTTATCACCTGCCAATAAACTGGGGCCCTGTCCACCCCTGGACTGGAAGGCTCAGTGGTTAGAGCTGAATTAGGCCTGCGCTAGAGTCACTCATCAGGCTCTTTGATGGGAAGCTGACTGCAGGAGGCCAAGGTTCCTGGTGTCTAGGTTATTGGTGTTTTTCTCTAGGCACAGTAAGTCTCCATGAATATGATTATAATGGCAGTCCTTTGCCAGGGATTTACAGTACACCAGGAGCTCAACAGCCATTGCCTGTTTTAATTCTCAACTCTGTGAGGCTAGCATTATTCTTTCATATTTCCGATGGAGAAACGGAGGCTCAGAAGTTAAGTGACTTGCCTTAATCAGTAGATGGCGGCATTGGCAGTTGAACCCAGGCTTGTGTGCCCCTCCATAGCCTTGCTCTTTACCATCATGCCTTTGACCAGACAGTAATGGAAAGTCCCCCCCTTTCCCATGTGCTCCCACTGAGTGGTCTTCTTTCTCTCCTCCCAGGTGCTCTGGGGCCAGGTGCTGCTGGCCTTTGTCCAGGCGGTTGTGTGCAAGCCCAGGAAGCATGAGGACACTGGAAGACTCCTCGGGTACGGTCCTGCACCGCCTCATCCAGGAGCAGCTGCGCTATGGCAACCTGACCGAGACCCGCACGCTGCTGGCCATCCAGCAGCAGGCCCTACGGGGTGGGGCTGGGGCTGGGGGCACAGGGAGCCCCCAGGCCCCCCTGGAGATCGTGGCCCCCGAGGACAGTCAGGTGCTGCAGCAGGCCACAAGGCAGGAGCCCCAGGGCCAGGAGCACCAGGGCACCGAGACCCACCTGGCAGAGAACAGCCTCTACCGGCTGTGCCCACAGCCTGGCAAGGGCGAGGAGCTGCCCACCTATGAGGAGGCCAAAGCCCACTCGCAGTACTATGCGGCCCAGCAGGCGGGGCCCCAGCCACATATGGGGGACCGGGATCCCCACGGGGCCCCGGGTGGCATTCGGAGGCAGGATGAGGCCCTGCGTGAGCTGAGGCACGGGCACGTGCGCTCCCTGAGCGAGCGGCTCCTGCAGCTGTCCCTGGAGAGGAACGGGGCCCGTACCCCCAGCCACATGAGCGCCTCCCACAGCTTCCCCCAGCTGGCCCGCAACCAGCAGGGACCCCTGCCCAGGGGCGCCCCTGCAGAGGGCCCGGAGCCCCGCGGACCTCCACCTCAGTACCCACACATCGTGCTAGCTCATGAGACCACCTCCGCTGTCACCGACCCGCGGTACCGCACCCGTGGCAGCCCGCACTTCCAGCATGCGGAAGTAAGGTAACTGCCCACCTCGGTCTTCAAGCTCTTGGCTTCCAGCGTAGTTCTCCCAGGGTGAAGAGCCTCCAGAATCCTGGCGAGCTCCAGAGGAAGGCCGATGATACCCTCTCCCTCCCGAGATGGGAGCTAATGCTGGAAGGAAAGAGGGATTTAGCCAGGGTCACATGAGAACTTAGCGGCATCCCTTGCTTTAATTTGGAGGTGGACACCATTGTCTAATTGTCTGTAGCAGTTGAGTAACTAGGGTTTTCAGAGGCTATGAATTACAGCAGGGGGTTAAAGGTTGGGTTTCAGAAAGAACTTGCAAAGACAAGGGTTGGGAATCATTGCCAAGCTGTTTCCAAGTTAAGTGGGAAGAAGGTGGAACCTCCTTCTCTGGAGATTTCTAAGAACAAGTGGACATGTTTGCTTTCTGTGATTACTGGGAGGCATTCCTAACTGTAGGCAGGAAGAAAGGACCAGATGGCCTCCTTAGGGACCTCTCCCCGCTCCTGCACCAGGGCGGGAGCTGCCCTGTCCCTACCATTCATTTCCTTTCATGTTTTTCTGTGTGGTCCATGTGGCTGGAGCCTGGAGTAGGAGAGGATTCTTGGTCCAGGTGAGCCCCTTTCTGTGGAGGCTCCGGAGAGGCTGCTGGGGGGAGGGCTTAGTGTTTGATTCTCAGTGTGAAGGGAAGCCTTTAGAGGATGCGATTTGGCTTGCCTTTTTAAAACGGTTCCTCTGCTGCATGTAGAGAATGGATTCTAGAGGCTAGAATGGAAGCAGGGATTCCCGGGAGGGGCAGGACGCCCAGATAGTTGGCAGAAATAGGGTTCCTAGAAATGAGGCTATCGCTTGGCCCCGCACCTTCTCCTGAGAAGCTGACACACGCCCTTTTCACACGCCCTGCATCTCCCCCGCATAGGGGTCCAGGAAGCCCCACCAGAGGAGCCTGAAGGTTTGCAGACTCCCTCTTCCTCTGATGGCCCAAGGTCCAAGTCTGGTTCTTTTCGTGCCTGCTGAGTCCTCATTTAGTCACCCACTTTCCCACTGTGTGCCCTTTCCCGGGAAAGATGGCTTTCTTAGCTCTCGAGAAATGAGTGACGTGATAGCTTGGAATGAAGGGACCAGAAGATGGAGCCTGTGGGTTTTCGCCACCCTCCACCTCCCAGGCCCCCCTACCTTATCTCCTTTCTCAGGGCTCCGTCCTGGGAGTTTCGGAAGCTGAGTCGTGGTTTCTTCTCTTGGACCAGCCTTATTGAGCCCTGTCAGGAAAAGATAATATCGTGGAAAGGAAGTAGACTGTTTGCAGGAGAACAAAATAAGAGGGAGGGGGAGGGGCGAACAAGGGGAAGGGAGAGCAAGTGTGAAGGAAAGGAGGCTGTATTCTTTCTTGGAGCCAAGTCATCCCCAAAGAATGCCATTTGTGTCTGCCTGGCCCAGGGCAGGGGGAGCAAGTTCAAGAAGCAACCCCAAGATGCCACATTTAGCAGCACAGGGAGAGTTTGCACATTCCAATGGGGACTCTCAGCTCTCACTGGAAGCTCTACCTTGGGCAGTAAGAGAAATACATCTGCCAGCCTCTCCTTTGGCTGATCCGATGAGACTTGCTTTCTGGGAACTGGGGGCAGGGACTGTTCTTATAGCCTAGGGTCATAAGAGGGGCAGGGGAGCCCGGAGTCTGGAGGGGGAAGGATGAAGGGGAGGGATGAGGGGAAGGGCAGGCATAAGTGCTGAGGTGATGGACTCATGTGGGGCGTCTGGGACTTGGGAAAGTTCCTGGTGAAACTGAGGCCATCACCTCTTTTACACTTAGAGCCACAAGGCCCCAGAAAGGCTCTGTGACCCCACAGGCCTCTTACTCTGCTCCTTCCCTTGATGTGGGGCCCTAAGGCTGACGTTATACCAGTAGGACATTGTCCCTAAACTCAGGCTATTGTCATAGTCCTGAGGCAACCACTACGCCCCAGAAAATCCAGTGTTTGGGTCACATTTACTCTTTGAGCAGAGAGTACGCTGCGGTCTCCACTAGGAGAGACGGAGGATGGGCCGTCATTGTGGGAACGCCCACTGCAGGCCCAGCACTCTGCCAGGCAAATGTAGCCCTCACAAACCCCCTTGAGGCTGAGAACCTTACTTTCATGATTAAGTAGAGTCCTGCCGCACCATGGGCTTAAACACTGGAGCCGGAGTTTGAATGCCTATTTTGTCAGACTCTGGAGCCCAGACTCTACCCCTGACATCTGTCTCGCCGCTCTAACCTTAGCCGCAGTCTTCTAAAAATGTTTCTTCAAGGGGTGACGGGACCCAAAATAGGAGGGAGAAGAAGTGCGTGTGAGCGCAGGGCCTGACACCAGGGGCCAGAACAGACACCAAGTGGCCCAGGGGCCTGGAAGTTTGTGTGTTCAGTCATGATGGATGTGACCTCCACACTCAGAAAGAGCCTTCTATTGATGAGAAGGGTCAGGAGTGCACTTTTCAAGATCTCTTCTTTAGCTCGGGTTGCTAGGACTGCTCAGGCTGATCCCCAGGGCCTCGGCCACAGTGAGGCTGGGCATGAAATAAACATGCTCATGTTAATCCCCTCCAGCCCTGCTCCCCTGGCCCTTGAAGGTCTTGGGGACGCCATGTGGAAAGGCCTTCCCCACCAGTCGCTGCCTCACGCTGTGGGGAGGCTGTCTGCCCAAGAAGGCTGGGGCGACTCGGGGTGGCTTCTCGGTCTCTGAGCACCTACTCTTCTGTTCCCCAGGATCCTGCAGGCCCAGGTGCCCCCTGTGTTCCTCCAGCAGCGGCAGCAGTACCAGTACCTGCAGCAGCCCCAGGAGCACCCCCCGCCCCCATCCCCGGCTCCCCTCAGCCAGGGCCTGCTAGGCTCCCTCAGCCTACCAGGGTTGGAGGCCCCAGCAAGCACCCAGGCCTCCTCGGGCAGTGCCCACCTGGCCCAGATGGAGACTGTGCTGAGGGAGAATGCCAGGCTGCAGAGGGACAACGAGAGGCTGAAGAGGGAGCTGGAGAGCTCGGCGGAGAAGGCCGGCCGCATCGAGAAGGTAGGCCCTGCTGGGGCCTCGGAGGGGCAGGGGGAAGAAGGGACCCCGACGGGGCTGGCCTGGCTGGGCTTCTCAGCCGTCCCTCAGCCCCCGCCCCCATCCCTCGTGCACCCTCCCTGGCTGACTCCAGACAGCTGGGGAGCAGCTGGCACAGCAGGCCTGGAGCATGAGCTGTTGCTGCCCAATGGTGATTAGAAAGAGCCCATTCACGGCTCCCTCACACTCACACCCTTCCCCTGCACACACCCCCTCCCATGGACACCTCCCACAGAGAGCCCTTTGTATCCCCCACACAACAGCAAGTCTGTTCCAGGCCAGCCCTGGCCACAGAGGAAGCCCCTCCTCTTGGAAAAAACGAGCGACTTATTGGAATCACAGGCCAGCGAAGAGCACGTGCGGAACCTGCCAGCCGCCAAGTGGGAGGGGCAGCCAGGGCCAGGCTGGCCCTCTGGGGTGGATGGCGGTGGCTGGAGAGGCAAATCCTCCAAGCAGGGGCGGCTCAGGCTGGGGTCTGGTGCTCCCTTCTTAGTGAAGGGTTACCAGCTGTGCGCTCAGCCTTAGCAGGTGGCCCCAGGCCTCCCGAGGCCATCCTGTGGTGTCCAAGATAAGTCCACCCTCCAGACCGTGGTTGGAGTCTGAGTGCCCACTCCTGGGCCCATTGTGCTCAGATTTCTCAGTAGAAGCCAGACAAAAGGAAGATGCTTCTTTCTGGACAGTGGGCCCCAGAAAGCTGCACTTAGTCACGCTGCAGGCAGCCACTTCCAGAGAACCTGGCCTTGGGTTTGCTCAGGACCTTGGGACAGTTGAAGGGACCCTCGCTTGCCTGTTCCAGCAGTCTGGTCCACCTCTAGAGGCTACAGGCTGCAGCCCGTCCCACCAGAACTAGGTGATTTTTTTGCTGTGGCTTTTGATCCTCTTCTCTCTCACCCTTTCTGATGGAGAATAGCAGATCAGCCGGGGTCTGTGGAGGGGACCTTGATGCCACTCCCTCCCTGGGAGCTATCCCCTTCCTTCAGCTCTGCTGTCTGCCTCTTGCAGCTGGAGAGCGAAATCCAGCGGCTCTCTGAGGCCCACGAGAGCCTGACGAGGGCCTCTTCCAAGCGGGAGGCCCTGGAGAAGACTATGCGGAACAAGATGGACAGTGAGATGAGACGGCTGCAGGACTTCAACCGGGATCTGAGAGGTGAGGACGGCTTACCCAGGTGGAGGGGTGGGGAGTGCCTGCGGACAGCTTGATCCCGCTGTTCTAGGGAATAATTCAGAATCTGTCCTCTGCAATAATAGTGTAAATCGACTCAAAGGAGACTAGGCTGAGACTCCTTGGGGAGTCTTGTCTCTGTGTTCTAGACCTTAGGGCCCCTCATGGAGCTCCCACCCATGCAGCCCAGGATGACCTGGAGCTTCCCTATGAGCCCACCCCCAACTTGGAGAATGCAGCCCGACAGATAGGACCGAGGGGACACCCCAGCAGGCGGCTTCACCTGTATTCAAACATTTTTCCTTAAAACCTCTTTTCTTTATTTGAAACAGAGAGATTGGAATCTGCAAACCGGCGCCTGGCAAGCAAGACACAGGAAGCGCAGGCAGGCAGTCAGGACATGGTGGCCAAGTTGCTGGCTCAAAGTGAGTAGGGGTCCCACTCAGGAGCCTGGCCAGAGGTGTGGCCAGGACAGCCCCTCAGCACAGGGAGGATCGGCCTCCTCTATCAAAGCAGTGCTTGGAGCTTGGGTTTACTGAATGTCTACTACACACCCAGCAGTGGACTAGACCTGGGGGAGGGGTAGTTTCTGAAGAGGAAAAAGATCTGGTTCTCTGTGTATTGGGGAAATCAGTGGATCCAGAGGGATAGCTGGGGAGCTGTGGTTTGCTGAGCTGTGGTGCTGACCATCGGTTCGGTGTCCTTCAGAAGCATGGGGGAGGCCAGAGAGCCTTGGAGACAGGTGAGATGAGAGAGGAGGAAGAGCCTGAGTCTCCCAGGGGGTGCCCGGAGGAATGCGGGAAGCTGGAGAGCATGGTGAGGCTGGGCCATAACAGGTGGAGGCACCAGCCAAAAATGGGGCGTAACCAACAGGGCAGCCCAAAGAAGGGGCTCAGGAGGCTCCCCTAAAGAGGGTGGTCAGAGGCTTCTTGAAGAACAGATGAGCTCATTGTTGACTCATCCGTTCAGTCACTCATTTGTTCACTAGCACGGCTGTGCTGAGCCCCTGGCCGGCGTGGAGCACAGCAGGAACAGGTCAGGAAGGTGCCAGGGCAGGGAGGTCAAGAGAGGCAGTGAGCTTGAGGAAGGAGCAGGGTCTTCCCACCCCGGGTTTCAGGCAACAAGGGTGGCCTGGCCCCAGAGGCGAGATGAGGAGAGGTCCCCAGCAGCCTGAGAGAGGGGCTCTGTGGGGTAGCAGGGTGGGGAGCAGGCCACAGGTGAAGAAGCAGCAGGATAGCTCAAGTGGAGGTTCGAGCAGGGAGTTTGGGGGAAGGGGGAGGACAAAGGGAGCCCCGAGCTCAGCAGTAAGAAGAAGCTGCAGCAGTCAGAAGAGACAGAGAGGCAGTTATTTATTAAACTCCTCCTGTATGCTCTTACTACGTGCTATAGTGGTGTTAGGGTGTTTGCAAAGGAGTGGAGTGGGGGCGGCTGGTGTCCGGGCGAGGGTGGCTTCGAGGAAGGAGGAACACAATCAGAAAGCCTGCTGTTATGAAGCTGGATACTTAGGGGGTGTCCAGAAGTGGAGGAGCAGCTTGAGGGCTGAGCTCTGCTGGCAGCACCTCCCTCCTCAAGGAGGGCTCGGCCCTGGACAGGGCCGACCGGAGCCCAGCACTGAAGGGCTGGGGGGTAGGGGTGGGCAGGGGGCAGGCGGGGCTGTACTGGCGGGAGGCGATGACTTAGGGTCTCTGGGAGGTGGGGAGGGGACGGCCCCGGGGGTCCCGTTTGGAGTCCGGGGAGGGCGGGTTTCTGGAAGGGGGCAGAATGGGGCGCCCATTGCAGAGGGCCGACTTTGGGGGCCGGGCTCTGCCAAAGAAAGGAAGTCACCGGCGGGTTTCTGGGAGCGGACAGGGGAGGGGCGAAGGGGGAGACCGGCCTGGAGGCGTTTCCGCTCCCCGGGGAGCGAGCGCCAGGCTGTTCTTGGCTCCGGGCTGGAGCCATTAATCTGGCAGCGGCGGGTGACCTGGATGCCAGGCATTCCTGAGCCCGGGCTGTTCCGCTGCGCCCCGCCCCGCCCCCGCCGCCCCCGCCGCCGCCGCCGCCGCTGCCGCCGCCGCCGCTCCCTCCCGCGCCCCGCCCGCCCGCACTGCGGGAGGAGGGAGGACACTGGGACAAAGGGACTGGGACCTGCCGGTGGGGCCTCGCTTTCCCAGGGGAAAAGGCCTTCTGCTCCCTCCACTGCTCGCTCGCCCTTGGCCCCTCGCCCTGTCTCCCTGATACGCGGCCACCCCGCCTGGGAGCGCCCCCGCCCCCTGCCCGCCAGACAGGCCCAGGGTTTTATCCTGGTGGCTGGGGATGGCCAAGGTCTCAGACTTCCCAGCCCCTGCCGGGGCCTTAGAGGTGTGGGAGGTGGCAGGAACTTCTGGAAGCCAAAGGCTGGGTCCTGGGGATCCTCCCCAAGGGCTGAGGGAAGCCATGCAGCCCTTCCTTGCTCCCAATAGCCATGGGGAAACCAGAACTCCCAGAGAAGATGCCTCTGGTTGATCTCACCTTTTTTCTGGAGTCAGTCAACACTAGTAGGGAAGTGTGGCCACTATCGCCAGTGCCATCTGCTTTTCCTACTAGGCAAGCCATACAGACCTCCAGCTCAGGTCAGGCCCTGTCCTCCCTGGGGAGCTGACCTTGAGTCCTGAGGCCTGGTTGTCCCAGCCCTGTCCCCCTTGGGCAGTTTCTTCCCACTGAGCCTCAGATTCTGAGGCTGTAAGATGGGGGCATCATAGACTGGGATGAGATGCAAACTCTGTAAGCTGTTGGGCTCTGTGAAGCCTCCCAGGATGGGGTCACTACCTCCAGGTCCAAAGTCCCAGTCAGCACTCCCGCCTGCCCCCTCCACTCCATCAGGGGTCAGGCCAGCTTGGGATGAAAGGCTCAATTTCAGTGTTACTGAGCTCTGCCATCTTTTCCCTCCACCCCAAAGAATGAGGCCAGCCTGGACCCAGCCTTCTGAAATCCAGCGTGAACCAGAGCTGACCTGGGTCAGTCGCCTGTGTCCTCCCTCTCTGCCCCAGGGCCCTGAGTAAATGAATCCTCCCTTCTGCCTGCCAGGTCCCAAGCCTTCACTCGTCTGTTCCAGAGCTTGTACTGTCCTATGTGATAGGTATAAAGATTAAAGATGGCTCAAAGATCAAAATTAATTAAAATTAAATAAAATGAAGAATTCGGCTCTTCCCTCACACTAGCCACGCTTCCAGTGCTCAGTAGCCCCGCATGCCTAGTGGCTACTGCACTGGCGGGCACGGTGTAGGACCAGCCCGTTACGACAGGAAACTCCACCGTGCTGATAGTGCTGCCCTAGAGAGTGCCTTTGAGTCCACCAGGCAGGCCCCAGAGCCTCTGCCCTCCAGCAAGGCGGGCAGCCCACACACTCTGCGGGTAGGGGCACCTGGGTCCACAGAGTGAGCCCTGGAGCCCACTTCGGCAGCCCTCTAGGTGTGAGGGCCTCACACCACAGCCAAGCAGCCTAATCCGTCAGAGGCAGGCTGACTTGGGTCCCCATCCTGGCAGCACCATTCACCTCCTATGTTTCCTCCCCTTTAAGTTGAGGGGTCACAAATCCTGCCTCAAGGGACTGTTACTGGAGGCTTTGGTGGAATAAGATGTATAAGTGCCTGGCTCCTGGGGCAGCACACGGTGGTGTCTTCCCCTCTTCTTGATTCTTCCACTTGAATGATGACCACACGACAGTCCACCTGAGCCTCCGTTTTTCTCATCTGCAAATGGGCGTCACAGTTCCTACCGGGTCCAGTCTCTAGTGTCACCGTGAGGCTCGAGGGGAACTGTGAATGTGTTTTGGAAATGGTGACACCTGGCACAAGTGGGCAGTGTTTGGGGCTCTCTCTTGGCAAGACCATATCCCAGCAGAGGAGCAGTGTAGCCCAGTGACTACTGCAAGGGCCCCGGCCTGGCACTCTCATTTACTCATGACTTAACCTGAGCCTCAGTTTCCTGGCCCATGCAATGGGGTTAATAAGGGTACCTAACTCGTAGGTTGTGGGGAGGATAAGATGCAGTCGTGCTGCTGCAGTGGTCAGCCCAGAGCCCAGTACGTGGGGGGCGCTCCGTGGGGCCAGCGAGGCGGCTGCCGTCACTGACCAGGCCCCCCCTCTCCATCCCTGCAGGCTACGAGCAGCAGCAGGAGCAGGAGAAGCTGGAGCGGGAGGTGGCACTGCTGCGCGGAGCCATCGAGGACCAGCGGCGACGGGCCGAGCTGCTGGAGCAGGCTCTGAGCAATGCCCAGGGCCGGGCGGCACGAGCCGAGGAGGAGCTGCGGAAGAAGCAGGCCTACGTGGAGAAGGTGGAGCGGCTGCAGCAGGCCCTGGGGCAGCTGCAGGCTGCCTGCGAGAAGCGTGAGCAGCTGGAGCTACGGCTGCGGACGCGCCTGGAGCAGGAACTCAAGGCCCTGCGTGCGCAGCAGGTGAGCTGGGAAGACCCACGGAGGTGGCAGAACTGGAGCAGCATCAGAGGAGGCCAGCTTGGGAGCCCCTGCTGAGATCCAGGCCAAGCCCCCTTGGAAAGCCAGGGTGATCTGTGCCGGCCTTGCTGAAGGCCCCTCCCAGCCACCAGTCTTAGCAGAGGCTTTGCCACGGGGCCGTGTGCCGACCTCGGGGACTCAAGACTTGGGCCTCTGTCCTCAGCAGCAGCACAGGTTGGCACACTTGGTCTCTAGAGAAAGTCACTCAGGAGCATTGATGGAGGAGACTAGCCACCTCTTGTGTGTCTCCTCAGGATCCTGGGAGAAGATAGTCGCCCAGATCCTGAGTCTTTATCCTCACTTTGGACTGTGTGAATAGCTCTTGTGTTTACAGACCAGATAGGGTTCTGTCTCCACTCCCAACCTTACCCTTCCCACAGAGATAGGGTGACCAGACCTCCTGGATTGCCCAGTTCTGCCCTAGTTTACACCAGTTGTCCCAGTGTCATTGAGTTGCACCCCTTTCCCGGATTGGAAGATAATTTATGTGGTCGCTATGCAAAGGCAGACCTGATCTTCTCACACCCTTGGCCGCAGGATTTGGGGCGGGGGTTCAGGGACCCACGCCTCCCCTTTGTCTCTGGGTGGAAGCGGGCTGCGAAGAGTGTACGGGGAGGCTGACCAAGCCCAAGGCTCGGTGAGAGTCCTCCTGTGGAGGCAAAGACCTGTGGCCGACACGCCCCAGCTGCCGCCCCTGACCACGGTGCTCCTCTCTCTGCAGAGACAGGCAGGCAGCCCCGGTGGTGGTAGCGGCGGTGGGTCCCCGGAGCTCAGTGCCCTGCGGCTGTCGGAGCAGCTACGAGAGAAGGAGGAGCAGGTCCTGGCACTGGAGGCCGACATGACCAAGTGGGAGCAGAAGTATTTGGAGGAACGTGCCATGAGGCAGTTTGCCATGGATGCGGCCGCCACGGCTGCCGCCCAGCGCGACACCACTCTCATCCGGCACTCCCCCCAGCCCTCACCCAGCAGCAGCTTCAACGAGGGCCTGCTCACCGGCGGCCACAGGCATCAGGAGATGGAAAGCAGGTTGGGCATTACAGGCCGGGCACCTGGGTGGGGGTAGCGGGGTGGCGATGTCAAGTCCCTGCCCCGTCCTTAATCCGTGATAAACACCCCTCGCCCCACCTGGCCTAACAATCCCTCCTACTTCTGAGCTGACCCCCGTGCTTTTGGCATAGCTGGCATCATACACGTATTCTTTCCCAGAGGTACCAACCAAGTCCTTGGTCTGCCCAGGAGACCCCACTGTTGGATGCCATCCAAGGCTCTGGGACTCTATCCCCTCCCCCTCCCCCTCCCCCATGTAAATCAGAGAGCAAGACTTTCCTACTGAGTCCACACCATGTACCACCCCCAGAAGGAATGTGGCCGAGGCCTCCGGCCTGGGGGTAGCTAGTATTTTCTCTCCAAAAACAATTTCAGAGGCCCCACAAGATTTCCATTTAACCTATACCTGGCTCAAAAGCACAAGCACGTTGACTGAGCCCGTTTGGTCAACAGCCCTGGGGGTGGTCCTCCAGGACAGGGATTGTACCATTGCTGTTATTGGATGAACCCAGAACCTGCCCTTTGATGACCTGCCTTTGCTGGTGTGAGAAGGGCTTGCTGGTGTGAGAAGGGCCCAGCACTTCACGCATGGGCAATTTTCAGAGCATCCAGTTCCGGAGCTGTGATGGCATTTCTGAAGGCCCCCTCCTGCCCCTGCTGCAAGGCCAGGAGAGCCCAGCCTGGTTGTAGGAAAGGCTTTCCCTCCAACGTCTACAAGGCGGGAAGGACGGGGGCTGTTGGATCTGTAGGTCCGAAGATGCAAGCATGACCTCTCACCCCTCAGGTTAAAGGTGCTCCATGCCCAGATCCTGGAGAAGGATGCGGTGATCAAGGTCCTTCAGCAGCGCTCCAGGAAGGATCCTGGCAAGGCCACCCAGGGCTCCCTGAGGCCCGCCAAGTCGGTGCCATCTATCTTCGTGGCTGCAGCAGCAGGGGCCCAGGGCTGGCAAGGGCTCTCCTCCAGCGAGCGGCAGGTGGATGCCCCTGCCCGGCTGGCTGCAGGTGAGAGGAGGCCGGTAAGCGGCAGAGGCAGAGGCTAGGGTGTCCTCAGGCCCTTCCTCAGAACTGAGGCTCAGAGGAGCCAGGGCGTCCCAGCCCCTCACCCAGGGAAGCTGGTTTATACTCTGGCTCCAGTGATCCTGCAGCCCACAGCTGTCCCCCTGGTGTGAAGAAGCAGGCTGTAGCCCCCATCTCTGGAAATTCCACCACCCTGGCCCCAGCCACTTACCATCTAAGTAAAAATAGAGCTCCCTGTACAGATGTACCTTCTGGGCCAGCCCTTCCACTCCCCCTTCTAAGCAGATGCCACAGAAATCTGAGAGTCCCTACTGGTTTTAAGATTTAATCTACACCCCTTTAAGAAAGCCTCTTCTACTCGAAGTTTTTGGAACCCAATCCAACCTGATAGGTATTCCCATTTGGAAACAGGAGCGTTTAGTTGTAATCGAAGTTCTTGCAAATCAAGAGCAATTCGCATCCCTAATAGGTACAGTTAAGTAGGGGTGTTCTTCCTGGGGGCTCCATCTTATGGACAAGGCAATAACTGTGAACCTCCTGCCTTTCCAGCAGACAGGGCCCCAGCGGAGGAGCCAGTGGCCGAGGCTCCCCTAGCTGCCCACGCCAAACATGGGAGCAGGGATGGGAGCACCCAGACTGACAGCCCCCCAGACAGCGCCGCCGCCTGCCTGGGCCTGGAGCCCGACGGCCTTCTGGGGTGCAGCAGTGGCCAGAGGACAGCCTTGCTGGGTAAGTCCCCTTCCCCCCCCCACCCCCCGACTTCTCTGCGGGGCTGAGGGCATGTTGGGGTGTGAATTGGGGCCCCTGACCCTTTATTCCCAGACCCGGCCCCACTCACTGCCCACACTCCACAGGGAGCCCTGCACAGGGATGGGTGAGCGGGGTGTGAGGCCCACCACAGTACATATGAGAGCTGGTTGGATGCATGAATAGGGGAACTGAAAACCCTGATTACAGACAGATCCACCTGGGAGGCTCTTTATCTTCTCTTTGGAAGTCGTCTTTTATTGCCAGTCTAAATATCTAAGATAATGGAGCTTGGTGAGTTACCCTTCCACTCAAGTTAGGAGACTTTGTTTAAAAAGAATCCGGGAAGGAGAAATTTGAGAAGATGCCATTACTGTGTTTGCTGCCTTCCACATTAGCCTTTGCGTATTTGCCTGGCCTCACCATCTCGGAAAACCACAGGCATGAAAAGAATGCGGCAGCCTCCCTCCCTCGGGGCTCTCCACCCTCCCTCCGAGCCCTCCGACCAGTTCCAAGTTGTAAACAACTGTGTCTTCCACGCTGGAGGCTGGTGGTCTGGACCGAGAGCCCAGAGGGAGCAGAGCTTTGTGCTTAGGTTGGCCAAGTTATGGCGACCTGGGCAGCTGAGTTGGGAAAAGTTGGTGGAGATAGATCCTATCTTTCAAACGTGGTAGGATTTAAAAGAGCAGTGTGGTAATGCTCGTTGGCATGTGCCTGTGTTCTTATCTCTCCAGATTCTGTTGCTACATCCAGAGTCCAGGACTTGTCGGACATGGTGGAGATACTGATCTGAAGGAGGTGGTGCCTTGGGGACTCCGAACCACTCCCTGCTCTCCTCCGCCCTCTGCCACGTGGCCATTCCAGCAGCCCCTCCAGAGGCTGCTTCACCGTCCCCCAGCCCAGCACTCATTCCCGTTGACCATCTGGTCCCAGGAGCTGAGGAAGGATGCTGCAGAGGAGAGGGGAGCTGTGAGCCGGCCCCCAGAAGACTCTGCTCCTTAGCCCCACATTCCTCCTGGGCCCACGTGGAATGAGGACTGGACCTTAACCTGCTTGCAGCCCAAGGCTTGCTGCCAGGGTAACAACCAAAAGCTCAGAAGGGAGTAGCCCCTTCTGCACCCCCAGTGGACACTCGGGCAGAGGGGGACAGGATATGTTGATTTGGGGGCTGATTGCCAAGGATGGCTGCCCGTGGACGCCAGGTGGGCTGGTTCACTAGTCAGGCCTGGCTCAGTGTGGTCCCTCCAACCTCCTCAGCCCCTCACCGCCTCCTTGGGCTCACCCACACTTGCATCTTGTGGGGCCCGTTGAGGCCACAGCCTCACCCCTTCACTTGGAAAGGACTGGGATGTGCTGTGTGGTTTGTATATAATTCCCTTCCTTGTGGAACAGAAGACTGAAGCGGGCTGCTTCAGATCTGTCCCCTCGTTCTGTGCTCCCATCTCTGCTGTCACGGTTCCGCCCAGTTATCTCCCCTTCTCAAGCCCTTGGCCCGTGATCCAGTTGGTCCACGGGATATTGGCTGTCTTTTTCCCCATCTTGAACCCTTTTTGAAATGCCCACGTGACCCTCCCCCACCACCACCATCACCAGCCTCTTGAAATGGCTCCACAGCTCCTGTCCTTGGGACATCCTGTCAGTTTGGTTATGAGCCCTGAGCCAGGTGAAGTGAGCTACCACACCAGTCTGCTGTGGTGGGGTTCCCAGCACCAGTTCTCCCAAAGGAAACTGGAGACATGGCCTTGTTCTCATCAGGGTCTCTGTCCACCCACCCTGGAGGGATTGGGAGACGTGACTCAGATAGTCCTCTGAATGGAACCCCCGTTACAGCATGGCGCCGTGAGGCTGGCTCCTCGAGCCACCCGTGCCCAGCGCCCTGAAGCAGGGCTGGCGCTTGAGAACTGGAGTGAAACATCCAATGGCAGCCTGCCAGTGGCCGTGACTTTGACTTCTGGTCTTAAAGAGTCCCCCAGCTCAGCCCCAGGAGCAATTGGTGGGTTTTAGCAGTTTGTCCTGACTGTTTTTAGTTCTCCTTGAATCTTTGTTTTTTTTTTTTTTTTTTCCTTTACCGTTTTAAGGTTTTATATGTGTTATTTTATTCCCATGGTTCCTCAAGTTTCCTTTTTAAACATTTGCATTTGCTGGACAATTGCATATTTTTTTAAATCTCCCTACCCCTCTTGAAAGCTGAAAAATGCATTTGGTTCATATGCATTGTTTACAAAGAAAAAAAGAAAAAAGAGAAAAAAAGGCAAAAAAATATTGTGGAAGAAAAAAAACAACTTAATATATTTTGGATTAATATTTGGTATTTCTTTTAAAGTATTTTTTTGTGCTGTGAACATTTTCTGCCAAAGACCATGATGTGTGTCTGTATGTTTAAGTTATCGTAAATATTTAAAATGTAAACATGGCTGTTTTGTTATGCCACCCTGTACCAGGATTGCTGCTGCATTCCACTGGGTATAACAGTATTTTAATAAAAAAAAAAAAAATTTATTAAAAGCGGTATCTTTGCACAGGTGAGAGACTACACTGAGAGGGAAAGGAGAGGGGGTAGGAACTTTGGGGGGGCCACCTGTGTCATAGTCCCCAACCACTCTCAGCACTGAGCTGGACCCCTACTCGTCCACCCCACGCTCCTGTATGCCTTGGTTCTTAAACACTGACCATAGCATGTCCATAAAGCACCAGCTCAGGGTGACTGCCATTTCTCATACAAGAGGAGTGAAGGCTGGTTTCCATTTTCTGATTGTGGGAAACCTTTGGGCAAGGCCGGTCCCTCCTTATCTGCAAGGCTAGGAGGCTATCCAGTGTAATTTCTTCTAGGATCCACAAGTCCTGGGAATTTGTGAGGCTGCATTTAAGGACAAGGTTGGAATGAGGATGTGGTTGGCTTTCCCCAGAGAACATTTCTCTCAGTCTGGGAGAGTCTGGCAGAGGGGCAGCCTCCCCAGGTAACTTTGTCCTAACTGACTTTGTTTGCCCACACGCTGTGGTTACTCCACAGTAGGAAGGGGTGTCCAAAGGTGGCTTTACCCTTCCTTCCCCCTCCCCAGCGTGGAGTTCCCGTCTGGGACCATCCAAGAGACAGGGAGCCGTGCTGCTTGGAGCCCTGCAGAGGGTCTTCATGTGTGCGGCAGGATCTTGGGCTCTGCCTCCCTCCCTGGCTGTGGCCTCAGCACCCCTGCCCAAGCTCCAGGAAAGCATATCACTCCAAACCACAAAAGAGAAGACATCTCAATCTCAGGGGTCCTTGTATCAGAAACAAAGCCCCTGCTGCCATGAGCCAGTCAGCACAGAGGTTCCCCGTCAGGCACAACCAGCCTCATCAGGCTGTCAGTCAGAAGCCAACCACCAGGCAGAGGGCGGCCAGACAGGCCCGTGATGGGAACGGTCACCTCCACGGCAGTGAGCCAAGTATTTTCAGGGCTGGTGTGGGGACTCAGCAGCCATGTTGATGGGTATCCGAGCAGGATCGTAGAGAGCTTCGCGAGCCGGCCGACCTGCCCACAAGAGATGGAGCCAGACAGGTGGAGGAATTGGGAACGTGCAAGGACCTTCTAGCAACTTTGCGATAGCGATGGGCCCCAGATTCCCCGGCCAGCACAATGCACCCCGTGGCCACGCCTCCACCCCAGCCCCCCCAGGCCACCTCCCACCACGTGGGCAGCATCGATGCCCATCTTCCCAGGCCCCGGACTGTGACTTGCTATGTGGACTGTGGCTAGGTTGCCCTCCTCAGATGCAGGCCTGGTCCTCGGAGGTGGCCCGAACAGTGGAGCTGCTGCTCCCATCTTCTTCCCTCGGCCACACCAGCGCACAGAGACGTTCGCTAAGATGTGGTGTCCAGACAAAACGACAGCGCCTGTGGCAGGGCGCTCCAAAGAAGAGCCTGGCCACGAGGCTCCTGTTCACCTCCACCTGCCCCCAAAAGAGCCCTGGAGGGCAGCTCAGACCCGGTGCTATAAGGCCTGACGAGGGCACCATCCCACCCCCAGGACCTGGGCCGGAGGCTTGCAAAGCATCTGTGCCTTTGGCAGGAGCCAGTCCATGAAGAGTCACTTTAATATTTCCTTGGCACGGACCAGGGGGTAGAAGAAACCAGTGTGCACAACACATACACATGCATGTGCATTTGTGTATGTGTATGTGCACGTGTGTGCCTGAGTGTGCCCCACAGAGAAAGACTGGAGGGGCACCGATATCTTCTGGCTGGTGTCCTTGCCGGGTCACCAGAGCGTCTAGAGACAGGGTCACCAGTGAGTATGAGGGGCCATGTCCTCTCAGAAAAGGGGTGAGTAGGCTTCTCAGTGCCATTTAACGTGCAGTCTAACTAACACAGCTCTGGGCTGGGGGCGTGCTGGGGGCTGGCCCTGGGGAGGGGAGTGTCTGCCCATGTACCCGGGCACCCGCGGTGAGGGGGCCTGGGCCATGAGAGGGCCAGTCCCTGGGTCCCACAGGTGGCTCTGCCGGGTGCTTGGAGGCCCAGTTCCTCTGTGAGGGACAGCTCTGCTCTGCCTGCCCTGCCCGCACCCAGTGCCTCCGCTAACAGGGCTGGGAGTGCGGCTCAGGAGGGGCCCCCACTGCCCCAGAGGGCGGGAAGGCAACCAGTGGGCGCTGTCCCAGCCCTTTCCTCTCTCTCACCTCCAGGTTAATGGTTAACTCTTCCCCTGGGCCCAGCAGAGCAGGTACCAGGCTCAGAGGGTTTGGTGAAAAATGCCAAGACGCAGGCAGCAAACTGGGGCCCAGTAGCCCAGGAGTGGCTGAAGCCCCTCCACGGGCCCCGGGAACCTGAGCTGGACGGGAACCTTGTTTGCAGTGCCACCGTCTTGTCTCCTAGCTCAGTGAGGACCAGGCCAGGACATAGTAGTCCCTGAACACTGGTCCCTGTGTGTGACCGATGCCTCAAGAAGCAGCCCAGAAGCCCCGGCACCAAGCAGTGCCTTCATGGGCCCGCCACATCTAGGTCCAAGCCGGGACCCAGCAACCCAGCTCCACAGCAACCCAGATCTCAGCCTTCTTTTTTTTTTTTTTTTTTTTTATTGAGATGTAATTCACATACCATAAAATCCACCCTTTTGAAGTGTACAATTCAGGGTATTTTATATCACAGCATCCATTTTAAGCCAGCGGCCAACCATGGGTTAGCACCAAACGCCCCGCCAGTAGGCCATATGGACATAATTAGAAGTGCTATTTGATCTGGTGTATTCACACTTGTCAGCTCCTTCTTCTCAAGATGAAGCTTTGATCTTCCTATAGCTGACGGTCTCCTTCTACTGGGCCTGCCCGACAGTTCCAGCACATCCACCCTGGGCCACAAAGAGGACACTGCCTGCTCTGAGCTGGAGCCCTCCACCATCTGACCCTCAGGCTGCTGGGGCAAAAGTCCTGGTCTGAGATTCAGGCAAGAGGCCCACAAGCGCTGAGCCACCAGGCACCCACTGTCTGCTCAAGATTTTACAGAGTCAAGGGGTGGGTTCAGTTTTGTGGGACCTGAAGTTTATATCATTTGAGGGGTCCCCCTTGAAGAAGAAGAATGCAAAATGGCAAATACAAAAGGAGGTCTAGAGTCTTGGAAGGGGCTTGTTCAAGGGAGCGCCTCAAGGCATAAGCTTCATTAACCTCCCAGTCCGTCTGCTTCTGGGCTTCCGGCATCGAGTATCCAAACGAACGGTGCCCTGGGAGGCACCATGATTCAATTTGGGCTCATTCTTCTTTCTCTCCGATGAGACTTGGAGCTGGGGATCAATGAAGCTGCAGTTACTCCAACCCAGGACACAAGGAGTGGCTACTCGGTACCCACCTGGGGTACCCAGCTCTTTCCCCTGGGGCAGAGGTGCCTACAACCAGGAGGCCTGGAGTCTGGCGGAGAGATGTCGCCACAGAGCCCGGACAATAGGCCTTGCAGAGGACCAGACCCATGGCTGGCCCATGTCCGCCCACTGCTCTCACCCACCGAGCAAAGCTCCAGCCCCCTAGCCAGAGTTTGGTGGGGCCATGGGGTTGGGGTGGGTGCGGGGACACACAGACATCTGACAGTCAGCTCCCCAGGTACCCTGGAGAGCCATGCCAACTTGATGGTGGCAGGGCCTGTCTGTCCGCTTTTGATTCTGAGCTGGCCAAATGTCACAAGCTGTCCTCAGATAAATGCCTCTTGAGAGTCCAAAGACTCCTACCTGCGGCCACATTCCAGGTGTGGTTGAGCAACAATGTGGACAGTTCCCTGCACTGCTTTGCCTCTTCTTGCATCAATTTGGCCTTCTTTTCCAGCTCCAGGAGGCCCTGCCCCATTTCTCCTCTACAGCTTTTGCTTGCTCAACACAATGTGCTGTGGAAATCCTCACAGCGAATTGCATCAGCAGCAAAAATACCAAAATCACAACCACGGAGTGATTAACTGAGGAAGCCACAGCCGAGGTTCACCCTGAAAACTACAGCAACCTTCTTTAATTTAGAATAAAGGGACTTCCCTTGGGACTTCCCTGGTGGCGCACTGGTTAAGAATCCACCTGCCGATGCAGTGGACACAGGTTCAATCCCTGGTCCAGGAAGATCCCACATGCCAGGGAGCAACTAAGCCCATGAGCCACAACTACTGAGCCTGCGCTTTAGAGCCTGTGCTCCTTAACAAGAGAAGCCACCGCGATGAGAAGTCCGCTCACGGCAACGAAGAGTAGCCACGGCTCACCGCAACTAGAGAAAGCCAGTGTGCAGCAACGAATACCCAACACAGCCAAGAGAGAAAGAGAGAGAGAAAGAAAAGAAGGAGGTGATCATATAAATAAACAAATAAATGAAAAATAAAATAAAGAAAAACAGCCCTCCTTCCCAGAAGCTCTTCTCTAAGGCTTGGGTTCTCTGACTCAGCAAGACTGACTTCTCTTTACTCCATCCTATTTCTCTGTAAGTGACTGGGCTATCTCTTCATTCATTCATTCATTTGCGTTACAGATGTTTATTGAGTGCCCACCATGTTCCCAGCACTGGGGCAGGCACTGAGGCTACAGTGATGAATAAGGCAAATTGTGTGTCCAAACACCTTTATGTTCCCACCATCTCTTTTACTGTTATACCCCATCCTGAGCCAAGCGCAGGGGTGGTCAAAGTGTTGACTAGGGCTTCCCTGGTGGCACAGTGGTTGAGAGTCCGCCTGCCGATGCAGGGGACATGGGTTCGTGCCCCGGTCCGGGAATATCCCACAGAGCGGCTGGGCCCATGAGCCATGGCCGCTGAGCCTGCGCGTCCAGAGCCTGTGCTCCGCAGCGGGAGAGGCCACAACAGTGAGAGGCCCGCGTACCGCAAAAAAAAAAAAAAAAAGAATATATAATTTCAATCACACAGAGGTTCCTCCTGTCCCCATGCTGGGGTCACAAGTGGCCCTGAACACTTCCTGGACAGTAGCTTCTTAGAATGTTTTGGCCAGAGGGCCGATGCCCCTCTCCTTAGCCAAACCCCCACCATTCTGGAGCTAAGGGAGGACGAAAGAGATTCTACGGGTGGAGTCTTGGGGTCAGAGAAGGAGAGGTTGAGCCCAAGGGCTTGGGCAGACGTGGAGGGGAGTAGCTGAGCAGGTGGCCATGGGTGTGTGAGCCCAGAACCGGCCCTGCAGGATGGCTGGCCCGTGAGGCAGGCCCAGGCACTGCAGGCCACGTGGGCCCCGGCCAGCCCCAGCCATGGGAATAGCTGGTAGAACCAAACTCCCTCTGCCTCCAAGACAGCCGCTCCCACCTGCCCCTGCCAGCCAAGGGCTCCCTCTGGGTAAGGGCAACATGGAATTCTTTGTATCAGGATGACAGTTCCCAGCCATGCCCTATGATACTTGAGTCCCAAGAACAACTCACAAGGCTTCAGACCAGAGCCCTGTGCCCACAGCCAGACCAGGCAGGAAGGGGCTCAGGGAGCATTTGCTGCCCTCCTACCCCATGTCGAGCTGATGATGTTTCACCCTCTCAGACCATCTCTGCCAGTTTGTGTATTCAACAAATATCAATTAAGCCCCCACTATGTGCCAGACTATTCTAGGTCCTAGGAGAACATGGAGGACAAAGCAGACAAAAATCCCTGCCTTGTGGAGCTTGCATTCAAGCAGCAGTGGGATGGTGGGGAGAAAAACAGGAAACTGAATTAATTTATAGGTGTATTAGAACAATGATTCTGTGGCAAAAAGCCAGTTTATTTTTTTCCAGTCTGCATTTGGATTTCAGGGCAATGTCAAATTGCCATAGATGCTGAAGTATCTATAGGTACTGTAGTACAGAAGTTTCTAAATGCTTACTCTCCATTTCTACACTCACGTCCTCTCCTGCTGCTGGTCCACATTGTGCGAGAAGATGAAAAGAGCTTTGGGAAAAACACGAGTGTAAGAGACATGAGGAGTTGAAAGTAAGGCAGCGGGGCTAAGGGGAGAGTTGCAGTTTTAAAGGGGTGGTTATTGAGAAGGTGACATTTGAGCAAAGATTTGAAGGAGGTAACAGAGAAAGTCACACATGTGTATGAAGATTAGACTTTGGTTGAAGCCTTCTTGAGGGAAAGGGGCAGGGCAGCAGGAAGTGAGGGAGCATTGTAAGGGGGGAAGAAATGGGGATCCCCCAGGATGATCTTTCTGAATCCTGCAGGGTCTGCAGCTCCCTGGGGTGGCTCTTCCCCCAGGGTGGGCCTGGGGTGATCCACACCCCCTTAAAGCATCCATCTCAAGCTAAGGCAGGGCCTCCCTGCTCAGTGCATCCACCTCCAGCTTTGCACAGAAGAGGTGCTTCCAGCTCAGGAGGTGATTTGAGCCCCATTCCTGTGCACATAGGTGCAGGGCCATGACTGCAGGGAAGGTTCCATCTGACGTTTTTCTGCATCCAAGCCCAGATATGTGGCACAGTGGACAGGCAGGAGTCTCTCCTCTTCTTGAACACACTTTCACATCCAGTTACATACACACACTTCCACACCAAACACACACCCAGACTTGAAATATACTTGCGGGCTTGGCCACGTGCACACCTGCCCACCAACATCTATGGTAAACCTTCAGGTACACTAAAATGGGTATGCACACTTTCACACACACACAAAACACACACACACACATAGCCTTGTGGGCCTACATCCATACCCATGCACACACCACATACAAACCCCCAGAGATGCACACATGCTCCTTACACATGGACTCACTCTTCCCAAGAGAGTTTCTACTAAGATAAAACATGTGGTATCTACATCAAGTGGCAGACAGAGAGATGGGACAAAGTTCACTCATGTGTTCAGTGACCAACACAGCCACACAGGAGTAAGCAGCAGGCTTGTCCCATCACCACCAGGCCTTCGGGAGGTCAATGCTGGGGTGGGATCAGTCTGGGGCAGGAATGTGTCAGAGCTCCCGGGAGCTGAATCAAGGCCAGGAGCAGACAGCCTTTTGCATTCCCAACAAGTAGGTCACCATGATGAGAAGTGCTTGCCTACATGCTGGGACCCAAGGTTGACTGGAACAGAACCGGGGAAAACCCAGCTGTCATGGAGCATCAGGTGTTAACTAGTTGTCTTTTATTCTAGCCCTTTGGTTAGGTCTTTGCAGCACTGGGGAGCTTGTGTCAGGGGCCTGAGCCTTTGCTGTGTGCAGTAATTTATTATTATTTATTAGTGTTTTTAGCATATTCCTTAGGATTTTCTATATACAAGATTATGTCATCTATAAATAGAGAGTCTTACTTTTTCCTTTCCAATATGAATGCCTTATATTTAATTTTCTTGCCTAATTGCTCTGGCTACAACTTCTAGTACAATACTGCATAGAAGTGGTAAGAGCATAGAGCATAGAGTGGAGAGATATCCTTGTCTTGATCTTAGGGGGAAAGCATTTAGTTTTTATCATTAAGTATGATACTAGCTGTGAGGTTTTGGAAATGCCCTTTAGCAAGTTCAGAAGTTCCCTTTTATTCCCGGTTTCTTGTGTGCTTTCATCACGAAAGAGTGTTGCGTTTTCTGCAACTATCAAAATGATCATGTGATTATTGTTATTAAATCTATTAATGTGGAGAATGACATTGATTTCTAGATGCTAAACTAAGCTTGCATCCCTAGGGTAAATCCCACTTGGTCATGGTATATAATCTTTTCTATATGGATTCACTGAGGATTTTCTCCACAGGAAAATAAGCCCAGGAAGGATGGGGCCACATCACTGCAGTATTCCCAGTCCCTCCAGCAGTGCCAGGTACAGTGAGTACTCACTGAGCCCCAAGAAATGAATGAAAAAAATGAATCTATAAAGCATAGGATCTCAAGAGCCTCTAAAGAGGCCATGTTAGAAATAGTGTCTATTTCATTATCACAAATGTCTGAGTATGCATGATCCTTGTAAAGCACAAAGTCAGGGGAGACTATGAAAAATCCAGAACTAGAATGAAGCCCTTCCCAGGGGAGGGGACACTGGGCAGCTTGTTCCGTCAGTCAAGGGTATTTCACCTGATGGCCCAGACTCAGGAGGCAGAAGCTTCTGGAGACTTGGAACCCTCCCTCCACAGGCAGCCCACCCCCACCCCCAAGCTGGGGAAACATGACAAGGCCCCAGGGTGGTGACATATGTTCTAGGGCCCCTGAGAGCAGACACAAGATAGATGAGTGGGTGTGTGGTGGACAGCGGAGTCTTGTCCACTGTGATCTGGGCGGAGATTTCTGGATGCTGTGGCCGCCAAGCCTGTCACCACTCACAGGCCTGGCCTTAATACAACTTCTGAATAGGTTTTTAATCTCATCCTGAACACAGGGCTGTTAATCTGAACCGCTGGAAGCTGGCATGAGGGTTAAGTGAGAAAATGTACGAAGAGCCCTTAGCATGATGTCTAGCATAGATTAGGTGTTCAGTAAATGGGGACATTATTATTTCTATGGTCATTTTTTAAACTTTGAAAATTATTCTGGAAGGAAGTCCACTGACAGCCAGACTCTCTTGTAGCTTTATTCTATTCATAACTTTAAAAATCCCCCAGTAGGTGCCACTTGGACCAATCTAAGACCCAGAGAACATGAGGTATCCCCCACCTCACCCGGACACAGATGAAGACTCCTTCAGGACAAGCCAGAAAGGAAATTTTCTCCTGTCTCCCCAGGTAGGAGCTTTAGGGGAAAGGAAAGCTGCCTTTCCTTTTGGCTCTCCCCCACACCATGTGTCAGCCTGGCTTTTGACTCACACAGTGAGAACTGCCCAGTCACAACGCCAAGGCACAAGGGGGCACAATTGGAAGAAACCTGATCATGGCCAGAGAGTTGGGGTGATGGGCCCTGCCTGCCAGCTCTAAGAATGGACCCCAGGTTCTTCCCTCCCCATGTGCTGGGAATTCCTCTCTGGATTCTGGCATCAGGCCTGAGCTCCTTATCTCCTCCATACCAGCCTTATCAGAGCAATTCAGTGAATCTACCAAGAATGTATTTGCTGCCCTTTCAGCAACCAGAGCTCTTGCAGAGCTGGCCTTGGGCCCTTCTCCTCCAGGAAGCAGAGCAGCAGAATGAGCCAGGCCAGAGCTCCGGCCTGAAATGCCCCTAAGACCAGGACCAGCAGTGCCCCTCTGCCCAGGTGAGATCTAAGCACCTTCAATGGGACCACATCCCAGATCGCCTCACAGACTCTACTAAGATGTGAACTCCAGGGTGGTCTCGGTCAACTCTGGCTTGAAGAAAAGTAGAGGGAGAATGGAGGCATCAGGCGCAGAGGGGTGGAGGAGAGCAGGCCTGGAAAAGCCCCGGGGTCTGGTGATGGAGAGGCCAGAGGTGATTATTCAGAGCAAACCTTCACAGCTAAAGAAGGTGCCAAGGTTGTCTGTACAAGGATGTTTATCATAGCGTTGTTTACAACAGTGAACAATTGATAATAAGTTCAAGGTCCAGCCATAGGAGAGAGATAAAGAAATTATGATTCAGCCATGCACAGGTAAAACCTGACAGCTGGGGGTGGGAGGGAAGGGAGAGGAACGGGATGAAGAGGCGGAACATGGGATTTTTAGGACAATGAACCACGCTGCATGATGCTATCATAGTAAATACAGGTCATCATACATTTGTCAAAACCCATAGAATGCGAATACCAAGAGCGAACCCTAATGTAAACTTGGGACTTAGGGTGATTATGATATGTCAGTGTATGTTCATCAGTTATAACAAATGTACCACTGTGGGGTGGGGTGTTGATAATGAGGAAGCTGTGTGGGGAGGTGGGGGCCAGGTGGCATATGGGACATCTCTGTACCTTCGCCTCAATCTTACTGTGAACCAAAAATTGCTCTAAAATAATAAAGTCTTAAAAAAAAAACCCAAGACCTTGACAGCTCGCAGGTTTCATTTGGCTTTTAAGGAGAATGAGATTATTTGCTGAAATTAAAAAGATTAAAAATTTTTATGGAAAAAAAAATCCAGATGTCCATCTTCTCTTGAACTCCAGAAATTCCGGCAATTCTAGGCCCTTATTTCCACCTGGCAAGGCTTTGGCTGGAGTAAGAAGCAGCTGCTCCTCTCAACTGAGGAAGCCCCTCCAGATGACCAAGGTTTCTACCTGGCCAAAGTCGATCACGCAGTTTCATGCAGTCTCCATCGGCTTTAGGTGTAGATCTCTTGTTCATGCTATTCCCTGTGCCTGGAACATTCTCCCCTGTGCCCCCAACCCTTTGCCCTGCTAAGTTGTTTTGATCCTGCAGGAATTTCTCAAATGTCACCTCCGCAGGCAAGACTTCCCCGACCACCCCGACTGAGTTAAGTCACTCTGTTTTCTGTTCTCATTGCATCCTTATAAAACTCTTCACTGCTGTCACAGAAGAAGTATTTGTGACAACTCTCCCTTACAGAAGAATTCTACTTACTAAATATAGAAGGAATGAGGAAATACAAAACTACCATTAGAACTCCAGATCTCTGCAGGCAAGGTCCACCCCTGGATGTTAATCTTAGTGGCAAAAATTAAAGAAGAAAAATGATATTTGCATAGTTTCAAAATACTTTCCCCAAACGAAATTTTTATTAATGACAAAAGGAAAAACGGCAACACTGGAGTGTAGAAACCTGGCAGATTTAAACTTAACGAAGTGACCAAGAGGTTAACATCGATAGTGATAAGACATATTGTGATCATGTACCTCCTGATACCATGCGCTGAGAAGGGCACACCACCCCTGTGGCATCCTTTCTGATCACATAACCTCAATCTAGTCATGAGAAAACATTGGACAAACCCAAGTTAAGAGACCTTCTAAAAAGTAACTGACCAGTACTTTAAGCCTCAAGGTCATGAAGGACTAAAGAACTGTCACAGATTGGAGGCGATTAAGGAAAAATAACAACTAAACATAACATGAGACACTGGTTTAAATCCTAGAACAGAAAAAATAACATTCTTGTGTGTGTGTGTGTGTGTGTGTGTGTATATATATATATATATATATATATATATGAGAAAATCTGTACTAGATAGTACTGCACCGATGTTAATTTCTTCGTCTTCAGAACTATAATATTAGTTGTGGGAGATGGTAATATCAGGGGAAGCTGAGCTAAGTGATGGGTATATGAGAACTCTACATCATTTTTTGCAAGTCTTCTGTAATTCTAAAATGGTCACAAAATAGAAAATCAAAAAAGTATTTGCATAATTATTTGCTTGATGGTTGTGTCCCCTGCTAGGCTATAAACTTCACGAGGACAGGGACTGTGAATGCAGTCATTTTCATCATTGCATTGTTTCATGCATCTGACACACAAGGGGTATTCAATAAACATGCACTGAGTAAACAGACTCGTGGTTACTGACACAGAAAAAGTCCATGGCATATTACTGAGTGAAAAACATAGGACGCAAAACAACACATATAGTATGCTAATACTTGTATAAACGAGGAGACTAAGGATTTACAAACCAATGCTGACTGTGGCTGTCTCTAGAAGATAAGTTATGGATAATTTTTCTTCTTTTTAATTTGTTATATTTTCTAAGCATATTTAAAGGCTCACAAAACTACTTTTATGTGCAGAAAAAAGTGTGCGCACACACACACACACACACACCCTGCATCTTCATTTCAAAGAAAGCCGTGAGCATGCCTGGCAGACCTGGAGCCAGGCCTCAAGGGCTAAGCAGGACATGCGTGTGCATGGGCAGTGGTGACCCAGCTACATGGTGACTGCAGCCAGTGCAGGGAAGAGGTGCCATAAGGATGGCTTCTGTGCTTCTGTGCTTCTCAGTTTCTCCATGCAGCCAGCCAGCACTCCCTGAGCAAAAGTGTTGAACTAGTGCATTCATTTCCTAGGGCCGCCGTAACAAATCACCACAAACTGGGGTGGCTTAAAACAACAGCAATGTATTCTTTCCCTGTTCTGGAGGCTGAAGGTCTGAAATCAAGGTGTCAGCAGGGCCATGCTCCCTCCAAAGGCACTAGGAGAGAATTCTTTTTTGCCTCTTTCTGGCTTCTGATGGCTCCCAGCGATCCTTGGCTTTCCTTGGTTTATAGCCGCATCACACCCCCAATCTCTGCCTCCATAGTCACATGGCCTTCTTCCCTGCGTTCCCTCTGTGTCTCTGTATCCAAATACCTCTCTCCTTTCCCTTATAAAGACAACAGCATTGGATTTAGGGTCCACTCTAATACAGTATGACCTCATCTTAACTTGGTTACATCAGCAAAGACCCTATTTCCAAATTACACAGGTACTGGGGATTCGGACCTGAACATGTTTTGGGGGGACACACAGTTCAACCCTCTACAACTACAAACTTCCCTGTACCCATTACCTATTACTGGGTAACACGCCACTTCAAAATTTAGCTGTCTACCACCATATTATTTGCTCACAATTCTATGAGTCAGCAGTTTGGCCTGGGCTCAGCTGGGAGATTCTTCTACTAGTGTCACCTGGATCACTAGTGTGACTACAGTCTTCTAGCGGCTTTACTGGGCCTGGAAGATCCAAGATGGCCTTATTAATACGTCCGGTTCTTGGTGCTGGTGGCAGTCAGTCTTGTGAGTCTCATCTGAGACGGTACTGCTCTTCTCCGCGTGTCTCTCATGCTCCAGGAGGCTAGCCCAAGCGTGTTCACACACAGCTGGCAGATTCTAAGAGTACAAGAGCAAAAGCTAGTCCTCCTGAGGAAGAGGCTGTTGCACCATAGTAGTCAAAGCAGATCACAGGCAAACCCAGATTCAAGGGGTAGGGAGACAGGCTCCACCTCTTCATGGAAAACGCAGCGGAGCCACATTGCAAAGGGCCATACACACAGCAATGAGAGGGGCTGTTGAAACTATCTTTGCAAACAATCTACCATAGGTCCCAAGTTCTGGAGGATAAGATGAGCAGATGCAGGTCTTGCCCTTAAGAAGCAAGGGCAGCAGATGATCGTGGTGCACTGGCGAATGAGCTGTGTGTTTAGATAAAGGCATGAGAGAAAGCACCATTCTTTGGTGTATGTAGAGGAAGATAGTATGAGGTTTAAACTCAGTAATCCTCTTGCTCTCTGATCCCCAGGTGAAGGGCCCTCTCATCTTTGGTTCTGGATAATGACCCACGTCTTGGGCCCTTATGGCTCTAGTCACAAGCTCAGATAATCATTGCTGGGGATCCTAGTCTAACCCTAAAGCAAGTATGGCATGATCTCAAATCTCCAAAGAAGCAGCTATATCCTCATGCACAATGCTGACGGAGGCAAGAGATTTTCAAACCAGGGAGTTGGTACAGAAATGGGTGGAATCCTGGATGTATTTATTCACTGTGTAAAATATGGGGTCACAGGCCTTTTGTAAGAACCAACAAGAATGATTTGCAAACTGTACCATCATCTGTAAAGATGTGTTTTGCTCCTGGTTCATTCATTTATTCATTCATTCTCTCATGCTATGTTTAACTTTGTTTTGTCTGTCCAGAAGAGAACCCTCCTCCTAGGATCTGCTCTTCACCCTTCTCCAAACACGTGCTTCGAATGGGAACTTCCATCTTCATCCAGGGTCACCCTTAGCTGGTGTTAGGTGCACCAGGTGAGGCCCAGGGGCTGGCAGGACCACTCACATGGTGTTCCACTTACAGCCTTCAACCTGAACATTGGGACACACACCTGGAGGTGGTCAGCAGGGGAGAATGGAGCTAGCCTCCTCCAGTGCTCTCATGTCTGGGTCCTGTTACCAAAACGATGAGAGCCAGCACCTCTGTACAGCCTGGCTGCCCCCTCAGCAGCAGGCACTGGCCAGCAGACCATCATGGTGGGCTGGTTTTGCTCTAGGTACCATGCCTCCTGCTCCCACAAAAACCTGGATCAGCTTGCCCTGACAGCAAACACATCTGCTCACAACCTCAACAAAAATGACAAGTGAAGCCTTTGGTTCAGATGGGAAGGAGGCAGAGGGACCTTTATGGAGGCCCCTCAGCTGGATAGGACTAGAGGGGTAGCTTCCTCCTAGGGATCAGAGCCTTTCCTTCCCCAAGTAGTCCCTAAGTGCAATTCTGCACACCCTCACTCCAGGGGCAGCCAAGAACTCAGCCCATGTGAAGCACATGATGGGGTCTCAAGAGCAGGTGGTCAGCTTAAGGCAATGGGACTGTCTGGACACGTACCCCCAAAGTTGTGATCAGAGATCAGCGAGCATCACAGAAGCCATTGGGAGGAGATGGTCTGAGCAGGTGAAGGGCAGAGGTCAAACGACCAGAGCCTGGAGAAGCTCAAATACATCTTCCTGGACTCTCTCCCAGTCATAACCCCGTTTGCCCACCAAGCTCCCAAGCACCTTGGTCGGCTCCTGCAGTAATGGCTCTATCTGATTCTGTAAACTGTCTGCCCAGCAGGCTGTGAGAGCCCTGATGACAGGGCCCGTTGTCCACACTGCAGACCCGGCTCCAGCCTAGGCCTGGCATGGGGTGGAGGCCGGCAGTGGGAGCTGTCAGTGGATAAGCGACCTCTTGAGCAGTTCCCATGAGGACCTTAGGGAGGGCTAGCAATGGGTGTCAGGGCCAGGACAGCCCCAGTGACTGGAGGGCAGGTCTCAGACAAGAGCAGCAGAGCACGCAGCAAGCTGAGACGAGCAAAACTTGATCTAAGACAAGCTCTGCGAGGGGAGAGGGACAAGGGGACTCAGGCTGCCCCACCAGCAGCATCCTATCAGAGGAGGCTGAGAGCAGGGAGGACAGAGATGCAGGGAGGTGATGGCAGGGGGAGAGTAAGGTGTTGCGGGGAGAATCTCCAGGTGAGGGGCTCAGGGCAGAGAACAGGGACCCAGGGGCCTGGGTCCCCATAGAGGAGTCCTAATGTGAACAACATGAAAGATGTCAGACCTTGCCAGGATATTATGAGCAAGACCCCACAGCTAGGCTCAGGGAGCCCCCGGGAGCAGGAGTGGCCGGGAAGGTTGGGTAGGAGACTCCTGGTAGAGCCAGGTGGCCCCTGCACTCAGGGAGGTGAATGGGTGCAGGCGTTCATAGGCTGAGAAGGGGACTGCTGGGGAGAGGCTCCCAGAGGATCCTCAGCATCTTGGTCAAGAGTGTGACATCTGGGCCCACCTGGCAGTGCACAGAGCTGGCAGCCGGGAGGGGAGGTGGGGCTGCAGAGAGGAAGCAGTTGGGGGTCAGAGTCACCCCTGGTGGAGCAGCAAGGACAGGAGGAGGGGGATGGAGCTGGGTGCTGGTACCCAGCATTCAGGGCAGGGGGAAACAGAAGTGAGTCACAAGTGGAGAAGAGTGAGAGGTGAGGCTTTTCTAGTGTGTGGAGACCACATCACTGGAGGCAAGGGTTGCATGTTACCCTGATTACCTGGAGGGCACAGGGAGGGATGGGAGGCAGGGAGTGGCAAGGTCAGTTTGCATTTCAGGAGCTGGAGACTCACCCTGTGGGCCCCGCCATCCCTATCCCAAGGCCCACAGTGCTATGCATCCTGCTACTTCTTTGGCAGCTCTGGCCTTAAGTTCAAAATAGTGACCTACAGGAGGGCTGGGGGAGGCAGCCAGGGGCCCCAGCAGGCAAGTTGCCCATGGGAGATTCCCTGCTGGGCAGTGACCATGGGAACCCTCAGGCCCAGCATCCCCGGCATGGGAGGAAGCGTGGCCCTCGGGCCTTGGGCCTCACCCAAAACGGAGCCCCTTAGCAGCTCACTGGCTCCCCGAGGCCCTGGGCCCAGCCTGCACGCCTCCCATCCCTCCCGGCGCTCCCTGCACTGGTGGCCCGTTAGGCTGCTCTGGCCAGGCTAGAAGGTCCTAGGGCCCCGTCTCAGGTCCTTCACTCACTTGTCCCGCGTCAGGGTTGCTGTCTGCCTCCCACCTCAGGCTTAAGGAGGGGATGACCTGGGCCTTGGCTCGTCACGAGCTACCCGGGGCTCGCGGATCCCACAGCGTGTCGGGCAGTCTGGGCTGGGCTGGGCTTCTGAGCGCCATCCTCCCCCATCATCTGCCCAGGATGCCCAGGTCCCTAAGACCCACCTCTGCTGAGGGCCATACAACCGCCCCTCTGCACAGCCCCAGCTGGCAGAAACCAAGAACATGCTCAGGGTAAGGGTGGGAGCTTCCCAACCCCCACTACCCCCCACCAGCTCCCCACGCCTCGCACAGGCACCTCCCACCCAGCACTCACTTGCTCCCAATGACAGGGCCCAGCCACAGTCTGCAGCACTTCCTCCACACTCCTGGGACGGGGTTCTCACCATGTGGGGCTGATGTGGGGACAGGTGAGTCATCACTTTCAGCAGCAGAAGGCTGACACAGTCTCCGGCTCCCACAGGAGGAGGGAGGACGAGGCCAGGACAGGCCCAGAGGGGGTGAGAGGGAATCGCAGCATTTTTGACCCCTCCTCTGCTGTCATGCTGGCCACGGATGGTGCAGCAGTCCTGCCTCAGAGGAGCTCAAGCCAGCTGGAGGCAGCTGATAAGAGAAACTCACAACGTGTGGAGCAAGCGTTCGTGAAGTTCGTGAAGTGGAAGCAGAGATTCTACGGGAGTCCAGGGCAGAGACCTGAGGGAAGCCAGGAAAACTCAGAGAGGAAGAGCATCTCACCTGAGGCCTGTAGGTTGACCTGTCAGATAAGGAAGAGGCTTGAGGACGGAAGGCGGGTGGCCGGGGTGAGGGCAGGGAGATCAGCGGGCAGGGGAGACTGGCAGCCATTCTATACGGTTAGAGAGTGGAGGGCCAAGGAGTACGAGATGGCCTGGAGAGAGGGTGACCAGGACAGCACGGACCTCAGGAAATGCCTGCTGCCCGGAAGGAGGCCTCTTTCGCCGGATGGCCACAGGGTGGGTCTGAAGTGGGTGTCCTGGGTGTGATCGCGAGGATCATGTCCTCCAGAGGACTCACTCCTGCTTCTGCCCCATGAGCCCTGGACCATAACTGCAAGGCTGGACCCACAGGAGCCCCGGTATGTCCTCTTGGGACCACCAGCCAAACACGTATTCACTCTCATTGACCACACGGGGAAATTATTCTGCAAATAGGCATCTGAGGTTCAGAACATCCGGCGAACTTGCCTGAAGTCAGGTGGCACAGGAGGTCCAAGCCTGTCCAACGCAGGAGTTCTGGGCAATGTTAATGGGTGTCATACTTTGTGTCACACACATACACAACAGATCTCCTGGTCATGTAAACTTGGGAAGTGCTGGCTTAAATAACTCAAAGAGGCACTTTCCTGCAGGACTTTTCAGGGTCTTTAATGTGCTAATGGGTGGTTCACCGGAGAGATTTCTGAATGCATTTGGCATGGAATCCCTTCCTCCCTGACAGAGCTGCTGTCTCCGAGGAGCCACTCTGGGGCCTGCTGGTCTGGATGGTAGAGTCAGGGACTGGGCTCTGGAAGCCTGCCTGCCTTATGCTTTGTGTGTGCTCACTTTGGTGCTGTCCTTTTGTTTGAGAGGCTTGGTTCGTTGCAGGTACGCAAGCTTGGGCAGAGGAGAATGGGGAAGGTGGGCTCCCTGGGCCCAGCCTTCACAAGAGCCCTCTCCACTCTGTGCCCATTGCCTGTCTGTGGTTGAAGGAGGGACACCCCTAGACAAAAGAGCCATTCCCGGTCACCAAGGGCACAGGCATGTTTGGGAAAGGTTTCTGGGAACTGGTGGCACTTTATGGTGAGGGATGAGAAGATCGAAATCGTCAAGGAAGAAGCCACGGTTATGGGAAGAAGTGGGACTGAGGCTGGGAGACGCTGGGGGAGGGAGCTGGTACCTGTGGTGGGGCTTTGAAGGCTGTCCATGGGGATTTCGACTTGGATCTGGGGGTATCAGAACCACAGAAGGTGCTTGAGACAGGGATGACTTGATCAATCCACACACAATTCCAGCCTGGAGTCATACCCAGCAGAAGGGATGCTTTCCTTCCTCCCCGTGGGCTCCCAGGACCTGTCCCCACCACGTGACCTCAGTCACCGCCTGTGACCTCCGGTATCACCCCTGCTGGAATGTGCCAGCTCTGACCCAGCCATGCCACCTCTGACCTGGGCCCGCCTCCTGCAGCCTCCTTGGCCTGGTGTCTCCATCTCCATAGGCCCCCTCTGGCCCTGAGATGGCCTCACGTTGCCCTGGTGGAAAACCGTGCGCCGGGCTTTCCCAAGCTTCCCGCCCTCACTGCACACTCCTTAGTGGCGCCATCCTCACCCGCCACTTCCCTGCATCCTCGGGTGCTGCCCTCAGCACATTTAAAGAAGGGTAACATCTCTGGGGCACCAAGAAATATCTGGGCATGGAGGAAACGCTGGCGGCTGGCCCCCTGCTCCAGAGAACACAGGAGGGCACTCTCTCCTTGGCCTAGCCTGCTCTTCATCCCAGCTTTCCTGGAGCCCATCTCTGGCTGTCTGGGAAACGGGCATGTCAACCAGGCCAAAGACTAACCCTCATGGTCACCCTGACCAGAATGCCGGGCACTCATAATAGGCAGATGCCAAAAGCCGCCTGGGAAGAGAGAGGGGAGACAGAAGAAAGGGTCTTGAGAGTCTCAGACTGCACTGACCTGCTGCCCCCCGCCCCATCCCTGGGATGGTTAAGGGTCCATATGGCTGGGCTAAGGCTGATGTCCCCTCTGCCCTCTGTGCCAGGGTACGGCCTGACACATCCTTTCTTTGATGGGTTAGTTCTTGGATGTGGTTCTCCTTCTGCCTTGCAGAAGTGGCTTTTCTGATCTCTGCTGGGGTTCTGGGGATGGGGTCACTGGCATCAGCTCCTTTTACACAAATACGTGAACACGTACACAAAAACAAACATATGCAATGCTGACACCCTGGAGCACTTTCCTTGGAATTCTCTCTCCCTTGGCTTCCATGGAAGGTCAGAAGGCTTAGCACCTCTTGAACCCGCTGATCCATTCCCTGCTGGCATGTAAGGTATTTTTACAATTGTTCTAAAATCCCATTATCTCATCCTCTGAACAGGTTCTGTGACTGGTCCTGGCTGAATACGTGACTGGCCACCGGCCACCAACTGGTCCCCTGCTGCCCTCACTCCTGGGGCAGCGAAGCAACCGAGACCTCTGGGTCTTCAACATACTCTCCTCTCCTGAGGCCTGGATTATGGAAAGAACACAATGAAAAGATAGAAAGGAATGGTCTTGACCACAGGGGATAACTGTAAACACCAAACGATGTTTCTAAGAAACACAAAAGTGAAATTATACAGTTGACAAGCCGGGAGGAGCTCAGAGATAATTTTGATCATTCTTTCTAGCCAGCACTTACCATATTAGTAATTCTGTATTTATCTGTGTTATTATTTGCTTAATTCATTCAACAAATATTTACTGAGCACCCACGCTATGCCAGGGGCTATTCCTGATCTGTGATAAAGCAAAGATGTTGTTACATCCCGTTGGAGGAGAGGGAGAGAAAGACAACAGTAACAGTATTCATAATTAATAAGCAAATGACAGAAAGTAGAAAGTGATACACGCTAGGGAAAACAGAAGCTGAAGAGCAGGGAAAGTGGTGCTCGGGGTGGGGGCGGGTGGTAGCCTTCAAGAGAGTTAGCAGAGGAGACCCCGGGGAGGAGCTTGGCAATGGAAGGGGCAGCTAGAACAAAGGTCTGAGCAGGGGCTAGGGCGGTGGGAGAGGTACCAGGGAAGAGACCGCATGGGGCCCGGTGAGGACTTCGGCTTTTGTGAGAATGAAGTGCAGAGGAGTGGGGTGGCGTGACGGGACCTCACACCTATGAGAGCCCGGGGAGGCCAGGGTCAGCCTGCAACCCCATGCCTAGCATTCAATAAATACTAAATACTGGTGGAACGAACGAATGAATGAATGAACCCAAGATGGAGATCATGCCTCCACCATCCCAGAGAGACAGGACTGTGGAGATAGCTCTGAACAAAAATGTTTCCAATCTGGTCATTGTGTCTGAACCAGAGATTCCCGTCCATATCACTTGGGGAGTTTTTCAAATTCCTCAGGCCCAGTCCCAGACCCCTCCCCACAAGTCTTGATTCCTAGATTGGGTGGGGCCCAGCACATGTATGTGATTCTCAAGCAAACCCACCCCCAAGGGAGAAACTGTGGTCTAGACCTTCCCAGATGCTTCCAGCTCCTCAGGACCTGACAGCAGTCCCAGCCCCAGGGCACATATTGAATGAAGGAATAAATGTTTGTTGACTGAATTTATGCACGTCCATGTGCATGAAGATAGCTAATTAATTGTTCTCAATGTATTTCTGCAGAGCTCTGAGCGCGGGGCCTCTCCTCCGAGGAGAGGGCTGCTGAGGAATGAGGCTGGACTAGACAGCCCAGTGTCTGCAAGAGCAGGGGCGCCCAGCCGGCAGTGGGGGCTTGGAGGGAGGTGGCTGTTCACTTCCCCTTCCACACAGGAGGGGCCACCCACATTCCAGGGACGGGGACCACATTCTTCCTGCAGGAAATGCTGGGGCTGCGAGGACGGTCCTGTCAGCCCCTTTCCCTTCATGCTTCTTCCCTCTTGGCCAGCTGCCTCCCTGGGGGCCTGGGGCCCCAGCTCAGGGCGTCTGGGTCTCACAGATTCCCAGCCTCTTGCTTGCAGGTGTTGGCTGCCAGAGATTTTTTTCATGTAAACAGTAGGGAGCCCCTTATTCTCTTGACATACTTGGAATAAGTACGGCCATTTTTTCTCTTCCCAGAATTCAAAAAAGGCCAGAAATTCCACAAGGCATCTGACTCAACTCTATTTTCTCCTTCCTCTTGCTTTTCCACCCTGAGCCTTGTGCCCTTTATAGAGCAGCCCCAGGAGCCTGTGCGCTCCAGCCTGGGGCTGTGGCCACACCTGGTGGCCAGAAGGAGTCCTGTGAACCAACTGGGTCCAGAGGCCCGCCTGGTGCACGCCACCAAGGGGCAGCTCTGAGCGCAGGAGAGCAGAGAGCAGTGGGCCGAGGGCCCAGCACAAAAGTCAGGCGGCCTGGCTTCGGTCCTGCCCCTCCACCTATCAGCTTTGCAGTAAATGCGTTCCATCTCTCAGCCTCATGTCTCACATGGGTGCGTCAGTAGTTTCTTTCTCTTATGGAGGCTGTGTGGGTTCAGGGAGATAATACACGGAGAGCACTTCACAAACAGTAGCTATAATTATTGTATGTTTTCTAGTATTTGAGTGCCTGTCATATAACAGCTACCGTACAAAGTCCCAGTACAGTAACTTTGAACTAAAAGTTCAGGGCCCACAGAGACCACCTTACCGAGGGGACAGTCAAGGAAACAGCAGCTTTGGGCTCCATGTGATAAAATGGTGCTCAAGACAGAGGGGGAGGGTTTCCCCGGTGGTGCAGCAGTTAAGAGTCTGCCTGCCAATGCAGGGGACACGGGTTCGAGGCTGGGAAGATCCCACATGCCACGGATCAGCTAAGCCCGTGCACCACAACTACTGAAGCCTGTGTGCCTAGAGCCCGTGCTCCGCAACAAGAGAAGCCACTGCAATGAGAAGCCTGCGCACCGCAATGAAGAGTAGCCCCCGCTCGTCGCAACTAGAGAAAGCCAGCACACAGCAACGAAGACCCAACACAGCCAAAGATAAATAAATAAATTTACATATAAAAAGAAAAGGTAGAGGGGGAGGTGGGCTAACCCTTTGCAAAGAGATCAAGACAGTTTCACAGAGGAAGGAGACCCTTGCAAAGGCTTTGAAGGTTGAATAGGAGTCCTTAAGACAGACGAGGGGGAAAGGACATCACAGGTAGAGGAGTCAGCATTTCCCAAGACTCAGAGGCGCCGTGAGCAAGCTGGGTTTGGAAGTCCACCGTATAGGAATCTAAAGTGGGAAAAGGACAAGGGTGACAGGGAATCTAGCGAGACGGGCAGAGGCCCATCCTAGAAGATCTTGGAGGCCTTGCCAAGGAGAAGTCCAGATGTCTCCTCTCCCTAAGGGCACTTCCTTGTAGTGAAGGTTTCTTTTTAGGAAGACCTCTGGCTGTCGTGGGAGGTGGGCAGGACAGACACTGGAAGAGACGAGGCTGAGTCAGAGTTAGAGGATGGATGCAAGAGGTCGGGCAGGGCTTCCCTGGTGCCGCAGTGGTTGACGATCCACCTGCCAATGCAGGGGACATGGGTTCGAGCCCTGGTCTGGGAAGATCCCACATACCACAGTGCAGCTAAGCATGTGAGCCACAACTGCTGAGCCTGTGCTCTAGAGCCTGCGAGCCACAAGTACTGAAGCCTGCGCGCCTGATGTCAGTGCTCACCAACAAGAGAAGCCACCGCAATGAGAAGCCTGTGCACTGCAGCGACGAGTAGCCCCTGCTCACTGCAACTGGAGAAGAGCCCTCACAGAGCAGCAAAGACCAAACACAGCCAAAAATAAACAAATTAATTAATAAATTAAAAAAAAAGAAGTCAGGGCAGTGGCCCCCAAGCTTCAGTCATCCCCCTGCTCCTTCCTGGTGTTTGACATATCCAGGCACAACCCCAATCATCATTTACATAATGTTTCCCTTTATGTTAGTTCAGTTTTAGGTCTGCTGTACCATTATAGCTACTGCTTCACTTTTTCTGAACATCTATGTAAATCCTACACTCTTGAAATGAAACATGTATGTCCACTTGCCACTGGAAATCACTCCTCTGCCCTCCTGCCTTGGGAATCATGGATCCTGCTAGAGCCCACCAGCAGGGAGGGGAGAAGGGTCTGCTGTGTGGTGTCAGCTGGGCTGCATCCCAAACCCCTGCTTCAACCTTTATTGCATTTGTGACTTTGCTTGGGGGCTGGAGATGGGCACCACGGTTGCAGCTCTGAAAACAAAGACAAAACAGACCTCCCCAAATAATGCCATTTGCAGCAACGTGGATGGACCTAGAGACTATCATACTGAATGAAGGAAGTCAGACAGAGAAAGACAAATATCATATGACATCACTTATATGTGGAATCTAATAAAATGACACCAATGAGCTTATCTACAAAATATAAACAGACTCACAGACTTCGAAAACACACTTACGGTTACCAAAGGGGAAAAGAGGTGGGGGAGGGATAAATTAGGAGTTTGGGATTAACATATACACACTACTATATATAAAATAGATAATCAACAAGGACATACTGTATAGCACAGGGAACTCTACTCAATATTCTGTGATAAACTATCTATGGGAAAAGAATCTGAAAAAGAATGGATATGTGTATATGTATAACTGAATCACTTTGCTGTACACCTGAAACTAACACAACACTGTAAATCAACTATAATATAAAATAACAATTAAATTTAAAACAAAACAGGCCTCCCCAGCCCCTGGCGGCCCAGACTCTTGTCATTAGTGGCCCTCCTCCCCTGAGCATGTGGGCTCCAGCTCTGCTTGGAGCCCAAACAGGCAAATGCGCTTCCCTGAGACAGAGTTTGGCAGACCTAAGGACACCTCGGTGGTGGAATCCTCTGTGGGTAACTGCATGGTGCTGTGTTAGTGAAAAATATGCAGGGGGAGGGAGAGAAGGAGGAAGAGGAGGAAAGAAGGTAAGAAGAGAGGAGACGCATCATCTGATTTATCTTCCCAGGAATCTTGTAAGGTAGGAATTATTGTACACCTTTTACAGATGAGGAACCAATCTCAGAGACGTTAAGCTACCTGCCAATGTTGCTTCTAATGAGAAATAACTGTATAACTAAGCAAATAATCCAGGTCCGTCTGACATTAAATCCACTGCTTTCTTTTAAAAGAATGATGTTCTGGGACTTCCCTGGTGGCCCAGTGGTTAAGAATCTGAATCCGCCTGCCAGGGCAGGAGACACAGGTTCGAGCCCCTGGTCCAGGATGATCCCACATGCCACAGAGCAACTAAGTCCATGCGCCACAACTACTGTGCCTGTGCTCTACAGCCCGCGAGCCACAACTACTGAGCCTGCGTGCCACAACTACTGAAGCCCACGTGCCTAGAGCCCGTGCTCCGCAACAAGAGAAGCCACGGCAATGAGAAGCCTGCGCACCACAATGAAGAGTAGCCCCTGCTCGCCGCAACTAGGAAAGCCCGCACACAGCAACGAAGACCCAACACAGCCAAAAATAAATACATAAATAAATAAATTTTTTAAAAAAAGAATGATGTCCATAATCACACCACTGTAGCAACTGTTATTTTTTTAAATCCCTTTGTAGTGTTTTCTGCATGAATCTCTTCTTTTATTCACCTAGCATTGTACCATGAACATTTGTAATGTTGCTAAATAGTCTTCACAGTAATGATTTTTATGTGATTTTCCACACTGTGGACATACCATGGTTTCAACGTCTCGGGATTATCAATCCCCACTTCCACCCTCCCCAAGGCAGGCTCCCCTGGGATGAGTCAGGGCTCCCACCTGCCCTACGTCTGAAAGGTTATTTAGGTCGTGGGGACCCCATGATACCTGCGGTGATGCAGCAAGGTATTCTGGAGCTTCAGAAGGTGAGAGCGACTCAGAAAGCTGTGTCCTCTTCCCCCTCTCACAAGCTTGCCATGGTCTTGGCACTGCCCCTGCCCCTGCCCCTGTCCCCGCCTCATCAGGCCACAAAATCGGAGGTGTTGTGGACTGGACAGGCCAAAGGCTGCTCTAGGTGGTTTCTTACTGCCGGAGAAGGCAGCCCAGACATCTCAGGGGTCAAAAGGCACCCAGAAGACCCCAGAACTGGGATAGAAGGCAGACCCCTGCAAAGGACCTGGGTCATTATTTGGTCCCCATTCCCCTGAGAGGTCCCTTACAGAGAGTCCTCTGTTCTCTGCCCTCTTGGGGAACACACACATCCCAAGCCTCAGCAACTCCAAGATGGCCTCTGGAAGCAGAAACACTCCCAGCAGGCGAGCAGGTGTGCACGCCGCCTAAGGTGACCGGCCAAAGATCACATTTTCAGGATGCTTCTTTGTTTTATCTGTTTGCAAGGCAGATATTTGGGGAGGTTGGGCTCAGAATTGCTTCTCGGTTGCCAGTCCCATGGGAAATGGTTCACATTCTTCGCATAGTTGCAGGGCTGTGAGGCAAAGGAGCTGACTGCGCACGAGTGCCAGGAGGCCGCTCCCACCAGACCCGAGGAAGATGAGCCACCGCCTCGGCATCCTCTCTGCTTGGACCGGTTCCGGTGTGGGAGCACTGGATGTTCTCTCCGAGAAGGCAGGGTGGTGGGAAGCCTCTAGAGGGGGTTTTTGGAGAGACAGTCATCGCATCATTTATGCAGGCCCAGGACTGAGAAGATTTTCAGAGGTCGAGTTCTCTGTGCCCCTGCCTGGCGCACACGCCCAGTGTCAGCAGCACTGACCTTTGGAGATGCTCACAAAGTGTTAAAGAGACCAGCTTTCTTGAGCCAGTGGGACTTCAATTTCTTCTGGGGGTGTTGCTGTTTGCATTGTTTCCTTTTAATCAAGAACATGGATCCTTTAAAAACAAAATCAATAAAGTTATTTTAAAATAAATAACTAAATAAAAGGGCCACCAAGCTAGGGCACTTCACCTCTTGCCTGGATTGTAAACCCCAGGGTGTAGCAATCTTTCTTGTCAGGAAATCATGCTGTTACCCCTCTGTGCCCTTTCCTGGAGTCGCTCGGACACCTGCCTTCGCTGCTGCACGGGGGTGGGGCCGTGGCCTCCTTGGGTCAAACCTGCGACTGGTGGCCAGTCCTCACCCAGCATGGGCATGCCAGCATGCAGCCAAGAACCACACACCTACAGAGCTGTCTGAAATGAGGAGCACCGTTCCTGAGACCACTGAGTGGAGAGGGCTTCAAACGGCAATCTGGACTTTATTCAGGTGCCGCTCAGTGCCAGGAAATGCAGGGAGAGAAATCCCCTCTGGCACCACCTCTGTGGTCTGTGCCAGGCCTCTGCCCAGCCCGCGCGTGTAGATGTGTGCTCAGGGAACCCGCCCGTGGCGCTGTCCTGGGAGCTGCCCCCGCCCCCCACCCCCTCCGACGGCCACAGCTTCAGAGCTTCAGGAAAGCACCAGAGGAGAGGAACTGACGGCAGAAGGAAAGCCAAGCAGCTCGCAGCCTGCTTGATGACTGCGTGCCTCCTTGATGTGAAACTGTGAAATCCTCCTGGGAACCTCGTGCCAGGTGTGCGAGTGGGATTTAAGAGAGGCCCGGACCCCTCCCTGGGGTGGCTACTGTCCAGGAGGATGGAATGAGAGGCATGCCTCAGAAGTGCCAGAGCTGACAGGCTGACAGCCTCACGTTGCCTGAACTTCCCATACGGCCGAGGCTCTCAGCCCTGGCTGCACACCGCACATCACCAGGAGAGCTTTCTAAAACTCCCCGCAGCCGGGCCGCACCCCAGACCAACTCAATCATGCTCCTTGGAGGCGAGACCCAGATATTAGCATTTTTTCAAGCTTCCAGGTAATTAAAATATTAGCCATGGTTGACAACCAGTGCTTTAAAAAGATATCTGGGGTACCCTGGTGGCGCAGTGGTTAAAAGTCCACTTGCCGATGCAGGGGACACAGGTTCGAGCCCCGGTCCAGGAAGATCCTACATGCCGCGGAGCAACTAAGCCCGTGCGCCACAACTACTGAGCCTGTGCTCTAGGGCCCGCGTGCCACAACTACTGAGCCTGTGTGCTACAACTACTGAAGCCTGCGTGCCTAGAGCCAGTGCTCCGTAATAAGACAAGACACTGCAATGAGAAGCCCACGCACTGCAACAAAGAGTAGCCCCTGCTCGCCGCAACTAGAGAAAGCCTGCGCACAGCAACGAAGACCCAATGCAGCTGAAAATAAATAAATTTGTTTTTTAAAAAATGAAAGAAAGAACAAAGATATCTGATGCATCCCAGGCTCATCAAACAAAGTAGGGCTCCTCCTAAGTGATTCACAGAGCTGCATTCTCCCTCGAGGCCCTCCTCCCTAAGAGTGAGAGGAGAGTCTCAGCTCCTGCCATTCTTCAAAAGCCGTCTCAATCCCCACCTCCTGTGGGAAGCGCTCCCCGGCTGCCTCGGCTGCTGTGAGCACCTTCCTCTGAGGTTCCCGGTCACTTAGGACCTGTGTCACTTACCACGCACAGCCATTGATGGACTGACATTTGCCTTGTCTACAAATAGGGCTATCCGTTCCCGTGGAGGCACGCACTCTGTCACATACTGTGCCTCCTTGTAACACACCGACCTACCACCCACGACCATGCATCACCCCTATTACATGCTCAGTAAGTGTAAGTAAGGCTGACTTACATTCTACTGCATTTCAACATTTCAGGCAATCTTGGTAAGAAAGTTGAAAGAATGTCTGACACAAATTAGTGGTTTTAATGTTGATCAGTCATTGTGGTCACGGAGGAAATGGGGTGGCCAGCAGGGGGTGAAAATGGCTGCAGGAAGAAAGGCTAAGAACTGCCTGCTAGACTCTCTTCCAGGAATGTATGTGTAACCCATATAACCCAGCTCCCATGTGGTCCAGGCTCCGCACTGGACATCTGCTAAGACATGGCAGTTCCACGGGGTAGTGGGTGGGGGAGAGATGTTTTCTAATTAAGAGCACTTTGAATATTTACTGCAGTCCCTTAAGGTAACTTGAACATGGCAAACTGAGCCCACACTTTCCTATCTCCTCTCTACCTCTCTCTCTGTAAATCACATCTGAGGAGCTGGTATATCAGCTAGGCCTTAAAGGGTGGAGAGAGAAAGAGAGGGTGTTTCAGGCAGAGACACTAGCTGGGACACAATGCCCACTGGGTTCTCAGACTGGCCGGTGGTCCTGTGACTGTGGAATGAAGGGATTAAAGGATGGGGGTGGTTAGAGAGAGACTGAAAAGGAAGAGCAGGGCCAGTGTATGAAGGGCCTTGAATCGCAGGCTAAGGAGATGGACTCCAGGTTTTATCATCCAAAGCTGAAGGCCGAGAAGTGTTATAATGGGGTCACTCTGGCAACCTGGAGACCAGCCAGGGCATGGCAGCAAGCCCGGGAGAGATGGCTGGGCCAGAGAGAGGCTGCCCACGAGGGCTGCACAGTCAGGTCCACCTGTAGCTGCTGGGGAAGACGTTTCTGAACCCCACCTCCTGTGTGGTGTGTTCTCAGGCCTGGGGCCAGTGTTGGAGGTGCTCCCACATTCCTTACTTCAGAGACCCGTCCAGAGGTCCTGGCCTGCCTGTTCAGTCACCCCAGACCCAGATCAGTTACTCCACGTAGGCCTGCCCTCAGCTGGCTTCACCCACAGGCCAACATTTTTGTTTTATGTCCAAGCCAAAGGACACTTACAGTCACCACCAAATGGAAAACAAATAAGCAAATCTCTAGATTCAAACAAGAAATATATTTCAGTGAACTTTTTAAAACTGAGGAATAGCTCTTGAATTCTAAAATTTTTATGTCAATTTTTACCAGAAGATTTTAGGAGTCTGGGCTGCTTGGGTTTTCCAGGACACTGATGCTGAGATGGAGTTAGGAATGCAAGATGACTTGTGGGGTGAAGTGTGGCAGAGGAGAAAACACCTGTGAAAGAAGGGAGAGAAAACACGATTGGAGCTTCCAGACTGCGGTGTGGACCTGACAGTCTCTGCCAGCCCACCAGGGAGCACTAGAGGAGCCCAGGGTTAGGGGGAAGCGTGGAAATGCCTCAGTCCTTGTACCACCACCTTGCTCAGTCATTTGCCAAGGCCACCCCCAAGAAGGCCTTAAACTTGTTCTGAAAGCTGGGTGGATGTAGCAGGAGTCAACAGCTGTAGGTTGTGAGCTGACCACAGCCTTGCATCTGGGCAGACATCTTCACATCTGCCATGGAACCTTTCTTCCCCACACCTGCCAGTCTGAGTGGACCACACCTGGAGCGTTTGAGCCCCGTCCTCCAGTCTCCACAAGTGGTCCCTTCACTCTTACCTTCCTTCCCTCCTGCCTCAGTCAGCAGAGGACATCTCTCTCGGGGATCTGTTCTGTCTTCTCCCTCTTTCCACTTCCCAACGCTGATGCCTTTTCCTTCATTCACCTCCTCACGATACTCTGCCCAAAACTCACCACAAGGAAAATCAAAAGATGAATGACTACCTGGGAAATAATCTGTATTACTTGAGTCACCAAGGATTCACCTTCCCAAGATATAAAAAGCTCAACAAAAGTCACAGACATAACGAAACATAAAAATGAGCAAAAAATATGAATGATAGTTCATAGGAAAAAAAACACAAACGGCCCTTGGGTGAAGAGATGCCCGACCTGACTCATAATGAAAGACATTCCAGTTACGACTACACAGAGATACTGTTTTCACATATCAGATTGGCAAAGATCAAAACCTTTGATTCAGCACAGTGTCGGTGTGAAAACAGGGCACTCACACACTGCTGGTGGGAATGGGAATTGGTAACGCTGTATGGAAGATTGACAATATCCCTTTAAGTGACAAATTCCCATGACCTTCCAAAGGCGGTAGAATGTAATAGTTAAGAGAATGAAGTGGAGCCCCAGAACCTTGGTCTGAATCCTAGCTGTTCAGGTCGCCTACTTTTCTGTGCCTCAGTTTTTCTCATCTGTAAAAGGGGATGATAATAGTACCTACCTCTGGAGATGCTCATGAAAGGATTAAAATCTATTAGTAATTGTAGAGCACATACTATAGTGTCCGGCTCTTAGCAAATGCCATGCAAATGTTAATATCATTATTATTAATTGGCCCAGCAATCCCACTGCTAGGAATTTATCCTACAGATACGCTTGCTCATGTGCTAAATGAGTGTACAATGTATTCACTGCAGCGCTGATGCAGCTGGGGAGAAAACTGCAAGTAACCCAACTGTCCTTAAAAAGGTTAAATTAACTGGTGCATGTGTATAATGGAATACTATGCGGATGCGAAAAAACCAAAAAAACAACCCAAAAAAAGCTCCTTAGTACTGATCCATTGTGTACAGAATACTACCGTAAGCTTTTAAATAAGGAGTAGTATAAACACAAGTCCACATTCCCTTATCCACAATTATGAAGTTCAAAACTCTCTAAAGAAAAGTTTTTGTTTGTTTGTTTGCTTAGGAAATTTGGCACAAACTCATGCGGTAGCAAAACTTGAACTGAAATGAACTGAACTTACTTAAGGCTGATTATGGCTCCATTTATCCTACCTGGTGCAGAAATACTAGCGTGTTTTGTCACAGACTCTGCTGGGAGTGTGACATAATATACACGTACTACTTTTGTACACTCCTTGAATTCCGAGTTCCCAAACTCACCTGCCCCCGAGGGTTCCAGATAGGGACGTGTGGACCTTTTTTGACCTTTTCTTTTTCCCGTTGAAGTATCTCTCTAAGACTGCACAAGAAATTAGCACCAGTTGCCTGTAATGAAAGGAGCTGCCTGGCTGTGTGACAAGAACGTGAGGGACAATTTCACCATATTTGAGTCCAAGAATGTAAAGAGTCTATGGATATCTTACTTATTCAAAAAATACCATTGAAGACCTTCTCAGCCCAGGCTGCCAGGTCATCTTAAAGCCTGGACACCCTCTCACTGGCATGTCTGCGGCAGCCTGCCTGGGAACTCGGACCTGGGAACCAGGGCTCGAGGGTGGGGGCAGGTGGGACAGGAGCCTCATCTCTGACTCACGGTGCTGCCCTGGGCAGGTGGGGAGGCCTCCTCCCTAGAAAAGTGCAGACACTGGGAGTGAGTCAGTGTCAGGCACTCCGATGGGCCGATTGGCAGGGAAGCCAGGTCCCTCGCTAGCACCCTCCTGCACACCTACTCTCTCCCGGAAGGGCGAGAGCCACCCTCCAACTCCATCTCAGCACATCTCCCACAAGAGACGGTGGTGTGAGGGTCTCCGATCCAGCTGTGACCGGCAGGGTCCTGCAGATGGAGGCTCAGGATGGAGAGCAGGGTGCACCACTGTGGACACACAGGAAGCTCCCAGCAACCCTGGTTTCAGGGGTGAAAATTCTGAACAAGCCACCACATGAAGTCATGACAAGGGGGGATAGTTAAATACATCCAGGGGATGGATAGACCTGAATATGCAGTATGGAATAATGCCCATGACCTAGTAATGAGTGAAAAAAGCAAATTGCACAACTACATATATATATGTATATATGGGAGATACATATATATAAAATCATATATAGTCCCACAAGGACCCTTAGATGGCAGGGGGTAGAGGGGAAAAACTAACAGAGCAAAGATGTTAGTGCGTTTATAAAAGAGGAAAGGTAAGTGGCAGATGGACAAACTAAAACCAAGTGCTGGAGGGACCTGCCCGTCAGAAGCCCACCGACTACTCCTCTGGTTTCTCAGGAGGCAGGCACCGCAGGAGGGGCTGGAGTGGAAAGCAGGGCACAAGCAGTGACCGCGGCTCCCTCCCCATTGGGAAGCAGACTAGCTTATCCTTCACCCGGAGGAGACTGTAAAGTTAGACCCCGGGGGACTCCAGATTCAGGGGCACCAGGGCACAACAGAGGGTAAGGGGGACCCAGCACTGAAAATGGGGGATTGGGTGAAGGTCCACAAATGGAGGATGAGCCCATGACCCCTTTCCCCCCACACCCCCAAACACTGGCTGCCACTCAGCCATGCTGTGAGCCCTGCCCTCCCCACCAGGGGTAGATTATACCATTCTCAGAAGAAACTGAATGGCCTCAGAGGAAAGACCCATAGAAACTGACACCTGGGGCTCCCCAGACAAACCCCGGTCCTCCTATCACCCTCCAGTGAAACAAAGCTCTAGCTAAGCACACAGTTTCCTGTTAGATTTTTCTGAGCACGCCTCTTGAATTATGAACAGATGTGCAAGAGTCACCAGTCACTTGAAAAAACTCCTGCCACAAAAGACAGAAACCACAACAAAGAAACAGAATAAAGCAGACAACATATAATGCACAGAGTAGAAGAAAACGTCAAGAAAAACAATAATATCTTTAGAGAGATGAGAAACTGGCTTCTGTTAAGTTAGATCAGAATATTTTTTAAAGACAGAAAGAAAAAAAATCAGAAATTAAAATTGTGATTCTAAAATAAAACAGACAAGATTTAATAGGAAGATTTGGAGATTAGAAAAATCATCCAAAGAGACTAAAAAGAGAAAGGACAGGAGAGAAAACATGAAAAAATTTGGAGGCTCAATCAGAGGCCCAATGAGGAAAGGAGGTACAGAGGAAGTGGAGAGAAGGAAATCATATGTAAAAATATCACAAGAGAACTTCCCTGAACGGAAGGACATGAGTTAAGTGCCTATCAAGTACCCAGTACAGTAAATGAAAAAAGACCCAGAGCAAGAGAAGTGGTGGAGAGATTTCCAAATACCTGGCATAAAAAAGATTCTAAAGACTTCCAGCAGGAGGAAAACACGTCATCTACAGACAAACAGGAGTCGGAAACTGAGTAGGGCTGCAAGAAGAGCAGGGTTTGATCACTGGAGGTGAGAAACTCAAATTCATTTTTTAAACGTGTAGAAATTGAGCTACTTCTTCAGATGTTGTATAGACTATTGAATTTGGGAGCCTGGAATTCTAGAGATTTTAGTGCATTTTTTTCTTCTTTTCTTTTCTTTCTCTTTCTTCCTCCTTCTTTCCTTCCTTCCTTCCTTCCTTCCTTTCTTTCTTTCTCTTTTTTCCTTTTTTCTTTCGTAGGACCCCTTCCCATAAGCCATGTAGCAACCTAGTGCATATCCTTCCGCACTTGTCTCTATGCCTAGATATCACACATCTACTAAATGTATATACGTATATATACACACACATATCCACATGTATACGTACATGCACATATATCCATATTTAGGTACAAACATATGCAAGCATATCCACATGTGTGAACACGTGGCAGCACAGGACTGCGCCTCTCATACCTCTGAGTGTAGTGTTTGCATTGAGGCCAGGCTTCCCCAGTCTCTGAACCAGCAAGGCACGGACATTAAGCCAGGCCTGTTCCCAGGACACGGAACTCCAGGAACTTGGGACTTTGATTCAGTGACACCCCATCCGAGTTGCCCAAACTTTCTTAGAACTGCATTCTCCCAGCCTCGTCCAGCAAACTCCCCATATTTAAAATTTATTTATTTATTTATTTTTGGCTGCGTTGGGTCTTCATTGCTGAGCGTGGGCTTTCTGCGAGCGGGGGCTACTCTTGGTTGCGGTGCATGGGCTTCTCATTGCGGTGGCTTCTCTTATTGAGGAGCATGGGCCCTAGGCGCACAGGCTTCAGTAGTTGTGGCACGTGGGCTCAGTAGTTGTGGCTCACAGGCTCTAGAGTGCAGGGTCAGTACTTGTGGAGCACAGGCTTAGTTGCTCTGCGGCATGTGGGATCTTCCCAGACCAGAGATCGAACCTGTGTCCCCTGCATTGACAAGAAGATTCTTATCTACTGTGTCACCAGGGAAGCCCCAAACTCTCCATTTTTTTAATCACAGGAGTTTTTCCCAATAAACTTGAAGTCTAATATCCCATTTTAGTGACTGATTCTTGAAGGACCCAAACAAACAAAGTATATATATACATATATATGTATATATATATACACATATATATGTGTATATATATAAACTATATATATGTATATATATATATGACTCTAGGTTTGTTTTTTTTATATACAGCAGGTTTTTATAAGTCATCCATTTTATGCATATCAGTGTGTACATGTCAATCCCAATTGCCCAATTCATCACACCACCACCACCACTCCCTGCCGCTTTCCCCCCTTGGTGTCCATACGTTTTTTTCTCTATGTCGGTGTCTCAATTTCTGCCCTGCAAACCAGTTCATCTGTACCATTTTCTAGGTTCCACATATATGCGTTAATATATGATATTTGTTTTTCTCTTTCTGACTTATTTCACTCTGTATGACAGTCTTTAGGTGCATTCACGTCTCTACAAATGACCCAATTTCGTTCCTTTTTATGGCTGAGTAATATTCCATTGTATATATGTACCACATCTTCTTTATCCATTCGTCTGTCGATGGGCATTTAGATTGCTTCCATGACCTGGCTACTGTGAATATTGCTGCAATGAACATTAGGGTGCATGTGTCTTTTTGAATTATGGGTTTCTCTGGGTATATGCCAGTAGTGGGATTGCTGGGTCATATGGTAATACTATTTATAGTTTTTTAAAGAACCTCCATAGTGGCTGTATCAATTTACATTCCCACCAACAGTGCAAGAGGGCTCCCTTTTCTCCACACCCTGACCAGCATTTGTTGTTTGTAGATTTTCTGATACTGCCCATTCTAACTGGTGTGAGGGGATACCTCATTGTAGTTTTGACTTGCATTTCTCTAATAATTAGAGATGTTGAGCAGCTTTTCACGTGCCTCTTGGCCATCTGTATGTCTTCTTTGGAGAAATGTCTATTTAGGTCTTCTGCCCATTTTTGGATTGGGTTGTTTGTTTTTTTAATATTGAGGTGCATGAGTTGTTTATGTATTTTGGAAATTAATCCTTTGTCCGATGATTCGTTTGCACATATTTCTCCCATTCTGAGGGCTGTCTTTATGCCTTGTTTATGATTTCCTTTGCTGTGCAAAAGCTTTTACGTTTCATTAGGTCCCATTTGTTTCTTTTTGTTTTTATTTCCATTACTCTAGGAGCTGGATCAAAAAAGATCTTGTGATTTATGTCAAAGAGTGTTCTTCCTATGTTTTCCTCTAAGAGTTTTATAGTGTCCAGATGTACATTTAGGTCTCTAATCCATTTTGAGTTTATTTTTGTGTATGGTGTTAGGGAGTTTTCTAATTTCATCCTTTTACATGTAGCTGTCCAGTTTTCCCAGCACCACTTATCAAAGAGACTGTCTTTTCTCCATTGTATATCCTTGCCTCCTTTGTCATAGATTAGTTGACCATAGGTGCATGGATTTATCTCTGGGCTTTCTATCCTGTTCCATTGATCTATATTTCTGTTTTTTGTGCCAGTACCATATTGTCTTGGTTACTGTAGCTTTGTAGTATAGTCTGAAGTCAGGGAGTCTGATTCCTCCAGCTCCGTTTTTTTCCCTCAAGACTGCTCTGGCTATTCGGGGTCTTTTGTGTCTCCATACAAATTTTAAGATTTTTTTGTTCTAGTTCTGTAAAAAATGCCATTGGTTATTTGACAGGGATTGTACTGAATCTGTAGATTGCTTTGGGTAGTATAGTCATTTTCATAAAATTGATTCTTCCAATCCAAGAACATGGTATATCTCTCCATCTATTGGTATCATCTTTAATTTCTTTCATCAGTGTCTTACAGTTTTCTGCATACAGGTCTTTTGTCTCCCTAGATAGGTTTCTTCCTAGGTATATTATTCTTTTGTTGCAATGGTAAATGGGAGTGCTTCCTTAATTTATCTTTCAGATTTTTCATCATTAGTGTATAGGAATGCAAGATATTTCTGTGCATTAATTTTGTATCCTATAACTTTACCAAATTCATTGATTAGCTCTAGTAGTTTTCTGGTGGCATCTTTAGGATTCTCTATGTATAGTATCGTGTCATCTGCAAACAGTGACAGCTTTACTTCTTCTTTTTCAATTTGTATTCCTTTTATTTCTTTGTCTTCTCTGATTGCTGTGGCTAGGACTTCCAAAACTATATTAAATAATAGTGGTGAGAGTGGACATCCTTGTCCTTTTGCTGATCTTAGAGGAAATGCTTTCAGTTTTTCACCATTGAGAATGATGTTTGCTGTGGGTTTGTCATATATGGCCTTTATTATGTTGAAGTAGGCTCACTCTACGCCCACTTTCTGGAGAGTTTTTATCATAATCGGTTTTGAATTTTGTCAAAAGCTTTTTCTGCATCTATTGACATTATCATATGGTTTTTATTCCTCAATGTGTTAATATGGTGTATCACATTGATTGATTTGTGTATATTGAAGAATCCTTGCATCCCTGGGATAAAGCCCACTTGATCATGGTGTATGATCCTTTTAATGTGTTCTTGGATTCTGCTTGCTAGTATTTTGTTGAGGACTTTTGCATCTCTATTCCTCAGTGATATTGGTCTGTAATTTCCTTTTTTTGCAGTATCTTTGTCTGGTTTTGGTGTCAGGGTGACGGTGGCTTCATAGATTGAGTTTGGGAGTTGTCCTTTCTCTGCAATTTTTTGGAAGAGTTTGAGTATGGGTGTTAGCTCTTCTCTGAATATTTGATAGAATTCACCTGTGAAGCCATCTGGTCCTGGACTTTTGTTTGTTAGAAGGTTTTTAATGACAGTTTCAATTTCATTGCTTGTGATTGGTCTGTTCATATTTTCTATTTCTTCCTGGTTCAGTCTTGGAAGGTTATACCTTTCTAAGAATTTGTGCATTTCTTCCAGGTTGTCCATTTTATTGGCATAGAGTTGCTTGTAGTAGTCTCTTAGGATGCTTTGTATTTCTGCAATGTCTGTTGTAACTTCTCCTTTTTCATTTCCAGTTTTACTGATTTGAGTCCTCTCCCTCTTTTTCTTGATGAGTCTGGCTAATGGTTTATCAATTTTGTTTATCTTCTCAAAGAACAAGCTTTTTAGTTTTTTTTTTTTTAAGCTTTTAGTTTTATTGATCTTTGTTACTGTTTTCTTTGTTTCTATGTCATTTATTTCTGCTCTGATCTTTATGATTTCTTTCCTTCTGCTAACTTTGGGTTTTGTTTGTTCTTCTTTCTCTAGTTCCTTTAGGTGTAACACTAGATTGTTTATTTGAGATTTTTCTTGTTTCTTGAGGTAAGCTTGTATAGCTATAAACTTCCCTCTTAGAACTGTTTTTGCTGTATCCCATAGAGCGTCATGTTTTAATTGTAATTTGTCTCTAGGTATTTTTTGATTTCCTCTTTGATTTCTTCAGTGATCTCTTGGTTATTTAGTTACGTATTGTTTAGACTCCATGTGTTTGTGTTTTTTACGTTTTTTTCCCTGTAATTGATATCTAATCTCATAGCACTGTGGTTAGAAAAGATGCTTGATATGATCTCAGTTTCTTAAATTTACTGAGGTTTGATTTGTGACATAAGATGTGATCTATCCTGGAGAATCTTCTGTGCGCACTTGAGAAGAAAGTGTAATCTGCTGTTTTTGGATGAGATGTCCTATAAATATCAATTAAATCTATCTGGTCTATTGTGTCATTTAAAGCTTATTTTTCCTTATTAATTTTCTGTTTGGATGATCTGTCCATTGGTGTAAGTGAGGTGTTAAAGTCCCCCATTATTATTGTGTCACTGTCGATTTCCTCTTTTATAGCTGTTAGCAGTTGCCTTATGTATTGAGGTGCTCCCATGTTGGGTGTATATATATTTATAATTGTTATATCTTCTTCTTGGATTGATACCTTGATCATAATGTAGTGTTCTTCCTTGTCTCTTGTAACATTCTTTATTTTAATGTCTATTTTATCTGATATGATTATTGCTACTCCAGCTTTCTTTTGATTTCCATTTGCATGGAATATCTTTTCCCATCCCCTCACCTCCAGTCTGTATGTGTCCCTAGGTTTGAAGTGGGTTTCTTGTAGACAACATATATATGGGTCTTGTTTTTGTATCCATCCAGCAAGCCTGTGTCTTTTGGTTGGAGCATTTAATCCATTCACATTTAAGGTAATTATCAATATGTATGTTCCTATTACCATTTTCTTAATTGTTTAGGGATTGTTTTTGTAGGTCCTTTTCTTCTCTTTTGTTTCCCACTTAGAGAAGTTCCTTTAGCATTTGTTGTATAGCTGGTTGGTGGTGTTGAATTATCTTAGCTTTTACTTGTCTGTAAAGCTTTTGATTTCTCCATCGAATCTTAATGAGATCCTTGCTGGGTGGAGTAATCTTGATTGTAGGTTCTTCCCTTTCATCACTTTAAATATATCATGCCACTCCCTTCTGGCTTGTAGAGTTTCTACTGAGAAATCAGCTGTTAACCTTATGGGAGTTCTCTTGTATGTTATTTGTCATTTTTCCCTTGCTGCTTTCAATAATTTTTCTTTGTCTTTAATTTTTGCCAATTTGATTACTATGTAGACACATAGTTTTCTCCTTGGCGTGTTTCTCCTTGGGTTTATCCTGTATGGGACTCTCTGTGCTTCCTGGACTTGGGTGGTTATTTCCTTTCCCATGTTAGAGATGTTTTTGTCTATAATCTCTTCAAATATTTTCTCGGGTCCTTTCTCTCTTCTCCTTCTGGGACCCCTATAATGTGAATGTTGTTGTGTTTAATGTCGTCCCAGAGGTCTCTTAGGCTGTCTTCATTTCTTTTCATTCTTTTTTCTTTATTCTGTTCCACAGCAGCGAATTCCACCATTCTGTCTTCCAGATCACTTATCCGTTCTTCTGCCTCAGTTATTCTGCTATTAATTCCTTCTAGTGTATTTTTCATTTCAGTTATTGTATTGTTCATCTCTGTTTGTTTGTTCTTTAATTCTTCTAGATCTTTGTTATACATTTCTTACATCTTCTCAATCGTTGTCTCCACTCTTTTTCCAAGGTCCTGGATCATCTTCACTATCATTATTCTGAATTCTTTTTCTGGAAGGTTGCCTATCTCCACTTCATTTGGTTGTTTTTCTGGGGATTTATCTTGTTCCTTCATCTGTTACATAGCCCTCTGCCTTTTCACCTTGTCTATCTTTCTGTGAATGTGGTTTTTGTTCCAAAGGCTGCAGGATTGTAGTTCTTCTTGCTTCTGCTATATCTAGGTTTTTAAATCATCGTTTTCCCTAAATACTGTAAATGCTTTTCTTCATCTTGCTTTTCTTATTCATCAATATCTAACGAAAATTTATTATGGCATTTCTCTAGTTCATTCTTTTAATGCTGCACAACTTTCCTAGTATGGATGCACCCTAATTTACTCAACCTATAAATGGTCATTCACTTTGATTCCAATTTTTGGACACTATGGACAGAGCTGCAATAATTATCATTATCTTGTACAGATATTTGAGGATAGATGATAAAGAATAGACTGGCAGTCAAAATATATTTATGTACATATAATTTATACAATTTATAATATACAAATTGTTAATTTTATATAATAATTTTAATTGATGCTGCCAGATTGATTTTTTAGAAAGCCTATAAAAATGAACATTTCCACTAACAATGTATGTGAATATCCCTTTCTTTCTCTGCAGGTCCACAAGCAATAGGTATTACCAATCTTTTTCATTTTTGGGGGGTGGCTGATTTAACTACTTTGCTAACTACTAGTGATTTTTCATATCTTTTGGTTCTTTAGAATTGTTTTTAAATAAATTGCCAATATTTCCATTGGGTCATTTATCTTCTTCTTGTCAATTTCTAAAAATTCTTTGCTCCTTTTGTCCTGATTTATAAACATGGTCTTCAAATCTCTTTATCTGTTGTCTTCAGTGTTATCTCTTGCCACACAAAGTTTAAAATTGTAATCTAGTCAAATATGTTAATTTTTCTTTCATAGCTTCTGGGTTTCTTGCCTTTGTTAAAGCTTTCCCCCACCCCATCTTCATGGTCCAAGAAGGCTGCTAGAGCTCCAGCCATCCAATCTGTATTACAGGCAGCAGTATGGAGAAAGTGACAAGAAGGGCATTCCACCTCTCTTTGAAAGAAACTTTCCAGAAATTTCTACACAATAATTCCACTTACATGTCATTGCCATAATTTAGAGACATAGCCATAGCCAGCTGCAAGAGGAATATTATCACAGTTATCTTCGGGAAATGCAATCTTCCACACCCACATTTAGAAGCAAGGGTGCCCTTGCTTCGTGGCATTCAATAGACAAGCAGAGACCACACACTGCTAAGAGTGGGCTGGAGCCTGGGAACCTGCTTTTAGGAGAGAAAGGGCCTCTATTCTGCCTCCACAGACACCATGCTTAAGACAGTTGGACTGCTAAGTCAGGAAGGTCTCAGCTCTGAGGCTTGTGTGAACAAACCCCAGAGTGGCCGTAGCTTCCAGAAGTGGCACCTCTGCCTCAGGCCCCTCTCTCCTCAGGGCCCTCCCCCGGGAACGGCCAGAAGTTTGCAGCGGGTGGGCAATAGGCAAGCCTGCTGGCATGAAGGGCTGATGGCTTCTGAACTCTGGGAAATATCACTAGACATTTCCAGGAAGATGGGGTCTTTAGAGAATTACTTATGATTCATGCCAATCTGCAGGGCGTGTCTGTGCCAGAGAGAAAAACATAACACTGGAAATACTTTCTCATTCCTTCACTCAGTCCCTTACAAGCCCAGAGAGGGGCCAGCCACACCCACCCAGATATTTCTTTATTTTATTTTTTTTTAATTTTTGTTACGTGGGCCTCTCACCGTTGTGGCCTCTCCCATTGCGGAGCACAGGCTCTGGACGCACAGGCTCCGGACGCGCAGGCTCAGCCGCCATGGCTCACGGGCCCAGCCGCTCCACGGCATGTGGGATCTTCCCGGACCGGGGCACGATCCCGTGTCACCTACATCGGCAGGCGGACTCTCAACCACTGCGCCACCAGGGAAGCCCCCAGATATTTCTTGCAGGTTTTCTTCCTACAGTTATGCTCTCTGTTGAGAAAGCACCAATGGAAGAGGTAGGTCAATGGGGGAGCAGCTGGCCAAGAAGAAGGGAGGCTTAGAGGTTTCAGTTTGGAAGAAGCTGGGAAGCAAGAGACCCAGCAAACCAGGCTGTGGGTAATGTGGATCCAGGGCAGCATGCAAAGGCCGGTTCCACCAGGTCCCAATGGTACTATTCTCTGAGTCCTCCACCTCGCTGAGCCTCGTCTTCCTCATCTATAAAGTGGGAGTGGTAAACCTGGCCCTGCCCCCTTGCCAGCACTGAGAAGCAGGGTGATTTGGGGAATTCTCCAGTCTCTCATAGCCCAGGATTAACTACATTGTACAGCCCAGCGTGCTCTGCTACAATTCTCTTGTCTTTTTGAGATACCTTTAATTATACAAGTATTACATGTTCACTGTTAAAATAACCAAAAAAGCAGTGACAAACAAAATGAAGGCCATAAAAGAGAGAAAGCAATTAACATCTTGGCATATGCTTTTACAGTTTCCAGGACCTGGATATATTTTAAATAGAAACCATACTTTATATATGGTTCTGTAATCTATTTTTCACTCAATGATATACCATGAGTTTCTTTCTAAAAGTCGATAAGCAAACTTCCATGAGATATTTTAATACTTGTGTGATATTCTGCCAATGCTGTGTTCAATTCTGAACCCATAATCAGTATTACTCATTTTTCCTTTCCCTCAGATTCTTCTGTCTTTATTTAAAATTCTACTGTTTTGTTCACCATGGATTGATTTTTATTTTTTTAATATTGCATTATTCATCTTGATTATGGCATCTTCCCCTAAGATTATTTTCAATTTTTCCAATTAATTCGTCTCTCTATTTCCAGCATCCAGCACAGTGCAGTATACCTGATAGTGCTCAGTAAACAGCTGTTGAAAGAACGAATAAATGAACGAACGAATTGGTGACCGAAGGAAACACTACACCCGGCCCCGAAAGTCTCCCTCACACAGGCTGAGTCAGGAGCTCACTGATACCAGGCTGATGGCTGGGCCCCTTCTCCTGGGGTGCCGGGCCTGTGCCCCCTGTGTGGACCTGCCTCACCACAGCAACAGCAACAAGGAATTCTCCCAGCCCTAACGAAGGTGTGGAGTTTTAAAATAACAAAGCCGGAATCTAAGGGAGGAAATTCTAAGAATGTGAAATAAGTCAGAAGAGCAGAGGTGGTTGCTTATTTTCCATTGACTGTCTGGTCTTCTGCCTCCCTTCCCCCACCCCAAAGGCTGGGGGCGGGGTCCAGATTCAGATGTCAGCACCACAAAGCTAAAGGAAACCCACCTTCCTGTGTTTGCCAAGGAACAATGCTGGAGAGGCCATTCCAAGGCCTGCACTTTTCCTCTATACAGAAGAATTTAGGTCCTGGTGCATTCCTGGGAGGGTGGCTGGACAAGGAATTTCTGGACGTAAACATTTTTGTTCCATCACCAAAGAACATTTGGGATGCACTGGCTACCATCCCAGGTGGCCTCCTGTACTCAGATCCGTACTGACCGACACCACGTGAGGATCTAACAGTGGATCTGGGGCCTTGGCTCCACCTTGCAGCCAATCAGCTCAAAGTCTGGTCTCATCAGCTTCCTCAGTCTCTATCACCCGGCACTCCCCCTTCAGCTCTTATCAGGCTCTTACCGCTCCTTTTCTGAGCTACTGCCCAAGTCCAGCCTTCCTGGCCCTGACCCTCCTATCCTCACCCACGGGCCATCTTCCCACAATGCACCTACAGGCGAGTCCCTTCCCTGCTCCCAATCCTTTGCACCTGTAGCAGCAGATGCCCCAGATGTATTCCAGGACCTTTATGATGGCCAACCACACCACTCTCATCTCCTGCCTGCTCCCCTCCTCAACCAGGGAGGGACAAAAAAATAGGAAGTTCCATGACCAGTGTTCATCCCTCAGCCAAGCACCTCCCCAGGGCAGAAGAGCTGGACGGCTGCCCTTCTCAGAAGCACAAACAGCTACTTTGAAGGGAAAGAGGAGTCAATGAATCAGGCAGGGAGTTGAAGACCAGCCAGTGTTTACTGAGCATCTACTAGATGCTGGGTACCATGCCAGATGCTTTATGGGCTTTATGTCTCTGTCCCCAAAATACTCCAAAGCATCACGTTGAGTCGTGATGCTCTTTATACTCCTCACAGGCCCACTGCTGTGTTTCCTGCAGAACGAGAACTCCATAAACCAACAAATACCACGGGTTCAACAGATATTGGAACCCCGATCCTTGTTGTGACTCAGCTGGTGGCATGGCAGGCACTTCTGGGGACACAGGCTCAGGGAACCAGTTGGATCACATGGTCTTCCTTCAGCCTCTGAACACAAGGTTCCCTCTGTCTAGAACACTGTTCCCCCATCTTTTGGGCTAACTCCTATTGGGCTTTCAGGTCACTTGGCAGCTTCCTCCAGGAAACCTTCTTGGATCTCCCAATCCGGGCTATTCTTTTATGTTCCCCATCACCCTCAGCTTCTCCCCTCTCTCTGGGTGTTTGAGCGACTGTCTCTAGGATCAGAATGTCAGCTCCTAAAGGACAGGTGATGCCTTGTTCACCTCTGTGTCCCCAGAATTTAGCTCAGGGACTGGCACAGAGCAGAGGCTTGGTAAATATTTGTTGAATGAATTAAATGCTTATTCTTGGATATTCAGTCTCTCCCTGGCTGGTCAAAGAGCACCCAATCCCAAACTGGATTGTCTGCTTTTCCCTTCCTATATCTAGGCCTTGCCATCCACAATATGCCCTAAAGATGGGCAAATCTAGGGTCTGAACTCTGCCCCTTGAGGCTGGTGTCAGAGAAGGTGGATTCCATCTCCCCTTCCAGCTATAGGCCCTGCCTTCTCGGTGCCTGAGTGGACTACTTCGGGTTTCCTTCCTTTTCTAAACCAAACCTGGTCTCGAAGCACCGCTACCAGAGGGCTGGTGCTGAGTCCCAGCTGGCCTGACAGCCCTCAGGACCCTGTCCTTCAGCCGGACGTGCGGCAGGTCCTGTGGGGTGGCAGACAGGGGGCCTCCCCTGGAGCCGTTGCCAGGCGTTCTCTGACGGGAGGGGACCGAACTTGCGCGTCCAGGGCGCGCAGTGAACACCCTGTTCACATTCCTGCGCCGACCGGAATGCGGACAGGGATAAAGCCAAAGGCCGCATTCCTCTGGCCCGCGCGGGAACAGGGCCCGGGCCCCGCCCGACCCCGGCCCCGCCCCGTCCGCCGGACGCGGGACCCCCGCCCGAGAGGGCGCCCCCTGGCGGCGCGGGCGGCCGGAGGTGATACCGGGGCCCTTGCCTTCCAGTCCCGGCCCCCTGCGCGTCCTCCCCCTATCCTCCCTCGCTCCCTGCGCCCGCCCGCACCCCGCCTGACCTTTGGATCCAAGAATCCACTCCTTCCTCTTCCCCGGGAAGCTTCCAGCTTCCGGACACTGATTAGGACTCCAGAGGGCCTTTTGTTGCTTGTATCTCAGTAACCCTTCTCCACTGTTGTTTTCATTTTTTATTATTTGCTGCCAATCAAATCAGGTAAAAAAGAATGGCTCCCCAGAGCCTTAACACAAAATCCTAACTCCAGGGTGGTTTCCTTTCCTAGCTTCCCATCCTGTACCCACAAAACCGCCCTTGACCCTCCTCTGATGGGTGCTTCTGCGGGAGTCTCCCACCCTTGTGTGTCATCTCCTCCCCATCAGGGCCAGAGACCAAGATGAATGAGCTGCAGGCCTCACCCTGGCCGAGTAACCCATGCCTGCACCGTCACTTCTCGCTGCTCCATTGAGGGCTTCAGGAAAGGAGATGCAGTCTGTCCCTAGTTCTTGTGGCCCCAGGTTGAAAATGAGCCTGGGTCTGTCAGTCTGTACATTGGCACCTACCGGAAAAAGCACCACTGCCTCACAGCGAGGATCCCTGCTACTGATGGGAGTCGAGGCCCCAAGAAAGTGGAAAGCCACTAGGCTGAGGGTTTCCATGTTAGTGTGGAAACCACTCATATCACATGCAAGCTGCGCCAACCTCAAACACCACTGAAACAAGTAAGCAGGGCTGTACCTGTTTAAGTCACCCTCTAGGGACTTGAAGAAGAGGGGTGTATACTGTTTACTCACTCCTGCATGAGGGGACAAGCCGCTTGTTTTCCCAGATACCTGGTAACCGTGAATGGTGGATGGTGCCAGGAAGACATGGGCTTGCACCCAACTTTCTCAGCTGGTTCTCAGGTATCTTTCTTAGTGGGAAAGAAGCTTCAACCTAACACTGTTTGCATATGGAAATTTGCATGTTTATCAGCCCACGACCAGTTAGGCACTCACCCTGTGGTTAAAGTAACACCTGGGCAGCCAGTAATGAAACAGGCATGCCTGGAACTTGCATTGCTCACCATTGGGGAGGGTTGTGAATGTTGCCAAGAAAGATGGGAAAGCAGAAGCCAAACTCTCATTGGCCAACACCTCAGCTGCAAGAAAGGGTTGGGCGGCAGGGGAGCTGGATTGGAAGTTGGCCTTGAAAGCTGGCTTACCTTGCTCAGTTGATTTCTTAGCCTCTAAGAGGAGGAAAATACTGCGGTCCCTTCCTACCTGGCAGGGAGGTAGGCCCAGAGTGACAAGTTGGCAGGTGGTCCTGCAGCTCTGGTTTGTGATTGCAGCCCTGGCTCCAGGTCTGCCTCTTCCCCATGACAGAGAAAATGGACATTCTAGACTTTTCTCACCACCCTGGCAGTTCACCGAATGGCAGTGCCAGGGCTCTGTCTCAGTGGGGTGTGAGGGTGCTTGCAGTGATCGTGAAAGACACAGGAGAAGCGCCAGTGATGAGTCTATTCATTTTACAAACATTCACTGAACCCAGGCCCTACCGCCAAGAGACTTACTGTCCACTGGGGGAGACAGACGCCAACCCGGGCAGCACAATTCAGTGTGATGAGTGACAAGGTAGAGACAGGTCCAGGATGCAGTGGAGGCGGGTAGACTGGGGAAGGGAGTGCTGTCCAGCCTGGGGCAGAGCATGGGCAGGAGCGTCTTTTACTGAGGTAGGGTGCGGGGTGGGGGGGGGGGGGGGGGGGGGAGGGGGGGGGCGGTGGTGGTGGTGAGGAAGGCTGTGCCGGAAGAGGGCTCTCTAATTCTTGCCTCTACTCCAGAGTCCTCTTCAGTATTGTGAGGCCAGCATGCATTGTGCTATTTTTTGCTAAAGAATCTCCGTGGATTTTGCTGGTCACGTGGTTAGATCGGCCAGCCTTTTTTTTTTTTTTTTTTTTTTTACGTGGCCCCTTCCGTTGCGTAGCACAGGCTGCGGACGCGCAGGCTCAGCGGCCATGGCTCACGGGCCCAGCCGCTCCGCAGCATGTGGGATCTTCCCAGACCGGGGCACAAACCCGTGTCCCCTGCATCGGCAGGCGGACTCTCAACCACTGCGCCACCAGGGAAGCCCTCGGCCAGCCTTTAAGCATTGAGTTCTAAGGTCCCTTTCTAAAGATGAGTGAGATTGTAATTCCCACTGGGCCCAGGCTGGGATATGGTTTCAGGGATGAATTTGCCCCAGAAATTCACCCCCTTCCCATGGAGTTACTCGAAGCCGGGGCCCCCCTTCGCTGATGCGTGGACTGTCATCTCGCTCCCCACAGCCCTGTGAGTCTGGTGTGAGCGGCAGCTCCCATCCACTGGGAACGTCCCACACGCTTAGGTGAGTGACTGACCCCCTCTGAGCCTCACTCCACCCTTGGGCTTAAAATCAACAGAAGGCTACTGGGCCCTACCTATCCCATATTGAGAAAAATAAATTCAGATGATAAGCCCTTTGGAAAACAATAGTTTTCAAAAATATCATTATATAGAGTGATGTTTCTATAATATAAGCATGCTTTAGAATCATCAGTTGGTAGAGGTGGGGACAAGGGTTTATTTAAAATGCTTTTTCCTCAGTCCACTCACAGCTTCTGAGTCAGGAGGTCTCAGGTGGGACATGGGAATCTGCATGTTTCCAAATCATCCTAAGGAATCCTGATGCCATTGGTCTTTGGACGGCACTTTGATAAGAACTGATACAGGCGACCGTGCATCTGTTCTCAGTGAGTCCACTTAGAATGAACTCTCCCTCTGTCAAGATTTGGGCAGATCTTTTTAATCTTCTGCCCCTGAAAGGAAGCACATAGGGACTGGGGCTGAGAGGGAGGCCCCTCCATTATGCAGGGTGGGGAAACATGCAGTAAACCAGGACGGACCCTCGGGAGTCCCGTAAAGTAGGCTTACTCCAGTGATTCCAGAAGAGGGCCACTCACAGAAGGCTCCCACCTGCCCTTCCTCCTCCTTCTGTGACAGGAATCCGGCACTCGTGAAACAGACCAAAAACAAACAAAAACCACCCTATTTGAAATGCCTCAGTTGGAATCTGAACCAAATCCCAAAGGGTCATGGTTCCAATGTCTGGCCTTGAGCAGTGTCAGCAACAATCTTCACAAAACCCAATGCTCAAGCCTTTGGTACACAGCAAACTGTAAGAACTGTCAGGACAGGAACACAGAACTGTTGGCAGTGGCACACACCAGTGATCTCCAGGCTCTTTTGATCTGGGCCTCAGCCTCCAAACACATTTTTGCTTGCACCCCTGATAAGCCATATGGCTGTACTCCTATTCCTAGTACTACTGATATCAAGGCCCAGCTCTGTTTGTTATTATAGCAAAGCTCTCTATAAATGGTAATAGATATAATTTCAAATGGTTTTGACAGGTTTGAATTTGGGAGACTGATGTCTTGTCAGATCTGAATGGGCTGCCCTTGTTTTTATGTCATATGCAGCTAAGAGCTCATACGAGGAGTGGAATGAGAGCTTAGTCATTTCTCTTTCTCTGGGTCACTTGTGCAGGTACCATTTGTATTACCTTCAGGCTATGGTTTCTTCACAGGGAATTCTTAAAAGCTACTTGTCCATGCTGTAAGGATTACTTTCTTTTTTTTTTTAAATTTTATTATTTATTTGGTTTTGCCGGGCCTTAGTTGCTGCCAATGGGCTCCTTACTGTGGCTGGCAGGCTCCCCAGTTGTGACATGCGAACTCCTAGTTGCAGCATGCACATGGGATCCAGTTCCCTGACCAGGGACTGAACCTGGGTCCCCCTGCACTGGGAGCATGGAGTCCCAACCACTGCGCCACCAGGGAGGTCCCAAGGATTACTTTAGGTAACGTACGTAATACACTCCGTAAGTCCAGCCTGGTGGGGACACATAAAGTCTGTCACACATGCTTTGCTGATACAGGACTATTTGACATCCATTCCAGTGAGAGAACCACCACCAATTTGGATATTAAATATTAGTGAGGCTACATTCTTATTTTTAGATTAAAAATATAAATAAATACATAAATAAAAGTTCTAGTATTTTCTCCCTGTACCTCCAACAGATCATCTTGCGTACCTCAACGTGGAGACCAGTAGTCTAACTGGATTCTCCCACACCAGGGGCCCACCTCCCTGAAAACCAACCTTCCTCCCTCAGGAGGAGAACCGAACAGTTAGCCAGGCCCCCAAAAACCAGACGGATAGACCCCTACACCTAGAAGAAATTCTGACAGAGCAGAACTCCTCTCCAGTTCAGACTTCTACTTTGGCATCTGCAATGGCTAACCTCCCATGCTCCCTTGTGTCTGGTTGGGGGGCATGCAGGCTGAGGACTGTGGTAAGGTAGGGCAGGTCCCCTAGAGTTTGGGGGACTCCCTTGGGCTCACAAGTCCAAGCTCCGACTGTGCTCTGTGGGGGACAAACTAGGTCAGTGGGGGACCGCGGCCAGGTTCCTGACCCGAGCATGGGGAAACAGCGGCCCCTGCTGGCTGGGACACACCGTGCCTCAGAACCCTGGCATCCCTCCTGCTGTAACATTTGCTGAACCCTGGCTTTGGTGTTCAAGTACTGTGGTGTGATCAATTGCACAGACACAGGTAAGAAAGACCTGGCTTCCTATCTGGGCTCATCTGATGGTCCCAGGCAAATTAACTTCTCTGAGTCTTAGATTTGCTGCTAGGATTAAATGAGATGCTGAGTGAAAAGTAGTGAACAGTGCCAAGCACATAGGAAGAACTGAAATGTGATGTCATGATGATTGATGTTAGTGCCTCTAGACATCTAAGAACACCTGGAAAATATCTCTGGGGGCAGCCCTGGAGGGAGAGTGGGAAACTGTGAGCAGGAACTCTTGTGTTTCTGTGCTAAGAGACACAAATGAGCAGTGAATGTGTCCTAGACACTGGTGGTGAGCATCAGCCTGTGTGTGTGTGCGTGTGTGTGTGTGTGTACAAGCACAGCCGCGGTAGAAAGGCAGAGAGCTCTGGAAGATGCTCAGGGCACCTCCCAGAAGGGAGCAGTGCTGACAAAGGGGAAGCCAGTGTCACCTCTTCCTCTAATCACACTGCAGAGCTCAACTCTGAGAGAGGATGGGTGTTATTGAATCACACAACAATTACTTATTGATCACCTACTATGTGCTGGGCAGGGTTAACAAGATGGAACAAATACCTGTCACAAGGCACTTTCAGATAGAGTTCAGGGCTGAACAAGAGGGATGTTGGGAGGTCAGTCTAGACTGGTGGTCTGGGGACTAGTGACTATTCCCTGCAGCCACCAGAACAGAATCCCGGGAAGTTCACAAAACCAGGCCCAGGCAGAGGAAGGGTTTCTGTGCTCAGGTGGCCTGCTGGAGGTGCATCACCACCCAGCTTTTTGGAAAGTCCTGGGCCCCGCACAGTTCAGGTGAAGCCAGGGAAACGTCTGAGGTACAGTCTCTCAATCACCCCTACCCAATCTCTGGGGTTTCACTCAACTAAAATTTGGTTCTGTTCAAAACTAGCAACTTCTGAGAGTTCCCCTCACCACCTGCAGAAGGGTTTGCTGGTGGAGAAAGAAGGAGGGGCTGGTGTCCCAGAAGAGATCTGCCAAGTCCTTGGTGGGCCCTTCTGGGACTCTTGGTCCTTCCACAATTCATTGAATAAAATTATATCAAAATACATGGACCACTTGTTGCTCTGCTCCCCATCCTGCCTCTAAATTACAAACCTCTAACATTCCAACAGCCTTGAGAGGTGCCCTGAGCTTACGGTGCTTAGGACTTATGTTACTTCTTAACACCTGCTCTGTGCTGGGCAGGGGTGGGGAAGGAAGGCACTGAGGTGAGGGAAGGGCTTCTGCCCAGTTTAAAGCCCCTTCCTCATGACTTGGTCTCTCTCTCTCACACCTGTCTCACCCCGTTTGCCCAGCTGGAGACACTGAGGGCCTGCCTTTGGCCCACTTCTGCCTCCACCAAGTATGACTTACCACGTACCCCTCTGCCCTCAACACACTATTCTTAGATAAATGCAAACTTGTTGGTGCTAATTTGAAAAATGACACTGCTACAGTGTTACAATCCTCCTGTAAAGGTCCAGTACAGCTGTTCATCTTGGGGGTGGGGGGGCTGGGAACCACCCACCACCGAGAGCACCCTTTCTGTAGAGATATTCCCAGCTCAGACAACTGACCCCTGAAGCTCCAGTCCCGGGATCACTGCAGATCTGTTTCCCTTTTGCGGGCCCCAGCCCTTTCCTACCTCTCATCTTCCCCTGACGCCTTGATCCTGTCTTTCTTGGTTCTGTCCTCAGACCTCAAGAAGGAGAGAAACAAAGGAGGGAGCCAATCTATGGAAAAGCGCTCTTCAAAATTCAGAAGTCTTTTGCAATTCCTTTTGGAGGGCTTAGAAGGCTTTAGTTAAAGACGCATGTAAATCTAAAGCCAAAAAAGATTTTTTAAGGTAATTGTTAATTCCAGGGGGAAAAATAAAGGAAACATAACCATAGTGAACACTTTAACTTAGCCATGAACTACACTCACATATTTATCTCCAAAAGTAGCTAATACTTTAACAAAAAGTTGGGGCACAGCTGTTGCAGTAGGATGGAGAGAATGGCAGTGAGGACATGGAAGTGGTATTAGTACTAAACCTTCACCTTCCATAGCAGGAAATCAAGATAATGTCTTGATTGAGAAATACAAAGAACTGAGAAATACAGAGGTACATACCAGAAAAATACTGCTAAAAAGTTTAGGAAAGGGTATCAGGAATAAGAAATTGCAGGACAGTGCTATCTATAAACTGGATAAGCCATATTTTATTTATACATTTTTTAAAAGCAAGCTGAATGTTAGGGAGATAATGTTGAAAAACATTTTCTTCAAGGCAGAGTGAAAAGACAAACAGCTGGAAACTATGAGATAAAGATAAAATAACCCAAGGACAAATGTAGATGTCTGAATGCCGGGGGAAAAGGCAGAGAAGGTAGAAGAAAGGAGACAATTGGAGAAGTAACCAAAAGACTTTTTCCTGAGGCAAAGAAAGACACAGATCATCCAAGAAAAGATCCACTGAGGCCAAGAACATAAATGGGAAGTCAGGAAAAAGAAATTCAGAGGGCCAGTAACATAGGAAATGATACTAAGCCATACATTCAGCCAAAGAAACACACATGAAAGCACCAATATTTTCACCTGTCCAGACTGGCAGTGCTTAGAAAGCTTGATAATACCTACTATTAATAAGTTTGTAGAGAATGAGACACTGAAAACCTGTTATTGAGAATGAAATGTGCAAACTTTTGCAGGGCAAATTGGCAAAAAATGATCAAAAAATAAAATGTCCGGACTTCCCTGGTGGCGCAGTGGTTGAGAGTCCACCTGCCTATGCACGGAACGTGGGCTCGTGCCCCGGTCTGGGAAAATCCCACATGCTGCGGAGCAGCTGGGCCCGTGAGCCATGGCCACTGAGCCCACGCGTCCGGAGCCTGTGCTCCGCAACGGGAGAGGCCACAGCAGTGAGAGGCCCGCGTGCCGCAAAAAATATAATAATAATAAAATAAAATAAAATGTCCTTACTCGTTATTCCAGCAATGTCACTACTAGGAATTTATCCCTTGCATATAGTCATTAAAGTATGTCAAGATATCTATAGTCATTCAGAGGTGTTTACTGTAGTATTGTTTGCACAGCCATAAAACTTGAAATTATCTAAATGTCCATCAACAAGGGACTGGTTATGTTACTGAGTCCAAGCTTGTACTGCTTGCCACACGACATGCCAATAAATAAATGAGGTGTTGGGGCAAGGAATAGTGACTTTTTTTGGAAAGCCAGCAGACTGAGAAGATGGAGGACTAATGTCCCAAAGAACCATCTTACCCAAGTTAGAACTCAGGCTTCTTTTATACTAGAAGGGGAGGAGGTGTGGTTGGTTGGTGCGAACTTCTTGGTGTCAGAATCCTTTGTTCTTGCAGCTGTCCTCCTAAGTCAGGTCATGATGCTCCTGTAAACCTCCAACAAGACAACTGTTATTCTCTGTTCTGCTATTTTTCTTCAACTCTCTGTTAATGTTAAAGTGTTATACTTTTAAAGGTCAGAGCCTTGACTTTAAAGCTATGCTGTACACTTCAGGCTATAGACAACATTCTTAGTTTGTAGCAAAAGCAATAGAATACAAAGGTCAAAGTAAAAGAAACAGATCCATTCGGAATCAGATTTGTTCTTCCCTATAACAGTTAGATCCCTGAGGGAGTGGAGTAAGGGAAAGCTGACTGTGTGGTTAAGTGTGTGTGGTGTGTACTTTCCAAAAAGTGAATACTATTTGCCAGTAGAAACATTTTTTCCTGGTTGTATGGATACCCAATGAACCAAAGAAAAAGGAGAGAGGGACCGCAGGTGAGGCCTGAGGAAAGCTGTACCTTTCATTTTTAAACAGTACAGAACTGTTTCACTTTTTCCATGATAGTGTTTTGTTTTATGCTTCAAAAATTTAACTGGAGTTATCTCTGTGTTGCTATTATTGCCACCCTTGTTTTTCTCATAATACATTTTGGTATTAAACCAAATAAATGTTTTGTTTTGGTTTTGTGTTTTTTTAAGGGTCCCACTGAGGGCCAATGAGGATGAGTAAAGAAATATCTCGTTTAAATGCACTTGGGTAAAATTTCAGAAATTAAAGCATAAAGAGAAAAATCATATAAGCTTCAAAGAAAAAACAGGTTACCTATGAAGAAATGAGATTCAGCCTGACATCAGATTTTGCATCAGATTTTGAAGGAAAATTAATTTGAATCTGGAATTCCAGCCGAAGTACCACCCAAAGTGAAGACAAAATATAGACATTTTCTGAAATCCAGAGAGTCAGAAAATTTAACATTCAAGTCTTCATGGTCTATGAAGAAATCACTCAAGAAGATGTCCCACTGAAACCAAATAATTCAAAAAACAGTAAGTGAGATTTAAAAAAATAGAAGCCGAATGTTCAAAGAGATATAAACATAGAAAAAAAATGAACTGATACTAGTTTGGACTTGGATACCTGGAACATTCTCCTTTGCTCTACAGAGATTTAGTAATTGAAGGCTATTTTTTTCTTAAGTGCTCCAGTCATACAACTTGAATCTGTAGCAAATAATATTTACACAATTGTAACATCAGAATTACATGTTACAATAGTGTTATTATGTGGGGTTTGATATCTTAGACTCAATCTGTAGACAAAGCATGTAATGAAATGAACAGAACAGAAACCTTGACAAAATAAAGGGGAAAATTTACTTTGCTGAAAGCCAGAAAGCTAAATTCTCTAAATTCCTTTAGCTGCAAATAGTATATCAAAGCCAGGCCTGGTTGTTTAGAGTTTAGGGTTCTATTAATCACAAAATTGGTGGAAGAGCCCAGGCCGGATGTAAAGGAAGTGGCTCCAGGGCTGTATTGGAGGCATCCTAACAGTTCCTTAGAGCTGATTGTCTTTATCTCTTCTCAACTCTCATTGACAGCATGACGTTAGCTTGAAATTAACCATAGTGGGAATATTTACACCACAGATATGGCAAACTTTATACTTGAGGGCTTTTTTTCTTCCCAGAGAGCGTGTTGTTAAATATTTACCAGCATACCCATGGGAAAGCCTGACACGTCTGGCTTGAAGTATTGTAAGGATAGAAAGGAAGAGGAAGGTGGTGAAAGCAGGTGGTGAAGGCCGCAGGGTTAGATGGGTCATGGGGGAACTAGTGGCATTCTTAGTGAAATCTTCTAAGGTATGAGTCAGCAAACTTTTCCTTAAAGGTTCAAATAAATAGAAGTATCTCAAAATTATTCAACCCTGCTGTTACAGCTCAAAAGCAGCCATAGACAATATCTAAATGAATGAGCATGGCTGTGTTCCCATAAAACTTTTATTTACAATTAAGTGGCCAGCCCCTGGGCCATGTAGTTTGCCAAGCCCTGGTCTGAGATAAATCCCCTGGGAGGGCACTTCAGATATGGCCCAGAAAATGGCTCAGTACTCACAGCCGGAGGTAGCTGGGTAGCTGGATATTTGAGCTAGAGGTCCCACCTCTGGCTCCCCATGGCCTCTAAGTAGCTTGCAGGGGATCCAGAAGTTCCTGTGTCCCAGGGGAAGGGACAGAAAGGTGTCTGCCTGATCTTTCCTCTCCGCCATTCCTAGGTACAGCTCTCATCCACATGGCCCAAGGTGGCTGCTGAAGCTCCGCCATTATACCCCTCACATCCAGCAGGCAGGAGGAGGATAGCAGAAGGGGGCAGCCCTCCCTACCCTCAGCTCCGTGGACATGTGACCTGTGCAGTCACTTGGGGCCCAACTCAGTTTAATGGTGGACTGTCACCGTCTTGGAATCTTAGTAATGTTATTTTTGAACTTCTGTTTTGTAAAAGAAGTCTGATGGGACAATAGAGCATGTCCACGAGCAGAGGAGATCCATGCAATGTGCCTGTGTGTCATCCCTCCTTGCAGCCCTCATTCTCACGCAACATAGGTAAGGCCTGGCATGCAGCTTCCATGACATGCTTACCTTGTACTCCGATCACAGGGCCTCCATGCAGGCATTAATTTAATGCTCTGGATTCCTGTTTTGAATTTGTAATTAACTCTATCTTTGAACTTGTGCTTTGTGAGTGAAGTCCAGTAGGACAATGGCTGATGTGTAGTATGTGTGCCTTCCATTTCCACGTGTGCCAGGAGCACAGAATTTCAGTGGACTCACCACGTGTGGGCTTTTATCAAGATTCAAAGCGAGTACAGGTAAGCATGTTATAATCCATGACTAAGTGGGAGTCCACAGCCCTGAGAGGCCACGCTTTCCATTGGAATCAGAACTTGCTTCAAATACAGACAGAAGGTAGCGGCATTTTAGGAAACACAAACAGCCAAGGAGCCCACCGTATCCTTTCTTACTTGTGTTACTTTCCTGTATTCACTTACTTCCCTGTCAATCACTCACTTTGAAAATGATGACAGATAAATGATAGGGTAACCTAACAGATAAATGATAGGGTTCCTGTGATGTTCAGTCCTTTAATCATCGGTAAGGTGAAGGTAGACAATGTTGGTACCATGTGAGCATACCAAGATGTAAAATTAAAATGTTGGTTTTATGCAACATTTCTACTGTTTGGTATGAGTAAAATGCATGCGTGATCTATGACATATAAATTGCATAATTTCTGTGATTTTTACATATGAGTTAAATGCTCTTAAGTTTTTTATTTAAAACTGGCATTGTGCAATTTAAAGATGAATGGTAAAATTCATAGTAAGAGTATAAAATTTTAATTTTTCTTTACTTAAAAATGACATTAAATAGCAAATAAAAATCACCATGACAAATCAAGAGAGAGACTGCAGAAGAAAGGAGAAACTTAATATTTTAGTACCTGTAGTAGTACTTTTTGTTTTCTGCTTTTTGAACAAGGGGGCACTGGGTCCTGCGAATTATGTAGCTGGCCAGGGCAGCACATTAGCCCAGGATGTCATATGGGCCCAGTCTCAACTCTCGTGTCAACAGCAAGGAGCTGATGCCCCTTTTCTCAAAGAGAGTAGCAGAGGTCCAGAGGACCTGATGTGTTGAGGGACCCCCTAAACTTCAGTGGATACAGTAAGGGTCCTTATTTACCCAGATACCCAGAGAGCATCTTGAGGAGAGGAAGGGTGAGGCACAGAGCTCAGGACAGTGAGTTTTCCAAGAGACTATGGAAACCAGCCACACGAGGGAGTTCAACTCCAAATAGACTGACTACTCAGACCAAAGGGAGAACATTCCACATGGAGAGCCGGGTGTAGTGTTAGAGGCAAATCCAGCCTTCCCCCTGTATGGTAGGGTGGAACTGCTAAGTAAGACCCTCATCTTCTTTGCAGGTCGGAATGGCGTGTGCACTTTTGCAAGCCAGCTACCCTGGATCCAAGGCACTTTCTGTCTGAAATACCCTCCTACCTGCTCCACCTCAGTCCACCCCTAGTCCTGTAACCCCAGGTCACCTGGCTAACTTCTCACCTTTCTGCACTCAGCTCAGGTATCTCCCCTAGGAAGCCTTTCTTAACACCCTGCCCTCACTGTCCCCTCTGGGCACTCATTGCAACCTGGCCACCAGAGTGTCAGAGGAGCAGTTTGAGTGGCAGCAGGCATGGCACTTGCCTTGGGGCCTTCCTGCTGCTCACTTACCCTCTCTGAGCCTGTTTCTCCATATGGAAAATGGGGTAATCATAGCAGACCCACTGACCTTATAGAATTTTTTAAAAATTTAATTTGTGAATAGGTTCTAGGTATACCTAGTACACAATTCAAAAGGTATAAGGACACATAGTGGAAAGTTACTCTCCTTCCCGCTTCTCTCCTCCAGACTCCCAGTTGTCTTCTCCAAAGACAATCCCTGTCACCAGTTTCTTTAGCTTCCTTCCATAGATATTCCATGTGGTTTAGAGCAGATATATCGTCCATCACCACCTGTGCAGCATTCCAGGGGAGGAGAATCCACAACCTGCATCTAACTATGAGGAAGCATCAGACAAATGAGGAATATTCTATTTTTTAAAGCGGCAGTTACAAAGCATCAAAATCACAAAACACAAAGAAAGACTGTGGACGTGTTCCAGAATTCAGGAGAAGGGTAGATTAGATAAAAGCACTGTATCCATGTTAAGTTCACCAAAGTTGATAAGTTTACTGCGGTTATGTAAGAGAATCCCTTTTTCAGGACATAAACACTGACATATTTAGGGGTAAAGGGGCCATGATGTACAACTTACCCTCATATGTTTCAGGAAGAAAAACGTGTGTGTGTGTGTGTGTGTGTGTGTGTGTGTGTGTGTGTGTGTGTGTGTACATAAGAAGGGAAGGGAGGACACACATGATAAAGAAAATGGGGGTAAATGTTAACAATAGGTGAATATGGGTAAAGTGTTGATGAATATTTTTGTAGTATTTTTATTTTTGCAACTTATGTCTAAGTTTGAGGTTATTTCTCCTAAACAATTGATGTTCATATTCATGGGTTCAAGTATTTGCAAATTCATCTACTCACTAACCTTTATTTGGAGCCCCAAATCAACACTCCAGGCACTTGCACAGCCATTCACACGCATGTGCAGAGCAGGGACAAATCTGAGTCATCCAACACGCACGTTCCAAGATGAGGTCAAACAAGGCGGCCCCCTCCCTCCCTGCTTCAGCTCTCAACCTAAACAAGTGTCCTCTTTGCAGTCTATTTAGTGTCTATTTAGCCATGTTTTTTGAATTTTCATGCTTTTTGTTAATAATTGTGCTGCTTAAAGTTGCCTTCAAAAAAAAAAAAAAAAATTGCCTTCAGTCAGAGTGTTGAAGTGCTCTCTAGGGTTCCTAAGCGCACAAGAAGACTTTGATGTGCCTTACGGAGAAGGTACATGTGCTAGATTAGCTTCATTCAGGTACGAGTTCCAGTGCTGTTGGCTATGAGCTCAGTGTTAATGAATCCGCAATACATATTAAATACGATATCTTTAAACAGAAACAATAAAGTTATGTATGTGTTGGTCTGTTGATGAAAATACTGTGACCGGAGCTTGCAGGAACCTAACCCTGTATTTCCCCTGGGAACAATAGTTCAATATCTGTTAATTCAGTGTTTGTGGCAACTTTATAGAACATAACTACCATGAATAACAACAATCAACTGTTTCTATATATGTGTTTCCTACACAAATGAGAGAATACAATATGCACTATTCTGTACCGTATGAATATATTTACCAACATTCATAGAAATCGTGCTATTAGTTTGCATTCATTCTTTTTTTTTTTTTCAATCAGGTGAACAAAACATGTGCTATAGAGATCTGTCAGCCTCTTTTCTCAGCCACCCAGTGTTTGCTCAATGGGCCCATGTAACCAAGTGGCATGGTAGCTGGGTTTTGTGGGCACATTGGGGTTTTTTTTTTCATTCTTCTGAACAGGTGCCTGGGATTCCCCATATGGGTGTTTCCTAATTGATCTAACTAGTCCTCTAGTGACAGACATTTGGGTTTTATCTTTTCAAAATGTTGCAGTCCTGCTTAAAGTACTTCCATGCCTTACTTCTGTGGCATCTCCTGGCTCTTGGGATAAAAATTAAAGTCCTAAACCATGACCTGACAGACACTCTCACACAGCACCCTGTCATCTGCAAGTCTCCCCTCCAGCCTTCTCTCACCCCCGGTATCATCCACACTCCCTCCTGCCACATAGCATGTGCACGAGCTTTCCTCGTGGGACAGCATCCCCATCCCTCACCCTTGGCCTGATTAACTATCCTCTTCCTTCAAACCTCTACCTGCTCAACCAATGTATCGCCTTTGGGGCCTGGCATAGAACCTGGCATATAGAAGCTGTTCAATACACTCGTGTTGAACAATTGAAGGAATGAGGCAGGAGGCAGGCAAGGAGAGAAGGCAGCTGGTAAGAATTATGTTTATGTGGCTCTCTTTTGACCAAACACTTTGTCGTAAACGCTTAGTGGAATGAAAACTGTACAGCTGTCGTATCTCCTGTCAGACTCTCAGCTCATTAGCACCAGAGTGATTTCTGTTGAACTAGACACATAATGATGATGGGAAGTCAGGAAGCCCCGCAGAGTGACCCTGAGGAGGTCGCCATACCTTTCTGTGCCAGTTCCTCACCGTGAGAGGGGGTGATAATGTCTGGATCCGGCTTGCTGTGAGTAACACACCTTAGGACACATCACAGGGGCTCTCTTCCCCCCTCCAGCTCCTACCACCTGTAAAGCATTGCCTCTGTCCTCTAAGAACGTCCTCAGCATATTGGCTCAGAACAAAAGATCTGAATACGACGATCCAGTGACAAGTCAACATTCCCCCAACCAGGAGATGCCTGCTGGCACCAAGCTAAGGGGAAGGAACAGAAGAGGAGGTATCATAGACAAAGTGTCTTCCCGCCTCTCCAGGAGCGTATCACATGCCTCCGAGCAGGGAGAGACAGAGTTCTTTCTAGGCTGTCACCAGGCCTTTGGCTCCTTTCCACCTTCAAGTGACTAATTCTATTCTCACGGTTTCTCTAAAACTATATGAAACTTGTGGTAAAACCCACATCCTTCCCCTATGCCAAAAGGCCCCCAGCCATATCCTCCCAATGACCACCACCCCTTTTCCTCTATTATTGTTGCAAAATGAATCAAAGTAGCTCACAAAAAAGGTGTGAGAGAGAGAGCATACACAGGGGATGTCATAGACCCAGAATCCAACCAGCTACTTTTCCCCCCCGACCAACCACCTCCCCAGTCTGAACCATCCTCATCCCTCACCTGGTTTCTTGCAACACCCTAGCTGATCTTCCTGCTTTTACCTCCGTGCCCTAAAGCTTTCTCCGTGTACAGGGCTGCCAGATAAACTTCAGGACACTGAGTTAAATTTGCATTTCAGATAAACAAAAAATAATTGTTTAGTATAAATATGTCACAAATATTATCTGGGATACACTTGTACTAAGAAAAGTATTCATTAATCTGAAATGCAAATTTAACTGGACATCATGAAGTTTTATTTGCTAAATCTGGCAACCCTAACCATGTAGCAACCAGAGTCAGCCTTTCAAAATGTAAATTAGCTCTATTATCCCTCTGCTCAAAATTCACCAAGAGTTTCCCATCTCTGAGCAAAGTCTTTACCATGATCTGCCTTCCCCAGTACTTCTTGTATCTCATCCCCTACCACTCCCTTCCTTGGCCACCCAGCCCAGCCACCCTGGCTTCCTTGTTGTGCCTCACACTTCTCCCAGGTAGCCGCATTGCTAGCTCCTTCTCCTTCTTTAGGGCTTTGCTTTCTCAGTGATGTCTTCTCTGACCATCCTTTAAACAAACACTGAGCCACCCTACCTTCTGTCATCTCCCTGCTTTCTCTCCATCGCATGGTGATGTGTCAGCTCCTAACACACCACAGTACACATATGTGTTGGCTGGCTCTCTCTCTCTCCCCACTAAAAAGCCTAGTTCATGAGAGCAGGTACTACAGTTTGTTCAAGCTGAGTATCCAGCCCCAGAATCCTGCTTGGCACATAGTAGACACTCAATAAATACTTCTTGAACCAATGATGAAACTCAAGGACAAGAAGCACAGCCAGGAAAGTCCGAAAACAAGGGGGTTTTGCTGCGTTTTCCTTTCTTGGCAGGATTGCTCTTATCTTTCTCCACTTACTTATCTTGCTCAAGGCCCCCTTTGGCCACATTTCCGTGCCTCACCAGGACTTCTTGGGGGCACCATCACAAGACTGGGGTAACCTGATTGGCTCAGCTCACCTCCCTTCCTTTCTCTCTCTCGTTTTCTTTCTCTATCTACCCCTTTCCCCCTCCTTCCCTCTTTCCCAATCTCTTTTTGCCACTTATGCTTTTAATATTTTTTAATGAATGAGTAATATTTCTAAAAATTGACTTTATTTTCTTTATGTCTAGTGTGAGAAAGAGTGATCTGGCGGCTCTGACAGCCAAGAGCAAATGCCACTAAACATCTTCCTTGTGCCCTTTCCCAGCCTCAGGTTCCCTGCAGAGAATCACTGGTTCTCTGGTCTGTATTAGCTAGGAGAGGACAGCCTTCAGTCTGGTAGCAAGCAGACTCAAAATCTGAGTCATATAAGACAGGAATTTACTCCTCACATATGATACATGTCCAAAGTGAATTGGCAGGGGTTCTGCAGTACCAAGTCTCAGGAAGCCAGACTGATGGAGACTCTTTTGAATTGTAGCTGGGTCATCTGGTCACCCTGTCCAGAGCAGGGAAATAGAGATGGAGGGACCCACCCTGGTCCACCCACCCTGGTTCTTAAATGCATCAGTCCAGAAGTGAGGGCCAGCACATCCATTCACAGCCCTTTGTCCAGAATTGGTCACATGGCTCCACATAATAGCAGGGGTCTAAGAAATGTGGGCGAGCCTAGAGGTATTTGGTAAGAAGTAGATGTCTCTTCCTAGGCACCCTCTTGGGGAAGAGGATGAGAGGCAAAGTGGGCGAGAAGCCTGTTCGGGCACAGATGTTCTTCTACTCGCCCACTTCACCTCCCAGAGCTCAGGGAACTCAGATGAGCCCTGGCCAGTAAAGAGGAAGAGATCAAATGTGAGCCAGCTCTAAGCACTTGAACCAGGCCAGATGGCAGTGAGAAAATAAGATGATTTTCTGGGTAATGCAGGCTCCATTTCCTGATTCCATATCTGCTATGGAAAATAATAATATTAACTTTCATTTTTCCAGCACTGACACTTTTCAAAGAGCTTTCCCTTTCAGGTGGGCTTCACGAAAAGGCAGAAATTAATACCTTTTTACCGAAGAAAAATCAGAGGCTCAGAAAGGTTAAGAGCATTGCCTAAGGTCAGGCGCAAATAGAGGCATAATTGGGACTTGAGCAGCTCTGTTTGCCTCTACCTGGTCCAGGGCTCATCATCACATCATACTTGTGCTTTGAAGGACTGGCCAGTGGAGAGGGAAGAACACAACCGGTCCCATAGAGGTCTCTTCAGCCACACCACATACATGGGAAACCATCACTGCTGCCTCCCTGTTATTCATAAACAGGTTAAGATTCAAAAATTAGGTAAAATTTAGCTCTGTTCAGGAAACAGAAAGCATGCTATCATGTGGATGGTGGCGAACAAAAGTGTAATGGCTTTCAAAGCAGAAAGATGAGGGAACTTTCCAAAAACCACACTTTTTCCATGTGTCCCAGAGAGCTAAGTTGTAGAGCTGAACAGGCTGGTTACAAGGAAGGTTGCCCTGGGTTTGAATCCTGGCTCTGCCCCTAACCTGCTCCATAAACTTGAACAAGTGACAACCTTCCTGAATCACGATCTCCACAGTTGTACAATGATGGTTAGAGCATCCCCTTTATAGACTCTTGTGTGGACATAATGTAAAGTGAACCTATATGGTTCTCAGCACACAGCTGTCATTTGATAAATGATGTCTGTTCAGAACTGTTGAATGGGTTGACAGGAAGCCTGTGGGTCCCTCAGTCTCAGAGAGAAGAACAGAAGGAACTGAAGGGCGGGGGCTTCCCAGTTCCTCTTCCTTTTGCCCTCTCTTCCTCCTTCTCTCACACTATTTTATTTTTACTTATAAAGAGAACAGAGAATAATTTTTAAAAGTTTAGGAGTAAAGAAGAAATAAAATGCAAAGAAACACTCACAACCTCATGTGGCAACCCAAACGTCTTGCCTTGTTCATACTTAAAAGTAAGTTTGCATTCTCGAAATATTGTGTTTTGAGACTTTTTCTATGTTGCCTCTTAGGTTTAGGATAGCTTGTGCTCCAGTATCAACCCCCAAATCTCAGAGGCTTAAGATAATAAAGGCTTATTCCTTATTTCCCCAATGTCCTCTGTGGACCCGAGTGACTCTCGTGCAGTGAGAGTCATCTCCCATGGGATGACTTAGAGATGGAAGCTCCTTAAACCTTATGGCCCCTCCATTTGAACACATGGTCCTCTTCTTGACTGTAATGAAGAATTGTGTGTGGCACCTTAGATGCTCTAGCCCAGCAGAACAAGTATCACTTCCTAGCCACGAAGCTGTATCTTAAGGCAAGGAAGGGTGTGAGGAGGCCTGGACAATGCAGTCTTCCATGTGTCCAGGAAGGAAACTGAGAGTACCTGTGAGCCATCTTTTCAACTTTGTGTTTGCATGACTTTTCATTAATGGCACATTCCATCATTTATAGTTAGACATTTAGATTGTTTGCAATTTTTCAATATTATAAATATAATCAGAGCTCCCCAGTTTCACTATGTTTACAGGTGGGACCACACTAGCATTAAGACTGCCATCTTGCAGATGTAGGCCACCACCCACTCAGGCAGAGCCTCAGCTCTCATCCCCACTCATCCAGATCAGCCCTGTTTCCCAGAGTCCACAGGTGAGTAAGACCACCCAAGTTCTACTATTCATTCAGAAATATACATTGAGTGCATGCTGGAGGTGAGGCACTGTGCCTGACACACCTGGGGATACAGCAGAAAATCAGACAGATGCAGTCCCCACCCTCAAATACTCCATTCATGCTCTTGTCCTCTGCCCACAGCTTTCGGAGCACTGCTGAGAACTCTGCACCTTGACAGAGTAGAGGGGGTAGGAGAATGCTTCTCTCTCTGTTCCGTATGGCACTTGACCATGTAAGGCCCTGAAACTACACTGTTTGGACGTTAGGGTCTCACATAGTCCTTTGTTCATTCTTTTCCTTCTGTTTCTCCCACAAAGCATCAAAACCAGTGAGGCAGCCAATTCTAGGGTGGCAGAGACTCAAACCTTCTTGTCCCCCATGGTCCTCATCTTTATCATCCCTAGGAACCTCTTACTCATTCTTCAACCAAAATCCCAAAGCTGCCATGTACATCAACTGATGAAAACACACATTTGTGGAAAGGGGTGTCCCCTAATGCCACCCACCAGGACCACTGTAGACTCAGGCTCAGGTCATCCAGAAGCCACTGAGAAGCCACTAACACTCAAAGGACATCACCAAGAAGAGCTTCTTTCTTCGTTAGATTATTTCCCTAGGATAAATTCCCAGATGTGTGATAGCTGGGTCAAAGTATTAAAATATTTTTTGTGGCTCTTGATTCAAGTTGACAAATTGTTTTCTGAGACTTGTGTGGTGATAAGCGCTATCTACGATAATACCAGTTTCTTGCACTGTCACCAGGATTAGGAATTATCATTGTTATAAATATTGTCACTGTGGTGGAAAAAAGCCATACTTTTCCTTTGCTTTAATTTGTATTTCTGTGAATACCACAGATTTTAATTTTTTGCCATCTTTATTTATAGCAGTGTTTATACTTGTGTGATTTGTCACTGCAGGTGTTGTTTTATTTATTCAAGCCTTAATTTCTTAAACCAATTTTTATGAGTTCTTTGTATAACAAAGATGTTAGTCTTCTAGCTGTGGTAATTATATCTTAGAGCCTCACCCCACTGCCCCTGTTCTGGTCTCTTTGCTTTTTTATTTGGTTATTTTATTGTTTTCATTGTAGTGCAGAAGTTTTAAATTTTAATTCATTCAAATGTGTCAGTCTTTTCCTTTGTGGCTTCTTTTTTGTTTTCACTTCAAAGCTTACAAAAGTTAAAATTGATGACTAATAAGAACCTGCAGTATAAAACAAACAAACAAAAAAAAACCCAACTAATACTAAACTTTCTTTGGGTTATTTGTATGGAAATATGTTAATATAAATATTTCAGATATTACATGAAATTTCTAAAAATCTTATGTGTTCTGGTATAATGTTATAAGTCACAATTCTAGTTATTACTTTAAAATGTGTGTCTCAGAAATAACTAAATTTCCTTGTCAATTGCATTATTATGAACTTTCATCAAACCTTTAACCGTGGTCATTTTTAAGTCTTTTGTCATTTACAGACAGTCCTGGGTGTATTCTGATGCTTTTGCAAAAATGTTCCTATAAAAGGGTTTCATCTTCAAGGAATTCATGAAAAAGACTCTGACACGTACAGGTTTCTGGTAACTGACTATACTGCTGAACTGAATGAATAAGCATTTTCAGAACTCTAATGGAAAACTGATGAATTCATAAAAGTGCTAACAAAAGATCAAGATGAAAAAAAATTAATTACATGGGACTGAGTGAACTGATGAGGATGATTATAATTTTTGTGACTTTCTGTTTGAATAAAAAGAAAAATCCCACAAGGACTTAGAGGCAAAAAATATACAAATCAATTTTCACTGCAAAGTAAAGGAGCTGTTACAGTGGAGGATTACTGGACTGATGTCAATATTATGACATAGTATGAGTGTGTTTCATGCTTGGTAATTGCAATCATTGTTGCTTTTGTTGTGGTCATCCATTTACAATACTTGGTGTCAGTTTATTTATCTCTTGTAAAAATAAAATACAGTGTTTGTGTGTGTGTGTGAGTTGTGAAAAAAAAGAAAGCTTACAAAAGTATTTCCTATCCAGAAACTTGATAATTATGTGATTTTATTTTCTTCTAGTTTGTCTTCTATGATTTGGCTTTTTAATATTTAAATCTCTTTTTTCCCCCCCGGGCATGCACTTAAAGAAAACTCAATTGTTTGAACATGGATTGCTTCTTAATTTTTTTCTTTAATGTTTATTCAATTTATTTAAACTTAAAAAAAACAGTTCCCTCATTTCTCCTACCCCTCCACACCCCTATCCCTCGCATCTTGCAACCACCAATCTGTTCTATGGGCTTGGTTTTTGTTTTGTTTTGTTTTAGATTCCACATATAAGAGAGATCATATGTATATTTGTCTTTCTCTGACTTATTTCACTTAGCATAATTCCCTCAGGGCCATTCCTGTTGCTGCATATGGCAAAATTTCATTCTTTTTATGGCTGAATAATATTCCATTATATATATAATATATTCCATTATATATATCTATATATAATATACAAATATATTCCACAGCTTCTTTATCCATTCACTTAGGTTGTTTCCATATCTTGACTATTGTAAATAAAGCTGCAATGAATTTGGGGGTGCATATATATATTTGAATTATTGTTTTTATTTTCTTCTCCATTTATTTTTAACTAGCCTTAGAGGGGATAAAAACCTTCTCTGAAAGGTAAGGAAACTTATTTGGGGTGTTTAATTCTAAACCCAAGGCATCAGGCATTAAATTTTCATTGGTTTGAAGGATTAGAGATAACTCTGTCCCAAGTTTTAAGCAAACTGAACTATAAAAATATCAATTCTTCCAATCCATAAGTATGGAATGTCTTTCCATTTATTTGTGTTTTCTTCAACTTCTTTCATTAATGTCTTGTGGTTTTCAATATAGGGATCTCTCAGCTCCCATGGGATGACTTAGAGATGGAAGCTCTAAATTGGTTAAATTTATTGACAGGTATTTTATTCTTTTCAATGCAGTTTTAAATGGGATTGTTTTCTTAATTTTGCTTTCTGATAGTTTGCTGTTAGTGTTAAGAAGCGTGACAAATTTTTGTGTGTTGATTTTGTATTCTGCAACATTACTGAATTTGTTTATTATTTCTAAAAGTTTTTTGATAGAGTAGGGTTTTCTATGTATAATATAATGTAATCTGCAAATAGGGAGTTTTACTTCTTCCTTTCCAATTTGGATGACTTTTATTTCTTTTTCTTGCCTAATTGTTCTGTCTAGGACTGCCAACACTGTCTTGAATAAAAGTGGCAAGAGTGGACATCCTTTTCTTGTTCTTGACCTTTGAGGAAAAATTTTCAATTTTTACTGTCGAGTATGATAATAGCTGTGAGCTTGTCCTATAGAGCCTTTATTATGTCTCCTGGAGGGAAGCTTTACACGTGTCTGGTGTCTGGTTTATGCAGCTGATGCCCAGAGGGCACCCCTTGATCACCTGACTCTGGTGGCTGGAGGAGCTTGTGTTTCTGGGTCCCATGGGAATGCGGGAATTGGAAGAACAAACCACCATGCCCAGGGCACAGCACAAACAGCGGACTGAGGCACACCCACAATTTTTTCTGTGAAGGAGGCCACTCTGCTTGTCCTGGAGCTTCAAACTGAGGAGGCCGCTCCAGGTTTGGCTCACATTTAGTGGCCTATGGAGCTGCTCTCAAGGAAGATAAGCTGTGGATGCCATCTTGGCGTTCTCCCTCTGCCTTGTTCCAGCTTTCTGGTATCTCCCAGATACCAGAGCTTATACACTCATCTGGAGCCCACACGGTGGACATCTCTGGATCACTTGGCTCTGGTAGCCAGTGGGGCTTACCCTTGCAGCCCCTCAGAACTATATATATTTGCATAAAAGCTGCTGTCTGAGGGTCCAGATTCCAGTCAGCCTGAATCTAGGTGCTGAGATCCTCCACTCTGGGACAGTAGCAGGTCTTGGCACATCCTCAACTACTGGGAGCTACTAAAAATATAATAGGCTGCCTGGACAAGCACAGGGGTTTGAGAGACAACCAGGAGCTGAGGCAGGGTTATAACAAGGTATAACCTTGTAATAACAAGGTTCATCTCCTACACAAGGCCACTCCTTCAAGACTGGAAGAAGTGGTTGTTTCATGTACTGTACAGAAACCAACAGAGAGTCAAGCACACTGAAGAAACAGAGGAATATGTTCCAAATGAAAGAACAAGATAAACCTCAGAAAACATCTTAACGAAATGGAGATCAGTAATTTACCTGATAAAATGTTCAAAGTAATGGTCATAAAGATGCTCACTGAACTGGGGAGAAGAATGGATGAACACAGGGAGAACTTCAACAAAGAGATGAAAAAAAATATAAGAAAGTACCAAATAGAAGTCACAGAGCTGAAGAATGCAATAACTGAACTGAAAAATACAATAGAGGGGTTCAACAGCAGACTAGATGAAGCAGAAGAAAAGATCAGTCAACTCAGGGACCAGGCAATGGAATTTACCCAATCAGAGGAGCAGAAAGAAAAAAGAATGAAAAAATGTGAAGATGGTTTAAGGAATTTATGGAACAACATCAAACAGACTAACATTAATTTATAGGGCTCCCAGAAGGAGAAGAGAGAAAGGGACAGAAATCTTATTTGAAAATGTAATGGCTGGGGACTTCCCTGGTGGTCCAGTGGTAAAGAATCCACCTTACAATGCAGGGGACATGGGTTCGATCCCTGGTCAGGGAACTAAGATCCCACATGCTGTGGAGCAACAAAGCCCACGCACCACAACCACTGAGCTTGCGTGCCTCAACTTGAGAGCCTGCATGCCACAAACTACTGAGCCCACGCGCTCTGAAACCCATGTGCCACAACTAGAGAAGAGAAAATCCGCATGCCACAACTAGATAGAAGCCTGTGCGCCACCACGAAAGATCCCGCATGCCTCAAAGAAGATCCTGCGTGCTACAACTAAGACCCTTCACAGCCAAAATAAATTAAATAAATAAATAATAAATAAATCTTTAAAAAAAAAAAAAGAAAAGAAAAGAAAATGTAATGGCTGGAAGCTTCCCTAACTTGGGGAAGGAAGCAGACATTCAGATCCAGGAAGCCCTGAGAGTTCCAAAAAAGCTGCTACCAAGGAGACCCACACCAAGACACATAATTAAAATGTCAAAAGTTAAAGACAAGGAGAGAATCTTAAAAGAAGCAAAAGAAAAACAACTAGCTCTATACAGGGAACTCCCATAAGACTATCAGCAGATTTTTCAGCACAAATTTTGCAGGACAGAAACACGATATATTCAAAGTGCTGAAAGAAGAAAACTTCTAGCCAAGAATACTTTACCCACCAAAGTTTTCATTCACAATTGAAGGAGAGATAGAGTTTTCCAGACAAGCAAAAGTTAAAGGAGTTCATCACCACTAAACCCGGCTTACAAGAAAAGTCTCAAATAAACAACTAAACTTTATACCATAAGGAAACAGAAGAAGAAGAACAAATGAAGCCCAAAGTTAGTAAAAGGAAGAAAATAAAGATTAGAGCAGATATAATTGAAATAGAGACTAAAAAGACAATGGAAAAATATCAGTGAAATTAATAGCTGGTTTTTTGAAAAGATAAACAAAATTGACAAATCTTTAACAAGATTCACCAAAAAAAAAAAATAAGAGAGGATTCAAATAAATAAAATCAGAAATGAAAGATGAGCTGTTACAACTGTACCACAGAAATACAAAGGATCGTAAGAGACTACAATGAACAATTATATGCTGACAAATTGAATAACCTAGAAGAAATGGATAAATTCCTAAGCACATACAAGCTATCAAGACTGAATCATGAGGAAATAGAAAGTTTGAACAGATCAGTTACTAGCAAGGAGTTGAATCAGTAATCAAAAATTTCCCAACAAACATAAGTCTGGACCATACGACTTCACTAGTGAATTCTACCAAACATTCAAAGAAGAATTAACACCAATCCTTCTCAAACTCTCCCCCCAAATAGAATGTCTTCCAAACACATTTTACGAGGCCAGCATTACCCATTATAAAAACCAGACAACCTGCCAAGACTGAATCAGGAAGAAATAGAAAATATGAGCAGACCAATCACAAGCACTGAAATTGAAACTGTGATTTAAAATCTTCCAACAAACAAAAGCCCAGGACCAGATGGCTTCACAGGTGAATTCTATCAAACATTTAGAGAAGAGCTAACACCTATCATTCTCAAACTCTTCCAAAATATAGCAGAGGGAGGAACACTCCCAAATTCATTCTACGAGGCCACCATCACCTTGATACCAAAACCAGACAAGGATGTGACAAAGAAAGAAAACTACAGGCCAATATCACTGATGAACATAGATGCAAAAATCGTCAACAAAATACTAGCAAACAGAATCCAGCAGCACATTAAAAGGATCATACACCATGATCAAGTGGAGTTTATTCCAGGAATGCAAGGATTCTTCAATATATGCAAATCAATCAATGTGATACACCATATTAACAAATTGAAGGAGAAAAACCATATGATCATCTCAATAGATGCAGAGAAAGCTTTTGACAAAATTCAACACCCATTTATGATAAAAACCCTGCAGAAAGTAAGCATAGAGGGAACTTTCCTCAACATAATAAAGGCCATATATGACAAACCCACAGCAAACATCATCCTCAATGGTGAAAAACTGAAAGCATTTCCACTAAGATCAGGAACAAGACAAAGTTGCCCACTCTCACCACTCTAATTCAACATAGTTTTGGAAGTTTTAGCCACAGCAATCAGAGAAGAAAAGGAAATAAAAGGAATCCAAATCGGAAAAGAAGAAGTAAAGCTGTCACTGTTTGCAGATGACATGATACTATACATAGAGAATCCTAAAGATGCTACCAGAAAACTACTAGAGCTAGTCAATGAATTTGGTAAAGTTGCAGGATACAAAATTAATGCACAGAAATCTCTGGCATTCCTATACACTAATGATGAAAAATCTGAAAGAGAAATCAAGAAAACACTCCCATTTACCATTGCAACAAAAAGAATAAAATATCTAGGAATAAACCTACCTAAGGAAGCAAAACACTTGTATGCAGAAAATTATAAGACACTGATGAAAGAAATTAAAGATGACACAAATAGATGGAGATATATACCATGTTCTTGGACTGGAAGAATCAACATTGTGAAAATGAATCTACTACCCAGAGCAATCTACAGATTCAGTGCAATCCCTATCAAACTACCACAGGCATTTTTCACAGAACTAGAACAAAAAATTTCACAATTTGTATGGAAACACAAAGGACCCTGAATAGCCAAAGCAATCTTGAGAACGAAAAATGGAGCTGGAGGAATCAGGCACCCTGACTTCAGACTATACTACAAAGCTACAGTAATCAAGACAGTATGGTACTGGCACAAAAACAGAAAGATAGATCAATGGAACAGGATAGAAAGCCCAGAGATAAACCCACACACATATGGTCACCTTATCTTGATAAAGGAGGCAGGAATGTACAGTGGAGAAAGGACAGCCTCTTCAATAAGTGGTGCTGGGAAAACTGAACAGGTACATGTAGAAGTATGAGATTAGATCACTCCCTAACACCATACACAAAAATAAGCTCAAAATGGATTAAAGACCTAAATGTAAGGCCAGAAACTATCAAACTCTTAGAGGAAAACAGGCAGAACACTCTATGACATAAACCACAGCAAGATCCTTTTTGACCCACCTCCTAGAGAAATGGAAAATAAACAACAATAAACAAATGGGACCTAATGAAACTTCAAAGCTTTTGCACAGTAATGGAAACCATAAACAAGACCAAAAGACAACCCTCAGAATGGGAGAAAATATTTGCAAATGAAGCAACTGACAAAGGATTAATTTCCAAAATTTACAAGCAGCTCATGCAGCTCAATATCAAAAAAACAAACAACTCAATCCAAAAATGGGCAGAAGACCTAAATAGACATTTCTCCAAAGAAGATATACAGACTGCCAACAAACACATGAAAGAATGCTCAACATCATTAATCATTAGAGAAATGCAAATCAAAACTACAATGAGATATCATATCTCACACCAGTCAGAATGGCCATCATCAAAAAACCTAGAAACAATAAAAGCTGGAGAGGGTGTGGAGAAAAGGGAACACTCCTGCACTGCTGGTGGGAATGTGAATTGGTACAGCCACTATGGAGAACAGTATAGAAGTTCCTTAAAAAACTACAAATAGAACTACCATATGACCCAGCAATCCCACTACTTGGGCATATACCCTGAGAAAACCATAATTCAAAAAGAGTCATGTACCAAAATGTTCATTGCAGCTCTGTTTACAATAGCCCAGAGATGGAAGCAACCTAAGTGCCCATAATCAGATGAATGGATAAAGAAGACGTGGCACATATATACAATGGAATATTACTCAGCCATAAAAAGAAATGAAATTGAGCTATTTGTAATGAGGTGGATAGACCTAGAGTCTGTCATACAGAGTGAAGTAAGTCAGAAAGAGAAAGACAAATACCGTATGCTAACACATATATATGGAATTTAAGAAAAAAAAATGTCATGAGGAACCTAGGGGTAAGACAGGAATAAAGACACAGACGTACTGGAGAACGGACTTGAGGATATGGGGAGGGGGAAGAGTGAGCTGTGACAAAGCGAGAGAGAGGCATGGACATATATATACTACCAAACGTAAGGTAGATAGCTAGTGGGAAGCAGCTGCATAGCACAGGGATATCAGCTCCGTGCTTTGTGACCTCCTGGAGGGGTGGGATAGGGAGGGTGGGAGGGAGGAAGATGCAAGAGAGAAGAGATATGGGAACATATGTATATGTATAACTGATTCACTTTGTTATAAAGCAGAAACTAACACACCATTGTAAAGCAATTATACCCCAATATAGATGTTAAAAACAAAACAAAACAAAAAAACAGACAAAGATGCCACAAAAAAAGAAAATTACAGAGCAATATCCCTGATGAACATAGATGCAAAAATCATCAACAAACTATTAGCAAATCAATTTCAACAACCCACTAGAAATATCATACACCGTGATCAAGTGGGATTTATTCCAGGGATGCAAGGATGATTCAACATCCACAAATCAATCATGTGATACACCACATTAACAGAATGAAGAATAAAAGTCATATGATAATCTCAATAGGGGCTGAAAAAGCATTTTGACAAGTTCAACATCCAGTTTTGAAAAGTCAATGAAATGATTATTGAGAAAATATTTAAATCTTTCATCCAAATGAAACTTACTTTAGAGCTATACCATTTCTTTTTCTAACAAGTAGGAGTTGTAAGTCTTTCTACTATCCCTTAAGCCAAATAAATAAATAAATAAATAAATAAATAAGAAGTTGACCAAAAGTATCTCGGGCAATGTGAGGCCTGGGGATGGGCCTGGGAATAGGAGTTTTCTTTAGCCTCTCCTTCCATTCCCTTGTGTTTCTGATGAGTGAACAAGGGTTGGGAATGGCCCATCTGTTCAACGTCTTTTCTTTCAGAGTCCCTCCAGAAGAATAGAATAAACTCCAATTGTTAAAATCCTTCTTGTTTTTTTTTTTTTTTTTTTTTTTTGAGTGTAACATCTACAGGGTTGAGAGCTGGTGGAGGGAATGGAGGGTTAGGGTAGATGTTTTTATTTTAGGACTTGTGTGACTTTTTTTCTCAAGTTGTCTATATCAGGTAATGGTTTGGGGGTTTGTGCCACAGACCAACACTGTGATTTATGTCATCAGGTATGTTCAGGTCTCTGTATTGAGAAGGCTGTTTAGTTGCAGCCCCCAGCAAAATCTTTTAAAGTGGAGATGGGGTAGGGATGAGCCCAAGAAGTGTATGTTGGGGCAAGGAGTTCATTACAAAGAACAAAAACTCACTTTGCTTTTTTTGTTTTAATTGAAGGTGGAGAAATGGCTTACTGCTAATATAATAGAGAATGCTAATATATTTCTCTAGTCACCAATACAAATTTTATTGTAAAAGTAGTTATGAGATATAGGGGTAAATAAATTCCAGGATATTTAAAGGAACTTACTCCCTTTGCACCTGAATTTCCCTAGCTGAAAAATAGGATGAACTTGGGATCCTATTGCCCCTACATTTCAAGAATAAATGGAAAAGATTACATCACATAAAACCCTGGAATTATGTACATTCATTTGAATACTTAACCTTTGTTAAATTAATTAAACCTCTGATCATATTTTTCACACAACTGTTCCTTTGAAAATGCTATTGCTGAAATAACACAAATGTCCCTCAGTAGAGGACTGGGTATATCCACACAAAGGAATACAATGCATATGTAAAATGTATTCAGAAATATCATTATATTCTGCTACAAAATGATCTCTGTGATATATTGTTAAGTGAAAAAGGCAACATATAGAACAGTGTGTAAAGGAATGGTATGCCATATTTATTTTAAGAAAGAGGCAGGAGAAATATGGCCATGTGTGTACATGCATATTTGATTATATGATATTTTTTTAAAAAGGAAAAAATGGAAGAATAGACCAAAAAAGTAAAGGGAACCTGGGCTCTTTGGAGAAACTGCTAAGGCAGGAAATGTACAATATAAGCCTGAAATGTCTTGTGGTACCAGAAAAAAAGGAAGTTATCAGAGACTACTGGATTTGTGCCAAAAGGACACAACAGCTAACAAGAAGGAATTCCCACTAACCAAATATGGAACAATCTGAAAACGAAAAATAAACAAAATATAAAAACTGAGAAAATAACGATGTGTGTACTTGATTGAAACACAATAAGCATATTAAAGTTATCAGTTCATTATGCTATTAAAAATAATTTATTAGGCAGATAAGTGGATGCTAGGGAACCAACTCATTATTTTGAAAAGTGGTAAAGAAAAGGAAAGAATAGAGAATTTATTTTGCCTCTTTCATACAAACTATCTTTTAGAGTAACTGAGTAGTTGATGAAGGAGAATTTTCCATCATAGATTTCCAGCTAATACATGCAAAGGAATGTGGTAACCAGCCTCCACAATGGCCCCCAACAATTGGGTCTCCCAGTATTCACACCCTGTGCAGTCCCCTCCCACACTGTATCAGGGTTGGTCTGTTTGGCCAACAGCACATAGTAGAAATGATGGCATGTCACTTCTGAGATATATCAGAAAAGACTTTGGTTTCCATCTTGTTCTCTCAGTCTCCCTTTCTCTCTCGCTCTCTCTTTCTCCCTCTCTCTCTCTCTCTCTCTTTCTCTCTCTCTCTCTCTCTCTCTCTCTCTCTCTCTCTCTCTCTCCTTACTCACTCTGAGGCAGCTGCCATATTGTGAGACATTCAAATAGTCTATGAAGAAAGAAGCTCACTAGGTGAGGAACTGAGTTATTCAGAGCCAGTAGGAACTTAGCCCTGCCAACAACCATGTTAGTGAGTTTGAAGGAGATCATCCAACCCCAAATGACTGCAGCCCCAGTCAGCAGATTGGTTGCAATGACACGAGAGACCCAGCTAAGCCACTTTCAGATTGCTGCCCACAGAAGCTATGAGATAATACATGTTTGTTGTTTCAAGCTACTAAATTTTGGGCTAATTTGTTGTGCAGCAGTAGATCACCAATACAAGGAATGATAGAGTTAGAATACCATAGATTTGTACTGACTAATGATCATCAATAACTACTAAAATCATAGGTGCAAGGCTAAGGGGGAACTTTATAATAGATGGATCCGCAGGCTGACAATATCTGAACTTAGTAATTAATTTTTTAAAACAACTGGGTACTTTAAAGTAAATCCCAGACATCATATCATTTCACTCACTGGTCAATCTTAACATCACAAAAATAGAGCCAAATAGACATTATAAGCCTCCTGATGTGATGCAATTAGAAGTACCGAACACTATGTGTAAAATATTATTGCTAAAAAAAAAATTGAACCTGAATTTAATTAAGTCCCAACTGCAAGTTTATAGGAAATACAGAGGACATGTAGAAGACTCTACATATAAGTGACTCGATTTCTTCAAAAAACAAATTGCCTAAAAGAGTGAAAAAAGAGAATCGAGATAACCCAGAAATGGGTGGACTCAGCGTTCTCCAGAGAAACAGAACCAATAGGATATATACAGGAGGAAATTTATTATAGGCTTTGGTTCAGACAGTTATGGAGGCTGACAAGTCCCATCATTTGTGTCTGCAAGCTGGAGACACAGGAAAGCTGATGACGTAATTCAGTTCGAGTCTGAAGGCCTGAGAACTGGGGGTGGGGGTAGGGGGTAAGTGGGGGGCAGCGGTGTTAAGTCCTGACCTGTATCTGAATGCCCTAAAGCCAGGAGCAGCATGTTTGAAGGCATCTCAGCCCAAGCAGAGAGTGCAAATTTGCCCTTCCTCCATCTCTTTGTTCTATTCAGGCCCACAATGGATTGGATGATGTCTGCCCTGAACTGGTAAGAGTGATCTTTACTCAATCTCTTGAATTAACTGCTAATCTCTTCCAGAGACACCCTCATAGACACACCCAGAAATAATGTTTTACCAACTATCTGGGCACCCCTTAGTCCAGTTGAGTCGACACATAAAATTAACCATCACATGTACCCTATTTGGAAATCAATTCAAACAAACCATCTGTAAAAGACATTGTGAGAGGGCTTGAGAGTCCGCCTGCCGATGCAGGGGACATGGGTTCGTGCCCCGGTCTGGGAAGATCCCACATGTCATGGAGCGGCTGGGCCCGTGAGCCGTGGCCACTGAGCCTGCGCGTCCGGAGCCTGTGCTCCGCAACGGGAGAGGCCACGACAGTGAGAGGCCCGTGTACCACAAAAAAAAAAAAAAAAAAAAAAGACATTGTGAGACAACAAGGAAAATGGAACATGAACAAGATATGCAATAACATTAAGGAATTATTATTGATTTTGTCAGGTGTGATAATGGAATTGTGGTTTTTGTTGTTGTTATTGTCCTTATCTATAGAGATGTCTACTGAACTATTTATGAAAAAATTAAATTATGTGATGCTGGAATTGACTCTGCTCATCGTGAACTTTTTTGCATTTTGATTTTTAAAAATATTGCATAAAGTATTACTTACCTTGATTACTGAGCTTTCCTGGCATGTCCTTACGTGCTCAAGGCAATTGCCTCACTCAGCTTACTCTAGTCCTTGTCCTGAGGAGACTGAATGTAAACAAGGCAGTCAGGACATAAATAATGCAACTGCGGAATGTGATGAATGCTATAAAGGCAACTTTTTGGACAATCATTAGGGAGTGGGAGCCAGAGAGACTGAGAGCGAGTGTGTGTGGGTGGGTGTGTGTATGTGTGGATAATGTTGGGTGGTGGGGGCAGAGGGGGGAGTCAGGGTCCAGATTTCCAAGGAGATGATGGAATTGGAGAGAAGTAGAGGGAATTCAGGATATATTTTCAGGATGGAAAAGATGAGATTTGCCAATGGCTTAGCAAAAGGAGGGGAGTGAAAGATAAGAGATGGGATTCAGCTTCAGGAATGGCAACCTGGGGTACCTTTACAGAGGTGAATGATACTGCGGAGGAACAGAACTTAAGGGAAACCGAGTTTGACTTTGAACCATGGTAAATGTGAGCTGCTTATTAAAGACAGAAGTAGAGTTGGAAAAGGCATTGATAAAGGCAATTCTGGAACCCGAGTGGAAAGAGTTGAGCCAGAGATAGATAGAAACTTGGATGAGATCACTTGTGGAGAGTATATAAATAGAGAAATGGGGAGCGCACAGGTCTGAGCTCTGGGCCTCTACACTTAAAGGTCGGGTAAGGAGGAGGAAGGAGGCTGAGAAGTGGCCATCAGTCAGGCAGGAGGAAAACAAGGAAAGCCTTTCGCGAGGAAGAACTGTGTGAAATGCCACTGAGAAGTAACGTAAGTGGAAAAAAGACAACTAGCCATTGGCAGTTTCTGGTGACCAAGGCACGGGCAGTTTCCCTTGAGTGGGGGGATGGAAGCTGGATTGGAATGAATTGGCAAGGAATGAAGGCAGTGAATTTGACAATGCATTTGAGAAATCCTTCAGGGATGAAGAATAAGAGATGGCTGGGAAGAATCAAGTTGGGGCATAATCCACAGCCCGCACCTCTACTATCTACCTGCAGCGTTTTGTATTGAGTACAACCCTGGTTCAGGAAGCTGTGGAGGTTTCATGGTTTCTTTACTTTGTGTGAAGATTACAAAGAGGAAGGAAAATAAATGTAAATTGTTTTACATTTTGCATACTTCTTCTTCTTTTTTTTTTTGGCCACACCGTGCAGCATTCAGGATCTTAGTTCCCCGACCAGGGATCAAACCTGTGCCCCCTGCAGTGGAAGCATGGAGTCTTAACCACTGGACTCCCAGGGAAGTCCCCTGCATATGTTTTTAATATGTTATCTTTTAACCAGCTATGACAGTGGCAGCAGAAGACATTAGCCAAAAATGTTAAGTCTAAATCAGGGCGTGAGTATTTTTAAAGCAAGAATCATCTCTTAAGGCAGGGGACCGAGAGTGTAGGCAAGTGAGAGGTGAGGGGTATGGAGCCCCATCCCTAGGCAGAGGTCTGACAGCGGATACTGGGGGTCTGCCTAGCAGCACCCACGTGTGAGTGCCCTAGCTGAGTGGCCAAACCCTTGGAGCAGGCTGCCCTGAGATAAGCAGCCTCGGGAATACTCTCCACCTTATAATTTTGTGAGCAGTGCCCTGTTGTCCCCTCACCTTCCCACAAGAGCAAAGCCAGGACTGTCCCTGACACTCCAAGCACCCATGGGGGTTGAGGTGCTCCTTCCATCACCAACAGATGGAAACTGAGAAGCAGCAGAGATGGCATCTCTTCCCTCCCCACCCCCATTCCCCCTGTTCTCCAGTAGAGACAGGAGAGAGAGGAGGAAACAATAAACATCCATTTGAAAAGCCACCAACCTCATCTTTCTTCTCCAGGTATTTTGAACTAGTCTTCAAGGGGGAAACTGCTGCTCTGAGAGGTAAGGAAACATACTTTGGGTTTTGAATCCTAAACCCAAGGCACCAAGCATGACGTTCCTTGATATTCATTGGTTTGAAGGATTCTAGATAACCCTGCTCCTCGTTTCAAGCAAACTGACCTGTAAACAGGCCCCCTTCTCAGAGCCCTGCTTGTTCTGCTCCTATGGCTTTTAAAATTTCCTCCTTGCACTTGGGCAAGAACTGCTCAGACAGGCCTAAGTTTCTGCCTTTAGACAAGGAAAAGAGACATTCATTTAATCAGCAACTTTGGCTGCTCTGTGGCCACACTTCACCCAGAGGTGTATCCAGAGCACACACAAATCCACCTCCAAAAGCCTGTAGAATGAGACAGCTTTTACTGAATGTTTTTCCAAAAGGGGCAATGAGGGGGGATCATGCCACCCACCACGGCATGATCCTGGTCCTTCCTCTTGGGAAGAGGGCAAGTCATCTCTTTCATAAAATGCCCTCTACCCAGTCCACTGGCCCCTCGCTCCTCATTTCCCTGCCCCCCACCGCTTTCTCAGCCAGAGAGTCTGGCCTGAGCTTCTGTCACTTTCCTCTCCAGCCCTCACCCCAGCAGTCCTGACCGGTCCTGACAAGATATTTCCTGCTCTTGTATGTTTTTGGTCAAACAGGTGTGCAGACCCATTGTCCCCAGTGATGGGACTCCCATTTTAATCACTGAGGTCCTTTGAGTTTGTTTCCTATTGCTGCTGTAGCAACTCGCTGCAGGCTTAGTGGCTTTAAACAACGCAGATTTACTATCTTACTGTTCTCTAGTTCAGAAGTTGAAAATGGGTCTCAGTGGGCTAAAATCAAGGTGTCATCTGGGCTGTGCCGCTTTCTGGAGGGGAATCTGTTTTTTGCCTTTTCTAGCTTCTGGAGGCTGCCACATTCCCTGTTCCGTGGCCCCCTGCCTGCCCTCTTCAAAGCCAGCAATCACATTATATCGACCTCTGCTTTCATCACCTATCTCCTTATCTGATTCTGCCTCCATCTTCCACATGTATGGGCCCTTTTGATTACGCTGGGCCTGCCCGATAACCCAGGGTATTCTCCCTATCTTAAAGTCAGCCTATTAGCAACATTAATGCCATCTGCAAACTGAATTCCCCTTTGCCATGTAGCATAACATCGTCACTGTTTCTAGGGATTAGGGCATGGACACTTCGCGGGGGACATCATTCAGTCTACCAGAGTTCAAAGGCCGAAGTGGCTGGGGGTAGATGGTGGGGAACAGTCCCCTCCTCCTTTAGCCAAAGGCCTAAACTCAACTCAAATGGGCGCTAAGAGGCTGAGCCACTCAGGATAAGCTCAAGCCTTCCTCCAAGTTTAGCCTCCTGCAACCCCTCCCCGTTTCAGCTCTGCTCCATCCTTGTCCTTAACCCCCATGTTAGGTGGACAAGGGTGGGTGGTCAGTGACTTTCAGAAGAAACACAGATGAACAGACACTTTATCCCCAATGCCCCAGAGACATTTGCTTTCTACGGTTTCTTCTATCCTCTCCTGGCACCTCCTTGGCTCACAGCACTGAGCCATCCAGATTTTGGTGGACAGTTCGGCATTTGAATGGCTCTCCCATCCCCAGGTTAACGCCAGAATCACGTCGAATTCTTGTCATTGACTCGGGGAGGAGGGGAAGCATCGTCACCCTGGGGCTCTGATTTGTAGGTGAGGAAATACAGGATGGTCACTTGTTTTGATTTGGCAGTAACCATCACTCCATATCCCGCAATTACATGGTGTGAGATAGTCACCAAAGATGGCTGTCATTAATTCCTCATCTCCCTGATGCACATCAAGATGTAGAGTCTAATTCCCCTGCCTGGGCTGGCCATAGCGACTTGCTCGACCGATAGAATGTGGGGGAAGTGATATGCTGGGCCTTTTGAGGCTAAGTCACAAAGCTTTTGCACGATCCTCTTGGGCATTGATCCTTGGAATCCAGCTATAATTATGTGAGAGCCCAAGTCACACAGAGAGGCCAAATGTAGGCTCTCTGTTTACTAGGACATGCTGAGCTCCCAGCCAACAGCAGCATCAGTTTCTAGCTACATGAGTGAGCCGTCCTGAACAACATGCCCAGACAAGCCTTCAGCTGACTCCAGCCCCAGTTGCTATCTGAACATAATAGTGTGCAAGGCCCTAAGTGAGAACCAACCTGTTGAGCCCAGTCAACCCCCAGAACTGTGAGCAATAAAAATATATTGTTATTTTAATCCACTAAATTCTCCTCGTCTCTGGACCCTGGCACTGAGCCTGCTGCCTGACCCGGAGGAGTGTGTTTGGTCCATGCCTGCTGAATGGTGAAGCTGTTGCCATGGCCTAGGCTGGACGTGATGAAGGTGTCAGCCACTGCGGGGAGCCGAGAAAGAGAGAGGACAGATGTGGAAGAATTTAACAGGGAAAGGCACGGGGCTTGATGAATCTTGCCAGAACAGAGAGGTTTTTATGTTATGATCTTTCATGATCTAAGTTGACAGCTCTTTGGCACGAGTTGAAAGAACATGAACTAAATACCTCACTTAATAGAAATTTATTGAACGTCTTCCAAAGTTAAGAAATTCCTCAATTGTTTCAAAATCACTAGGACAAAGGATGCCTCGAGCTTGAAGACTTTCAGGCTTCTTGTTCTATGCTTGCCTCTGCTACTGTTAACAGGTTAGAGCACCAAACCGCACGTCAGGGCTTTCACCTGGCAGCCCTTCCACACCACTGACAACATCTTTCTGTGCCGACCGGCCCCCAGAAGTAGATGTGTGCACTCACTCACTAATGTCCAGACACCAGCTGCTTTCTAGAAACCAGGCTCTGTGGCTATAAGCACAATTTGCACACGTCATTCTTCAGCGTCAGCTCAGGTTTTGGAATCAGGGCAGACTGGGTCTGAATTCAGTAAAGGGCTCTGCCATTCACTACCGACTTTGGTCAAGTTATACCACCTGTGTAACTCCCAGCTCCTTTACCTGTAAAATGGGGATTGTAATGGGGCTACACCACTGGGTGTATGAGGATTAAATGAGGTTCTGGGTGTAAAGCACTTGGCCTTTAGTATGCACTCAGTATACAGTAGCTCTTAAACTGTTAGGATAAGTAGGTTTTCAGGCCCCTGTGGCCGCTAGAGTCAAAGGATATTAACAGTGTAATGAAAATAATAGCCAGTTATGGCCATTCACAAAATTCAAGTGTGTAAAATAGAAACTTATTCATTTCTCGCACTGGCCTTATTTTCTGATCCTGTGACTCTGTCCTGGCCTTTGAAGGATGAGCTGATCCTGGTACATGCAGTCCTAGCCCATGACTTCACAGCCACATTTGGGATTAGTATCCAGTTGGAGCTCAGCACATCCTCTTTTCTTCCTCTGCACTGCTGCCTGGTCCAACATAAGCTGAGAACTTTGCTTATCAGCACAGTCACCATGCAAAGGGAGAAATGGATCCCTTTTTTGGCCTCCTAGGCTCTGGGACCCAGGCTGTTGTCAGTTCCTGATGTCCTCTGGTCTGTGGTGCTCTCTCAGAGATGACAGTGGGGCAGCTCTGGTCAGTGGCACATCCTGTTCCATCCCATGGAGCCCAACCTCACCCTTCCTTCACTGCTAAGGATCAGGCCTGTCCCTCTCTTTCCTCCTGGCACAGGCCCCCGTGGGTAGGTGTCTCTTCCCAGCCAGGCCAGCGCGTCTCACCCTCCCAACTAACCTGTGACTCACTACAAGCTCCTAGAAGCCTCTAAGCCACTCGAGGACCTGCAAACCCGGGGGGCCCACTCACATCTCTATGCTGTCATCCTACTCGCTTCCCCTTATCAGAAGGTAGAAGACCCATCTGAGCAACTGCAACTTGGACACTAAGCCCACAAGCCTCCCCTTCTCGGAGGTGCCCCTGCACCTCCAGGGCAATGCTCCTCTCCTGCTTTCTCCTCACGTCAGAGTCATGTTAGCGGGAGAACTGTTCTACCTCTTATCACCCTTGTTCTCCCTCTGTTGCCCTGTCTCCCGTCTCTGTCCTCCTCCAGCACAAATCTCTCTTTATAAACACATACACACACCACAGACACAGTGGAAACCAGTTCTCCGAGTTTATGCAGACTTTCCAGACTGTTTTGTCTCGTGTCCACCGGAGAACAGAACCTCTTTGAAGTGATAAGCTAAGGCATCTGCTATTCTTGTTGCTAGAGGGCTTCTTGTGGTGGCTGAGGGGAGTGAACCTGCTAGTTGATGTCTCAGCTATTAGTCCGCCACAGATTAAGATTTCATGTTTCATCCTGTCTCGTGAGTTACATGGGTTTTTACTACGTAGTTGGAATGAGGTCTAACAGACAGCTCAGTTCACGGGCTGGGAAGAACCCCTTCATCATGCTCCAATCGACCCTTCTTTATCCCATTTCAATCTTTTATTTTAATTTTTTATCAAAGTTCTGCTTACATATAATTTTAAAAGTCAAGTAATTCTCTAAAACATTAGAAAAACAGTAGTCTTCTGGTCCTCTCTCCTGTCCTCTACTCCCATTCTCACTTTACACCTTTAACTCATTTTTTAAAATATTTTCCTCCATATTGCTAAAGAGTGAAGTTATATCGCTACCTCTTGACTTTTGGACATTATTTACTGATTTCCAAGCATGGGAGATAAAAGATTTAGCTTTTATGAAGACTCCCACACACACTAACTTCCTATAGTATACTCTAATTGCCTTTCCTTTCTTGAACAATTTTTGTTTTCCTTGGATTTAATAATTGCCCTTTTTCCCCTTTGCTTAGTTTTCTATGTACTTACCTCTAAGTCAATGTCCTTTTCTTGCAGACTTTGCTCCCAGATCCTTCTGTCTCACCCCCTCTTGCCCCCTTGGTTGATAGATGCGTTGGGCATGCTTCATTCTTGGCTTCCCTGGCAGCATTCAGCAGACGGAACACACAACTTTTACTGGACTGCACTGCTACTCTGCCGGCTCTCCTCACTCTCTGGTGGCTCCTCTCCTGTAGTTTCTCTTCCTCTCCTGTCCCTTGCATTGAAATGCCCAGCGTTCATCTCATCTCTCTTCCCCCCTCTCTCTACATAGGCTTCCCTGACTCATCCCATGCTAATCACCCTGGCCTTTCCTGCCACCTCTGTATGGATGGCTGTGTCTCTTGCTCAGTTTTTCTGCTGAGCTCAGACCTACATTTCCATCTTCTGGTGGGACATTTCTGCCAGGATATTCCACAGGAACCTCAAACTCAGCATGTCCCGAACCAAAATCGCTATTTCAGAACCTAAACGTGTTCAAAGTGCACTTTGTTATCTGTGAAACTTTGGGAAAGTTACTGTATTCTCACCTGGAAAACTGGATGATACTGCATTCCTTAGAGGATCAAATGGTCTCATATATCATGCGTGTTAAGCACTCGTCAGAGTGTCTGACCCCCTGTCGATGCTCAATAAATGGCCCTGATCATTAGTAGTAGCAGAAGGAGGAAAGGATGGTGAGGAAGGAGAGCATTAATACTGCTGTTATCCTTTCTCCATCATAATGGCACCATCATCACTTGTTCCCAGTCCAAACACGTAGGATTTGTCCTTGGCCTCTGCTTCCTCCCCACAACCTAACTCACTCTATCATCAAGCCTACTGACCATATCCCGTAAATATCTCTCACATCAGGTCCCCTGTTCCTATCCTCACTGCCCTGCCCTGTTTAGGCCCAATCCTCTCTCACCTACTCTATCAGGAAGGCCCTGCTGCCTGGTTCCCCGACCTCTGATCTTACATTTCACTTCTATCCTCTAAATTTCACCAAAATGATCCATCTACATGCTAGTCTGACTGTCCCGTCTCTCCTAGGCATAGTTCAGTAATAATTATAATCGTAGCAGAGAGGGCGGAAAGCTAATATTTAAAATCATAACACACTGCGGCTGTGTCTTCCCCCAGGCGTGCATTCCTGTTGTGCACAGGGATCTTTGTTTGACAAAACACCTGGGTGGAGACAGAAGGTGAACAGTTGAGAATAGAAAACAGAGAGATAGTTAAACTCCTCTGCAGAGGAAATAAGCCTGAATTGGGGAGTTAAAGGCATCTCGAGTGGGAAGGGAATTGAGGACAGCCTTGGGGAGCGGGGGGAGGTGGGGCGGGGAGATATCTCACCAACTCAGTGGGTGGCTGGAGAGAATTGGGCCTCGGTGGGAGTGACTGTCATGTAAAGATCAGCAGTGTCTCAAGATTTGGACCATGCTGTGCTGGTCTAGAACCCTTCCCATTCTACTCGCAACCCCACTTCCCTTTACTCCACATCTGTAACAAAGTTTATTACAGTAACACTGTCCCGCACGATCCTGCAAATGGGGGAAAGAGGTTGGTGCTGTCTGGATCTGCTCAGAACAGAGAACTGAGAGCAGGGGTGGGGGGTGAAATTGGAGCCTGTGGATCCTAGGAACACAAGGGCATTTTTTGGCGGAGGTGCATGAACCTAAGTAGAAGCAAAGGTGGGGTTTCAAATCAATTATACTTAAATCTCAGAGAGTGCCGCAGCTCTACTTCTGTGGTATCATCACTAGGACAGTGATTTCACAGCTATGCTTCCTATGGGCCAGGCCATTGATTGGGTGCTTTGCATGCACAGCCTCACGCCCTCCTCTCCTCATCCCTGCTGCAGAATTGCTATTATTGACTCCATTTACAACCAAGGACCTACAACTTGCCTGGGGTCACAGAGCTGGTGGGGGCCAGAGCCCCGATCTGCCTCACCATCATTCAGTGCTCTCTCCTTTTTCTTGGATAAACTCTCAGCTCCTTCTGTATGCCCCAATTTTCTAATAGTGGTCAGATAAAAAGGTAGGTTCAATTTCAGGTCTGAATAAAAAATCAAGTCTATCCACCTCACTTTGCAAATTGGAAGAGGTTGTTCCAAGGAAGCATGGTGACCCCGTCGAGGGGGTCCCATGGATTAGGACAAAGTTCCTTTCATTCCAAGCCTAGTGGTCCTTCCACTGCTCCATTTTCCCAAACACGGTCTGCAGAACTGATGATGCCAATAAGTGTACCATGAGAAAGTGGCGATTTAATATGTCTAGAAATCATTGAGTTAAGTAAAGCTTACCAGGACTTCTCACAATCTTTATTATATTAATGTACATTTAAAAATTTTATTTTTTTATTGAAGTATAGTTGATTTACAATGTTGTGTTAATTTCTGCTGTACAGCAAAGTGACTCAGTTATACATATATATATATCTACATACATACATTTATATATATATGTATATATATATACAATTTTTTAAATATTCTTTTTCATTATGGTTTATCACAGGATATTGAATATAGTTCCCTGTGCTATACAGTAGGACCTTGTTGTTTATCCATTCTATATGTAATAGTTTGCATCTGCTAACCCCAAACTCCCACTCCATCTCTCCCCCACCCCCATTAATGTGCATTTGATTCTCCAAAAGCAGGCATTGATATGCAACGTTTCTCAAACTTACTGGATAAGGTTTGGTGGAACTATAAACCACTTACCAAGCCGGTATATCATAGGACAGAGTTTGGGAACTCTGGCTTTCCTTGCAGAAAAGCATTGACTTGGAGGAAATGCAGGCATTGCATTAAGCAGGGGTTTTAGGTAGTGCAAACGGATTACCCATAAAGATAATATTTTCTACAGAAAGAATGGGGAACCCCCAGAATCCTGCAGGATCTCATATATTTCTTGATATAATTGGATGGAGACAGATGCCAAAGAGAAGGGTTATTCTGAGTAAGGGAAGGAACTTTGCTTTGAGAGAAAGGACAGAATCTAGCAGAAAGAATCTGAGTAGAATGAGGCTGGATCTAAAAATCACATACCTGTCAGGTAAAGACTACTCCTCAGTACTCAAACTGCAAGGATGACATATACCTTTATTTTTCTCAGTCAAACCTGGCCCACTCATAATGGTCAGCAAAAAGTACCAGTCATTTTCAGTGAATCTTTCCCCTCCCCTCAAGTCACATCAGAAGCCTAGGCTTGTCTAGTCCAGAACAGTGGGGAAAGAGGAGCCTCTCCTGCTGTGTAGATTCGGACTTCAGCTTTTTGGACCAGCACTGCCTCTCCAGGCAGGACTCGGAAATGGCCCTCCCAGGGCCTTCCTCACAGAAGGGCTCAGTTACAGGGGTCCCTGTGGCAACCGGGGTCACCACTCAGTGTCCACAGACTTCCAGCCTCCTCACAAAACCTGAGACACTCCCCCTCCCCAGCCCCAGTAAGGTTTACTTGGCAACTGATCCCTCCTTCCCTGGAAGTTCTAACCTAGCCCTCACGTCCACTTCCAATTCATCCAATTTAGTTTCTTTCACCAAGCTCCTGAGAACACAGGTCTGGTAACTCTTTGGGGTTCAGGAGAGCCAGGCTGACCTTAAGCATTTAAAGCTACCATGACCTAAGATCCTGTTGAACAGGGAAGAAAAAGTGCCTTTTCTTTCTTTGGCTGATGAATCCATAGCAGGTACCCCTAACAGCATCATTAAAAGAAGGAGAAGGAGAAGAAATTTTTCAAGAGTGCATTGTGTCACAAATATAATGTCTATTTGTCATGATTATATTTGTAGTAAAATAGAGGAAAAGATTAGAGACAGCTTCAGTAAGTCAATGAAGCCATGGAAGGGAAATGTGGTCCAGAGAAATCGTAGTCCTGGTGGAGCTTCCCTCTGTGTGAGGCTGGGAGAACCATGGAGTGATTCTGACACTTGAGTGAAAATGACACCCTATGACCTCTGTGGCAGCATGGGTGCCTGGAGAGCACCGCGTGGCTGAGCACAGGAGTCAACATGCTGTGAACACATTGCTCGACCTCAACAACAACAAGTGATCAGAGAGCCGTGGGCAGTGAAGAGGACAAAAACAGGAAGACTGGCTGCAGTAGCTAATTTTATGTGCTAACTTGGCTCAGCAGTGGTGCCCGGATATTTGGTCAGACTCCAGTCTAGATGCTGCTGTGAAAGTACTTTTTAGATGTGATTAACATTTGACTCCATAGATTTGTATAAAAGCAGATGACCTTCCATCATGTGGATGGACCTCAATCTAATCAGTTGAAGGCCTTAAGACCCAGGCTTCCATGAGGAAGGAATTTGGCCTCCAGAAGGCAACATAGAACTTCTGCCTGAGTTTCTAGCCTGCACATTTTGGGCTCAGGATTCCAATATCAACTCTTCCCTGAATTTCCAGCCTGTGGGTCTGCCCTACAAACTTTGGACTTGCCAGCTCCCACGATCACAGGACCAATTCCTTAAAATCAGGCCTTTTTTTTTCTCTCTCTCTCTCAATCATAACACACTAGCTTATGCTATTTTGAACTTGATACTATACATTAGAGATTAATAATGAGGGATGAGAATGGAAACAGGTAGCAAACTAGGTGCACATGTCTGCGGTCCCTCCCCACATTCCCAAATCTCATAAAGTCATGGAGCAAGAAGAAGAGGAAGAGGAGGAAGAGGAGAAGGAGGGGGAGGAGGAGGGGAGGAGGGGAGGAGGAGGGGAGGAGGAAGGGGGGGAGGAGGGGGGAGGAGGGGAGGAGGGGGAAGGAGGGGAGGAGGGGAGGAAGGGAGGAGGGGGAAGGAGGGGAGGAGGGGAGGAAGGGAGGAGGAGGAAGAGAATCCACGATAGCACCAGAGAATAAGACTAATCATTGAACCACATTGTTTTTTGAGAAGAATTATAAAACAAATTGTTGAGGGAAAGGAGAGCATGTTCACCTAGTTCAAAATTCTAAAAAGTATCAAAGGATGTACAATAAGTTTTCCTCCCATCGCTGCCCCAGGCAATCAATATCAGCGTGTGGTGGTGGATGGTGATGGCGGTGTGTGTGTAACCTCCCATATCTATATTAGGCACGTACAAGATATAACTTATATTCCATTGCCCCTTTTTTGTACAAATACTAGCATGCTCCACATACTGCTTTGCACCTGGTCTTACTCATACACACACATAAAGAGCCTTCTCATTTTTCTTTATACCCACATAACCATGGGGACCCATCATAAGTTACTGAACCATTGCACTATCCATGAGCACGTTTCCCATTGTTCGCTATTATGAAATAATGCAGGGAATAACTTTGTCCACATATCACTTCCTAAGTATGCAAATATATCCTTAGGATAAAGTACTAGAAGTGAAACTGCTGGTCAGAGAATATCTGCATTTGCAGACTTGATAGACAATTGTCAAAATGCCTTCCTTGGAGACTTGTAATTTTCATTCCCGTCAGCTATGACATGTTATCAAACTGTTAGAGACTGGTCAATCTAACAGGTTAAAATACAGTATCTCAGTGTAGTTTTAACTCGCATTTTTCTTATTTATGACTGAGCTTAAGCATTTTAATATATTTCCAAACTATTTGTATTTTTCTGCGAATTGTCCATTTCTTTACCTGCTTTTGTTGTTGTTGAATTGTAGATACGTGTGTGTGTGTTTACATCAGCTGGCAAAAGTTCTTCATACAGCACACTTTTTTGACTGGGATAAAAATTGTAAAGATTTTTCCTCAACTTATCTTTTGCTTTTTAATTTTGCTTATGGTCGTTTTGTCATGCAGAAATACTGATTTCTTTTGCATGGATCAGAAAAATCGAGAAATCCCCTGGAAAACAGAAACTGGATGGTATCAAACAAGATTAGAGGAAACCACAGTGAAAAACCAGAAAAGTCCTGCTTTGGAGGTGGGAATGGTTCTTCAACGGATCCAAGCTCAGAGTCAATGGACCTGAGGAATGGCGGGGTGGCCCTTGGGTCAACCATGAGGATATTTAATTTGAAGCAACAGGGCTGGTGGAATCCTCCCTCAGCTCCTCTTGTGCTGAGCAGGGGTTACCAGTGGCATTGTCCCCAGGATAAAGCAGTGCCTGGGCACTGGGGCCGCAGGGGCAGATTGATGTCTAGGCAGCAAGTGACACCAGGACAGACATGAAGACCTCATAGCAAAAGATATGCATGCAGAGGCCCCCCCACAATACTCTGGGCGTGGGGAGAGGCAGGGGCACACTCTCATTCCCAGAACCTGCACCTCAAAGACCAACATGGTTCACAAGCCCGAGGAGGAGAAGGCAGTCAAGAGTCAGGAGGTACCTGAGGAAAACCAGTACCCTAAAAGAGAGTAGCAAACTCAACAACAAGAAAGACTGATGTCTGGGGAAAAAGTGAGCACAAAGAGAAGAGTTTAAATGCATATGAGTAATTGCTCCCGAATGGCTAAGCACATGGGCTCAGGAATCAAACTACCTGAAATCAATTCCTAGATCTACCACTTTCTAGATGTGTGGATGGCATTGGGCAAGGTAATTAATTTGTGCCTCGATTTCCTAAACTATAAAATGGGGATTTAAATAATACCAATATCATAGGATTATTGTGAAAATTAAATGAGATAATCCATGTAAAAACACTCGGTTCAGCAGGTAATAATAAGTGCTCAATAAATATTAGATATTCTTTTATTATTATTTAGAAAAAAAACAAGAATCAGCTGTGGTAGAAAAGCAACCATTTGAGAATTTGTGAATTAAAATCAGATTTATGGCAATTTTTTTTTTTTTTCCTGCGGTACGTGGGCCTCTCACTGTTGTGGCCTCTCCCGTTGCAGAGCACAGACTCCGGATGTGCAGGCTCATCGGCCATGGCTCACGGGCCCAGCTGCTCCACGGCACATGGGATCTACCCGGACCGGGGCACGAACCCGCATCCCCTGCATCAGCAGGCGGACTCTCAACCACTGCACCACCAGGGAAGCTCAATTTACGGCAATTTTTTAAATGAAAAAGATGAACTGAAAAATACAATGGACACAGATAAAAAGGGAATCAGTGACTGACATTCTGGCCAGTGTACCCAAGATGTAAGGGATGGCATGTCAAGGGCCCAGTCTTTAACTGGCCTCCCTTCCTTCCCCTTCATGGCGGCAGAGCTTTGGCTGGCATACCTGAAGTGGGGAGTGGGGGTGGAGATTGGTGTTTCTGGGGCTAAGCTTTTAGAAAGCAAGGCCAAGAGTTTACTTAACTATGGAAGGACTGAACAAATAAGCAGATACAGCGAGGATAATGGAGCCAGGTTTCTTATTGTCATAGAAGGGATTTACAAATAGGGGATAAGGAAGGAACAGTGTGAGAATGGAATCAGAGGTGTTGATGCAAACTCATTGATTTTACAGATCCATGTGTGTATGCATGCATATACACACACAAGCATATACATACATAAATGCATTTATTTCCTTGCTCTGTCTCCTCAGAGGGCCTAGAACCAATTATACCCCAGTAGCAGTAAGCATACCTAGCTCCTCAATCTTGGTTTCTGAATACTATTCTCCACTAAAAGGAACTGGGGCTCCTAAGAAAAATGGGTTGATTCCAGGGTTGGGACAGAAAAGTACAAGAGGAGACAAGAATATTTCGTTGTTCCATAAAGTAAGAAAATGTTCAACCAATGCCAAAGACATACCAAAGGACATAGGAACCAACTGAAGTGGCAAAATCTCAAATATCATCAAATATGTCTTGAGACTGAAAAATATATAATGATAGTAATAGACTATAATTCACTGAATAAAACAAGAATTCACAAATCCACACTGATATAAATAAATTTTAAATATAAATAGGAGAAAAGGAAAAGGTCTCCCTTATGGTTGAATGCCAACTAAATATGGAAGGAATAATAAAGTTAAAAAATCATCAATGGATGATCAATTTAGTGCATAAAAGTTTGATGAAGAGCCAGAGATTTAAAGAATCTCAAAGTATCTCCCCCACCACCCCTAATTTTTTATTAATTACAAAGGGAAAAAGAGTAACTTTACTAAAAGGAAATGTATCAGAAAACATATTAACCAAGTGATCAAAGTTAACATATATATTTACTTATTTATTTATATTTATTTCCTATTTGTTCTGTTTCTCTGGAGAACCCTGACTAATATAATTGGTTACAACCCTTAAGAATGGAATATTCAGGGGTCTTCCCTGGTGGCGCAGTGGTTAATATTCCACACTCCCAATGCAGGGGGCTGGGGTTTGATCCCTGGTCAAGGAACTAGATCCCACATGCATGCCACAACTAGGAGTTCACATGCCACAACTAAGGAGCCCATGTGTCCCGACTAAGGAGCTGGCGAGCCACGTCTAAGGAGCCTGCCTGCCGCAACTAAGACCCAGAACAACCAAATAAAGAAACAAATATTTAAAAAAGAATGGAATATTCAATAAACCAACATCCTGTGTCTTCTGATACCATGCACTGAGAAGAATACATCATTTCAGTGATATTCCTGCCAAAAACATGTAACCTGAATCTAGTGATGAGGAAATGTCAGGCAACACCAATTGAAGAATGTTCTACAAAATATAAGAAATTCAGGCAAAAGAAAGGTTGAGGAACCTTTCAGATTAAGGAGACTAAAAAGACATGACAAGTGAACTCAATGTGTGATTCTGGTTGGATCCTGGATCAGGAAAAAACAGTTATAAAGATTTTGTTGAGACAATTGACAAAATTTGAATATGGACTGTGGATTAGAAAATAGTATTGTATCAATGTTAAGTGTCTATATTTTGAAAATTGTACTATGGTTGTGAAAGAGAATGTGTTTGTTGGGAAATGTACAATGAAGTACTCATGATGTCTCCCACCCATTCTCAAACGGTTCAGAAAAAAAAAGCATTTCAATCTATCCATCTAGGAGTGACGAAGGAAATGGAGCTGAGAATTTCCTGGAATTTTTTTTAAAGACACCAGATCCAGGAATCTCAATAAATTTCAAGCAAGGTAAATGGAAAGATATACACATTTACATATAACCTACTGGAACACCGCTAAAAAAGATCTCTTAAACAACCGTAAAGAAAAGACAAATAATGTGTCAAACTGGCAGTTAGAGTTACAACTGACTTTTCAAAAGCAATAATGGATACCAGAGATAAGTAAGGAAGAGTATGTTAGGAATACAGGAGACCCCTGAGGATGTCCTTAGTTTACCTTGCCCTCTGAATAGGTTCAATGGAAAACTATGACAACCCAATCCAGGCAGGCTTAGTAATGGCCAGACCCTTTAGGAATGAAGTCTTGGGTCACCCTACCACATAAAGAACCATGACCAGCTGAGGTGCTTGCCGAAGGCAAAAGGAATACACAGAATGAGTAGTAGAAGAAGGTAATTAAAAATACCAGCTACACGAGCTTCCCTTCCCTGGTGGTGTAGTGGTTGAGAGTCCGCCTGCTGATGCAGGGGACACGGGTTCGTGCCCCGGTCCGGGAAGATCCCACATGCCGCGGAGTGGCTAGGCCTGTGCGCCGTGGCCGCTGAGCCTGCGCGTCCGGAGCTTGTGCTCTGCAACGGGAGAGGCGACGACAGTGAGAGGTCCGCATACAGCAAAAAAAAAAAAAAAAAGTAAATACCAGCTACAGTCATGGGACCAGCTACAGAAATGATGCCTGTAATTATCATGAATTTTGTTACATTCATTTTTTCCATATGGGAACCATTTGTCCCCAAAGCTTATTTTATTATGAAAAAAACTAATTTTGTTATGGATACATTTGTGTGTATACACACATACATTACACAAATATCTTTGTCTTCTTTCCACTCTTATTTCCTTTTATCATGAAACATAAGATGTATTGACTTTATATCGGTATTATTAATTTCACATCATAGTATTTGAGTTGTAGGATATCAAGAGAAGAATAAACATCACTCAAGTATTTTACCTCCACTTCTGGGGAAGAAATAAGCATGTTTTCAGTTGTACATAGGGGAGTTGTATCATGTCGGCAGAGTTATGATCTCATTATTGTTTTTATTTAGAGATTAAATATAGTTTAAGGAGATGTAGATGGGTGCCAAGTTCACAAGGGGTGGACTTATGATGGTCAATTTTATGTGTCAACTTGACTGGGAGAAGGGATGCTCAGATAGCTGTCAACATATTATTTCGGATAAGTCTGTGAGGGTGTCTCTGGAGGAGATTAGCATTCGAATCTGTAGACTGAGTAAGGAAGATCACCCTCACCAATGAGGGTGCCATCATCCAGTCCAATGAGAGCTTGTAAAGAACAAAAAGGTGGAGGAAGGGCTAACTCCCCCTCTGCTGCCCTCTGACTTACTCCTGGTTCTCAGACCTCAGACTGGGATTTAAATTACACCATTGTCCCCACCCCCTTCTCAGGCCTTTGGATTCAGACTGAATTATACTGCAGGCTTTCCTGGGTCTGTCTCCAGCTTGCAGATGGCAGATCCTGGGACTTCTCAGGCTCCGTAATCATAACAGCCAATTCCCATAATAAATCTCCTCTTATCTCTCCTCTCTCTCTCTCTCTCTCTCTCTCTCTCTCTCTCTCTCTCTCTCTATATATATATATATATATATATATACATATATATGTGTATATATATATATATATATACACCCACATATATTCATTTATTTATATTTATATCCCATTGGTTCTGTTTTTCTGGAGAACCCTAATACAGTTACTTACAACAACTAGGAGTGGAATATTCAATAAATACAAAAAATAGCATTTGGGAAAAATGGCTCCCCATATGGAAAAATAAAATTGTGTCATATGCCATATATAAACATAAATTCCAGATGGATGAAGGGGCTAATTGTTTTAAAGGTACAAAAGCATTATAAAAACACAAAAAATATTAATTGTGGAGTTTTTCTTAAGCAAGACACAAAATGCAGAAGCCGTAAAGGAATAGTTTGTGAGATTTATCTAAAATGAAAATCCAAAATTTAAATTAAGTAAAGGACATCATAAGCAAAGTTAAATGACAAGGGATACAGTAAAAGAAAATATCTACAAATCAAGAAAAAAGGCGAACCATTCACTAGAAAAACAGGCAAAAGCTGTACATTGAATGGGCAATAAATACCTACAAGAAGTTGCTCAACCTCACTGGTAATGACCTACAAGAAGTTGCTCAACCTCACTGGCAATGAGGGAAACTCAGATTAAAGAGTTAGTTTTTCTTTCACCAGACTGTCAAAAGCAAAATGAAAAAACCCTGATATATTACCTTGTCTCTTTCATTTATGTCACTGGTGGAAGGGTACATTGGTAAAGTCTTCCGGAGGGCGATTCAGTGGAATCCATCAACATTAAAAGTTAACTCCCTTTAACTCAGCACTTCACTTCTGAGAATCTGCCCTTCTGAATATCTACGTACGTGCACGGAGATGCACATAAAAGGATGTGTGGTCCATCACCAGAACTGTGAAATCTAGCACTGTCCATCCCAATCAAAATGCCTCTGTGTGTCCTGTCATGCAAGCATCCTCAAGACCTCAATTCATTTTGATCAGGGAAAAAACAAATCGTGTCAAAAATTACCCATTTCTGTAAAACTGAAAGAAACCACACACATACAGTTGAATGTATATGATACGTGTAGGTAAATGTCTAGAGAAAGGGCTATAAGAACGTACGTGAAACTGGGAGGTGGTGGAGAGAGATGATGACTTGTGTCAAAGAGGATGTTCATATTTTCTTCCAGGACTTGGTGCTGCTTGACTCATTCACACTGCAAGTGGAGGGAGAAGGTTTAAAAAGTAAACTGTTCCATAGTACACAGAGCAGTGTTCCCAACTGCCACTTGCAAAGGAAGGGGGTGTTTTCAGAACCTAGAGCCACCCTTTTCTAGATCCCTCCCCTAGCTGAGTGAGTGCAGTCTGGGTTGGGAGTTGTTCTCAGGGCTCTGTGAACTGGGCGTCTATCCTTGTGGACACGAGTGAGCCAGGCTCTGAGTGGGCATAAGACTCCACGCATGAACACCCCAGTCATTTCCCTTAACCAGGATGTCTCACCCCTTCCCCACTGGACCCCGACGGCCCAGAGCTTCCACCCACCCACCCTGCTGCATCTTAATCCCAAGGCTGGCCTTTTTATTTTTTTGCGGTATGTGGGCCTCTCACTGTTGTGGCCTCTCCTGTTGCGGAGCACAGGCTCCGGACGCGCAGGCTCAGTGGCCATGGCTCACGGGCCCACGCGCTCCGCGGCATGTGGGATCCTCCCAGACTGGGGCACGAACCCATGTCCCCTGCATCAGCAGGCGGACTCTCAACCACTGCTCCACCAGGGAAGCCCAAGGCTGGCCTTTTTTAGGAGCAGTGAAACAAGTCCTGAGGATGTCTGGGCCTGAAATTTGTCTCCTGGAGGAGAGTAAGGTCAACCACAGTGACAAGCAAAACCAAGAGCGGGGGCAGTGGGTGGAGCAGGATGACGACTGTGGCCTTCATTTCCTCCAGGCAAAGAAACCTCAGAAGGCTGAAGTCAGGGCTTTCCAGCATTTTCACACTGAGGCTTATTGGGAAATTTCAAAAGTTGCCACCCACACCCTGACCCAGGAGGGAGAGGGGACTCCTTCTTTAGAGATTGGTTGGGTGTTGTGTGAGACCAAGTACCCTGCAGAGATAGGAGAGACTGGGAACTGGTTCCCCCTCTGGGGAGTTAAAGTGTTGGGAAGTCAAAATTTTAATCTTCTTCAGAAGTTAACATTTGAGTGTAGATTTGAACAGGTGAAGGATGAAGCCATGTGGATGTCAGAAGGAAGAGCATTCCAGGTACAGGGAACAGCAGTGCAAAGGCCCTGAGGTAGGATCATGTCTGATGCGTTGGAAGTACAGCAAGGAAGCCACTGTGGCTGGAGCTAAGTGAGTAGGGGGAGAGTAGAAGAAGACTAGATTGGACACGAAGGGAGGAAGGTGAAGAATGAGAACTACCTTGACATCTTGTAAGGAATTTGCCTTTTATTCTAGGTGAATTAGGGAGCCATTGGCAGCCTAAGAGGCAGGGAGTGACTTGATCCAGCTAAGGTTTAACAGGATGGCTCTGGCTGCTGTGTTGAGAACAGACTAAAGGAATAAGGGGAAAGCAGGGGGTCAGGGAAGCAGCACCTGAGTCCAAAAGAGAGATGGTAGAGCTGAGATTTTCTTGACAGAGTGGCCGGCATCACTTGGAGGGCCTGTGATACTCTTTGGGGGACAGGGACTCCTTAGAACAAGGGATGCAATGTGCATACCACTTCTCTGTGTGCTGCTACCCCTTGAAGTTGTTACTGTTGTTAGTCTGGGGCGGGGCCTAGGAATTAGCACTTTTGCATGTTCCCAGGTGATACTACTGCTGGTCTGGGAACATTGACAACCACTAGCTTTTTCTTCCTAGCACTGATGAAAATGTGCATTTGATGTTTATCATACCTCCTCAAGGAAGCTCTTTAGTCACCCCTGCATCCCAGGGCCAACCATGATGCCTGGCATTAATGTCTTGAGCTTGGCTCTGGACCAGGCATGGTGCTACCTGGAATGAAGGTCTTGAGGATCCCTGGTCTGAATGGTTGGAGATAACTGGTGATGAAATTTCCAGGAAGTGGTTATTAGAGGGAAGAGGTTAATTATAATAACAACAACAATGGATGTGACACCCACCCATTCCTGTGTCTGCCTAGGTGTTTTACTGACATCTTCTCCAATTAAATCCTGTAAAAGCCCTGTGAATCTGGCATTATCCCCCTTATTTTATAAATGAGGAAACCAGAGGCTCAGAGAGTTTAAGTAATTTTCCCAAGGTCACACCACTAACAAGTACCAGAGCCCAGCCAGGCCTGACTGCCAGACAGTTCCGTGCTCTGCTGACACCACACTCTCCCTCAAGAAGTCACTGATAAGAGGAGATTGCCTTGAAGACAGGGCTTCCTTACAGGGGGACTGTGAGTCATTTTAAAAAATGCCGGGAAGATGCCATCCTTTAAAAAAACTCCTACTGTCTGAATTGAGAGCCTGTTCACACAGCACATTACCAGCCCCAAGCCCCTTTTTTTTTTTTTGCGGTACGCGGGCCTCTCACTGTTGTGGCCTCTCCCGTTGCGGAGCACAGGCTCCGGACGCGCAGGCTCAGCGGCCATGGCTCACGGGCCCAGCCGCTCCGCGGCATGTGGGATCCTCCCAGACCGGGGCACGAACCCGCGTCCCCTGCATCGGCAGGAGGACTCTCAACCACTGCACCACCAGGGAAGCCCCCAAGCCCTTCTTGATAGAGCCCTGGTCCCCTAATAAGTAGCAGTGGCTGCCCCAAGAGAAGTATTTTTGCTGACCTTTGTGACTTTATCGTTCTCAGGTGGAGCACTTTTCCTCAGCCCTCACCCTCTTCTCAGCCTCCTCCTGTAGAATGATGGGCACAGTATTCTGTGCTGGGGAGTTGAGGCTTGAGAAATCAAGGCTGGTTTATCTCTAAACTCAATCCATCCCTCTCAGTAGAGAAGGAGAAAATCAAGTTCCAGGACTTCCCGCCTCATCAGCCCGGCTCTTTCACCACCCACCCCAGAGGATAAAAATAGCATCCTCCCAGGGCCTCACTACTCTTGCAGCAACTGTGCACTGAAGCTGGGCCTGCCCCGGGAGCAGCTGTTCCCAGAGGCACAGGCCTGGTGGGAGGCATAGGGTCAGGGCAGGGGCTAGGCTGCCCACAGGGGCTAGGTGAGCCAGGCCTGGCCGGGATGCTTGGAAACCTCACGAAGAGAGGCGGCACCTGGAGCAGGTTTGACCGCGACACATCAATAAATACGTCACAAGGTGCACCAGCTCGCTGGTCGGCCTTTAAAAGAGATGAGGTGTATCCGTGATTCTTAACGTTTTTCAGGGACATGGACTCCCTAGAACAAATGAGGAGATGTACATATCACTTCTCTGTGTGTGCTCAAGCCCACACACAGCACACACTGAGAGGCAGACACACACTTTTGCACACAACTTCATATGCGGGGGGGAGCTGTCAAAGTCCAGCATGGACCACGGGTTGACAGCCCCAAATTCAGGTTGATTATAGAGACGCAAAACGATTATAAAAAATAAAAATTTGTAATGTGTAGGAGGAATAAGGTTAAAGTTTGCAGTTTGCTCAACAAGATCTTCTTGGAAAGTAAAAGTATATAGTATATATCCATCAAAACAGACACAGAAATGTTAATGTTGACCTCCGTTGGTAGGATAAAAGGTATTTTCTCTTTTTCTCTCCAAATAAAAAGCTTGTTTCTCTTTTGCCATCAGAGCGGCCGCATCCAGGCATTTCCCTGAATCTGGAAGCCTACTCGGTTGCAGGCGCTGCCCGGGCCTGCCTGCCTGGACCCTCCATCCCGGGCGGGGGTATGTGTGGTACAGACAATAGACAAGCAAACATCAGGTTGGTGACAACGTGGGGCGGGGACGGGCTCCTTTACAGGGTGACCGGGGAGCCCCTCGCCTTCTGAGAACCTGGAAACCCAAAGCGCTACTCGCCGGGCTCGGGCCCGCACGGAGGAGGCGGTGCGTGCGTGCGCGCTCTCGAGGCGGCGGCGGCGCGCGCACGCGCGCCACCGCGGCCCGCCTTCCGCAGCGGAAGATGCGGCCGAGGAGGCGGCGGCGGCGGCGGCGCGCTCCGGCGGTCTGAAGCGGCGGCAGGCTGCCACGGGCCGGCGGCGCGATGAGCTGGGCGGCCGCCCCCGGCTCGGGGCTGTGAGGGGCTCGGGGCCGGGGGTGGGCGGCGGCGGCGCGGCGGGCGGCCCACGCTTCTTTTCGGCGGCGGCGGCGGTGGCCATGCGCAGGACGGCGCGGCCGGGGCCGCCGGGCCGGGGCCGCCTCCCGTGGACCCGGGGCCCGAGGGCCCCGCCGCCGCCGCTGCTGCTCCTGCTCGCGCTGCTGCCGCTGCTGCTCGCACCAGGCGCCGCCGCCGCCCCTGCCCCGAGGCCGCCGGCGCTGCCTCCCGCGTCTGCCGGGCCCAGCGTGAGCCTCTACCTGAGCGAGGATGAGGTGCGCCGGCTAATCGGTGAGTGGGGCCGCCTGCGCCGGGGTGGGCAGGTAGGGTCGGGCCCCGGTGCTTCCGGCCGCCGGCGGCCCAGTCCGCGCGACCTGGACCGCGGGCGGGCAGGCCCCAGCGCCCCGGGTCGCCTCTGGGCCCCGGCCTTTGCCTGCCTTGCTGGCCGGGAGGTGTGGTCCCTGCCCGGCCCCCGCCCTTGGCCAGCCTTCCGGCCTCCCCCGCACGTCGCGGAAAGACCCGGGGACCCCTCGGCCCCCGGCGATCTACCCCATTCCAGCCTGCTTACAGCCTATTTAGCCTTTCGCCTGTTCCCTAGAGGCAGACTCTTCTTCCCTGCCGCTCCAAGTTTCTTCGACCTTTCCTCAACGTGTCACTCTAGGGCCCTGGATTTTGGATACTCGAAATCCACGTTTTATTTAGGTTAAATCTGCTGTGGTTTTTGATGCCCCAGTAGAGGCTACACTACGGTGCTCATACTTTCTGGTTATCGTAGTTTTTTGTTTTTTGTTTTTAAATGAGAGACAGAGATTGGTTATAAGGGCACTGCATGTTCGTGACAGTCTCCAAATCTTGGGACCGATAAGCATATTTTACAACAGTGAATGAATCTCCAGGTAGCCGACCTTTTAGCTTTTTCAGTACCTTTTTGGTTCTTGTGTTGGAGTTTGGACTGATTCTGAATTTCTGGGCCACTCTTCTACTTAGAATACCTTGTAAGAAAAGGAGAACTTGGCTTTGGGTCAGTTGGTGGTTCTGTGCTACCTAATTAGCTTTGTCATTGGGGAATTAATTTGAAAAATGTGACTTTGTGGATTCTGGAAATGACCCCTTAGAGGAAGGTCTGATAGAAATGGCCCCAAATGGGAAGTCTTTGGTAGTTGCAGATAGCTATACATTCACTTTCTTTTGTGTATTATGGGCCATAAAACCACATTTTTTTTCATTTTTATTTCATCTCAGATTTGTGGTGCATCTAAGGGTTTGAGGGGAAAAATTATTCTTTTAAGCATCCATTAGCTGTCATTTTATTCAATTTTTTTTGTTATAAGACTTTCTTGAGGTCTACTGAAGTCCACTCAGTGTTAAAATGGAACTGCTTTTAAGCAGGCTGTTTAGACATTGTTACATATACGGGTTTGTCCCCTTTAACCAAAGAATGCTGTGTTTTTGTAATGTCCTGCTGGTCTATAATCCTCTTTTTAGTCTGGTGGAATTAGCTGAATTTAATTTAGCTAAGTTAAAACAGCAAATTGGATTAGTACTTGAAACAAGACTAAGGTTTAGGAAAAATAATGAATGCTTATAAATTGACTCAACATTAATTTAAAAAATATTAATGTATTATGCATGGTTTTGTAAAGGTTTTTTGGTTAAAAGTGTGTATATAATTTGTGACTTTGTTTACATGTAAGAAACCAATTGAGGTAGGGGACATGGCACAACCAGAGGCTGACATTGATTGAGTGCCTGCCATATACTTCCTCCTACATGTTTTATACACATTATTTCCTCTAATTTTCTTGTGACCCAGTGAGGTGGATATCATTATTTCTCTTTTAGAGATGAGGAAAGTGAGACTTTAACTTGCTCAAGGTCACACATTAATAATCTTTTTTAAAAAATAATCAAACATAGTGTTGACATAGGCTACAACAAGTTTCAAATTTCATTGAATGAAATAAAGATATTTATATAGAAGTTTGATTATGGCATGGTGGAAAAGAAGTCATTGCTAATTAATACTTGAAATGATGTATTTGTTACCTGATTGATGAGCATCCAGTTTGTGCCCAGGAATGAGCTGTTGGGAAGAGGGGAGGGAGGATTTCCTCACTGATCAACCTTGGTCCACCTCTGGGACAAGGGGAACCTTCAGTAGTATTTTCTCTAATGCAAACAGAGTTGACCTGTTACAGTGGGTCTCTTGACTCTCCATCCTGCCAGATCCAGGTCCTCTCCTTCCTTCCATCTTCCTCATCTATTCTGACTTTATTTTTTGGCTGCCCCTGGCTGGGGAAGAACAATTGGGTGGGGCTGAGATGTATACCAGGCATACTGATTTCTCAGAATGCAGTTTCCCACAGGAACTCTTATGCTTATGGTGTTTAAGACTACTTGAAATACTTTGTACCATGTTTTTGTATCATTATGGGTTAAATGCCTTCTGAAAGCTGACTTGGGAAACTAACCATCGCTTTATAATATTTGTAAGACAATGAATTTGCAATTCCAAGTATGAAACTTATAAATAAAGTTGGTAGTGACATCTTTATAAATTGAACTGATTGTTCTTGACATGAGAATAAGTTGTTTTAATCCAATTCATATATGCACATAGTTAAAAAAAGAAATCAAATAGTGCTAAAAGACCTCAAATGAAAAAACAGCAGTCTTCTGCCTTTGGCCTTTTTATCCTCCGGACCCTACTTTCTAGTGGAAGCTACTATCCCAAGCTAGCTCTTTTTTTTTTTTTCCCTGTTTTTTTTTACTTTTCATATTTTGAAATCAATGTAGAATAAGCATTTCACTTCCTAGTATCATAACTGAGCAGTTGTCTTCTTCTCTTGCCCAAACCCCCCAATATAGTTACATCATTTTTAGTAAAACCAGCAGTCTGTATTTAGATTATTGTATATTTATATTTACAATATATTTATATTGTAAATTTTTATTATACGTTATTATATGTATACATGTATGTATACGTACACACACACACATATATAAACTCACTTGTGAGTTAAATAGTGACCCATGGTTATGTTTTCTTCTCCTGTATGTTATTGTTTTTCCTGGAGCAAATAAACTATAAACTTTTTGAGTCTTTTCTGTATCTATGGCTACAATCTCTCATACACTCCGAGAAATATGTTAAATGCCTTTTGATATTTTTTTTCCAGGTAACACATCAAATCATCTATCACTTTCACTTGGTTTCCTCTTAGAGACTCCCTGCTTTGGAGCCTTCCATCCTCTTCTTCCAATCTGGACAGTAGGATTATTTTTCCTGCACATACTGTACCCTTCTTTCCTGTCTTGGAGCCTCTGTTTCCTGGATCTTCTGTCTTCCTTTTTCTTTGTTTGCTTCATTTTGCTAAAGTGTATCCTCAGTAGCTTACTGAGAAGGGTTGCATGGGAGGTAAATAATTTGAAGCCTTATATGTCTGAAGGTGTCTATCCTATCCTCATGCTTTATAGGTGATTTGGCTGAATTTAGAATATTAGACAGAAAAAAAAATATATTTTCCCGATTTTTGGTGGCATTTTTACACAGTTTTCTGGCTTTAAGGGTTTCTGATGAAAAATCCAAAATCATTCTGATTCCTTTTTTTCCTTGTGTGTTTTTTTCTTTTTTTTTTTTCTTTTGGTTGTTGTTGTTTGTTTGTTTTCTGTTTTTTGAGCTTAGGGTCTTTGTCTTTAAAAAAATTCTGTAATTTTATCAGCTTCTGTGTGGGTCCTTCCTTCTGTTTGTGGTCCCTCTAGTCTTAGTGAGCCCTTTCAATCTAGAGACTCATATCCTTCAGTTTTCAAAAATGTCTGTTACTTCTGATAATTTCCTACCCATCACTTGTTTTGTTTCTGAGATATCTATTGGTTTGGTTATTGAATCTTCTGGAATTGATCTTCAGATACTCAACGTATGTTGCCTCTTATTTATATCTCTATGTTTGGAGGTGGGAAGAGGGGGAAGTTTTCTCAATTTTGTCTTCCAAGCTCTTTTATTTTTAAAATTTTAATGATGATTTTAAATTTTAGAACTCTTTGTTTTCTGTTTCCATTTCCATTTCATTTTATTCTAATTTTATGGATGTATTATCTTCACTTATCTTTGAGGCATGTGTTTGTTGTTTTTAATTTTTTCTGTATGTTTAACATTTTTAAAATATTTCTTCTGCTTCCTCCAATGTGCCTGTTCATTTCATAGTTCTTTTTCTGTTCATTTAGATAGTATCTGTTGATCCTTGGCTGTCTGTAATTAAGAGTGAGATGCTGAAAAATTGATTAGGGGAGGGCAAGCTTGTGGGTGGGTAGGTGGGTGGTCCATTGGCCTCCCTTGGAATGTGGGTGAATGTTTCATTGGGAACCCCCCCCCCCCCACACACACACACATATCAGTACCTTCACAGTTTCTTTGGGACTGGTCAGTGTCTGCAGAGAAGACACCTGCAGTCTGCTGCCTCTGGTGTGCTTGATGGTACACCAGCCTCTGTGGTTCAGTTTTTTCAGAAAAACTTTGGGTCTCCTGCTGGACCTGGGGGCCCAACTGCTTTGAATGCCCCTCATCAGAGGCTCCCCCTTTGACAGGCCAGAGCCTCAAGCCAGCCTTTGGTGGCCCTTGTTGCATCCAGGGCTGAGTCCCTCTAGAGGTTCTGAGAGGCAGTGACCACTCCTTCAACTGCTTCCCATCTTGCAAAAGTTTGTTGAAATATATGTTGCGTTGTCTTCTTTCCCTTTCTGTGTTTGTGGTTTAATGTCTTTGTGATTTCATTACTGTCATTTTAGAGGAGTCCTAGGAGGATGGGGGTAAAGGCAAGTGGTCATTCTACAGTGTGTAAATTGTTGGGCTTTGACTATTGAAGAGCTGGTGATGTGTAGTTTTTTGGTACTAACAGTATTAGGAAGAGTAGTGGTGGTGGTCACAGAAATGGTTGACACTTGAATTTAGAGTGCTGCTGACGTGTGGCAACCTTGCCTGTGTCAGGTACAAAGGTAATCCCTGTTTTGGGTGTGTATTGTTACTTCCATAATATAGATGAGGAAACAGATGTGCAGGAAGTATGTAACTAGCTCATTCCTTGGTAGTAGGGCATGCAGTCTTGATAGAAGTCCATCGGTATAGAGACTCCAAAAGCCTCAGACGTTTTATGTGGCATCCCTGTGTCCCCAGGCCCTGCTTAGGCTGCAGTGTAGGCATCCATTTCTCCATTTTACTGATGAAGACTGATCTGGGGCCCTTTGGGCAGTGAATAGAGGGCCAGGTCTTGACTCAGTCTGGAATCCATATTGCCTCTTCGTCAGCTCTGGAGGAGCTGTGATTAACCAAAATGCTTAAGGAGTAGAATCGGCAAGCCTGCTGCCACATGTGCTCATCTGTGGTCTTGATTATTATCTGCATTCTCTCCTGTTCTCTATCTACTTGATAATTCTAATAGCTGAGTTCCCTGGAAGTCCAGAGCTGGTGAAATCAGTCTGTGGCTGGGGCAGTACCAGGGCGTGTGGGAATAAGATGCTGATGGGTGGGGGGTATGATATAAACTGGTCATGGCAGCGGTGATGGTGGTGATAGGGAATCTGTAGGAGTCAGGGGGACTTCTGAGAATAGACTCTGCCTCACACCAATTAGAAATTCACTTTGGATAACTTGCCTCTCCATTAAAATAAATATCCTCTGAAAGAGTTAAGCGTTGTTCACATCCTTTTTAAAATCAGTTCAATACTAGTTGAGATCATTGCTCCCCAAATCAGTCCAGTAAAAAATTTTGAAGCCCAACCAAGTACCATATATTGTGGTAGAAAATGGCAATTCAAAATTACTGAATTCCTTTTCTTGAAGAACTCAAATTTCGTAGGGGAGACTAACAGTTGTATCTCCAACTATAACACTGAGATAAGAGTTATACTGCTGATTGATATAAGTTTTTGTGGGAATGATTACTTTTGACTGTAGAAGGAGGGGGAGTGGAGAGGCTTAGGGGCTTTCAGGAATGTGTTCCAGGAAAGGAGACATTTGAGCCTCATCTTGAAGGATGAACTTGAAAGACAGAAAAGAGGAGCATTTCATGTCAGGCAGAGAAAATAGCACGAACAAAGCCATAGCTGTATGGAAGCAGATGTGTGTGAATTCAAGGAGTAGGCTAAGGTGAGAAAATTTGGCAAAACCAGGCAGTGGCAGAATATAAAGCTGGGAGGTAGGTTGCAGTTAGGTTAGGAATTTGAAGTTTATTTTATAGGTAATGAGGAACTGTTGAACTTAGGAAAGGAGAGTATACAGATAGGACTGGGTTCTAGAAAAGACAGCTTCGGCCCCAGTGAAAAGGGTGGCCTGAAGACTGAAAAGCTGGATCTGGGAAATGGGACAGAGTCAGCCTTGTGCTGGTAAGAGGAATCAACTAGGACTGTTGAGGGGGGCGTGGGATGGATTTGTGAGGAATTTTCTGGGAGTTTGGAGAAGACTTAGTGGAGGACACCTCAGGGCTAAAGAAGAGGGAGGAGTCACAGAGGAATCTGAGTTTCACATTTGGGCAGCTGAACTGAAGGACTCTTTTTGAGAAATGGTTGAGGAAAAAGAAAGATGAGATGAGCCACGTGTTCCTCTCCTCTCAGCACCTCTCTTCCTCTTCAACCTCAGGCCAAGTGTTTGGGGGAGGGCAGTGAGGGTGTCCTCTCTGCTGGTGTCTGGCATATCCTGCCACTGCCCAGACTGTGAGGAGGTGGGTGCTGGTGGAGGTGGGTTAGCACCTTGCAGCACACTCTTAATCCTGGGCCTTTGGGTAGGGTTGGTGGCATTGATGCAGCATTAATTTGAATCCATGTGTTCTTCACTGGGAGAACAAGACTGAGACATTGTGCAATTGTGGGTTTTGAGGTTTTTTTTTTCCTTCTTCGTGCTACACATGTGGGAGAACTCTGTCCAGTTATGGCTAACCTGTCCCCTATGAGTCATATCCTGAGTTGACTAGTCAGTTCTGAAGGTGCTGCCTGGAACACTGTTTGGATTTTAAGGATCATTTTAGAAACAAATGAAACATGTAGGTATTTTTTTGAGCATCACAAATTGAGAAGTTCCACAGCATTACTTTTGGGGTTTTAACACAGTTATGCCAGCGTTCTGAAAAAACTTACCAGCTATACATACTAAAACAAAACAAAAACAAAAACTTGACATGAAGTAGAGCCACTAGCTACTCTGAAATTATATTATGCTTAAAAGTGTGCTTTTTTGTGTTATTGTTGATGTACATCAAGTACAATGTTTTCTAATCAAGATGTTATTAAACAGCTTTCATTTATGTAGGACCTCTAAAAATGTGGTGTGCCAGAACAAAAGTGTGTATTGCTGAATTAAGTAATAAACACTTATTAATTGATTCTACTTAACTATGCCCAGCAAGTGACAGTGCTGAATGGTAGAATATTTCTGAAAAGTAATTTAATAGGTCCCATTCTTGTTCATAAGACAGATACGTTGTGTCTTGTTCATAAATAATGAACATGTTCTTATATAAATGTCTTGCTCTGTGTCAACTATTTCACATATTTTCTTTTATTTTATCAACCACTGGAAGTAGATGGCATTGGCATTTTTCTATAGATAAAGCTGAGGCTCTGGGAAATTACAGAATTTGCTGGAGGTCACAGAGATGTCTAGGGCTATATGACTCTAAAGTGCATGCCTTCTCTACTCTGCTGCCTCTGAAAGTTAACAGTTCAGTCTTTATCTAACCAGATCATCTGAGGGGCTTAAACAAAGTACAGATTCCTATACCTACTCTGAGCAGTTTGTTTAGGAGATCTGAAATGGGGCCCAGCCAGTGAGATTTTTGAATGGCATGTTGCATGAATTGTATGATGTACGGCTTTTTCACATTTGAACATCTCTGAAATTGGAACCATTTCACAATCAATGATGAATCATCAGTTAATTGACAGCTCTTTTTCTTTCTTAGTGGCACAAAAAATAATGGTGCATTTTAGATTAAATGAAATATAGTATTTTAACAAGGTGATTTAAAAAAAATAATAAATTTATTTATTTATTTTTGGCCATGTTGGATCTTTGTTGCTGAACGCGGGCTTTCTCTAGTTGTGGCGAGCGGGGGCTACTCTTCATTATGGTGTGCAGGCTTCTCATTGCGGTGGCTTCTCTTGTTGCAGAGCATGGGCTTTAGGTGCGCAGGCTTCAGTAGTTGTGGCACGTGGGCTCAGTAGTTGTGGCTCGCGTGCTCTAGAGAGCAGGCTGAGTAGTTTGGCGCACGGGCTTAGTTGCTCCGTGGCATGTGGGATCTTCCCGGCCCAGGGCTCAAACCCATGTTCCCTGCATTGGCAGGAGGATTCTTAACCACTGCGCCACTAGGGAAGTCCCAATAAGGTGATACTGTGAAGGAGACAGACATAATTTGCCACCTTTCCTTTTTTTTGGGTACCTGTCACGACTTTCTTTCAGAGTTGTAAAATTCACTGGTGGTAAATTATTTACTTGTGGTAATGGCTGTGTAGTAATGTCCTTGCAGGGTAGACAAATGATGGCAGTGAGATATTACCATTAGGTTTAAGAGCAATGGCAACTCACTTTTCAGCTAGGAAGTTGCTGGCAAGAGAAATATCAGTGGTTCTCAACCTTATTTTGTGAAAGCCTTAGGGCCTTTTCCTAGACAAGGGTGTGGATCCCACACATACTAAGTTTTGCACACTGTGATGGGGGTTCTTAGACTTTGAGGACCTTACAGGGCCCCCTGATGAAAGCTTATGGGTACATCTGAATCCCTCAAAAGCTGGTTCTGGAAGGGGGCATCTATTAACATTCTATATTTCATCCTAGGATTCTTTGACCTCCTACGTGATTTTCTTTCCTTCTAGTTTTATTAAGATTTAATTGACATAAAGCACTGTGTAAGTTTAAGGTGTCCAGCATAATGATTTGACTTACATACATCATGAAATAATTAACCACAGTAGGTTTAGTGAACACCATCATCTCATATAGATAAAATATTAAAGAGAAAAAAAATTTCATTCCTTGTGATGAGAACTCTTAGATTTCCTCTCTTAACAGTGTTCATATATAACATACAGCAGTGTTAATTATCTTTATCATGTACATTATATCCCTAGTACTTATTTATCTTATAACTGAAAGTTTGTACTCTTTGATTACCTTCATCCACTCCCCCTGACGCCTGAATTAAAAAAAAAATTTTGCATACATTAAGGTTTATTCTGTTGTAGTTATATGGGTTTTGACAAATGCATCCAGTATAGTATCATATAGAATAATTTTGCAGCCTTAATAAGTCCCCTGTGAAGGGGGGCATTTATATTTATTAATACCTTTCCTTATATTTTAAATGTTTGCTTTTAAAAATGTATTTATTATGTAAAATTTCAAACATTCAAAAGTAGACAGAATAGTATAATGAACCTCTGTGTATCCATCATCCTGCTTCAACAACTATCAGCTCATGGCCAGTTCTGTTTGGTCTATACTTCTCCACTCCCCAATCTGCTCCCTTGTCCTACTCCCCCTCATCTTCTGCTTGGATTATTTTGAAGCAAACTCAGACATAAAATTTTTTGGTATGTATCTCTAAAAGATAGGAATTCTTTAAAATTTTGTAATAACTATTATCACACCTAAGAAATTAACAGTAATTCATAAATACCAAATATCTAGGCTTAGATCTTCCTGATTTCTAAATGAATGTTTATGTAGAGACTCTTGCCTGCCACCTGTTTCTTCCCTTGTCCCTGCTCCCCACCATACCACCGTTTAGTTCCTTTGGTGCCAAGCTTTTTTCACCCTAGGGTCTGCATTCGATGGTTGCTCTGCCTTATGTACTTTTCCTAGATCTTTACATGGCTAGAGCCTTCTAGATCTTAGCTTAATGTTACTTCCTCAGAGAGCCTTGCCTTCCTAGGGTTGACCCTCAGTGCTACTCTGTTCTGTCACCCTGTTTTCTTTTCCTTTTTTTTTTTTTAATTAATTAATTTGTGGCTACATTGGTCTTCGTTGTTGCGTGCGGCCTTTCTCTAGTTGCGGTGAGCAGGCTTATCATTGAGGTGGCTTCTCTTGTTTCAGAGCACGGGCTCTAGGCACACGGGCTTCAGTAGTTGTGGCACACAGGCTCAGTAGTTATGGCTCACGGGCTCTAGAGTGCAGGCTCAGTAGTTGTGGCGCACGGGCTTAGTTGCTCCGCGGCATGTGAGATCTTCCCGGACCAGGCCTTGAACCCATGTCCCCTGCACTGGCGGGCGGGTTCTTAACCACTGTGCCATCAGGGAAGCCCCCACCCTGTTTTCTTTTAAGTACCTGATACTTTTGTTGTTTCCATCTCCCTCTGTAGGAAGGCTAATTCTGTTTGAGTAGAGACCTTTTATATTGTTCCACTCTGTATGCCCAGCACCTAAATCAGTGCCTGGCATAGAGTAGGATATTCAGTAAAAGTTCAGTGAATGAATAAATGATTGAATCATATTTTCTTTTTGTTTTTTTGGATTCACTATCTTGTGCCTTACTGGGGTCATCATTCTCTTGATCATTTCCCATTGCCCGCTAAGTTATTATCCAAAAGGGGATTGGCCTGAACTTATGAATGTAAGTTTAAATCAATTAGTTTTAATAGCTTATTTCCTTTGAAGTTGCCTAATTTTCCCAAGTCTCTGTCCCCTGAACCCCCACTCTGGGTAAGGTGCCCCCCATCTTGGCTTCCATAGCTCTATACCATGTACAAACACATCTGTATCGCTGTACCCATCATGTTCTATAGTTTCCCTACTGCATTAAGGCTACCTCATGGCTTGGCACATAGTGGTCTCTCAGCAGACTGCTGGTCCACACTACAGTTGAAGGATGTAGAATATTCAAGAGAGATTCCGGAAAAATAATTAAAAGCCGGAAAACAATTTCTAATCTTTTCTTCTGAAATGCTAACCTGCTGTTAATCCTAGCCAGTGTATTTTTTCATCTCGTACATTGTAGTTTTCATCTCTAGAAATTTGATTTGGGTCTTTTTATATCTTCCATGTCTCTACTTAACTTTTGTGGGGTACAGTTACAATAGCTGTTTTAATGTCTGCTGATTCTAACATCTGCCAGTTCTGGGTTGGTTTCAGTTGATCTGTCATCTGTCTGTCTATCTACTTATTTTGCTTTTTTACATGCCTGGTAGTTTTTGACTAGACGGCAGACATTATGAATTTTACCCTGTTGGGTGCTGGATATTTTTGTATTCCTGTAATTATTCTTACATTTTGTTCTGGGACCAGTTAAGTTACTTGGAAGCAGTTTGATCTTTTCTGGTCTTGCTTTTAAGACTTGTTAGATAAGACAGGAGCAGTGCTCATTGTAGGTCCAATTATTCCCCACTACTGAGTTAAGACCCTTCCGTGTACTTTCTCCATTGACCTGTGACTCATGAGGTTTTCCAGTCTGGCTGGTGGGAATAGGTGATATTCCAAAATGTATGAAGTGCTATGCACGGTTAACCTTTTATTTTTTCTCTGCCCTTGTGTAGCTTCCTTATGCATGATCAGTACTCAGCTGAAGGCTCGAGGGGCAACCCTCTGCAGATCTTGGAAATTCTCTCTGTGTAGCTCTCTGTTCTCTGGTACTTTGTCCTATGTACTCTAGCTGTCTTTGTCTTTCTGAACTCTCATATATTTTGTCTGTTTTTTGATAATTTCAGACGAGAGGGTTAATCTTGTCCTGTTATTCTATCTTGTCCAGAAGTGGAAGTGGCCAAGGATTATCTTTTTGATTGTTTGCATCTTTTCTAAAGTTGTTTAACTCCTTAGATTATTTGTTAAAGGAGAGAATTTAGTCTAATTTCAAGAAAAAGCACTAAGGTTGTATACCTACGCATGCGTGCACATGTGCACAAATGTGGGTTTATACTAGCTAACATGGTGTGAGAAAATATTGGATTTGGAATCTGCATATTTGAGTTTTAAGTCCATCTCCTCCTTCTGTTATATGTGGGTAGGCAAGTAATTAATGTTTGAGTGTTGGTTTCCTCATATATGAGATGTATAGCAGGATGTCTGTTATCATATTGCCATAATGTATATGAAAATGCTACATAATCCTCAATAATTTATTTTAGTTATTGGTGGGGGATTTGTATGTTTTTGGATAAAAACTCAAATCATAGAATGTTAGAAAGAGAGGTCACTTAGACATCACCTGGTTGATTGCCTTGGGTAGCAACATTTATCACTCGCTGAGCAATTACTTATTGAATGTACAATAGGCCTTATTTTAGGGGCTTGACGTGTTTTGGTGAATAAAGTAGATATAGATCCCTGGTGTCATGGCACTAACTTCTAGCGGAGAGCTAAGTGACTTGCCTTAGAAAAGAATTCAGGTAGCTTTGGAACTGGACTCCAAGTTAGCACTTGGAGTTGCTGGGAGGGAGGAACGATGTTTGTGAGTTCTCCATTGTGCTTTGAGCCCCTGGCCATAATAGCCAACTCTAAGTTACTAATGGCCTCCACAGCTGACTGAGAGTGTGTGCTCCTTATTAGGAGTTGACTATGAAAGAAATTGAATGGTGGTTATGTCAAACTGTGAGTAAATTACTCCATGTCTACTCTAGAGCTGTACTTGCAATGCATGCATGAGCTTGGTGAGATCATTTTCTTCTTTAAATAGTGCAGGAACCAATGATAAATTAGTTTCCAGAGTATCATTTTACCAGATACTAGAACATTCTCATGCTATGGCAGGGCATGCTTCATATTTTATGTTATAGTGCTAGAGATCATGGGTTATGTTTTTGTTACTTACTATTCTTACATAGGAATTGGGGAGCACCTTTAACATCTCTGCAGTTGTGGTACAAATCACATCTTTGGGGGAATTCTTTTATGGATTTTTTTTTAAGATGACAGCTATATTAATTGGATGTGAAATCTTGTTCCCTGATCCTGTGTTTTAGTGTCAGCCCTCTTTATAATTTCTTATCCATCTGCTGTAGTATTTTCAGATGGGGAAGGTGACGGTATTATTTGAGTCATCCATTTGAAATCAAAAGTGACAATACTCGTGAAGAGAAAAAAAAGTGACCACACTCTCCCTTTGATTCCACACAACTTCTCTCAAAGGTCATATCATCACAGGTACTAGAGAGGCAAACCTGAGCACAGCATTTGTGATGGAGAGCTTTGGGTTTCCATTTTCAGGGATCACTGAATTACAGTCAAAGTTATGTACTGAAATGGAAGACACGGGAGGGGAGATGCTTGGTACTGGAATAGTTGTATCCTGGAGCCTGATCTGTTAAAGCAGTGGCAACTAATAGCCATTCCAGTGGATTGTTTTAAGTGAGCTGTTGATTTTGATCACATATCATGTACTCTTCCTAAAGTGGCAGAGTGAGGAAAGGTGCTCAATGATTGCAGATGCTGGCTTTTCTTTGAGAGGATCAGGAGGTTCCCTTTCTCGATGCTGACCCCCTCGCCACTTCTTAGGGACCAAAGGATGGACCTCTTGCCTTTCCTTTGAAGAGGCCAGTTTTAGGCATGGGATGAGGAGGCAGCCTGTAGGAAGGGGGTGGAGGGAAGGGGTATGTTTACTTTGTCTTCCATTGTTGATGTCTTCTTTCTCTTAAAAGCTCACTTTAATTCTTTTTATACTCTCTGTGTGTACATGTGTACTCTCAGCCCACTTCTATCCAGACATTTATGGTTGCAGCAGAAATGTAGGAGGAAAATCTGAATGGGCAGAGATCACATGAAACATCTCATTTAATCTACAAGAATATCGTTTAAACAGCTATGGGGATTGAAGATTTATGTGCTTTTTCATTTTTAATTATGAAGATAGGATGCCCCTTTCCTATAGTCTAACATTTGTAAATTCCCTTCTTATGATGTAGTTAAATATTAGGTCTCAGCTAATTTTCTAGGTATAATTTGACTATAGCTAGGTTTATGAGATTTTGATGGACAAATTGTTACTTTATTGTATTTATTTCAGTTTGTTAGTTTCCATAAACCAGGAAAATTTGAAGTAAGAGCTCTGTATTTATTTAATTTCAGCATTGATTAAAATACAGAGTATTTACTGGTTTCATACGTAGTAAGTGATTTTGGCTTTTTTCCTCTGGCTTGTATACCACACTGTCCTCAGAACCTAGAAGATTATTTTGACTAAGTAAATTTTTAACTTAAGCTTTGACTAGCATTTGGAAACCATTGATGATATCATAGAATAATAGAGTTTTGGCTGACATTTGGAAACCATGGATGATATCATAGAATAATAGAATTTTGGGGCTGAGGAGGGACTTTAACTTTATCTGGTTTAACTCCCTTGTTTTATAGTTGAGAAAATTGATGCCTGGAGAAGGTGGTTAAATAATTGATTGACAAAGGTCACTCAGCTGCTCATTAGCAAAAACTCTGCTATAGTTCTGTTTCTACATCACTTTTGTTTTTCTACCTTAACTGATTCCTCATGTTTTCTTTAAAACATCATTTCCCTTAAAAATCTATCTTTGATGTAGTTGATTTTTATCTACAGCCAGCCATTCATGCATCTAACATTTGAGTACCTACAAATAACCTAAGACCCCAGCCTTGCTTGTGAGGTGCAAGGTAGTGGGGAAGACAGATGTGTGAACAGCTCCTGGAATGTATTTTGTTTTGTGCTGTAAGGTGGCTCTTTTTTAAAGGGAGGTGGTTTGGTCATTGACACTAATTGACCATTGTTGTGGCCTTAGGAATCCAATAGTTAACTTTTAAAATCGTTTAGAATAATTTTTAAACTATTGTGTTATTTGAACTTGAGCTACACAGGCCAGGTCATGTAGAACACAGGCCTTGAATTAAGCTTGAGCTTTTTTTAAATATTGTTTAGAGGAAAATGAATATTCCTTGATGGCTGTTGAGAGTTTTGCAGAAATAACTTTGGATTTTCAGCTTGGAATTTGGGTTGTTTAAAAATAACTTATGAATAAATGTCATATTTTCTAACAATAGAGTAACATTCCTACTTTGCTGGAATTGGCAGTGAGAAATTTAAGTCTGATTATTATAGGCGAAGAACTGAAATGTTTTTCATCTTAGGTTCGAAGAGAAAAACTCTATACATTCTAATAACAAAATGCTACCTCTTCAATCCAGGGCTGTTCGCCCTTGTTCCTGCCTGCTTTCCCGCAGAGCCCCTTTCTACCTTCCACCCACTCTAGTTCGCCAGCTCTGTCCTCTGTTCTGCTGGGCCTTTCAGTTTTATCTTGTAGAGCTCCAGTTTTGTTTTGAGGTCTCCTCTGACTCTTTCATACTGCTGCTTTATCTCTTCGGCTTAACTGAAACCTGCTTTCTTCTTGTGAGTGATATTTTCCTCATAATACTTTCTAGTCACTGGAAGTCAGTTTTAGTACACTCCTTCCCCATTTATTGGGCAGGGGTCAGCTTTTTTTCTTTTCTTCTTTAAAAATAATAACGTATTGGGTGAAATTCACATGACATAAAATTAACCATTGTAAAGTGAACAAATTATTCAGTGACATTTAGTACATATACCATGTTGTGCGACCACCAACCCTGTCTAGTTCCATAACATTTCCATTGCTCCAGAATAAAACTCCTCACCCGTTAAGCAGTTTTTCCTCACCTCCCTCTTCCCCCAGCCTCTGGCAACCACGAATTTGTTTTCTATTTCTGTGGATTTATCTATCCTGGATATTTTATATAAATGGACTAATACAATATGAGACCTTTTCTATCTGGCTTCTTTTATTTAGCATAATGTTTTGGGGGTTCATTCACATTGTAGCATGTATCAATACTTCACTCCTTTCTGTGACTGAATAGTATTCCATTTCTATATATATACCACAGTTTGTTTCTTCATTCATCTGTTGATGGACATTTGGGCTGTTTTCACATCTTTACTATTGTGAATAATGCTTCTATGAACATGTGTGTTAAGTACTTGAGTACCTGTTTTCAGTTTTGGATATATACCTAGGAGTGGAATTGTGGGTCATGTGGTAATTCCATGTTTAACTTTTTGAGGAACCACCAAACTTTTTTACAGTGGCTGAGCCGTTTTGCAGTCCCACCAGCAATGTACAGAAGTTCCAGTTTTTCCATGTCCTTGCTAACACTTGCTGTTTTCTGTTTGTTTGTTTGTTTTTTAATTAATGCTATCCTAGTAAGTATAAAGTTTTACCTCATTGTGGTTTTGATTTGTATTTCCCTAATGACTGCTGGTGTTCATGTGTTTGTTGGCTATTTGTGTGTCTTCTTTGGAGAAATGTATTTTCAAGTCCCTTGCCCATTTTTAAATTGTCTTTCTGTTGTTGAGTTGTAAGAGTTCTTTATATATTGTGGATACTAGACCCTTATCAAATGCATAACTTGCAATATTTTCCTCCATTTTCTAGGTTGTCTTCACCTTGATAATGACTTTCAATATGCAGGGTTATAAAAATTTTTTTAACATCTTTATTGGAGTATAATTGCTTTACAATGCTGTGTTAGTTTCTGCTTTATAACAAAGTGAATCATCTATACATATACATATACCCCCATCTCTCTTCCCTCTTGCGTCTCCCTCCCTCCCACCCTCCCTATCCCACCCCTCTAGGTGGTCACAAAGCACCAAGCTGATCTCCCTGTGCTATGTGGCTACTTCCCAGTAGCTATCGGTTTTACATTTGGTAGTGTATATATGTCCATGCCACGCTCTCACTTTGTCCCAGCTTACCCTTCCCCCTCCCCATGTCCTCAAATCCATTCTCTAGTAGGTCTGCGTCTTTATTCCTGTGCAGTCCCTAGGTTCTTCATAACCATTTTCTTTTTTTTTTTTTTTTTAGATTCCATATATGTGTGTTAGCATGTGGTATTTGTTTTTTTCTTTCTGACTTACTTCACTCTGTATGACAGACTCTAGGTCCATCCACCTCACTACAAATAACTCAATTTCATTTCTTTTTATGGCTGAGTAATATTCCATTGTATATATGTGCCACATGTTCTTTATCCATTCATCTGTCGATGGATACTGAGGTTGATTCCATGTCCTGGCTATTGTAAATAGAGCTGCAATGAACATTGTTGTACATGACTCTTTGAATTATGGTTTTCTCAGGGTATATGCCCAGTAGTGGGATTGCTGGGGCATATGGTAGTTCTATTTTTAGTTTTTTAAGGAACCTCTGTACTGTTCTCCATAGTGGCTGTATCAATTTACATTCCCACCAACAGTGCAAGAGGGTTCCCTTTTCTCCATACCCTCTTCAGCATTTACTGTTTGTAGATTTTTTTGATGATGGCCATTCTGACTGATGTGAGGTGATACCTCATTGTGGATTTGCATTTCTCTAATGATTAGTGATGTTGAGCATCCTTTCATGTGTTTGTTGGCAATCTGTATATCTTCTTTGGAGAAATGTCTGTTTAGTTTTTCTGCCCATTTTTGGATTGGGTTGTTTGTTTTTTTGATATTGAGCTGCATGAGCTGCTTGTAAATTTTGGAGATTAATCCTTTGTCAGTTGCTTTGTTTGCAAATATTTTCTCTCATTCTGAAGGTTGTCTTTTCGTCTTGTTTATGTTTTCCTTTGCTGTGCAAAAGCTTTTAAGTTTCATTAGGTCCCATTTGTTTACTTTTGTTTTCATTTCCATTTCTCTAGGAGGTGGGTCAAAAAGGATCTTGCTGTGATTTGTGTCACAGAGTGTTCTTCCTATGCTTTCCTTTAAGAGTTTTACAGTGTCTGGTCTTACATTTAGGTCTTTAATCCATTTTGAGTTTATTTTTGTGTATGGTGTTAGGGAGTGTTCTAATTTTATGAAGTCCAGTTTATCTAGTTTTCTTCTGTTGCTCTTGCTTTTAGTGACATATCTAAGGATCCATTGCTAAATCCAAGGTCATGAAAATTTACTCCTGTTTTCTTCTAAGAGTTTTATAGTTTTAGGTCTTATATTTATGTTGTTGATATATTTTGAATTAGTTTTTGTATATGGTGTGAGGTAGGGGTCTAATTTTCATTCTTTTTGCATGTTGTCCCAGCACCATTTGTTGAAGTGGCTGTTCTTTCCCCATTAAGTGGTCTTGGCGCTCTTGTCAGAAATCAGTTGGCTAGGGACTTGCCTGGTGGTCCAGTGGTTAAGACTCCACGCTCCCAATGCAGGGGTTCAATCCCTGGTCAGGGGACTAAATCCTTCATGCTGCAACTAAAAAAAAAAAAGAAAAAAAAGATCCCACACGGCTCAACTAAAGATGCTGCAACTAAAGATCCCGCACATGGCAATGAAGATCCTGTGTGCCACAACTAAAACCCAGTGCAGCCAAATAAATTATTATTTTTAAAAAATCAATTGGCTAGGAATATATAGGCTTATTTGTGCACTCTCAGTTCTATTTCATCAATTTAGCTGTCTGTCACTATGCCGGTACCACACTGTTTTGGTTTCTGTGGCTTTGTGGTAAGTTTCGAAATTGGAAAGTGTGACTCAACTATGTTCTTTTTCAAGACTGTTTAGGCTGTTGGAGGCCACTTGCAATTCCATATTAATTTGAGAATCTGCCTTTCCATTTCTGCAAAAAAAGGAGTTAGAATTTTGATAGGGATTGCACTGATGTATCCCTTTGGGTAGTATTTTGACCTTAACTTTAGTAATAGTGAGTCTTCCAATCCATGAAGATGGGATGTCTTTCCATTTATTTAGATCTTCCTTAATTTTAGCAATGTTTTGTAGTTTTCAGCGGATAAACCTTTTATCTCCTTGTTTAAAGTTATTGTTAGGTATTTTATTCTTTTGGGTGCTATTATAAATGGAGTTGTTTTCTTAATTTCCTTCTTGGATTGTTTATTAAGGGACCAGCTTTTATCATGCATTATATCCTTTCTTTCTTTCTTTGATTTTTGATTGTTTTGCCCCAGGACACTGATTCAGCATCCTCGTCTGTTTTGATATCATTGAGGTTTATTGATACTTGCATGACCTTTGACCCATTAGGGTTGTTGCAGCCACTCAGTTGCAAGATGACCCTCAGTGACTATACCCTGACTTGCTTTCATTATTTCCCTCCCTTTATCCCAAAGGATATTAAAATCTACTGTGATTTTTTTTTTTTTTTTTTTTTTCTCAGCTGTTACTCCTTTGACCATGCTGGTGTCCTGGTTCTCAGGTCTCTTTTCTAAATAAGGCACTCATTGAAATGGCCACTTTGGACTTGGTCCTTTTCTCAGCCCTTGGAACTTCCTTGTTCTGATCAGGACACCCCAACCTACTTTCTCAGTCACTCCCCTCTACCAGGCTCTGTTTCCTGGTCTTTTAAAGAGTTACCCTTTTCCTGTCTTGTGCCCAGCTGGCTCAATAAAACATCACTGAATAAACTGTTTCCCTCATTGCCTCTCTAACCATTCCTCGCTGCCCACTTCTCCTCTGTGGAGGCTACCACACCACTCTCAGACAATGATAATCCTTGCTGTCTACTACCCCTGCTTTGAGATTGCATTTAATTGTTATTGTCATATTTGAAACACTAATAATTAGAAGCAATTAGAAAGAAGTAGATTATCTAGATTCTGTCTTCATTGTCTTTCACTTTTACTTAAAAATTGTTTTGAGCGTGATGGGGAAGGAAAAAGATTACATTCAGAAATAAATGTATGATAGTCTCTACAGATATCATCTTTTTCTAAAAATCAATTTGTTTAAAATTCTTTTTATTTTATTAATTTTATTTCCTGATTATCAGAGTAAAAACATACTGATAGGCCATTTGGAAAGTGTACAGGACCATAAAGAAGAAGAAAAGTATATGTTATTTAACCGTGCATTGGCAGTCTTTGGTAAATATCTTTCCAGTATTTTTTCTATGTTCTCATTTTTCTTTATGTAGTTGAAATCTTAGAACATGGGTAACTCTTTGATATAGATGGTACTTCACAATCTATTATGTTATGTTTTCCCTCACTCTCTGTCTTCTTACCTGTGGTCAGATTGTGGCCTGTACGTTTTCTACTTTATGAAATTGACTGTGCTTTTCATTATAGCTGATCACTTTTTCTAAATCTCTTATTGATGCTTTGAAAGAATTGAATTTCCTTTAGAGTACGGTCTTGGTGTGTCTGCATGTCCACTCAGCCATATTAATTATGGATGGAGATACACGTATCAACATGCTAAGATCAGTCATAGACTGATAGTTTTGTACCATGATTATACTTACATTGGGTTCTCTTCATATTTCTGTTATTTTGGGAAGATTGTATTTACATTGGGTTCTCTTTGCATTTCTAATATTTGGGGAATTTTTTGGACTCATTACATTTCATTTAGAGTTATATTCATGATGATTATACTTGAATTATTATGTATTATGTAAACCTCAGTGTAAAATGATTACCTCACGTTAGAAATAAAAGTGTTATTAACCTTTCAGTATGTTTTGGAGTAGCTTTTTTGGGGAAAGATACATAATCGGTGTATTTTTTGAGAATCTGTTGTCTTCACATATGATGAGAATTTGTCTGGGAATGTAATTCTTGGCCCGCTTCTGATTTCCCTGAAACCTATAGCTTTATTGTCTTCTCTGTCGTCTTCAGGATTTCCCATGTTATCCTTATTCAGACAGTGAGCATGCGTAGTCCAGGGATTTTCTTCTCCTTTCAGCCCCATTGTCACTGTTGCATGGTGAAGTTCTTTCTGAGCTTTGAACTTTTCACTATGAGCTTTGCAGTTCATAGTGCTTTGCCAGATTTTACCTTTTGGTTGGGTATTTTAAGGGAAAGTTGAAGGAAGGTGTTTTAGTCATTAGTAAATTATTATTACTAGTGTTAATCTTGATATATCAAAGATATCTTTACCAATGTGATTTTTTAAAATTGAATTTTGTTGTTTGAGGGCTTTCTCTCTAGCTTTTACTGGCCTTCATGGATTACTCTAGGCAGTAATTGGGTTTTTGTTCAGTGCATTGCTGTAGCTGTATGCATATTTCTTTAAACATGTTTTTGAAAACTAATTTTTATTTTTCCCAGTTTAACTTAACTTTCATAGGAAATTTAAGAAAAAGAATAAAAGCATAACCCATGAGCCACCATTTATAGTCAATCACTTCATATATTTTGGTATTTCCTTTCTTTTTTGAGAAATGGAACACACACATTGTACATACACATGTACAGGTTTTTTTTTTTAATGCAGGTCCTCTTTTTTTTTAACCTTTTTATAAATTGAAGTATAGTTAATTTACAATGTTGTGTTGGTTTCAGGTGTATAGCAAAGTGATTCAGTTATATATATAACTGAATATATATTCTGAATGTATATGTATTCTTTTTTAGATTCTTTTTCCATTATAGGTTATTACAAGATATTGAATGTAGTTTGCTATGCTATACAATAGGTCCTTGTTGTTTATTTATCTTATATATAGTAGTGTGTATATGTTAATCCCAAATTCTTAATTTATCTCCACCCCCCATCCCCTTTGGTAACCATAAGTTCGTTTTCTATGTCTGAGTCTATTTGTTTTGTAAATAAGTTCATTTGTATCACATATGAGTGATATCATATGATATTTGTCTTTGGCTTACATCATTTAATATGATAATCTCTGGGTCTATCCATGTTGCTGCAAATGGCATTATTTCATTCTTTTTTAACGGCTGGGTAATATTCCATTGTATATATATACCACATCTTCTTTATCCATTCATCTGTTGATGAACATTTAGGTTGCTTCCATGTCTTGGCTGTTGTAAATAGTGCTGCTGTGAACACTGAGGGTGCATATACATGTACATTTAATTCACCAGACAAATATTTATTGAACACCTATTTTATGCAAGGGAACTATTATAGATGCCAGACATTATTAAAATTTTGCTGTATATAGTTTGTATCTTGCCTGTTCTTATTTAATGTAACATTCTAAGCAAAACTCAATTCATTAAAATTTATTTGTAACAGCCCTGTTCATGGCTTCATAGTCTTTTTCAGTGTTTTTTTAGTCATTAAAACCTGTCTTCAAAGGGGAAGCTCAATATGTCACGTGGATGAACAGGAGAGATTTGACTGAAGGGGTATAATGGCTTAGAGTACCACCTCTCTTCTTCTCCAAAGAAAGAGAAATTGTTGAAAACTCTTGTTCTCTGTTATGGATATATTATAGTTTATTGATTACTGCTCTGTTGCTGGTAGTTTATATTGTTACTTTTCTTCAATTTTAAATTTTATTTTGATTAATATCTTTATACATAAACATTTGGATCTATATTTGGTTTCCTTAGGATGAATTTTTCAAATTGGACTTAGTGGGTCCGAGTATAAATATTTATAAAATATTGATATATGTTCACAAATTGCTTGCCGCACACTGCCTAACATTCAGTATTGTATTTAAAGAACATAAGCATTTCTGTTACAACATCAAATACATTAAAAAAAAAAACCTTTAAGGTTTCCAAGTCACTGAAAATAACAGGACTTATGGGAAGAATAAGGTTAAGGGCAAACCATTCAAGACCTCTGCAGTTTTCAAACCAATTACTAACAAAAGCATAATTGGTACCTTATGAGATAACTTGGACAGCCTGGTCAAACCACTTAGGGTGGCTGAGGCTGCTTCAGAGGAGAATTAAAGATGTTAAAACATAATAGGGTGGAAATCACTGGCTTGCATGTTTTTGAGATAGTGCAGATGAGAGCAGCTTTCTAAGCCATTGGGGCTGCCATAGAGTTGGACACAAGAAAAAATGCATCTTCCTAGGTCCAGGAGCCATGCAGAGACTGGTGGTGCTCCTCTGAGGAGAGAGCCCTGCGTGCAGGTGCTTATTTTTAGTTTTCTTAAAATAGGGCTGAGAGGGCTCCTGCCTGGTGGTAGCTGAGTTGAGTGAGGGTCTTTTCCTTTTCCACTGAAAGTTATAATTCTTTACCTGCTATTCCAGTTCCCCTTGCCTGGGAAAATTCAAATGTAAACTGACACAATTTCTGTGTTGTACTGGTATTGTTATTTTATTTACTAACCACTTATAAGCTAATTGGTGTTCAGGAACCTGTCTTATGACAGAACAGACTGTATTTGCTAATTTGATAGGTGAAAATTTGAACCTAATTTGAACCATTAAAATGGCTTCTTTGAAGAAATTCAAACCCTTCCAAACTAGGAATAACTACCTGAGTTAATAAAGAATGGCTATTTCAGGGCTTCCATGGTGGCGCAGTGATTGAGAGTCCGCCTGCCGATGCAGGGGACACGGGTTTGTGCCCCGGTCCGGGAAGATCCCGCATGCCGCGGAGCGGCTGGGCCCGTGAGCCATGGCTGCTGGGCCTGCGCGTCCGGAGCCTGTGCTCCGCAACAGGAGAGTCCACAACGGTGAGAGGCCCGCGTACCGCAAGAAAAAAAAAAAAAAAAAAAAGAATGGCTATTTCAAAATAAATTGCTTTCAAAATCTAGTCAGGAAACAGCAACTCTGTTTAACAGTTGTATTACTGTTTCAATACCTTAATCTAGGGTAGTGAATTTAAAATTTTCAGTTTATTTTGGTGGTCATTAAGATATGTATCACAGGGCTCCAAACTTTCAACAGCTTATGTATATTACTTTATTTGTTGAGCATAGAAGTCATGGTTTTTTAGTGACTCATTTGTGGGAATGACTTCATTCAGGATTATGCAGCATTCAGTTATAGCACCAGAGAAGGCAAGGAGTAGGGGTGTCAAGTCAAGTTCAAGATTGGCTGTTTTCAGGGTAGGGTATGCATGTCTTGAAGGCTGTGGGAGAAAGTTGAGGGTACTGGTAAGAAAGTAATTGCAGTAATTGGCGTTGAGGCCAGTAAGAAGAAAATAAGGAAATAATTGCTATAATCAAATGGGAGAAACAAGAGGATTATGGACACTGGTGATATTATGGGCCCACAGAACAGCTGTTGTAACAAAGGGAAGGAGCTGAGGAGCTACTAACTATTGAGATAATTACAGTGTAAGATTTTGGAGGTAGAGCAATTTATATATTGTCACTGTCCATAGAAATGGGTTGCTTTGGTATGGATGAAGGTTGTTGGAGTTGAGGAATAAAAGGATCACTGAAGGTTGGGTTGAGAGTGGGTTGGTCTCAGGTACATTGGGAGTCTGCCATAAGTCACAGGATAAGGGTGTGTAGAAATTTCATAAACTGGTTCCAGAATCCTCAGTGAATGAGGTAGCTAAGATACTGGGAAGGAGCTTTATGTGGAGTTGAATTTACAGAACTCCTAGATGTTCTTGACACTTTGAACTGTGTCTGGAAAATTTAAATATTTACACATCGTTGTTATTAACAGTAATAACCTTATAACTGTTATTTATTAGGAACAGAATTCATTTCCCTGTGAATGATGTTTGAAATTTAAATTTGGAAGTTGTTGATCACTTAAGATTAATTCTTTTTTTCTGAAACTTTTTATGTTGGTGATAGTAACATTCTGTGGTATGCAAGCTTTTTAAGACTGGAAAAGAGAGGTAAAAACTTGTTGACTCTTTAAAAAAATTTAAATAAACTTTACATACAATGAAACGTGCAGATACAGTTGGTCGAGTTTTGAAAAATGCATACACCTATGTAACCATCCCCCCCATTAGATGCAGAACATTTCCATCACCCCGGGAGGTTCCCTTTGTAATCAGTTCACCAATCTCCCTCCCAACCCCCTCCCAAGCAACCACACTAATCTGATTTCTGTCACCACAGATTAATTTTGCCTGCTCTAGAACGTTATATAAATGGAATCATATAGGATGTACTCTGTGTACAGCTTCTTTGACTCATATTGTCTGTGAGATTCATCCCTTTTGTTACAGAGTCTCAACAGTTTATTTTCATTGCTGAGTAGTATTCCATTGTATGAATATACTCAATTGGTTATTCATTCATCTGCTGATGGACATTTGTGTTGTTTCCAGTTTTGGCTATTCTGAATGAAAGTTCACATACGAGTTTTTTTGTGGAATCATATGTTTTTATTTCTTTTGGATAATTACCTAGGAGTGGAATTACTGGGTCTGAGTAGGCATATGCTTAACTTTGTAAGAAACTGCCTGTTTTCCAAAGTAGTTGAACATTTTTACTTTCCCAGCAATGTATGAGAGTTGCAGTTGCTCCACATCCTTGCCAACATTTAGTCATTCTTGTGAGTGGAAATGGTATCTCATTGTGGTTTTAATTTGTATTTTGCTGATGACTAATAATGTTTAGCACCTTTTCATATGCTCATTGTCTATTTACATATCTTTTCTTACAAAATGTACATTCACATCTTTTACCTATTTTATTTAATTGGGTTGTCTTTTTATTTTTGGTTCATAAGAGATCTTTATTCTAGAAACAAGTCCTTTTAGGTGTATGAGTTGTGAATATTTTCTCCCAGTTTGTGACTTGAATTTCATTTTCTTAATATCTTTTAAGGAGCAGAAGTTTTTAATTTTAATGATGACCAATTCATCAGTATTTTCTCTTTGGGTTCGTGGTTTATGTGGCCAGTCCAAGAAATCTTTGCTTAACCCAGGTTGTGAAGATAATCATTTTCTTCTAGAAGCTTTATAGTTTCAGCCTTTACATTTAGGTCTGTAATCAATTTCAGATCAGGTTTTGTGTGATATGTAAGATAGGGCTCAAGATTTTCCCCCCCATACCTTTATCCATTTGGTTTAGCATCACTTAAATTGAATTGCCATTGTGCCTTTGTTGAAATTCCATTGACCCTTGTGGGTTTAGTTTTGGATTCTGTTTTGTTCCATTGATATATCTATCCTTATACCAATACCACACTGTCTTGATTACTCTAGTTCTTCATCCTGTTGTGAAATAGGATGATAACTGGAATCCTTACATTATCTATGAGGTAGTGTGAGTCTTCCAACGTTGTCTTTTTCTTTTCTTTTCTTCAAGATTATTTTGGCATGTAAATTTCATTTTAGAGTTAGTTTGTTTCTTCAGAAAATCTGTTAGGATTTTGATTAGGGTTACTTTAAAGCTATAGATCAATTTAAGAAACTTGACATCTTAACAGTGTTGAGGCTTATCTAAGAGAATGGTATCTCTCCACTTACTTAGGTCATCTCTAATTTTTCTGTCATGTTCTGTAGTTTCCAAGTAAAGAGGTCTTATCTTTAGTTAGAATTATTTCTAGATACTGTTTTCTTTTATGTTATGGTATTGATTTTTAAATTTTATTTTCCAATTGTTGCTAGTATATAGAGATACAAGTAATTTTTTGAATATTGGCCTTGTATCCTGAGGCGTTGCTAAATTCATGAATTGGTTTTAGTAGTATTTTATTAATAATAGATTTCATAGTGTTTTCTCTGCACATGTAATCCTATCATCTGTGAATAATGAGCTATAGTTCATCCTCTCTAACTTTTATACTTGTTGTCTTATAAATTGGCTATGACCTCCAGCGCAAGGTTGAATAGAAGTGTTGGAAGTGGACATCCTTGTCTTGTTTCTGATCTTAGAAATAAGAATTTAAATTCACCATTGAGTATGATGTTAGCTATAGTGTTTTTGTAGATACTCTTTACCAGACTGAGAAGATTTACTTCTCTTCCTAGTTTGCCCAGTTTTTTAAAATCATTATTAGGCTTTGAATTTTACCAAATGCATTTCCTGCATCTATTGAGATGATCTGGGTTTTTGCCTTTTATTCATTAATGTGTTTAATTATATTGATTTTTAAAGGTTTACCTTTTATAAACACTTGGTCATGATGTATTAACCTTTTTCTATATTGCTGGACTCAGTTTGCTAATGTTTGATAGAGAATGTGTCTATGTTCACGAGGGAAGTCAGTCTAATTTTCTTACGATGTTTTAGTCAGGTTTTAATATCAGTGTAACATAAAATGAGTTAGGAAGTTCTTTCTTTGACTGTTTTCTGAAAGAGTTTGTGCAAGATTGGTATTATATCTTCCTTAAATGTTTTGGTAGAATTCATCTGGACCTGGAGCTTTGAGGGAAGATTTTTAATTATTTGGATTTTTAATTTCTTCTTGTCAGTTTTGGTAAATTCAAGGATTTTTTTTTTTTTTTTTTTTTTTTCAAGGATTTTTTTTACCTTATCTAAATTACTGAATTGTCATTAGGTTGTTCATAATATTCTTTTTTTAACATCTATAGGACTTGTAGTAACGTTGCCTCTTCCTAAATATTGTTAGTCTGTGTCTCCTTTTTTTCTTATTTATTTATCTATCTATCTATCTATTTATTTATTTATGGCTGCGTCAGGTCTCAGTTGTGGTATGCGGGATCCTTTGTTGTGGTGCGCAGCCTCTTCGTTGCGGTGTGCCGGCTTCTCTCTAGTTGTGACTCATGGGCTCCAGAGCACGTGGGCTCTGCAGTTGGGGAACACGGGCTCTGTAGTTGTGGGGCGCAGGCTTAGTTACCGTGCAGCGTGTGGGATCTTAGTTCTCCAGCCAGGGATCAAACCCGAGTCTCCTGCATTGGAAGTCCGCGTCGTACTCTTAACCACTGGACCACCAGGGAAGTCCCTACTAATCTTTTCAAGTAATCATCTTTTGACTTTATCCTTATGGTTAATTTCTATATTGTGGTATTTGATCAGAGAAGGTAGCCTGCATTATTTCAAGTTAGAATCCATTTTGTAAAATGTGTAATGGGGGCTTCTCTGGTGGTGCAGTGGTTGAGAGTCCGCCTGCCGATGCAGGGGACATGGGTTCGTGCCCCGGTCCGGGAGGATCCCACATGCCGCGGAGCGGCTGGACCCGTGAGCCATGGCAGCTGGACCTGCGCGTCCGGAGCCTGTGCTCCGCAACGGGAGAGGCCACAACAGTGAGAGGCCTGCATACCGCAAAAAAAAAAAAAAAAAATGTGTAATGGGTCTAATTCATGATTAACCTCCCTTGTTTCATGTCCCATAAATACATTGTTCAAATTATATGTCCACACTAAATTTTTATCTGTTTTGATCTTTTGTTTTCTGAAGGATGTTAGTTTCCAACTATGATTGTGGATTTATTTCTTCTTGATTTTTTTTTTTTTTTGGCTTTCTATATTGGAAGCTCGTTTGTTAGTTGTACTACTGTATCTTATGTTTTTATGAATATGAACTTTTTTTACTAATAAATTCATATTAATTAATGAATTTATTAATATAAAGTCTTTCTACCTTAAGTTCTAATTTGTCTCATGTCAGTACTGCCATATTTACTTCTTTGTTTTTCTCCCCCTTTTAACCTGGCATATATTTTAAAATTTTGTTCTAGGTATTGTGTATCTCATGAACAGCATCAATCTAGACTAGAGTAAAAAAACATTTTTAAAAACAAGCAAAATTTAAGCTATTTACAGTTATTGTGTTTGCTGATGGCCTTCTTTGTACCCAGCTTTCTTGTTGCATTTCCCTCCTACCTCTCTCCCACCTTTTTACTTTCTTTCCCCTACCCTCCTTTCTCCAGCCCCACCAGTCCTCCCTCCCCAATTGTTTGCTAGCACTTCCTGTTCTGCTGGCAGGGAGAGCCTTTTGCAGAAGACCTCTAACTTTCTCTCATTGCATTTGGTTTCCTCTATAGGATCAATAAAGCAGCGCTGCTCAACCAGTGCAGCAACTTTCCCCTATGTAAGCCTCAAATCTCATTTCTGAATTAATGATTGTATTAGATTCAGTTCAGAAATGAGAAAACTAATTTTACAGGAGAAATGCCTATAACAGAGTTATTCATTTCTATATCTGTATCTTAGGAGGTGTGAGAGCCTCACCTCACAAGGTGTTTTAGACTCATGGTATAAGGCTCAGTAAGTATGAAATTTACATTTCAATTGGCCTCCCCTGTACCTTTTTCCCTCCTATGTGTGGAATATGTGTCATGCATTACTAGAGGGACACCTGGTCACAACTTTTAATAACAGTAAATCAATTGAGAGAACTTACCCCTGCTTTCATTCTTAAAGTTCTTTTGGGTTATCATAGAGAAAACTTCTGATTCTTTACCTCTCTCAAACACTTGCTATTATCCCCTTCCTCCCTTTTTGTAAACAATGAGCTGGGCTCAGGCTCACTGCCTTGGTGTAGGCCACAGTATTTAGCATTTAGTAATGTTTTGTTTTCCTTTTAATTGATTTATTTATTTTTTTTTTTGGTTACCTTGTATTTTGTCACAATAATTACTGGTTTTCCACTCAAGATGGTGATTAAATTTTGCCTTTAAAATTTTTATTTTAAGAAGGGGTATCACAAAATTGAGAAATGTGATGTGTATTTGAGGTTGGATGTGACCTTGGGCAAGAAAGTGATATGGCAATGAGTGAGATTTGAAATCTCCAACATTTCTCAGGCATCTCGATTATTTCTCTTTTTATCTGCAGTTCTAACTTGTCTAACAAGTGTTTACTGAGCATCTGTTTTGTGCAGAGGACTGTCCCAAGAATACGAGAAGTATGGTGTTCTCCACCTTGTAGTTCAGATTGGGAAGAGGACGTGTGTCTGTGTGGCAGTGGTGTGAGTGTACCTTGGTAACATGCCGTCCAAGCAGCCAGTGCGTCGTACTGACAGAAGCTGAGGTCATCTCTGGCTGGGGTCTTGAGGCCTTGGTTCACACTAATATTTTCACCCAGGTGCCCATCTCTCTTCCTAAATCCTCATCAGTTATGTGGGGTTAAGGGACTTTTGTTTGTAGGCATTTCTCTGAGAAGGTCTGTTTCCAAAAGGAAGTGTATCACATTGGTGGTTCTCGGAAGACAGCGTGGCTCCCAGAGTTGTGGCTCCAGCACCCCTGTGCTTAGCTGGAGGACCACTTAATTGTCCTGAGTCTCAGTTTCTTAATCCTTGTTGGCGATGATGAAATCCCGTGTTCTTCCTACTTTGTAAGGCAGCACATGTGGGATATGTTTGTGATGTGCATTTGTACATCAGTGTTATTTTTATAATAATCAGTATTTGAAATACTGATGGTTAATGCTTTTGAGGGTATTATGGGCGTTTAATTTTTTTCCCTATTTTTTTTCTAGGTCTTGATGCAGAACTTTATTATGTGAGAAATGATCTAATTAGTCACTACGCCCTATCCTTTAACCTGTTAGTACCCAGCGAGACAAATTTCCTGCACTTCACTTGGCATGCAAAGTCCAAGGTAAGAGAGCGGTCAACCAAAGATGCCAAGACAGGACCACCCAGGCCCAGAGGCTGAGGCAAGGACTGTATCTGAGGAATGGGCTGCCAACCACACAAGGGGGTCAGTGGGTGGTGGGCTGTAACAGTACTGGATCTTTTCAGATTTCTATTTTAAATCTTGAGCCTAGTCCTCTAGACTTTCTCAAATCCTTGAAAATGAAGGTAGTCATCATTTATGTGACTAACTTATGGCAGAACACTTACATCTTTTCAAGCTTTTCAAATAGGGATGTAGCTCTAGCTTGAAGAGGGGACAGCTGGACCTGTTAATGACTATGCTGTTACTGTTATGATGAAGTGATATGAGTGAGGGGTGGGGGAATTTGTAAGTTAGGTGTTTCAGACATGTTTGAGGTATTGGATATAGTTCTCCCATTTATGGAGAAGTGGTAAAAGTCACATACAGCAGACGTAAGCACCTGTGTGTAACTATGACGAACCTCTTGCCTGGTTTGCTTGTTCCTGAATTCTTCACATTTCTTCTGACTGTCTGGGCTCCTCTAACATGATAAGTTTTCTCTTAGGTCAGAGAGTGAGAGGCTGAATGTAGAGCCCCCCCCCCGATCAACTTCAGTTTCTTTTGGCAGCATTATATATAAGCTACTGAGTAGGGTTTTATTTGGGAAATAAAAATAGCTTTTGCTACTAAAAACAAATAAGAATACCTACTGTACAGTTTATTTTAAAATTATTATAAAGTGGTATTTGTCCTTATATTTGTTGCAGGTCATTTAAGTTTGATCACTTTAATATAGATCTTTTTTTGCCTACTTAGAAAACAATAATAGTTATTGGGAAAATTCAAATATTATAGAATTGTTTTAAGAACTGTTAAGACTTTGTACCTCTGTACCAAGAAGTAATCATTGTTTATAATTTGGTATACTTCAAAGCTCATTTCTTTTTCCTTTTTAAACAAAAAGGGGATTTTCTAACACATGTGTTGTACAGTTTCCCCCCTACCTGATACTATGTCTTGGCATCTTTCCATTTCTCTACTTTCCGATTTAACTCAGTCTCTTTAATGGCTCTATAATATGATATCATATGGATGTACGATGTATTGTTATTTGTTAAGTGCCTCATTGATGCATGGATTTTTTTTTTTTTTTTTTTTTTTTTTTTTGCGGTACGTGGGCCTCTCACTGTTGTGGTCTCTCCCGTTGCGGAGCACAGGCTCCGGATGCACAGGCTCAGCGGCCATGGCTCACAGGCCCAGCTGCTCCGCGGCATGTAGGATCTTCCCGGACCGGGGCACGAACCCGTGTCCCCTGCATCGGCAGGCAGACTCTCAATCACTGCGCCACCAGGGAAGCCTGATGCGTGGATTTTTAATAGCATTTTACTGTTTCAAACAATGTTTCCTTTCACTATTACAAATAGTTTCTTCACTTCATTTGGCAGGCAAAATCCATGGTAAAAACAATTGGTAGTTCATCTTTTGTTGCTGTTTCTAACTTTATTATTGATGAATATAGAAACAAAAAATATGTATGTGTGTGAATGTTTATGAGTATGTATGTATACATACATTAAGAACATCTTAATTTGTTAAGAAATTTTTGTGTACTTTTGGCATTATTTCTGAGTAGTACGTTGTGACCCGGAAGTGAAATGACTGGGTCAGAGACTGTGCATGATTAAAATTTTGATTGATATCGCCAAATTCGTTCTCCCTTCCCTCTCTCAAGATGGTACCAATAAGCCAACATTCCATACAAAGTGAATAAGAGTGCTTCTTTCAGTTCACCATTTAATACTAAATATTTAAGTATATTTGTTTGCCAGTCAGATAAGTAAAAATGATTATGCATATATCCACATTATTATATATACTCACATGTACATTAGAGAAACGTACACACATACACACAAATGCATTAAAACGTAGCTGCAGGAATGCTGTGATTAAAGTTGAATTAGCTTGGATCCTGGGTAAAGCATATGTGCCTTGCTGTCTAGAGCACCTCAACTGTCCAACATTATTGCCTTGGGGTATCCAAATAGGGGGGTGTTCTTTTAGGAGTGGATAGATCTCTTTAGGGTGAAATCTGCAAAAACAGAGGGAGAAATTTCATGTGAGCTAAGAACATATGGTAGATGGTAACTTGGATATACTGAAGTGCCAGCATAAATGATATAGGTAATTCAGAAAAGGTTCACCTGAGACATTTTAATCTAAGGTCTGTTAGTTTGAATGGGTAGTCACCTGGACTCTTCAATGAAACAGCTAACACATTTTTCAGTATTCTTATATAACATTGTGTGACATTATTATTTGGGGCGGGTAACTTTTAATTTTGATATAATTTCAAACATAGAGAAAATTATAAGAACAGTACAAAGAATTCTCAAAGAGTATCCTTTACCCAGGTTCACTAATTGTTACTGGTTTGCTCCATTTACTTACTTTATCATTCATTCGCTCATTCTCCCCACACTCACGCACACATACTTTTTTCCGTTGAACTGTGTGCAAGTGAATTGCATGCATTGTGTCCCTTTACTCCTAAATATATCAGTGTATATTTTCTAAGAACAGGGTTAGGAACTTAATATTAAAACAATACTATTATCTAAGCTACAGAACTCATATTTCATCAGTTATCCCAATCATGTTCTTTATAGCCCTTTTTTCTCCTGTGGCCTTTGTGTTTCTTGACTTTGACATTTAGGAACATACAGGCCAGTGGACTGTCCCTCATTTTGAGTTGCCTGAGGTTTCCTTATGGTTAGATTCCGGAATGTCTCCTTGGTGGTAACACTACAGCATTGCTGTCCTCCACAGTGCACACGATGTCAATTTGTCCCCTTACTGTTGATGTTAACTGTGATCACACAGTTCACCAGGTTTCTCCACTGTAAAGTTCTCTCCTTTATAATGAACAGGTAATCGTGGGGAAATAATTTGAAATTATATATTAAAATCCCATAACGCAACACCCTTTCAACCACTAATTTTTGCACCTGTGTTTAGAACTAGGTTTCACTTTTAGACAGTGTGATTGTTTCCTCTCACTGGAAGAGGTGATCTGCACTGGGTAGCCATTTGGTGGTAGTGCTGTAGAAGGAATTTAAACATTGTGGAGTGGCAGTCTTAAATTTTAAGTTCCCTTGCAACTCTGAGATCCATCGTTTCTGTGAATCTTTCAGGAAGAGAAGCTTTTTATATTCTTCAAAAAATTGATGGTTAGTCCTTTGTTACTTTTCCTATCTTTAATGTTGATGAATACGAAAACAAAAAATACATATATTTTAAAATAGTGAAAAATCTAATGAAATAGTAGAGATTCTATTCTGGGTAAGCTGCTGACTTTGAATAGGATGTGATTGTTTCTGGGCCCACTTGGGAAAAAAAATGCTGATATACCATGAGAATATTTTCTGGGCAAGTGTATGAGTAGTGACTTATGAATAAAAAGGCAGTGTGGGATGTGGCAGTTAGAATTGAACAGAATTAAACATTCTATTTTCATTCATTTTTAAAAATATACACTAATTTTTTTTTTTTTCATTTGGAGTGAGTTTCAGGGGTCTGACTGCTGATAGTGGGTGCCTGAGGAGTTTTAGGAGCCTGTCACAAGGAGGAAATTGGAGTGGAGGAGAGCAGATAGAAGAAGGGGCTCAGATGAATATATATGTTTGAACGGGAAGCAGTGTTGGCGTGGGTACATGTTGGATTAGGAGGAGCCTTGGTATAGCTCTTTTGTTCTTTCATGTTCTTCACATTATCTTGTAGAGCATCATTTCTAAACTACTTCTGTGGCGGGTATTAAATACCACCATTAATGCACATTTGGACTGCTCTTGCTGGTATGATAGTCCTCGTAAGGCAGAAGCTCCCTGACTTGTTGGAGGCCATCACATTTATTTACACGTCGAGGCCAGAAGCCTAGAAGGGATCCTCGACTCCTCCTTCACCTTCCCAGTCCAGATTATTCTCGCTCATAATTACACCTTAAATTCGTTTCCTATCTCTCTCGAGACTAATGCCTCATCCTTAGTTTGGGCTTTCATTGTTTCTTAACTAGATACAGAAATAGTCTTCTAACTGGTCTTGCCTCTGGACTGACCTCTTGCTGTACTCCCCGCAAAGCAATCCTAGAGCTCTCGGTTGCCATCAGAATAAAGTTCTATTTCTTAGGGAGCCTTCATGATCTCATCCCTGCCTTTTCTTTTTCTGCCTGCCCTCCTGCTAATTGTTTACTGCCATTTTTTTTGAGGGGGGGTCCTGGCAATTTCTGGAATGTCCTGTACCCTGTTACATTGCTGCTGTTTGCTCTGCTAGAAATGCCCATTCCTCATTCTTTACCTCATTAACTCTTTTTATCTCAAAACTTACACTTGGTGTCACCTCTATTTCATCTATGTCAGGTGCCCTTTTCTGTACCCACAGTGACCTTCTCTTTCCTCCTTCATAGCCCTTATCATACTCTAAGAATATTTTAGTAGTTGATTTTCTTGTCTGTCTCCTTCCAAGGTGCTGAGCATGTTAAGGCTAGGAACCTCTTTTTGTCCTTTTCTGTGTCCCTTGTGCCTGGTGTAGCACCTGGTAGTTAGTTACAGGTATTCCTTAACCAACTATGGAAGAGATGCACAGGTAGAAGCCACAGGGCACAGCTCAACAAATGGGGAACTTCTGAACAGTTAGAGCTTTTCAACGTTAGAATGTGCTGCTTTAGGAGTGGTGGATTCCTGTATCTAGAAATGTGAAAACGTAGGTTGGGTACACTTGACAAGCTAGTTGACAAACTAGTTGCACACCTGGGATTTTCCAGATATTTCACTCTGAATAAAGTTGTAAATTTGGAAAAATGAATGGAATTCATAGTTTGAATATATAGCTAAACTTATCTCACAGTTCATCTGTAGCAGGTGTAAGAATTTAGAGGAAAGTGCTAATCATGTTATATCTTAAAATGTTTTATAGTAAAAAACTAAGGAACGTGTGTACTTTAAATCTAATTTCAGGTTCAGCTTCCATTGCAGCTCCTAATTCCAGTTTTAGGTCATAATCTCTTCGGTGATTTTAGCACAGTTGTTTAATTGAAGTTTGTCTATTTTAAAAGTTAATCTTTTTTTTGTTTTTTTGTTTTTGTTTTTGCCGTCCACGGGCCTCTCACTGTTGTGGCCTCTCCCGTTGTGGAGCACAGGCTCTGGATGTGCAGTCTCAGCGGCCATGGCTCACGGGCGCAGCCACTCCACGGCATGTGGGATCTTCCCGGACCGGGGCACGAACCCATGTCCCCTGCATCGGCAGGCGGACTCAACCACTGCGCCACCAGGGAAGCCCTAAAAGTTAATCTTTTGAGTATTTCATTTATGCATATGGTACGAAATGCAAAAGGCATAGGGGTATACAGTGAAAAATAAATCCCCTACACCTTCCTAGTACCATCCCCAAGCAATCTAGCCACCTAGTTCCCCTTCCATTGGCAACCACTGTTACCTGATTCTACTCTCCCCTTCTAAAGATAGTCTGTGCATAGATAAGCACCTGGGTGTGTGTGTGTGTATTTTTTTGAAATGGGAAAATCATGCAAGGGGCTTGGAGAGACATGTTGGAGAGTTCTTCACCTGATCATGTTGGCTCTGGGATGCAATCAGGAACTTTCAGAAGGAGGGCCATGGCTCCCAGGCTCCAGCACTTTGTAGTTCTTGCTTTTTAAGAATTGCCGGAAGATGAGGTATTTGCTTCCAGAGATCTCCAGGCTTCTTGGTATTTCACTTCACATTGTAGATATTTTAACATTAGTTTTAACACATCAGAGCTTTTGATAATAGTGTTCTCCAGTGTATACGTGATTCTGTTTTATCTTGCCAAACAGGTTGTGGTCTTCTCAGAGGCTGGAGCTGTGTCTTATTCATGACATTGTGTCATACTGCCTTAGTGAGTGGTTGGTAAATATGATGGGTTAATTGCATTTCCAGATAGGATGAGAACTCTGGTGTTGCTTGTCTTTCACAAGGCCACACACTCAAAAAGAAAAAAAAAAAGAGACTACTGGTGGCTTTAAGAAATAATTAGTTTCTTCTGTATTCCAGTACATTCTCCAATATCCAGAAAAAAACATGCAACTGCATCTGTTAAGTGTCAGTAGATATTTTAGATAGCTGAAAGGCAAAAATGTACCAAAATGTAGCAGAATACAATCCCCACTCACTCCCATCCCATAGCTGATATCTGGTTTCAGGAATTCATCAATGTCAGGAGGGTCTGCAGGGAACTTGTCCAGAGTTCCTACAGCAGCCCTGGGGCTCAGCCTGCTGTATCGCCTGCAGAGTGGGGTTTCTGTGAGAAATGCAGCACTTCTGGTAATTTCAGAGGAATTAAAAGCCTATTTGGCTGTAGGCAAGTGTATTCACTTTAAATCTGTACTGTGTTCCAAAAGGAAGTGGCTTTACTCAGCAGCTGCCTCTTTGCAATTGCCATTTGTTTCCAAGTAAGGGAAGATTACCAAAAATGTTTATTTCTTAGCTTATTCAAATATTTATATTTTCTCTAGTTTCTTTTCTGAAGTATTTTGGCTCATTCTTTTTTCTGATAAACAACTGCTGTTCAGATTTCCTTTGTTCCAGTAGATTATAAATGTTAGCTTTAGAGCAGATCTGTTTCTTCAAAGGATCATTGGCAAGTGAGATTCGATATAGAGCGATACATGCCAAAATAGGAAAAAACTGGCCTTTAATAATTGGCAGTTTCTAACCCCAGAAACTGCAATTTAAAATTTTATATTCTGAAGGTTCCAGAGGGAGAAGAGAACTGCTTTGGAATGCCTTTCATGTTTAGGCAGAGAGCATCAAAAAGGGAGGAAGCAAAGGACAGGCATGGTGCTTTCACACTTCTTAGTGTTCCAGGCTGCTCTTGGCCAAAGGTTTGGGCTTTTCAGAAATCTTACTCAGCCCGTTCACCACCTCTCTCCATGCCCCTGACTCTACCCAGCTCCACTCACAAGCTTACTTCTCTCCCTCCTGCCCTTCTCCACCCCCACCCCCTGGCTGCACTGAGACTCTCCAGAGCTAGTCTTGTTCCCGCCCTCAGCACTGCAGATAAGGCCTTTGACCCTGTTTGCCGCTGGCTTTATCTGCTGCCCCAGGGGTTCTGGTCCCTGGCTAGCTGTGCCTCTGCTTGCAATAACTGAGACCTAGAATAAAGGAGACAGCAAGTGTGGGGAAGCATAATAAGTTTGGTTTTGAATCTGCCACATTTGAGAGCTGTAAGATTATTGGGTAGATATGTCTAGTAGGTAATTGGGCATATGGGAGAAAATGAAGATATAGGAGAGTGAGAGAGATGAGTTGATGATACAAAATCCCATCAGTGGTGAAGTGGGCTAGAACTAGTATACTAGGAGAGAAGGGTTTATCATTTGGAGAGGAGAACAGATCTCTCCTTGGGACTGGTGCGCAAAGGTTGAGTGTTCTAAACAGATCTGCCTGGAGCTGAAAAGAAAGGCAGAAAGGGGGTTCCTGTGTGCCAGCCACAGGGGACAAGAGCATTGTCCGAGAGAAGGGAAGTGGGGAGGGCAGCAGGTGGTGAAGCCGTGGATCCTGTGAGATTTGGAGTGAGAAGACTAGGGAGAGAGGGGTGAGTGGGGAAGGGATTGCTGAGCAGGATTAACGGCCTACGCTGAAATTGGGGATCATCTTTGTGTCGTAGCAACTTTCTCTTCCAGGTGTGATTTCCCCCAGCAGTGCTGGGCAGCAGAAGTAGTGTGAGAGGTGGTCAGAGTCCTGATGGCAGTACGACTGTGTCGGTAACTAGTCTTCTTTGGGGCACAATCTGGGGGAAAGTGAAACCAGGTCACTAGCTAGACTGGAGAGGATGGAAATAGCTTTACTGGCTATTGCATCCCAACTATGAGTATAGCCCTTGGCTTACAAATGTGCTTCATAAATGTTGGTTGAATCAGAGTGTTGGAGACAAAGAACCGGTTTTATAGGAATCAGATGTTATGATGGGATCTTTGATAGAGTGGGATTTTTGCATTTGTTTTGGTTATGGGGCAATTCTTCAGTACATAAGAATACTGAATGTTAATATTGAAGCCATCAGGAAGATGGCAGGAGACAGAGTGAGCCAAGCGCCCAGGCCTCTGCAGAGTCCCTGTGTGTCACTGATGATGTTGGCGTGAGAAATAGCCGTTATGAGTAGAAGTTGGGAGCTTCAGAGTATAGGGGGTTTTACATAAGGAAGGGGTGTGTAGGACCTAATGATTCTGAAAGAATGCTGACCCTACTGTCTAGGCCCTGAGGGTTGAGGGTTAGGAAAGCCAGTCTGGGGGAGAAGGTGGGGAAGACACTTGTGAAGAGGCTGAGAGTATGGGAGGCTGTTTAGAATAGTGGCGTTCCCAAGATGGGGGACAAAACAGAAGGGCAGCAGTATTGTTCTTGGCAGGGCATAGGAAAGCTTGTGTCAGAATCTCTGGGGTCAGTAGGCTGGTGCTTACGGGGAAGTGTAGCAGGGCCTAGGGTAGCTACTCTGGAATGATTGCTGATGCCACTGGGGTCTGTGTTTATTAAAGGGGACCTGTGCCAGACTGACAGGTGTGTCATCTTAGTTATTTTATTTGATCCTCATAACATGGTTATACTAGCTTCATTTTATAAAAACTGAAACTCGGAAAAGTTAGTAATTTACCTAATGGTCACACAGTCTCATGGTTCTAATCCAGTTCTTGCTGACTGTGCTTAATTTTTTTTTTCATGCACTTGCCCTTCATGTATTGCCCTGTTTAGAGGTAGCATGGATATAGGGATATAGCCAATGCATTCTCTTAATGTTAGTCAATGAGTGTTGCTGGGAAAGCCTGTCCATCCTGGGCCCAGACTTTCTGGGCTGCAGCTCTCTCTCACCCCCTGGTGGCAGTGATGGTATTTCAGCCTGCTAAGATGAGAGGGAACACTTCTAGCCAGGGTGCCACTAAGTCATTGATGTGCAGCAGCAAGAACATTCCCTTTGTTGTGAACGTGGCACTTACCGAATACAGCCTTCAACAATTGTTTGTATACCTATCTTAACTGTAAAGCAATACTTTAATATTTGCATACTCCCTACAGCGTTCTGGGACTTTCAAGTAGCGTGTGAAAAGAGAAATCCAGAGGGGGAGTTAGTCATTGGATTGAGCCCTTCTTATCCATGGTTTAAACACCTCCTGACCCAGTTAATACTCAGGTGTCCATCCTTTCTTTTATAATCTGGAAGATTACTCTTTCCCTGTTTCCTCTTTGTTAAGTCCTTTTTTTGTTGGTTTTTTTCATTAGCATATAAACATGTTTGAGTATCTTCCATTGAAAAAAGAAGAAAGAAGGGCTTTGAAATCTACCCCACCACCCACCCCCAGCCCTGCTCCCCACCATTACCTGATTACATTCTTCCTAGTTAAGTTTCTTGAAGAACGGTTTCTTGGACCTCTTTTCTACTACTGTTTTCCTAACCCACTGCCCTTTGGCTTCTGCCAGTCCCAGCCTCCACCAAAAAGCCCTTGTGACCACTGAATGGGAGAGGGGTACCATTCTTATTGAGTCCCCAAGGGCAGGACAAAGAGTAGTGTGAAATATAAGGCCTCACTGAAGGTCTTGAAGGTGGCAGCCATTCTGAATTTCACCTGTTGCTTTGCACTTTGAACTCTTTCTTTCATAAACATCTCTCTAGCAACAGGATATATTTATTGATTGATGCTGATTGGTTCTATTGAGACACCTGTGTAGGCCAGGCATTGATAGAGAATATTGGTGTTCCCAGGACATCTTCCTAGTCATCCCTCTTCCTTTCCTGATTCTGAGTCACTTGAGAAATAGATCCAGAGGTTAGATGGGCATCCAAACATAAACTTTCTCAGTGGTGAAAGCTGGACTAGAGAATGTGGCTTAGATATTCTATGAGAAATTTGTACCTTGGAATCTGCTTGTGAGGTGAGTGGGTCTGTAGAATAGACCTTCATTCCAGTCACATGCAGGCCCTCAGAGCTTGGCTTTTATAAAATAGAGAAGACATTGGTGACTAGTCATGGTCTGTAAATTATACATCTCAGCCCCTTGGCTCTTCATATCTATCTGCCTCTCCAGGGCTTCTCTGTCAGTGGCTGTGGTCCTCAGCAGAATTTCTGAATCCTAGATGGCAGATTGTACAGGAGAGTGGGGGTACTGTTCTGAGCATGAAATAGAGGGTGGCTTACTGGATTGAATTTTTATCCAATTGAAAATTCCTAGGAACAAATGCACAAACATAACAAGATAGAAACCGAGTCATAACTACAGAGAACAAGCAGATGGTTACCAGAGGAGTTAGGGTAGAGGGGGACGAAAGAGATAGGTGAGGGAGATTAAGAGGTGCAGACTTCCAGTTGCAAAATAAAAGAGTCAAGGATACGAAATTTACAGTGTGGGGAGTATAGTCAATAACTAAACAATATCTGTGGTGACGTATTGTAACTAGACTTATTTTGGTGATCATTTTGAAATGTATAGAAAAAAGATTACTGTTGCATAAATGGAACTAATATAGTGTTGTAGGTCACTTATACTTCAAAAACAAACAAACATACAAACACATAGAAAAAGAGATCAGATTTGTGGTTACCAGAGGAGGTGGGCAGGGGGAATTGGATGAAGGCAATGAAAAGGTACTACAAACTTCCAGTTATAAGATAAATAAGTGCTAGGGATATAATGTACAACCTTATAAATAGAATTAACAATGCTGTATGTTATATATGAACATTGTTAAAGGAGTAAATTCTAAAGAGTTCTTATCACAAGGAAAAATTTTTTTTCTATTTCTTTAATTTTGTATCTATATGAGATGATAGATGTTCCCTAAACTTATGGTGATAAGCATTTCATCATGTATGTAAGTCAAATCATTATGCTGTAACCGTTTTAAACTTATATAGTGATATATATCAATTATATCTCAATAAAACTGGAAGAAAAAAATAAACACACCCCCAAGACAGTAATCTAATGGGTCATGTAAGAGGCAATGCAGTCTGGTGGGGAAAAGTCTTAGAATCAGACGCAGCTGAGCTGGATTCCCACTCTAGCTACTTTGCATATATTCAACTTCCCTGGCTTGGTTTCTTCCAACTGTTTAAAACAAAAGGAACATTCCTAGCACTGTTTCTGACAATTTGGACTTTTTAAAAAATAGCTAGATTATTTGTTCTTATGAAAGGCTCATGCATTCATTAGTTAATGACCTAAATCAGTGAGGTCAAGCTGTTGGTGCCTTTTCTGTTATGATGGATCCAGTTTGTTTATTTCTCCATTTTACAGGTTGAATATAAGCTGGGATTCCAAGTAGACAATTTTGTGGCTATGGACATGCCCCAGGTCAACATTTCTGCTCAGGGGGAAGTTCCACGCACTTTATCAGGTGAGTCTCAGTGACAGAGTTTAACATACTGTTTTTAACTGTGTCCCATGTACTCTCAAAGAACAGTTAAACTACTGATAATGTATTCTACGCACACACGTAGGTATCAGACGCATAAGTACTTTGAAAAGTAATTTTTTTAAATAGGGGTTATTTGGACTGTTTAAACCATTTCCTCTTTTCCAACCCTTCCAGGACTGTCTGCACTCAGCTCTTCTCTGTCTCCTTGGCCCCCAGCGGGGTCCCTTTGTCTGGTCTTGTTTCTCTTCTGTTAGTTCCCACACTGCAGCCCTGATAACCGCCGAACACTCACTTCCGACCATGTGATATCAAGCCCCTCAGTGCCCCCACCCCAGTCAGCTGAGTACATTGCACACTCCCCAGCCAGTGTGCTGTGTTTACATCTGCCCCTGCCTGCCTGTCTAAACCTTATTGCTGCATTTGCCCCAGTGTTCCAGCAGTGCCATGCTACATGTAGTTCTCAGAGCCATGCCTTTGCACAAGCTGGTCTCTGTATTTGGAACCATTTTTTCATCTTTCCTGCTTGTGAATTTCTATTCATATTAAATATTCTGCAAGACTCAAAATCTGTACTCTCCTTTTCCTGCCTCCTCTCCCTCCATTTGTTAACTCTTCTGTATTTAACTGTTTTGAACTGATCACATTATCTTGTAATTCTTTCTTTCTCCCTCTAGCCTGTGCCACCCTGAGGGTAGGAGCTGTCTTTTTCAGCTATCTACCCTGGGTGCCTAGCATAACATCTAGAACAGGATAGGCACTCAGGACATGTCTGAGTAAATCATTTAAGTGTCATATTTACACCAATTTAACTACTTTTGAGCCAGCCTTTTGAGAGAGGCTTCTGAAGATGTGAGATTTAAAGAAAACGAAAAATTTTTAAACTTGACAGTATAAGCCCCAGTGTTATGGAACTTTTTTGACAGTCTTACTCACTGTTATTTGTGACATTCATTAATCCAAGCTTTAAGAAAACATGGGAAGGCTGGTTAAATTTTATGGGCCAGTAAAGAAATTTAAAAATGCCCATATTATTCATACGCTGATGTAGATGGTAGAATGATGTATTCTAAATTTGTAGAAAAAGAGTCTTAAACTGAAAGATTGAAAAAAAAAAAAAGTGCACCAAAGTCTGTTATCCCCTTGCTTACATTAATTGATTAAAAGCCAGTTTCTGTTTAGAAAGGTTTTCTTTTTCTTTTTAATTCATAGTTGAGAATTTATCAGTTTCATTTACAGGTTTATTTTTAATCTCTTCATTAAGAATAATACATAATTGCATTTTGGTGGTGAATTGTCTTTCCTTTTTTATCAAGTAATTTTTGTTATTACTGTTGATTGTGACTGATGAGGTAGTAGGGTTTGCCTTATGATTCTGTAGCTTTATTGTAATAAGAGAACTTATGAGACAAATTGATATATTAAAAATCATGAGCAAATTTGAAAACAATTCTCTTCCTTTATGTCTTGGTTTGTTCTTTAATGCTAACTTTTATATCTGTAATGAATGAAGTACTTAATGTCCAAAGCTGTGTAGTCTAAAGATAAGTTCTCTGAAAGTTTCTGCTTAGTATGTTATGTAAATGTATTATTTGTAGTTTTATTGAAACAAAAATAACTTCTAAATTATTCAATGGGCATTAATGTTGATTTTTAGAAAATTAAAATATTTTTTCTTTTTTAAACAGTGTTTCGGGTCGAGCTTTCCTGTACTGGCAAAGTAGATTCTGAGGTTATGATACTAATGCAGCTCAACTTGACAGTAAATTCTTCAAAAAACTTTACAGTCTTAAATTTTAAACGAAGGAAAATGTGCTACAAAAGTAAGGAATTTATTTACCAAAGCATGAGTTTTATATAGATGTGAGAAGGTCAAAAATAGATTTTGTCATCTTTTTACAGATTTGTGATCAAATCTTGATTATAGTTGCAAGTGAGAAAAGAGAGCACTAACTGATGAAATTCCAAAATAATCACCTAGATAGCTTGTAGCCAGGAATCTCATTCAGGCTTCCTGCTTTCTCAAAATTTTCATCAGAATTGCTAAGGATGTTTTCCTTTAGGAATGTGAAATAGCACTAGTGGCTGAAGAGGTAAAGAAATCAGGTAATTTTGATAGGGACCCCTGAGTAATGGGGTGTTAACTATGTTTCCTTTATGAATTACCATTATGTAGAAGAATTGCCCTGGGGCCAGAAAGACCTGCGTTAGAATTACAGCTCTGCTCTTGACAGGATAATTGGAACAGGTGTCTTAACCTAAGTCTCAGTTTTTTTCATCTGTAAAATGGCATAATAACCTGTTTCAAGAGGTTGGTTGGTTGGTTGATTTTAGATTAATTGAAGCTAATAACCTGAAACTTAGAATACCACATGTGGGTACTTAATACATGTTGGTAGTTTTTGAATAATCTGTTGCTCAAGAAATTACAGTGGATATGAAAGAGCTTCAGCATGCTAGGTCGTAGATCAAAGAATTTTAGAATTCTCCTTAAAGATTATCTAGTCCAACCCACTCACTTTAAGTTCCAGAGAGATTAAAGTGACCTGAATTTACAAAGTCACATTGGTAGAGCCGGTTAGTATCTAAGATAGGAAAAAAAAAAAGCTAAAGAAAACCCCTCTAAACTTGCTGAGTGCTTACTGTGTTCCAAGTGCTTTACACACATTAAACCCATTTAATGCTTATAGCAGCCCTAGGCAGTAGGTTCTCTCATTATCTCCATTTTCTGAGGAGCAAGCTGAGGCTCAGAGAATCCAACCAACTTGCCAAGGCCGGACAGCTAAGTGGTGGAGCTGGGTTGCAAACCCGTGCTCTTGCTTCTTTGGCTTCTTTGTCAAACTGTCTCTTAACACATTTCCTAGTCAAAGTTAGTGCTGAGTGTTATGAGAACGCCTGAGGCTAGCACATGAGTTATAATGGCTAATGTCCAGATAACATGCCAGTAAAAAAGCTGTACTGCATTAGAATGGGCATTTTTTAAGCTCTAATTTAATCTTTTAATTAGAGTAAATATAAAGTAAACAGTTACTCTCCATGTATATTTTTCCCAGTTTTATTGAGATATAATTGACATACATCACTGTATAAGTTTAAGGTGTACAGCATAATGGTTTGATTTACATACATTGTGAAATGATTATCACAATAAATTTACTTAGCATCCATCATTTCATATGGATACAATAGAAAGAGAGAGCAAAAAAATAAAAAAATTTTTTCCTTGTGATGAGACCTCTTAGGATTTACTTTCTTAACAACTCTCACATATATCATACAGTTAACATATTGTGTTAAATAACATATAAAGTACACCGTGCTGTACGTTATATCCCTAGTGTTTATCTTATAACTGGAAGTTTGTACCTTTTGACTACCTCCTCCAGTTCCTCCTCCCTCCTGCCTCTGATAATAACAAATCTGATCTCTTTTCTTACGATTAAAAAAAAAAAATTGATTCTTTAGATTCTATATACATATAAGTGAGATCATAGAATATCTCATAGTCTTTCTCTGTCTTATTTCACTTAGTATAAGACCCTCAAAGTCTATCCATGTTGTTGCAAATGGCAGGATTTCCTTATTTTTTATGGCTAAATGGTGTTCCATTATGTGTGTGGGGTGTGTGTGTGTGTGTGTGTGTGTGCACGCACATGTGTTTTCAGCACTTCTTTATGCAGAATGGACATTTTTAGTCTATGGCCACACCACCCTGAATGCGCGATCTCGTCAGAATGGACATTTTTAAAATGAAAAGTTAGTCCCTTGTTAGCTTTGGTGTTTTGATACATTTGTCAGTTCTTACATATCCAGTTATACCTTCATGTAATTTTAAAGCCAAAGAAGACTTCAGAGACACTAGTTCAACCTAGTCATTATATAATATGAGGAGACTGGGACCTGGAGTGGTCACCTAAGCGTGCATAGGCAGTCAGTGAGGAATGCAGAATAGGTGGTTCCTGGCCCCTAGGGAGGTGGCGCTGCCTGTACCACGGCACTTCATCTGTTAGTGCTTAAAGGCAGAATGTTGGTCAAGTGTGACGGGGTCTGTGGAGCCCACTAAGGTTAATGATTAGCCGATATTCAGAATAATCCCATACCTTCTCCATTTTCTTTAATATATACATGAAAATTAACAGTTGATGTAATTTTCTATTCTGTTTTAGACTTAAGTTTAATATAGTACCACCCTTTTTATTTGGTGGTCATACTTCTGGCCACCCTAATCATCCGGTTTACATTCGTGACTCTTTAATATGTGATCCTAATACATTTATATGATTTTCCAGCTTACTACATTTTGAAAACTGTCTGCCACAGAAAACATACATGTACTGTATATGTTAATGGGTGTTACTGGGAAGAAAATGTTCCTTTATGAGGGTGTAAATTATTGGATCAGACAGGTTTTGTTACTCTGAAACTCCTCAGAGCCTTTGCACTCTGCTAATGTGCACTGTGAACCTCCACAGAGGTTATAATATGTAGCTTTCCCCAGACTTCTTGACCACAGAAACCCTTTTTCGTTGAGCATCTATCTGTAAGTAATACCCATTGGCTAATATAGGCGTAGACTATTGATTGATGAATATAGTGATGATTACCAGAATAGTAATATAGCATTTATTATATATATATATATATATATTTTAACATCTTTATTGGAGTATAATTGCTTTACAATGTTGTGTTGGTTTCTGATGTATAACAAACTGAATCAGCTGTATGTATGCATATATCCCCATATCCCCTCCCTCTTGCATCTCTCTCCCACCCTCCCTATCCTACCTCTCTAGGTGGTCACAAAGCACTGATCTGATCTCCCTGCGCTATGCAGCTTCTTCCCACTAGCTATCTATATGTTTATTATCTTGCAACAAATACCTTGTTACTTAGTTCAGGGACTTTTCTGTTAGAACATAAAGCTATGTGAGAAAAAATTCAGAAAATATAATTTGGTATTTAAGGATTTTCATGGAAAAGAAAGAATTTCTAAAGCATCTTTTATCTCCTTTTTAATTTAGAACTTGAAGAAGTAAAAACTTCATCCTTGGACAAAAACACTAGCAGAACTATTTGTAAGTGTTACTGTATTATCTTTTTCCATCATTAGGGATGAAAAATGATGGATTGCAAATGAACATGGTTTTGTGTAGCTTGGATGTTTTGTGGTTGCCAGTTTGTCAGAAGATTAAATGACGCCATGCTGCTTATTTCACTGATGTTTTGTAGATAGGTATGTTCAGATGAAACTATTAGAATATTGAAAATTTTGTAAAGCAAAATTCATACATATTTCATGTGATCTAAAAAACTTCTTTAAGCAAGAATTTATATCATCATTTCAAATGATCATAATTAAAGTATGAACGTGAAATATGTGTAAGATCTTCATCTGTTTAACAGAAGGATAGAAAATCTAATTCATGGCCTGGGTAACCCTCAGCTAGTTTCATCCAGGTGAAAATACAGGCTTAAATATCCACATTGTTTAAACCTACAGAGCAGAAACTTGAAGGAGATTTTTATTTTTTGATAATGGTTGTGTAAGGTAGTATAACTTAGACTTCTTCTTCCTTTTCTGACATGGATACATTATTAACTCCTACTCTTCCTGAATTTAATAGCAGTATCTTAAAATGTTACTAGATTCTTTTTATGGAAGTAAACTAAAACAAAATCGGGGGAGGGAATTTCAAGTATGCAGAAGTCAAGAGAATGTTTTGATGAACCCCCATGTGACCATCACCCTGCTTCAGTAATGATCAACATTTGCCAGTCCTGTACCGTTGATTCCTTCCTCCTTTTTCAGTTGGGTGCGTGGGTGGGGAAGGATAGAGTAGTAATTTAAAGCACATCTTAGGCATCATATCATTTCACCCCATAAATGTTTCAGGGTAGGTAATTTTTTAAAAGGCCATTAAAAAAACAAGCCACAATCACCCAACACCTATTCACTTGTATTTGATTTATCACATGTAACAAAATTAACTCCTTAATATCTTCTGATAGCTAGTCCATGTTCAAATTAACCTGATTGTCTCAAAATTGTCTTTGTATAGTTTCTTCCCTGAATCAGGATCCAAATGAAGCCTACACACACTGTATTTGGTTGACATGTATTTTATATTAATCAGAAACCACCCCCTTCCCTTCAATGTCATTTATTTGTTGAAGAAATTGAGTCATTTGTCTCACAGAATTTTCCACATCTGCATTTTTGTGGTATCATTTAACATGTTTTTTTCTCTTCTAAACTGGTAGTTAGATTTTGTACTTCGTTAGGTTGAGAACTAACTCTTGGCTAGAATAGTTCATAGATGGTAGTATGTGCTTCCTATTTTATCTTTTTTATCGCCTCAAGAGGCACAAAGCATCTGGTTGTCTCAAAGTAGACCATTTTTGAAGGTAAAATAATATGAGATTTGTCTGCCTTTTAGAAATATTTCATTTGGATTTGTCTTTGAGAAGAAAATAAAACTATTTTTTAAAATATTGCTGCTCTCCAACTTTACTTGTAAAATTCTGGTGATTTTATCTGTCTCTTTTATGCTAGTAGGGTTATTATTTCTGACAAGCAGAATACAGTATTGCTTATCCTTGGTCTCTGTCTGCCTCTTCGTTGCTCCCTCTCTCCTTCCCTCCCTTTCTGTGTATTCATCCATCTAACTTTTACTGAGAGGCTATGATGTGCCAGGTGGTATGATTGAGGCAGAGGATTAAACTGAACAAAGCAGACTCTGTAAGCCCCCATGGGTTTCTAATGTAGCAGAGGAAATGGAGTTGCAGTACCAGTGACAACAGTATCTTGTGGCAGGCTGTGATGAGGCCAGCACAAGGGGCTTTGGAAATCCTGAGGAGGGGGCAAGTAACCTCCTCTGGGAATGAGGATGAGCTTCCTGAGGAGGGTGGCATCTCGTCTGAGACCTGAAGGGTGACTAGGTGGTGGCAGGTGAAATGTCAAAGTGAGGGAATGGGAACAGTGCATACACAAGCCTTGGAATTTGGAGGTAGTCAGGCGGGGCGCATTTGGGGACCTGCCCAGCAGAGCGGTACCCTCTCCTCTGCCTTGGAGTGTGCTGAGATGGATACTGCCAACATCAGCCTTTGGGACCTTCCTTTCCCACCCCTTCAAGGTTGAACGGCCTGTGCCATTCTTAAGGAAAGTCATACCTTCATTCAGGCTGCTGTCAAGTCTAGCCGCCCTAGAAGCCATTCGGTCTCTCTGCATTGATCTGTTCTGGTTTATTATTTGTTGATTCAAAGTTTAACTTTTAGAAAGCAATCTTATTTTTAAGTTTTTGAAAGCTATGACTTTTATCTTTTGTCCTGACCTATCCCCATAACTCCACATTTGTATTTCTGTCAATTTGACATCTCCATGTAGATGTGTACTAGGTACTCTTGGACAAAACAAAACTCTTGATTCTCTGTTTCCCCAACCTGCTTCTTTTTTCTGCTTGTAAAGGTACCTTATCCACCTAATTCTTTAAGCCAAAGCTTTGCTTCCTCTTTTTCTTTCTACCCCGGTTCAATCCATTAGCAAACTCTGTTGACTCTGCTTCCCAATCCGTGAACTTCTCACCTTCACCATAACACTCCTGTCCAAGCCACTGCTCTCTCTTTCTTGGACTGCTGTAGTAACCTGATTTGTTCCTGCTTCTGCTTTTGCTCCTCCCCACAGTATTCTTTATACAGCATGCAGAGTCATCTTTGTTTCTTTTATTTTCACGTATGATCATGTGTATCATTCCTTTGGTTGAAGCCTTGCAGTGACTTCCCATATCATTTAGGATAAAATCCAAATTCTTCACTAGAATTCTGATGTGAGTACTCATCAAAACTTACATGAATCTCCAGTTACACCAGTTCTGTTTCTATTTCTCTGTCTTCCATTCTGCTTGCTCTTATCATGTGGATCTTTGTTTCTGTGTCTCTTTCTCAGTTGTTTCTGTGTGTATGTATATACATGTGTCTCTGTGTCTTTGAATTATTTCCCCTATTGCTGAGGCTTTCTTTCTTTTTGAATAGTATTAAGGTGACTGTTATTTTATTTCATGAGTATAGTCTTGTTTTCCTGCTTTTATCTTTAAAAACAGATAAGCAAAATAATTTCTGTTACTCTCAAAAGTGAAAAAGATGAAAGGTTTGTTTGTTTTAGCTGTGGGTCGCTCTACTGTATATCCCTCCCCCTGTGAGTTAGTGGTCATCGGCAACAAAGATGTCTGATCTCTCCGTGTCACTGTTGAGGAAGGGTCTGTAGAGCTTGCTGTCCAGTATGGTAATTACTAGCCACGTGTGGCTATTTAACATTAAGTTAATTGAAATGAAATAACATTAAAACTTCAGTTCCTCCATTGTACTAGCAACATTTCAAGTGCTTAATAGCCACAGGTGGCCAGTGGCTGCTGTATTGGAATGCACCCTATAGAGCATTCCCCTATTGGACAGCACTGCTATAGATGTTTTATTATATGTATACCACTTGTAAATTTTACTCATTAACCAAAAGTTCTATTTAAAATCCCTCTTTTACTTCAACAAAAACACTTTTTAAATTGTGTGAATTTATATCATCATGCTACTGGTAACATCTTATCAAAGAATGGACACATGAAATGAAAATGTTTTACAAAGAACAGGGTACTCATTGTGTATATTAGGTCATAAAGCAATTGATGATATTTGTTTAAAAAGCTTAATGTGCTGTTCATTTTTATTTCAGATGATCCTGTACATGCAGCTCCAACCACTTCTACACGTGTATTTTATATCAGCGTAGGGGTTTGCTGTGCAGTAATATTTCTTGTAGCAATAATATTAGCTGTTTTGCACCTTCATAGTATGAAAAGGATTGAACTGGATGACAGGTATCGTATATATTTTGGGAAAGGAAAAAAATAAAAGCAGTTGTTTGCATTTACATGGGAGCCCACACACACCCATGCCCACTGGTGCACAGTGGTGCAGGGGAAGAAGGGTGGGAGGCTTTCCCTAGCCAAGGGAAAAAATACTTGAAAAAATACTGTCTTTGTGTTTCTCTAATTTTATTTTTAAAAATCTGTGAAGTCAGAACTTAGTTTATTAGTTGGTGGAGAAGTAGTAGATATCAGTTTTTTCCCTATCGCCTTTGACATGACTCTCTTCTAGACTCTTAGTACCTTTTTGAAATAGCCCTGTTTCTTCCTCCTAGTTTGTCCCTCCTCCATCACTATCCATCCTTCTATCCATCCATCCATCCATCCAATTTATTAACATTTATTGAGAACCTGCTATGATTTAAATCATTAGTTCTCAACCTGGTCACACATTAGAGCCATGGGTAAGCTTTTAAAATAAATCAGAACTTAGGTACCCCCTTCCAGAAATTCTGATGTCATTGGTCTAGGGTGGTGTTTGAGCGTCAGTATTTTTCTTAGAGCTTTCTGGATGAGTCTAATGTGTAGGCTTTGAGATACACTGGATTAGATGTTATGCTAAGCGCTAGGAATAAAAAAAAAATAATGATATACTTCATGGCTTCAAGTATTTAATCTTTGACATTAACCCATATTATAAAAGTTTGTAAATTTGATGATTGTGGTATGTGTATTATAGTGTGGGAATAAAACAAGTGCCCGTCCCAGCCTGGGTGAGTCAAGATGACCAGGAGGACGTTATAGCCAGGATAGGGTGAGAGGTAAAGATGGAATCATAGACAGGTTTATTTTCCTAGTGCATAGTTCTCGTTTCCCTCCTCAGTGATTCCCAGTTGCTGACTGAAGACATTCTCAGCTTCGTGACTTGGCTTTCAAGGCACCCTCCTTTACAGTCTGGAGATGAGCCTGCCTTGTTTCTCATCCTTACTTCACGCTCCAGTTAAATGATTATTTGTTCCTCACTTTTGCCCTACACTTTGCCCTCCAGGACTTTTGTTCATGCTTTCCTTTGCCCACAGGGCTCCCTGCATTTTCCACTGGTTCAAACCGTTCTTCACATTTCAACTCCATTGCCGTCTCTTCTATGAACTCTTTTTTAAGCCTCCCAACCATCAATTTCTCCCTCCTCTCTTTGTCTCTCTCTCCTTCCCTCTCCGTTTCTCTGTCTCTCTCTCTGGTAGCAATTATTTTACTTTTTCCTTCTAAAATCAGTTTTTGTGTATTTGTCTCTCCTGCTGGAATGTAAGCTTTTCCCATTTAGGGAACAGTGCATCTTACTGCTGACTTCCCAGTCCTACGTGGTGCCATACATACAGTGGGTAAGCATATGTGTGGCAGTAACAAAAGCACAAGGGGATGGGGATCTTGGTTGGATTAATTCCTGCCCCTAACTACTCTCTGTCCCCTCTGTTACCCTTTCTTTATCTGAGTAGAGAAAGAAGAGGGAGGAGGTCAGAGTGAGAAGGGAAATTCACGGGTGGGGTGTTTCAGAGTATGTTTTGTATATATGGTTGTGTTACTTACAATCGGGTTTTGTAGAGAAAGTACTGAGGGGGAAGTGAAGTAACAGGAACATTTTGATGGGACTCTGAGAGAGGATATGGCAGAGTTAGAGGTCACTGGAAGGCATGGCATTTAGTAGTCTGTCTTGATAAACACATTCTCCTTGAATGCTTGCTTGTGGGTGGGTGGGGGGCTCTGAACCCACAGAGATCAGTGTTGTGCAAGAACTTCAGAATCCATGGGGCTTATACCTTTGCTGCTGAAATAATTTGTTACCACCCATGAATTGGTGTTCCAATTCTCTAGTTTTCAGGCAGATGTTTCCAGACATTGCCTGAATAGAAGCAGCTTTCATCATCACTTGTTTTCAGAGTACAGCCTAGTGGTTAAGAGCATGGACTGGAGCCAGCACATCTCTGAATTCTGTCTGTGCTACAGGCCCAGATAGAGGAAGTTTTGTAGCTGCTTTATGTCTCAGTTTTCCTCATCTCTAAAGCAGAGATGATCATGGCACATACTTTGTAGGCGTGTTGCGAAGTTTTAGTGAAATAAAAGTGTAAACTCTTAGAACAAGCCTGGCATATAGTAAGTGCCATTATTATGATTTTTCTTTTCATAAAGTTGCAGTGTGTTGGTAGTGATGGACTAATTTCTTCTTCATCTCTTTCCTGTTCTACTAGCTGTTATTTATTACATGCCAGGCAAGCTAATAGTGGTGACTAGAAAGTTCCCCTCCAGTAATCTAATAGCATTTAAGAGACACTGCTTCTTCCCTCTGTGCTGGGGTCACTGAGTTAACAATGGCTACCATTTCATTGAGTGCTATTTACCAGTACTGTACCAAGCACTTTACATGTATTATCTTATTTGACACTCACAGCCACTTATGGGTATGGTACTGTCCTTGTTTTAAAGATAAAGAAACAGGCTTGAAGAGATTAAATAACTTTTTCAGGGTTGCACTTCTAGGACCAGGGCCGAGCAACAGGAGGGACTCATTATTGTTGTAATAGCTGTATTGTAATACCTCAGTACTGTAATTGTATAAAGCACTTGTTATATGCCAGGCACTGTTCCATGTGCTTTTACATCCATTAATCCTCTTAATCCTCACAGCAGCCCTGTGAGGTTTGATGGGACCCATGGCTCCATGGAATTGCACAGGGATGGTACAGAGTTCTTCCATTCCTGACACTCAGGAACCAGAGTCCTCTTATACACAGAGCTTATTTAGAGGCAGAGAATAAAACTGCCTGAGGTGTGCTCATGCCAGGGGCAGTTGGAGCCCAAGTGTGTGACTTTCCCTCTCCTGACACTATAAGCTCATCTTCTCAGTCTCTGTGTTGTGCCAGATGAGTGTATTCTGGAGATGCAGAGCTTTTGTAAAGTCCTTCCACAGAGGGATTGATCTGCCCCCTGTCTATACTGTAGTCTTTCCCTGTTAGCTTGCAACTATAGGAGAGTTCACTCCTTTGTGGGATACATGAACTTGTTATTTGGCAATATCTTCATTTTCCATTATCTGCATTGCCCCATCACCCTTGCCATTACTGGTGACAGGGTCCCTTTTATTTCCCCTTATTCATTTCTGTATTCCCCTTATTCAGTGTCTAACAGGTATCACTGAATGAATGTTGCATGAAGAATTTGTTGAATGAGGAATGAGTAGAGAGAGACAGGAAACCATTCTGTTAGAGCAATAATTCTTTCCCTCTTTCAGTATATATCAATAGCTCATGTCAGCAGCAACTCTTCTGTGTGGTTTATAGCTTTCTATTCCAAGGAAGGGTGTTTTTCTCTGTTTATTGATTGATTGATTCAGTAAGTGTTAATTGAGCTCTCACTAAGAGTTGGGCCCACTTGAGGCCTCTTGTGCCAGGCCCTGGCTTAAGTGCTGGGAAGGGAGGAGTGAACAAATAGGTACCTTTCCTGCCCTCGTGGAGTTTACAGTCTGCTTGGGCAAGATAGATATTAAACCAAAAATCCCTGCTAGAATGTAGGTTTCATGAGGGTAGGGATCTTTGTTTCTTATGTTCACTGCTGTATCCCCAGCACCTGGCACAGTATCTAGCATCTAGTATACACTTAGTAAATAGTTTTTGAATGAATAATTAAATAAATGAATTACACAGAAAAATAGAGAAATAAAAATCATAATAAGCGCTCTGAAGGAAAATGATGATCTTTGCCCTAAGTTCTAACTTCAACGCTAAAGCAAGGTTAATGTCTTCATAACTAATCTTACTTGCTTATGAAAGTCAAATGAGATTATTTAGACTGGTGTTAAAACTATTAAGTGCTAGCAAGTGTACATTTTTATTTCATTTTTTACCTCATGTGATGTAGCTATGTAGATATTGAATTTAATAGGTATCAGGGGTCGATCCCCAACTGCTCCGTGCTTCTCTCATAACAGTAAGTCTGGGCTTTCAAAGGTTTGTTCTGATCACTTAACATTAGTGCTGTGCTCATTGTAGGGACCACTAAATATGGATGAGTGCATAACATCTTTGTATGCCCAGGCTTTTCAGGAATTCTGAGGTGGTACAAGAGTGCCACCTACTGTTGAGCTGCTGAAGAGAAACACAATAACTAGTAAATAATTTGGGGTCTGTGCATATTTCTTCAACCTGTACATTGGTTGCAGGTAATATTTGAATTATACTTTCACATATATTATACAACTTGAGCCTCACAAAAATCTTGGGAGGTAGGTTTTCTTAGTCCCATTTTATGGGTAAGTAAATTGTATTCTATTATTTCCCCCCTCTTTGGGGATGATAATGCTTCTCTCCTCTTCCCATTATTGAATCCTGGACTTTTAACAGATTTGATTTCCGACGTGGTCTTTGAGTAGTATGTACTCAGAACTCCAAAAACAGGTGCCTGGTGGTTCCAGGAATTAAGGATGCATAATATTGGTAATAATATGCATAATTAGTAATAATAACTTGTAAGTGTATGTTTGAGGGCAGGGCATTGCCCTAAAAGGATTATATTTTTCATGTAATCCTTTTAGCAACCTTTTCAGGAGGTAGTATTATGGTTATTTTATCCACGAGGAATTTGAGGCTCCAGAAGCATTTTGCCTAAGGTCATACAGCTAGTTAATAAATGGTGGTGCTGGCAGTTTTGATTTCAAGGTTATGATCTACATCTCTTCACTGTACTGTCCCATACCCACTATATGTGTAGACCTATATAGATCAATTTTTGAGTAGCAGCTTTTTATCATTATGTGTTTTTTTAATCATTAGGTTATGAAAATACAGAACTATTTTGTGGGGTGTGGTGATTTAAACAATTTAGGAAATTTGGGAGCCTCTTATGGGACTTTGCCGATTCTATAGCTAAGGGAGGCATGGAAAGTAGACCTTGCTCCTGAGGGGATGACATCCTGCCTGTGATTTCACTCTTCATGCTGAATTTCTATGCTTCACTTCTCCACTGCTGCAAAACTACAAGGGCTGAGGCAGTGAAATTGGAATGTGTGTAAGGGTGACCCTGGGATAAGGTCGTCGTCCACTGACAAGACAAAAGGACATTAATCTGTAGTAATCTTGAGTATGGGGTTCACATTTAGTTGAGCCTACCATTTTCTGGGTCTCCTCATTACTTAAAGAATATGGCGTAATAGAATGCTTCACGTGCTAGAGATTTCTAATAAGTTCTGTAAATTCTAAAAAGGTGGGATTGGGGAAGTAGAAGAAGCAAAACGTATATGATTAAACAGATTTGAACCAGGTAGGAAGTCCCTTCCCAAGCTTTGAGCACGTTGGCATGTTTGATTTGCTTTCATACTCCATCATCTGTAGGCCATTTGATTTTGGACCATCATTAAAAGAGGCCTGTCCTTATGCTCCTTTTCTTAAAAGCAATCTAATTGAGTGGCATGAGCTCTTTTCCTAAGAGATGGTTCCCTAGCATAACATTTTGTGAGGTTCAGGACTGCTATCTATGGTGTCTGAGGAATACCACATTTGTGAATGACTATGATATGATGAACCTGCCTGGTGGTTGTGGAGATAGAAAGGAAGGAAAAAATAGAGCTCTACATTATGAGGCAGATTAAAATTTCAATATGGAACATTTGTGATAGAGATCCATGCATTATTGTGATCTCCGTTAGGGTTTTAAGCTGGTTATAATAGCTACATGCATTTTGTATGTATGGAAAAAGGAAATTTCTCATTGAAGCTGACTTGCCAAGTATTTCTCTCTTAAAAATTGTTTGCAGCATCAGTGCCAGCAGTAGTTCCCAAGGGCTGTCTCAGCCATCTACCCAGACGACTCAGTATCTGAGAGCCGACACACCCAACAATGCAACTCCTATCACCAGTAAGAGTTAATTTAATTCTAAAGATGGTTTACTAAAATTGTCTATGTTCTGTCTTTCCTTGGTCCTGTGTGGTTAGTTACGTGTGCCATGCTGTGTACATAGAATCTAACATGTACAGAATTAGGCTTTAACTTTTGCTTTCTAGAGCATTGAATGAAACATTCCAAAATTGGAGTATTAAAATTTTAGGTTTAATGGCTAGAATTAGTTTTGGGGAGGTTTCTATAGATTATATTAAGAGGGCTGCTGAACCATCTCTATACAAATTCAGAAGGAGGATTTTCAGGTAGTTAGATAGAATCAGCCACTGATTTCTATGAAGGCAGAGACTTGGATTTTAATGAATTATTTGATGGTCTCATGGGCTGTGGTTAGGACGTTACATTGTCTTCTGATCATGATGGGAAACTAGTTGCCATTAGAGTTGAGAATGGGGTCTGATTTCCTTTTTTTGAACAGGATTTTGATGAAAGTTTTTATACTGTAACATGTAGATGTTTGGGGGAAAATAATCATTCTTAGAGTATAATTTAGACATAATGAGGACTCACTCACCATACAAATAAGAAACTACACAATCATCAGGATAGACAGTGGACTACAAGTCAGGGCTCAACTCAATGGTGCCATTGATTAATGAGGTTCTTGTAGGCAATTAACTATTATCTCCCCTGGGCTGACATTTACTCTCTAGTAAACTAAAATTAAGGAGTATCTGTTCTTCACCCAGTGCCCTCTTGTGGTCTTTCAGTACTGTTTCTCATTAAGAAGTACCAGGATTCTTTGGAGAAACGGATGATTCCAGGACTGGGTCGGGAATGTGTAAGATAAACCTGGGACATTTGCTGAGCCAAAAATCCAGGAAGCTACTAAAGACAAGAGCTCCCCACAATGGGACCATTGAACATCAGAAAGAATAATGACTGCAGTGGATTGATGAAGTGATGTAAATGTGAAATGTAAAAATGTGTAAAAATCCACAAGTTCGTAATGATACTTTTTAGAAAAATCAGTCATTATGGGAGTTAACCAAGGCACCAAGTTAACTAAGACATTATTATGCCTTACTCTGGCAACTGGCTACCTGAACTATTTCACAGTAACCAGATAGTGCTGGTTTATGAAGGAAAATGTTTTTTTATAGAAGAATCCCAGCTAATAAATGTGGAAGGAACGGTAGAATTAGAAAATCATACTTGCATCCCCTAATAAAATATTTGATTCAGGAAAAGTTCGTTAGTGTTTTAAACTATATGAACAAAGGGAAGTAGGGCACTTTACCATTTGAGGGATCAGAGTTTCACCGCCTGAATCCACTACTGAAACTTAGCATCATTAAAAGTAGGACAGCTAAGTATTTTGTGCTCCCAGATGGAGTATTCTTGTCTCCCCTCCCCCTCCAAGAGTTAACCTGGATCTAATCAAGGCTGTAAAACTGACTTGCAGTTTACAAGAAATACAGGGATAGGGAAACAAGTTAGATGACACTAGAAGAGGCAGTTGCTGGACATTCTCCAGGATAATTGACGCAGTTTCTTTAATAAGATGTGGCAAGAAAAACGAAAGGGAAGGAGGGGGCACTCTAGCTTAAAAGAAATCTAAGAGAAATCATAACAGCAGTTAACATCTCCACCAAGGAAAGAAAGACATAAGCTCCTCAGGAAATATAATGATAGATGTGAGAGTAGTCCAAACTATTTATAAGAAACACATCATTGCTTTTAATGTCTAGCTGTCAAGATTTGCTCATTAGAGTCAATTCTTGATGGTGGATATAACCTTAAAGAGGTAGATAGTAATTTATTATATGTGCTAAAAGCAAATGCATTTTAAAAAGTCAGTGGAAATACATTTATTTGTTGACAAATTTTTTTATTTACCACCAATAAGAAGTTTATTTGTTTTGTAGACATTACCTTAAGGAGATAGATACTTCATTTCTTATGTATGATAAAAACAAATAGTGCTTTTAAGAAAACCCAATGGAAATATATTTGTCTATAAATAAAAGAAGAAAGGAGCGGAAAAAATACTTGAAGACAAAATAGCCAAGAGTTTTCCAAAATAACAAAACACAACAGTCCACAGATGCAAGAAACTCAGAGAACTTCAGGAACGATTAAACACTCATAAATGCACTCATAAATGTTCACATATGCACACACACCTAGACATATCATGGTCAAGGTGCTGATCAGTGGAATCAGGTTTTGTCAGCCTAATCCATCCATTATAAAGGTTTCCAAAGCCTTTCATGTAGTTCTTCTAGCAGCCACTGATGACCGTTGTCCAAGTCCACCCATTCTTTATGGATTTTTCTTCCCCAAAATACTATTCCAATGGGGATACCATTCCAATTTCTGCTTGCTAACACTAACTTTTATTCTGACTTTTTTTGTGTGCAATGAGAATTTTAATTGATGGCCAGGAATTTTGTTTTGCCGTCATCATATTAAGAATGAATGGGAATTAGGGAACCGAAAAACATATATGAATCTCACAGTGGTATGACTAGGCTGTATGGATGCCAGAATGATTAAATCAATTATATGTTTTTTTAGAAAAGATATTTTTACAAACATGTCTTCATTTGAAAAGGTTTTTTTTTTGTTAGGAGACTGAATTAGAAAATCTTTGGAGAGAAAAGCAGTCCATATGAGGGATTACATTAAATTCCATGAATCAAAGCTTGTTTCATTTGGCTGAAAAGCAGTTGAAGTGGTGGTAATATAATATTATTTTTAGTGTTTCTTGTTTTAATTCTGCATTTTAAGATTTTGGGATAGGTGGGAAAGTGTTTCTTTAAAATTTAGTATGGCCTTCATAAGTAATTCTCCCTGTTCGTGTGTGTGCCTTTTTCCATTTATGATTCTTACATTCATTCATTCCTGTGACTTGAGTCCTGAGGTTCTAACTGAACTAGTTGACCCTGATGCCATAATAAGGGTATTTATATTTCTTGGTTTGGCTTTGTTGGCTCCTCAGGTTATCCTACCTTGCGGATAGAGAAGAATGACCTGAGAAGTGTCACTCTTTTGGAGGCCAAAGCTAAGGTGAAGGATATCGCAATATCCAGGGAGAGGATAACTCTAAAAGATGTACTCCAAGAAGGTATCTATTATCTCAAAATCAGGTTTTCAAGGAAGAAATGTTAGTAGTATAAAAATTTTTTTGTTTCAGAATTTAAGAATTTCATCTCATTTTGAGTTTAAGGACAGAAAGCAGTGCACAATTTGTTTCCTCTATAACACTGATTTTTATTTTCCCTTTCTTTAGATTTTCAATTTGCCTTAATATGGACAGCTTTGGTGCAATTGTTGATTTTCAAGTATATTAAGGCATGATTATTAGTGTTTGTCACCTTTATTTTCTGTTTAGTTCTTGTCTGAAGGTGATCACTACCTAGCAGGCCTCTGAAGCATTCTAAGTAATTCTGTCTGTGATGGAAAGTGTATGGGTTCTAGCAGAAGGCGCATGCATGGGGATTGGAGTTGTGCCCAACTTCCAATCCCAGTCCCACAATTTATTACCTATGTGACCTTGGGGAAATCATTTCCTGTTTTCCATGTCCAGTTTCCTCTTCTCTAAATTTGGACTCAGTTGTCTACTCTTAGACAGTTATGAAGATTAGATGAACTGATGTTCATTGAATGAACTAACATATGATAGGTGTTTGAGAGATAGGACCCTGCCCTTCCCCCTCTTGCTGGTCCTTGCTTTCTTTTTTGAGTTTCAAGGTGTTGACTGGGGAGAATGCTGAAAGAAGAAGACAGAAACTAATAATAAAATACTTTATTGAGCTCTTCAAGTTGTTAAATAGAGAATTACTTTCCCCCCTTCCATAACTCAGTTTGGAATGTTTTGGATGCATGTGAGTCATTCTGAATTCATCTGCTTGGTTGAGATGCTTGTAGGTCAGTCACAGCCAAGGGAGGGGCTTGAACTGTCTCCAGTGGCAAATAGTAATTAATGGAAGCACATTTTTTTGGTGTTTTTGAATGTATGAGGAGAGTCCATTTTTCTCCTTTGTCGTTGCTCTGAGGCTAAGCCTAGAAACTCATAAATGTCTCTACGGATACCCCATTACTGAGCTCCAGTGCTCCTGTCTATATCATTAGTTTATTTAGGATATTTCAGAATGAATTCTCATATATAGTTTAAATTTGGTATTTCAAAAGGCAAGTTAAGATATTTTGTAGTTAAAAAGAGCCTTTAACAGTCATTAAAAAACAAAGATTTGAGTCTTTTTATGCTAGGGCTGGAGTAATGTTGATCACATTTTCCCTTGTTATGTTTAAGTTGTATTGTGCCAGAAAGTTTTGTACTTATAGTTTTATGAACGTTATCATATGATCTCAATAATTATTATTTTTCCTTTTAGGTACTTTTGGGCGTATTTTCCATGGGATTTTAGTAGATGAAAAAGATCCAAATAAGGAAAAACAAGCATTTGTAAAAACAGTTAAAGGTAGGATTTTATTTCCCATTCTGTTTCCATGCTGCTTTTCTGTCTAAGGTGGCTTATGTCAGCAAAATTGTTTCAGATTTTCAGTGCATGCCAGACCTTAATCATTAATCAGTCCATGTTAATTTAGCTCATACAGTCTAACCTTTTAGGAGATTTGTGTTGTTTTCGTTAAGGTATAGAACATAGAAGCTAATAAATTAAGACATTATATATTTATTAGATATTACTCAGGCTTCTAATTAAACTGCATCCACTTGACTTCATTTTTGCTATATCTAATATTATGTTTTTCCTATGTTAAAATTCTTTGGTTTTTCCTTCTTAAAAAACATTGATAGTAGTTTTCCCTCCATCTCAGCACCCCTCCACCCCCAATACTGAGGACTTATAAAGAAAAAAAATGACCCCCAGACTCACTGAACCTTATGTGAATAGGTGCTATTTGCCTTTCTCTCACTCCCTCTCCTCCCTTTTTTTTTGCTCTGTGTGTGTGTGTGTGTGTGTGTGTGTGTGTGTGTGTGTGTGTATTATTTCTTGGTAGAGTTTTGCGGGTATAGCTGTAGTTGGAATTGCTGCCCCACGAGGTGTTTACATTTAAAATATTGATAGTTGTTGCCAGATTGTTTTCTAAAAGGTAGTGATAGTTTATATTTTCATGAACAGAATACCTATTTTCACATATTCTCCTTTTGGAGAAATGTGATGCTTAATTTTTCACTTACTGATTTCACTTACTGATTTATATAAAATTTTCAGTTAGAGATTCCCTATCAACATATACTAGAATATGTTTTTATATGGCTTATTGCCTAATACTGGTAAATTAGCAAGTCCTTTTATAATATTAGAATTTTAATGATTTATAATTGATTAGTATATTTAAGCTTTGTAAAAGCTTCAATAATTCTTAGGTAAGTCTATTTGCTCATTTTAAGAGAGAAAATGTAATTTAAAGAGTGCTTAATGTCTGACAGTATCTGATGTAAGTTGAAATAACTAGTTATTAATTTTGGAAAAACAAATTTAGCATTCCAAATGCAGAAATTGAGGGCAAAATTAAATTCAGTTTTATGAGTAGGAGGTGACAATTTTGTGAAGTTCACAAAGTTAATTTATAAGAACTTATGTTTCTAAATTTAGTTAAAGGAATTCTTAGGAAGCATGAAAGGTTTGTGTTTATTGTTTCTAAAAAGTTGGGTTGTACTAATCTAACAAAAAAACTTCGGAATTTTCTTTTAATTTAGCAAAATTGCTTGTTTAAGGATGCTACAAACACTTTCTTCTTTCTAAACAGATGGTTTAACTTACTGTTAAGTAAGTTAACAGTTAATAAAATGAATTTATTCATTCACTTCTCCTAACCCCAAAACACTTCTAAAGATTGAATTTTAGGTTTGGTCCCACTAGGTTTTCTGACTAGTTTTGAAGGATACTTTACATATTACTCTTTGTAGATGTAAAATTTGAGCCCTAAGTTTAATAATGTCTGCCTTTTGTTACAGTTTCTTCATTTTTTAAAGGAAACATTCCCCCTTAATTCTAATATTTCTTCTGGGGTTTGTAAATATTCTATGGATAATTTAGAACTGGGATATTATTAATTTGTTCTGAAGGAATGTTGAATTAACAAAAGAGGTTTCTGTATAGAATTGGGTTGATTTAGGATTGGAAATGGGGGGAAAGGAAATAATAGTGATAAGAAAACACAATGCAGATACTGGGGCTGTTTCACAAGATAAGATTTCTCTTTCCGTGTACCTTTGAATTGTAGTCACTTGCTTGTTTCTCTGTCTTACCACTGTAATTATAATGTTCTCTCTGAGCAAGACGGAAACAAGAGAAAGCATAGTGAGTCCTTAGCCAAGATGTGGTCATGATTTGCGTGGGAAACACAGAGGAAGTGTACTGACCACGGTATTTGCTTTAAAATTGTTAGATAACTCCACATGATTGAGTGTCTCTGCGATTTATTCTTTTGGAATGTTATTTTTTAATTGAAGCTACGTAGAGTTGACAAAGTTCTTTCACAAATATGTATGCTTTGTTACATGCTATACAATTAGAAGTACAGCTAAAAATGCAAAAATAATTTTTTAAAAGATCAGTTACTTTACCTTTATTTTTTAACTTATTTATTTTTATATTTATTTTATTTATTTATTTGGTTGCACCAGGTCTTAGTTGCAGCAGATGGGCTCCTTAGTTGCGGCTCACCTGCTCCTTAGTTGCAGCTCGCCAACTCCTCAGTTGCGGCATGCGAACTCTAAGTTACAGCATGTGAACTCTTAGTTGTGGCATGCATGTGGGATCTAGTTCCCTGATGGGAATCGAACCCGGGCCCCCTGCATTGGGAGCATGGAGTCTTAACCACTGCACCACTAGGGAAGTCCCTACCTTTGCCTTTAGGCATAAGCAGGAAATTGGAGTTTGGCTTCTTAAAAGTTATCATTTTTCACAGAGACTTAATGGATATCCCAATATAAATTTCCAGAGATTGAAATTAGGAATCTGAATTTCACACAGTGAATATTGTGAAATTGAATTCCATGAAATAAATGAATTAATTTGAGGTTATTCGTATTAAGTTCTTCTTTTTTTTATAGCTTCTAATTTTTTACAAATTAGAAATAAGTAGGGTTTTGTAAAAATCATTTTGTTCTTGTAACTTTTAGAATGTAAATTATTGTATAGTATTCTTTTCAAATATATACATCTTGAAGATAGACCTTTCAGTATTTAAAATTATAAGACCAGGACCAGACTGGGTAAGGTATCCAGGAAAATGATTTTTTCTTACTAAATGTATAAAATTATTTTTTCTCCAAAGTTTCCTTAGCTCATTATCCAGCTCTAGTGTCCCTGGCTTAATAGAACATGCTTATCAAAGTTAAAAACTTAAAAAATTATGCAAAAAATGACACATCCTGAAATTACCTTTCATTTTACTTGGATCTCTGCACCAGTTGACAAGAAGGTAAACTCTTACCAAATGGGTACAGACCTCCAACTATTACTAGTTTTCAGTTCTAAAAAGATCCTTCCAGGGCTTCCCTGGTGGCGCAGTGGTTGAGAGTCCGCCTGCCGATGCAGGGGACGCGGGTTCGTGCCCCAGTCTGGGAAGATCCCATGTGCCGTGGAGCAGCTGGGCCCGTGAGCCATGGCTGCTGAGCCTGCGCGTCCGGAGCCTGTGCTCTGCAACGGGAGAGGCCACAGCAGTGAGAGGCCTGTGTACCGCAAAAAAAAAAAAAAGATCCTTCCAGTCCCCAAATAGTTCTGGCCATAATTTTATTAACACTTATTTAGATTACAGAAAGAGTAAAAAGGCATATTCTGCCATTTACTAAATGTTCCTAAATTTTAAGCAGTTTTTAAACAACTAGAGTTTATTTCAGCAGACATTGAGGTAAAGTGCTTTTTCAAAGAAGTAGCAAGTATTCCAAGTCCTTGGCTTTTTGTCTACCCATTTTGTATTCCTACAAAAGTTTTAACTAAGTGAAGCTGTCTGGAAAGGGAACACTAATGTCACGTAATGAGAGAGGGAGTGATTCCACGGGTTAGTCTTGGAAGTAAATGAAATTTACTATTTCTCAGCTTTGACAGCTCCACTTTTAAGGAATGAGTGTATAATCATGGTGCCTGAGTTTAGAGGTCTGGATTTTCCTGTTGGTTTAGCATTTTACTAGGTAGGGCTGGGAGGTGGATCTTGGCTTTGCCCATCTTTCTATCTTCTTCCGCCTCGTACTGCATTGATCAGAAGATCTATAAATTATTATTACGATTTTTTAAATTGTTGACATACAAATCTATTATTGGCTTCTTTGAAAGTATTTTTAAGGGTATACTGTTAATTTTGTTTTTGATATTTAAAAACCATTTTAAAAAATTAAAACTCATATTCAATTTTATAATGAAAATATACTATTCACTTAATGGAAATGTTCTTTTCAGACAGGGGAGAAAATCTTCTATACTTATTAAAATAGTGGTCCCTATAAGAGAAGGCACCCTTGTAGATTTGTGCAAATATTTAATGGCTTCAAATTCTTTTGAAGGTGCAGACTAAAGATATTGGTAAATTGCATTATCATGTTTTATTTCAAAAACATTGAACTAAAAGCCAATTTTAGTTCTGTTTGTTACCTGGACCAAAAACCATGAGTTCAGAAGCTAAAAATAAAATGGAATAATCATGCTAATTTGGGCTATTATATGAAAATTAAATCTTTTTCTACCAATATAATAGTAGTTCTTTTTGTTTGTTTAACTACATAGAGGTAAGAAGAAGAAAACAATAAAATGCACCACAATCTCCAGTCAGAACTCCTGTGGTCATTTTTTTCTAATTCTGTGTTTGTAAGGTTAGAAAGTTTAAACAGGACAGAAAGGTGCAAAATGTAAATTCTCGCATCTCTAAAAGTAACCACCGTAAACAATTTCTTATGATTCCCTGTGTGAGTAAGAAGAAAAACACAGCCAAATATATCTAATTTTCCAAATAAATTTGATTTTGAAATATAACTGATCACACAAACACAGTTTTTCATCTTGCTTTTAAAATTTAATATGTCTTGCAGATTTTCCTCTGTCAGTACATGTAAATCTGACTTTTTTTTCTTAAGGTAGCTGCATATTATTCTTACGTGCTAATTTAACTAGTTCTCTGTGATGGGCACTTTGGTCTTTGGTTGTTTTGAGTTGTTTTGTTGTTATAATTGAACAGTATTCTTGTTATGTTATATATAGGTGAGCTTTTATGAGTAGACTCTTAGCAGTGGGATTGATGATGGTAAAAGGTATTAAAAATTTTGTTAGATGTTGTTTCCCCCACCTACCCAAGATACTGTGGATGAGCCTGTTTCCTCACACTCTTGCCCAAACTGACAGGTAGCTGACTTTTTTGTCTCTTCCAATCTGATGAGGAAAATGGCATCTCCTCGTTTAATTTGCATTTCTTTACTGAGGAATGAAGCAGAAAGTCGTTTTTTTAATTTTCCTGGTCATTTGTGTTGTTTTTTTAGTAAACTATATGTTAATATCCTTTGCCTCTTTTTCAGATTTTTTTCTTATCATATGAGTTCTTTAAAGAAGGGGGGAAAAGACGAAATCAGCCCTTTATATGCCTTATGTGTTACAGATATTTTTCCAGTGTTATTACTTTGTCTGCTTTGTTTCTGGAACCTTACTTAGTTTCTGATTTTTTTTTTTTTTTTTTTTAGTTTCTGATTTTTATGTAGTCAAACTTATCCTTAATGGCATCTGTAAATGTTGACCTTGTCAATGAGACTATCTACTACAATAGAATTTTTAGATTTGCCTGTAACTTTTGATGAAATTTACCATACAGTTTGAGATAGTTACTTACTAATACCAGAAAATATTGATGTCATATGTATAATATTATCATACTATATATGACAGTGTCTTTTTCTTTATGTAGATCAAGCTTCTGAAATTCAGGTGACAATGATGCTCACTGAAAGTTGTAAGCTACGAGGTCTTCATCACAGGTGAGAAGAGAAACCACCCAGCATTGTGTTAAGCATGGTAGCATTGTATGCTACATTTTTAAGAATGTTGTAATGTGCTGTTAATAGAAAGCATTTCTGGAATAGCTTAATTTGTTTTTTTCCTGAATATAAAAGTGAAATGCATGCTCATTGCACAAAATTTTAAAACACAGTAAAATATAAAGAAGAGTATGTAAGCCCACATCTGGATAATTATAGCTGAGCTTTCAGGAAAGAGTTTATATTTATGTGCATCTTTCCCTTTAAAAAGTAGGATAATGATATACATATGCTAAGAAATATTTGTTATGAAATGTTGAACATGTAGAGTACCAAAGAAAAGAATAATAAACACCAGTAAGCCCACCTCCTGAATACATTGGTGGTTAACATTTGCCATTTTTGCTATGCATTGTTTATGTATCTATCATCTATTTAGGTAGATATAGATAGATATTTGCAAGTGTGGAAATATTTTAAACTAAATTGGATATCTTAGCACTTTCAATGCATTTCCAGCATGCATTTTCCAAAAAGTTGAGGACATTTTTCTATATAATCACAATACCATTATCTTTAACAAGGTTAACACACTTCTTGATATATGGCAAAACAATGTATCTAACTTTTCATGTAAGTAACTATAAATTCACATCCACATTTAAAAAGACTGCATAGTAGTTCATTGAATGGATGCACCACATTTTATTTAACCAGTCTCTTATCATTAGTTTGCAGTATGATTTTTAAAAATTACTTACAGTTCTGTATATGAAGAACTTTTTTAAAAAGCCTTATATCAGTCCTTTTCACAGAGCTATAATAAGAGATTCTATCTTCTGAGCCAAAAAGGGCGTAATTATAGTATCACAATGTGCAGTATTAATATTTGGGCAAGGTTTTTGTTGTTGTTGTTTTAAAGCACTATACAGAGTCAGCTTAATTTGTGTGCCTACTGAAAATTTGATCACATATGTTTAAAAAATGGAATGGTGACCATCATTGTTGGAAGATATTTATGGACTTCTGGAAAAAAAAGATAGAAAGTGATGTGTGCAAAAGACATTATGCATTGTAATTTCTGTGTACTTTGAGCAGTTACTTGAGTTCTGCCAAAAAATAAGATGACTATGCAGAGTTTTATTTTTGAATTTTATTTATACTTTGGTTCATAGTCAAAAGAATTTGAGAACCTAAAAAGAAGGCAGCTATAGTAAGATCAATAAAATGGTAATGAAAATGAAATTGAGTTTTTTGGCATTGTGATGGTGGAAAAGAAGACAAATAAGCCAACATTAAGGAGACAATTATTTTTACTGTGATTGAACATAAAACAACTCTTAGCTTCTGGGCAAGCAAGGCTGAAGGAAACAAAGTTTGATACATCTCAGTATTAGAATGGAAGGAAATGTACATGTTTCTTAGGGAGAAAACTTTTTCTGGTTTCACATTCTGGGACAGATGTCATTAGCTTTATCATATACTTGGGACATTGATTAAAATAATGAACAGATGTACTTTTTAGTTTCATTGAAAATAAAAAAGCCAGAGACCTCTGAAAAAAATTGACCACACAGTAATGAGGGACTAAAGATGTCCTTTTGAAGGGTTAAAGTCATGTGATTTAAGAATGTTACCTTCCATTGACCTGATTCACTGATTCATTCCAAGAATAGAAGTCATTTGCAGAGGAATGGATAGATAACTGACCCTTTAGACTATATTTTCTAAAAAAAAAAACCACACACATTTGTTTCCTCTGAGTAACAAAGCAAGAACTGGGTAATGATCAGTTGGGAATGTCCTTTTTGACAGTGTTCGGAGTACTTGATTTATTATGCTGACCCTAGCGGGAAGAACCAGAGTGTTTAATACTAGTATGTAATGTTAACCTAGTACTTAGGTACTTAGCTAGTATTCTTACCTTGATGAAAGGTCTGTACCACATCAGCACAGAAGTGGGTGGCAGGGATATAGACAAAGCCAGGATTTTCTCAAGAAGCAGTTTTATATCCACAGTAGCCCAAAGGTGCTTTGGCTGAAAAATGTTCAGAGCAAGCATTTGCAGCATTTTCTCAGGCAGCTTTAAGCTATAGGATTTTCCAGCATCCAACTAGGATGAATTAGTAGCCCCAGGATACACTTAGGTGGTGGAATGGGATGACTTATACTGAATTAGGGTTGTTACTGTACGTTCAGTGATTAGGGAATGTCTTCTAAAGGCAAGTTATGGTTTGATCCTGGTTAATTGTTCTTCCTCATCATAAAGTGATACCAGGACTCCTGGTTTTTAATGAGCAAAACACATTGTCAATATGTAGAAAGTATATGGTTCTTTCTACTCACTGTAGCAATTTATTTCATTTTTAAGGGGACTAGGGCCTATGACACATTTCTTTTGACCCCTGATGTCTAGACTGTTCATGGCTCTGTGTATGCATACGTTCTCATTCATTAAGTGCCCATTTTGCACTTGTAACACTGCTAGGCATGAGGGTTAAAAATGAAATAATGGGCTTACCTGGTGGCGCAGTGGTTGGGAGTCCGCCTGCTGATGCAGGGGACACGGATTTGTGCCCCGGTCCGGAAAGATCCCACATGCCGCGGAGCGGCTGGTCCTGTGACCCATGGCTGTTGAGCCTGAGCGTCTGGAGCCTGTGCTCCGCAACGGGAGAGGCCACAACAGTGAGAGGCGCGCGTACCTCAAAAAAAATTAAAAAAGAAATAATGATCTTCAGTGATCATATTATAGAATTTATCAAGCAAACTCAATACACTCAGCAAGAAATGACATCTAGTTTCTGATTTTACCTTTTTTAAAAAACTAGTTTTGGTATGTAATTCATCATGTTTACTTCATGTTTTAACATTCCATGATTAAGAGTTTTAAAGTGTTGAAATATTTTAAAGCATCTTGAAATTCTTTCTTTTCATTCCTTTTTCCACTGGAATTTTTGAGAATAATTTTTATTATAAGTTAAAATAGCTGTATAAATAAAAGATAGCTGTTGATCTTTTTAAATTCCATCAGACATGCTTTATAAAAAGTACTCAAGCTATTTCTGCTTGTAGTTTGACTCTCCACTGGCCCAAGGGTGCCTGATGATGGGCACTTTGCTGAATGCCTCATGGCTCTCACTCTGCAGGCACGCTTGGCAAGACTGAGAACTGGACCAGTTCTTGCCTCAAGTCCCTGCAAAACCTGCCTTTCCTCTATAGCACCTGCTTCTGCCTCATCCACTCTTCTTATGGATCCCATATCTTCCTCTTTATCTTCCTTTCCTTTATAAACTGGGCAGAATGAAGAGCAGCCATTTATTCCTTGAAACATTTTCATGCAGCTTGTTACTTCTCCCGGAGGGCTTTTAATCCTCTGGTGATAGAATACGTGATTTGATCTCATCCAGCAAACTTCCTGTGTTTGGGTCAGATTCCTTTAACTTTGCTCAGTGAATTTTAGTCATGAGGAAAGGTGCAGAGAAATAATTTTGGGAGGGTTAAAGAGATTGGGCAGCTCTTCATATTACTCCTGAAATCATGGTAGGTTCAGTTAAACCTGAGTGCACACCTGCTGTAGTCATTTTTTCCCACTTTTATTGAGAAATAATTGATATACCTCACTGTATAAGTTTAAAACATACAGCATGATGGTTTGATTTACATATATTGTGAAATGATTACCATAGTAGGTTCAGCTAACGTCCATGTTCTCATATAGATACAATAAAAGGGAAAGAAAGAAGAAAGAAAATTTTCTCCTTGTGATGAGAGCTCTTAGGATTTATTTACTCTCCTACCCACTGTCCTGTATATCACACAGCAGTGTTAGCTATAGTCGTCAGGTTGTACAGTACATCCCTAGTACTTATTTATAATTGGAATTTTGTACCTTTGACTGCCTTCCTCCAGTTCCCCCTCCCTCCATCCTCCTGCTGTAATCATTTTAGTATGTGTGGGTCTTGGTGTGAAAAGAGGCTCTGTCTTGCTCCCCTGGGAGGGAATGTCCAGTGATCCAGTGGAAAACACAAGGTTTTTATAATCAGATGAAGATTTGAATTTTTTCCACTATGTGCTGGCTGTTTGTCCTTGGCAAATTACCTCACCCCTTACCACCTTCATGGATTCCCTCGCCTGTAAAGTGGGACTAATCATCACTGCCACTCTTGGGCTGTAAGGCAAGCAGAAGCCTTATAGAGAAGTTGCCGCATACAGGTTTACTGATCTCTGAGTCCTCATTTTCCCAGCTCCTCAGGGTCAGTGCTTTCCCTGTTAGTAACTCCTGCACAGCAGGAGGGGGGCCCCACAGCTTTCACTTCTGCACTGTTAGGCCAGAATCGTGTGACTGTGATTTTAAAAGAGATACATACTCAATTGAGACAATTTAGGAAATACAGAAAAGCAAGGTAGAAATGATCTAAAGTCTCGCAACTCAAAAACAACAACTCTTGGCATACTTCTGTGCAGAGTTGTATTTGCCCCCTTCCTTGTAATTATCCTGCAAGCATATGTGAATTTTGTATCTTGCTTTCCAATAAGTAAGTTTTTACTCATATTCTTGTAACATCCCTTTGTGACTATTTAATTGTTATATACTATCCTATTATTTGGCTGTACTTCCTTACTTTTGGACAGTCTTGTTGTTTGCAGCTTTTACTATTAATACTGCATTAACTATCCTTGTTCATATAGCTTTCATATGTTTAATAATATTTCCTTATTAATATCCTTAGAGGCAGAATTTTCCAAGTTAAGGAGGAGGAATGTTTTTCAGCTTGTTTTTTGGTGTTACTTACCAAATATTTATTAAATGCTTATTTCTGTGGCACAGAATACAAAGCATTGGGTGTAAAAAAGGAGTTCACTTTAGTTTTTGCCATCTAGGAATTTTCAGCTTAGTGGGGGAAATGAGGTAATTATGTAAAAAGTTACATAGCCTTGGGAAAAATTAACAGTTATTTCCAGGTACCGATGGAAGAGGTGTCATTAGGCAATAGGATGAAAGTATGTGTGCCATGGAGATTTTAAAAGTCACAAGATTTTTTTTTTACTGCATGCTTGGCCTTATTTGTATATCACAGCAACATTGTATGGCTGGTGGGATCCCCATGTTAGAGGTATGGAAACTAAGGCCAAGAGAGATGGTCACACAGACCGTAAATGGTAAATTTAGGATTTAGAAATCCCATGTGACCTGCTAAGAACTTCTTGGCTTTTTGTGACAGTTTCATGCTCTTGATTATCATATTCTTTTCTGCAGACTTGCGTTGGGGCCCTTTTTTTTTCTTTTTTAAGTGTGATATTGAACCAAATGGGCTGTTATCATATGCTCATGATCAACTCATTATTTAGGTCCCTTTGATTACCCTTTAGAGTAGAGATTTAGTGTGGCTAGAGTGTGTCTTAAGAGAATCTAGTCCACAGGAAACAATTTCCGAGTTTATAATTTTTCCCTATCAAGAAAGTGGGTATGTGGAAAACATTAAAGTCCAGTCTAAAAGAGCATTTATAATTTTACGTTTTTAATGGTTATATGTTTTTAAGTAAGTTTGAGATTTTCTTGTTTTGTTTTAGGTTATCTTTATTTTATTACTTTTTGTTAAAAATAACCCCCTGATGTTTCAGATTTCACTTGTGTTTCTCCTGATTTTTTATTATTTTATAGAAATCTTCTTCCTATTACCCATGTCTGTATAGAAGAAGGAGAAAAGCCTATGGTGATATTGCCTTACATGAATTGGGGGAATCTTAAATTGTTTTTACGGCAGTGCAAATTAGTAGAGGCCAATAATCCACAGGTGAGAAATATTTGCCCACATAGCAATTATTTACCAGTAGCTTCTAATATCTTTGAAGGTAGATGTTAACATTCCTATATATAAACTGTTTAGAAGTCTGTAAAAAGAAACTCAAGGTTGAACCAGAAGATATTGCTAACCTGTTGATTTAGAGAGAGATGGTTTGTGATTCCTGTCTTGAGGCTTACACTCTGCTGATGCTGAAGGTTTTCCGTGTATAACCATTGTGTATTATTCATAATCACCTCAAACCCTCTGTGACACCATCTCAGTCATTTTCCTCATAACTCTTTGAAGGTACTTGTACTAGTTCTCCCTTCTAGGAATGGAAATAGACCTTACAGAGCCATTTGGTCCATGTTGTACAAAAAAAAAAAAAAGCTGGTGGTAGCTGGAGGTGTAGATTGTCGGTGATAATTTGGTAGCCAGGGTTTCCAGCAAGTGGTTGGCAGCCATAGCCCACCAGCATCACCTGGAGAAGAATTTCATTCCTCAACCTACAGTCCTGGCACATTAGCTCTAGAGGAGCACATCAGAGAGAGCTATAAACTAGCATTAGTTTGAAAATGGTCCCCGGGGGATAACCTCCTAATAAAAGCTTAATATTGTAAAAGAAAAGAACAAGTTATTGAATAATAAACATTTGAAATATTACCCTTAGAATTCAGCATTCATTGAACAGATGTTTATTTAGCTGCTACTGTATATGCTGGATGTTGGGGAGATACACCTAACAGATGAGAGTGAAGTAAATGGTAAATTACGGTACAGAATGATAAGGACTGTAGTAGGTATAAGTATAGGAAGCTATGGGAACATGTTCTTGGTCAAGAAGTAGCTTTTTAAAACTTAGTGTGTAGGTGTATTTTGGGATGGAGTAAGATTGTGGAATAAAATAACTACCATCAAAGTTTTTGTGCTAACTGCAGACATTGTCATTTTCTGTTACCACAGGCAATTTCTCAACAAGACCTGGTCCACATGGCTATTCAGATTGCCTGTGGAATGAGCTATCTGGCCAGAAGGGAAGTCATCCACAAAGACCTGGCTGCTAGGAACTGTGTGTAGGTGCCATGAGCTTGTCACTGTCATTTGATATTTAGTGTTCCCTGAATTTGGGTTCTCTCCAGGAGTCACAGTGGGAACTGTGTTGTATTTATGAGTGATTGTGGTCCATATTTTTTCAGTATTCCATTGTATTTGATGTTCATATCTACTTTTCAGCATTGATGACACACTTCAAGTTAAGATCACAGACAATGCCCTCTCCAGAGACTTGTTCCCTATGGACTATCATTGTCTAGGAGACAACGAAAACAGGCCGGTTCGGTGGATGGCTCTTGAAAGTCTGGTTAATAATGAATTCTCCAGTGCTAGTGATGTGGTAAGTACTGGGACCCCCAGATATCAGCGGAATGGAGGAGGCTCCAAATGCTTTTAAAACGTTTTTCAATTTTTTTAATCTGATAACTGTTCCCCGAAGTTTTTTATTCAGAAAGCAAGTATAGTTAGTTTTCTGTCAGCTAGTTTGTGACCCAAACCATGGCCCATCACTGTGTGTAATCTCATTTCATCCTCATGATAACCTGTGAAGGGGCTATTAACACTATGAGATAGGTAGACACTATCCCAGTTTTAAAGGTGATGATATTGAAGTTAGGTTTTTGTTTTTGTTTTTTTTGCAGTACACGGGCCTCTCACTGTTGTGGCCTCTCCCGTTGCGGAGCACAGGCTCCAGATGCGCAGGCTCAGTGGCCATGGGTCACGGGCCCAGCCGCTCTGCAGCATGTGGGATCTTCCCGGACCGGGGCACGAACCCGTGTCCCGTGCATAGGCAGGCGGACTCTCAACCACTGCGCCGCCAGGGAAGCCCTGAAGTTAGGTTTTTTCAAGTCTCAGAATGACCAGGTGGCTGTCAGATAGTAGAGATTTATTGTTTTCTTTTTTTCAAACGACCTCTTCCAAGTTTTATGGCCTGTGTAACTTACAGTTCCCCAGATGTCACTCTCTTCCTTTTTGTCAGTTTCTGGGTGGTTCTGTCTATTCAAGCAGATCATATAGTGGGATCCTTTCAACTTAGTGATGTATAGTTTCAGAAGCCACAGTTACTTGCGTGTATTTTGTAGGCATTTTAATTGTTTTTAATTTCTGCCACTGTTTAGTTTGATTTAGAAAATTAATTTATTTCCCTATCTCTTGCTTAATGCACTTTATTATTATAGCTGAATATTTAGAGATTAGGTAAAACTTCTGCTTATAAGGTCCCCCTGTATCACTCAATATCTGTTAGTGTTACATGTAAAATTTTATAGAGTAATTTGCTTCAAAGTTTCAGCTATAAAAATTGGGCTTACCATATCATTATATCTTGTGTCTCAGTGATATATTTTATTTATAATATAGGGTTTCCTTTTTACTAAGTTTGTGTGGGTTAAGGACTACTCTTTTAATACACAATTTCCCTCAGTATATTAGTGTCCTGTGGCTGCTGTAACAGATTGCAGCAACCTTGGTGGTAAAACAGCAGAGGCTTATTCTCTCACAGTTGAATTCTGGAAGCCGCGTGTTTGAAATCAGGGTGTAGGCAGGGCCGTGCTCCCTCCAGAGACCTTAAGGGAGAAACCATCCTTGCCTCTCCCAGCTTCTGGTGGCTCTTGGCACTCCTTGGCTTGTGGCTGCATCTCTGCTCCATGTTCATACCACCTTATCCTCCATGTGTCTGTCTCTCGAAACTCCCTCTTCCTCTCTCTTACAGTGATACATATGATTGCATTTAGGATTTATCTCATAATCCAGGGTATGTTTCTACTCTCAAGGTCCTTAACTTAATCACATCTTTTGTCATATAAGGTAATATCTATAGGTTTCGGGGATTAGAATGTGGACATATGTTTGGGGCCACCATTCAATCCACTATACTCAGTAATTGAAATTACCTAAGATTTCCTTATTGAAAAACGAATCTTCCAATTTAAAATCCTTGAAATGATTTGTTAAGGGAGGAACCCTCTCTTGTTATTATAGTCTTTTTTTTTTTTTTTTTTTTTGCGGTACGCGGGCCTCTCACTGTTGTGGCCTCTCCCGTTGTGGAGCAACAGTCTCTGGACGTGCAGGCTCAGCGGCCATGGCCCACGGGTGCAGCCGCTCCGCGGCATGTGGGATCCTCCCGGACTGGGGCAGGAACCTGTGTCCCCTGCATCGGCAGGCGGACTCTCAACCACTGCGCCACCAGGGAAGCCCTATAGTCTTTTAATTTAATTTTTTCTTTCTTTTTCAGGAGCTAGGTTAGCTATTTGATATATTGTGCCTTTCTGCATACCACGTGTTTTGATGAAATGTGCTCACTTGATGTGAATGAGCAAGTTACATATATAGTTTTTAACCTTTTTTCCTGTAAATGAAGGTCTTTTGTTATGCATATCTTCAAAATACTTCGTTTTAACTTAATTTAAAATCAACTACTCTCTGAAAAGAAAAAAAAAAGCTTATCTGACACTTGTGAGATGGGCAGAATAGATATGAGTGATGATGCGAAGGATGTTTTCTGTTTCATGGAGCAGCTGCAAAAGTTAATAGTGGGTGGAAACTTTGTTGCCACAGTCTTTCCCAGCCAGAGTCATGGGGCCTTTTGGAGAATGGGTGGAGGTGGGAGGAATAAATCCTGATTCTTAGACACAGAGCCCTGAGGGTTCAGCTTGTATAGCAGTGGGAAACTAGGCCTAGTCTGTTCTTCCAGAGCTGTGATAATAAAATAAAACTTCTCTAACATTAATGTCAAGAAGTTAAAATTCCAAGTAAAGCAATACAAATACGCCAAGCAACTTACATAGTTCTCATAGTTATCTAAAGAGAACCTGGACTTCTTTTTGGGGGAAGGAGGGGTTGCTTTTTTTGTTTTTGATTTTTATTTTTCTCAAATGATGTTTAAAAAAAAGGAAAGCAGAGCTTGATTTAGGCTAGCAAACAGCTGCTGTATTGAATGACAGTAAGGACCAGTTATACTCAGGTGCTTGTTTTTCAGGTTGCCAAATCTTTATTCAGAAGTTCTGAATTGTAGGTGGGATTCTTTACCAGTTTCTACATTAAGCAAAGCTGTTTTCATGGGGAAAAAAATTGAGTTTAACTTTGGTTTTAGAACATAGTTCAAAAACATAATATCAGTTGAATTAGAGCTACATGGTTTTCAAATCCACCCCTTTAGTAGAAAAGCCTGCATCTGACATATTTGAATGCAGAAAAGTAAAAGAAACTTTCCTCACATCTTCTTTGAAAATATCATTCCATATTTGATTTAAAAGTTTAATTCACTCATCTCTTTGGGATGTTAATATTCTTTTTAATGGTTGATTTTAAAATTTTATGGTTTTATTACTCATGGAAATATAGCATAGTTGCCTTAACAGAAATGAGGTGGCAGTTGTGGTGAACCCAAAACTAGTCTAACGGGTAGGAAATAGAAGATGTTTCTTAGATGGCAGTCTATAATACAAAGATGTCATGTAAATTCAAGGAGATTGGGAACTGTTTGATTATTTTCTTAGAAAAAGGAATTGATAAGTAATATTTCAGAGGGGTATGCAAGATGGCCAGTAGTACTGTTAGCTTGCACAGTGGAAGCCCCCAAAATATGCATGCTTAATTTAATGTATTTGCTTATTTCTATGTAAGTATTCCATTGTATATTTAAGCAGTAATAGGAAATTTTTTTAGGAATTATTTTTTATAACACGTATGATCGCATATTTCACAGGAACTCCAGAGTGAAAATTAGATGATACACTTCAACTAATGAGACTATAGTTAATAATACTTTTCTAAGCAATGTGATCTGCATCTCTTCAGCTGGGTACACTGTGCTGTATTAGCTGGTAAATTCCATATAGAGGATATATGGCTTGGTTAAGCAAATATTTCAAAATCATACTTAGAATTAGTTATTCTTACAATTATGATATTTTACAAATTTTGCAACAGTTCACATATTTTGTGTAAGAACTTGCCTTAACAGGAGAATTACTTTAAAATCATCACGACTTTTAGCATGTCTTGGCATAAACTTACTTGAAATGTCTGTGTGACCCAAGTTCTTCTGAGCTGTACTTAGAATGTGATCGTGAGAATACCCACATTGATTTACGTTTAACATGGTCACCTCCTAAAATGTTCAGATTTTTCTTCTTTAGATTCTTATAAATTCATTTTCTTTAAAATGTATTTTTCCCCTAAATATCTTTTGCCTTGGATAATTGAGATTGAAAGGAATGGGAATACTGTTCTGTTTCCTATGACTGTGATGGGGCTATTTAGTGTAAAAATCCTGCCTTTCTGTTTTGTGGAATTGAGTATTTTTTGAATTCTTATGTTGAAGCACACATGTTAAATTGCTTTTTAACATTTGTATTGAATTGTGTATACATAATCGTTATGCTGTGCTTCCACTTTTCCTTTATGGATTAAATTGGGGTTGTAAAAAGCTACATTTAATATTGTACTTTCGGGCTGTAAACTTCATTCAGAGTCAAATGCAAAATAAGTAATGTAACCCCATTCCCCCCAGAATATCTACACATGTAAAATACATATTTTAGCTATTAATGTAGCATCTAACAAATGATATTACTGCCTTGGAGGGAAATTTTCTCTGCCCTTAAAAGACCCTTAACATTTTTGCATTCCTTTATAGTTAAAAATTCTCCCTGATTTATTTGGAAATACATTAATGTTTTCTGTCTTAAAAATAATACATTGCATTTCTGGGTTGTGTTTTAACAGTTTTTACTGGAAGGATTCAATATTTTACTATGTCAAGATTGTTATAATGTTAATATCAGCTTTTAACTGTTGAACTTAGGAAATATGCACAACCAGATTTGACTAGTTATAAATCTCTAATATTATTCTAAGATATGACATCATCATAGCCATTATTAAGAATTTCTGGATATTGTTTTTATTCTGCTTTCATCAGATATGGTACTGCCATAGATCTTTTTTGGTGACTTTCTTTTCCTTTATTTGAAAATAGATTTCTTGATTTATGTCTTCTTTGAATTATTTAGCTAGTTATAGTAGCTAACATAATTCTGTAAGAGGCTACCTTCTATTAAGAGACTGAATGCAATCAGGAATACACAATTAGGAGTTTTTTCTTGGTGGATTTCTTGCCTTTATGTTATTACATTGTATTTACAAAGCATTTTCTTGGGACAAAAACAAGTCAAGGAAATGACTTCCATGTTAGTCTTATCAGTGTGGTTTATGGCAATGAGGAGATCCTTTAAGGTATTCAAACAGTTTTTAGGGTGCATGGAATATGAAAGTGTGTTCCTTGACATTTCTTTTGTGAACATTAGAGATTATCTCCAGAAGAAGGAGAGAAATCTGTAGTTATGCAGATACTCTGTTTGCTGCAGAGTGCTTCTTCTTGCTCCTTTTTGCCCAGTGCCATGGAAAGTCACTGCCACAACCCTGAAAAGACTTGTGCAGGAGAAACTCACATTCATAATATGCCCATGAAGAGTGGTCTTCTGAACTACTGTGGTATCAGAGAGAGCTATAGTTTTCAGAGAATGCTTATTATTTTTAAAAGAATAGAAAACTTTCTATTTTATTCCATTTCTTCATTATTAATTTTAGAATAATACTTAGAGTCCCATTATTTAATTTGTTTCCACTATGGTTGCACATTTTACACATCAACAGTCTTAGACTTACTATTTAAATATTCATGTTAAGATGAATTGATTAAAAGACATTAGAAAAAAGCTGGAGAGGTGAAAAAATCATTCAGACGTTACTTTAGGAAATAAAGATTTAAAGTTTAATTTTATTAACATTAAGAAAATATTGTTTAGTTTTATGAAATAGTCCTAATATTTCCTGGGAATGCGGAATAAATGGATTTACTTTAGGAACAGTTAATATATTTTCAGAGTGAACAGTTCCTGTCTTGTGATCAAGTAGTTGCACTCAATTTATTTTCTGTATTTGGCTCTCCTTGAGAATAGATATTTTCCTTAAGAGATCTTGTGAACGTACCCTTCCTTTCCTTTCCTGCCTCGTCCTTATCATTCTATTTAATATCCCCTTCAAATAGCCCCAGTGTTCTGATAGAGCAATGTCTAAGCATCTGATACAGTGGAGGAAAGTACCATATATAGCAGATATGTGTGATGGCTTGGTAGGCGTCCAATATTAGATCCTAGGACAGATTTGGTCTCTTTTCGGTCACGTAGGACACTCTGTGCCTAAAGTTTGCGGATTTTTGAAGTTGAGTTAGCAGACATGTACTAAATTTGATACCTGATGCAGTCAAAATGCACTTTCTATATAGTCATTGTACACTTGGGTACATTTGTTTAGCTGGAATAGAAAAGTATTAGCCACAGTGATAAGTATAAAGGATTATTAAGATTTTTAGGTGATAGTTTACACTGAAGAATTGTTAAAAAGAACTCTTTAAAGGTCAGTTGTGTGAATTTATTAATTGCATCCTGGCCCCTGGCCCTTGCCTCCACTCAGTGTGCCAGAGACCTGGCCCACCACTGTGCATCCAGTAAAGCTTTTTTAAAGTAGCATAATTCTATAGATACATATTTCCACTGTGGTTATTGGAAAGGCCTGGAAAATATGTATCTGAAAAATTAAAATTCGTAGAATAGTATAGCTTCAAAAATTGGATATTCAGAAAGGGGTATATACTAATAGAGCCTGTACCTCGAGTACGGCATAGTGTTAGTTTTGGAAACTTGTGAAAATTGTTTAGTTAATGAAAGTCGATTAAACTCAAGCTTCCACTGCTTGGAATGTTACTCCATGATATTTTGATCTTCATAGTGAACTCTTAATTAAAGGAATTGGTAAAGAGAAATCCAAACTCCTTCGCCTTGGTTTTCAGAACTTCTGTTCCTTGTCTTCTTGTTTCAGTTTTATATTTTCTACTGTACGTTTCCTTATATTCTGCATTTAAGCCAATCCGAAATTCCTGCTGAGTCCAAACTCACCAGGTGCTTCTGTGCCATTTAATTTGATCATCTTTGGATCCCAGAGAATTGTATCTACTTAATGACACCCATAAAGAATTCTTTATCTACCTAATAATGGCACCTATCACACACTGCCTTATATTTTCTGGCACAAGTCATTTTTCCCAGAACAGGCAGTGGAGAACTCTGACTTAATTATTTTCCTTTAGAAGGTTTTCCATATTTACAGAATTAAAGTCGTGTGTGTGTTTGTGTGTGTGTGTGTGTGTGTGTGTGCATAGCAGTGTTAATCTTATCCTTAGAGAGCTGTGTACTTGACTGTGTAAAAGAATCTTGGAGGGCCTCACACTGTCCTCTTCTCCCCTCTGTTTCCATGTTGAATCCTCATTTTTCTCCTTGTCTCACTCTTACAGACTTCAATTCAGAGATCCCATGTGTTCTTTTGACTACAGTTGTTATTTATGAGTAAATGATTTATTAATTGACCTTTGTGGCCTAAGGTGTCCCTCTTAAGTATTAGATATATTGCATAGATACCTACTCTGCTTTTGTGCCCAGGGCCCATGTTTCTGAAAACGTAAGTGCAATCTTTGCACTGTAAAGATGCAACACAATTGAGGACAACAGGTAGACTGTCTGGTTTGAGGGGAAAACATGATTGATTTGCTATGGGGCATGTTAAGTTCAGGATACTGATGAGTGGAATGTAGGTCTGGAATTCTGGACAGACATAGAAGCAGGATATTAGAAATTGTACATCAGCTTCGTAAAAGTGTGTGATAGAATAAACAAGAGAGTTTGTTGATCTCAGAGGTGGCGCATATAAAGAGAGAAGAAAGCCAAGAGAAAATGTAGGGAATATTTACTTTAGTTAGTGAGAAAGGAAAGATGAACAATGAATAAAACAGAAAGGTAAGAAGAGAATCCAGAGAATGCTGTGTCTTAGAAACCAAGGAAGGAAATAGTTTCAAGGAGAGTCTAGTCTCTAAACATATCTGCAGTAGTCAGAAAGAATGAGGAAATCTTTGAGGGCTTTTGAACAGGCAGGTTTAGTAAATCATTAAAGATGGATATGATTGTTAAGGGCTCTGTGGGAGGTGAGAAAGTGGAGACAATAAATAGATTACACTTTGAAGAAGTTTAGCTATGAAAAGGAGTGGAAGGATTGTAGCTTGATGGGTTGGCAGGATCAAGAGAGGTTTTATTGTGTTAATGTTGTGTTTTATTTTACTGGGTTTGTTTGGTGTGACTTTTAGGCAGGGAAGCAATGGGGAGAAAGAGATGGACTTGTGATTATTGGAGGGGAGGTCCAAGAGATGATAGGTGAACGGGCTCAGAAGCCCACGTAAAGGTATAGTTTGGCATAGGAGGAGGTATACCTCTTGTCTGAGATGGGAATAAAGCAAGAGATGGGAGAGAGAAGGTACAGAAAATTCTTGAAGAAGGATCTCTCATTGACCTGTGGGACAACCTCAGTTGCTGAATATAGTTGTAATCGGGGTCCACAAAAGCATGCATTGGAGATGTGGGGCAGTGGGGGACTAAAAGAATAATGAAGAAATAACTGAAATGTTTCCAAATTTGATTAAAACTATAAATCCACAGATCTAAGAGCTCAACAAACCCCAAACAAAATAAGCACGAAGAAACTAATGCGTTACACATTATAATCAAATTGCGCAAAACTAGCGATAAAGAGAAAATCTTAAAAGCAGCCATAAAAAAAAGAATGTTAATATACAGAGGAACCAGGAAAATTTCTCACTGGAAGCCATGCAAGGGAGAAGACAGTGAAGCAACATCTTTAAACATCTTTAACATCTACTGTAAGAAAAAACGTATGTAGAATTTTATATCCAGATAAAATATCTTTCAAAAACTGAAGGGGAAATAAAGACTTTTCCAGAAATAGAAAAGCTGAAAGAATTCATAACTAGCAGATGCACACTATAAGAAATGTTAAAGGAAGTCCTTTAGGAACCAACCAGATGGAAATACGGGTCTGGCGAAGGAACAGAGAATACCAGAAATGGTAACTGCATGGGTAAATGTATACAGTTTTTTTTTTTCTCATTACTTAAATCCTTTAAAAAGATAATTGAACATATTTTTATGCGCCTTGTGTAGTAATTGGTAAAATAGACAGAAAATCAGTAAGGATATAGATTTCAATGACAGTACCAACCAACTTGATCTAGTTAACAGTTATAGAACACACCATTCAACAACAGCAGAACGCATATCTGCAGGTTCACATGGAATATTTACTAAGGTAGACCACATTCTGGATCATGATCAAGTCAATAAATTTAAAAGGATTTAATTCACACAAAGTAGGGTTTTGTGAACACAATGGAATTAAATTAGAAATCAAAAATAGGAATCTAGGACTTCCCTGCTGGCATAGTGGTTAAGAATCCGCCTGCCAATGCAGGGGACACAGGTTCAATCCCTGGTCCGGAAAGATCCCACATGCCACGGAGCAACTAAGCCTGTGTGCCACAACTACTGAGCCTGTGCTCTAGAGCCCATGAGCCACAACTACTGAAGCCCGTGCTCTGCAACAAGAGAAGCCACCACAGCGAGAAGTCCGCGCACCGCAATGAAGAGTAGCCCCCACTCACCACAACTAGAGAAAGCCCGCGAGCAGCAACAAAGACCCAATGCACTCAAAAATAAAAATAAAACAACAGCAACAAAAAGGAATCTAGAAAATCCTCAAATATTTAGAAACTAAATAATACACATTCAAGTAACCCATGTGTCAAGGAAGTAACCAAAAGGGAAATTTTAAAGTACTTAGATTTGAATGAAAGTAAAGACACATTTCAAAATTTGGGGGATGCTGCTCAAGGGCGACATGTATACTATTAAACATCAATATTAGAAAAGAAGAAAAGTCTCAAATTAGTGACCTTAGTTTTCACCTTAAGAAACTAGAAGAGCAGTTTAACTCCCAAGTAAGTAGGTGAAAGGAAATAATAAAGATTAGATGGAAGTCAGTGAAATATGAAACAGAAAAACAGTAGACAAAAATCAAGTGAAACCAATGTTTAACTCTGAGAATATCATTAATGATGACTCTTTTGCCAGACTAATCAGGAAAAAAAGAAGTTGCAAATTAACGATATAATGAATGAGAGAGATGATATCATTAAAGATTCTCACAGGTATTAATAGTAAGAGAATATTATGAACTTTTTCCCAGTAAATTTAAACACAGATGAAATGAACAAATTCTTTGGAAGATAAGAATTTTCAGAGCTCAAGGAGTAGATAATCTGAATAGCCATATAAAAATTGAATTTTTGGTTTTTTTGGCCTTGCTGCGTGGCTTGTGGGATCTTAGTTCCCCAACCAGGGATTAAAGCCAGGCCCTCAGCAGTGAGAGTGTGGAGTCCTAACCACTGGACTGCCAGGTAATTCCCCCAAAATTTAATATTTAGTTAAAAACCTGTCCCAAAAGAAAATTTTAGGTCTAGATTAAACTCTAGGGCACTGCCGAATGCCTTCAAACTTTTAAGGAAGAAATAATAAAAATTCTATACAATTTCAGAAAGTTGAGGAGAGAATACTTTCTAACTCATTCTGTGAAGTCAACATTACCTTGAAACTGATCTACAGATCATTGTCACTCATGATCACAGATGCAAAAATTAAACAGAAGTTTAGAACACATGAATGTATTTAAAAATAATATTATGACCGCATAGGCTTTATCCCAAGAATACAAGCTTTTTCAATCATTTGAAAAATCAAGCAGTGCAGTTTACTGTATTAACATATTAAAAAAGAAAAACCATATGATCATCTCGGTAGATGCAGAAAAAGTATTAGAAAAAAATCCAAAATTCATTTCTAGTAAAAATTCCTAGCAGTCTGATAAAGGGCATCTACAAAAACAAAACCCTATAGCTGTTATCATACTTAATGCTAAAAGGCTGAATTCTTTTTACCTAATAACAGTAACAAGACAAGGGCACCCACTCTCATCAGTATTGTTCTCAAGGTTCTAGCCAGTGCACTAAGGCAAGAAAAGGAAATAAAAGGTAAGAAAATATTGCATAGGAAAAAGTAACTCTTTATTTGTGGGCAACTTGATCGTCTATGAAGAAAATCCAATGTGATATACAAAATAGCTACTAGAACTAATGAGTTTAGAAAGATTACAGGATATAAGATCAATTTACAAAAGTAAGTTGTATTTCTACATACTAATAAAAATCAGAAATTAAAGTTTTTTAAAAACATAAAAGCATCATAAAATATGAAATTCTTAGGAATAAATATGAAAGACCTATATGATGAAAACGCTATGAAACACTGTTGAGAGAAATTAAAGTCCTACATAAGTGGAGTGGTGTATCTTGTTTGTTGGCCAGAAAACTCAATATCGAGATGTTAGTTCTCTCCAAGTTGACCTATAGATTCAACACATTTCCGAAGAAAATCTTTGCAGGCTTTTTTTTTTTTTTAACATCTTTATTGGGGTATAATTGCTTTACAATGGTGTGTTAGTTTCTGCTTTATAACAAAGTGAATCAGCTATACATATACATATGCTCCCATGTGTCTTCCCTCTTGCGTCTCCCTCCCTCCCACTCTCCCCATCCCACCCCTCCAGGCTGTCCCAAAGCCCCGAGCTAATATCCCTGTGCCTTGCGGCTGCTTCCCCCTAGCTATCTACCTTACTACGTTTGTTAGTGTGTATATGTCCATGACTCTCTCTTGCCCTGTCAAAACTCACCCTTCCCCCTCCCCATATCCTCAAGTCCGTTCTCCAGTAGGTCTGCGCCTCTATTCCTGTCTTATCCCTAGGTTCTTCATGACATTTTTTTCCCTTAAATTCCATATATATGTGTTAGCATACGGTATCTGTCTTTTTCTTTCTGACTTACTTCACTCTGTATGACAGACTCTAGGTCTATCCATCTCATTACAAATAACTCAATTTCATTTCTTTTTAAGGCTGAGTAATATTCCATTGTGTATATGTGCCACATCTTCTTTATCCATTCGTCCGATGATGGGCGCTTAGGTTCTTTCCATCTCCGGGCTATTGTAAATAGAGCTGCAATGAACATTTTGGTACATGACTCTTTTTGAATTTTGGTTTTCTCAGGGTATATGCCCAGTAGTGGGATTGCTGGGTCATATGGTAATTCTATTTGTAGTTTTTTAAGGAACCTCCATACTGTTCTCCATAGTGGCTGAACCAATTCACATTCCCACCAGCAGTGCAAGAGTGTCCCCTTTTCTCCACACCCTCTCCAGCATTTATTGTTTCTAGATTTTTTGATGATGGCCATTCTGACTGGTGTGAGATGATATCTCATTGTAGTTTTGATTTGCATTTCTCTAATGATTAATGATGTTGAGCATTCTTTCATGTGTTTGTTGGCATTCTTTATATCTTCTTTGGAGAAATGTCTATTTAGGTCTTCTGCCCATTTTTGGATGGGGTTGTTTGTTTTTTTGTTATTGAGCTGCATGAGCTGCTTGTAAATTTTGGAGATTAATCCTTTGTCAGTTGCTTCATTTGCAAATGTTTTCTCCCATTCTGAGGGTTGTCTTTTGGTCTTGATTATGGTTTCCTTTGCTGTGCAAAAGCTTTGAAGTTTCATTAGGTCCCATTTGTTTATTTTTGTTTTTATTTCCATTACTCTAGGAGGTGAGTCAGAAAGGATCTTGCTGTGATTTATGTCATAGAGTGTTCTGCCTATGTTTTCCTCTAAGAGTTTGATAGTTTCTGGCCTTACATTTAGGTCTTTAATCCATCTTGAGCTTATTTTTGTGTATGGTGTTAGGGAGTGATCTAATCTCATACTTTTACATGTACCTGTCCAGTTTTCCCAGCACCATTTATTGAAGAGGCTGTCCTTTCTCCACTGTACATTCCTGCCTCCTTTATCAAAGATAAGATGTCCATATGTGCGTAGGTTTATCTCTGGGCTTTCTATCCTGTTCCACTGATCTATCTTTCTGTTTTTGTGCCCTTTGCAGGCTTTTAATTTTTTTTTTTTTTTTTTTGTAGAAGTTGACAGATTGATAAAATTGATATGGAAAGGCAAAGAACCATAGCCAAAACAGCTTTGAAAAAAGAAAGTTACGGGTCTGATTTCAAATTACAGTAATCAAGACAGTTGTGGTATTGGGATTAAGGTAGATAGGTAGATCAGTGGAACAGAATAGAGTATGTAAAATTTGGCCCACATATGTATGGACAACTAATTTGCAACAAAAGTGCAAAGGCAAGTCAATGGAGAAAGGATTCTCTTTTAAACAAATGGTCCTGGAGCAACTGGATATCCAGCTACAAAACAAATGAACTTCAATTTATACCTTGCTCCATGTACAAAAATTAACTCAAAATAAGTCACAGACCTAAGTGCACGACCTAAAACTATAAAACTTCTAGAAGACAATAATAGAAGAAAATTTTTGGAGCTTTGCCTTAAGCAAAGATTTCTTAGACAAGACACCAACTCAAGATCTGTAAAAGAACAAATTAGACTTTATCAAAATTTGAAGCTTGTACTTTTTGAAGTAGTGTTAAGAGAATGAGAAGACAAGTCACACTCAGAGGATATATTTGCAAGTCATATATCTGGTAAAGGATATATTTGCAGAATATATAAAGAACTCTAAAAATTCAGTACAGGTATTCCCCACTTTTCAAAAGTTTGCTTTATGCCACTTCGCTTTTACAAAAGACCTATGTTAGTACCTGTTTTCACAAACCAAGAGAAATCGAAAGAAGCTTTTTGGTTTTACAAAAAAAGAAGGTGAAAAGCAAAAATAGCATTCAAGTGTTTGTTTTGTAGCAGCCATTATAGAGGCATCTTGCACCCCAGGCAGTGAGAGTGGCCCCACCAAGCTCCTTCCCCAGACACTACACTCAGCATCTCAGCATCAAGCCACCATGGCTTTGAACTGTGCTTGTGAGCATCTGTGATTTATCTCGATTTATATTGTGCATGTGTTAGTAAGATGTGTTCTAAAGTAATTGCTGCCTCACTTTATGGCATTTCTGTTTACAAAAGGTTTCATAGGAATGCTCTACTTTCAGATAGCAGGGGAAACCTTTAATAAAAAAGCAACCCAATATAAAAATGGGCAAAATATTTCAACAGACACTTCACCAGTGAAGATATGTAAATGGAAAATAAGCACATGAAAATATGATTAACATCATTAATCATTAGGAAAACGCAAACTAAAACCACAACAAAATACCATTCCCCACCCATTACTATGGCTAAAATTGAAGACTGAAGTCTTTGCAAGGATATGGAAGAACGGTAGCTCTCTTATACTGCTGATGGTAATGTAATATGGTACATACACTTCGGAAAACAGTTTTGCAGTTTCTTTCTTTTAAGTATGAGATATTTTATCCTTAATAAATTTTTTTAAATTTATTTATTTTTGGCTGTATTGGGTCTTAGTTGTGGCACGCAGGATCTTCATTGTGGCCCATGGGCTTCTCTCTAGTTGTGGCACGAGGGCTCTTCATTGTAGCACGTGGGCTCTGAAGTTGTGGTGTGTGGGCTGTCTAGTTGAGGCCTGTGGGCTCAGCAGTTGGGGCACGTGGGCTTAGTTCCCCCATGGCCTGTGTTCCCTGACCAGGGATCGAACCTGCATCCCTGCATTGGAAAGCATATTCCTAACCACTGGACCACCAGGGACAATTCCCAGTGTGGCAGTTTCTTAAAACGTTAAACATGTACATACCATATCCAGTCATTTTGTTCCTAGGTAAATGAAAGCATATGTGCTTACCAATACTTGGGCATAGATGTTCATAGCAGCCTTATTTTTAGTAGCTAAACCTGGAAATAATTCAATGTCCATCAACAGGTAAGTGGGTAAACTGCTGTATTCATACAATGAACTACTGTTCAGCAGTGAAAAGGGATGAACTGTCAATATATCATGGATGAATCTCAGAATCATTATTCTGAGTGAAAGAAGCTAGACAAAATGTACAGTTTTAATAATTCCATTTATGTGAAATTCTAGAAAATGCAAACTAATGTTAGTGGCAGAGAGCAGATTAATGGTTATTTGGAGATAGTGGGGACTGGGAGGAAGGGATTAGAGCTGTAAGAGTCTTTGGGAAGTGATGGATATGTGATATGTTCATTATCTTGATTGTGGCAGTTGTTTCAGAGGTGTGTACATATGTGAGAATATATCAAGTCGAACAGTTTATTGTATGTTGGCCATACTACAATAAAAATACATAAAAACTGTCTTCTGTCTTTGCTGTCTGACCACCACTGCTAGCACATCTAAGACTAGTTCCTAAGTTTGCAGGATCTTAGGACCCAGCTAGGACTCAAAAATATTGAGTTCCAGGCCTCAGAATTACTAGGATGGGGCTAAGGAATCTGTAATTTTAACAAACACTCCAGGTGATTTTTCTTATTACTCAAACTTGGAAAGCACTTGTCCCACATTAAGTTAATTCCACTTTGGTCATATATGAGACTTCCATATATGAGAAAGGGATGTTAGGTTTCCAGTGTTAACAGAAAGGCCTAGCCATAAAACACTTGATTATGCTTTTGCTATGGTCAGATGAGATCATTTAGAATTGAACAAAATTTTTTTCTCATCATATGTAATATATTGAGGTCAGCCTGAAGTAACAGAATGGAAATCTCTGAATAGTCCCAACATTAGTGAATATTACATCAAAGAGTAAAAAAGAATTATTATATACTTTTTTTTAAATAAATATATTTTAAAATTTTCATTCATTTATTTTTAGCTGCGTTGAGTCTTTCATTGCTGTGCACAGGCTTTCTCTAGTTGCGGCGAGTGGGGGGCTACTCTTGGTTGCGGTGCGTGGGCTTCTCATTGTGGTGTTCTCTTGCTGCAGAGCAGGGGGGCTCTAGGTGCACAGGCTCAGTAGTTGTGGCGTGCAGGCTCTAGAGCACAGGCTCAGTAGTTGTGGTACACAGGCTTAGCTGCTCCACAGCATGTGGGATCTTCCCGGACCAGGGATCGAACCTGTGTCCCCTGCATTGGCAGGCGGATTGTTAACCACTGCACCACCAGGGTAGTCCCGAGTATTATATACTTTTTGACAAGTCACATCTGTATATGTTGTTAGTGAAGAAAAAATTTTGTATCCTATATATTAAGAAGCTATAAAATAACACAAGTTGGGAGAAGAGAAATAAGATGAATAGAAGAACACTGTTATTCTCTACATGTTCTTTAAATGGATGTAGCAAGAGCCTTTTATAAAAGTTGTATAAAACTCTGGAAAAAATAGGCTGACCTTCTCATTGCCCCCTTTCCAAAGACGTCAAACAAGAGGAAATTATAGAATAAGTCTGTCTAAATTTTAAATGGTTCAGTTATCAGAAGACTTTAGAGAGCAAGTTTTCCACAAATTATCCTTGTGCTGTTTGGTCTTGATTTTTTTTAGAGGGTTGGTGAGCCAACATGTAATTAATCACTTTTTTTGGTTGTTGGCTTGTAAGGAAATGAAACTGCAACTTTCCCTTTGGCTTTATTGTTCTTTTTTTGGTGTTTCTTAGTGCTGCAATATGTAACATAAGAAACTTAGATGGGTGCTTAGTGATAATGTGGATACAACAATGTGAAAGAAGTATTTTTTAAGTCATTTTATATATTTTGTACTGTTATGGTACCTGTGTACACTCCACGTCTCAGATACCACCAGCATTACTATGAAAGTCTTACAGTCAGAAGTTGTTAGAACATCCCTTGTCAGTGGATGGGGTTACTCACCAAGTGGCAGTATCCACTTCTTACCAGTTCTTATTGTTTCTTCCTCCAAAATCTAGTTTGGATTGATTATTCCTTCCCCGAAGCTGCTACCGCAATCAGTGAATAAGAACAGACCCATACCATCTTGTAAATAAGGGGTAGGAACACCCTTCCAACTAGCTTCACTTCTTTGGGCTCTGTTCCATCTGTGTAGTGAACTACCTTCCCTGTGGCAGTTGGACACTATTTTATTTATTTATTTTTTAAAAATTTTAATTAATTTATTTTTTTGGTGCTTTATAAATAAATAAAGATTTTATTTATTCCTCGTTGCTGCACGCGGGCTTTCTCTAGTTGCGGCCAGCGGGGCTACTCTTTATTGAGGTGCGCGGGCTTCTCATTGCAGTGGCTTCTCTTGTTGCAGAGAACGGGCTCTAGGCAGGTGGGCTTCAGTAGTTGTGGCTCGCAGGCTCTAGAGCGCAGGCTCAGTAGTTGTGGCGCACGGGCTTAGTTGCTCCACGTCATGTGGGATCTTCCTGGACCAGGGCTCGAACCCGTGTCCCCTGCATTGGCAGGCGGATTCTTAACCTCTGCACCACCGGGGAAGCCCTGGACACTATTTTTAAAATTAAGCATTACAATGACTAATTACTGTCATTATTAAAAGTTCATATAAAGTTTAAAAACAAACACCTGTATGTTAGCAGGTACCTTCCTTTAACTTTTATTAATTTGAAATCGTTTTTCCATTTTTAAGCAGAACAGAAGATTCCCCTTAAACCAATAGGTTTAGGGAAATTCCTGTAGACTCTGTCTCTATGAAGATTTAAAAAATATACATCCATCTGCATCTGAGCCCTGTCTCTTCCCTCCTCCCAAAGTACAGACCTCAAGGATGGCCGTTGTTCTACCTTAATGGTAACAATTAATAAAAAAGATATTAAGTACCAAAAAGCTAAATGCTTTGGTTTTGGTATTTAGGATAATGCTGGCCTAAAAATGAGTCGACAAGTGTTCCATCCTCCCCTGTTTTCTGAAAGAGTTTGTGTAGGATTGTACTGTGGTTTGAATTGTGTTCCCCCAAAAGATAGGTTGAAGTTCTAACCCCTATACCTCAGAATGTGACCTTCTTTGGAAACAGGGTCATTAGAGATATAATGTTAAGATGAAGTCATAATTAAGGTAGACCTTAATCCAATATGACTAATATCGTTATAAGAAGAGACACTAGCATGCAAGGGGAGAATGTTGTGTGAAAACAGAGGCAGAGATTGAAGTACTACAGCTGCAAACCAAGGAACACCAAGGATTGCTGGCAAAGCCCAGAAGGTAGGATTAGGCAAGGAAGGATTCTCCCCTCTGGGTTTCAGAGTGAGTGTAGCCCTGCCAACACCCTGATTTTGGACTTCTAGCCTCCAGAGCTGTGAGGCAAATTCTGTTGTTTAAACAGTCACCTAGTTTGTGGTACTTTGTTATGGCAGCCCTAGGAAACTAACATTGTATTAGGAAACTAATATTGTATTTTTTTCTTTCAAGTTTGATAGAATTCATCCAGTGAAATTGGATGCAGAGTTTTCTTTGTGGAAAGATTTTAAATTATGAATTCGATTTCTCTAAGAAATATTGGGCTGTATAGATTTTCTGTTTGTTCTTGTATCTATTTTGGTAACATATATCAAGGAATTTGTTCATTTCATCTAAGTTTTGGAATTTATTGGCATAAAGTTGAGTTGCTTATAATATTTTTTGATGTCTGTAGGATCTGTAATGATGTTTCCTCTTTTCTTCCTCATATTGGTTATTTGTGTCTTTTTATTTTCTTTCATCAGTCTGGCTTAGGGTTTCTCAACTGGGGGCAGTTTTGCACCCTCCCTCCTGGGGGTGTGGGGCATTTGGCAATATCTGGAGACATTTTCAGTTATTACAACTTGGGGCATCCAGTGGATGGAGGCCAGGGATGCTGCTGAACTAAACATCCTGCCATGCACAAGACAGCCTCTCACAACAGAGACTCATCCAGTCCACAGTGTCACTAGTGCTGAAGTTGGGAAACCTGTTCTAGGGCTTACAGTGTACACCTTCTACTTTTGAATATTATGCCACTTCATGTTTAATATAAGCAGCTTACAATACAGTATTTCCACTCATCCCCTTCCATCCTTTATGCTATTATGGGCATACATTTTACTTCCATTTATATTATAAACCCCACAGTGCATGGGATTTTGCTTTAAACAATCTATTAAGGAAATTTTTAAATGAGGAAAAAATACCTAGTTGTTGTTCATATATTTTTAGCACTCTTCATTTTTTGTATAGATCCAAATTCCCATTGGTGTTTTTTCTTTCCACATGAAGAACTGCTCTAACGTGTCTTGAAGTGTAGGTCTGCCAGTGACATATTCTCTCAGCTTTTGTTTGAAAAACTGTATTTTGTCTTCATTTTTCAAGTACATTTTGGCTTAGTATAGAATTCTCCATTGACAGTTTTAAAAAATATTCTAAGATATCATTCCACTGTTTCCTTATTTGCCTAAATTATAATAAGAAATAAAACTATTGTTCACAAATATAAGGCTTTAAAAAATCTGTATAGTTTAGAATAGTATTTCATTATTATTGAACAAAATAACTTAAAATTTGATGCACTGTGCTTAGATTTTATAAACAGACCTGTTCTTGTGTTTTTTTCCTCTTTTTCCCTTTCCTTTCCCCCCCCCTTCACTTATAAAAAGTGTTTTTGGGGGCAGGTTATTTCTCTGTTTCCTCATCTGTAAAATTGGGCTACCAGTGATTCTCATAGGTTCGTTGTGAAAGTTAAAAGAGAAAAAGAAAGAAAAATGAAAACAAAATGTCTAGAACTTGAAGGTATTCATAAACATGATAGCATGGTACACAGGTATCTTCCTCATCCACCTTCAGCTCTCCTGACCTCAAGGCCCACGCATGGCAGCAGATCAGTGGGAGCCCCCAGTCTGAGTCCTGTCCTGCCTCATGGCAGCAGCTTTGTGGAGACATATTCCTGCCATCCACACACTGTCCAGAAGCCACAGGCAAACAGAGGAGCCCTGGCTGGACCATGACTGAGCACTGTTGCCACTGCTTATGATTTCTGCTCCTACCAATAGTTTACATGTTGATTTTAAATAAATCTCATATTTTACCCAAGCAAGGTTGGAAGATATTCTTTCAGTATACTTTCATCTGTTAATTTAAATTATCTGAATATAGTAAAAATCCATGACATTATATTTTACATGATTTGCATTTTCCACTTTCCAGCTGTTGCAGACTAGCTATGGTATTTAACACATTTACATATTAGGAAAATTTTAGACATAATTAACGGTTTTGGGTGGTGGGGCTTGTAATCAACAGTAAAAATAATTCTTTCCAATGGCTCTAATTACCTTAGAATATACAATAATGATATTCACATTAAAGGATGCATTCATTAAAATGTTCCTTTCTGTCCAACAAGAGAATCTAACTGGGTATGGTAGACGTCTTTTTATAAATAACATTTTGCTTTCATTAAGAGTTAATAGATCTGCTGGGACTTCCCTGGTGGTCCAGTGGTTAGGACTCCACGCTTCCAATGCAGGGGGTGCGGGTTCGATCCCTGGTCAGGGAACTAAGATCCCACATGCCACGCCTAAGATCCTACATGCCACACACACAAAAAAAGTTGATCAATCTGCTATTTTTGGTCCCTACCTGGCCACGGGCAGCAGCACTCTGACAGCTGTTTTAAATATCCCCTCATGGTGTTGCCGTTCTTCTTCTCAGTGGGCCTTTGGAGTGACGCTGTGGGAGCTCATGACTCTGGGCCAAACACCCTATGTGGACATCGACCCGTTTGAGATGGCCGCGTACCTGAAAGACGGTTACCGAATAGCCCAGCCGATCAACTGTCCTGATGAACTGTAAGTTTTTTCTGAGCTCGAAGACATGGATTTCACTCCATTTACGACGTTTGGATAAAAGAAAAAGAACAGGTGTCCATACTTGTACAGAGACTTCCCTTTTGAGAATAATGCCTCTTTGGACTTGAATTATACTCCTGTAGAGAAACTACAAAGTCAGCCAGACTCATTCATTCTTTTTAAGGCATTTGACATTAGGACTTTTTGCATCTCATATTTGTAGTGATTAATCTAATCCAAGAGACTTACGTACATAGTGAGAAAACACTGAACACTGTCAGTTTTCCTATGTAGAGTGAGGACCTACACAGCCTTAAGGACATCCTTAGTTATAAAGAGCCTTTCTCATTGCTGTTGTGCCTTGCCAGCTGGTGTGAACTGATATACGTATAAGGAAGATGTTCTGGTCTGGTGAGTGGGATAGTTCCTGTTTCCTGCTTTTATCACATAGCTAGTCTTTCCATATAATGGGATCGGAGTGGGCAGGAGGCTGTTCAGGGGTGATTGAGTCTCAGTTCCAGTATGCCCTGAAGGTTTTTTTTTTTTTTTTTTTGCGGTATGCGGGCCTCTCACTGTTGGGGCCTCTCCAGTTGCGGAGCACAGGCTCCGGACGCACAGGCTCAGCGGCCATGGCTCACGGGCCCAGCTGCTCCGCGGCATGTGGGATCTTCCCGGACTGGGGCACAAACCCGTGTCCTCTGCATCGGCAGGTGGACTCTCAACCACTGCGCCACCAGGGAAGCCCCCCTGAAGGTTTTTATACTGTGGCAAGGTGGCAGCTTTTGCACAGATTTTACTGTAGATCAAGGATTCTTACAGTTTAGTTAAAGGTTCCTCTTCTTCCAAGTTCTTTCTTTCAGAACTCAAATACAGTTGACCCTTGAACAATGTGGGTTTGAACTATGTGGGTCCACTTACGTGTGGATTTTTTTCAGTGATAAATACTACAGTACTACATGGTCCATGGTTGGTTGAATATGCGGATGAGGGGGAACTGGGGATACGGAGGGCTAAACTATAAGTTATGCGCAGATTTTTATGCAGAGAGTCGGTGCCCCTCACCCCTGTGTTGCTTAAGAGTCAACTGTACAAGTTAACACAGGTTATTATTTTGACTATGTTTTAGGTAGTTATATACAATCTCTATTTGCTGATATATTTTGACATGTTTCAGAATTGAAATCCACAGATATCATCCAGATAATTCTGCCAGATTTATCTGGATTATTCATCCAGATAATATCTGCCAACAGATAGTAATATTGATTGATTTTTTTAATATATCGTCCTCTCCACGCCCACATTTAGATAGACAACATAACTGGTATCATATTGACCAAAAGGTTAGGAGTACCATATCATCACTAGCCAAATTTTCTGGTCTTGTCACTCTGCAGATTTGCTGTGATGGCTTGTTGCTGGGCCTTAGATCCGGAGGAGAGACCCAAGTTCCAGCAGCTGGTCCAGTGTCTCACAGAGTTCCATGCAGCCCTGGGGGCCTACGTCTGACTCCTCTCACAGTCCTTCAGCGTCAGGAGGAAGGAGCCTGCCAGGGCTCACTTGCAGCCGGTCACGGATGCTGCATACGCCACGCAGCGCCGCAGAAGCACATTTGTCTTCCAGAGCACCGTGCCTTAGGAATGCTTTAGAATCGGAACTATCTAAGGCAGACTTAATGATGTCAAATATTTTCTAGATATCACTGTCATTAGGTTGAACTGAAAATGTTTTTGTAAATTTTTTGGCCAAAAATTTTTTTAAACATAGTTAACTTTGGACTAGGGGTACATTCTTACAAAATAAATAAACAGTTTTTAAAATTGTTTAAACACAGGTATTTGGAATAGCTACCTTAGTGCAACTGCTTTTTATTTTTTTTTACTTCATCAAGGTAATGTAGGTGATTCACCTTTAAAGTTTTTTGTTTGTTTGTTTTAATATTTATCACTAGTCTTGGGAATGGTTTGTCTTCAAGATGCAGTACTTTTTCTTAGGAAAAGAAAAACAGAAAAAGATGTTGGTTTGCCTTGTACAGGAAAAGGCAATATTGGAGGAGGAACACTGAAAGAGAAGCTAGAGGGGAAAAAAAGAGAAAAATACTTATTAGAAACAGAAACTGCCCTTCCATGGAGAATTGTTCTTTATTTTTTTAATGAAAAGGAGTTCTCCTTTCTTATTTTTGGGGAAGTAGGAGCTGAGTTCATTGAAACATCTTAATTTTGGCAGAACCTAGCATTTCTGTGAGCCAGAAGTGGGTTTGGGGCAGGTCAGTAGTGAACAGTGGCGATCTTATTTATTTTTACTCTCTGGAAAAGGAGATAACACAATTCCAGAAAGTGAAATCTTGTTTCTAAGGTTAGGAATTCCTCTTATTGCACCTAGAATAGTGCCATGCACAGAATGGGTGCTTGAGATGTTTTGAGTAAAAAAAATGTAAACAGGTAGATTTTGTACCTATCTTCAAGGCTGGCTTAAGTATAAAATGGTTTTTTAAAAACACCTGAGAAATTAAAGGATTTGTTTTATATTATGACAGTATTGAAAATATTGTTCATAATGAATGATTGGTTGTGTCTGGTAAGTCTTTGAACACACGACAGCTAGATAGCCCTGTTTCATTTCATGGGTGTCTCACTCAGACTCCCAAGCCCTAACACAAGTGCAGCTGACTCTGCTCAGCCTCCAGGTTCTAATAAAAAGTTGAGATTATTATTACAAGGAAGTATTACAGCACTGAAACTTTTCTCCAGAGCCGTTAAATTCAGGGTATGTATATATTTATACTTGGCTAGAGTTGGCCTAAGGCAGAGTTGAATGGACCTCTTAAATAGCTAGGCGTGCATGTGCCTGCCTCTGCTCCCATTCTCACAGGTACATAGGAGAGAATGCGTAGCAGTTGGAGGCTTTTGCTGTTCTTAAAGGAGCTTTATGAATCAGCAGCACATCTGGGAAAATAGCTCACATGATACGTGCTCTGTCATAAGCAGGCCAAGAGCATGATCTTTCTGTATGCCATTTATTAACACTGGTTCTTTGGTTTTATGAACTACTCAGCCCCCTAAGGGGCCAGCTTTTTCAAAGCTCTTTGAACTTTGTAAGTTACAGAAGTTTTGGTTGACAACCTGCAATCTTAGAAGGCATTCAGTCAACAAATATTTATTTATAGCGTTTATTATGTATTATTATGCACATGAAGTGAGTGGTTCCGCTCTAGCATCCCTTCCAACATTCAGTGCATTTTTTTAATGTGTTCAGGTTAGTGCATTTTTTATATATCACAGTTCTGTGCACAAGATCGGTTCAAAGAAAAAAGTGCTGTCATTGACTTCTGTCCCAAATTACCATGTAGTAAGAGGTGCTCTCAGTTTGCTTGGATGTGTGGTGCCTTTAACCATATCTCTGTTTGTAAGCTGTTTTATTTTTTGTATGTATATTTGTTTTAAAGGTGGTTTAAGACTTTAAATAGATTTTTCTTGCAGAACTACTTGGAGTCACTGACTTCAGTGAAAAGAGCAGTTACGAGATTTTCATGGCTGGGCTTTTTCCAGTGGTTTGTGAATATTACTGAATAGATTTTGTAGAAAATGCAATTTTTATAGTAAAGAAGCAAATTAGCAAAGCACTGATGTGGTATAAGCTGGCCCTAGTGACCAAGAGCTCTATTATATTCTCTCCTTTCTCGTAACACCCCCATTGTAAGAAAATTTTATTTATAGAAATAAGGAGGATTGGTTTATTCATTCATTATGTATTTATTGAGCGCCAACTGTATATCTGGCCTTCAAGGTATGCAGGGAACAAGACATGATGTTCCTCCCTTTCTAGGTCTCACATTCTGGTTAAAAGAAGCAGATAATGCACATAAGTAAGATTTTGGTAAGTGCTATAAAAAAAAAATACAGAGTGGTATCAGAGAATAACTTTACATGTCTTTAGTCAGGCTTCTCTGAGCAGGTGGCATTTGAGCTGAGATCTGAGTAACAAAAAGCCACCTATGAGAAGATCCAGGCAGAAGGGACATAATTGCAGAAGCATTAAAGCAGGAATGAGCTGGCCTCCAGTGTCAGCCCTTCCTGTTCATCCTCCAGCTGCTGCCACTGGAAGAAGAGAACAGAGGCCAATGTGGCTAGAATGTAGTTAGGGAAGAGGTCTGGGAGATGTAGGAACAGACATTGGAGCAGGGTTGGGGGTGGTTGTAAGCCATGGGACACATTTATATTCTAAGTACAGTGGGATTTCATTCAAGGAGTTTAAACAATTTTTTTTATTTAATTTTATTTTTTAACATCTTTATTGGAGTATAATTGCTTTACAATGGTGTGTTAGTTTCTTAGTTACAATGGTTAGTTCCTTAGTTACAATGGTGTGTTAGAATCAGTTATACATATACGTATATCCCCATATCTCCTCCCTCTTGCGTCTCCCTCCCACCCTCCCTATCCCACCCCTCTAGGTGGACACAAAGCACCGAGCTGATCTCCTTGTGCTATGCGGCTGTCAAGGAGTTTTTAAATAAGGGAGTGACGTGATCTGATTTGCAGTTTACAGATTTTGCCAACATTTTTGTGAAGATTAGACTGTAGGGAGGCAAGGGTGGAGGCAATGAGACTATAAGAAATTGTTGCATAGTTTAGGAGAGAAAAGATAGTGGTTTTGGACTAATTAGAGTAGTGCAGGAGATTGGGAGGGGCAGATTGGACCTGGATCTATTGGATGTTGGAGGGTGGGGTGGAGAAGGAAAGAGAGTGATCAGGAATAACTAGTTGGTTTGGAGCTTGAACATATAGTCTGGCTGTATGGCCAAACTATATACTGAGATGGAAAAAAAAAAAACTAAGAGGAACAGGATTTTGCTTTAGCAGGGGGAATTAGTAATTTGTTGTAAGCCATGTTCGAGATGCCAGTTGGTCATCTAAGTGGAGATTTTGAGTAGATAGATGAGAACCTGCAGCTCAGGGAGGAGGTCTCATTGAACATATAAATGTAGGAGTGTAAAATACAGACCATATTTAAAGCCATGATATTGGATGAACTTGCTTCGGGAGCCAGGGTAGATGGAGAGGAGGTCTTGGGACAGGGTCCCGGTAACTCCAACTTTTAATGATCTAGTGAAGGAAGAATAAATAACAGAAAAAGAGAAGAAACCACTACAGTTGGAAAAAGCAACAACAAAAAAACAGGAAAAAAGGAAAGAAAGTATTTCAAAGTGGAAGAAGAAGCCTGTATGGGATTTGGCATTATGCAATTATTGACAGAAGCAGTAGGGATTGGAGCAAGTGGAAGTGTAAATACTAGGTGGGACAGTGGAGACCCTACTTGAAAGTTTTGCTGTGAAGGGAAATGGAACAGAACTAGAGGAGATCAAAGAACTATTGGGGTGGGGGTTTGCGGGGGCAGGCACGGGACATGTTTGTTTTCCAGGAAATGTTTCACTGGTGATGGGAATGAGCAAGCAGAGGGAGAAAAATCCCTTTGGGTGTGGAATACTCTTCGTTCTTGTCATTTGATCTGCAAGCATGAAAGCCTCTCCACTCTAGCCACCAGCCTCTCGTTGTGGTAAAGGTTATGTTTTTATTGGGGGAAAATGCAAGGATGAAGGGAGGTGGTGCACAGAACTTTAAATGTTTCCATTATATGAAAACCTGCCTTTGTTGAGGTTGCTTCCTTAGGACCTGAGACCTGCCATGGTCTTGCTTACCATCATCATCTTTTGGCCTCTTGCCCTGAAACTGCTGGACTGGCCTTGGTCTGTATCCCACCCAACCAGCCTCCGCCAGAGTAATGCTTCCTAAAACTGAGCTGTCCCTGCTCAGAACTGTTCAGCCCCTTCCCAGAGCCTGCAGAGTGGAGTTCAGAGCACCTAGGTGTACACAGCCTCCACTCATCTCTGCTGTGTCCCCTCCTGCTTCACCAGCTTACCACTTTCCTGCCTGAGCGTGGTGCTCTTTCATGTGTCCTTTCCTATGCCTGTGCCACACTCTACTCCAGACTGCCCAGTGCCCAAGAGACTCCCCTGACACCTCACCCCGCTCCTCCAGGCTCTGCCATAGTTGCTTTTCAGCCTTGTTCCCTGGGTTTACATTCTGACAAAGCTAAGATGGGGGCTTATTTTTACCACTTGGCTGTTTATATTTCTTGAGGATAGGAACTTGTGTTTCACTCAGGTTGAATCTCCACTGCCTACTTAGTGCTTGACACATTTTAGGGTTGAATATTTAGTGAATTGGTAAGTAAAAACACCTAAATTTGCACATGAGAGCAGTTAGGCTTTTAAAAAAATGGTAACTCTGTAAAACATCTCATTTAAAGTACTGTGTTCTATTATAATGTGATATTTATATTCAAATTTAAAGGGTTTAAGTTTTATGTAATATAAACCAATAAAGCATGAAATAAAAGGAGACAGAATGGTAGGGAAGACCATATCCCACCCCATTGCTGGCTTAAGCAACCCCCAGCCCCACCCCCAGCCACCTTTTCATTGATACTTCATTTTCCCTTCCTTTTCTTTGGTCGCAGAAACAATTAGCCTGATTGCAAATTCTGTTTCATACTTCTATAAGGTCAACTTTATTTGGAGTTGTACATGAAATAATCATCTCAAATGAAGTAATTCATGGACTTGAGTGGAAGATTCTTTTCCAGGTGTTACTCTCCCATGCCCTGCACCCCCACCCATACGATAAAAAGGTGGTGATATAATTTATGGGGCTAGAAAAGAAAAACATAAACAGTTGCTTGTTAATAATTTTTGTTTCTACGTTCATTTTTGCCCTTAATAGTTCAGAATAACATTGAACTTAATCCTCTGGGACACATGAACATCATGCGTAAATGTACTGAGAACATACATTTTATATATAAGTAAACTGAAACTCTGGGCCTTTTTCTCTCTCAGAGTGCTGTTCTTTAAGGATTAAGGCTGACCAGGCCTAAAGGGTTTAATGGGAGATGTCTTCTAACCCTTCAAAGAACAGATGTTAGAAACGTATTTTTAAAAAAAATGGGGAATCGATTATAGTTTAAAGAATTCCTCTTTGAGCAAATAATAATATGCCATTGGCGGAGAAGCGACCGCAGCTCCGGGCAGAGGAGGCAGGAGCCCGAAGGCGAGCAGGGCCCGGGCGGCACCATGGCCGGGATCACCACCACCGAGGCGGTGAAGAGCAAGACCCCGCTTCTGCAGCAGCAGGCCAGGGACGCGGGGGAGAGGGCCGAGCGCCCCCTGCAGAAGTGGAGGAGAAAGGCGACCCGGGAACAGGCTGAGGCGGCCTCCTTGAACCATAGGGTCCAGCTGGTTGAAGAGCTGGACTGCGCTCAAGAGCGCCTCGCCGCTGCCCTGAAAATGCTGGAGGAAGCCGAGAAAGCTGCTTGTGACAGCGAGAGAGACATGAAGGTTACTGAAAACCGAGGCTTAAAAGAGGAAGAAAAAATGGAGCTCCAGGAAATCCAACTCAAAGAAGCTAAGCACATTGCAGAAGAGTATGAAGAGGTGGCTCTTAGGTTGGTGATTATTGAGGGAGACTTGGAAGGCCCAGAGGAGCGAGCTGAGCTGGCAGAGTCCAGTTGCCGAGAGACGGATGAGCAGGTCAGACTGATGGACCAGAAGCTGAAGTGTCTGAGTGCTGCTGAAGAAAAGTACTCTCAAGAAGAAGACATATGAGAAAGAGAGAAAGATTCTTACTGATAAACTCAAGGAGGCAGAGACCCGTGCTGAGTTTGCTGAGAGATCGGTAGCCAAGCTGGAAAAGACGGTGATTTGGAAGATGAACTGATATGCACCAAAGAGGAGCACCTCTGTACACAAAGGATGCTGGACCAGACTCTGCTTGACCTGGTTGAGATGCAGAGCACCCCAGTCCCGCCCTGCACTGCCCCTCCCTCTGACCCCGACCGCTGAGGCCAGCCTGCCTGAAGCTGACCTTTAAGCTGAGGGCTGAGCTTTAACTGGAAGGCTGCTTTCTCCTTTTGCCACGTCTCCCACCCGCACCCCTGTGTTCTTTTCGCCAAACTGTCTCTGCCTCTCCCCAGAGATTCCATTTGGGCTAGAGGCTGAGCACCTTTGGGAACAACGTTTAAGGGAACAGAGCACAATGCTAAGTGTCTTCAAAAGCATGCTGTGATGTATGCATTTTGTAATTACTTTTTTTGTTGTTGATGTAGCAGCCATTTGTAAAACGTTCCAGATACTTCCATAGTTCTGAAGCAGCAGTCTAATCCCTTTCTCACTTTTGGAAGGTAACTTTTCAGCTTAATGCATATCGCCCTCTCCATAGAGGAGGGAAAAAGGTATGGGCCTGCCTTCCTGAGAGCCAAACAGCCCAGAGAAGGACTCCATTTTGGGAAGCCTCATTGCTCTGCAAAAAGTCCCCGCCAAACCAGAAAGATGATTCCAGAAGGAGTTAGCCAAAGCAAAACAAAAACAAAAAAACTCACTGTTCAGATTTTCAGCTTTACAGTATTTTGGGGCAACTTTTTTTTTTTTCCATCAGAAGTGACCAAACGAAATTAAGATGGTGAGACCTCTGAGACGAAATCCTTGTCCCAGCTCTACCCCTTTCCCCACCACCCACAGAATGGATCATGTGTCCCTTATTTTGTGGTGACCACTTATTTGCTCTCCCACCTCTTTGAAAGAAAGGAAAGAAAATTATGTTTTACCACTGATTTAGCCATATGAAACTCATCACCCTTTTCTGGGTCTGAAGCTGCTGCTGGGTCTGAAGTGCCATCTCATTGTACGTTGTGTCAGTGCTGGAGAAATCTTGAATAGCTTATGTACAAAAGTGTTTTTAAATTTTATATTATTTTGAAACTTTGCTTCTTTGGGGTTGGGGGGCACACTGGTCACCCCATCTGGCTATGAGAGCGCTCTACAGTCTGGGCTGGCAGTGTGCTGGTCTTTTAAAGTTTCTTTCCCTACCCGAGCCCCCCTTTTTGGTGAGGTTTCGGTGAGGTCAGTTAGGTGTGCATCCTTCAGCAAAATTGGCTTAAAATGTACTCTCCTTTGGTGTCGTCTGTTTGGGGGCCGACTGGGAGAAAGAAAAACCAATAGTGTAACTGTTTTGATACTGAACATTGATAAATGTCTTTTTGAAATAAAGAACCAGGCCCTCCAATAATAATAATAATAATATGCATTTGCTCGTATTTGGTTCATCAGTATTTTAAAACTAAAGCATTTTTTAGCGACTTGTTTTTAGAGAGGGGTATGCACTCCCTTGGGGGTATACAAAAATTGGGAAAAACATGTATAGTTTGAAAATAAAAACTATTTACCCTTTAAACAAAAAAATTGACGCTGACTCCATAGTGTCTGAATGTTACATTTGGAATCAACTTTTTGTGTCTTTCTGAGTCTACTTTTTTTTTCCTTTTCCTTCTTGGCTCCAAGAATCAGCCCAGGCTGATGTTAGATAGGCGTGCATCATTAGGGATAGCCTTTGGCTGCAAGCGATAGAAATACCACTATAATCACTTAATGAAATACAGGTTTCTCTCTCATTTCTCTCGCATAACAATTCCAGAGAGAGACAAACCAGGGCTCGTGCTGTGATCCCAGGATATCATCCATTACCTGCTACCTCCATTTTTGCTGCCCTGTCATCTTTAACATGTTTTTGTTCTAAGGGGACCCCCAGGGCCTAAACTTTTAGTAGGCAAGAAGATGAGAAAAAGATGAAAGGCAAAAGACACGAGTTACTTGAGTCTTTTTTGAGGAGACAACTTTCCCATCGTATACTTCCACCAACACCTTACTGGACAGAACTGTAGCACATGGGTACCCCAAGCAGTCCAGCATCTTGGGAAATTGGTTTTGTTGGATTTTTTTCGACAGCTTTATTGAGATTTGATTCACGTGTCACCCATTTAAAGTGTACAGCTCTGATTTTCAGTATATTCGTAGAGTTGTGCAGTCATCACCACGATTGAATTCATTTTTACCAACACAAAAAGAAAGCAACCCCATGCCCATTAGCAGTCACTCCTAATTCCATCCCCACCCCTGCCCTCGGCAGCCACACATCCATTTTCTGTCTCTCTAGATTTGCCTATCCTAGACCTTTCATGTAAATGGTGTCATACAATATGTGACTTTTTATGTCTAGCTGCTTTCACTTAGTGTAACATTTTTGAGGTTCATTCATATTGTAGCATGTATCAGGGTTTCATTCCCTTTTATTGCCAAATTTTCCTTTGTAATGGATATATACTATTCATTCATCAGTTTGTGCACATTTGAGGAACCTAGTTGAGCACATTCTTACCTTGAACAAAATTTGGCTTCCATTGGTAGGAAAATAGGGATGGCTGTTGGTGGGCAACTAGCAATGTCTGCCCCTGTGCAGAAATGGGGTAAGGGACTGGTATCTGGCCTCCTTTAGCAGTATATCACTGCTTCAGAGTATTGTCAGTATGAGAGGAAGTGCAGTGGTTATGAAGTCTTTGCCAATGTAGAGTGCCCAGTCAGGTAGTTTTCAGGTTGGTAAGTACTGCCATTATTTGAGGAGAAATCCTGGTAGGGATTACTAGGTAACATTTTAGCCTCTATGTCCAGAAAACTCTACTATTCCATCCTGATCGCTGTTACTTTGGCCTCAGCCCTACTATTTTCCACGAGTCCATAATTCTGCCACCACTTTATAGATTTGGCCTTGCAGGGATATTTTTGTTCTCCTCAGTGTTTAGCCTGCGGTATCTCCCACCAGGTGCCTTTCCTCTAGCTTCATGGTCTGACTACCTAGGGCCTTTGGAAGTAAGCTAGAGATTAGCTATCTGTCTCCATAAAAATTCTTATTAAAAGATCTTAAACATTTGTTTATTCATTTAATGAAATATCACATGAATCTATTGGACTATATTTTATATGCCTTTTTAAAGACTATTTGTATTCATATAAGGTTTGTTAATTTTGAATTGGAACTATTTGGTGATAGCATTACTTACTATATATCTAAAGAACACCTTAGATGTTGTCTCCATAACTCAGAGAACAGGACATTCTGGACACTCTGGTAGACTTGAGGAGGAATTGGTCATAGGCCCTGGCCCCAGAAAAGTACTAGAGTTCATATTCTGAGTGAAGTTCCTCTAACTCTGACTCGCTCAGGCCAGAATGGGTTTGACTTGACCGTAATCTCTTCGTCAGGAAGTGCAATGTCCTGATAAACCTGTGTTTAAGTTTTGTATTGGGATCTCTAGGCAGTGTCCCTCTGGCCTTTGCTCTTTTTTTCCCCTTAGAAAGACACACACGTGACCTGACTGAAAGGAGGGCAGCTTTATTTGACCTGACAGGCATTCTTGGTCAGCTAAGCAGACTCTTGTCTCGTGGAAAGTACTCCCTAGGGTCCTTCTTGCCTGTTCTGGGAAGGCAGGAAGAGGAAGAGACAGGAGACTGCAGCCAGGTGCTATGCGCTTTGTGAAAATCTGGGACTGGCTCTGCCCTGAGGGCCTGCCCCCATCTCCACTGTCCTTGCTGGCCACCTTGGCCGTCTTCCTACTCTTCACCATCCTGTTGCCAGCCTCACCATCTGGCTCATGTGTCAAATGTCCCTCTGAAAGGAACCTCCTTCCCTTTCCATGGGATACAACATTTCACATGCATTAAACAATAAGATTTAAAAGTAGATATAAAGATTGCTTTTTTCCCCATAACCATCTTGGCATAGCATCGCATTTTAAAGCTGAAAGAAGGGTAACCTAACTTTTGCTTTAGGAAACTGAATTCCGTATCACTTCCCAGACACAGGATGAAAAATAGGCTTTTTCTTATGATGATTTTTAGGGAGGTGGGTGGTTTCTTCCAGGAAGGGGAATTAATTTATTGGAGTAGTCACTAATGCTCCAAAAGTGGGCACTTTAATATCTATCTGTCTAATCAGTGAATGGGTTTTCGTTTTGTTTTTTAGATCTGTGGGCAGTTTGGTATTAGAACATAGTGTTCAAGGCAGAGTAGCAAGAGAGAACATGCCAGGGGTAAACGGCAGATGTGTCACGAAGGGCCTAACATACTGAGAGGTTTAGACTATGTTCTGTAGGTGACGGAGATTCAGTGGAAGGCCTCCATCAGGTACTGATGTGGTCACATTTGTTTCAGTGATGTTAGTGGCCGGTGCCCATTGCTGACTATGTGTCAGGCATTGTGCTAGTTGCTTTTCATGCATTACCTCACTTAGTCCTCACAATCCTGTTGAGTAGTATTGTCACCTCCATTTTGCAGTTGAGGAAAGGAAAGCTGAGGTGGGTTGCCCAGGTAGTATGTAGTAGAGCTGTGAATTTAATCCAGAGAGTCTAATCAGAGTACAGAGAAAAGGACACCAACCATCAAGATAAGGGGAGAGGACCGCAGTGGTGTGTAGAACATGGTGGGAGACCCTGCTTGGTGGTCTCCACCTTTGTTGTGCCATAAGACAGGACTGTTGAGAGTGAGAGGTTGGATGGGGGCCTGATAAACATGAGAGTTGGAAGCTTTGACTAGGGGAAGTTTGCAAGGAGCTGGTCAGGATCAAGTGCAGGTAGACCTCAGCTGAGGCCTGGAGACGGGACTGCCCTGATGGGTTACGGCATTTTTCTCCACACATTTGACAGTAGTAGAATCTGCTGTAACAAGGAGTGGGTTAAATATGATAAATGTTTATTTCTCTCTCATGTTACAGTGCAAAGGGAGGAGGGTGGAGTGCCTCTTTCTTCAGGACCGCTCAGGGTCCTCGGGCCCTTCCATCTTGTTCCACCATCCACAGACTGTGGCTGCATGGCCAGAGCTGGGCTCTACACATCAGTGTTCCAGCTCCTGAAAGGGGGTAGGAGCAGAAGTGGAAAGCAAATAATTTCCTCTTAGGTAAGAGAGAGGGAAGTTGTACACATCACTTCTGCTCACATTCCATTGGTGGGAACTTAGGCACCCAGCTGCAAAGAAGTCTGGGAAATGGGTCTAGCTGGGCAGCCATGTCACCAACTAAAACTCTAGTGTTGTGGAAGAAGAGGAGAATAGATCTGGGGCCCAGCTAGAAGCCCGCCACAGGAGAGAAGCCTGACTGGGGGGTTGATGGAGGATTGTGGGTTTTCTGGACAGGTGTGAGGACAGCAGTGCAAGAGAGTTTAGGGTGTTGGTGAGATGTAGTTCAGATGGTCAGCTGTGAGCTCCAGCTGGGCAAGGTAGTTAGACCAGAATATTGAAGGCCTGGAGCCTTGTGTCTAAGAGGTTGCAGCATAGATGTGAGATGAAAGGGGTCAGTGGTTTGTGGGTAGAGTGTGATCTGGCGTTGGGTCTAGAGGTGGCCTAGTCCTGGGAGATGGTGGAGCCGTGGGTTTGGGAGGGCGACACGGTGAGGCCTTCCCGGAGCGTATTCAACGTTCCCTGCAGGGGCCAGACTTGCCACCGTAGCACACAGTTCCCTCCACCATCTGGCCCTGCTGTCCCCCTCACACGCAACTTCTTCCCCTCCCTTGCTCTCTACTCACTCACGAAGCCAGTGGTTCTTAGACACACATCCCTTTTGTGCCTTCACACGTAATCTCCCTTCCGGTCAATGCTGCACCATACCCCCACTTCCCATCCATCTAGGTAACCCCTCGCCTGCAGAAACCACCACGCATGTCGTCTCTCCCAAGAGACTGTCCTTTTAATATTTAATTTTTAAACTCTTTTTGCAGCTTTATTGAGGTGTAATTGACAAAAGTTGTATATATTTAAGGTGTACAATGTGATGGTTTCATATAAATATACATTTTGAAATCATCACTACAGTTAAGCTAATCAGCATTCATCACCTCACATAGTTACCTTTTTTTTCCCACTATCCCCCCTCCCCCTCCTTTCTGGCAACCACCTGTTTGTTCTCTGTAGTCTGTTTCTGTTTTGTTTGTTTTTTAGATTCCACATATAAGTGAAATTATACAGCATTTGTCTTTGTCTGAATTATTTCACTTAATATAATCTATATTGTTGCAAATGGCAAGATTTCATTCTTTTTTATGGCTGAGTAATATTCATGTGTGTGTGTGTGTGTGTATGTGTATACACCACATCTTCTTTATCTGTCCGTCTATGGATGGACATTTCAATTGTTTCCATATTGTGGCTATTGTGAATAATGCTGCAGTGAACATAGGGATGCGTATATGTTTTCAGATTAGTGTTTTCCTTTTCTTTGGAAAAATACCAGAAGTGGAATTGCTGGTTTGGATGGTAGTTCTATTTTTAATTTTTTTGAGGAAACTTCATACTCTTTTACATAGTGACTGCTACACCAATTTACATTCCCACCAATAGTGCATGACAGGTTCCCTTTTCTCCACATCCTTGCCAAAACTTATTTGTGGTCTTTATAATAGCCATTCTGACAGGCGTTGAGGTGATATCTCATTGTGGTTTTGATTTGCATTTCCCTGATGATTAGTGATGTTGAGCATCTTTTCATGTGTACGTTGGCCATCTATATGCCTTTGGAAAATGTCAACTCTATTCAGGTCCTCTGCCCATTTTGTAATTGGGTCATTTTTGTTTGATGTTGACTTGTATGAGTTATTTATATATTTGGGATATTAACCCCTTATCATATATATGGTTTACAAATATCCTCTCCCATTTATAGGCTGCCTTTTTGTTTTGTTAATAGTTTCCTTTGCTGTGCAAAAGCTTTTTAGTTTGATGTAGTCCCATTTGTTTATTTGTGCTTTTGTTTCCCTTGTCCAAGAGGCCGTCCTTGATCCCTAGCCTTATAAAGCCTCCTCTTGGCTTCTCTCTGGGTACCAGCTAGCGTCTTCCTCTGCTTATTTATAGTTTGTAACTGAAGCTTACATACGGCCAGTTTGGCCTTCCTAATCTTCTATGTACACACTACGTATCTGCAACTAACCGGCCGTTTCTTTGCTTATATTCATATCAAATTTCTGAGACAGGCCGTCTCACTGGCCCAGCTCATCTCATCCTTTCATACCAGAGCACAGCTAACCCGTGTATTGCCTGCTATCAGCTGGTCAGTCATGTGCAGGAAAGCAGAATGAGCAGATCTAGAGCTTGCCCAGCTGCTTCCCATGCTGTGTTCAGTGCTGTGGCTGTGACGTGTGGGCGCGAGGCACCCCATCATGGCTTTATCTTCCTGCCAGGCCTTGGGTGTAGGAGGGGTTTTTAGCAAGATACAATTTGGCCGTTTGTCCTCACCACTCAGGAATAAATTTATGTTGTACCAAAGGGATTCAACCAGCTGGTTGGGTATTTGGTCATTGGTCTGTTTATTCAACTAGAACAACTAGAAGCTCTGCCAGGCCCTGGGAATGGAGAAGGCTAGGAAGCCACCCTGTTCTCACAGTCTAGTGGGGGTAGCAGGGGAGGACAGAAGAGGGGGCTTAGGGTGTATAACCAGCCAGTTATGGTACAATGAGTATGGGAGGGAAGGCTCTGAAACTGTGGGCACCCCCAAGGGTTCCAGCCCCAGAGAGCCTTCCTCGAGGGCCTGGTAAAAACCTGTGAAGCCTAAACACTTGGAGAGGGCATCTCCAGAGACATGGGTTGGCCCCTGGAGGGGCAGTGGCCCCCGTTCTAAGGGGGAGCGGCTCGAGCCACTGTCTGTGGGATCAGAGTACTGCTAGGGTTTGTGTGTGGATTACGTGCACACGCGCGGCCCTTGTTCATCTGAGTGGCCATCACTTCTGTCCTGGAGTTTGGTTTTCTAATTGGTGTGAGGAGAGCCTGTGTCTGTGAACTTGTGCTGCCCACCCCCCCGGCCCCCCCAAACCCAGTGGCTCAGACCACTTTGGTCCCCGGGTATGACTGCAGCTTTGCACACACCCTGATGCTGAGCCTCAACCTGACAGTAAGGAAATCATTTGTGGCATCAGCTGGAAACCGTCTGGCTGCCCTTCTCCCCTGCTCCCCCCATTTTTATTAAAACTTTTCTTTGCAAATCCAGTTCTTTCTATCCAAGAATTTGTTTGTTGGAAAACAAATACTCCATTTCCCAGAGATAAAAACCAAAAATGTCCATCTTGTGGAAAACTGCATCACATTAGGTCAAGGGGGACTTCTCAGGATGGTGAAAGCAGTCTGGCCTGGTCTCCCGGCCCACACTACCATGGTTGCACCCAGTGCAGGAGCTGGGGAGAAGTTGGGGGGTCAGGCCTGAGGTGGTCCCATGAGGCTGGACCTCCCCCAGGAGCTTCAGGTTTGACCCTGAACCTTTTGGGGAAGTCCCTACAGAGGCTGGGCAGGAGAAGCAGCCCCTCTCACGCTCCCATCCGGAGGCCCTGCCCACCCTCTGCCCCGTCTCAGGAAAACAGACACCTGCTGTCTTTGCGGAGGTTTCCCAGGCTTGGAGAAAACCCTCTGGGCCGTCACACGCTCACTGAGTACATGGCTTACTGGGAAGTCTGCTGTTCAGGTGACAGCGTTCAGTGTCCCTTGGTCTGAGAGACCAGCCTTGGTTCCCCTCTTTCTCTCAGCCCCTTGCTCAATCCCCTACTTCTAAAACGCATCCCTGCACCACCACTTCTCTTCACCGCGTCACCAGCACTCTGGTCCAGGCCCCCATCGCTCCTGCCCGGACACCTCAAGCCCTTCCTAACCAAGCTACCCTCCAGCCTCCCCGACTCCAGGCCACTCTCCTCACAGCTGCCTGAGCCATCCTGTGACGGGGGACCCTCCTGACCAAAGGCCCGTCTGGATCATCACAGTGGATGAGTGTGGTACAGCTTGATTCTCCAGAACAGCTGCAGACCTCAGAAGCCTGGGCAGGAATTCCAGAAGGAATTGCACAGGAAGTATCACCTCCCTCCCCTGGAAGCTGCGGGTGAAGGGAGGAAACCACGGGAAACAGAGCGAGGCCAGGGTGGCTATACTAGACAGAGGACTTCTTGGGCTGGGGAGTGTTCCCAGAAAAGAAGCCACCACTGTCTGGGTGGTCACCTGGAGACCTCGAGGTCCCTGGGGCTCAGGAAGAAGGAAGACTGGCCCCAGCATGACCTCGGGCTCCTTTGCTAAGCTGCAGGCCAGGCCAGGGGCCCTCTCAGAAGCCCAGCTGTTCTTTGTCACGAGTCACTTTGTGCTGTGGTCTGTCCAGCTAGTATCCCACAGACTGTCCTCACTGTCCTGTCCCTCACTCTGGCCCTTCCTGTCCCCCTCGTCCTCACCTTAGCCCTCTCCCCCATGCTGGCCCCTCCCTCCCCTACCCCCTCCCTGACTCGGCCCCAGTCAGTGGCTCCCCTTTCTTTCTCGAAAAAGTCCATCTCGTGTTCCTGGGACACCCCTCCCCTCTCTCAAAAGACCTTTCTCATCTCTCACTCTTGCCAACACTAATGTCCCCTCCCACCCTGGATCCCCTCCCAGGGTGGTCTTCATTCCCTGTGATTTTCCTGTCTCTGGTGGTCCCTCCTCGATCCAGGACTTCCCTCCACTCTCCATTCAGTATCCCCTGCCTGGTACCATCGCACTGCCTGGAAGAGGAGGGCTCAAGCACCCCTGGGGCATCTCTTGGCTTCCTCGGGTGTCAGCACCCTGACCTGGGACTAGTGTCCTTACTCTCTGGGATGCCTTCCTCTGCAGGTCCCAAGACTCCCAAGGCGACCAGATTCAGTGTCCTCAGTCCTCCTCCTCCTGGCCCTACCAACCACATCGCCCTGCTTGAGATCCTCTCTTCCCTCAGTGCTTCTCTCCTGGGTTTTTTCTTCCTCTTACCTTCTACACAGACTTCTTTCTCCCCCATCCCCCCAAATGTGAGGGCTTCCTGAGGCTCCTACCCCCAGTCTTCATTCTCCATCATGTCCCTAAGGTGTTCCATCTATGCTCAGATTCCTGCTCTGTGCCCAGCACCTCCACACCTGGGGCTCTGGTCCAGGCCTTTTTGAATATCTCTTCCTGGACATCCCCACCTGGATGTCACACAGCTACCTCAAACCCAACACAGACAACACAAAACTCATCCTCTCCATTTTCAGTCCTCCATCAGGGCCTCCCCAGGGAGCTACCTTCACTCCTTCTGCTGTGGTTCTTACTGAGTCATCCAGGGGCAGAATTTTGGGTCCCTCTGACAAGCTCTCTCCGACAAGCTCTCTCCAGCCCCCCACCCTCCTGAGAGTCTTGCCTGTAGACCAACCTCTCCTATGCCCTCTGCTCCCTCCCCCAGTGTTTGGCAATAACAACTTGTTTGGGTCTCCTGTTCCCATTTTCTTCCCAGTGCTACCCTGGTTACCAGAGTTACCTTCTTTTTCCTTTTTTGAAAATCACTCAAGCATTCTGAAAAACTGGTATGAGAAATGTTTTCCTTCAACAAGTATGGATGCATAGCTTCACGTGAACATCAAAGACGTGTATTTTGGAGTCTGTTAACATTGTAAGTTCCCTAAGCAATGAAGGACCAGTCCACCCTCTCCTCTGCAACTTCTTCCAGCACTTAGGACTTATGAAATATAATGAGTTCTTGGAGCAAAGAGTAATTTTACTGACCAAATAAAGGTAATCGTCCCACTTCCCACTGAGAAATATACACATATGGAATTCATTATTCCAAGAGTTCCTACTGGCAGAAAAAAAATCTAAATGTATTCAAAAGCCCTGGAGAAAGGTATGCCGGAGACAAGGTTGTTTTCTAAGACACACACTCCTGAAAAAAAAAGAGAGAGAAAGATGGACTTAATCCTTAATGCTGATCTACAGGGTGAGATGTCCGTGGGTAGGAAGTTTATACATGAGACCAACTGATGGGGTGCCTTTCCCACAGCATAGCATAGTGCTGGCTCATATGTTTATGCATTCACTCAACCTGTATTTAAGCATGTACATGATCCAGCTAGAGTTTGTGGAGTTGCTTTTCTAGTGGTGATAACAACTTCAGCCCAACAACCCTGACCTCTGGACCCAGACCTGAGACCACAAGGCGCCTACTGGGGTTGGGCTGCTGCCTGTGGCCGTGAGCCACTAAGGAAATGACCCATGACCTAAACATCATCGACTCCCTGCTCTAATTCGCCAGCACAAACATCACTTAGAATGTCATTCTGAAGAGCTGACACTGTTGGCTGACCTACCATGGAAGGGAGGCATCAGCAACTACCACGGTGACTTCATGACAAATGTCTTCCCTCCTTCTTGCCCCAAGAATTAGGTTCCTTGATTTATTTTCAAAAATATGCAGCAAAGTTAGAAAGTGCACAGTATCTTTGTTACAAATATACTTTCTCATCTAGGCACAGAATACCAGGAAGCAGCCTTGAAATTATTTTCCAAGATCTAAGGAAAATATATTTTTGTGCAAGTGTACTTGCTACAGTAAGCATTTGATTAACTTCCTGTTGTCTGGGAGGAAATGCCAAGTGTGTATATAGGAGTAGAGTATAGTGTTGTGTTAATTAATCTTTAACAATAAGAGGGAGAAACAAATATTTTGAAGTCTAATGTTGCCTCTTCCTACCTTCCATGTCTCTTAACCTCTCTTTAATATTTTTCTTCATTTTAAATTTCTGTACTGCATTCTGGGTAGCTTTTTGTAACCTAGCTTCTGATTCACCAATTCTTTTTTTTTTTTTTTTTTCAGTTGTGGTTCTTCTGCTCTTTAATGGAATTTGGGTTTTAATGTTCAGTGTCTGTATTTTTCATTTCTAAAAGCTCTCTTTTTTTCTTGTAAAAATATATCTCCTTTTACCTAAGTAGTTGCTTATGTTTTTCATTGCACCTTTTGTTTCTTTAATTATTGTACACATTCCTTTTTAATAATCTGGATCTATTAATTCCATTTCTTGAAGTTCTTAGAAATTTGAAGCTGTTCATGCTTTTGCTGACTTTCATTTGCAGTGTATTCTTTTCGCATGTGGTCCATAAATTTGGATTGTGACCTCATGTTCTGCCTGGCCTTATTTGTCAAAATCTCACGGGACAGTAAGACATGAATAAGAAATAATACAGGCACCACAATACGGGCAATAGTCCCCTCCACCAGGAAGCCTACACAACCCACTGAACCAACCTTAGCCACTGGAGACAGACATCAAAAACAGCGGGTACTACGAACCTGCAGCCAGCAAAAAGGAGACCCCAAACACAGTAAGATAAGCAAAATGAGAGGACAGAAAAACACACAGCAGATAAAGGGGCAAGATAAAAATGCACCAGACCTAACAAATGAAGAGGAAATAGGCAGTCTACCTGAAAAAGAATTCAGAATAATGATAGTAAGGATGATCCAAAATCTTGGAAACAGAATAGACAAAATGCAATTAACAATTAAAAAGGACCTAGAAGAAATAAAGATGAAACAAGCAACAATGAACAACACAATAAATGAAATTAAAAGTACTCTAGATGGGATCAATAGCAGAATAACTGAGGCAGAAGAACGGATAAGTGACCTGGAAGATAAAATAGTGGAAATAACTACTGCAGAGCAGAATAAAGAAAAAAGAATGAAAAGAACTGAGGACAGTCTCAGAGACCTCTGGGACAACATTAAACGCACCAACATTCGAATTATAGGGGTTCCAGAAGAAGAAGAGAAAAAGAAAGGGACTGAGAAAATATTTGAAGAGATTATAGTTGAAAACTTCCCTAATATGGGAAAGGAAATAGTTAATCAAGTCCAGGAAGCACAGAGAGTCCCATACAGGATAAAGACAAGGAGAAATACACCAAGACACATATTAATCAAGCCGTCAAAAATTAAATACAAAGAAAGCGTATTAAAAGCAGCAAGGGAAAAACAACAAATAACACACAAGGGAATCCCCATAAGGTTAACAGCTGATCTCTCAGCAGAAACCCTACAAGCCAGAAGCGGGTGGCAGGACATACTGAAAGTGATGAAGAAGAAAAACCTGCAACAAAAACTACTCTACCCAGCAAGGATCTCATTCAGATTTGATGGAGAAATTAAAACCTTTACAGATAAGCAAAAGCTTAGAGAGTTCACCACCACCAAACCACCTTTACAACAAATGCTAAAGGAACTTCTCTAGACAAGAAACACAAGAGAAGGAAAAGACCTATAATAACGAACCCAAAACAATTTAGAAAATGGGAATAGGAACATACATATCGATAATTACCTTAAATGTAAATGGACTAAATGCTCCCACCAAAACACACAGATTGGCTGAATGGATACAAAAACAAGACCCTTATATATTCTGTCTACAAGAGACCCACTTCAGATCTAGAGACACATACAGACTGAAAGTAAGGGGATGGAAAAAGATATTCCTTGCAAATGGAAACCAAAAGAAAGCTGGAGTAGCAATTCTCATATCAGACAAAATAGCTTTTAAAATAAAGACTATTAGAAGAGACAAAGAAGGACACTACATAATGATCAAGGGATCGATCCAAGAAGAAGATATAGCAATTGTAAATATTTATGCACCCAACATAGGAGCACCTCAATACATAAGGCAAATGCTAACAGCCATAAAAGGGGAAATCAACAGTAACACATTCATAGCAGGGGACTTTAACACCCTACTTTCACCCATGGACAGATCATCCAAAATGAAAATACATAAGGAAACACAAGCTTTAAATGATACATTAAACAAGACGGACTTAATTGATATTTCTAGGACACTCCATCCAAAAACAACAGAATACACATTTTTCTCAAGTGCCCATGGAACATTCTCCAGGATAGATCATATCTTGGGTCACAAATCAAGCCTTGGTAAATTTAAGAAAACTGAAATTGTATCAAGTATCTTTTCTGACCACAACGCCATGAGACTAGATATCAATTACAAGAAAAGATCTATAAAAAATACAAACACATGGAGGCTAAACAATACACTATTTAATAATGAAGTCATCACTGAAGAAATCAAAGAGGAAATAAAAAAATACCTAGAAACAAATGACAATGGAGACACAACGACCCAAAACCTATGGGATGCAGCAAAAGCAGTTCTAAGGGGGAAGTTTATAGCAATATAAGCCCACCTTAAGAAGCAGGAAACATCTCAAATAAACAACCTAACCTTGCACCTCAAACAATTAGAGAAAGAAGAACAAAAAAACCCCAAAGCTAGCAGAAGGAAAGAAATCATAAAAATCAGATCAGAAATCAATGAAAAAGAAAGGAAGAAAACGATAGCAAAGATCAATAAAACTAAAAGCTGGTTCTTTGAGAAGATAAACAAAATAGATAAACCACTAGCCAACTCATTAAGAAAAAAAGGGAGAAGACTCAAATCAATAAAATTAGAAATGAAAAAGGAGAAGTAACAACTGACACTGCAGATATAAAAAAGATCATGAGAGATTACAAGCAACTCTATGCCAATAAAATGGACAATCTGGAAGAAATGGACAAATTCTTAGAAATGCACAACCTGCCAAGACTGAATCAGGAAGAAATAGAAAATATGAACAGACCAATCACAAGCACTGAAATTGAAACTGTGATTAAAAATCTTCCAACAAACAAAAGCCCAGGACCAGATGGCTTCACAGGCGAATTCTATCAAACATTTAGAGAAGAGCTAACACCTATCCTTCTCAAACTCTTCCAAAATATAGCAGAGGGAAGAACACTCCCAAATTCATTCTACGAGGCCACCATCACCTTGATACCAAAACCAGACAAGGATGTGACAAAGAAAGAAAACTACAGGCCAATATCACTGATGAACATAGATGCAAAAATCCTCAACAAAATACTGGCAAACAGAATCCAACAGCACAATAAAAGGATCATACACCACGATCAAGTGGGGTTTATTCCAGGAATGCAAGGATTCTTCAATATATGCAAATCTATCAATGTGATAAACCATATTAACAAATTGAAGGAGAAAAACCATATGATCATCTCAATAGATGCAGAGAAAGCTTTCGACAAAATTCAACACCCATTTATGATAAAAACCCTGCAGAAAGTAGGCATAGAGGGAACTTTCCTCAACATAATAAAGGCCATATATGACAAGCCCACAGCCAACATCATCCTCAATGGTGAAAAACTGAAAGCATTTCCACTAAGTTCAGGAACAAGACAAGGTTGCCCACTCTCACCACTTTTATTCAACATAGTTTTGGAAGTTTTAGCCACAGCAATCAGAGAAGAAAAGGAAATAAAAGGAATCCAAATCGGAAAAGAAGAAGTAAAGCTGTCACTGTTTGCAGATGACATGATACTATACACAGAGAATCCTAAAGATGCTACCAGAAAACTACTAGAGCTAATCAATGAATTTGGTAAAGTAGCAGGATACAAAATTAATGCACAGAAATCTCTGGCATTCCTATATACTAATGATGAAAAATCTGAAAGGGAAATCAAGAAAACACTCCCATTTACCATTGCAACAAAAAGAATAAAATATCTAGGAATAAACCTACCTAAGGAGACAAAAGACCTGTATGCAGAAAATTATAAGACACTGATGAAAGAAATTAAAGATGATACAAATAGATGGAGAGATATACCATGTTTTTGGATTGGAAATATCAACATTGTGAAAATGACTCTACTACCCAAAGCAATCTATAGATTCAATGCAATCCCTATCAAACTACCACTGGCATTTTTCACAGAACTAGAACAAAAAATTTCGCAGTTTGTATGGAAACACAAAAGACCCCGAATAGCCAAAGCAATCTTGAGAACGAAAAATGGAGCTGGAGGAATAAGGCTCTGTGACTTCAGACTATACTACAAAGCCACAGTAATCAAGACAGTATGGTACTGGCACAAAAACAGAAAGATAGATCAATGGAACAGGATAGAAAGCCCAGAGATAAACCCACGCACATATGGACACCTTATCTTTGATAAAGCTGGCAGGAATGTACAGTGGAGAAAGGACAACCTCTTCAATAAATGGTGCTGGGAAAACTGGACAGGTACATGTAAAAGTATGAGATTAGATCACTCCCTAACACCATACACAAAAATAAGCTCAAAATGGATTAAAGACCTAAATGTAAGGCCAGAAACTATCAAACTCTTAGAGGAAAACACAGGCAGAACACTCTATGACATAAATCACAGCAAGATCCTTTCTGACCCACCTCCTAGAGTAATGGAAATAAAAACAACAATAAACAAATGGGACCTAATGAAACTTCAAAGCTTTTGCACAGCAAAGGAAACCATAACAAGACCAAAAGACAACCCTCAGAATGGGAGAAAATATTTGCAAATGAAACAAGATAAAGGATTAATCTCCAAAATTTACAAGCAGCTCATGCAGCTCAATAACAAAGAAACAAACAACCCAATCCAAAAATGGGCAGAAGACCTAAATAGACATTTCTCCAAAGAAGACATACAGAATGCCAACAAACACATGAAAGAATGCTCTACATCATTAATCATTAGAGAAATGCAAATCAAAACTACAATGAGATATCATCTCACACCAGTCAGAATGGCCATCATCAAAAAATCTAGAAACAATAAATGCTGGAGAGGATGTGGAGAAAAGGGAACACTCTTGCACTGCTGGTGGGAATGTGAATTGGTTCAGCCACTATGGAGAACAGTATGGAGGTTCCTTAAAAAACTACAAATAGAATTACCATATGACCCAGCAATCGCAGTACTGGGCATATACCCTGAGAAAACCAAAATTCAAAGAGTCATGTACCAAAATGTTCATTGCAGCTCTATTTACAATAGCCCAGAGATGGAAACAACCTAAGTGCCCATCATCGGATGAATGGATAAAGAAGATGTGGCACATATATACAATGGAATATTACTCAGCCTTTAAAAGAAACGAAATTGAGCTATTTGTAATGAGATGGATAGACCTAGAGTCTGTCATACAGAGTGAAGTAAGTCAGAAAGAAAAAGACAAATACCGTATGCTAACACATATATATGGAATTTAAGAAAAAAAATGTCATGAAGAACCTAGGGGTAAGACAGGAATAAAGATATAGACCTACTGGAGAACGGACTTGAGGATATGGGGAGGGGGAAGGGTGAGTTTTGACAGGGCGAGAGAGAGTCATGGACATATACACACTAACAAACGTAGTAAAGTAGATAGCTAGTGGGCAGCAGCCGCATGGCACAGGGATATTGGCTTGGTGCTTTGTGGCAGCCTGGAGGGGTGGGATAGGGAGGGTGGGAGGGAGGGAGACGCAGGAAGGAAGACATATGGGAACATATGTATATGTATAACTGATTCACTTTGTTATGGGGCAGAAACTAACACACCATTGTAAAGCAATTATACCCCAGTAAAGATGTTAAAAAAATAAAATAAAATAAAAAAAGAAATAATACAGGGAGGGGGGCAGGTGGTGGTTCAGGAAGGATGACAAAAATTGTAATTATTTCCAGATTATTTCATTATGTACCTAGAAAATGCAGGAGACTCAACTGACAATTAAAACTAATAAAGCTATCAGACAAACTATTGGAACTAATAAAAAAGCAAAAGCAACAAAAAACAAAGGAAAGAGGCCTAGTAAAGAATAACTTACTAAAACCATTAGCATTCCAAGAAGCCAACAATACCCAATAAGGTTACCTGATTTTTTTTAAAAGATTTTATAAAAAATAACTTTAAAAATAACTATATAATATGCTTAGGATTAAACAGGTCAAAAAATGTGCAAGACTTATAAAAACCTATCAAACATTACTGAAGTTATTGAACTTTTTAAAAAGGAACCCTGAATTAATGGAGATGTCAAACATGTTCCTGGATACAGAGATGCAAAATTATAAACATGTCAGCGCGTCAGGAGACTGTGCTCCACAACGGGAGAGGCCACAACAGTGAGAGGCCCGCGTACCGCAAAAAACAAGAAAAGCAAAAAACAGATGAGCAGTGTAAGCAGAGGAAGAAATGCTAGAGATCAGAAGCATGACAGAAGTGAAGAATTCCTTTGATGAGCTTATTAGTAGACAGGAACAGCTGAGGAAAGAATCTGAGCTAGAAGATATCTCAATACAAACCTCCAAAACTGAAAAGCAGATAGAAGAAAGACAAAACAAACAATCAAAAAAGAGCAGAATATTCAAGGTCTGTGAGACAACACAAAATGTGTAGCGTACATGTAATGGGAGTACCAGAAGGAGAAGAAAGAAAGGAACATAGAAATGCTTGAGACAGTAATTACTGGAAAATTTCCTAAGTTAGTGTCAGACAAGCCACAGATCTAGGAAGGAGCTCAGAGAACATCAAGCAGGATAAATGCCAAAAAAGGAAGAAGGAAATAAAGGAAGGAAGGGAGGGAGGAAGGAAGGAGGGAGGGAAGGAAGAGAGGAAGGGAGGGAGGGAGGAAGGGAAAGAAAGCAGGAAGGAAGGAGGGAAGAAAGACTAGGCATATCATTTTCAATCTACAGCAAATCAAAAATAAAAGAATTCTGAAAGAAGCCAGAGGGAAAAAACACCTTACCTACAGAGGAACAAAGGTAAGAATTAACATCTGACTTCACCTGACAAAACATGCAAACAAGAAGACTGTGGAGTGAAATTAAGATGTAGGGAGAAAAAATACTCACCAACCTAGGATTCTTTATGCTGCAAAATTTCCTTCATAAGTGAAAGTGAAATAAAGACTTTCTCTGACAAACAAAAATTGAGGGAATTTGTTGCCAGTAGACTTTTTTTTTTTACAGGAAATGTTAAAGGAAGTTCTCTAGAAGGAAGGAAAATAATATAAGTTGGGAACTTGGATCTATACAAAGGAAGAATGTTGAAAAAGTAGTAAGTGAATGTAAAATAAAATGAACTTAGCAGGCTTATTCTAAAATTTATCTGGAAAAAAAATGTTCAAGAATAGATGAGAATATTTTGAAAAACATAGACAATGATGGTGATTGGTAGTAGTGATGATGGTTGGGGGGGGTGTAGATTATTAAGGATTTGAAAAATGTATCACTGGAACAGAATAGAGAGGCCAGAATTGGGCACATTTACATGTGAAAATGGGGGAATGATTTTTATTTTTATGAATTTTTTTTTTTTTAATTTTTGGCTGGTTGGGTCTTCGTTGTTATACGTGGGCTTTCTCTAGTTGTGGCTAGTGGGGGCTACTCTTTGTTGTGGTGCACAGGCTTCTCATTGCGATGGCTTCTCTTGTTGAGGAGCATGGGCTCTAGGTGTGAAGGCTTCAGTAGTTGTGGCACATGGGCTCAGTAGTTATGGCTCATGGGCTCTAGAGCGCAGCCTCAGTAGCTGTGGCACACAGACTTAGTTGCTCCGTGGCACGTGGGATCTTCCTGGGCCAGGGCTTGAACCTGTGTCCCCTGCACTGGCAGGTGGATTCTTAACCACTGCACCACTAGGGAAGTCCCTGGGGGAATGATTTAAACCATATTTTCTTAAGATAAGGAAACTATTCAAATGCTGGTTTTGAAAAATTATCTATTTGGAGAAAAATTAAATTAGAAAGTCATCTTACAACCTTCTCAAACATTAATATTAAACAACCTTATGCTACAAATTTAAATGTGTTAAAAATACAATAGAAAAAAATTAATTTTCAGACTATATAAAACAATAAATAAAAGATAAACAACCTGATATGAAAAAACTAGACAAAGGATATGAATGTAAAATTTACAGAGGCGAACATAAATATGTTCAACGAACACAAGAAAGAGGTCACCTCCTCTGAAGTCAGGGAGATGCAGTGCAATGCAGCAAGAGGATCTTTTCTTTCTTTTTTTTTTTTGCGGTACACGGGCCTCTCACTGTTGTGGCCTCTCCCGTTGCGGAGCACAGGCTCCGGACGCACAGGCTCAGCGGCCATGGCTCACGGGCCCAGCCGCTCCGTGGCACGTGGGATCTTCCCGCACCGGGGCACGAGCCCGTGTCGCCTGCATCGGCAGGCGGACTCTCAACCACTGCACCACCAGGGAAGCCCAAATCTTTTCTTTTTAATAACATGTATCAAGAATTAAACTCACTTTTAATATCAAGTGTTGATGGTGAAGGAATTTGGTACCTTCACATACTGTTGGTAGACCTGAAACTTAGTAGGGCATTATTTATAACTGTAGCAAAAATAGACACAAACTTATCAACAAGAGGCAGGTGAAGTATGGATACTGCCTAGTAATTAAAGTAAATCTGGAGGAACTGACCTGGGAGAACATCTTTTTTGTTAAATGCAAAAAACGAAGTTGCAAAACACTATGTACAGTAAGATGAACTTTATGAAAAAAATAAACTACAAGCAGGACTCTATAAAGGTGTAGAGAGAAGTCTGGAAGAGTACATGCCAAGCACCCAAGGAGTGAGAAGAGAGTAACAGTTACTGAGTGTTTGCTTTGTGGTATGAGATTCTTTACATGATTCTTTACAGATTCTTTACATGTACTAGCTCTAAACTTCCCAGCAATTCTGAGGGTATAAAACCCTGGAGACTCTTAAATCTAAAGATTTGTATCTTTCTGTAGTTCAAGGACATTTTCTGAAATTATGTATTTGATTGTGTACTCCCCAGAAGTCTGTTTTCCCTTTCTATAACTCTTCCTGCATTGATTCTCTAGATCTTTTAATTTTTCTCTCATGTTTCTCACCTCTTCATCTTTTTGTTCTATGTTTTAGGTCTCAGTGGTTATCAAACTTGAGGTACACCCCAATCTCCTGGAAGGCTTGTGAAAATACAGATTGCTGGGTCCCACCCCCAGTTTCTGATTTAGTAAGTCTGGACTGGAACCCAGAAACTTTCATGTTAAAAAGTTCCCTGGTGATACTGATGCTGGTGGCTGGTTATCACATTTTGAGAACTACTGTTCTCAGGTATTTCTTTCACTTTGCATTTTTTTAGTTTGACAATTACATTTTTAATTTTCATGGACATTTTTATTGTTTTCAAATTTTGGATGATTTTTTCCTTTGTCTATGGAAGAAAAACCCCCTAAAACCTCACTGAGGATACTAAGTAGATTTTTTTAAATTTTATTTCCTATTCCCCACACTATCCCCATTTCTCCTGGGTTCATAGCTCTGTTTGTTTATCTTGGTTCTTTTTTATGGGTTGTTGGTTTTACTCAAAGGTCTGGGGATCCTTGGCTATCCATTTATATCTGTGAATGAAGGATTTGTGTTTTAATATAGGTGGCTCTTACTGGTCTTCTCTACCAGCATAGGATCTAGTTTTTTAACAGCCCTCTCCTCCAAGTTGACGGCAAGATTTCATTTAGAGGTCATGACCAGGACTACTTCTCTCCCAGCCCCCCCAAAAATGGGGAAGTCTTTTCTTGGGATGGCAGCACTGGCACGAGGAACCCCAGGCTTCCCCCCAGATCCTGTTTCTTTTATAGGGCACCCTCTGGTTAGGCCTGGGTGGGTGCCATCTTGGCCTACTGTTGTGCTGACTCAAGACAGAGGCAAGCATAGGGTGGATGTTCTCTCGGACACAATTCTTTCCAGGTGGGCCTAAGACTCGCCATGATTTCTCCTCCCCACTGTCTCCTGCCCTCTGTGCCTGTACCTTCTGACAACAGAGTCTTCCCAGGTGCCCGTGAGCAGTGGTTCTTACTTTCTAGGCATCTACCTCTGTGGCTGCTTCCTCTGCTCTGCCCATCAGAATGGTCCCATCTGATTTTCTTCAAATTCTTCTGGTGGCCCCCTCTCCCGTTCTTAGTGCTGTACTTTTTATTTCCTTTTGCCATTTTTTTAAACTAGTGTAAGCAATGTTAAAATGGGACTCTTCAGTTTGTCTGAGTCACCGATGTGATAGACAATCAGATTCCACCAAGTCTGAGACAGACCACCACATGCAGAACTTATAAAGAAAATGTCCAAGGAATGTTCCATTTCAAGAATACAAGGGAAGAGCAAGGAAGAAGAAATTGTGAGAAGTTCTTTGGAGACAGTCTTATTCTAAATCCGCCCCCCCCCCCGCCCCCGCCTGCCTATAGGCCACCCACAGAAGGGCTGGGCCACAGTGAACAAGAGGGAGAACAGGGAGCAGGGAGAGAGAAACTGACCAGCCTCCTAACCCTGCTCCCTCCTCTTTCCTCCACTGCTGTGTAGGAGATTGGGTAGAGCTGGCCTCACTCCCTTTGCCCCCTACACTCTCACAAGAAGCCTGTGAGTCTGGGTAGCTGCTCTGTCTCTGGTCCTCACTCTCCTTTCTCTCCTACCCTGCCTCTTCCCTCTTCCTGCTTTCATTCCTCACCTGCCTCTCCCCTCTCTCATTTATTGCCAATAATACCAACCTCACATTGCTAAGTTCTTACCGCCACTTATCAAGGATTATTACACTCCTCCCTTCTGCTCTCTTTCTGTTTATTCAACAAACACCACTGCAGACTGCGGTGGTGGATCTTAGAGGACAATAAGAACACACAAGCACAAACAGTGCTATCAATCTCCAAGAGAGGGCAATGTGAGGGACGGGCCCCAAATTCAGCCGGAGGTGTCAGGAAGGCTTCTCAGGAGCCAAGTCTTGAGGAAGAGTAGAGCTGGCCAGGAGAAGCGGATTTGGGAGGAGTCTTCCTGGCCAGAAAGAGCATCGTATGCAGAGTTCTAGAGACACACCAGAGGGTCACACATTCAGGAAGTGACATGCTCTGCCACTTTATTCCCCTTATTGTACACCTCAACCCTGAGAGGTAAGCAGTGCAGTGTAAAATACCTCTATTTTACAGATCAGGAAACTGAGGCTCAGAGAATCCATTCCACAAGCACTTCCAGACCAGCAATGTTTGCCAGGCAGTGCAGGAGAAGCTGACAGTGAAGAGAGAAGGATTTGATTGTTGCATTGGGCTAGTCATATTAACTATAGGATTCTTGAGACTGGAAGATTTTTATTATTCAAGAGTGATCAGAAAGCCATGGAACCTGCTGGAAATTTTACTAGGGGCAGGAATAAAGGTATTTTCTGCTTATACTCCCTGTAGTCCCACTTGTTCAAAGTACCCATGTTTCTACATGCTGTCCATTTTTTTTCCCATTAAAGCCCCCAGTGTATTAATCATAGTTATTTTAAATTCCTAGTCTGATAATTCCAAAATCTCTGCCATATTTTGAGTCTGGTTCTGATACTTTGTCTCTTCAGATTGGGTGTTTTGATGTTTGTTTGTTGTTGTTTTTTGCCGTTTAGCCTGCCTTGGAATTTTTTGTTGAAAGCTGGACATGATATATTGAGTAAAATGAACCAATAAGGCATTAGTGTGAGGTTTTATATTTATCCGTCTAGGAATTAGGATGTGTTTACTACTTGCTGTAGCTGTGGTGTTGGAGGCTAAAATTTCTTTTAGTGTTCTTGTTTTTGTCTGCCCTGTTGTCATTAAGTTTCCTGAGAGACTCCTTCTTAAATAGGACCTGAGGTTTGCAACCTTTTAGCTATAAGTAATCCCCTGTTGTTGTACAGGAGTTCGGTAGACGTGGAGGTGAGGTGTGGGGAAGGGGACGCACTCTATGGTACTGTGATTGGATCTCAGTCTTTTAGTAGGCCTGTGTCCCTGAGCATAATAAGTGCTTCTCAGCTCCCTCACCCCTCAAGTGAGACAGGAAGGCTATAGGGGACTGGAGTTGAATATTTTCCTTTCCTCAGGTTGGTTAGCCTTGGGCAAAACTCAAGTCAGTCAGGCTATGGTAAAATAGTTTCTCTTGAGGGCAGGCAATGTTACGGAGAACAGAGAGCTCTGGGCATATTCTAAATTGGTTACTCTCTCCCTCATCTGCCAGAAGCAAAAGGGGAACCTTCTCCAATCTTCACATGAGACGCAGAGGGGCTCCTGGAAGTAAAAAAAGTGTTGGGAATCCCCACGACTGTCCCCTCCAGAGTTTTTTGCTCTCAAGCTTGTCTATGCTGAGCTTCCAGCAATTTGTCAATTATAGTTTGTGTTCCTATCAGTACTGGCTCCAGCTGCAAGCTTCTGGTCCTGGGATTCTCCTGGTAAGATATGGTTCTCTGTATTCATCTGTTTCTCTAGTTTTCAGGGAAACAGGTTGCCCTATGATGTCAATTCTCTGTGGATCTAAAAAGAGTTGTTGATTTCCAGTTCGTTTAGCTTTTTTCTTGTGCGAGAATGAGGGTGATGACTTCTAAACTCTCTACATAATATTCCAAAGTGCAAATAACCCAAATGTCCATCATATGATGACTGGATAGACAAAATGTGGTATATCCATACAACAAAATATTATTCAGCTATAAAAAGGAATGCAATACTGATATATGCTACAACAAGTATGAACCATGAAAACATTGTGCTAAGTGACAGAAGCCAGTCACAGAAGACCACATGTTATATGATTTCATTTATATGAAATGTCCAGAATAGGTAAATATGTAGAGACTATAAATGTTAGGGTTTATTTCGGACTCTCAAGTCTATTCCATTGTTCCATATGCCTATCCTTATGCCAGCATCACACTGTCTTGATTACTGTAGCTTTGTAGTAAGTTTTGGAATCAGAAAGTTTAAGTCCTCCAACTTTGTTCTTTTTTGAGATTGTTTTGGATATTCTGGGTCCCTTATATTTCCACATGAATTTTAGGACCAGCTTGTCATTTCTGAAAAAAAAAGAAAGAGAAAACCCCGGCTAGGATTTTGATTAGGATTACATTGAATCTGTAGGTCAATTAGGGAATATTGCCATCTGAACAGTAAGTCTTCCAATCCATGAACATGGGATGACTTTCCAAAGCTTCTTTAATTTCTTTCAACAATGTTTTGTAATTTTCTGTGTACAAGTCTTGCACTTATTTTGTCAAATTTATTCTTAAGTATCTTTATTCCTAAGTATTTATTCTTTCTGATGGTATTGTATATTGAATTGTTTTCTTAATTTCATTTTCAGATTGTTTATTGCAAGTATATAGAAATACAGTTGATTCTTATATGTTGACATTGTATCCAGTAACCTTGCTGAAGGACTATAATTGATTTTTTATATTGAATTTGTACCCAGCAAATGCACTAAACTCTCTTATTAATTCTAATACCTTATATTGTTGTGCAACCATCACAACAACACAATACAAAATGTATTGATGGACCTCACAGTCTTTAATCTGTTATGTGGCAAACTAATTGATTGATTGATTTTCTAATAATATACCAGTCTTGTATTACTTGAATGATGCAACTTGATGATGATGTAGCATTCTTTTTATATCTTGCTGTACAATATCTGATATAATAGCATTTTTTAAAATGATTTTTAAAATCTATGTTCATGAGTGATAATAGTTTCTAATTTTCTGTTCTTATATTTTCTTTGTCAGATTATGGAATCAGGGTTTTGATGCCAACTCCCAAAAGGAAAAATGGATTGGGGATATTCCTTCTTTTCTATTCCCTGGGAGAGTTCACGTATGGTTGCAATTATTTATTTCTTGATTAATTGTGGACACTGTTGAAGTGACTTGGATCTGGAATTCTCTTTGTGACCAGATCTTTGACTACTGATTCAATTTCTTTGGAAGCCTATGAATATTTAGTTTTCTATCGTCCTTGAGTTATATTTTCCCTAGCAACTTCCCTATAAATTTCAAATGTATACATAATATTTACAAAATTATTTTGTTATACTTTTAATGTCCATAGTGTTGGTAGTTATTTCACTTTTTAAATTCATGATATTGGATACTGTGCCTTCTTCTTTTAATGACAGGTCTTATCAGAGTTCAATTTTCAAAATCTTTTCAAATAATAAACTTCTAACTTTGCTGATCCTCTCTATTGCATCTCTATTTCATAAATTCCTTTATTCCTCTGCATTTATTTGGATTTGTTTTGCACTTTCTCTACATTCAAATATTTATTTTAAGTGTTTTTTTCTTTTCTAATATATGCATTACAGCCACTACCTTTTCTTCTAAATATTGCTTCAGCTGTATCACATGAGTTTTTTAAAAATATATTTTTGGCTGCATTGGTTTTTCATTGCTGTGTGTGGGCTTTCTCTAGTTGCAGCGAGCGGGAGCTACTCTTCATTGTGGTGTGTGGGCTTCTCGTTGCAGTGACTTCTCTTGTTGTGGAGCATGGGCTGTAGATGTGTGGGCTTCAGTAGCTGTGGCTCGTGGGCTCTAGAGTGCAGACTCAGTAGTTGTGGCACATGGGCTTAGTTGATCTGTGGCATGTGGGATCTTCCTGAACCAGGGATCGAACTGGTGTCCCTTGCATTGGCAGGCAGATTCCCAACGACTGTGCCACTAGGGAAGTCCCTGGATCACATGAATTTTGTTATTTACCATTTTCATTATTATTCAGTTCAAAATACCTTCTGATTTCCATTACAATTCCTTAACCCACTGGTTATTTAAGAGTGTATTCACTAATATCAAAATATACAAAAATTTTCTAGTTATCTTTTTTGTTGTTGTCAATTTCTAGAGTAATGGCATAGTGGTCACAGAACATGCTCTATGTGTTTTCATTCTTTTCAAATTTGTTTTATAGCTTTATGGTAAATTTTTCTAAATGTTCCACATGTGCTTGCAATGGACATGTATCCATAAGTTGTCCGGTACCACAATGTGTCCGTAGGTCAAGTTTCTTAATAGCATTGCTCAAATGACCTCAAAAATATTGCTGATTTTAGTATACTTTTTCTATCAGTTACAGGTATGTTAAATTGGCTAAGCCAGCTTTCTTTTAGTTAATATTTACATGATATATTCCCTTCCTCCTTTTTACTTTAAACCTTTCTGCTTCTTTATAACATATAGCTTGTAAATAACATCACTTTTGTTTTGATTTTATGTAGTTAGATAATTAATTACTAGTATATTTCAATTTAATTCAAATCCATGTGCTTACTGTTTGTCTCATAGGTCTCATACTTTTCTCTCCTTTCTTTTCTTATTTTTGAGTAGGTATATATTTTAATAATTTCATTTCCCCTCAATTAGCTTCTAAGTATACTAAGTATACACTCTATTTTCATTCTTTTAGTATTTACTCAGAAAATTATAACATTCATCTTTGATTTACCAAAGATCAGTATTAGTCAATACCTTTACTTACCTCTTGGGCAAAAAGACCTTAGAACACTTTAACTTCGTGTAATATTTTCCCATTGTTATCAAATACAGTCTGTTCCATTACAATGTTTCTTTAATGATTAGCTCACACATGATTGATAAACAATGATGTCAGCATAACTCAGAAACTCTGCTAGTTTGCATGTGATTTTCTCCAGCATGTTAGTGTTTTGAAGCCATGAGAGGCAAGCTTTCTTATAATTAAAGACAAAGCCTTAGTGTGATGTGAAGACCTTAAAAAAAAAGCTAAAAATTCTGCAGAAGTGCCTAGCTGTAGTGCAAGCAGAGGCTGTTTTAGTGGCTTTAAGACCATCTAACATACTTGGTAACTTTAACCATCTGGGTAGCTGAGAGTGCAAATGAAGAAGCTGCAAAGAAACTACTTCTGTGTAGAAGTAAGCTTTAATTGATGAAGTCTACTCCTGAATTGTAATTTTTTTTTGCAACTTGTTTTTGTTGTTTAACTTATGAAAATTTGACTGTTTTTAGTATATAGTTCTATGAGTTTTGAAACAGGCATAAATTTTTATAACCACTACCATAATCAGAACACTTTTTTTTTTTTTCCTAGCACTTTCAAACTGTTGTTCCACTTCCTTCTGGGCTCTTTGGTTTCTGATAAGAAATCCATAGTCATTTGACTCTTTGTTCTTCTAGAAGAAACGATGCATCGTTTTTTTTATTCTTCCTGCTTTCAAGATTTTTTCCCTTCTCTTTATTTTGCAGCAGTTTAATTATGAAGTGTCTACCATGAATTTCTCTGGGTTTATTATCTTTGGGGTTAATTTAACTTCTTGACTCTATAAGCTTATATTTTTCACCAAATTTGGGAAGTTTTTTAGCCTTTTTTCTTCATGTATTTTTTTTCTACACTACACTTTTTCTCTTCTCCTTCGGCAACTGTGTTGACAAAAAAGTTTGACAGTTTCATATTGTCCCACAGGCTTCTCAGGCTCTGTCCATTTTTTCCCCCAATCTTTTTCTCTCTGTTGTTTAGATTGGATAATTTCTTCTGATCTATCTTCAGATTCACAACATTTTCCTCTGTCATCTCCATTCTATTACTAAAAGTCCATCCAATGAGGTTTTTGTTTCAGTTATTGTATTAGTTCTAAAATTTACACGTGGTTTTTCTTTATAGCTTCTATTTCTTTGTTAAGACTTTCTATCTTTCCATTCATTTTAACAGTTTCATCCTTATTTTATAATGGCTGCTTTAAAGTCTTTATCAGATAATGTCAATATTTATGTCATGTTGATGTTCACATTTGTTGATTGTCTTTTCCCATGAGAGTTGAGGTTTTCCTAGTTTTTTGTATGCCAGGTAATTTTGGATTGCATCCTGGCCATTGTGATTATTATGTTATGGGATACTGGGTCTTGTTTAAATTCTATATAAAATGTTGAAATTTTGTTTCTAGAGGCAATCAACTCACTTCAGTTCTGGCTGCAAACTCCAATCAGCCTTCTGTCATTTGTGGTTTTAAATAAGTTTCATTTTCAAGCCTTTGCAGTGCTATTCAGATCTGTCCTGTATGTATGCCACCTAGTGGTCAGTCTGGGTCCTGGAAAGCAGTCTATCTCTTAGTTTAGTTCTCAAAACCTTTGGTATGCTGTATAGAATTAGATCTATGCATGCACAATTCAGAGGTGAGACCAGGATTTCATAAACAAGTTCATGGGTTTGTTCTCCCAAGCTCCCTCTTCTCTGCAACCTTCCGCATACTTTTTATTTCCCTGTGGCTCCCTATTGTGGTCCTCTGGCTAGAAAACTAAAGCTGAAGCTCTAGTTACCCCACTTCCCACCATTGCAGCCATGTCTTGGGCCAAGTGGCAGAAGGATAGAGGGAAAAAAAGAGCAAAGCAGGTTTGCCTCACTCTCTTGGGGTGCTCTTTTGACTACAGATAACTCTGATAAAAGCGTAAGGGTCCCTCCTTTAAAGTTTTAGGCTCATCTGTATATCCTTTCCTGGAAATTGTCAGTTTATAGCCTTTGCCCTTTTTCTAGGCAGGTGGCTTGTCTCTTTTGTCTCTTCTTTTCACTGTAGTTCATTATATATTCTGGATATTATTTATTAGCTGATATGTTTTATGCAAACATTTTCCTCCAGTCTATCACTAATTTTTTCTCCTTTGTTTTTATATAATCAAATTCATTTGTTTTTTTTCCATTTGCAATTAAAAAAATATGTCTTAAGAACTCCTTCTTATCTGCTAATTATAATAAACATATTAGACTAAATTTTCTCCTAGTACTTTTACAGATGAGTTCATATTTGTGAAGGGATAAGGCAACTTTGTTTCCACTTCCACATTATATAGTTAATTGTTCCCAAATCGTTGATTGAATATTCTATACTTTCAAAAACTCTTTTGCAATGCAACTTTCAATATATTTAATTCCTATGCATCCATAGGTTTCATTCTGTATTCTCTATTCTGTTTAATTATCTACTTGTTTATACCTGAATCAACACCATACAGTTATAATTATTATAGCTTTTCAGTATGCTTTGTTATATTAAAGGCCACATTCCTCACTTATCACTTTTTTCTTGTCTTTTCAAATCATCTTCTATATTCTTGAAATTCTCTCTTTCAGATGAATTTTGGAATCTCTCATAAAATCCCTTTAAATGTTTCTATTGTAATTTCAGTTAATAATTACATCTTAGTGAATTGACATGTTAACAGTCATCCCATCCACTATCACAGTATATTTTCCAACTATAATCTATTATTTGTATGTCTTCCAAAATTTTGTAATTTGCTTCATATATGTCTTTCACATTTCAAAGTTATTATTATTACATATTAGAAAAGTAGAAATAGAAGTTTTATAGATTTTTGCAAAAATGAAAGGGAATTTTTCAATTATTGTTTTAAAATGTTTTTTGCTGGTAAAAGAAAGTTACTTGCTATACTCTCTTACTTGTTCTGACAATTTATCAATTGGTATGTTATAAAATTTTCTATGTATTTGAGTATATTACCAAGAGTTAGACAATTTTGTCTGTTTATATTTTTTCTGGGTTTATATGTAATTTGTTTTTTTCTCCCTTGGAAAAAGCCTTTAGGACAATCTTCAATATTTGCAGTTGCCTTGTTATTTTACATTAATGAAAATACTTCCAGTGTTTCATCACTTACTCTGATGTCTTCTGTAGCTTTCTGAGAGATACTTTAAAAGAATGCTTTTATAGCATCAATTAAGAAGGTCATTTTCCCTTTCTTCTTAATCTGTTAATATAGTAAGTTTATTTTTAAATTATCTAATGTTGAACCAACTATACATTTCTGAGGTAACTCTATTTGGTTATAACATATTTTCTTTTGATATGATCCAGATTTGATTTTCTAATAATTATAAAAGTTAAATGTAACTTTATAAGTGCAGCTACTCTACTCTCTACTCTCATTTCATTGTACTACACTTGCCACTTTTTGGTTTCAGAGTTATATTGAGAAATTGTCTACAAGTTTTTAGGCTCATAGCTATTGTCATCTGTTCTTTGAAAGTCTGATAGATTTCCTGTGCACAGTATATGATCCTAGTGCTTTATGTAGAGGGAAATCACTGAAGGATAAACAATTTTTATTTTTTATGTTTTAAAATTAAGTTATAATTTATATGCAACAAAATGCACAAGTCTTAAGTGTTTATTTTAATGAATTTTGACAATTATATATGTTGTGTACTCCTCACTCAAATATTTTCCAAGAAACTCATCCATAAATTCAGGTTTCCCCCAGAAATAAACCCATGCACCTATCTATGGTCAATTAATCTATGACAAAGAAGGCAAGAGTATACAATAGAGAAAAGACAGTCTCTTCAATAAGTGGTGCTGGGAAAACTGGACAGCTACATGTAAAAGAATGAAATTAGAACATTCCCTAATACCATACAGAAAAATAAACTCAAAATGGATTAAAGAACTAAATGGAAGACCAGATACTATATAACTCCTAGAAGAAAACATAGGCAGAACACTTTTTGACATAAATCGTGACAGTATCTTTTGGATCCATCTTCTAGAGTAATGAAAATAAAAACAAAATTAAACAAATGGGGCCTAATTAAACTTAAAAGCTTTTGCACAGCAAAGGAAACCATAAACAAAATGAAAAGATAACATATAGAATGGGAGAAAATATTTGCAAATGATGAGACTGATGAGGAATTAAACTCCAAAGTGTACAAACAACTCATACAGCTCAATATTAAAAAAAAAAATCTAATAAAAAATGGGCAGAAGATCTAAATAGACATTTCTCCAAAGAAGACATATAGATGGCCAAGAGACACATGAAAATATGCTCAATATCACTAATTATTAGAGAAACGAAAATCAAAACTACAGTGGCCACACTGGTCAGAATGGCCCTCATCAAAAGGTCTACAAATAATAAATACTGGAGAGGATGTAGAGAAAAAGGAACTCTCCTATACTGTTGGTGGCAATGCAAATCGGTACAGCGACTATGGAGAACAGTATGGAGGTTCCTTAAAAAACTAAAATAGAGCTACCATATGATCCTGCAATCCCACACCTGGGCGTTTATCTGGAGAAAACCGTAATTCTAAAAGATACATGCACCCAATATTCATAGCAGCACTATTTACAATAGCTAAGACATGGAAGCAACCTAAATGTCTATTGACAGAGGAATGGATAAAGAAGATGTGGTACATATATACAATGGAATATTACTCAGCCATAAAAAAGAATGAAATAATGCCATTGCAGCAACATGGATAGACCTAGAGGTTATCATACTAAGTGAACTAAGCCAGACAGAGAAAGACAAATATCATATGATATTGCTTATATGTGGACTCAAAAAAAAAGAATCATACAAATGAACTTATATACAAAACTGAAACAGACCCACAGACATAGGAAACAAATTTATGATTACCAAAGGGGAAAGAGGAGGGAGGGGTAAATTAGGAGTTTGGGATTAACATATACACAATATTATATATAAAATGGATAACAAACAATGACCTACTGTATAGCACAGGGAACTATACCCAATATTTTGTAATAACCTGTGAGAAAATAATTTGGTATATGGAAATTCTTTCATAATTGAAAAATATTCTTCTCCAAAAATTATGTCTTATTTCATGTTCTCAATATTGGGGGGTTTTCTAAACTATTTTTTTGTCATGCTCTTCCCTTGATCACACTTGCCAAAGATTTGTTTTTTTTATTGGAATTTTTCAAATAACCAGTTTTTGGTTATATTGATCACTTCTGTTTTAAAATTTTTTTTATTGACTTTGACATGTTTCTTCTATTATCTTTGGTCTATAGTTTTTAATATGTTTGTTTGTTGAACTTATTGAGTTTAAAACTTATTTCATTAATTTTTAACCTTTCTTTCTAATAAATGCATTTAAGGCTATAAGTTTTTCTCTGAGTATGTGTTTGGCTACAAATCACAGGGTTTGAAATTTAGTGGTTTCATTTTTATTTATTCCTACACATATTTTTTAAATAGTGATTTTAAAAGACCCACTTAACGGGGGCTTCCCTGGTGGCGCAGTGGTTGAGAGTCCGCCTGCCAATGCAGGGGACATGGGTTCGTGCCCCGGCCCGGGAGGATCCCACATGCCGTGGAGCGGCTGGGCCCGTGAGCCATGGCCACTGAGCCTGCGCGTCCGGAGCCTGTGCTCCGCAACGGGAGAGGCCACAGCAGTGAGAGGCCCGCATACCGCAAAAAAAAAAAAAAAAAAAAAAAAAGACCCACTTAATGTAAAGCCAGAGCCAGATATGAATCAGTGTCTAGTTCTCCTATTCTCAGCGTCTGTCACTGCCCTATTGGGTCAGTGTCAGATCCCAAGATGCTGGAGGAGGAGCCCTGAAAGTCAGGTCTGAGCTGGTTTTATTACATATAGTTACACCCTCTCCCTCTTCTCAGCAATGGCAGCTTTTTGATTACTTATTCAATCTCCTTACTCAATATTAATCTGCTCAAATTTTCTGCTTCTTCATGATTCAGACTTGGTATGTTGTGCGTTTCAAGAAATTAATCCATTTCTTCCAATTTATGTATACAATTGTTCATAGTATTCTTTTTTTATATAAAAAAGGAATTGTTTTTATTTCTGTGGCACAATTTGTAATATCTCCTCTTTCATTTCTGATTTTAGTTATTTGAGTATTCTCTTTTATTCTTAATCTAGCTAAGATTTTGTCAATTTTATCAATCTTTCAAAAATTTATCTCAATTTTATTGATTTTTTTCTTTTGTTTTTCTATTCTCGATTTCATTTATCTCTTCTCTCATCTTTATATTTCCTTGCTTCTGCTAGTTTTGGGTTTCGTTTTTTACCCCTAGTTTCTGTAGGTGAAAATTTAAAATGTTAAATTAAGATCTTCTTTTTTAATGTACACATTTACATCTATAAAATTCCCTCTTAGCACTGCTTTCATTGTATCCCATAAGTGCCGGTATATTGTATTTTAATTTTCATTTATCTCTAATTTCTCTTGTGATTTATTCTTTGGTGCATTGGTAGTTTAAGGGTGTGCTGTTTAATTTTCACATATTCATGAATTTTTCTGTTTCTCATGTGCTTTTGGTTTCCAATTTCATTCCATTTGTAATCAGAGAAGATACTTTGTATAATTTCAATCTTGAATTTGTTAAGACTTGTTTTATGGCCTGACACATGGTCTGTCATAGAAAATGTTCCAAGTGCACTTGAGAAGAATGTATATTCTGTTGTTATTAGGTGGAGTGCTCTATTAGGTCCAATTGCTATATTGTTCAAGTTCATGTTCTCTATTTTCTTATTGATCTTCTGTCTGTTTGTTCTATTCATTATTGAAAATAGGGGTGTTGAAGTCTCCAGCTATTATTGTATTGCTGTCTATTTCTCCCTTCAACTCTGCGGTTTGTTTCATATATTTAGGAGCTCTGAGGTTGGGTGCATAAATATTTATAATTGTTATATCTTCTTGGTGAATTATCTCTTATAACAGTTTTTGATTTAAAGTATATTTTTATTTTTGATATTAGTACTTCTTCTCTCTTTTGGTTACCATTTATAGAGTATCTTTCCATCCTTTCACCTTCAGTCTATAATGTGTCCTGAGATCTAAAGTAAGTCACTTAGAGACACCCTTTTGTTGATTTTGTTTTTAAAATCCATTCAGCCAATCTATGTCTTTTGGTTGAATTTATATATTTACATTTAAAGTAACTAATGAGAGGGAAGGATTTACTGTTACCATTTTGTTAACTGTTTTCTGTATGTCTTGTAACTTTTTTGTCCCTCCTTTCCTTTCTTCCTTTCTTCCTTTGCATTTCTTTATTTTTCTCTTGTAGTAATATACTTTGATTCCTTTCTCATTTCCCTTTGTGTATGTTCTATGGATGTTTTCTTTGTGGATGCCATTGCAACTTCATAAAGCCTCCTAAAAATATAACATTCTATTTTAAACTGATAACAATTTTACTTCAGTTGCATACAAAAATCTCTACTCCATTACAGCTCCCCACTTCCTCTATTTTATATTATTGATGCCTCAAATTACATTGTATTCCCATAACATAGGTTTTGGGTTTAAAAAATGCTTTTTGTCACATGTGTATATAAGTTCCCTGCATCAAGATTACTATATTTATTCATGTATTTACTATTACTGGAGATCTTTTTTTTTTTTACATTTTTCTTTCTTTTTTACTTTAAAAAGAATCGAGATACTGTTGATGTACAGTATTATATAAGTTACAGATGTACAGCATAGTGATTCATAATTTTTTAAGTTTATACTCCATTTATAGTTATAAAATATTGACTATATTCCCTGTGTTATATAATGTATCCTTGTAGCTTATTTATTTTATGCATAATAGTTTGTACCTCTTAGTCCCCCTCCTCTATCTTGCCCCTCCCCTTTCCCTCTCCCTACTGATAAGCACTAGTTTGTTCTCTCTATATGTGAGTCTGATTCTTTTTTGTTATATTCACTGGTTTGTTGTATTTTTTAGGTTCCACATATAAATGATATTATACAGTATTTGTCTTTCTCTGTCTGACTTATTTCACTTAGCATAATGCCCTCCAAGTCCATCCATGTTGCTGCAAATGGAAAATTTTCATTCTTTTTATGGCTGAGTAGTATTCTATTGTATATATACATACCACATCTTCTTTATCCATTCATCTGTTGATGGACATTTAAGGTTGTTTCCATATCTTGGCAATTGTGAATAATGCTGCTATGAACATTGGTTTCCCTTTTCTCCACAACCTTGCCAACATTTGTTGTCTGTGGTCTTTTTGATGATAGCTATCAAGTAGACAGGTGTGAGGTGATATCACATTGTAGTCTTGATTTTCATTTCTCTGATGATTAACGATGTTGAGCATCTTTCCATGTACCTGTTAACCATCTCTCGTTCTTTGGTCTTCTGCCCATTTTTTAATCTGGTTGTTTGGATTTTTTTGATATTGAGTTGTATGAGCTGTTTATATATTTTGGATATTAACTGCTTATTGGTCATATCATTAGCAAATATTTTCTCCTATTCTTTAGGTTGTCTTTTCATTTTGCTGATGGTTTCCTTTGCTGTGCAAAGGCAAGATTATTATATTTTAAAATGGCTTCATGTTGCTAACATTCTTTTGTTTCAACTTGAAGAAGTCTCTTTAGCATTTCTTCTAGAGCAGTTCTAGTGGTAATAAGCTCTCTCAGCTTCTGTTCATCTGGGAAAGTCTTAATTTCTCCTTCATTTTTTGAAGGACAGTTTGGCCAGATATAGTATCCTTGGCCAACAGTTTTTTCTTTCAGCAATTTGAATATATCATCCCACTTCATTTTGACCTGTAAAGTTTCTGTTGAGAAATTCACTGAAAATCTTATGGAGGCTCCCTTGTTTGTGAGTCTCTTTTGCTGCATCTAAGGTTCTCTCTCTGTCTTTGACATTAGACAGTTTGATTATAATGTCACATTGTGGTTCTCTTTGGAGTTTTTTGAGTTTCCTGAATCTGTGTGTCTATTTCTTTCCTTAGAGTTGGGAAATTTTTAGTTATTATTTCTTCAAGTAAATTCTCTGCCCCTTTCACTTTGTCTTTTCCCTCTGGGATTCATACAATGTGTATGTTGGTCCACTTGATAGTGTCCCATAAGTTCCTTAGCTCTCTTCACTTTTCTTCATTCAGTTTTTTCCTTTTGCTCCTCTGACTTGATGATTTTAAATGACCTTTCTTCAGGCTGATTTTTTTTCTGCCTGATCAAGTCTGTTGTTGAACCCCTCATTAGTTTTCAGTTCAGTTAATGTATTTTTCAGTTCAAGAATTTCTGTTTCTTTTTTTTTTAATACTTTCTTTCTCTTTGTTGATATTCTCATTTTGTTCTTGGTGGGTTCATGGTAGATGAGTGGATGTAAAGGTAAGCACTTGAACAGTGCTGTGAAGTCATTTACTTTTTCTTGTAGGCACACAGGAAGACTACATTTCCCAGTGTCCCCTGCCTCTGGATGGGGCCATGTGATTAGTTCTGATCAATGGAATTCAACTTCTTGGTCCAGCTCCTACGATATACCATGAGGATCGTGGCTGCTCTCATTATCTATGAGGCAGCTATCTGAATACAGAGGACCCAGAAGAAGGCTGCAAGACAATGGAGGATCCATAAGATGGAAGGGACAGCCAACCAGGAACATTCACTTTGTTTGTGTGAGGGAGGAAAAAGTCTTTGTATTAATCCACTGAGATTTAGGTTTGTTATAGTTGTTAGTCCATTCTGACTGATACAGAAATTGGTAAAGGAAGTGGAGTCTTGCTGAAATTAAATCCTACAGTATGTGACATTAGCATAGCAGTAGGTGGTAAGCAGTGAGGAAGCTATGCCGGGGGCTGGAGAAATAGAGATCCATGTTGTTAGAGAAAAAACATTTGATAAAATCATCATTTTTTGAAATGTGAGAGGAAGATCCCATGCCTAATGAGTCATCAGTACCAAGGAAAAAGATGGGAAGTAAAGTATTAACATGTGTGTATATTATTGGCCTTGATGGCAGGGTATTGCAAAGACGATGTGCATTCAGGAAAGACTCAGCCAGTGTAAATGTTGAAATGAAAGGAAATTGGGAGATTCCAGAAATTTGGCACCTTGAAAGAAGGGAAAGACAAGTATTTTGAAGGCCCAAATAGTAAGAGATAGTAGTTTTAAAGCTTTGAGCAATAAAGGCTCAGTAAAACTTATCAGCTGAATAAAGCCCTCAGGGAAAATTTTAAATTTTGGTTTTTTTGTTCAAGCTGGATAGGCTCAAGGTAGCTGCCTTTACATTGAGAGAGAGGCAAAGGAGAGGGGTGGGAAAGCACTTCAGGATTTGAGAACTATGACCAGGAAAAAACCTTAGTTATGATTAATAAATGGAACTGAAAGCAAGTAGATTAGCAACCCAGTGTTTGAAGGAATTAAATTTTGTAAGCTACAACAGCCTGGACAAAAACTGGCTCTAACTGTTCAATACTTAAAACAATCATCAGAATGGCAGTGGCAGCGCAGTGGGAGGTGAGCCTGGACCCCACATTCCTCCATGTACAGAACATCCTGGGATCATCTCTCATCTGTCAGCAGCCAAGGTATTTGCAGCAAGTTTCAATGAAACAAGCACAATGGACTAAACATGTTCACTATCAAAAGGTGAACATTTACAACTTCCAATCCTGACCAAGATGGATTAATGGACCAGATTTATTTCCACCCAAAATAACTAAAAATCTGGACAAATATATGAAACAGTATTTTTAAGACATTACATATTAGGCAATGAAGAACACTGATTCTTGAAAAATGGGAAGAAAATGAGGTGAACCCTGTGATGGTCCCAGCTTAATTCTTAGAAAGGAAACCAGGGAGACCTTAGTGGTCTCCTTAGGTTGAAAAGTTGGATTTGGAAGGCCCAGGTGGCTTGAGTTTGCAGGGCAAATCATCAGAGAGGAAGAGTTGCACAGAGAGAGAAGTCTAGGAATCTGTAGAAGGTTCCTGCAGTATTCACCTGAGTACTGGCCAGTGTGTGAATATGAGAAAATTTCACAAGGCCGGAGAAAGTATTGCCCAAAAAGGATCAGAGGAAAAATCCCTGTAGCTCACACAGGGACAGACATATGTCTGTTTTCAACATCCAGAGGAAAATTATGTAATTCACAAGTTATCAGGTGAGTTTGCCTCAGTAGTGGGGAAAATTTAGCCCCTCTACTAAGATAAACACTACTCTGGCCCTATCTGAAAAAGCTTAAAAACAATATCTGAAAGAATTAAACTGGCTCTAAGTAACTTAATCATGTCCCATAACAAGAGTCAAGCATATTTATAGGAATACGGAAACAAATAGCACAAAACAAGGTAAAATTTTAAATGTCTGGCATACATTCAAAGATTGCCAGACATCCAATGAAGCAGAAATGTATGATCCGTAATGAAGAGAAAAATCAATCATTAGAAACTGACACAGAAAGAATATAGATGATAGATTCTACAGATGGTAGATTCTATAGAATAGAAATTCTATAGAATTTATCATCATTATAGTAGGTTGGGACCTTAACACAGTTATTAGAACTGTGTTCAGAAAGAACACAGCACTGTGTCCATATGTTCAGAAAGATAGATGAAAGACTGAACTGTTAAGTAGAGACATAGAAAATATAAAGAATACTCAAATTGAACTTACAGAAAACTATAATGTCTGAGATTTTTAAAAAATACACTGGATGCTACAAATGGTAGATTAGTTATTGTGGAAGAGAAGATTAGTGAGTTTGAAGACAGAGCAATAGAAACTACCCAAAATGAAACACAAAAAGGAAAAATACTACAAATAAACAAACAAAACATCAGTGGGCTGTAGGACAACTTCAAGCATCCTAAAGTCCCTGAAGGAGAGGAGGTGAAAATTTTTTTTCCAGCTTTGAGGTATTGCTGACACATAACATTGTGTAAGTTTAAGGTGTATAATGTGTTGATTTGACACACCTACATATTGCAAAATGCTTACCACTATATCATTAGGTAACACCTTTATCACATTACATAATTACCATTTCTTCTTTGTGGTGAGAACATGTAAGATTTACTCTCTTAGCAACTTTCAAATGCACAGTATTATTGTAAAAATACAGTATTGTTAACAATAATCACCATGCTGTACATTAAATCCCCAGAACTTATTCATCTTATAACTGAAAGTTTGTACTCACTGACCAATATCTCCCCATTTCCCCTACTCCCTGGTCCCTGGTAACTGCCATTCTACTTTTTTTTCTGTGAGTTTAGCTTCTTTAGATTCTGCATATGAGTGAGCTCACACAGTATTTGTCTTTCTCCGTCTGACTTATTTCACTTAGCATAATGCCCCAAGGTCCATCCATGTTGTTGCAAATGGCAGAATTTCCTTCTTTCTCATGGCTGAATAATATTGCAGTGTGTGTGTGTGTGTGTGTGTGTGTGTGTGTGTGTGCGCGCTCTGTATTCTTCTTTATCACTTAGGTTGTTTCCACATCTTGCCTATTGTGAATAGTGCTGCAATGAATGTGGGACTGCAGATATCTCTTCAAGATTGTGTTTTCATCTCCTTTGGTTATATACCTGGAAGTAGGATGGCTGGATCACGTGGTAGTTCTATCAAAAGAAATTTTTTGAAGAACAAATGGACACATTAGTAAAAACTATAAATCCAGATACTTAAGAAACTCAGTGAATCCCATGCACAAGGAACAATAAAACTATACCAAGGTACAAGATATAATCAAATTGCTCAAAACAAGAGAAAATCTTAAAAGTAGCTATAGGAAAAGACCATAGATTTTTAGTTGGAATAAACATAAATCAGAAATAGCCTATCAAACTTTTAAAGTACTGAAATATAAGAATTGTCACCCCAGAATTTCTTACCTAGTAAAAATACCTTTCAAAAATGGTGAAATAAAGACCTCTTTAGGTATAAAGATCAAAAAGGAACTCATCACCAACAGATCTGCACTACAAGGAATACCAAAAGAAGTCCTGGGCCTCCCTGGTGGCGCAGTGGTTAAGAATCCGCCTGCCATTGCAGGGGACACGGGTTCGAGCCCTGCTCTGGGAAGATCCCACATGCCGTGGAGCAACTAAGCCCGTGCGCCACAGCTACTGAGCCTGCGCTCTGGAGCCTGCGTGCCACAACTACTGAAGTCCGTGCGCCTAGAGCCCGTGCTCTGCAGCAAGAGAAACCACAACAATGAGAAGCCTGCGTGCCGCAACGAAGAGCAGCTCCTGCTCGCCGCAACTAGAGAAAGCCCAAGCACAGCAACGAAGACCCAATGCAGCCAAATTAAAAAAAAAAAAAAAAAAAAGTCCTACAAGCAGAATGAAAATGATACCAGTTATAAATCTGGATCTACACAAAGGAATGAAGAGTACCAGAAATAATAACCATGTGGGTAAATATAAAGACTGTTTTTGTTTTAATCTCTTTAAAAGATAATTGTTTAAAGCAAAAATAAAAACAATGTAATGTGGCATTTAAAACACATAGAGAGGGGCTTCCCTGGTGGCGCAGTGGTTGAGAATCTGCCTGCTAATGCAGGGGACATGGGTTCGAGCCCTGGTCTGAGAGGATCCCACAGGCTGCAGAGCAACTAGGCCCGTGAGCCACAACTACTGAGCCTGCGCATCTGGAGCCTGTGCTCCACAACAAGAGAGGCTGCGATAGTGAGAGGCCCACGCACCATGATGAAGAGTGGCCTCCGCTTGCCACAAGTAGAGAAAGCCCTCACACAGAAACGAAGACCCAACACAGCAAAAATAAATAAATTAATTAATAAACTCCTAACCCCAACATCTAAAGAAAAACACATAGAGAGCTTCCCTGGTGGCGCAGTGGTTGAGAGTCCGCCTGCCAACGCAGGGGACACGGGTTCGTGCCCCGGTCTGGGAAGATCCCACATGCCGCGGAGCGGCTGGGCCCGTGAGCCATGGCTGCTGAGCCTGCGTGGCCGGAGCCTGTGCTCCACAGCAGGAGAGGCCACAACAGTGAGAGGCCTGCGTACCGCAAAAAACAAAAAAACAAACAAACAAAAAAAACACATAGAGAAATAAAATGTATGACAGCAATAGCACAAAGACCTAAAGGGGGAAAATGTAAATATATTATTGTAAGGTCTTTTCTGTACATGGAATGGTGTAACATCACTTGAAAGTAGACCATGACAAATTTTATATGTATATTGTAAACTCTAAAGTAACAACTAAAACAGCGTGGAGTTATTGCTTATAAGCCAATAAAGGAGAAGGACATGAAAAAAATTCTAAGTTGATCCAAAAGAAGGCCAAAAAAAGGGAAAAGAGAACAAAGGACAGATGCAATTTGGCACTGTTTATTAGAGAGCAGATACCGGTGGCAAGGGAGCAGGTGGGAGTGTAAGATGTAAGTGGCTGGGTCTCTAGGTGACTGGGTGGGAGGGAGGGAAGTGGATGGGTGGTGAGTTGAAGGTAGTTGAACAGATACTTCAGCCCCAGGTCTCAGATTCTTCCAGAGCTTTGGGCCATGGTTCTTGGTCTTTCTTACCCTGCCTGACTATTGATTTCTTCCCTCCAGCTGTGCTTCTTTTACAAGGAAGATGCATGAAGAGCTGTGCCATGAATGATGGATAAAATTTAGGCATATAGAAAGGGAAGGAGATGGTGTTTCAGGAAGTGATAAAGTATAAGCAAAGATATAGAGCCAAAAAAAAAAAAAAAGGATTGTTCAGAGACAGTTAGAATACCAATTAGGATTGAATGAAGGTTAAGGATCAAGAATTTGTGAAAGCAAAAAAGTTGCATGGCTAACCCTTGTACAATTACTGCAGTGACTGCTATTATTGTTGATTTATTGAGCACATGCTATATTCTAGGCACTATGCCAGAGGTGTTGCATATTTTATAGCTACCGTCTGAATTTGGCATTATTATCCATATACTATAGGTATGTAGAGGGCAAAGCGGGGTCGATTAACGTGGCTATGGACACCTAGTGGGTGAATGTCTCAGATGGAATTCAAACCCAGGCCTGGGCTGCCCCCAGGCAGCCCTCTTTCCTGCCTCATGGAAACGACCTTCTTCCTGGGTGGACCTTGCAGTGGCTTGAGAGATCTTACTGTCTTTAGAGGCCCCCCGCCTGGGGATGCTGTTTTTTCCAGGACTTGAGATCCTTTAGAAGATAAGCCCAGAAGAGTGCGGTTTACCTGGGGTGGTTCTCCAGGATGCTGGGCCTCAGACACTTAGGCAGCAGAGTGGGTACCTCAAATGGGGCACTGCTTCTCTCTCCAACCTGTGATCAACCTCTCTGAGCAAGGGTCTCCCTTCTCCTAGGGACTCTGGAGATTGGAGGGAAAGCTTTCTGCACTGGCTTCGATTCCCAGGTCTCACCATGTGTGTTACCCTGCACTAACCCCTTCATCATTCTGAGCCTCAGTCTTTTTTTATTTGTAAAAGCGGGATCAGCTCCCAGTCCTTGGGTAAGTGGGTGCAGCAAACACTCCATCAAGCTGGATTGGCCCTAGGGGACGCCAGTAAGAGGCTGCAGAGGGTGTCTGGCATCTTACAGGGAATGGCCCTGGTTGCACTGAACTCAAGGCTCCAAGATGCCATGGGAGGGGTGGTGGGGAACAGCATTTAACCTCAGCACCTGGTTCAGTTCCCTGCTCTGCCACCTTTTGGTCTTTGTACCAGCTCTGAACATTTCTGAGACTCGGTTTCCCTATCTCTGAAAGGCGGATGGCCATGGGGCCCACCTCCTGTGGGTGTTAGGAGGACTCCACGAGTAAGTGTCTGCCTGGGTTGGGGACACAAGTGTTCTGCAGTTGGTGTTGGTCCACTAACACAAAGGCCCTAATGCTGGGCAAGGGGTGGGCTCCCGGCATGCAGGACAAGGAACTCCTCCCCTTGCTCCTGTCAGCCTAGGGTTTGGCTGAGCAATGTCAGGGTTGGTGACTAAACAGAGAGAAGCATGAGGGTAAGTGTCTTTTTCTTTTGTGCTCACTATAAAGCAGCTGAAGGCGCCAAGGGTAAGGTTTCCATAACCCTGGGAATGCTCTGGGGGTCTTGGAGAGAGCCCTGAAATCCACAGTGTCTGCTGGGTCTGGGCCCCTCCTACAGCCCTGATCAGCTCAGCACTGCCCACCCTGCCCTCTTTGACTACTAACTCTGGATCAAGGCTCCTAGGTGCCTCTGGATTTACCACTAAGAATCTTGCTATTAAGACTTTTGTGGGGCTTCCCTGGTGGCGCAGTGGTTGAGAGTCCGCCTGCCGATGCAGGGGACACGGGTTCGTGCCCCGGTCCAGGAAGATCCCATATTCCGCGGAGAGGATAGGCCCGTGAGCCATGGCCGCTGAGCCTGCGCGTCCGGAGCCTGTGCTCCACAGTGGGAGAGGCCACAACAGTGAGAGGCCCGCGTCCCGCCAAAAAAAAAAAAAAAAAGCAAGACTTTTGTGCAACCTCCGGAAGCCTCTGCTTCCCATCTGACAGATGGGGAGTTGGTCTATCAATGTTCTGTAGATTTCAGTCATTTGCATGTTATCTGTGTTTTTTGCTATATTTGCATAGAATCATCTGTTATTTGCTCAACACTCTTCTTTAAAAACCTATTAAAGACCTATTAAAATGAAAACTTAAGTGCAATGATTTGAAAAGGAAACTCCATGTATACTTACGATGAGTGGAAAAATTGACATAAATAGGAAGTGTCCATAGGGACTTCCCTGGTGGCGCAATGGTTAAGAATCTGCCTGCCAATGCAGGGGACACGGGTCCAAGCCCTGGTCTGGGAAGGTCCCACGTGCCGCAGAGCCACTAAGCCCGTGCGCCACAACTACTGAAGCCCACACACCTAGAGCCTGTGCTCCGCAACAAGAGAAGCCACTGTAGTGAGAAGCCCGCGCACTGCAAGGAAGAGTAGCCCCCGCTCGCCACCACTAGAGAAAGCCTGCACACAGCAACGAAGACCCAATGCATCCAAAAATAAATTAACTAATTAATTAAAAAAAAAGACAGTGTCCATAAAAATCAAAAGATAAGTTTAGGATAACAGGTGTATCCTATTCTACCTACAGCGATTCCACATTGGAAAATGCAGGGCAGCTCCTGTGTTTCCTCCCAGCTCAATGCTTCCATGACCTCTACCTCCTCCTGCTATTTGGGTACAGACCTAGATGGGGAGCACGCCCCATTGTTATTCATCATCCCACTGTTATCTCTGTGGACAGAAAAATCATCCTTGTGGTTTCGCAGGGCAAGGAACAGAAGTCTGGGGCTCCTGTGTCCAGCGAGGCCTCTGATGTTGGGACAAACAATATACCCAAAGAAGAAGTCCCGTGTGTTATCCAATCCCATCTGAAGGATTGCTGACATTCCGGGAGAAGCAGAGCAGCGGAGAGTACCTCAGGAGCTTATCTGCCAACCTCCTCGGGGACCACCAGACACTCCAGGCAGGCATCCTCCCTCCCTGTCTGTGGAGCAGCCACAGAAAGACAGCACATCCTCACCCAGGGCTGAGAGCTGCCGGAGAATGTCAGGAAGAGCAGAGCAGGGAGGCAGAAGCCAGGGACACATATGCGCTCATTAGGTCACGTCCAGAGCAGAAAGGGGGCCAGCAGTTCTCTGTAGGACATCTTTGTTGTTAGTATAATATCTAATATCGATTGAGGCCGGGGTGTGCTCAGGCCTTGAGCACATGGAATGATCTCGCCTGGACCTCATCCCTGCAGTCAGCCCTATCAGCATTCCCTTTCGTGGAGAGATTGGTCTGGGAAGGTCAGAGAGCTGGTGGGTGGCCAAGGGACCCCAAGCCAGGGCTGGTCGCAGCCACACTGTTACCTTGTTTTCCTGAGTGCCCTGTCTCTGGGGGAATCTCTCTCTCTACCCAGTATCATCTCCTGCTGCTCCTTCCTTCTCCAGCCCCTCTTCATTTATTAAAAAAATTATTGACAATTTATTATATTCCAAGCACTGGGCTTTTCACCAGCCACAAAGAACTTTCCCCCACCCTATACCCACTGTCTCTAGTTCTCCTCCTATTCTCTCTTAATTTTTTAAAATCAACTTTATAGGGCATTTTTAATTTTTATTTTTATTAAAATTTTTTTAACACCTTTATTGGAGTATAATTGCTTTACAATGGTGTGTTAGTTTCTGCTGTATAACAAAGTGAATCAGCTATACGTATACATATATCCCCATATCTCCTCCCTCTTGCGTCTCCCTCCCACCCTCCCTCTCCCACCCCTCTAGGTGGTCACAAAGCACCGAGCTGATCTCCCTGTGCTATGCGGCTGCTTCCCACTAGCTATCTATTTTACGTTTGGTAGTGTATATATGTCCATGCCACTCTCTCACTTCATCCCAGCTTACCCTTCCCCCTCCCTAGGGCATTTTTTAGATACTATAAATTTGCATACAATAAGGTGTACCCTCGGATGGATTTTTAATAAATGTGTCCACCTGAGTAGCCACAATCCAAATCAACATATAGAACATGTGCATCGCCCCTAGAAATTTCCTTCAGGTCGTTTCAGCCAATCCCAGCCAACCCCAGCCCCAGGCAACTGCTGATCTACTTTCTGTCACTATAGATTAGTTTCACCTTTTCTAGGATTCCATACAAATGAAACCTTACAGTATGTATTCTTTTGTGTCTGGCTTCCTTTGCTCAGCATAATGTTTTAGGGATTTGGTTCATTTTTATGGCTGGGTAATATTCCAGGGTGTGCATATACTACATTGTGTTTACCCATTCATCTACTGAGGGATACCTGAGTTCTTTCCAGTTTAGGGCCTATCGTGAATAAGGCTGTTATAAATTTATATTTGTGTACAAGTCTTTTCATGAACATAAGTTTTCATTTCTCTCAAAACCTAGGAGTGGAATTGCTAAGTCACATGGCAAGTATGTGTTTACTTTATAAGAAACTGCAAAACAGTTGTACCCTTTTACACTCCCATGATGTCTGAACAATGTATGGAAGTTCTGGTTGTTTCACATTCTTGCCAACGTCTGGTATTATCAGTTTTTAAATTTAAACCATTCTATTGAATCACTGGATGTGCAATGGTTTGTCCTTGTGGTTTTAATCCATATTTCCCTGATTACTAATGCTCTGAGAATTCTTCCATGTGGTTTATTGGTCACTCATACATTTTCTTTTATAAAGTATGCTTAAATCTTTTGCCCATTAAAAAAAATTGAGTTGCTTGTCATCTAATTATTGAGTTGAGAGTTCTTTATATATTCTAGATACAAATCTCTTGTATAATGTTTGTATTGTGAATATTTTCTCCTGGTTTGTGGCTTGTCTTTTCATTTTCTCAACAGTATCTTTTGAAGAATGGAAGTTTTTAATTTTGATAAAATCTAAGTGATCAATTCTTTTAAGCTTTATGTGTCTTGTCTAAGAAATCTTTGCCTGTCCCAAGTTCACAAAGATTTACTCCTATATTTTCTTCTAGAAATTGTATAGTTTTGACTTTTAGATTTAAGTAAATGCCCCACTTCAAATTGATTTTTGTGTATGACGTGAGGTAAGAATTGGGGTTCCTTTTTTTTTCCTTTACAGATATTCAGTGGTTCCTGCATCATTTGTTGAAAAGATGATACCCTTTTTCCTACTGAATTACCTTGGCATCTTTGTTGACTATCAATTGCCCATATATGTTTGTGTTTATTTCTGGGCTCTCTAATCAGTTCCATGGATCTTATGCCTATATAACACTTTACTGATTACTGTAGCTTTCCAGTATATCTGAAAATCTAGTATAAGTTCTTCAAATTTGTTTTTCTCTATCAAGATTATTTTGGCTATTTTTTTATCCTTAACATTTCCATATTAATTTTAGCATCAGTTTTTCCATTTCTATGAGAAAAGCCCACTGGAATTTTAATTGAGATAGTATTGAATTTATAACTCACACTGGGGTAGAATTGACATCTTAACAATGTAGAGTCTCCCAAACCATGAACATGGTATATCTCTTTGTTTCTTTAGGTGTTCTTTGGTTTCTCTTGATAATATTTTGTAATTTTTAGTGAGCAGAACTTGTACATACTGTGTTAAATTGGTCTCTAAGTATTTCATGTTTTTGATGCCATTGTAATTGATATTTAAAAATTTCATTTCCAATTATTCATTGCTGGGAAATAGAAATAAAATAGATTTTTTTATATTGACCTTGTATTCTGCACTCTTTCTAAATTCTTTTATTGCTTCTAGTAATTTTGGGGGTAGATTCCTTAGGATTTTCAACATATAAGAGCATGTTGTCTGCAAATAAAGACAGTATTACTTCTTCCTTTCTAAATTTTATTCATTTACTTCTTTTTCTTACATCATCACCCAGGCAAGTACCTCTAATATTATGTTGATTAGAAGTGGTAAGACAAACATCTTAGGATCATTCTTGGTTTCTTTCTTGAGTTCCTACATCATGTCTTTATTAGATCATATTGATTCTTTCTTTGAAATGCAAGCTGGTTTGGACTCTAAAGCCAGAAAGCCTGGGTTCAAATCTTGACTTTACCAGTTACTGGCTGTATACTTGGGCAGTTACCTAACATCTTTGACTCAATATTTTGATTTATAAAGAGTGTGATTATAATTATACCAACTTTATAGTGGGTTTTTGTTGTTGTTGTTGTTTTGTGAGGATTAAGCCTTGGCTCACGGGAAGTGCACACTGAATGTCAGTATCAAATAGCTCCCTAGGAGGTCTCACACTTCCAGCCCTGTCCCCCTTCAGTCTATTCTCATCACAGCAGCCAGATGGATCCTGTGAACAGATATGTCAGAGCTTATCTCTTTCTAGTTCAAAACCTTGCAGTGGTTCTCATTTCACTCAGAGTAAAAGTCAGAGACCTCCCAATAGCCTGCTAGTCCAGGCTGAGGAGGCTCTATGAAATCCCGCACCTCACAGCTCAGACACCCCCTTCTGCGGGGAGTAGACTACAGGAAGCTGTGTGAGTTGTTGGGGGGCAGGTGAGGGTAGCTGCCCTCTCCCATTGTGAGGTTGCCCTGCCCTCCAGGAAGTGTGTTCTTGCCCAGCCCAAACTCCTGTTCCCTCCCTGAGATAACAGGGCCTCGCCACTGCACACAGGTCAGTCTCGAAGGGGCACTGGGCACAAGGCCCATTCTAAAAGGCTACACTAGCAAGCTGGGGAGGCTGGGGAGACCCCAGCGAGGTTAGCCTGCCCAGCAGTCAAGTTGGCTGATTTCTTGATGAGCTGTGTGTCAAGTCTAGGTAGTCCTGAGGTCAGAGTGGTTCAGCTGCAGCCTCCTTGGCTTTGGAGGGGGCAGGGTGTCTGCTTGTGCCATCTGGAGACCAGGGTCCAGCCTGGTGTTTGAATGTTCTCACTCCATGTTTGGGGCCTCATAGGCTGTACTGGAAGGAGCCTTGTGCTGGGTGGCAGGGGTACAGTGATGAACGAGACACAGGCCTGCCTCACAGGGCTTGCCATCCAGTGGGGAGGCAGACATGCAAATAGCCAATGGAGCAAACATTGGAGTAACAGGAACTTGGACGAGGGTAGACTGGGGGTGTAGCAGGCAATCAGGGAAGGCTTCCTGGGAAGGTCACAGTCCCATTTCTCAGGCATAAAAGTTAAACCAATCTTCATTGATTTCTTTAGGGATGGGACTCAGAGGATTTTCCTTCCAGCAGTTTTGGTAAGCTGAGCACGGTCACCCACTTCTTACCACACCTGCACAAATGTCACCTGGTCATCCTATGTGAGTCAGCATCCTTGGCTGGAAGCCTAGCCCAGAGTTGTGCTTCTCTCAACCCCAGCACAAGGGAAGGAGGGGGTTCTGTAATCCCACAGAATTTTGGATTTACCTTCATGCCCTCTGACATTCCTGAGCAATGGGCAAGTGACATTTGTGGTGTCTTTCTTCCAGCCTCCAGGCATCCGAGTATTGCGGAAGCCAGGGCTGTGACTCTGCGTTCTGGAACTACCCCCAAACTTCAGCTCACTCCAGCAGACTTCCTACTCAGCCTCCAGGGTGGCCTTGGGCAGGGCGTTCTCATGACGAATTAAACTCTGGGACTGGACTCTACCTCCTTCAAAGCCTGCCCAGCAGGAACCAGCACTCTTGTTGGCCAGTCACAGGGAGACAGACAGACTACTGACACCCCTCCCCAAAGATGGTTCCCCTTTGCAGCAGGTAACACGTTAAGGCCCACGCTGATGCTACGACAGTTCCTTTTATCCAGCCCTTCCTGGGTGCCAGTTGGGTCTCTTCATTAAATGCTTCACCTTAAATCTGAGTCAGTCAGAATTTCCGCCCTCATTTTAGGAAAAAGAGGCTCAGAGAGGTTACTTTTCCAAGGTCGCAGGATCTGATTTGAAACCCAACTGACCATAAGCCCATGTTCTTATCCCTGCAGTCTCTCTCCCTTTCTCTGACGCCGTCAGGAGCTGCAGACCCAGCAGCACCCCTGTGACACACACCATATCGCTCAAGGCTGTTTTCTGGACAGTGGGCACTCGGCCAGGTGCCAGGCCAAGGAGTCTGTGTTTTCTCTTGCGAATAAGGGCTAGTTAGCAGGACACTGATGCATGGTCCAGGAGAGGTGACAGCAGAGTTTAAGTCAGTTCGCTGAGATGCTCTGTGGCTGGAGGGTCACCCTCCCATCCCCACCTTCACATGTCAGGAGATGGGCCAGGAGCTCTCTGTCCTGGCTGCACGTTGAAATCCCCTGATCTGGGTCCCACCCTAGAGACTCTGGGGTGGTCTGGAGTGGGATAGAAATATTACTCTTTTTAGAAATCTCCCCCGCCCCAGGTGACCCTGATTTGCAGCCCCCGGTGAGGACCTCTGGTTTGGATGGTGCAAATTCCTGCTGCTCTTCACCCTCCAGCTCAGGCTCACTGACCCCACAGGAGGTTCTGAACTGGAATCCAGTGGTGGTGCGGGGCCTGAGCCGTGGGGCCTCTGCTGAACAGACGCTGGATGCACACTCAGGCTGGCTGGGCCATCTGGAGAGCCCGGCTCTTCACACATCTGGGCAGAGGCTGTGCATTTCCCGGGAAAGCGGATCTCAGTCCCTGACTAGCCTCTCCCTCAAGGACTGAGTAACTTGAGTGCTTTGAAATTCTTTCCCTGGAAGTCTGACTTTGCAGTCCTTTGGGCTTGGCTGAGTGCCATTCCCTTCTGCAGTCACAGAGCCAAGGTCCAAAGGAGTAGGACGCTTCCTGGAGGGCTCCCAGTGCCACAGACATCATCCATTCTTCTCTTCCTCTCTTCAGCTCTGTCCCTCACTCCTCTGTGGTAAGCTTGGCTCTGCCGCTGAGTCGGGGAGACACAGCGACACACCCTCACAGATGACAGACAGCTGAGTGGCCGTGACAGAGTGTGTGCAGGATGCAGTGGGGCAGGTGAGCGCTGGCAGGGCCGCTGTAAGACAAGTCTGTGCACATTTGCCAGTCAGATCAAATGTTCCTGCTTTTGGCCTACCTGTCCTCCAGTCTGACTCCAGGCCTATGTCCCACTCTGCCCTAGAGAACCCAGAAGTGGGTGGTCACAGCTATGGCGGGGATTCTCAGTGCCTCTTAGTGAGATACATCAGGGTAGCTGGACTCACAGGGATTCTGCTTTGGGGACTTGATGCTCCTTGGACCACAGCCTCCCTGCCCGTGCCACCACCCCGGGGTGGGAGTGGGGATACTGAGGGGTGTCAGGGACATCAGAGCCCCTCCAGACAGAGCTCTGCCAACCTTCTCACTCCCAGCCCCTCATCTGGGGAGACTTCCTGTCTGATGGTTCCTCCTCTCTGCAGGGGCACACTGGCCAGCTTCTGGCCTCAGGCCAGAGCCCTGGGGAGTCCCTTCGTTTCTTCTCGCCTGGCCTGATCTCACTGTACTTCCAGCCAAACTTTCTCAACAAGAGTTGAGTGCCTGGAGAGGGTCTGTGGCCCTATTACCAAGAAGGTGTGGAAACACTGAAAATCTGACAGGTGGCTTCCAGCAAGCCATGGAGCATTAGGGCCAGCCCTGAGGAGTCCCGAGCTCTGATGAGGGTCCCCCAGGTTCTGAACCCTGATGAGGGCCCCCAACCCTGAGCTCTGATAGTGGTCCCTAAGGCGCAAGCTCTGTGATATCTTCTGAATAGGGAACCTTCTCTTGGAGGACTCTGTCTCAGGCACTGCAGCACAGCCAGGGGCTCTCACTACATCCATTTTCGGAATGAATGACTCAGTAACTGACTGCCTTCCTTCCCCCTGGCTGTCCCTCCTTCTCATTAGCCCACGGTCCCCCTACCCCCACCCCGAATGAGTGCCTGCTGACTATCTGCTGATCATCTTTGGACTCACCTTCTCCTTCTTTGAGCATTGCAGATGTGCCCTCTTGGGGGGCATCTAAGCCATCCTTTTCCTTCTACCATGTGCTGTCCTGTGCTGATCCTCCACTCTGTCCCCTCTCATTCCATGTGCACCTCCTCTCATCATGGGCAGCAGCCTGCTAATGACTGAGACGGCTCAGGGGGTCCCCGCCTGGCCAGCTTCTCCAGGAGGCCAGCACATTGCAGGAGCTGATGTGGATTTGCTGTTGGGCCTGGGAATGATACACAGGAGGCCGCCTCCCTGGAGAGGCAGTGAAGGAAGGCCTATCTGGAGACCCAGAGGTGGAAAAGTGAGGATGGAGGGGAGGGCCCGTGGGGAGGAGGGGGTCAAAGATCATGGCCCTTCCCTGAAGTCTGGGAGGACTGGGTCCCCCTCCCTGTGGGCAGATTTATGGCAGGGCCAGTCACCTACCCCTTCCCATATATGTCACATATGGTGGCAGGCCCCTACATAAGAGCTAGAGAGAGATGGGCAAAGAAACAGAGAGAAGAGGGGAGGGTCAACCTGAGCAAACTGTACCCAGGAGGGCCCAATAGCAGGCTTATGGTGCAGAGTGGGGAGACCTAGTGGATTCGGGGATGGGGTGGGAGGCTGGGGCAGAGGAAGCCAGGACAGCATCTGAGCCAGCACACTCCCGCTTACCCCCAGTCCAGTAGGTTCCAATCTTTTCAAGTATATCAGTCCCCTTTTAGTATCCAAAACTCTAATGTCTTTCACATGATTGATAGTATTTTTACCTTCTCTTTATGCTAATAATTTCTAGAAAGAAAAGTAAAAGCAGGCTGTCTACTTAGGTGTGGGAGTGGGACAAAATATTCCCAAATGCTGTTTAGGATGGAATGCCCACAATTTTTAGACAATCGGCTTTGCTTCAATAGATTAATTTCTTCTTCTCAGATTTGATGTACTGTTCTAATTCCATCAAACACATAACTTTGTGTATTTGGATTTTAGTTACATTATTTAAGAAACCCAGAAATAGTACCATTTTGCTTAAAAATACTTTTTTACTATGGAAATTTTCAATCACAAAAGTAAAGAAAATATTAAAACAAATCCCCATGTGCCCATGACCTGCTTTAATAATTAACATATAATGGGTCTTGTTTCATCTCCAAACCCCACTCCCACTTCTTCCCCGGCCTCTGGGCCACTGGATTATTTTAAAGTAAATTCCAGACATATCATTTCATCTGTGTGTATTTCAGTTTCTGAGAAGTAAGGACTCCTTCAAAAACATAACCACATACTATTGTGACACAATAAGTTAACAATTATTCCTTAATATCATTAAATATTCCATCATGTTTAAATTCCTCAGTTGTCTCATTAATTTCTTTTTAGAGATGGTTTGTTTAAATCAGGATTCAAACAGTTCGCAAAGTGATTGCATTTAGTTGACATCTCTTAAGTCTCCTGTAATATCTAGCAGTTCTGCCTCTCTCTTTTTGTTTTTTCCTGGTCTTTTATTTATTGAAGAAACCAAGGCATCTGTACTATAGAGTTTCCCATATTCTGGACTTTGTTGATTGCACCCTCTTTTTGTCATTCATAGGTTTCTCTGTTCCCTCTCTTTCCTGTGAATGGTAGTTAGGTCTGGAGGTTTAATCAGATTCACAGGTGATTTTCTATAAGAACACTTCATAGATGGTGTGATTTTGTTCTCATTTTATTGCAGCAAGTCACATAAACGCTTGTTGTCTTTGTTTGTGTGAGTGTTGCCCTGCAGAGTTTTTCATCAACATTCTAGCTAGTGGTTTTAAAGGACTGTCATTAATGAACATTGCTTAGATTCATTATTACATTCGGGTGTGCAAAATGGTGATTTTCAAATTCTATCCACCCCTTTTGAATTTATTAGCTAAGATCCTTCTATAAAGAACTTTCCTACGTCAACTATTTAGTTACCCTGAAGTATAGTTTGTGCCGGTTTTGCAATAAATGATTGCTTTTTACTAATTTTCAAAATAATAAGCTGGTGTCCTTATAACTTCTAAAGGTGACCAGTGATTTGGATGAGTGTCTGTCTGGGATCTTTACTTACAAAGAGCCATCAAGTTAGCTGCCACAGTCTCATGGATGTCAGCTGAAAACACGCAACTCCTGGGTCAGAAACAATGGACTTTTATTCACGTCACAGCAAGCAACATGGTTTCATGTAAGTGTCAGTCCCCTTGTCTTCCAGGTCCCATGGGGTGAGACAGAGCAGCCCAGGTGGATGCCATACATGCAGTGAGGTTGCATTGCAATGAGACACACTTAGCTTAGAGGATGAGGAGTCACATTTGTCCTGGAGGGAGATATTGCTCATCCCCCAAGGTTGTTCTCTGCTAACATAACCCTGATAAATGGTCTGGGCAATGAGTGGCCAGGGGCTTGCATCCCTTGCCTACCCATAAAAGACATGCAAGGGTGCTCCGGGCCCATGATCTGAGTCAGTATTTTTGTGTTTGTGTTATTATGTATGGACTCAGTTATTTCAAGCATATTTGATGTAAAATTTCATTGCAGTCATTATTCATTTTGATGCTCAAATTGTTTCATGTCTATCTGCTCAAATTGTTTCATGTCTATCTAAGACTTGACTCCTGTGATCTTCTGACATGACCCTAATAGTCTTGGGTAGCATCCTTTCTTTCTAGTTTAACAAGGTATTACAGGCTCACCTTGTAAATTTCCTGCTTCAGCCTCTGGACATTTCTCCCAGAAGCCTTTTATTGGGAGATGGTATTTAGAGACCATAATCTGGGTGCTAGGAGTGCTCATTTCTACTGGACGAGTCATTAATTCTAGGTCTTTTCAGAAGGCAGAGCTACGAAATAGGTATTTGTTTTCTAACATAAAAATAAATTATGAGTCAATATTAATATTTCAGATTAAACTTTAAGATTATAGAATTTGACTTAACATTTAAAATTTTGTATTTCCTTTCTCTTATGCTGAAAATTTTGATTCCTATTAACACTAACAAAATTATTTATTTTATCCTAATATACAATAGTTTCAAAATAATATTACTAATATTATCACTGCAGTATGATTACTGAACTAAGCAACTTAAGCAACTAAGCAAGTTAAGATTCCTATTTAAGATTAAGATTTAATATTCAGCCAAATTACTGTATTTTAATGTCACTTTAATAATTCTCTGTATGGTTAAGCCACCAACTTGATAGCCACTTAGGTTCATTTGATTTAATTTTCTTTAATTATTCTGTAAAACATGTACATGATTCCAAAGTCAAAGCTATAAAGTTAGGTAAATTCAGAGAAATTCAGCTTCCAGTCTCTTCCCCTAAATCCTTTACACTCCCTCTCCATGCAGGATACCATTTTTATCTCCTCTTCAACTGTTGTTGTTTTGTCTTAAAATATAGACAAATATGGACATGTATATACATATATTTCCCCAGCCCTTATATAAAAATGTAGTATACTATACACATGATTCTACACCTTGCCTTTTTTTCATAGAACAATACATGTCCTATTATACCAAAAATGTATACAGAAATTCTCTTCATTCCTTTTCATAGCTGCATGGAACTCCATTGTATTGACATGCTGTGGTTTATTAAATCAGTCCCTGATTGCAGGAAATGTGGATTTCCAGACTTTTGCTGTTATAAACAGTGATTCAGTCTTACAATATGTCATTTTGTATTTTTTGCTAGTGTATCTTTGGGATAGATTCCTAGAAGTAGGGTTGATGAGTAAAGGGGTAAACACTCATGTAATTTTGCTAGGTATTACCAAATTCCCCTTTTTAGAGTTTGTGCTATTTTCCATTCCCATCACGGCATACATTTTAAAGAGTGTGTGACACTTTATTTAATATTTACAATATATCAAAAATTATACATATTTAGAGCAATTTAGACTTATACTAAAATACTGTAGAGTTAAATTTTGAGACAGTACAAAGTGTTTCAGAAATCTTTTAGGGTTTCCCGAGCAAAGTTTTAAAAGACAAGTGGTGTAAGAAACTGTAGAATGAGTGTTTGGTTTATATGCATGTTGTTCCCAGGTGAAGGGTGAGGCTTTGATGTCAGGTAGACCTGTGTCCCCATTCCTGCCTCTCCACCTATTGTCAGGTGACTTTGGATGAGCCATTTAACCTCTCTGGGATTCCTGGGGAAAGTATTTATGGAAAGTGTGAGATGAGGTAATACATGAAAAGCCCTTGGGACAGAGTCTGGAGCAGGTGGACCACCATGAGGGAGAAATTATTGGGAGTTGACTTACTCTTGCCAAGACCACACCGTCCCTCCCTGTCCTTGTGGATCAGAGTGGAGAAAGCAGCTATGATGGGACTGAGTGATAGGGGACTAGGTTAAGCAACTTGCCCTGGTTTGCCCCAGACTTTTCTAGTTTTTGTTCTGAAAGTCCCATGCCCTGGGAACCTCCTCAGTCCCACATAAACTGGGGCAGTTGGTCACCCTCTTGGGGAAACAGGCCTGGGTTGAGGACCCCAGGGACCTCTGCCAGAGGTTGAAGACAGGCAGAATACATGGCAGAACAAAACAAGCTCTTCTCACAGAAGGGACCAGAAGAAATGTTTTGAAGTTAAAATGGAGCCTTCATCTTGAACGGCTGATGCCAAGGGAAGTTGGGGGTGCTTGGTTCCTTCCTCCAAGTCTGTGACCAGGAATAATTTTTCATAAGGCCCTTGGCTTTTTGGTATCGACCATAACTGAAAAGCCCCTTGGCCATCACAGAATGGTTGATATCTTATTGATAACAATAGTTAGGTGTATAGTTAGCCTATTAACTATTCCAAAATACAGATTTTCATGTAATAAAAAGCAATCCCAGGAAAATGTATTTAATCATCCCTATTCATAGGAGGAAGTCATTGTTTAATACTGACCAAGCGAATGAGAACACTGGTGTTTGACAGCCTCAGCTTTAGGACTCATGGCAGGGATTTTCAGGCCAGACTTGGATCACTCAGCTCCAATTATTTCAATATTTTCATGAAAGAGAAATGTCCTTCCATAGACTGCAGGGCACCGCAAGATTGCCAAGAAATAAGCCACTCAGCCAGAAGGTTCGGGAATGTGCTGGGATCCACCGACCCACCTCTTACATTCTCGGGCGGCTGACTTTCTCAACCCACTTCTGACATGCTCCCCGGGAGCATCGCGGGTGATCAGCTCTCCAGTTCCTGCCAAGAAACAGGCCCAGGGTGTGGCACGCCAGCCACTGGAGGTTTAGCCCTGATGGGCTTATAATGTGAGTCATACAACCGAATCCCATTAATTGCCTCTGAAATTGTAACTTCATGTTCAGAATAGCTTAGCAGTTCTTCAAGACCCAATTCGTTTCTCTCACAGGGCACTCTGTCAGTGGGGATGCAACCGTCTCCTGTGGCTGGTCACTCAATCTGTGCTTCCTTTGATCTGACTGTCCACCACCATGTTCCACCCTGGAGTTTCAAGTGTGCTGTGCTCCATTACCCCCGTGGGGGATGTTCTGCCAGTTGTGGTGGCCTGGCACCCTGCAGCACCCAGTGGAGTGAGTGAAGCTTCCCCACTGTGGGCAGCTCTGGCAGGGTGATCCCAGGCGTGGGCAGGATGTCCACTCCCAGCCCCAGGCCCTTCCCATTATTGCAGCTGAGGGTGGGCATCAGACCGAGGACTGGCCAATGGGAATTCCTCTCCTGGGACCACGATTCTCCAACAGAGCCATTTGAGGGCTGAGCAAACATCTGGACTTGAGCCTCCTCGGGCTGCCACGGTGGGAGCAGCTCAGACACCACATGGCTCTCCAGGCCCCCTGCCCGAGGGTTTCCACATGCCTTCCAGCCTGGGTGCTCTGTGTACGAGTTGGCCAGAGTCCATGGTGTGCCAGGGCCCACAGCACTTGGCCGGCACCCAGTGGTGAGGAAGGCCTGTGGGCCACCATGCTTGGAGACTTGCTTGTGAGGCAGTCTGACTCCTCAGATCCAGGGCATTTTTTTAAATGTTATGAATTAGTTTCTTATTTTGATTAAGTAATACATAAACCTGATACAAAATTCAAAATGTGTTATAAAACCCAGTGAAAATGAAATCTCTCTCCTTCCCACTCCAGCCCCCCACCCCCATGCTGCCAGGATCTTTGTTTCCCCCCCAGAGCTAACCCACACATCCATGATTACAGCGACTTTTAACATCACAAATGGAATCCACCTACTCACACGCTGTTCCGCACCCTGCTTTTTCCCACTGATGACACCTTAGATTCTCAACGTTTCTGATGGGAGGAAGGAGTTGGGTGCTTTTGTTGGAAGGAATAAGGGCCACTTGAAGGGATTGGTTTCAGGGTGGGAGGCTGGCCTCCAGGGGGCTGCAGGAGGGGAGCTGGGTGCAGCCTGTGAGTTGCCCTGTGGATCTTCTAGTGCCACACTGCCTGTTTTCTGTTGGGAGAAATCCTTTTAGAGACTTGACAAGGGCCACTGAGTAAGCTGTCATCCAAGTATGTCTTCTCCATGTATGTGTGTGTGGAAGTGCATTGTGTACGTGCATAAGCATGTATGTGTGTGTATGTGATGCTGGCTGCACACATATTTCTGACACCCACTGCCTTGTGCAGGGTGTGATAGGGTGGGGAGAATCGGGCCTGGTTCGTCTTCTCGCACTGAGCACAGGGCCTGGCACACAGCAGGTGCTGGAGAAACATTTGATCACCTCTTCCTGACCCCTCACCCCCACCCCCAGCATGAATCCCACACATTAGCCAATCTACAGGATTGTTTTCCAGCTTCTCTGCCCCTGCTCAGGAAACAGTTTTGTTATTTCTTATTGTATTTTGTTTCTTCTACCTGGAATATTCTCCCAAGTTCATGATCGCCTGTGGAAGTTGAGAGTGTGCTCTCTGGCCCTCCTTCTCTGGAATGATTTCCCTGGCCGGCCGGACCAGCCAAAGGCCACCAAAGGCATTCCTCTGTCTCACACAGAACTGTGCTGAACCCTAACGCTTACACAGAGTAGCCCTCCCTGACCCTGCTCCCCAACCTAACACCCACACCAGTGATGTAATATTATATGTGTGGAAGGAACAGCTCTTCACCTAGGCCTGCAGGCTCCCAGTGGCACCTGGAGCCAGAGGTCTGTGACAACCTGGGGCCTCATCTGTGCACCCGCGGTCTTTCCATGGGGAGCCACTGTCTCTGCGACTGGGAACCCTCTGCAGGTAACTTCCCTTTCTTGCTATCTCCTGGCTAATCTTCTCTAAACTCCTGAGAAAGAGGAAGCTGGAGATGGATGAGGGCTTGGCCCACAAGTCCCCACCATGCAGGAGGACTGAGCTTTCTCCTCCTGACTTGCCTGGTTGCTGGCCCATCTGGGGATTGGCAGTCCCCGGCTCCGTCAGCTATGGGCAGAGTAGAGGAATCACGGCTGTCTGGGGCTGCCCTCGGCATTCACTCATTTAATCACCATTTATTCAACAAGAGTTATTCGAGCTCCTGCCATGGGCGGCTGGGCAGTGCGGATGGAGCCGTGAATACCACCACTTCCTGCTCCTGAGGAGCTGGTGCTCTAGGGAGGGAGACCAATGATGAACAAGTAAGTGATGAGCAAACAGCAGCTAAGGTGTCAGCAGTGCTATGAAGCAAATAGTAGAGGAGACCAGGGTGTGCAGTGGGGTGGACACTGGCAGTTGTCCAGATGGTCAGGGATGAGGGGATACCTGAGCAGGGACTCGAAGGAAGTGAGGGAGGCTCTGTGGGAACAGAGGGAACAGCTGGGCTGTGCAGGGGCTGTTCAGGGGAGAACGAGGGCCCAGTGTGCTTGGGAGGGTTGAGCGAGGGGACCAAGGTGAGTGTGCTGGGGGTGGGGTGGGAGCAGATTGTACAGGCCACAGAAAGGACTTTGGATTTGGCTCCATGTGAGCTGGGAAGGGTCCTCTGGACTCTGGAACATTCTAGAAGAGTGACAACTTTGGACTTACATTTAAAAATGATGGTTCTCCAGCTGGTAGACTGTAGAGGGGCAAAGGCAGAAGCAGGGAGACCAGGGAGGAGGCCACGGCAATGACACAGGTAGGAGAAGATAGTGCTTGGGCTGGGGTGGTCGCTGTGGAGGTGATGGGAGGTGGTCCAGGTCTGGACAGATGCTGAAGGAAGGGCCAGCAGGAGTTGTGGTGGGGATAGAGGCACCAGTTTTTGCCTTGAGCCCCTGGAAGGTGGAGATGGGGAAGGTACTGAGGTGTCCAGGACAGACCTAGGATACCCCCTCAACCTCGCCATCTGACTCATCACTGAATGGGCTTCCGTTTCTTCTCAAGGCCCATAATTTGTGGTGGTTAGACACATAGGCATGAGAAAAACAAAGCCTTGCTCCCCTTTGGGCCCACGGTGCAGGGCAGCTGCTCTGCAAGCCTCCCTGTATGTAGGGTGCCTGCAGGACCACTGTTTTCACTTCAACAGCCTAACCAAGCCTGGCCAGTCTTTGCAGGAAAACCATCTGTAGAAAGTAAACCCACTTGTCACATTTAGACCAAAATTCTCAAATTTGATACAGGAAGATAGTTTTTAGTAAATAGTTTTGGTAAAATAATGACTTTTTTTTTGCAGTATGCGGGCCTCTCACGTTGCGGAGCACAGGCTCCGGACGCACAGGTTCAGCGGCCATGGCTCACGGGCCCAGCCGCTCCACGGCATGTGGGATCTTCCCAGACCGGGGCACGAACCCGCATCCCCTGCATCGGCAGGCGGACTCTCAACCACTGCACCACCAGGGAAGCCCAATGACTTTTGTTATAAACAAACCACCCAGCCAGCCTGGCCTCAACTGCAAGACGTGAGGAATTCTGACTCCATCCCGCCATTGTTGTGGGAAATGGCCATGCTGTGTCCTTTGAAACAATAGAGTCCGAGGAAATGTAAACAACGCCCTTTTCCCTTGGTGTCCTGGTGGAACACCCACTCCCCTCCCACAAGGTCTCTGAAAGTTGAATAGCTTCTCTAAGGAGGCTCTTCCACAAAGACAGAGGTCATGACTGACCTCTGGAGCACCCCCATCCTCCCAGCAGACTCTGGCTTTCAGTGAGGAAGTGGGGGGGTGCTTTGTGGGTCTCTGCGTCTGTAAGTTTGGGGACGGAAAGATCCTCAAGTGTCTGCGTCTCTGGACACTGCCGCTTGAGGCTTTGTTCTGGCCACGCAGCAGTGCCTCCCAAGAGTCTGCTCCCCACATGGTAGGGGTGCTTCCTGCTCCTCCATGAAGAAACCATGTCAGGGCCGGGCTGTGAAGCAAGACAGGGACCCAGCAGTTGGGAGGCAAACAGGGGTCCCCCAGTGGCCAGTTCTGACCTGCAGGCTGCAGGACTCTGCAGGAATAATGATGGTGGTGGCTAACATGGATGTATGCCTGACACCGTTCTAAGCGCTTCGCGTGGATTATACCGTCTGATCCTCACAACTGCCAAATGAAGTAGATGACACTGTTGTGCTGTCTTACAGTCAGGGAAACCTAAGCTCGGCAAGATGAGGCAGTGTGCTCGGGGCACACAAGCTGGGAGTGGTGGGGCCAGGGTGGGAGCCCTCGTGGCCCAACTCGAGAGCCCGCATGGTGACAGAGGCCCGTGGTCAGGGCAGGGGGGTCCAGCGCACAGTGGGCGGGGCTTCAGCCATCCTGTCACCATAGCACAGGGCCTTGCAAACACTCACAGGCCTGCTCTGGGGGTTCAAGGATGACTAAGGCAAAGTCTCTGACCATGTGCTAACCCACCACCCTGCCACTGCCTCGACCCAGTCATGTTCTCTAGTGTTCCCTGCATGGGCAAGAGTATAGAAGTGACTTCTGCTGGGACGCTAACAGTACTGGGCTGAGACACCTACCTTTGGGGGCTTGGACTTACAAAGCCCTTCCCTAAAATGGAGGATCGTGACCTTTGGTGGGGTGAACTTTGAGCGCTCACAGGGCCTGGCATGTTGCAGATGCCTGGGGAGGCGCCAGTGAGCAAAGATCATGGATCGCTGAGAGAGGGGCTGCTGCACCGTCAGCCTGGCACCTGGCCGCCTGGGTGAGGCTCCCAGCAGCGCAGGTGGACGCTGTCGATGACTCCCGGGGAACCTGCCCTGTGCCCCTGGAAGGGACGGCACTTGGGAAACGTCCCTTAGCCTTGGAGGCTGTGGATGATGAACGTGTCTCTGAGCACCAGCCCAAGCACCCCCATCTCCCAGTGAGGCTCCTGGGGGGGGGCGGTGGGTGTGGGAAGCTGGGAGGAGCCTTCAAAGGTGAATGGGAAGACTGGGGGCCACTCCGGGCGGTGTCCAGACAGACACTCCCGACCACAGGACTTGGGGAAGGGAGGTGAGCCTGTGACGTCCAGAGGCCCCTTTCAAGGAGCCAGTCTCTTGGGAACAGGATTCAGGACTTCCTCATGGGCGACGTGGGCAGCGAGGCCAGGAGCAGCAGGGCAGTGCAGGGCAGTGGCTGCGAGCGCCACCCAACCCACCCTCCAGGCCCTCGAAGACCTTGGGATTAAGTTTCGCGTTCATTCAATGGGTGTTCAGTGAGCACCCACTTGCGCCAGCCACAAAGCAGAGCAAAACCCTGGCTCCCGTGGAGCCCGCCGTCCATCGGCATGGTAAGCCCCCTTCCCGACATGTCAGGACACCTGGAGGGGGCTGTGTCTCTGCTGCAGCCAGAGGGTGGCTGAGTGGGACGGGCTGGAGCGGGAGAGTCAGGCTGTCGGGTGCGCGATGAGCAGAAACCAGCCCAGCTGGACACGGGCTTTCGTAGCTACAGATTTTTGTATTTAAAGAATCTTACCTGGAACCCCATGGAAACAGTGTTTTATTAAGCAAAACTTTATCTGATGCCGTCCTATCTGTAGTGTTTACTTAGTAAGCCAACTGATGAGAACAGTAAGGCCATTTTGATGAAAAGAGCCACCTGAAATCCAGGGTTACAGAAATCAATCAGTCTCATGCCAACCTCGGCATACAACACCTCCCCCTATATCAGAATTCTTCAGCCTATTCTTTGCTGTGGGGCTGTCCTGTGCCCTGTAGGATGTTTGCCAGCATCCCTAGCCTCTACCCGTTGTATGTGAAAACCAAACATGTCTCCAGATCTTGGCTGGTGTCCTTTGGGGAGTAATATCGCCCCAGGTGAGAACCACTGCCATCTACTTTGATTGCGCAAGATCAAAAAATCCTGTTTCACAGTGAGAAGTATTTGCAATTGTTAAAAGTGTCATTGTTTTCTTCGTTTTGCTCATTTGCTTTTATCAGCTCTCTTGCGGCTCCTAGGACCACCTTTAATTAAATCTTGCTGCTCCTAGGACCACCTTTAATTAAATAAGAGTTTTGTTCTGAGATCTACACAAAGAACACATTCCTGCAGCAACCCAAGTTAATGTGTTGGTAGTTTTCAATGTACTAAAATTTGTATGTAACACATTTGTGTGGGTGTGTTGTTTTCATTACAATTTTGAGGAATAGGAAAATTTTCATATTAAAAACATTCAGACCAAATGTTGGCGGATCCCCCAAGCCTTTTGGAGGAAGGTTCAAAGACGCTGGTTTCACGTTGGGAAGCAGCCACAGAGAGAGGCCAGGACATGATGATGGTGCAGGTCAGGCGGGAGGGCAGGGTCACTGGGGCCTGTCTGCTGCCCTGAGACCCCAAGGCTTCATCAGACAAAGACTGCAGGATTGGGGGCGGGCGTGCAGAGGACTGGATCCAGTCAGGAGAGATCCGGAACTGAGGGAAGAGAAATAAGACTGATTCAGGGGGTGAGCAGAGGAAAGAAAGGCCTCTCACTCCAAGCAATTCTAAGAAAGAGCCCTCAGTTCTTGGTGACACAGGGCCAGGAGGTTAAACACAGAATAATCATAATTAAAACAATCTGTTTGTACCATTTGATGCTTCCAGAAATTCCCGGGAGCGAGTCCAAGGCGGAGAATCCCAGCAGAAGAGCTGCTGATTGGAAGTGAGAGGGGGGGTTGGGAGGGAAGGATGGAGGAGAGTGTCCTTCCCAGGTCCCAAGGGTCTAGGGCCCGGCCACTCTGGGGATGACAGGGTGGGGGGCACCCCTGCAGGCAGCAGAAACAACAGCTGTCTTTAACGTTCCGGAAAAAATAGTCCTTCCCTGGAATCGGTTTGTTCTCCCTCCTGCAAAATTGGGAGCCACTTTTGGGGCTCACTCCTGGGAAATCTGCCTTGGATATATGGGGGACCGCTGACCACAGGCCAGGACTCGCCACACAGCAAAACACGGCAAACCTGACCAGGGGCCTGCCGGGAGAGTTCGGAGCTCAGTTCATCTGGGCTCCCAGGTCTCTGTATTTCAGAATCAAGGACTCTGAGAGTTTTCAGACCTTGCCTGTCCCCTCATTCTGTGGGTCCCGCTGTGCCCTCAGGCAAAAGAGAAGCCCAGCTTAGCAGCTTCTCTGCTCCAGCGTCCTCCGCTAGGGTGACCCAAGCCTGATAAGAGCCTCACCTCACACTTGGAAAGCACCGTACAGCTTCCTGTGACCTCAAACCCTTTCTCTGGCACTGGCAGAGCAACTGTGGGTTCCATTTCACAGATAAGGCCACTGAGGCTTGCAGAGGGCGAGGGTGGGCTTCCTCGGAGGTTGGTGTTCTCACCACACCCAGGCCCTGCCTTGCGGCCCCTTGCCCCTTCCAGCCTCCGGTGACTTCCCTCCCAGCACAGGCCATACCTCCATTTCTATGCGAAGGGAGTGGTTTCCAAAACCAACTGTGAAGTTTCCTGAAAGGCGCTCCAGGGCTGCCAGCTTCAAGGGCTCTGGCAGGACCCTGCCCAGGAAGCACTGAGCCAGTACTGGTCTGTGGCGTCTGCGGCGTGCTGTGCTGACCCTGGCCTCAGGGGCCTTCCTCTCCTCACTACAGGAGGATGCTGGGGACGGTGAAGCAGGCCCTGGGGAGCCAAGGCCCTTCTGGGAACCATCCTAGTGGAAATACCCCTCCTGCCTGGCCCTGCCCCGTGCTGGGCCGTGCCCACCCTTGGCTTCAGCAGGGCTCTGGCACTGGAAAGAATGGGCCTTAGCTCCTGGGCATTGCAGGAGGCAGAGGTCAGCACATTCCAGGGTTTGGCCTTTCCGCCTCAGTCAGAAAACTCAGCAGATGGAAGGCCCAGGCCTCCTGGGCTGCATGGAGCCGGCAATGGACAGGGTGTGGGGACTGGCACACCCCTCTCTGCTGGGCAAAGCTCTTGGAGCTGCTTGGCCTCTGCTGAGCAGGAACTGACCTGGGAGCCTCCCTCTCCAAGGGTGCCATGAGGCCCCAGGCCCCTGCCCACTCCCAGTGCCTGGGTCCCAGCCACCGAGCCGCCTGAAGGAAGGGTGTGTGTGTCTTCTGGTGGATACGACACACTGCTTCTGGTCCCGCCTCCCATCGGGACATCCCCAGTCACCCTGCCTGGTGTCCCCTCTTGAGGCACAGAGGCCTTCGCTGTCCCTCACAGCCCGGCCCCCTCCCTCCTCCATCTTCCCCTGGCGACTTCTGCTCATCCTTCAGCCCCAGCTCTCCCCTCCCTTCCCCGGAACACCTTTGTGGACCCTGGGATGGCTGGTCCCTTTGTCCCATGCCCTAACCTTTTCCTTCAGAGCATGCCTCATGGTCAAAGTTAATGACCTGAGGTTGACCCACTGACTTCCCCTCTCCAGGCCCAGGATGGCTAGGACAGTGCCTGCCTCTTGTGTGCCAGGCCAGACACTGTGGGAACTGCCCAACTGTGTTTATCGGGTAAGTTGAATGTTCTAGCAGGATTGGGGTTTCCAGAAGGTACTGCCATGAGGCCCTGCACACACCTGGGGTGTGAGAAGTTATGCATGGCCCAGAGAAGGTCCTTGAGGACAGGGCAGGGTTGGGGAGTGTGGGCTCACAATGAAAGGCTAGGATGGAGTGTCAATGTGTGAGGTTGGGCAGGGAGATCGGGTGGCTAGTCCAAACAGGACAAAATGTCTTGCAATAGGTTTGCAGAGAGAGCAGAGCCCTGGAAAAGGGGCAGTGCTCAGCTGGGGATGGCCAAAGGCAGATTTGCTCAAACTTTCATGCCACCAAGGGTCACCAAGGTGGCAGTGGATTCAGAGACAGCGGGTTCACAACTGGTCCCATCTTCTTTCTGGAGCCCCACTTTCCTCATCTGTGAAGTAGGGACCTAACTGATGGGGTTATTGGGAGGTCAGCTGAGGGAATGTTAGCGAAAGGTGAGTCAGATGTCATCTTGCTTTTTCCTTTTCTGCAAAAACTCCGGCCAGGGGTGAGGCCCACAGGAAGTGGTTGTCGTCGTCTGGGTACATGCCCTCCAGTAAAGGGTCACAAATCCTGCTCTTGTGACTCACGCTCTGCGAAGCAATGGTTCCTGCAAACATTGCAGAGGTGAGGAGAGTTTTCCTTGCCCTCCTAGCCCGGTTGTTCCACAAACGTGTTCCAAGCTCTTCCCAGGGACCAGGCCCTGTGCGGGCACTGGGCAAACTGAACGACACTCTGCCCTTGGAGGGCCCCCTTTCCAGGGCTCGGGGAGGCCTGACGCGTGGAGGGAAGCAGACCTTTTCTACAGAGCCGGCCCTGACCAACCACTTAGTGGGAGGCCAGGGCCCAGCCATCGCCTACACTCGCTCCTTGGAGGTCTGGCAGTCCCTGGCTTCCCGTCCTCTGCCAGTCTCCAGCCCAGACTCTAGAACTCAGGGCTCCTGTGGCTGACCACCCCTGACCCTTCCCCACACGGGGATGACTGGACAGCCCGCCTCGTGCCCAAAGCTGAGCTTGGGTAGCTCCCCCTCCCTCACCTCAAAGGACGGTGGCTCCAGCCTTCCAGTCCTCAGGCCACAGTCCTGGTGGCCCCGCTGTCTTTCTCTCCCAGGCCACACCCAGCCTGCCCACCAGCCCTGTCAGCACTCCCTTAAAATAGATGCAAAAACTCAAAGGGACAGAAAGCAGACCTGAGGTTGCCTGGAGTGTCGGTGAGGGAGACGGGACAAAGGGTCATGAGGAAACTTCTGGAGGCGATGGGAATGTTAAGGATCTTGATTGTGGAGCTGGGTTGATGGGGGTGTATGTGTGTCAGAGCTCATCCAACTGTGCACTTCATGTGAAGTTTAACGGATGCCACTTACACCTTAATAAAGCTGTTTGTTGTTTATTTAAAAAAACAAACAAAAAAACAGATGTTTCCAGTGACCTCTGTGAGACCCTGGACAATTCCCTTACCCTCTGTTAGCCTCAGCTTCCCCAGCTGTAAGATGGGAACCTAACAGACCTTCCAGCTGGATCTCCATGACCCTCCATCCACACAGCTCCTTAGAGGCGGCGCCTATCTTGAGAGGAGGGCGTTAGGCTGTGTAGCCCAGGTTTGTCCCAGCATTTTCCTGATCCCAGCTCGGCTCACCAGCCCTTCCTGCAGAAATGGCTCAGACCAAGTAATTGGCTGGGGATAGGTGGATGCCAGGAAATAGGGCCAGGTCATGTAGGAAAATAAGGAAGTGAGTAACTCCACAACTGTCTGGGCTCCCTCAGGCCCAGAAAACCTCCAGAAAGCTGGAGAGAAGCATAGAGATTTTTGTCAACCCATTTGACAGATGGGGAAACTGAGGCCCAGAAGGAAGTTGTCTCTCAAGTACACTGAGCTAGAACCTGGCAGAGTTGATGCAGAAATGCAGGTTGCTATTAACTAGACTTACTGTGGTGACCATTTGCAACATAATACAAATATTATGTTGTATACCTGAAACTAATGTAATGTTATGTGTCAATTATATCTCAATTTTTAAAAAAAGAAAAGAAATGCAGGTTACTGGACTCCTAATCCAGTGCTCGCCCACAGCTCCCTCCCCTGAGAGTCAGAAGACATGGAGCTCATTCCTGGGTCCCTGGGCCTCTCTAAGCTGGTTCCCCCATGACTACAGGCTCTGCCTTTGGGGCCTCGCAAAGGGCTGCATCCATCTGTGAGCCACACGTATGGAGGATTCCCATTTGGGGCAGGGAGACGAGGGCTCAGAGCCCCGTGATCTGAGGCAGGTTTCAGGCCCTGGAGTTAGAGGGGCCTGGACAGAGCCAGCTGGGACTGAGCATCTGTTGCCTGCTAAGCGCCCCACATCCATCCATCCACAGGTGATTCTCCAACTGCCCTGGGAGGCTGGCATAGTTAACCCCGTTTTACCCCATTTTCTAAAGGAGAAAACTGATTTTCTGAGTGTTGAAGCAGCTTTCTCTGGCCTCAGAGCTGCTCACTGGAGACACCAGGACTGCAATGCAGTCAGCTGCATTCCACAGACTTTCCAAAAAGAAGGCGGAAGAGGAGGAGATGGGGAGAGGGAGAAACAGCAACAGCAGCAGAATCTGGCACTTGCGGCATCAGTACCACCTTGTCCAAGCCACTGTGTGGATTATCTCAGAAGCCTCTTAACTGGTGTCTCTGCTTCCTCTCTGTTCCCTCGCCATCTGTCCTCAACACAGCAGCAGGGATCCCACTTCTGAGAGCCAAGCTCAGGTCCTGGCACTGGCTGTGAGCCCAACCCAGCTGGCCCTGTTCTGCTCTGATTTCCCCTCCTGCACCCTCCTCCCTGCCCACCTGGACACAGAGCCGCCTTGCTGTCCCTACAACGCACCAGGCACCCTCCTGGCCCAGGGCCTTTGCGCTTGTTCTCTCTGCCTGGAGCCTTCATTTCCAGGCATCCTCACGGTCTAACTACTTTCCCTCCAGTCTGTGCTTCAGACGCTTTCCCTGCACACCCCGTTCAATACTGCAACCTGGCCTTACCCAGCCCAGCATTCCTGATCACCCCCACCCTGCTGCCTTTCTTTCTTCCACAGCATTTACCACTTTCCAACATATAACACATTTACTTATTTATTATGCTTATTGTTTGTCTCCCTCTGGAAAACTCTAACTCCATAAGGCCAGTGGTCAGTGTCTCCTTTGTAAACGGATGAACACCAAGCAGCTAGAACAGCACCTTGAACGGTGCCTGGCATAGAGCAGGCCCCTAATGAACACTTGCTGAATAACTGAATTTGCTGAGGTCACTACCCTAGAAAGACATGGGCTTGTGAATCGACCTGATCTGGATTCAGTGCCCACCTCCAGCGCTGACTAGCTGTTCAGTTTTACCTCCTTAAGTCTTCATTTTCTCATCTGTGAAGTATGATTTATACTTTGATATAATGCACATGAGGGGCCTCGCAGACTGCCTGGCCCACGGTGGCCACAGGAGAGCCAACTGCAGGGAGAAGTGACTTTATTTAGCAAATAAATGTTACGAGGTGAAGCTCTGGGACATTAAACAGGACGAGCAGACTGGGTGCCTGCGAACTTGACTCAGGTGTGAAGCTCTTCTCAGAGAAAGTACTTTCTTCCTTCCTTGGAGGGAAATGTTCTGGTCCCTGGAGCAGTGAGTTTGAAGGAACAGTGCCAAGAAGTTGAGGAGCCCAGACTCAGCCCAGAAAGTTCACTTCCTGGCAGGGGGCTCAGGGCCACTGACTTCACCTCTCAGGACCTCTGTTTGCTCATCTGTGAAATGAGACAAAGTTGCCTTCTCTGTTGACTCCAGGGGGATTATAGGGATTGAAGGAGAAAGCACATGTGAAATACCTTGTGGGCAATGTAGGATTGCCCTGACGGGTGGGGTGCCCAGCTGCCATCTGGGTTAAGAAGCTTGCTGCTTTGGCAGGTGTTATGGGCTGGAGTGCGTCCTCCCAAATTCACATGTTGAAGCCCTGCCCACACAATGGGACCACACTTGGAAGTAAGGTCTGTAAAGAGATAATTAAATTAAAAGAGGTCCTTAAGGTCATTCTAATCCTATATAGCTGGTGCCTTATAAGAGGAGGAATTTTGGACATGGACACACACGGAGGGAAGGGGATGTGAAGACGCAGGGAGAAGACGGCCATCTACCAGTCAAGGAGAGAAGCCTCAGAGGGAACAACCCTGCTGACACCTTGACCTTGGATTTCCAGCCTCCAGAACTGTGAGACAATAAGATTCTTTTGCATAAGCCCCCTAGCCTGCGGGACTGCAGAACTGTAGTTACAGCAGCCCTAGGAAGCTGAGAGAGTAGGTCTGGATGAGATCACGGAATGTTAGGAAGCCCAGGAGCTGAGCGCTGGCCTCCTCTCCTGCTCAGAAACCCCTCCCCAGACACACATACTGACCCCAACACCAGTCCCCCGGGGCCCTGCATTCACGCCCTGCCTCCCTCGGTCCTGGAGCTGTCCATTTGTGTCCCTCAGTGAAATACCCAGTAATTCAAGAGGAGTCCACTTGGCACCGTGGGGGCCGTCTCTGCACAAAGACCCTCAGGAACACACCTTGCTGAGGTTCCACGAGGAGCGGGTGTCTGGGAGGGTCCTGGTCACATTGACTGGGATGGAAAGTGCAGCCTCTGCTCACCTTTTTCCGAGGAGAGGAGTCTGTTCTCTCTGGAAAGGGCTGGCGCACACCCAGGGCCCCGTGCCCACCTGCCTCGTCCCTCACGTGCTCCGAGGCCCTGTCTGGGGTGCTGGGCTCTCAGGGTTGGGAGATCTGCTCGTGTGGAGGAATTGCCTCTGGGCAGTGGTAGTGCAGATTCCTCCCGTGAGAGTGTGGGGTTCTGGGGGGCTGCCCGAGGATGGCCCTCACTCCTCTCAGGGATCACTTCCGCTGGGGCAGCTCATCTCCAGACCCTCCTCTCCTGCACCAGATTTGTTTAGTTTTGGCCTATGGTGGGTCCACTTGCCCCCCCAGAACCTCCCACCCTGTCCCCCTTTCAGGTCACACACCCCTTTAAACTGCTTCTGTCAATAATGCAGGCTAAAAAGATCAGGGCACTGAGACCCACATATCAACGTTATGAACGTGGACCCTCTTGGAAGAGTTTCCAAGTCAGGTGCTGGGCTAGGAGTCCTGTGAAACCATGGTGGAATGTATCTTATTTCTTCTGCAGAGTAAGGGGGAAAAAACCAAGGTTTTTCTTGGCAAAACAAGGACACCCACACACACCCCTTTAAAAAATCGAGGCATAACTGTGCACCTTAGTCTACTGTTGTGTAATTGTCACACTGCAACACGTGGTCTGAGGCCATCTCCTCATCTGACTGGCTCCTGACCTAGGAAAACAGGAGACTGCAGGCCAGGCCAACACTCCCCACACCCAGGCTGCCCACACCCAGGCCCGTGGGGAGAGAAGTCCAAATTCCAGCCCCACGGCCTTGCGCCCAACTGCCACCTGGGCTGAAGGAGACTCCAAAGGTCAGTCCCCCTTGGTCAGCATGGGGCACAGCCTCCAAGGAGCTGGCTGTCCTGTAAAAGCCTTGCCTCCGAGGTAGCTGCTGGCACGCAGGGTTTCAGATCCACAGGCAATTCTGTTTGACATTGGACGGGGTCCAGAAATCAGACTGTAGCTTTGGGTGTGAATACTCCATCCCACTCAATTATTTCCAGTGAAGGGTATGGGGCTTTTGCTTCTTCCTTCAAGCTCCTCCGCAAATATGTATGTTTTCTAACAGAAGTTGGACCCCACGCTGATGTCGAGGTCTGTGGCCTCTAATCTAACTGCACAAAGGACCAAATCGAAATGGGCTTTTCCTGACAGTTCCAAGGATGGAGCAGCAGCCTGTGCTTGCGGGTGTTACGGGGCTGAGGGACCGGAGGCCCCACCTCTGTCTTCTGTCAGCGGGGGGAGCTCCTGGGAATGCAGATGACCGAGGAGCTGGCCGGGGGCCCCTCACGTGTAGGCGTGCCCAGAGGCCCCTCCGTGCGGGCGGCCCTCTGCAGCCTGGGCTGGAAGGTCCTGGGGGAAGGAAGCCGCCTCTCCCAGGGGCCCTGCCTGCATTTGCAGCGGATACTACAACGCCGCCTAAGCTCGTTGAACCCACTGCCAGGGAATTTCCTCCTCGTTGTGGCCTCTATATTAACATGAAGGCAAATAACCCATCAGGAATACTTTAAAAGACGTTTAGGGAGTTTCCTGGTTACCACCACACATTAGCTCTCCGTACCCTCCTCTTCGACTGTCTGATGCCGTTGGAATGCAGAAGGATGTCCCAGGAATCATCAAATCCTGACTCAGTTTTGTAGATGTTCAATTATGCTTGCTAGATGAATCTCACGAAGTCAGGAAAACAAGAAATATGTTCAGGAAAGATTTCCAGCCGTAGCATTTGAAACCACTCCGGACAATCTGTGGTCGGTGGAGCCTCTGCCCCATCCCCAGGGGCTCCGAGAGTGACTGGCTGTCCTGACCACAGCTGAGGGCCCTACCCCAAGGCAGCTGCTCGTTGTGGGAAAGGAAGGAGCTGGAGCGTGGGCCCAGTCTGGCCAGTGCTTTGCTGGCTTTGCTTTCAGGTTGTTTCCCACCAGCTGGAATCCGCCTGACACTGAGGGTCCCCCTCAGGGAGTTTTTAAATCAGGACACACAGAGTGAGAAGCAGAGAGACAGACAGACAGACACGCAGAGGTGTGGGGAAGTCATCATGAGAAAAAGGCAGATCCACCAGGGCAAGAGTTACAGACGCCAGCTTCTGGGAGCGGCAGGATGAGGGGGTCTCCTGGGCACATGGATGGGTCCCTGACAGTGTGGGCTTGCCTCCCAGCCTTGCACTTACTAGCTGTAGGACTGCAGGCAAGTCACAGACCTTCTCAGCCTCAGCATCCTCCTGAAATGGCCAGTGATGGGAGTTATTCCATAAGACTGCTGTGAGCATCGTGTGATAATGCACGTCGGGTGTCTGGGGGCCGTGCCGGCACCCAGGCGGGGCAGACGCTCAGCAAATGCTCACTGTTCTTAGAGTTAAACCCAAACCCAAGTCCTGACTTCAGGACAACTGCCGAGGTCCTGCCTGTGTATCTCTCTCTGTCCTTCCTGTCTTCCTTTCCAAAAAACAGCCATCACTCCAACCAACTGGAGTGTCTGTGTTTCTGGCAGCTTGGAAATAAACAGAACCATATCGACTTGCCCAAGAGCCCAGGGGGCCAGGATGCAAGTTCCTCCAGCGCTTCATGTTAAATGTGTGGGGAAAAGCAGCTGGTAGGTGGTGGCTTGGTCTTTGAAGGGCTGGGTCTCAAGTGCCCTTTGGGTCAGTGCAAACAGAACGAAATGCATTTATGGTGTCGGTCGAGCTCAGGAAGGAGGTGGAGACCATTCCAGGACGGCAGTGGAGGGAGAGAGCTGGTGTCCCTGCTTCATCCAGCAGAGGAACGGCAGCCCCAGGGGCTTGATGGCCATCGGCAGAGAGGCTGTGCCCCTGTCTGTGTGTGTATGTGCACTGGGTGTGAGCACACATAAGAAGGGTAGCTGTGCCAGAGTACAGGGTGTCCTGTGTCCGTGCACGTGCCAGGATGGGTGTGCGCAGGCTTGTGTCTGGGGACAGCTGCAGGGGTAGCTGAGGTTGGGTCGTGTGCACAGGTGTGAGTGCGGCCCTGTGCACAGGCGGCCGTGCGTGTCCAGGCGTGTGTGTGACTCTGTGTGTGGCCGGCGCGTGGGGAGATGACCCTGTGTCTTCAGCGGCTCAGATGGCCCCGGCGCAGGATGGGGGTGTGGGGTGCAGCCAGCAGGTCACCTGGCTGACAGGGCTGTGATGAGAGCCTCTACGGGGCCTGCTGTGTCCCAGGAACCAGAGCCGTACAGGAACTGCTGATGGAAGACAGGAATGAGTAAGTCCCAAAGGTTTCTCTGGGTTTTCATTTCAAGGGACACAGAGTGACCTTTGCCTGTGCTACTTGGGCTGCTGCTGCTTTGCCCTTCCCCCAGGGAGGGGAGGCTGGTTTCACTTTTCTTTCTGTTGTTTTCACTTTCAGACTCCCTTGATGAAACACCGAGAAAGGTGGGGCAGCTCTGGCTGTGGGTGCCCCGCTCCGGTGCCAAGGCAGGCCATGCTGCATGGAGGCCGCGGGCTCAGAACCTGCTTGGTCCATGCCAATGGCTGTGCTGGGCCAACACGGCCCACCCGATGAGAGAGGCTGTGACTTCCCAGAGCACATGGAACAGGCCTCTTTGTGCTGCTGAGAAAACAGCTCCCAAGAGGAGGCATAGTTTGTCCAAAGTAACACAGAGATGGTGCCGGAGCTGGGACCCAACCCAGCTGTCAGGCCTGGCATTGGTGGGAGACACCTGGCCAATGGGCCAACAGCAGGTAAAGGCAGGAGCTAACCCCCTGACCCATGTGCTAATAGTCTAAATCAGACAGTGTGGCTCCCTACACCTCTGTTTCCCCAGGCCACGCAGGGTGCCTCCCTCTGTGTGGCCACTTTGTCATGGACCTCACTGTCCCCTCCTGCCCAGTCAGGAGCCAGGCAGGCCCTGCCCACTCCCACTCGGGCCACACTCACCCGACAGGCCATGGGGTCCCCCCAAGACTTCTCCCAGGGTAATAAACTTGGGCTTCTCAGCTCTAGTCTCCAACCCTTCAGACAGGTCCCCCCTACTCCTAGAAGGGTCCCTTCTGTGTGGCAGGGCAGGCCATGAGCAGACCCGGATTTCTCTCTGGGTTAGCAACCCTCAGCTTCCCATGCCCCCTCCCACTTGGGCTATGCCTGACTTGCCCTGGCGCATTGCCCTCCCAGGGCCTGGGGCTCTGATGGCCAGTCATCTGGGCTCTGCATTCTCCAGAGTGCCCCCAACAATGACAACACCACAAACACACATAACCCCCAGGCCTCCGTGTGCCCCCACAGATACTGTGCATCCTTAGGCAACACCGCTTCCCCCAAAACACCGCTTGCCTTCAGGTCGGCTGTGCCTCTCCTGGTCCCTGTGAAATTGTTCAGCTCTGCCCGAGGCTTGCTCTCCTGGATCCCTCTCCCATTGCTTCCGAGGTGTCTGTCTGTGCTGCAAGTCTGTTAACAAGCTGTGTCCTGGTGGATCCTTGACATTTCTCAGGCTGGAATAGGTACGTTCTGCATTTCAAATAAGATAATGGTAGTCTTTTCCCAATTCACAGAAAAAGTTCATAGAGAGAACTCTCTTTTAAGTCCTTCTCCCATTAAACTTTTGACATCTGTGACCTCAGAAAAAGAAACAGTGACACGTTTGATATAAAGCATCTAGATTCAGTTTCACCCACAGTCTTCACGTTAAATTTGGCTATTGTTTATTTTCACCCCACTGACCTGTGTCTGAGATGAAATGCTAGGATGAGGACCCTCGCTTGTGGAATGGATTCAATGGCCCCATTCTCTAGGAGGTCACTCAAGAGTGGCTTTGCTGTCACCTGACCAGGGCACACCCCTGACCTGAGTGTCTGGGGAGGCCTGGCCAGGTGGATGCTTGTCATCAGCACCTTGACTTGGCCCGGAAAGGCCATCAGGCACCCAGTGTAGCTAGTTGCTAGATTTAGCGAGTAAAAATAAAGGGCACCAAGTTCAATGTGAATTTCCAGCAAACAACAAATAATATTTTAGTATAAGCATGTCCCATGCAGTATTTGGGACATACTTATACTAAAAAAAATTGTTGTTTGTTGGAAATTCAAATTGAACTGAGCATCCGGCATTTTATCTGGGGACCCTAACTTGGCACCTACGTCCACTGGCGCGTGCCATCCAGTGTCAGAGGCTCTGCAAGCAGCTTGTAACTGGCAGTAAAGAACTGAGGTTTGTCAATGATCTACATGCGTGGGCCAGCCCAGGCCGCTCCTGGCATAATGCCCCTCTCTTGGGTTCTAGAAAGTGCATATAGCCTCTAGCCAATCTTACTGATACCCAGACCCTCATCCCCCCAGAGGTCACTCCAGCGCATCAGTTTTTGCAGTGGTCACCAGCTGCATAGTGCTCTGAGTTTATGCTTTCACCATGTCTCTTGCTTTTCTTCCTCTTCTTGGTGCATTGCTATAGGCTGAATGCTTGTGTCCCCCAAATTCATATGTTGAAACCTAACCCCCAAGGTGATGGTATTTGGAGGTAGGGCCTTTAGGAGGCGATGTGGTCGTGAGGGTGGAGCCCTCAAGAATGGGATTAGTGCCCTTATAAAAAGGATCCCAGAGAGCTCCCTTGCCCCTTCCACCTGTGAGGACACAGCGAGAAGATGCTGTCCATGAACCAGGAATCTGCTGATGCCTTGATCTTGGACTTCCAGACTCCAGAAGTATGAGAAGTAAATATCTGTTGCTTATAAGCCACCCAGGCTATGGTGTTTTGTTATAGCAGCTCGAACACATTTTTAGAAAGGAAAAAGGCAGCGTGACAAGAGCCCTCAGCTCAACATTGCCCTCAGGCGCGAAAGACACTGTGACTGATTCCCACGTGAGCTCAGAGCTGGATGTTATCCAGGTTAATGATACCACTGTATGCATCTGTAAGTTAAATAGTAAATAAGGTTTCTCTATTCTTCATCTTCAATAATACATCTTCTTAATAATACTTGTGGATTGGAGATATGCAAATGGAATCAACATTTATTGAAAAATATCCAATATTTGAAAACTTAGCTAAGCTTATTAATTTCTCCTGTAAAGTATCACACTTTAGGCTGATGTGTTTACTCATATGCTTGTGAAACACTTTGGGATGATTGCTCTAAAAGACGACATCTGAAACACACTCTGCCCCGCATCACAGCACAGGGTTCTAGGGAGGTGCCCATGCCCCAGTCAGCCCTGGGAGGGGTCAAGGACTGGGTTTCTGCCCGCTCCCCAGCTTCGAGGGGCTGGTAGCCACATTTCCCTCGACATCAGTCTGGGCTGAAATCACTGGCAGGTTGACTCCTATTTCTTTTCGTCGTGGTTTCCCTGAAGATGCCAGGTCACGAACTGCATCAGATGTTGACAGAAGGAATGGGAGAGAGAGGAGCTGCATTGCTTTTTGTTTGTGGAGGCAAAGGGCCAGGATGAGAGGGAGGCAGACCCTGGCCTCGCCTGACTGATGAACGGACTTCCTGCTCCCTCTTCTCCAGGGGCTCTGCTCCAACAAGTCAGGCATCCAAGCCCAGAAAGGGAAACCTGGGGCTCTGACTTTGGGCCACATGGCCCAGCTGGGCAGCGCTGCCCAACCCCATCCAGCATGAGCCCTGCCTGCCTGGCTGGCCTCGGGGGACAACAGTCATCTGCTGGAGCGGCACATGGGGAGTCTTCTGAGGCTGGGGGCCTGGGGCAACACTGCCCAAAGAAAGGACCGCTTTCGGTAGGGGGTACTTGACATGAGTTTAGCTACACAAACTTTAGCATTTTTGTAAATGGTTATGAATTTTTTTCTAAGTCGTTCAAAACTAGAAAAATATGACACCAAATTCACCAATAAACATTTATGATACCATGACACGCTGTAGAGTGATTTCTTTAACCTCTGCCACCTGGTCACATTGCATGGCCGTTTTGATGAAGATGGCTATCTCTGCCCAGTAAGACTGTGACTTCCTTACAGGGGAGGGCTATGCCTGCATTGGTGAGGTTCTGGCATTGAGAGCCCGATCAAGAAGAGAAACTGGGCATGAAAAGAAGCAGAGCTGGGTACAATCTTCCCAACTCTTGGCTCCAAAAAGCAAGTTTATTTTACAAGTTGGCGACAAAATCAATTCTTTAAAAACATCTTTCATTTGCCTTTCATTGACCCCTGGCTCACATCCCTGGCTCTTCTTTGTTCTTTAGTCCTCTTTTGAGGCCCCAGATCTCCTGAGGCCTGGGAACGAGGAGCATCATGTCACGAGGAATCTACAAGGGGAGGGACACCAGCACAGTCACCAGGGAACACCTGCCCTTGCAGATTCCTGGAGCTTTAGATCTCCAGAGAAGGGGAGGCAGCCCTTACATCCCACTGGGGGGTCATCAGAAGGTGGCCCGGGGTTCCCTCTGGGGTGGGGCCCATGGAGGGAGGGCTGGGTTGGCTGAGTGCAGAGGGAGCCCGTGGCTAGGGATTTTCATGTGTGCGTTGGTTGCACATGACTGCTCCATGTTTCCTGGCAGGATGAAAGAGGATTTGTTTTCTGCCCCATCTGAGAACTTTAAAAAGGGAAGGATTAAAAGAAACAGGAAATGCAAGAGATTTCTGTGCATTAATTTTGTATCCTGCTACTCTTACCAAATTCACTGATTAGCTCTAGTAGTTTTCTGGTAGCATCTTTAGGATTCTCTATGTATAGTATCATGTCATCTGCAAACAGTGACAGCTTTACTTCTTCTTTTCTGATTTGGATTCCTTTTATTTCTTTTTCTTCTCTGATTGCTGTGGCTAAAACTTCCAAAACTATGTTGAATAATAGTGGTGAGAGTGGACAACCTTGTCTTGTTCCTGATCTTAGAGGAAATGGTTTCAGTTTTTCACCAATGAGAATGATGTTGGTTGTGGGTTTGTCATATATGGCCTTTATTATGTTGAGGTAAGTTCCCTCTATGCCTTCTTCCTGGAGGGTTTTATAATAAATAGGTGTTGAATTTTTTTGAAAGCTTTTTCTGCATCTATTGAAATGATCAAAATTGATGCACAGAAATCTCTTACATTCCTCTACACTAGTGATGAAAAATCTGAAAGAGAAATTAAGGAAACACTCCCATTTACCACTGCAACAAAAAGAATAAAATACCTAGGAGTAAACCCACCTAAGGAGACAAAAGACCTGTATGCAGAAAACTATAAGACACTGATGAAAGAAATTAAAGATGATACCAACAGATGGAGAGATATACCATGTTCTTGGATTGGAAGAATCAACATTGTGAAAATGACTATACAACCCAAAGCAATCTACAGATTAAATGCAATCCCTATCAAACTACCAATGGCATTTTTCACAGAACTAGAACAAAAAATTTCACAATTTGTATGGAAACACAAAAGACCCCGAATAACCAAAGCAATCTTGAGAAAGAAAAACGGAGCTGGAGGAATCAGGCTCCTGGACTTCAGACTATACTACAAAGCTACAGTAATCAAGACAGTATGGTACTGGCACAAAAACAGAAATATAGATCAATGGAACAGGATAGAAAGCCCAGAGAAACCCACACACAGTCACCTTAATTTTGATAAAGGAGGCAAGAATATACAATGGAGAAAAGACAGCCTCTTCAATAAGTGGTGCTGGGAAAACTGGACAGCTCCATGTAAAAGAATGAAATTAGAACACTCCCTAACACCACACACAAAAATAAACTCAAAATGGATTAAAGACCTAAATGTAAGGCCAGACACTATAAAACTCTTAGAGCAAAACATAGACAGAACACTCTACGACACAAAACACAGCAAGATCCTTTTTGACTCATCTCCTAGAGAAATGGAAATAAAAAGAAAAATAAACAAGTGGGACCTAATGAAATTTAAACGCTTTTGCACAGCAAAGGAAAACATTAACAAGACAAAAAGACAACCCTCAGAATGGGAGGAAATATTTGCAAATGAAGCAACTGACAAAGGATTAATCTCCAAACTTTACAAGCAGCTCATGCAGCTCAACATCAAAAAACCCAATCCAAAAATGGGCAGGAGACCTAAATAGACATTTCTCCAAAGAAGATATACAGATTGCCAACAAACACATGAAAGGATGCTCAACATCACTAATCATTAGAGAAATGCAAATCAAAACTACAATGAGTCAAAACTACACCAGTCAAAATGGCCTTCATCAAAATATCTACAAACAATAAATGCTGGAGAGGGTGTGGAGAAAAGGGAACCCTCTTGCACTGTTGGTGGGAAAGTAAATTGATACAGCCACTATGGAGAACAGTATAGAGGTTCCTTAAAAAACTGAAAATAGAACTACCATACGACCCAGCAATCCCACTACTGGGCATATACCCTGAGAAAACCATAATTCAAAAAGATGTTCACAATGTTCATTGCAGCTCTGTTTACAATAGCCAGGATATGGAAGCAACCTAAGTGTCCATCGACAGATGAATGGATAAAGAAGATGTGGCACATATATACAATGGAATATTACTCAGCCATAAAAAGAAACGAGACTGAGTTATTTGTAGTGAGGCGGATGGACCTAGAGTCTATCATACAGAGTGAAGTAAGTAAGAAAGAGAAAAACAAATACCGTATGCTAACACATATATATGGAATCTAAAAAAAAAAAAAGGTTCTGAAGAACCTAGGGGCAGGAACCTGAATAAAGACGCAGACATAGGGAATGGACTTGAGGACACAGGGAGAGGGAAGGGTAAGCTGGGAAGAAGTGAGAGAGTGGCATGGACATATATACACTACCAAATGTAAAATGGATAGCCAGTGGGAAGCAGCCGCATAGCTAGTGGGAGATCAGCTTGGTGCTTTGTGACCGCCTAGAGGGGTGGGATAGGGAGAGTGGGAGGGAGACGCAAGAGGGAGGAGATATGAGGATATATGTATATGTATAACTGGTTCACTTTGTTATAAAGCAGAAACTAACACACGATTGTAAAGTAATTACACTCCAATAAAGATGTTAAAAAAAAAAAAAGAAACAGGAATAACTCAGTTTAGATAAGAGTAGCCAGGATCACTTCAGATCTCTTGGAATGGACAGATTATACTGGAGTGAACGCATTCATTCACTCAACCAATATTTATCGAGCATCTCTTGAGTGCCAGGCAAGGATCCAGGCACTGCTCCACGGGCTGTATTAAAGTGTGGCTGTTTTGAATGATTGAGTCAGATCTGGGTCGCGGTAAGGAAATGAGCACCATGTTATTACAGTGTTTACCAAAGAAAGTGTCACCCTTAGCCTTCATGCGAAGAAAGGCAACCGCTGCCTCAGCAGCTTCGTGCATTCATGACCACGAGCATGCCAGCCCCCCTTCCCGTGCAGATGCCATCAGCCCGCCAGTCCACGCCCGCTGCGGGAAACAGGGCAGACCCTTGGCAGGGGCTCACAGTGAGGGCTGCTGGGGCAGAGAGGAAGGAGCCAGGCAGCTGTGAGGCTCAGCCCCTGGGGAGCGAGCTCCTACAGCAGGAATAAGTTCACTCCTCTTCAGGGGGGCATCTGCCCTGCGTGGAGGGTCCTCTGACCCTCAGCCCAGAAGCGGGTGCTGGGGAGGGAGCTCATGGCCTTAGAGGAAACTGAGTAATAATTCTGAATGTAATTATTAGATACCTTTTTTCAGGTCTTTGAGGAAGCATAGCTTTGTGTGCCTTTAAACCACAAAGAATGTGGCATAGATAAAATGCAGTGGTAAGAAAGGAAGGTGTGAGACTAACCCCGGAGCAGGCAGAGCACCCTCGGATGGCCATCACTGCCCTCTACCTCCACCTTTAGCACCAGTAATGACCATTAACACCTATTTCCTGCTCTCCAGCCACAGCAACGAGGACCAAGAATAAGTTGGAAACTGAGCCAAGAGAGGAGTCAGTCCAACCCAAGGTCAAGGGCATCACTGTTGTCAGCAGAGCCCAAGTGGGGCCAGAACCTTCTCCCAGTCTGGGTGGCAGGGCCCCACTTTGCAATGAGCCTGCTTTATTCACCGAGGGGCTCAGGACAAGGCACTTTCCTCCAGGGTGGTGCTTCTCAAAGCATGGTCTGTGGACCAGCCGCAGCAGCAGCACCCAGGAACTTGTAAGAAATGCAAATTCTTGGCCTCTCCCATGGGTGTTTGAGGGCTACATACCATGAGGGTGCTGGGAGAGAACCTGAGGGGCAGCCGGAGTCAGGGCAGGGGAAGCAGGAGGGGGCGGTGTGCAGACTAAGCCGGAAGAAAACCTCCACAAGCACGTGTTTGCGGCTGCAGAGAGCCTGCCAGGAGAAGAACCCAGACGTCCAGGGAATAAGTTAACAAGGTCCCTGGTGATCCTGTCACGAGCAGTCCATTGTGATGGAGAAATCCCCAGGCCAGTTTGCAGTGGGTTGAGCCATCAGTGGTAGGTGAGAAAAACAGAGACAATCTCAGGAAGCTTGACCGTAAAAGATGACAAAAAAAGAGGACAGAGGCAAGTGGAAGTCAAGGGGTGAATGGTTCCTCTGTTACTAATGTGGGGAAACATGGAAAGAGAAACAAGTCTGCTGAAGGAAGAGGTTCACAAATGAGAGAAAGTTGAAGCTGCAGCGGGGAGGGAGGAAATCTTAAGGAGCAAATTACTGCCCAAGAAAGCAGAAAGGGATGGACCCAGGGCACAGCCTGAGGGTTGGTCACTCTTGGTCAAGAAGAGGGACAGCCCTTGCCGGAAATTCTCTGGTTTCTAGGCTGGAAGGAAGTGAAAGTAGGTGGGGACAGATAAATGGGAGAACTGAAGGCATTAAAGCACCGTGTGACTCGACCTGGAAATGCGAGGCTGGGTGCAGTGATGAGCCGGAGTCGAATGTGGGTGTTCCGGGGGTGGAGCAGCTCCCAGGGGAGCGAGGCACCCCGCGTGTGGCTGCAGGCGACCCCTTTGCTGGGAGAGAAAGGCCTCCGAAGTGGAGGAGGTCAAGGACTGAGGGTGTGGGGTGTGGGGTGGGGGCTGGGGGTCAGTCCATGTGGATATCCGTGCTGCTCGGGGGCAGTGATGTGGAGGCCGAGAGGAAAAGCTCTGAGTCAGAGTCACGGCCTTGAAAAATGAGGAGAGGGGCCTGGGGAAGGTTGGGAGACAGAAATGAGGAGGGGCTGAGGGGGCCTGGGCTGGAACTCCAAGCCTTGCAAGAGGCAGGGCTCACAGAGAGGAGGCTTGGAAGTGGCCTCTGGGGCCCAGGGGAAAGCCTCCAGCCAGCCCCGCAACCACTGCCTGGGCCTGGGTGTTGGAGGGTGTGCAGCTCTGCCCAGGAGGGCACAGGGAGGTGGGCCCTGAGGGCAGCCAGTTCCTCGAGATGCAGGTGGAGGGAGCAGAGAGGCAGAGGCTGAGGAGGTGGGGGATGGGGACCACAGACCCAGGGTTCAAGGTGGGCTGGGCTGGAAGGGGCGGGACGGGGGGAGCAGTTGGGTCTGGTAGGAAGCATGGAGGGTCTAGGGGTGGAGGAGGCAGAGGATCTGGCTTCAAAGACCTTGAGTTCAGGGCCACGTCCCGGGCCAGGGTAGGAGCCTAGCTGCTGGACTGGGTGAACACAAGCTGAAACACAGGGGCCCAGAGGCGGGCAGGGCCAGCCAATGCTCTGTAGGCTCCGAGCCGAAATCCCACTCCCTGAGTTAGGCCGGACACCTCCCCATGGGGCTGTGGCTGGTGATGTTCTCGTGTTGCCTTTGATGCCCTTTTCTCTCACTCTGCCTGGATAAAGCCCATCCCAGTGCAGCTCCCACCTTCTCCACAAGCCTTTCCTGATCATCCCAATGTACAGTTTCATGTATCTAAACATATAAACAAGATTATATGCCAATCAAAGATTTATCACATATGTTTTATAGGGATGTCACTATATCAGTATATCATGTATATTATAAATGCTTAAAAACAGAAATGAAAAATTATTAGACAGAAAACAGCTATAATAGAAGTTGTGGTGTATTCAGACCGCTGCCCAAAGGATGATCCTGTAACCCCACCAGGCTGCACACGCTCTCCTTTGGGACAGCTGGGCTGCATTATGAGCTGCTGGGGTATGCAGTTGTCTCAGATTTCCTCCGAGTCTCCTTTGTGAATAAAAATTGTGTCATGGGCATAGTGGATGCTCAGCAAATATTTGTGAAAGGGACAAATAAACAAGTGACCCAGGAAGGTTTTAGAATAGAGGCCACGTCACAGCATGGCCAGTGGTGTGGACTTTGGAATCAGACGGGTTGCAGTTCAAGTTCCAGCTCTGTCCCTCACCAGCCCTAGGGCTGAGGGCAAAGTTTTAGGCTCCCTGAACTTCGGTTTACCCCCCCAGTGAAAGGGGGGCAATGCCCGGAGCTCCCCACAGGCTGCTGTAGGCTGGAGTGCACCATGAGGGGGGCCCCCGCCTAGCAGGGGTGTGACGTGAGCCCTCCGAGTAGCCAAGCTCTCATAGGAGGGAACAGGATGCATGTGAATTTCGGCTGCGTTCACTGACTGGAACTTGAGCACCAGGGGAGAGTGGTTACGGCAGGGCTGGACCAGGAGTAGCTTCCCCGATGCCCTTCCAGACAAGGGATCAGTTTGGTTTCAGTTCTGAAAATGGTACTTACGGAAAATTGCTGTGTGACCAAGTGATTCCTTCTTTCTTTTGTTTTTTATAAAGCTTATATTTGATTCATTGTAAAGTAAATTTATCATAGAAATGAGAAAGATGTAGAAAAAATGAGTTAAAAAATTCACATTTCCACCACGGAAAGATCATCTTTATTAACATTTTGCTGTATTTTCTTTTAGTCTTAAAAAATTCTATGCACAAGCTTTTTGAAAAACATAATTGCAAGTATTATATGGGTGTGTGTGTGTGTGTGTGTGTGTGTGTAATCTATAAGTTTGTCTTTTTTTTTTTTTTGCGGTACACGGGCCTCTCACTGTTGTGGCCTCTCCCCGTTGCGGAGCACAGGCTCTGGACGCGCAGGCTCAGCGGCCATGGCTCATGGGCCCAGCCGCTCTGCAGCATGTGGGATCTTCCCGGACTGGGGCACGAACCCGTGTCCCGTGCATCGGCAGGCAGACTCCCAACCACTGTGCCACCAGGGAAGCCCCCAGTTTGTCCTATTTTTAATTTGACACCATGTCACAGTGTTTTCCTTATTATTGCAGATTCTTCGTCAGCATGATTTTAGTGACCGTGTACACCCACGGAGCTGTTTCTCCACATGTCTTCGGAGCCTCTGCAGCTCGGCCGTCTCACCAGGTGCTGGGCAGTCCGGCTTCCACACTTGTGTCTTCAACCTCCAGGGCCCGACTCCAGCATGGCATTAGGGCTCCTTGACACTTGAGACCCAGCAGAAGGACGAGGTCTGTGTTCAGAAGACCCAGGTACCAGGCCACGCTCACCTCTTGCCTTCGTTCTCGTTCTTTGAAAGAAGGGTAGTAGCAACCAGACCTGCCTCGCAAGGCAGCTCCCAGGTTAAGTGAGATCCTAGCTCTGAGGCTGCTCTGTGAATTGCCTGGTGTTGTCCAAACCTTGGTTTATTGGATTTGTTAGCACTTTTTACATGCCAGCAACAGGAAATCCAGCACCACACAGCTTAAATTGGCTCACAGAATCACAGCGTCGAGATGCTGAGGTCCAGCGGGACCCAGGGCCTGAAGGACACAGTCACAGGCCTCAGTGACCTCTGTACCACATTCCTGCTCCTTCAATGGTCGCATCCTGGGACAGATTCTCCCAGAATGCCCCAGACCCCTCCCTGAAGGAGGCACGCCCCCTGCTGGCAGCCCCGGGAGAGAACATGCTGTCCTGACAGCTCCAGTAGAGGGCCAGGCCCCATGCCCTCTGCCCCAGCAGGGTCCACCCACCTAACCTCATAACCTGAGAGTGGGGAGGGGGTACCCCAAAGGAAGGTCGGGTGCTTCCACCAGAAGTAGGACAGATCTGGGGAGGGGCCAGTCGGAGATGCCCACTTCTCTGGCCATCATTCCTACTACTGTGGCTAGAGGGAGGCTCTCAGAGCAGGAGTCCCCACCACACCCCAGTGTGAGGGAGCTGTGGACTCCCCAGCCTTGGGTTCAAATCCTGCCCAGTCACCCGCCCCCACCTCCTCCCCAGCTGGCTGCGCACAGAAGCAGTCAACATTCTCTTCCCGAATTCCCAGCAATGGGGCCACACCCCCAAGCGATCGCTCCTGGTGACCCATGAACAGGGAGGAGGCCTGACTCCCAGTGACCTCATCAGGTGACTCAGCGCACGGGGAACAGGGCCCAGGGTGTGTTAGGGACCCCAGCCCAGGTGAAGGGCCCCACGGAGCTTTAGAGGCCCCAAAGTGTACCGCTGAGAACACAGAGCTGATGCTTCCTGGCAGAGCGTGGGCAGGCAGAGGGCAGAGCAGCAGAACGGGTAACTGTCAGAGGAAGCATTGGTGCCATCAGGTCAGGCCCGGGAGCTGGGAAGGCCAAGCTCTGTCCAGTTGGGAAGTGAGGTCTGTGTGATAAGCGTGTCCCCACCAGCTGCTCCCGCCCGAGTGACAGTCGGGCTCCTGCTCTGTCCCGCGGGTGGCATCCTGCTGTCTGCGCACATGTTTACACTTGGTCCCTGCCCCAAAGGCTCACAATCCACCTGATATGGGGTCAGTCCAAACAGCGCCGGAGGGTGTGTGCACAGCCAGGCAGGGCCCACTCCCTCTCCTCGAAGGAGACAGAAGCAGGCCCCAGAATACCCTTGGGAGCTGTGGAGGGTGGGAGGGAAGGAAACAGGGAGCTGGAGGCCTTTCCGGTGAGGAGGCCACAGACCTGGATAAACACAGGAGGAGGAGATATGGGTGAAGAGGCAAGACTGACGAAAGAGCAAATTCCTTCCAGAAGCGAGGCGGGACCAGTGGGAGCGTGAGGCCAGACCTCGACCCAGAGCCCGACAGACAGGGAGCAGAGTAAGATCCAGGTGCCCCAGAGGGACGTCGTCCAGGCCAAGTGGGAACTTTAGAAAATGGAAAAGGTGCGCAGCGTGTGTCCTCGTTGGGGCTTCTGTGGGGTGACCCTGCTTTGGACAGGTGTGAAGATTCAAGGAGAGGGCAAGGTGAGGAAAGGAGGGGCACCTCTGAGCAGGAAACACGTGTGTGTGTGTGTGTGTGTGTGTGTGTGTGTGTGTACCCTCACACTGCAGCCACGACAGAGCCCGGGCCTTGGGCTCCCAGGCAAGGGTGTGGAATTCCAGGGCTGGGACTGGGACGCTTGGCCTCTCCCAGTGCACACAGAGCGGACACGACGGGGAGGAGAGACCACGGGGCCTGGAAGGAGGCCTAATCCTGCAGTTCCCCTGCTGGACCCCCAACTCCATCCCCAACATTAGGGGAGGATGGGGCTCCAGTTAAGCTTCCTTAGGGATGGGCAGGCTTGGGCCCCTCATGCCTTCAACCACCTCTGGCCTGGGGTGACAGGTGACAGCCCCCACCCAGGCTCAGCTTCCACAGAGGGGGCTGGATTAAGTGTCTCCCAGGCTCCATTGAGCAGAAGCTTCTGGGGAGACGTTTCTGGAGAAAGGAAGCCTCCGAAGGGGAAAGCAGGGAACAACTGAGGAGGGACCAGGGCCTAGGAGGGAGCACTGCTGGCTTAGGAGAAAACAACAACGGTAACAATATGGTGACCACCACAGAGCTGCTCACTCCCCACGCAGCTCGGAGAAAGCGAGCGCTGCACAGACAGGTTGAGCAACTTGTCTTAGGTGATACAGCCAGTAAGCTGACAGAGCTGGGAGAACAAGAGGTCCCTCTTTGGACCATGGAGCCCAATGCCTTGACTATACAGGTGAGGAGTCAGCTCTCTCCGGGAAGGTGCCCACACAAGGTGCCTACAGTTCCTTCTCCAGGACTGGTGATGGGGGACAGAGTGTCGGATCAAGGCAGCCACACCACCTGGCATCTGGGGATCAGCCCTGAGTTGACTCTCTGAGTTCCAGGGCTTTGTCTGGGCTACTGTAGACAAGAAAGACCCCAGGAGGTTCCCAGGGCCTGGGTGGACTTTACAGTAGCAAGTCAGGCCATTCCCCTGGGGTGCTGGCTTTCCTCTACAGGGGCCAGGAGGGGTGTCACTGGTGAGGAGACAAGACCTAAGGGGTAGAAATGCAGCAGGAGGAATGATTTTGAATATCACAGAGGAAAATATCTAGAGGTGTTTGAATTACACTGCTGGCCAGCAGTCCAAAGGCAAAGAGCTTTCTGCAAAAAGTTATCCATCAAGTCCCTGTGTGTAAAAGACAAAAGTCAGAGACACCCCCAACATTCAACAACAGCGGAGGGCTTAAATAACTCAGCCATTCAAAGAGATGGTGACAAGCCCCTCTCAACGTGGAAAATTGCTTATTGTAAAAAGTAGGAGCTAAATGCTATACTGTGATCTTTCTAAGTAAAAACATGCTTATTGGAAAGAAACGGGAAAAATAGAAACCTGGGTAAAGTTTTAACAGTGGTGTGGAATGACGGGTGGAGTAGAGTTCAAACACAGTTAAATTAGTTTTGAAAGACTATAATATAAAGATTAACAAGCAGTTCAAAAACAAGCGTCATGGCAAAGAGACAAAGCATTGGTTTTCTGGTTACTTGGTAACATCCAAACAACAGGATCCACGGGCCCCAGGCCCTCAAAGGGCCAAGGACACTCTAGATGCTCGCCGACAGTGTGTGGCATGACCCCCAGCAGGATCAGGAAGGTGAAGTCCGAGCCCTGCAGGGAGGCTGACTGGTGATCACGCAGGAGGACGGGCTATGATAACACCGCTTGGGGACAACCTGAACCCAGGTTGATGGAGCACAGAGGATGGGGCCTGGCTGGACTCCTCACTCACAGGGAGGGGTGCAGGGCCAGCCCTGTTGTGGTCTCTCTTTTTCCTGCGCCTGCTGCATCTCCTGCCATAGCAGTGAGCGACCTGCACTGGGTGAGACCTAGAGCTGGAACAGGACACCAAGGCCTTGAGAAGCCCTTCCTGGAAGAAAGCAAACGTCCCATCTGTGTGCCCCACCCTGAGCGAGCACTGGTGTACCCCAGGTAACATGCGACGCAGCTGGGGTCCCAGGAGTGGGACCCCTGCCCCTTCCTCTCTTTGCTGCATTTTCTCATGGGGAGTGGGGAGCTAGGTCAACCCCGGGAGGGGCCCAGTGGCCGAGAGAATGGCGTGCAGCAGGTGCTGCAGGAGGGAAGGTGCCAGGTAGAGGGGAGAGGGATGGAGGGCCCTCAGAGCTGGATCTAGAAGGGTCCTGGAGGCCCTGGGCTGTGCTCAGACCCCCACTCAGGGAGAGCACACTGGGCTGGGTGTGCTGCTGGCAGCGGAGGTTCTGAGGGGGCAGGGATGGGTGAGGCCCAAGGTGGCTTCAGACCCCTGAAGGTCCATCCGGTGGGGGACTACACTTGTCCTGTCCAAACGCTGCGAGCGGGGGCCCCCAGGAGCTGGGACTCTATACCAAGAGGCCGGGGTTTGGATCCCGGCTCTGCTACCTCCTAGCTGTGTGGCCTTGAGCAAGTTATTTTAACCTCTCTGTGCCTCAGTTTCTCCAAATATAAAATGGCACTAATAAAAGTAATCCCTCTTATTGGTCTGTTTTGAGGATTAAATGAATCAGCATTGTGCCAGCACGGGGCAAGGACTGTCAACACTGCGTTTGTCCAATAAAAATATAAACTAGTGGCCAGGGCGGCTCACGGGGGACCGGGCCTCCCCACCAGTGTCACTGACAAAGTGGTGGAGCACTTGGCTGCAGGGGTGCCCTCCACCTTGGTGATGGGGTGGTCGTTGGGCCCCCCTCACCACAATCACCCCAACTTGGCACACAAGGAGCTAGGTGGGCAGAGTTAATGCAAGATCGTAGTTGCGTCCAAATTGTCAACAGACCCCCATTAGTGGCTGCAGGAGTGTTGGGTGTGGCTCGGGGACTGATAAACATACCAAGGGGCCCCTGGCCAGCCTCCAGTGACAACAAGGCTGATGAAGGAGGCCTCCAGGGGGCAGAAGGGAGGGGCCCGGAATGCAGGCAGTAGGGGGTTGACAGAGACAGCAAGGGCTTGGAGGCCTCAGGAGCAATGAGGCCTTTCCCAGTCACTGGGTCTTTTTGGACTTCATTTCAGCTCAATTCCATTAAATAAACATTTTAAAGCAACGGGATATGCTCGGCCAAATGGGGGACGCAAAGAGAATGAACACAGAACCGTTGTCTCAAGGAGCTCACAGCTGATTTGGAGCAAGAGAACACCATCAATCCCACCAACCACCAGGCACCGGCAGCTCCCACACCAGCACCAGGAACTCTCGGCACCACTTCACACACTTATAACAGCCCCAGCTTCTCAGAGAAGCTGAGAGGTTAAGCAGGCCAACTAAGGTAACGCAGCTTGTGAAGGGTAGTGGCATCCATGTCTGACTTTGGGGTCTGTGCCCTCAGCAACACATGTATTGTCTCCAATGGAACCTGTGAAAATAAAGGCAGAAACACATGGTATGTGTTGGGGAAGAGCCCCAAGCCTCAGTTTATTCATCTGTGAAATGGGCATAATGACCTCTAGTTTCCTGAGTGACAGGGGATACTGTATGTGACAGGTTCTATTGTTTTTATGGGGGCCCAGAACAGGCAGTAACAGGAGCTGCCCTTGAAGGGTAGAAGCCCAGTGCTATGAGGCAGGCAGCAGGGCAGGAGGAACAGCATGAAGAAAAGCCTGGAGGCGGGACATGTAACTGCTCCAGTTTCAAGCGGAGAGAAAGCAGGAGGTTTCAGGGCTCAAATGAGAAGCTGCTCAGCTCCTTTATCTTTCTTCTTCCCTCTGCACCCCTGGGGCAAGTTCTACCGGCCTCCGTTTGCACTTTCTCCCTTCCAGCTCCTCCTCAGCCCACGGTGTCTGGCTTCTGCTCACATCACTCACCAGAAATACTTGCCAAGGTCCTCGGTGCCAGCCTATAGCCAGCCCGATGGCCATCCTTGGGTCTTATCTTCCCTCCTCACCGTCCTAGGCATGCTCCTGACCTCCTCCTCCTCGAAACACCACCGCGAGGCTATATCAGCATGTGGACACGCACTCGCAGGTTTACTTCCCTCCACGCTGGACTCTTCCCCTCTGTCTCCTTTACTGGCTACATCCCCTGCGTGACCTGGATGTTGCTGTGGCTGGTCCTGGACCTGTTTCTCCAACACATTCTCACCAGGAGACTCATCCTTTCTTGAGGCTTAGCCACTGCCTCCATGCCGATGTCCAGGCCACAATCTCTAGCTCAGCGTCCGCCCTGAGCACTGGACCCCTGTACCGGTCTGCCCGCTGGACGCCTTGCCTGCATGTGCTCCAGGCCGTCTGAACTCAAAAGGAACCTAGGAGGACGCATCGCATTCCCCCAGTTGCTGCTGCCCCTTCTGGTCCCCTCTGCCAGTAGTTGGTGTCACTGATGCAGGCTGCCCAAGTCAGACCCTGGGAGTCATCCCCGCAGAGCTCCTGAGATGCCTTCTAGACTGCCCCACTGCACTCTGACCCCGCTGCCAGAAAGGCCCGTGTAAAATGCCAAACAGCCCATGTCACCCCCTGTTCAGAAGCCTTTAAAGGCTGTCCATTATGTTGGGGATAAGACCTACACTTCACTGCATGCCGCTCGTGTCCCAACCTCTTCACCGCACACCTTCCCACGGTCCCCAGGTCTCATGCTCCAGCCAGACTCAAATCATGGAGCAGATTTACCTTCCTTCACCTTAATCCTCCCAATCCTGGCAGTCCCTAGGGCTCAGCTTGAAAGTCACCTCCTCCAGGAAACCTCCCTGCTGCCCCAGGACGAGTTAGGGTCCTAACTGTGTTCCCATAGCAGATGAGCACAACAGCTCTTTTCCTATGTCACACTGATGCTTCCTCTCCTCACTCCCCACCCTGAGTTCATAGAGTTCACAAGGAACTGTCTTTGTCTTTGTTTTTCTAGTGCTAAAAAGTATTTGCTGAAATCAAAGGATCTGGGAAGAGTCTTAGAAACAGACCCTGGGGGTGTTCTTTGAGGGAAATGGGTTACCCTATGTGTAGACGCTGAAAGGAAGCAGCTAGAGTATTAACTACAATTCTTAGCCGCCTTCTAATGGGTGACCCAGTTTGGGCCAACAAGCCTTAAGGAAAGGTAGCTGAGCGTGCACAGGAGAGATTTGCTTCCCTGATGTGCTCACGGCCCCTTCCTGTTTTCTGTCTTCCACTTCCTCCCTGAAATTAGGAGAGGAGGCTGGCGGTGGAGCAGCCCTCTTGTGATGATGAGCCAGCCATAAGGACGGGAGTCACACACTAAGGAATCTTGAAGGGACCTAGGTCATGACCCCTAGACTACCTACTAGTGGCTTCTTATTATGAAAGACAAATAAATCTCATTGAGGCCCCAACTTCAGCTGGGTCTCCATTACATTTAGCTGCACTCCCCCATAGAAAAGGCAGATGATGGCAGATAACCATCTGTGGGCATTTCTGAATAGACCTTTTCTTTAAAGATGATGCTAGTCCTGACAGTGGGCAGAGGCAAGATGAATGGATCAGGACAAGGTGAGGGCTGGAGAGGCCGACCCTGCCTGGGATTCTGTCAGAGGACCATGGCAAGGACTCACTCAAGGTTTGAGGAAGAGGCTCCAGTCACGGTGGCCCTAATGTGACCATGACCTTGGCCTGGGCCTTCTCTGGTCTCTGCTTGGTTTCACTTGTGAAATGGGGCTGCTGGATAGATAGCTTTTCAAAGGGCATAGTGCTGCAAGTCTGGGCTTTGGAGTCAGGAAAGCAGGGTTCAGGTTCCAGCTGCATCGCTTACTGGGGGTGTGACTTCCAGTCACTCTTGTTGCTTGACCTCATCATCATCTGTAAAGTCCACATTGTGACAGTGCTGATAACCGTTGGGCTAATGCTGGGGTTCTGTGGCATCGTGCCTGGGGGTGCCAGCAGAATGCCTGGCGCAGTCCATCATGGCTGCTACAGCCCAGCGCCCAGCACACATTGAGTGCTCTGTGGGGAAGGCCGTGCTTGTGTTGCATGTTCTCTGAGACGGCTTACTGGTGACCAGTTTCATGCCTACTCTGGATCTGGGGCTGCTGCAGGGCTCTGGAAAGCCTCTCTGATGCCCCTCGATCTGTGGGTGAGTAAAGTGGCCCAAGGCCACCCACTGTCCAGTGGCTTTCCCTCCAGCACTGTGTGTTGTTGTGTCCAGGGTCCTGGGCCACAGGTAGAAAGGAGAAGCCCCTGGACATCGGACAGCCCAGACCAGGCCCAGAAAGGCATCAGGCCTTGGGTAGAAGTAAGAAACCTACATGGTCCATCTGTCCTGTGGCCCCTGTCTTAGCCGAATCTTCCTGGGAGTTGAGGGGCATCTTATCTTGGGAATAGCTAGGAGGGGGATGTGAGGGTGGGGGCTTGAAGAGGTTGGTTCTGCAGATAACTACAGGAATTACGGAGTTAGAAAAATACCCCCAGAACTGGATTCCTTACTGCAGCTGCTTTGGGCAGACCCTTCTCGTGAAAGTGTCACCTTCTTTCTCTTTTCTGTACTACCTCTCCTGGTGGAAAAGAACTTGGAGGGAAAAAAAGTAAGCGTTTGTTCTATTCCAGCCCTGAAAAGGAGATCAGTGGGTGCATCCCATTTGTCCACGACCTCCCCCGCCTCCCCTCAACACTCCAGGCCAGGCGCAGCCATGCTGACACTCGACAGCACCTCCAGTTTACCTTGGCTCCCGTCCAGAGAGTCCAGGCCCAGCCCGGGGCGGCCCCCACCTCTCCACCTTTGTTACCAGGCCCCTCTACAGCGCAAAGAGCAGTTTAAATATAAATCAGTCCTGGACGCAAACAGAGCCTCGGCAAGTCTCAGAGCCATCACCGGAACTGAGAGCCCAGGTTTTCGACGAGTGCAAACAAGCAGAGACCGACTCCGTAAACCTTCCTGAGCGCGTCGGGAAGGGCGCGGAGGCTCCGTTTCCCTTCACAAGCGTCTGCGCCTCTCCGACGCCCCTGGCTCCCGCTGGCCCCCCCCCCCCCCCGGCGCCCCTCGCTCCTCCGCCAGTCTCCTCCGGCCCCCGCAGCCCTGCCGATCCCTTGTCGGGGCCCCTGCAGTCTGCGGGCCCGCGGCATTCACCCCGCCCCGTCAGCGCCCCGGGCGCCCCCCCCCCCCCCCCCCACTCAGCAGCCTCCCGCCCCCACCCTCCAGCGGGCGGGACCTTGTCCCGGGGCGGTCGAGCCTTGCGGGTCCCTGCAGGGCTGCGGGCGCGGAGACAACTCCGGCCGGAACGAGGTCAAGCGCAGCCGGCCACCGCGTCACACCTGTCTGAGGGGGCGGCGGCGGGGCGGGGGCTCGCAGCGCCCTTGACACCCGAGGGAGGAGGGAGCGCGCGTTTCATCATCGGCGGTGGCGGCGGCGGCCACTTATAAAACTTCTGGGCGCGCACCCTCGCGCTCAGTCTCCTCAGGCCGCGCCGTGTGCCTCCTCCGGCCACCAACGCCGCACCCGCCACTCGCCCGGCCTCCCGCCCCGGGCCCCGCGCTGCAGCCACCATGGGGCTCCTACCCGAGCCCGGCGCGCGCCAGGGCAGCGGCGCCTCTGCGGTCCGAGCCGGCCGCTGTCCCCGCTCTATCTTCAGCAACGTTAAGGTGAGCGGAGAACCCGGGACGTCCTGGCCCGAGCCGCGCCGGGCGCACCTTCGGCGGGGTCCCGGCGTCAGTGCTGCGGCCGCTCGGGAGGCGCTGCGGGGGCGGGCTCCCTCCCTCGCCGTCCATCCGTCGGTGTCACGCTCCGGGACGCATCCCCGCGGGCCCCGCGCCGCCGGCGAGGAGGCACCTGGCCAGGGAAGCGCGTGCTGGGCGTGTGTGCGTGTGTGCATGTGTTTGTGCGAGTATGTGCTCGCGCGCGTGCTCACACGCCCTCGTCAGGGTAGGAAACAGGGCGATGAAAGTACTTGCTTATTGGGCCAACTCTATTCAGATAGTCCTGGCACTAGCCTAGGGAATTGTTCTGTTCTTTGAAAAAGAACATCTCCGGGGCACCTTTTTGGGTTCCTGTGGGCAGTTACTTCGTTAAGGGAATGGGCTTGGAGTTGCCCGTGTCTGGCGCCTTGTAGGGGACAGGCTGGGGTCCCTCTGAGATGAATATCAGAGCCCATCTCATCCTGGGTGGCTGGCAGAAGGGCTGTTCTCCGCTAGGCTTTCGTCTTCCCCAAGGGCGGCAGTGCGTGAGCTCTGCTACCTGAACGGGCTGCTGCCTGCAATGCTGAGAATTCCCCCGAGGCTGGCAACCAACACTGCAGCTCTTGGACCAGCTTTCCTGGTCCGGAACTGGCCCCAGGAAAGCAGCGGCTTTCGCAGTCTATTCCGTAAAGTCTAGGCAGGTGCCTGGCAAGTTATGGGGAGTAGGTGAAGGGGTGTAAGCAGTAGTGTGGTGAGGACCCCCCAGGGGGTCAGGAATGCTTTCCACCCCCTCACAGGTCCAAGAGGACTGGAATGGTTGAATCCACACTGGGGCTTTTTTGCCTCTTCTGGGAGGGCAGAAGCAACTGAGGAATGCACCACCTGTGGTGAGGATGTGGGAGGTTGTAAAGCCCAGGTCACGGCTCCTTGGGGTCAGGGTGGGAATTATGGTGCAGAGAGGTTGTTTCTGGCAATCACACAATCAGATGGGGCTAGGTAATGCCTCCAGTGGCACAATTAAGGGGAACCCAGAACATACAAATGGAGGATGGGGGTCTCTGTGGGCCAGTTATGTGTGTCCAACAGAAAAGGATCTGGAGGTCACAGTGGAGCCCATCTATGTACTTACTCATATTGTTAGCAGTAGAGCTGGGCTCCCCACTCCTGCTTCTGCTCTTTCCCCACACCACACTAAATAAAGGTTGAATTGATTCCATGGTTGGACGTAAATAAGACATAGAAATTTTGAGATCGTTTAAAATAATCCTCAAATCTCCTCACCTTTGGCCAGACCCTGATGAGAACACTGTGTGTGGTTTTGGTTCCATCATTTAAAGGAGTTTAGAGAAGTTTCAGCAGAGAATTGTGGAAAACTTGGGGTTTATAAATTAGGAATTGGGAGGAAAGGGCAGGGGCAACAGTTGGGTGGTCTGAAAAGAGAGAGGCCCAGGAGGGAGCCAGGGTGGGGGCAACTCTCTCTGTTTTCACCACTCTTAGGGTTGGGAGCAGGAGGGACAGCTGACAGCGAGGGTAACCCCAAATGAGATTGATCCATTTAGACCTGCCCTGAGTCCCTAAAATAAATGAGTTTATGACAGCAGTTTCTTTGAAGATCTATAAAAATAAGATAATTTATCACATGCTGATGATATAGCCACATGTGCCTGAGGCCGGGCCCAGGCCAATTGGCCTCCGGAAGGCTCATACCAGTTAGGAGTTTTTCTGAACTCTAAAAACCAGATTCCTTTCATCATTGCCTCCGTTGATCCATAGTAATTCTAAGACCAGAGTTAGGAGCAACTTCCACTTAGCTTCACTTATCTGCCTGAAACCAGGTAGGAGACTGGATATCTCAAGGCACATCTTGGGGCTGGAATTCCATTAGTTAAACTCCTTGAAGTCATTTCTTCCAGGGGGTAGGGCTGGCTTCTGGGGGCTTTGCTATTTGATGAGAGGTTTCCTTCTCCCAGTGAGAGGTTTGGTGACTGCCATGCACCCTGCCAGGGGGGTATGGACTGCACATGTCGTGACATGTGTGACATGGGAGGAACACAGGACACCCAACCTGAGGACCCATCATTTTTCTAGGTTCCTCGTTGTTGGGACAGACTAACCAATAGGCTTTATGACATTCCTGCAAAACGCCACATACCACATGGTTTAGGGAAAGAAGATGAAGCCAGGGGACTCAGATCCAAGCCCCATGCCATCCCCTTACTAACTAGGTAACACAGGGAAGTATCCCTGAGCCTCGGAGTCCTTATGTGAAAAAAAACTGGGCAACATGAACAATTCCCTCCTCCCGGAGGCAGGGTAGAGAAGGCCTTCATAAGGATTATGTGGAATGAGGCAGAGGAAATGGCTTTGTAACCCATACTGGGCTTTCTGAGATTGGCATCATTGTGAGGTCAGTTCTCGCCTCAACAAACAAGACTGTGAATTCAAACATCATTTAGGATCGATTATTCCACCAATTATGCCTCATTCTATGAGACATAGTTAATAGTTAAGAAAAACTACAGTTAATAATAATACCCAAAAATAGCAATAGTAGCAAACAGCAACAGATCTGTCTGAATTTACTGGGAACTATGGAAATATCTTACCCAAATGCCGTCCTCATTACAGCTCTGTCAACTGGATGCTGTTACTGTCCCCATTAATGATGAGGAAAACAAGGCTTAGTGAGGCTGGTCCTTTGGGCTTGGATACATAACCAGAAAGAGTGGAGTGTAGAGGAACCAGGAACGTGAGCCTCCAGGTCAGAACCCCTAACCCCTGTGCGCCTGGCCCTCTCTGTCGCACGGCACTGGTCAGCTCAGCGTTAGCGTGTGGAGATTCCTCAGATGTGCTTGTTCCGCGTGGTCAGGGCTTTCTCCAGGCCCTGGTGACACACACATCTCAGCCGTGACCAGGGGCCACTGCCGTGGCTGCAGCACAGATCCGTGTAGGCACGAACAGGCTCAGACCCTTTCACTCCTCCCGACCTCATCTCGAGCCTGGTGACTCTCAGGCTCAGGCTGAGTTTTTGGTACTTCCTTCTGCAGGAGTCAATACAATCGTGTTTGATCTAGAGACAGTCTCAATTGCCTCTGGGTTACAGCATTCTTAAGAACTAGAGGACCTGCTCGCCAGTCATGGTTAGAGGGAGCAGTTTGGCATCCAGTACTCCAGAGCTCTAAATTAAAAACAGGTTCATTCAGCCATTATGGGGCAGGGGTGGGGGAGTTAGCGGGGAGCCTTTTGGCTAACTTATCCTGGCAGCCTCAAAGAGATCTGTTTCTTCTGAAAATGAAACTTTTGGGGCCAAACTGAGGTTGTCTTATAGAAGGAGTGGTCTATTGGTAATTGCTGCCCAAAGTATGGGAACTTAAACACACCAGGGCCCCAGTGTAGGGAAATAATGGATATCCAGTCAGTGTGGATGGAAGGCTGGGGAAGAACAGTGGGAAGAAACGGATAGACGAATCTCACAGCTTGGCCTGGGTGGCCCTGGTGACCTGTGACCTGGGAGGGAGGCCCCCGAATGAGGGAAAGGTGCTTTGTCCTGGCCTGTGTCCGTAACGTCCTGAGGCCTCTGACTCCCAATCATGGGGCAGCAGCTTGGACTCAACTTCTCAGTTTCCAGAGGAAAGTGCTATATCCCAGCAACCTGCAATCCATGCTTGGGGAGACACTCTGAAGAGAACCCTCTGGGCCAAAAGAATTCCTTCATCAACCTGGTGGATTAAGATATGCTCCTCCCTCCCCAGGATGTATTTCTCTGACATTGGGGACAGCATATATTATGATCTCCAGGGTGTCTGTCCCCTGAGAGGCCCACCTTGCCCTGCTTGTTTGTGTGTGTTGGGGAGGCAGTTTTGGGGGATGGTTTGGGGGGTGGGGAGGGAGAACCATGGGAACGGGTGGGGTGGTGGTCAAAGGTCACTTAGACCCTTTCCTCCTATAACTATGCTCAAAGCCCTTCCTAGCTTTCCTCGTGTCTCCTGGTGATGAATTCGTGACCTGTGTTGCCACAGAGCAAGTGGCAGAGGGATTTATTTTGAAATCATTATAGATGCATAGGAAAAACAGTGCTGAGAGGTCCTGTGTTTACCCAGTTCCTCCCAAGGATTTCATCTGACATAATTACAGTGTGATACCAAAAGCAGGAAATTGACATTGCCACGATGTGTGAGTATAGTTCCAGGCCGTTCGATCGTGTGTACAGACTCAGGGAGCCACCACCCCACTGCTTCAAGACAGAACTATCCCATCTCCACAAAGGTCTCCTTCCGACTCCTATCCTTGATATGTTCTCTAGCACAGTAATTTTATCATTTTGAGAACATTATATAAATGGAGTCATGAAATATGTGTGTGACCTTTTGAGACTGGCTTTTTTCATTAAGCATAATGCCCTTGAGATCGACCCAAGCTGTTCCATGTATCAGTAGTTTGTTGCTTTTTTTTTGAGGGGGGTACGTGGGCCTCTCACTGTTGTGGCCTCTCCCGTTGCAGAGCACAGGCTCCGGACACGCAGGCTCAGCAGCCATGGCTCACGGACCCAGCCGCTCGGCGGCATGTGAGATCCTCCCGGACCGGGGCACGAACCCGTGTCCCCTGCATTGGCAGGTGGACTCTCAACCACCAGGGAAGCCCTTTGTTCCTTTTTATTGCTGAGTACTATTCCATGGCATGGATGTATCGTGATTTCTCCAGCCATTCACCTATTGAAGGACCTTTGGGTTGTTTCCTGTTTGGGGCTATTACAAATAAAGCTGCTATGAACAATCATGTATAGGTTTTTGTGTGGACATAAACTCTCATTTCTCTGGGGTGAATGCCCAGGAGTGCATTTGCTAGGTCATATGGTAGTTGCACGTTGATTTTTAAAAGAAACTGCCAAACTGTTTTCCAGAGTGGCCATAACATTTTACATTTGCACCAGCAAGGTATGAGAAATTCAGTTTCTCTACATCCTGGCCAGCATTTAGTGTTACTGCTTTTTATTTTAGCTATCCTTTTTTTAAAGAATTCCACCCCTACAGAGAGGCACTGCCTCTGGTGAAAATAAGCCAGAGGACCCCATTTTTATGCAACAATAGAATGTAAACACCGGAAGGAACCTCCTCCAGATAAAGAAATGGGCCCAGGAGGGGAGGTGACCTGTGCAAGGTCTCAGGGAACTGGAAGTAGAGTATTTTAGTTATTTGAATTGGTGTGTAGTGAGATCTCATCATGGTCTTAATTTGCATTTCCCTAATGGCTGGTGATGTTGAACATCTTTTCATGTGCTCACTTGCCATGTGTATATGCTGTTCACTGAAATATCTGTTCATATATTTTGTCCATTTTTCTTTTCCTTTTTCTTTCTTTCTTTCTTTCTCTCTCTCTCTTTCTTTCTTCCTTCTTTTCTTTATTATTTTTGGCTGCATTGGGTCTTTGTTGCTACGCTCAGGCTTTCTCTAGTTGCGGCGAGCTGGGACTATTCATCGTTGCAGTGCGCAGGCTTCTCCTTGCGATGGCTTCTCTTGTTGCGGAGCACGGGCTCTAGGCGTGCAGGCTTCAGTAGTTGTGGCATGCGGGCTCAGTTGTTGTGGCTCACGGGCTTAGTTGCTCCATGACATGTGGGTTCTTCCCGGACCAGGGATCGAACCCATGTCCCCTGCACTGGCAGGCAGATTCTTAACCACTGTGCCACCAGGGAAGTCCTTCCATTTTCTAATTGGATTTTTAAATTGTTGTTTTGAGAGTTCTTTATATATGTGAGATACAAGTCCTTTGTTGGGCATGTGGTTTGCAAATATTTTCTCCCAGTCTATAGCTTATGTTTTCATCCTCTTAACAGAATCTTTCACAGAGAAAAAGGTTTTGATTGTGATAAAGTCCAATTTATCAATTTAAAATTTTCTGGATACTGCTTTTAGTGTCATGTCTAAAAACTCTTCACCAAATCCTAACTCCTGAAGGAGAAATCCTCTGTTTTCTTCTAAAAGTTTTATAATTTTGCATTTAAATCTATAATCCATTTTGAGTTAATTTTTGTAGAGATGTGAGGTTTAGGTAAAGGTTCATTGTTTTGCCTGTGGTTATACAATTGTTTCTGCACCATTTGTGGACAAGACTCTCCTTTCTCTATTGAATTACCTTTGTATCTTTGTTGAAGATCAGTTGGCCATACTTGGGTGGGTCCATGTTGGGTTTTCTATCATGCGTCATTGATGTATGTGTATATCTCTCTGCCAGTACCACAGTGTCTTGATTACTGTAGCTAAATAGCAAGTCTTGGTATCAGGTAAAACTTGATTTTCATTCTGCAATGGAATGATTACCAAACCTTATAACCCATTCAGTTTCTCTTCTACTTTGCCTTTTAGGAAGATTTAAGGACAGATTTAAAGCTTGCTTTTAGTAGGTGGATGGGATCTTACATATTTACATGTTTCCAGCTTTTCCTCTGGCCTTAGCTGAATGGTTGTCTTTTCCCTTGAATTTGATTTTTCAGTCTAAGTTCTTAAACTTTTTCTATGCGTAATGCCAGCCCTGCAAGGGAGGTATCAGCATCTCCATTTCATACTTGAAATCGAGGCACATCCAAGACCACATATCCAGTCAATGGCAAAGCAGGAATTCCCACCAGGGTCATCTCACTCCCAGCCCCTTTCTTCCCATGGCCCCAGAATGCCTCTCAGTTCTGAATTCTTTCGTCCGTGAACCTTGGGGCCTGAGCGCAGTGATCTCTGAGGTCCTTTCAGGTTCTCAGATTCCCATCTCATGCTAAGTTGCTGATTGAGATGAGACCAGGAGCAGGGCCAGCTGGGTCTGAGCTTTGCCAGGAGACCTGCTCTGAAACCTGGCAAAAGAGGAGGGTGCGGCTGGCCCGGTTGTCTGCGATCAATCCCAGCTCTCTTGGTTTCGTGGACCTTGATTCCCTGGGATGGATTAAATTTGATCAGAGTGAAGGATGAACCCAAGGCCAGGAGTCTCAGACTACACTGTGGACTGGATGGATGGGATGATCCTATCCAGTGAGCAGCCGTCGCCCAGAGCTGTCTTCCCAGCCTCGTTGCCTTGTTGGGTGGAGATGCTATGGAGGCTGTGGCTTAGGGAGAAGGCACCAGCCGGCTCAGTAACCCCAGGACTTGTGGCCTGTGGGACACTCAGTCTGGTCAGCATTGGCACTGACCCCCACAGGGCTGACCACTGCCTCTATAAATATGGGCAAACTAACCCTTTCTTTATCATTTAGTGTGCACCAAGTCCTATAGGAATCTGATGACAAGTTTTATTTTGTTTACCCAAACATCAGCCATACCTATTTATGTTCTGAAAGATGTTCCATCCAACACCCTTGAGAGATGCTGGCCTAGAGCACAGAAGGCCTCAGTTAAAATTCAGAGGGCACCAGGGAGGGTATAGCAAGCTAGTGGTTGTCAATCTGCCCACCAAGATGCCCTGAATTCTAGAAGGGAGTGACCGGTCTCCACAATGGAGTAGGACAAGGGGATGAAGGGTGGTGTCGGGAAATGTGGTTTAACTAATCATGGATATTACATTTCTGTAGAATTTTATGTTTCATCCTAGAATCAAGTGTATTTTATATTTTCCTCCACAATATATCTGCATGCTTCCAAATAATATGTTGTATTTACCCCCAAATCTTGGAGTAACACTGATGCTCCAGGAAGCTATGCCATGTCTAGCTCACGTCTGCCAGATGTGACCCCAGGTTGAGTTTGGGAAACAACACAGCAGGCCTCAAGTCAGAATTAGATTTTCTAACCCAGCCAGCTTGTTGGGCATAGAGGGAACCTAGGAAATGTAAGTGGGACAGGTGTGGGGTGTGAATAGCAGACAGTTCCTGGGCTGAGCCCGTGGGACACCCCAGGAGAGGAGCCGGCTAGAGAACACAGTGAGGCCCCTGTTGGCCTGGGGAAAGGGGACAGTGGCAGAGGGGAGGGGGAGGACGGCAGGCTGCCGGAGCCACACTTGTCCTGCCCGACTGGCTGCCGGAGAGATTTCAGGATGGAATTAAACTGACCACATTCTCAGTCTGTTTTACATGTCCTTCCTGCCTGTGCTCCAGGCCCTTCTGAAACTGTGCTGCTTTGCCTTTGATTCACAGTGCATTTGAGGGAAGTGGTGGGGAGCTGAGTGTGGATGTCGGAGCCTGGGCCTCGCTCACTCGTGAGCCTTTACTGCATGTTTGCGGTGGGAGGCTCTTCCCCAGGCTTCGCTGTTTGCACTCAGCTCTCGAAGAGACACCCACGTTTCCAAGAAACAATGGCCCGTAGGGCCCTGCTTCTCAGTGTGACCCACTGCCTCGATTTGCCCAGGACCGAGGGGGTTCCTGGGACACAGGACTTTCCGTTTTAAAACTGAAGACTTCTAGGCAGATTGGGATAAGTTGGTCACCCCACTGCCATTTTACAAGAATGGACTTCCACCCACTGACTGTGGGGCAGGGGAGGTGCCCATGGAGAGCCAGGGATGGTGCCCAACAATGGAAATAAGCCTCAAGGACTCATGACAGGAAGGAACTGGAGGCTTCCAGGGAGAAACCAAGAGGCAGGGCCCACTTCTGCCTCTTGTTAGTACATGGAAGTTCTCCCGCCTGGCCCTGCCTTCATTGCCCGTTGTGATTTGTGCAGCATTTTTAACCTCTTACTGTATAGAATCCATACGAGTAATGATAAAACTGAGCTATAGAAACATGGTGCCCCTCACTTATAGAATTACTGAATTTCAGAATTGTATACCCCCCAGAGTGAAGCTAGCAGAGCCCCCTCTTCCTGGCCACTCTCCTCATTGCTTCTGGTAGAAAGCAGTCTCCCCTCTCCCACAAGTCCTCTAACTAGGTTGAAACAGAAAGCCACGTGTCCTGGGCTACCTTCCTCTAAAAGCCAGGCCAGGCTCTGAAGGTGGGTGTTGCTGAGGGGCACAGGTGGCCCTCCGACCCTTGTTGTCCCAGATCACAAAGGTTTCCTCGCTGGCTCTGGTTATCACTCACGAGGGGACCTCAGGCTTTAGGGAGGCTGGTGGGCCCAGGGTTTCCTGGAACCAGCAGAGACCTTCCCATGATTGGGACCCTGCAGTTTGTTATGCTCTCAGGAGCCCAAGGCCTGCTCCCGCCCCAGCTCTCACACTCTTGCGTCTTACCCCCATCTTTCTCTCTTCTCACCCCAGCTCTCGCTTCTCCCTGACTTGGAATTTTCATGGAGAGTCCAGCAAGAGCCCTGGACAGGTCACTGGGTCCACCCCCCGGCCTCCAGCTGGGCGACATCTCTCTGGAGCAAGTAGACAAGGACCAGAGTCCCTGACTTTATCATTAGGGGGCCTGACAGAGACCCTTCCGGAGGGCGTCCGGCCTAATGCCAGTGGGAACATTCCTGTGGACCCCCGCCTGTGCCCCAGGCTGTAACGCCCACATCCCACCCACGCAGACTGGCCGAGCCCAAGCGAGGTAGAACCCGCCTTGTCTAGCAGACTGTCTCCAGCCCTGGGCCTTGTCACTGACTTGGAAAGTGAGCCTCAGGGCCCTGTGGCTGCCGCTTCATTTCCAAACTGTGCTTGCTGTCAGGAGGCTGCCCTCTCGGGCTCACTGCCGCTCCAGCCTCCTCCCTCTGTGTCCCGGAAAAGCGCAGGCCCACTGAGTCAACATGTGAATTTAATACATAAACACGTACAGTTAACAAGGAGTGGGGACAGGCATTACTCAAGTCTGTATTGGTTTACCTTAAAGTCACAAATATATTTAGAATTCCCACACTCAGCACCAACACATTTTTAGCAGCAATTATGACTTTCTGAGCTATCATCACAAAGACGGACACGTTTTATTAGGCCACATCTGTGTGATAAAGCATAAGGGGATATGTGGATATTTAATTGTGAATGCAAATGCTTTGTTGGGGGGCACCCATGTGTGCCAAATTTAGTGAAATAACAAGGGCAGGTCCTTTCAGAAACACTCTCTGTGCTGCGAGGTGCGTGTTGTCCACGTCGTGTAGTGGAGGAAAGTGGCAGGCAGCTTGTGGAAACTGCCACATCACACAGTGACAGAGCTGCAATTCGGGCACTCTGTCTTAAGACCCTGTCCTCTGTGGCTGCTCTCCATTTCCCACCACAAACCCCAACCAGCCGAGCCAGGACTCTGCTACTTCCGTCCCCATACTCACAGACACAGCAGGGCTGCTTATTCCTATTTATTGTTTTATTTTCCTGAACCAAATCTGACACTGGTGGCCCGGAAAGTCCTTCTTCCTCAGTCTTCCTCTCTTGTGGCACATTGTCTCACCCACAGCACACAAGCGCTGAGACCAAGGACCCGGCGTGGGGTGGGAACAGCGACCAAGTGGCTTAGAAAACCTTCCTGAGCAAATAAATGGAAACCCAGTCTGCTGAACAACATTTTATCATTTAATTCATCTGTTCAGAAACTTGTAATGAGGAAATGACTCATATAGCTAGTTATTGGCAAGGCAATAAATAAATCATGGGACATCCATCTATGAGATATTTACAAGACATGTTTTAAAGTTTTATTGCGAAAAGTTTCAACTTGAGGGAAGGGTTCATTCTATAATGTTAAGTAGAGGCGGCGTATGAAGAGATGATCCAGATTTTTAAAAGTCACGAGACTTAAAGAGGGTATACCTAAACAGAGATGGTGCTCTGAGTGGGATCCTGTAAATCGTTTCTTCTTCTTTGTGACGTTCTATGTTTTCCATATTTCTACAATAAACATGTCCTGCATTTATAATTAGAAAAAACTACCAGTTAAAAGCCCTGAAGTCTGCGGTGACACCCACCTTTGCCTGGTGCCATGAGATCTGTCGTTGTGGTCTATGAAGTGAGACGTAAGGTAGGAGGAGGCTGATCTCCAGGTCCCTGAGGATGCACCAGAGGTGCGGCCAGGAGGGCAGCCAGGGGACGGGATTGTCTATAAGGACCACTCCTGTGCCCATCACTGTTACCACTGCGTTTTTACATCTATTATTTCACTGGAGTCTTATGGCTCCTCAGTGATGGAGGTGAAGTCAGATAACAATGCTTTAACTCTTAAAGAGAGGCAAAACTATGGAACATTTTCTTTTCTGGAAAGATTGAGAAGTGTTTCTGTCCAGGAAGGCCTCTCTGCTCTTCTGGTGCCCCACTCCCAGGGACTGGCTCAGAGTTTGGGAATCCAGCCCTAAGGGTTGGCCAAACATCTTAGGGGAGTGAGTGTACCTGATCAGCTCCGTGCCATGTTAGGAAGAATGGGCCTCAGGGGGAGGTGGTGAGGGCAGAGTCTGGGACAGGATCTGCTAAGGGCTGCCTGGGGTCTGGTCCTGAGCCTGGAGTTTTATACTTGGGAGGATGTGATGACATCCCTGGGTTGGCTTTCACACAGTCATTTTGGTGAGCATTGAGTCAGTTGGTGACCCACTGTTTGCAAGGCAGGACTCTGCTGATGTCATAAACACCAGGGGTTTCAGAACTCTGAGGCTAGGAATGGTGTCAGGACAGCTGCCTGAGATGCATTCATTTGTTCATTTATTCATGCAACACGTAATTATTGATCACCTACCATCAACCATTGGAGGTACAATGATGAACAAAACAGAGCGGGCCATGCCCTCATGAGAGATGTAAACAGTGGGCAGATGCACAAATAGATGCAAAGTTATAAGATGTGTCAAATAAGAGGGGAAAGAACTGGGTTTTGTGAGGGAGGAGAAGGTAGAAACAGAACTGGGTTCTTCTCAATACATCTGGGACCGCAGACTCTGAACTCTAACATGCCACCTTCATGCTTCTGCTACTTAGCCGCTGCATGGGGAATACAACCATGAATCAGGCAAGGTCCCTGTCTTCCAAAGGCTCTGGTTAGTTGGGATAAGGTGGGTCATGAAGAACTATAGTGAATTGTGGTTTTCATCCATATGACAGGTTGACAAAACATGGGACCCTCCTACTACAAATACCTAGAGTTACTGCATAAAATAGAACACCATCAAATATTTAAATGCGGAGCTGAACTTGCAAGAAAGAAAGTGAAATCTTCAGGGGCAAGAAATGATGAATGAGTTGGACACCCAAACAATGACTGTACCAGCAGGGGTTGAGGGGAAGCTGTGTGTAAAGAAACCCTCAAGAAACTACTGTTGCAGATTGGGTATTAGTAGTCCTACAGGCACCGAAGATGACATGGGGAGCTGGCAGGAAGACTCACGCATGAAACTGGGTCCCTTGCTCAGAAAGGAACCCATAAAACTTTGCCCACCACCCTGTTACAGGTTAGGTATATCTCTAACAGGACCTCTGGGTAAAATAATTCCACTGAGAAATCAAAACACCAAGTCCATGCCACATGGACTTGGAAGCAGAACGTATACTATCCACACAGTATGGGAATCTCTAAGCATATAAATTAGGATAAGAAATTCATTCCGGGCTGGTGACAACTCTTTGTCATCTGGTAGACACAAGAGCAAAACCACTCTGGAGGGATACTTCTACAGTCCAGACCAACTGGAATCCCCAAGAGAAGACAATGTCCGTGGAACAGGAGCTTACGATAAACAGTTATACAGGAAATGACCCACCATAAGCCACAGGCAGTACATATATTCAGTGAGGAAGATTAGCACCTCAAGATTTTAAGATAATGGAACATTTTGAAAGAGACTATAAAAATACATTGAAATGTTTAAAGACGTGTAAGAATAAATAGAAAACACCAGGAAAGAACAAACGCTGTGAAAAAGGAACAGGCAGATTTGAGAAACAAATGGGAATTCTATACATACAGAAAGTAACAATTCAGCAAATGGTTAAATAGCAGATTAGATACAATGATTGGTTAATTAACAGATTAGATAATTTCCCAATTTGAAGTCCATAACTTAATGACATCTGCACAAAATGATAATTAGTAAGTGGAAGATAGGGTTGAAGAAGTCACCTGAATGCAGCACAGAGGAATAAAGAAGTAGAAACTGTGACACTTCACAGAGGAGAAACCTGGCAAGCAAGCACTGCCTTGGCCAAGTGACCAAGGTTAGCATTATCAGTGATAAGTCATCTTGAAAATATGTACCCTTTAACTAATGTGGTGAGAAGGGCGGTTTATCTCTGTGGCCTTCCCAAAAAACATAACCTCAGTCTAACCATGAGAAAATCATGGACGAACCCAAACTGGGGAGCATTCTACAAAATACCTGACCAGTACTCCTCCAAACAAGGAATGTCTGAATGTCTGAGAACTGTCACAGCCAAGAGGAGCCTAAGGAGACCTGATAACCAAATGTGGTATGGTGTCCTGGGACAGAAAAAGAGAAAAGCTAATGAGATCTGAATAAAGTATAGTTTCGTGAGTAAAAAAACAAAACAAAACCAAAAATAGTGGAAACTCTAAAAGGCAGGTTAAGAGACATGAAAACAGTAAAAATAAAGTCCAATATAAGTCTGAAATGAGTCCCCAAGAAAAGAATGAATAGGTGATAGTCAATACTGAAAAAATGACAGAGAATTTCCAGAATTAATAAGACATATGGTACCTCAAAATAAAAAAGCACCGTAAGTTCTGACAGGAATTTACAAAAAAGTACACCTATACATATCATACTGGAACTGCAGAACAGTAAAGACAGAAAAACTTTAAGAGCTACTAGAGCAACATTATAGTTTACGCATAAGACTCAATAATTAGACCAATAACAGTCTTCTCAAAATAAATAGATATACTAGAAAATAATGGAATACTTTTCAATATGCTGAAAGAAAATTACCACCAAATTCAAATGTTATAACTAAATGATAATTCAAGAGGACAAATAGAGATTTTCAAACAAAGGCAGAGAATTTACTAATCGTGAGTCCTACTAAAATAAACTACAAAAGGATGAAATTCGTAAAGCAGGAAATCAAACACAGAAAAAGATGATACAGAATGGTAGTAATTATTGATTGTGAATAGACAAAAATAATAATGATTTATGGAGGGCAGGAAAGATGGAAGCAGAATAAGACATACCAATAATATGGAGAATTGGCAGGGAAATTTGGAGTTAAAATCTTAAGTCCTTGGCTTGCTTGGGAGGAGAGTGGAATAATTAATTAACTTTAGTCTTTCTTAAGTCAAACATTAAGTTAAAATGTATGGGTAATCATTCAGTGTAAAGACATTGAATGCATACTTTCCAAAGCAGAAGAGTGTAAAAAGTAGAAACCTAATCAACCAAAAGAGGGCAGGAAAAGAGGAGAATAAAAGGCAAAAACAGACAAACAAGAAACATTATGGTAAATAGGAGCACAGTAAAATGAAGTGGACATAAATCTAGGTTTATCAGAAAGTGGAGTACTCTCACCATTTCAAAGCTAGAGACAGACTGCCTAAAAGAGAGAGAGAGAGAGAATCTAGTTTCATGCTCTTTAAAAGAAAATGTTGAAAATCAAAGGACAAAAGAAGATAGGAGAATACCAACTAAAGAAGGAAGATTTATCTACTTTAATAACAGAAAATAGTGTTTCAGGCAAAAAGAAAGACGGATTGTGAGATGTCTGCAATGTCTAAAACTGACTAGGATATGTGGAACCTAGAAAAATGGTGCAGATGAACCAGTTTGCAGGGCAGAAATAGAGACACGGCTGTAGAGAACAAATGTATGGACACCAAGGGGGGAAAGTGGCGGGGCGGGGGTGTGGTGTGATGAATTGGGAGATTGGGATTGACATATATACACTAATATGTATAAAATAGATAACTAATAAGAACCTGCTGTATAAAAAATACATAAAATAAAATTCAAAAAAAATAAAATTAAACTGACTAGGGACTAATATCTAGACTATACAAAGATCTCCTGCTAACCAACAAGAAAAAGACAAGAAACACAATAGAAAAATGTGTGAAGGATTTGGGTAGGTGGCCTGGAGTGCCAGCTGGCTCCATCTCCTCTCTCCTCTTCTCTTAATTCCTCTCGTCATTGTCTTCCATTGTAAACCTCTGTCCTCTTCATGGCTGAGTCATGGTCAGCAACCAGCTTACCTGCTGCCCTTCATTTAGTTCCAATCTGAAAAACTACTGGGGCAGGACTCTCATTGGTTTAGCTGGGTCACGTGCCTTGAGGCAAGGTGGGGTCTCTGGGGGCTTCTCATAGTTGAATAGGTACCTTTTTCTAAAATAAGGGGGAGCCCTGTTCTCAGGAGGGGGCTGAACAGACAAGACTGTTGAGTCTTCCTGTAGAAAGTTGGAGAACAGACCCCCAGAGATGTCAAAAAAGGGGAGGTGTGGTTCTGTTGAGGGAAAAGAAGTGACCTGAGTGAGAGCATTGAAGCAGGGGAAGACGGGGAGGGTTGATATGAACCAGGGTTTGTATCAGTGTACTACTGCTGCTGTAACAAATCACCATAAGCCTAGTGGCTTAAAACAACATGGATTTACTCTCCTACAGTTCTGGAAGACAGAATACCTAAAATCAAGGTGTTGGCAGGGCTGTGCTCCTTCTGAAGGTTTTAGTGAAGAATCTGTTTCCTTGCCTTTCCTAGTTTCTAGAGGCCACCAACATTCCTCGGCTTTTGGCCCCTTCCTGCATCCTCAAAGTCGGGAGTTCAGCATCTTGAAATCTCTCCTTTTCATCTTTTATTCTGACTCTGACCCTCCTGCCTCCTTCTTATAAGGACCTCTGTGATTACACTGGATCCTTTCAGATAATCCAGGATAACCTCCCTATGCTAAGAATCTTAGTTCAATCATATCAGCCAAGTTCTTTTTGCCATGTAAGGCAACGTATTCACAGGTTCTAATATCAGTACACAGGCATTGGGGAGGCCATTATTTTCTCTACTGTAGGGTTTAATCAAACCAGAGCCAATAGAATATACAAACACACACACATGTATGTGTTTGTATGTGTGTGTGTGTGTGTGTGTATATATGTATATATATATATATATATATATATATATATATATATATATAAAGAGATTAATTTCAAGGAATTGGCTTATACAGTAGTGGGGGCTGAATAAGCAAATCCAAAATCCACAGGGCAGGCAGTCAGGAAAGGATGATCACAGGCATTGGGCCAAAGCTCCTATTCAGGGGAATCAATCTCCCTCTCTTCTCTCTCTCTCTCTCTCTCTCTCTCTCTCTCTCTCTTTTTCTCTCCACCCTGCTTTTAAGGCCTTCTGATTAATTGAATCAGGCCCACCCAGATTATCAGATTATCTAAAATAATCTTCTTTAAAATTATATATTTTAATTACAGCTGCAAACTCCCTTCATAGCCAACACCTAGATTAGTGTTTGAGTAACTGGGGACTGTAGCGTTGCCAAATTGATACGTCAAAAGCACTGCCCCAGGTCAAAGGGCAGTGACATTCAGGACAAGTATGGGGCAGAATGTCCTGCAGGAAGGAGAGGTGAGCACCCCTGGGCAATAGCCCTGAAAAAGGAGGGGCGTGGGGGGCCAGAGGTGCTTTGCTGACGTCACTGATGGGAGGAAGCTGTGCTTAGGGGCGAGCTTCCACAAGGAGGCTTGCAATGGGGCATTCCATCCTCTCCTTACCACAGTTTGAAAATTCCATGATCGGGCTGTGCTTCCGTCCCCTACACAGAGCAGATGCCCAGCATATCACCAGCGTCTCAATGACCCTTCCTACGCCGCCCACCAGTATTTGTTTTGTGACCTGCTGCTGAGGTCACAGCCCCCTGGGCTGCAGACATGAATCGCCCGCAGTGTTGGAAAGGTGGGTGAGCTCACGTCTGCTCCTCCCAGGGCTGCGGCTGGTAGGCGTCGAGTATTTGTCCAGCTAATCTTTCCCCATCTGAAGATGGTTACTGATGATTTCATTCAGGAGTCTTGAAACCTGCCAGGAGAGAGTCCAGCCAAACAGACCAGGTGTGGAAGATGAAATCACATTCCCTTGCCCTTGCTGTCAAGAGCTCCATGCGAGGCAGTTCAAAGGAGTTGGGAGGTGGATGGAAGTTCCTAGTCAGAGCTAATTGTGGGGTGCTCTCGGCCCACACGACAGCGCGGACAGAGCCTCACTGTGCGAGCAGACCCCGTACCCAGATGGGCAGATGGCTAAGGGGAGGGCAGAAACATCAAGGGTGTGTCTCAGTTTTACCCCCATTCCTTTGTAAAGGGTTTACACAGACGTTGGGCCTTGTCTCCAGGAAAGGAGCGCCCAGAAGTAAGGATTTGGGTTAGAGTTCAGGGGGACTTACTCGAGTCTGAGGTAGTGGTTCCCAAAGTGTGGTCCCTGTACCAGCAAGCCTCAGCATCACGTGCGAGCTGGTTAGAAATGTGAATTCTTGTGCCCTATCCCAGATCTACTGAATCCAAAGCTGGAGGTGGGGCATGCTGCTTTAACAAACCCTCTAGGCGACTCTGATGCACCCTAAAGGTTGAGAACCTCTGCTCTAAGGCAAGGCACATATCAGAGCACTGATTCACAGGCAGAGGGCACTGAGGTGGCTGTGATATTCTTGTCTCCAAGGTATTCGTTAAAGTGATTGATGGGAAGTAATCGTATTAAACTGAAATGGTTCCCAGGGAACGTGAGTCTCTCGTATGGAGAGGAACTGAAGGGAGGAAGTTTGGGAAGCATTCTAGACTGGCCAGCGAAGGCCTCCCAGAGCTCCCTGTGGAGAAAGGAAGGTGGGTGGGGTGGAGCAGAGCCTTCTTGGCCTTGAGGAGCACTGCGGCCACACGCTGGCGTTCAGAGAATCTCCAGGGAGCTCAGGGCACACAGGCGTGCTCTGCTAGGCTGAGTTCCATTTTGCTCTCTTTTTTCCCACAGGTAGTTTGGAAATGGCAGATGTTCTCGGAGGCCGAGGTCAGGACCATTGTAACTAATGCTATTTATAGCTTAAAGCTTACCGTAGGTAAACAGGGAATTTGAGGAATTGGTTTGCTTTCCCCTTGCTCCCACTCCTGCCCTCATTTCCTGTGTTTAGACTGGCCATTTCATGGCACAGAGAAGACCTTCACAGCCTAAATGACCCGTCCCGGCAACAGTAGAGACCCCTGTGGCCCACTCCCCTGCTCGCTCCCTGGGGCCCTGGGCAGCGGGGGTGGGAGGGAGCAACGGAGGGTGTGGGTACCAGGAAAGGATGTTCAGTTGCTTTCATCTAAACGTGGCTTTGTGATGGGAAAGAGGTTAGCATGCCTCACTTGGCCCCCTGCCTTGACCTTTCCATGTTAACAGCTTCCTTTCCTCTCTCAGGCCAAACCTGGGACCTGAGGAAACTTTTCCAAGAAAGGCTTAGGGCATTTTCTGCGGTGCTGACTGAAATCCTCTCCTGTCAGCCGAGGGCTGGATCCCACCCAGTTTCTTCTACCTTCCCCTCTCCAGGCCCCGCAACTGTTTCTCCCTCTTCCCTGCTCCTTGCTGATCTGAAGAGTGGAGTGGGAAGGAAGGCAGACACGGCAGAGGGCAAGGGGAACACCTTGGGAGGCACGTAGGAAAGTCCAGGAGGTGAGGCCATGGAAGGAGCAGCCCTCAGCCCAGAAAAGTCCAGAAATAAGTTGAAGTGATGGAGAGAGTAGAGCTGGAATAGAGGCTCCTTGGGACAAAGATGTCCCAGGCCACTGTGCTGGCCGGGAGTGACTACAGAAGACCAAGTAGATGCCCTGACCACCCTCATCCTGATGCAGCCTTCAGTGACAAAGCTGCCCACCCCTGGAGAAGGGGACCAGATGGGCAGACTTCTACCCATTTAAAGACTAGACAAAAGACTGGACTTGGACCAAATCATATTAGAAATCAAATAGCCTCTGTCAGGTGCCAGATCCTTTATCTTTCAAGTCAGAATTCACATGTCCCAGAGAGCCTCATCAAAAGCCCCTTTGTCCTCCTGATTCTTCTGCAAATTTAGCAAGTGAAGTTCTGTTAGGAGATATCCTTGGGGCTCCTTGCAGGCAACCTGTCCATCTTACAGACAATGACTTACAGCTGTGTGAAGTCTAACAAGGCATGAGGCTCTGACCTCTGGGAGCAGGAACATAAGGTAACAGAGATAATAGGACAAGACATCTTCCCACAGCTGTGGTCTTGCTCAAAGAGTGCCAGCGTAAAGCCCTAGGGGGATTTATTTCAAGACACCAAATAGTAGCTACTGAGTCACCATTTTAATGTAGTGATTAGTCCTTGGATTCCGTTTGGTCCTGAGGGGATCTCCTCCTTTCTTCTTGGGGTGTGGGGTTAAAGAGCTGTCAGAAGTGAGGGCATCTTTCCCTAGAGGTACCTGCCGGCTAGTCTGAAACCAGTGATGGCTCCCTGGATGTCCACTTGGGTCTTCCTCTGCCCCACAGCCCACCACTGCCTCCATCATTCACCTGCTCTGCATTGTCTTTTGAGCTCCTGGCTTCCCTTCCCGTGGTCTTCAGATGCCCACTCACCATCCCCCACTTCTCTTTAGTCATCAGGTCATGACCTTCTCCCCTGCTGGTGTCCCTGCTGAATGCCACCCCCTGATGAGAGGCTTCTTCGACCTTGCCCCAAGATCTTTCATTGGCCTCCCTGCCTCTACTCTGTTACAGCTTAACCTTTCTAAAAATGTTTGACATGCATTTATCCCTGCTCCGAAGTCGTCAGTGATAGCCAGAGAGAGAGAAAAGTCTGTGGCTCCTCTCGGGTACCAATCCTCTTACTCGACTTGGTTTTCTCCTCTCACTTCGCCAGAACTTCTTCAGACGAACCAGATGATTTCCTGACCCCTAATCACACTTGTGTTTTTCTACTCTTCATTTTGCCTCCTGGCCCTGGGATGGCCCCTTTTGTCCATTCCACTTTCTGATGTCCTCCTCATCCTCAAAGACCTAAGTCCAGCCTCCCTTTCTCCAGGGGCCTCTCCCTCACCCTCATGTGTCCTGAGCCCCTTTGGCATCTGCCATATTGCCTTGAGAGTAGTTGCCACTACTGTGTACACATACCTCATCTTATTAACACAGTGCCCCAGAGGAGTCTAGCCCTGCTTGGTCTCCCCTGGAATATGCTTGGCCCATAATGATATTCAATAAATATTTGCTTATCACATTACTTCAAATGTTCCTTCTGGGCAAAATTAGCAATAATGTACCCCCTGCCACACACACACACACACACACACACACACACACACACACACACATACAGCCCCCAATAAGATCTGTCAAAGCTGGCAGACCATAGGAACTGTAAACTGTGCTTGCACCTTTGCCAGAGGGAGGTTCCATTTCAGTCTTCATAGGGAGACACAGCCTCCAGTGAAGGATGTCTTGACTTGTGCGTGTTTTGAAGTAAATAAGGGTCTTCAGGAGCGGATGCCCGTATCACTGCTCTGGAATCACGAGTTTGATTGCGTCAGAGAGAGGGGTCCACAGGTCCCTGTGGGGGTATGTGTCAGCAGCGGAGTAGCCTAAATAAGGGACCAGGAAGGCTTCCTAGGGAAGCGATGTTCAAACAGTGCTTGACAGGGGAGTCAGGCCAGCAAGGAGGCAAGGGAAGGGGCAGGAGAATGTTCTAGGCATAGGGCAGCATGCACAAGGAGTTGTAACCTGGATGAGGAGGGCTGAGTTCAAGTTCAGTGTGACAGGGCTGCACAGCCCTGCAAGGCGAGGAGGCCTCTTTCAGGTACACATGTTGCAGGCTCAGGTTTAGAGCAAGTGTGGAAAAGCCAATCAATCTGGAGTTCTGTCTTTCACAAGGCCTAAAAAAAATGGTGGGTAGACATTCTCTGGCCTGTGGAGAAATGCCTGCAGACTGCCTCTGCTACCTGGGAGAATGTGCTCTCAGCCGAGAAGGCAGAGCACCACCCTACAGGACAGCTTTGAAGGGAAGGAAGGAAACAGTCTCAGCTTGTGGAGAGAAGGAAGGCTCCTCTACTCCACACGGGCTTCCTGTAACTACTTGGCTCCCACAGAGGAGAGGTCTGTGTTGGGGGAAAATCCTTATGCAACGTGAGCAGTCAGGTCCCGCCAGGTGTGGATAGAAGGCAGAAGAGCCTGGGACTGAGAGGGGGGCACCCAGGGCAGGGGAGTGGAGCCCAGAGGCAGTCAAATCAAGGGTGGGAGAGAGTGAGGCAGGAAATGGGTGACCAGCGCAGGAGGCCTTGCCTGTCTTGGTGTTTGTCCACAGAGAACAATGATGAGTAATAGCGGACTTAAGAAAATAACTGGGTGAATTTAGAGGGACTTGAACAATTGAAAAATAAGGCAACCTGCTTCCTCAGTCAGTTGGAGAGCAGGTGAGCGCAGACTCTCTCCGAAGCTGGAGGAGGAAGGGTGGTGGGCCCGGGAGAGGTGAACCAGGTTCCTAGTAGGGTCAGCTGGGGACATCTGGGCCCGAGGGACAGGATTCATTCACTGAACTGAGGGAAGAGGACCAAGGGAATTGCAGGTGTGCCTCTAGTGACTGCCAGAAATCCTTGGCTTTTAGCCACATCACTCCATTCTGTGCCTCCAGTGTCCTGTGTCTCTGTACCCAAATTTGCTCTTCTTATAAGGACACCCATCTTTGGATTAAGGCCCAGCCTAATCCAGTATTACCTCACCGTAACTTGATTATATCTGCAACGGCCCTATTTCCAAATAATGTCATATTCACAGGTACCAGGGGTTAGGCCTTTGACATATCTTTTGGAGGACCCAATTCAGCCCGTAATACCCAACAAAGAGGCTGGGGACAGCACAGGTGATAGGGAATGTCCTTAGCAGAGGCAGAGGGAGTAGGGTGGAGAGAGAGGTGAGATCAGTCGTGAGGATCGTAACAAGGATGCTGGGGGACCACCTGGGGGGTTGGAGGGGAGAGGGGCTTGTGGGGAGGTGAAGTGGAGGCCCACAGGGCATGGTGGTGACAGATATCCTGGTTTCCTTGCCAGAGTCACCTGCAGGAGGTGCAGCCATTTGGGTCAACATCCTTGGTATTTTGACTGTCAGCGGTCAGTGGGGAGCCGGGACCACCAGGTTCCACGCCCCTCCAGGGATCTCCAGGAGGGCAGGTGGTGGGATCTGGATTTGTGCTCAGCACTTAGGGAGAACACGTCATCCTCTTGAGGCATCTGATGGGATAGAGAGGTTTGAATGTTGGACAAAGCCTTTTCCTCCTGCCATCCTTCCACCTGCCGCCAGAAAAGCAGAGGGAGGGCATGCCCACGAAGTGTGGCGATTTCCTGTGTAGGGACCATCTAATGGGAACATCTTATCCTGGCTGCCGGGGGCCTCTCCTCTTGGGACGGAGTTTTCAGGGAGCTGCCGTGGCTTTTGGAGTGATGGGGGCGGTCTTGGAAGGAAGCAGGCACCTGTGAGAACAGCCGTGGTTATGAATGTTGGGTCCCCGGCAGGCAGAGGAATGCCGGGGTGATCAGGCTGGGGGGTGGGAATACTTCCGTGCAGGAGAGCGTCGCTGCCAGTGACAGCCTATTGCAGGGGAGTCCCCGCCTCTGTGAGCGCAGGCAGTGGTGGCGGCGGCGGCGGGACACGCCTTCCGCGTCCGTGCGGCTCCGGAATGCCACAGCCTCAGGAGGCGCTCTGACACCAGAGCAGCCAGCGAGAGGGCCAGTGGGGCGATGAGCCGACCCAGCGTCGTGGTGTCCACGCACGCCTGTGCCTTGGCCTCTCTTGGTGGGCGACGGGCCCACCCTCGTCTCAGGCGTCTGCTGTCTTTGACTCTGTTACAGGTTCTCAAAGCTGGGTTCTCAGACCTCCACAGTGGCTTTGAAGGGGCTGGGCGTGCTGTGGTTTATCAGGAGCTCGGCAGCCTCTGAGGGGGTGGGCACAGGCTGCCGGGCAGCGCTTCCCGGGGCGAGGGCTCCTTTCTTGTCCCAGCGGGACACCCACTGTTCCTGATGGAACCTCAGACTCCCCGCCGGGCAGCCTTGGGGGGACACCCAGACACACCCTCCCTCACTGCTCAGTATGTCTCCAGTCTCTTTTCTCCTAAAAAACCAGGCAGGGCCAAGAGGTGAACATAAGTCCAGGGGTTCATTTCTCCAAATGGAGATGTTTGGGAGCTCTGATGTACAGCTGGCTCTGGGTGTCACCCTGATGACAGTGAAAGAATTTACAAGGGTTTGCTAAGAAATTGATTTACCTCCTTGGGAGATAAATGGGCATAGTAGAAGGGGGAAAAAAAGAAAACCTATTTCTTCAAGGAATTCATGATCCACATTGATAATTTTACATCCACTTACTTACGGCTTACAGGTGTCTATGTAACGGGTGGTGTCATTCCCTGAAATTCATTCTTTCCTGTTGATTTGTTCATCGTCAGATATTTGCTGAGTGGACTGCCTCTTCCTCATAAAGTAGCAGCAGTGCTTCTGTGGTCATTTTCTTCCTCTGCCCCGCTGGCTGGCAACAGCTATGCTCTGGGTGCCAGGATTGCCAACCTATGCTCTGGTTGTAACTGTAATGTGGGCTCAGGGCCATGAAGTAACAATGGAGAATGTGTAACAGGAGGGACATTCTTTGCCATCATATAGATAGGTGAGTAGAAGCTAAGCAAGGGAGGGGGTGGGAATGAAGAGCCCCTCCCTCCATAGAGAGAATGGGCCCCACCACCAAAGGCTCTGAGGCAACACATTGTCTCACATGGGCCATGAGTTTTCCAAACAGCTTACAAATTTCAACTGCCTGTTACCCCAGACCGAATGTAGGTAGCTTAGTACCCGAGGAGAGGCCATGGTGGTGGGAAGCTCAGCGAAGCCGGAGGTGGATGGGAGCTGGAACAGGGAGGGCCCTGTAGGCTGGGGTGCTCTGCTTGATTTTGATCTGAGCTGGTGGGAATCCATTGGAGGGTTTTTTCACAGTGTCGTGACAGGCTCTGGTCTCCATCTTCAGAAGGTCACGCTGACACACTGTATGATCATATTTCTGTAAAACTAACAAACTAACTAGCAAACTAACCTGTGCTGCTAGAGGCCAGGAGAGTCGCTCCCCTGGGGGGTGACCGAGAGGGCACTGGAGGACGTCTGGGAAGCCGGAAATGTTCTGTTTCTCTGCCTGAGTGCTGGTCCCTCACATGTCCTCGGCATGTGACATTTTTATCAAGCTGTACCCTTGTGACTTGTGCCTTTTTTTGGTGAATGTTATACTTAAATAAAGTTTCTTAAAAGATCACTCTGGCTGCTGGTTAAAGAATAGATTAGGAGGAGGAAGGAGTGGGCTTGGGGAAAGGGTAGGAACTTGTGGTAGTGGCCAGGTGGTGTCTGGACGGGAGGTGGCAGTGGAGGTGGAGATGCGGCGTGGGCTGGAGCCTTGGTTTGGAGGTCGAAGCAGCAGGGCGAGGACTGGAACCCAGAGGAGGCAGCGCCGGGTAACGATAGTTGATAGTCGTTTGGGGCGTGAATTTCAGATACTGATCATTGGGAGTAAAGTTGAATTGCGTGGGAAGCAGGGGGTTGAGGTGGGGGGTCCACAGCCTGGCTGTGGACTGGAGGCTCCAGCACACTGCCGAGGATGACCTCTGGCGTGGACGAGTAGGACCCCCAGGGTGAGTGTGTGCAGAGAAATGGGCAAGGGGGCTGAGGACAGAAGCTCGGGTGGGGCGGCAGGAAAGAGCTCCCACAAGAATTTCTAAGGAGAAACACTTAGACTGCAAGAGCTCGGGGGTGGCAATGACATCACAGATGGTAAGGGGAAACAGGAGTGTCAGATGCTGCAGGACTTGGGTAAAGCCGTTGTTGGAGAACCCACTGGATTTGGCAGTTAGGTAACCAGCAATCTTGGTGAAAACAATGTCAGCGATGCCTTCTTTTGCCCAGACTTGCATGCGCTTGGGCTGCTGGGTGGAGCAGAAGGAGGGCGTGACATGGCTTCAGTCGGTTGCTACAATTTACCAACTGTGTGACATGAGAACTTTGTAAGCTTCCCTGAACTTCAGTTTCCTCAGCCATAAACCAACAGAATCATATTTGCCTCTCAGGGTGGTATGAGGATTCACTTTATGCAGGAGATATTTATTGAACATTTGTTATGTGCCAGATAGGCAGCCAGATGCAGAGGATACAGGGTGACCAACAAACAGGAAGACAGAACAAAGAAGATGAGTGAGGAAAATAGCCCCTCAGTGCTTCCCTGTGGCCATGAGCCAGGCTTCTGGGGCAGTGGGGTCCCTCCTTCCTGGCCGGCTTCCCAGGGATCAGCTCCCAGGGTCCTGGGCTCTTCTGATACCACGTCCCCACACCCCGCCTTCTCTCTCTCTGAAAAACTAAATTCCCCTTCCTTGAGGGCAGGAAGGGAAGAGCTTAATCTGCAAACCCTTCAGGGAGGTGAGGAAAAATATTAACATCCCATCCTGTTACACAAAGAATAGGAAGAATATAAAATAGGTGAAGTTTCTATATTAATACAGTTTGAATGTTCTTTTCCTGCCATAAATGGATTCAAAGCAGTTTCCCTAATGGCTCCTTACTTCACCTAACAAACTGATCTTGTGCCAACTTCCAGAGAAGACAAATGGCACTTGTTTTCTGTGAGGGAAAGCTTTTCCAACTTAAAAAAAAAAAAAAAGTGACTTTGGAAATTTCTGAAGAAGAATTTGGACACATATATACATAAATGTCAATGATAATTTTGTTTCAAAGTTTCTATATTTCTGGGAAACTTTGAGCACCATGCTTCTAGCTAATCTGATAAATTCATCTAGTCTCATGCGCTTATGTTTCATCTCTTCCAGAATTTTTTTTTCATCTATGATTTCTAAAGCCCACACTGCAGGTCCTGGTCACCTCAGGCGGTCTCTCACCCTTTGCTCTTTCATCTTCCCTCACAAATGCCACCAGGTCAACTCAGCCATCTGCCTTCTTCATCCCTGGGGCTGAGCTTCAGACACTCACCACTGGGAAAAGCAGAGCAAAACCACCACAGCCAAAAGCGTGTGAGGATTTACTGGTATTAGGAGCTAGGAAGCTCGTCTGCCTTGCTTTTCCGTGGCCGTGTCACTTCCAACAGGGCCGCTGCCATGGAAATCCATGTGTTTCTTTACAGATAGTGCCCATCTTTGTACTTCCAAGGGCCCTTAGGACTCGGTCTTATCAAAGGCCTTTCCTAGCTCACAATAACAACAAAAATCACAGAATTATGCGGATTGGGACTTCCATTGTCCAGTTAAATTTTCTTTTACCTAGAGGCCTTCAGGTGAGATTTTTTTCTAAGCTGAGTGGACTAAACTAAAAAAAGTGGACTAAACTAAAAATTGGTCTAACCCAATTCCTTGGCCACCTGGCTCCTAGAGGTACTTGGCCAGCCCCACCCCGCCCCCCAGGAGTATGAACGGTGGGATAGGCCACTTCAGCACCATGGTCCTCTGGGCCTGTTGTGATTTCTGGTGGCCTCCTGGCCTCCACTGAGGCTCCAGTCCTCCGTGGAGCAGCTCCCACAGACCTCAGAGGAGAACCTGCCGGACAGGAAGGTCACGGTGTGGACAGTAGAGGCTGGCTTGGGGGCCCTGGAAAGGACAATTACACTGAGCAGAGGTACTGTCGGGGCCCTGGCTCAGCTGGCCTCCCTTCCCAGGCAGGATCCCAGTCCCAGCTCTCTAGCCTGGCCACTGCCCTCTTAGGGAACAAGGAAGCTGTGAGGAAAATCTGTGTTTTTCTTTGACTGTTCTGATTTTTATACCTCCAAGGGTCCCCAGGACTGTGTCTTATCAAAGCCTTTTTCTAGTTCATAATAGCACGAATGATACTAAAGATACCTTCTATTCCTGCTACTGTGACTACCACCACCTTGGACCCTAGGCTAGCTATTTTGAATCTCTGAACTTTATGTTTTTTCCAGCATTCTTGCTACACAGGAACATACTTGATTTTCTGAATCACTTGGAAGAGACATTCCCTTTTGAGGCCACTGTGCCGTGGTTTGGATCCAAAGTCACACCCTGCTGAAGGTACAGGAGGGGTGAGTAGGCCGAAGGCCTTTACTCCAGGACACACCTTTGCTTTGCTTCCTTTTTCTTTTGGCAGGATGGGGGAATGATCCCCTCTCCCCTCCAGCTCTGAGGGGCCTCAGAGGAGCCAACCCACAGACCCTCTTCCCCTTTCAGATGCTGCCTCTCTGAGATCTTTGGGAAACAGCCGGAGTCACCGTTTCTGAGTTTCCTTCTCTGTCCCCATTGCATTAGGGCCTCTTGAGCCCTGGGCCTCACCTTCCAGGTCTTACCCATTTGGTGAACTTCCAACCAGGACTGAGCATGGCCTATGAGAATAGAGACACTAAAAGCATAGAAATATTTAAGCGGAGATGGGGAGACACCCCAAGCAAGCACCACTCTCCAGCCATGTGCCTTCTGTTGGAGACATGCCAACCATTTTGGAAGATTCTAGTCAGATCATGAGGTGTCAGGATGCATGAGTGTCCTGGGGGTGGGGGAGGGAAGGTTGTGGAGAAGGGCCTGGGTACACTTTTTGGTTTGACCACTTAGTCCACTGACAAGTACGTACTTTTTTTCCACATTGAAAAAGTGGGGACAGAATTGTTAATTTGTGTACTGGAGTCCTCATCAGGAGGTAGACTGGGTTCATAATTCAAGACGGTAGGCTCGGGCTTCCCTGGTGGCGCAGTGGTTGAGAGTCCGCCTGCCGATGCAGGGGACGCGGGTTCGTGTCCCCGTCCGGGAAGATCCCACGTCCGGGAAGATCCCACGTCCGGGAGGATCCCACATGCCGCGGAGCGGCTGGGCCCGTGAGCCATGGCCGCTGGGCCTGCGCGTCCGGAGCCTGTGCTCCGCGACGGGAGAGGCCACAGCAGTGAGAGGCTCGCATACCGCAAAAAAAAAAAAAAAAAAAAAAAAAAAGACGGTAGGCTCATCACGTTTGTCTCCCCTCATCTCCAACACTCTCATTAGGATAAGAGCAATGAATTCAAAAACGGTAAAGACCAATAACAGAAAAAAGAAAGGGAGAGGGATTATGAGTGGATGAAACGGTCCAATAGCTTCAGCAAGATGGAAGTGTTGATGGATGGAACAGAGTGGTGGAGGGCGGGCTCTTAAGTGCGTGGGTGGGACCGGCAGCGGGGTGCCTGTGGACCTGGGACTCGGCACAGCCATGGGGAACGGTGCATTCAGAGTGGGCAGACATGGCAGAAGGCAGAGATGACACGTGAAGCTGAACCCGAGGGGCTAGTACCGAGCAGCCCTTTACCCCAGGGAAAGCACAGGTAGCCTTCTCTCCATGAACCAAGGGGCCGTCAGCTGGTGCGGGTGCGCCCCCAGGGCGGAAGCCCTGCTCCTGGCTCCCAGCTTGCTTGCCACACAGTGAAGTGGTTCAATAAGGATACAAATACTGATAGAACTATTAAAAGTTGGGGGGAATAGGGAGAGGGGTGGGACCTGAATAAGTGAGCTAAATGCTCTTCTATCATGGCACACAGTCAAAAGTGATAAATCAAGCAATTGCAGAGCAAGCATGTTATTCTGAGATGCGTGGATGTAATCAACAGAAACACTAAAAACAGAGGTGATTGATTGTCCTTGCACTGCAGTACTGGCGGTGGGCTCCAGTTGAGCTCAGGGCTGGCCTTATCGTTCTAAGCCCTTCCATATTACTTAATTTTTTTAAACATGCGCATATGATACATTGATTCAAAATAAAAGAAAAAAATGAAAAAGTGAAAATAAATGTAAGTGGATTTATGATTGTAGGAGGGATTCCAGCTGACCGTGAAAAAGAGCTTCTGAAAGCCAGTGTGGCTCAAACCCAGCTGGGTTATCACCATGGCTGGGCAGCTCTGGTGCTACCCCAGAGACATGTGAGCCTCCAGCAGTTCCTGCCTCTGGACTGCAGTCCACTCCAGCCCAGAGAGGAGGAACCGCATGGGCCCTGGGGCCAGATTTTGACCCGTAGAAGCTGGAGGAGCTAAAGCAAGCGGCACTTCGGAGTCTCCTCACTCACTCAGGAGAGCTGCAAGCAGCCCTCAGCGCTCCTCTGAGCCCTCCCTGCACTGCTGGGCAGGGTGAGATTAAGGTTTCCCTGAGCTCTTTTTCATCTCTCTCTCCTTCCCTCCCGTTTCTTCCTTCCTTCCTTCCTTCTCTCCCTTCCTCCCTCCCCTCCTTCCTTCCTTCCGAAGAATAGTTCCATTTAGACTGCTGACACCTGCCATTTATGGATCAGAGCATTGTTCCAAACTGGGAGGTCACAGCCGATGTCCCAGTCCAGCCTCATCTCCTGCTCCTGAATGGCTTTCTTCCCACTCCTGGGCTTCCTAAGTGTATTAAACTATCTCAGAGACATCACATCCTAGTGGACCTAAGGCATCAGCTGAATTTTCTAGAGTTTTGCCTTTATCAGGATGCGTGTGGACGAAATCAGAGTTGGTTGACAACAGAGTCAGTGGTTAAACAGGTAATAACCCTGTGGGGTCCACACTGCAGAACTTCTCCCAGTGTCCCTGTAACTCTAATTAGCTGCCTCAGATCATAGTTCTTATGTCTAGTTTGGAAAAGAGGGTCATGAACATGTAGAGCAGAGGAACCTACGGCTAGGCTGGACTTTGATCCTTTCTGATTCATCCTGTGCTGTGAGGGTTTCACCCCTTGTCCTAATGGTTTACCCTTATGGTCTGATTACTTACTTATTTACTTAGAGCTCTGAAGTTTGGCTGGGGCCTGGGGCCCCACTCTGAACCTTCACTTGGCATCTCAGCATCTTTTCAACCTTTCTTAGCTCTCTGGTAAAGGTGGTAAAAAGAGTCCTCATTGTTAAAGAAAGATCTTCATGACCATTCCAATCTCCCTGCTTCCTTCCTCGTCGAACTTCCTCTTCATGTTTGTTAAGATTGGAAAAAGAATAGAGCTGTGAACATGAACAGTTAGAAGTTTCAGAGCTTCCTGCCCACCACACCCTACAAGAATGTTGTTCCCCCTGCATTAACTTTCCCTTCGAGCTTTCTTCTATAAGATGTGCCTAAAGACATGTATAGTTTTAACACACACACACACACACACACACACACAAACCTAGATGTTTACGTTAGCACACACACACATAGATATTTACATGGGTTTTGATGGTTTCAAAGTGAACCCCTTAAATAAACAGATCTACTCCAATGAAATTGCCCATACTCATAGTATTTTTTAAAAACCGTTTGTGGAATTCCCTGCAAAGGCTCAGAACGTTATTTTGAATACCTTCCTGGTTGCAGATCTTTTTTAAAAGATCTTTAAATCAACTTTATTAAGGTATGGTTTACATATAATAAAGTGCACAGATTTTAAATGATTGATGAGTTTTGACAAATGCATACACCTGTGTAAATACCACCACAATCAAAATATAAAATATTTCTACCACCCCAGAAAGTCTCTTCATACATAAATGCAAATCTTTAACTTTTTAATTTGAGTTTAGAAATATCCAAAAACGATTTCAAGCCGAGCCAAGTGAGTAGGTGGGGCAGCTGAGCTGACAAATGATGTTTTGTACCTTGTAAACTTTGTGGCTTGTAGACTGATTAAAAGCAATGCTGAAGGGGAAATTTATGATTGAGGACAGATCATTGGAACAAATCTGCAGCTCTGATGGATGTATATTCTGGAAGAGGGTTCATCAGTTAGACTATTTAAAGACATATTCATTCACTTGACAGTGAATGAGCCCCATTTAAGGACCAGGCATTGTTCCAGACAACAGGTATGTGGCATCTTAAAAACACATCATTTTTCCTCTGTGAAGTCTGCATTCTGGTGGGGGTAGATGTCCATAAGTGAGAAGTCAAATGCATGATGTAATTTTAGGAAGCAATAAGTGCTATGAAAAAGGAAAAAAGTAGAGTGAGGAGACAGAAAATGCTGGTGTGCTATTTTTAAAAAGATAATATAGCCCATGTAATATATCTTTATTTTCTTTTCCTTTTGTGAAGAAATCTCAAGACCCAGATTCTACCATAAGCTTCTTTCAAAAGGGACATGGAATCTTTCCCTAAGCTGTATTCTGCAAAATGCTAGAATCTGTTTTATATATATGCAGGGGGTTACATGGCTAAAGAAGCTATGGAGAAAGTTGGGTAAAACAAAGCTAAGACGGTCTTTACCCAAGGTTTTCTTAGAGCCTTTAATATGCTAATGTGAATTGTAAATATTTGCAAGGGAGGATTATATAGCATGCAAAGTTTTCCAAACTTTTTTCTCCTGGGAATCCTTTCAACTTGGAGCATCTCAAGCAAGTGGTGATCTGCCTAAGACAGTGTGGGAAATTCTATCCTAGAGTTTTCATGCCACAGGAGACGTGAAAGCAACAGAAAGGTTCAATTATTTGGGCAAGAGGAGGGAGTGGAGGAAGTCTGGGCTTATTACATATCCCCCCAGAATGTGGAGCACTCTCTGTGGGCCAGGCAGGGCGCCAGGCCTTTAAACACAGACTCTCTCGTGCAAGCCTCACAAGGCAGTGGGAACAGGTATTATCACAGCTTCCACTTACTAGCGCGGAAACTGCTGTCAGAGGGTCAAATACGTGGCCGAAGGTCTTGCCGTTCCTTACAGTCAGGATGTGAACTTCGGGGTGTTTGACTCCCAAACCCAAACTATCAAATTCCACAACACTATGTTGTCTAAATGGTGGTGGCAGGAGGTGGGTTGCAACCCAACGAGCGCACCTTTCCTTCTCCCACCAATCCGTCTGCTTATTCTCATAAGCCCCATGATCTCGCGAGGGGTGGAGTTCTGCGTCCACGCATGGTGTTCTGCCTGGTGTCGAGTGTTTGCTGCTCCATGTCGTGCTGGCCATGGAGTGGGTACTTGGTAAGTTTCAGCAGCCTGGGTCCTGTCCACATAAGCTCAGTAGGTGGGACCAGATGGCTGTGATTCTGAGCGGCTCAGGCCAGAAAGCTCTGCTGGAACCACCCATCCACTTCTTTCTCTTTACCTGGCATCTTCTGCTGGGGCACCCATAAGGCACCCCGACCTGACAGGACTGCAGTGGCTGAAAGCTGGCTGTGTGGTTGGCTCTTTGGTGTGTGGCGGGGTGTGGGATGAGGAGGCATCCGCTGGCTCTAGGTGGAGTCTTCCACCTCATATCTGAAGGGATTTTTGTATTTACTGGAAAAAGCAAAGGCTTATCTTTCAGGAAAAGATCTGAGACAGATTTTCCCCCCCACTATCTTCACCTTCCTCTCACGAGACTGCTAGGGAACTGAGGAGAGATTAGTCACTCCTGTTAATTCATTACTAATTTGGTTAGAGGGAGACAGTCTTTTCTGACCTTTATGCTCTGAACCTCGGGTGTTCCAAACCTGAACGCGCTGACCACCCTCTCCATCTACACTCCTCCTCGTGGGCCCCTGTCTCACACACAGCCTTGCCCCGTTCCTGGCCCTCAGGCTGGAAACACTGCCCCTTTTCTTCCACCTGGGATCAGTGACAACCTTGTCAACTCAACCTCTGCAGGAGCCTCTGATCAGCCCCTGCCCACCTCCCCACTGCCTTGGACATTGGTTCAGCCCTCACTGTCTCTCCCCCAGGCTGTTATGACAGCCCTCATCCTCTGCTGGATGTCACCCTAAATGCCAGCCATGTGCCAAGGCATCAAGATACCTCTTCGCAGAAGTCAGCATCAGGTGCCGGGATTTTCGGAAGCTACCTTGAACTTGACACATACCTGAGCCCTGTGCTGGGCAAGGGGGCCACCGAAGGGTTATCCAGACAAAGGCGGGGAAGATGATTTTGTGCAGATTGTGAGCAAAGATGCAGACAATGAGTGTGTGCTGTGGGGTGGTGTGACCTTGATGCAGTTTGAAGGACAAGGTGTTCTAGCTCTAGTGCTGCATAACAAAGCAGCCCTAAACTTAGTGCTTAAATCAATGGCAACATTTAGTTTGCTCACGGATCTGCCACCTATAGAAGCTCACTCTTGCTCCACTTGGCATTGGAGGCTGGAATCCTCTGAAGGCTCTCAGTAACATGTCTGGCCGCTGATGCTGGCTGCAGGCTGAAACTTTAACTGGAATTGTTGGCTGGAACACCACCATGTGGACCCCCCGTGAGTAGGGAAGACGGGGCCTCCTTATAGTGTGATGTCTGGGGTCTAAGGGTCCCAAGAGAGAAAGGGCTGGGGGTTCACTATCCACTTTCAGGACTTGGCCCCAGGGGTCACAGAGCACAGAGCATCACTTCTTCTTTCTTCTCTTCCTTAGAAGCAAATACCTAAAATAGGCCCATATTGAAAGGAAGGGAGTACAGAGCCCACTTCTTGATGAACGAATGTCATTGTCGCATCGTTAGAGGTGTATGTGGGACGGGAGATATTGGTGTAGCCATCTTTGTGAAACTTGATCTGCCACGGCAGGATGTGGAGCCAAAGAGGCAGGCAGGGTCTAGGACCTGTAGCATCTTGGATACCAACCATGAGCATTGGTTTATATCTTGTAGGAAGTGGGGAGCCAGTGAGAGGTATTAATTTGGGAGTAACCTGCTCACATCGATGTTTGATAAAGCTCTTTCTGGAGTGGTGGGATGGAAGGTTTGAGGGGATGGCAGGAGATCTGTGAGAGGAATCTGAAGGAATCTAGGGGAGAGGGGAGAGGGCCTGAGGCAAGGCATAATCTGGAGATGAAGGGCCAGTCAAATACAAGAGATGCCAAGGTGAAATCACAGGGCTCAGCAGTGGCACCAAATGCCAGGGAGTGACGAACAGGCATCCAGGAGGATTCCCGGTTTCTGGCTTAGGGAACTGAGTGAAGGTGGTGGGGAATGAATGAAAAACTAGAGAGGTTTGTGGGGGAGGACCCTGAGCCCTATTTGGGAAGCGATTAGCCTGAGGGGTCTGAGAATGTCCACGTGGACATGTCCAGCACACAATGAGATGGACTTGAGTGTAAAAGCTCTGGGGGAAGTTCTGGAGGAGGGTCTGAGATGTGGGCACCACAGATGGGGTTTCCAATGAATGTGTGCAGAAAGGGTGCCGTGTGCAGAGAAGGGGACTACAGACAGAGTTTGGGGGGGGGCATCAGCCTTTAGGGGACGGTCAGAATAAGAGGATCTGGCAAGGCATCCAAGACCAAATTGCCTCTGTCCTGCATGTGGCAGGCACTGTGGGCTTAGTGCCAGGCACTTGAGATGCCTGCCGGGGACTGGTTCTGGGCCTGCCTCTCACACAATGGAGCAGCCATGGCCAGTGCCCACCCTCGCAGGCCCTTGGTTTCCCCAACTCCGGGGCACTAGGATTCTCCCTCTCCTTCTCTGGACTTCTGTTTCCCCATTTGTAAGAGAGACTAGATCATTTTCCAGGGTACCTTTATCACAGAATATTAAGAATTCTAGTATATGAAATGAAGCAGAATGGAGCCTCCCTAAGGGGGCAGGGGTGGCAGGCTGCCCCTGACTCCAGGTGGACAGGCTTACTTCTGCCACTGATGAGGAGTGAGGAGGCCCCGCGGGCTCCGGGGTCAGGGGGGCGGTGGTTCGGACAGGTGTCTGCTTTTGTGGCCTGATGACCTCCTTGGATTTGGATGCACGGGCAGGCAACTAGGGCTGCGCCCTGGCCTCACAAAGGCTCTGCCTTGACAGGTAGGAGAGGGGAGGTCAGCTCTGATCCCACAGCCTGGAGTGGGGCCCCTGCGGAGGGGCTGGCTTGGCTTTACAAGGAAACGGAAATGAAGGTGGAGCCCCAGTTGCTCTCCTGAGATGCCAGCCCTTCAATTAAGGGAAGAGCTTTGGCAGAATACGAAACATAATGGCACCCCACCCTTCCCTGGAGGAAGAGTGAATCTCCAGAAGGGGCAATTCCAGGGGGCTCAGGATGTGGGGCTCTGGGCTCTGAGCTCTGAGCCTGCTCTCAGCCCAATAGCCGAGGACCCAGGAGAGCTCAGCCTGCAGCCGACTCCAGATACCACAAGCCCTCTCCACCCTCCCCATCAACCACATTTACTTGTCACATTTACTCATACCCACAGGACAAGGCATATGGGGCAGGGTGGGATGCCTTCTCTAGGCCCTCATCATCCGCTCAGGAGAGGAGCCGGCACAGTCACAAATACCCCGTATAAGAGGTGGTAACAAGCTTGGCTAGTGTTTTCATTCAAATGGGCTAGTGTGAAAGCCCATCCTGGAGCCTCACTGGGGTATGAGAGGTGGGCCTGGGAGGATGGGTGTTGATGGAGGGAGGAGAACGGAAGGCAGGTCAAGAGGAATGGAGCAGTGTGACCCCTGACTTGTTTGTGCCCCTGGGAGTGACATGAATGTGGCCCTCAGCCCTCACAGGACACAGGAGGGAGGGCAGAGCTGTCAGAGAACAATTCCAGGTGCTCAATGCCCTGGGCCATGGCTGATGAGTCCTTTCCCTCAGGGATGCTTCTTCAACCCTGTGGTTTTCCTGCCACTGATGATAATGTGACAAGAATGGCAGGAATGATGGGAATGGTTCACATAGGTTGACTAAGGCTGCGGGTGAAACTGGTCCGAGGATGATGACATTTCACCCTAGGACCACCTGATGGAGAAAGTGTTCCCAACTAACAGGGGAGCGGGGCCAGGCTGCTGGGCCTCTGTGCCCCAGAATGGAGGGCCAAGGTGGGTGGTCAGGGCTCACTGTCCAGAGGCCTCACCATCCAGGTCTCCTCCCCAGGTGTTCGTGCTGTGCCATGGCCTGCTGCAGCTCTGCCAGCTCCTGTATAGCGCCTACTTCAAGAGCAGCCTCACCACCATTGAGAAGCGCTTTGGCCTCTCCAGTTCTTCCTCAGGTCTCATTTCCAGCTTGAATGAGGTAAGCAGGATGCTCTAGTCCATCAGACCCCACTTGTGCACCACCCTGATCACAGCATCCGGGAGGGGCCTTGGGAGGAGCAGAAGAACGGGGTGGGGGGGGCGGGGTTGGACCCATGGGGGATGGAGACAGCCAGCTACATGTCCCAAGGCTGCCCTGCACCAGGCGCTGAGCTGAGAGCCTCTGGAGGCACCTGACCTCCTCACAGCAGCCCTGCGAGCAGGTACTCTGCTCCTCCCTGCTGACAGCTGAGGGCACCAGGGCTCAGCAAGGGCAGCAGCTTGTGCCAGCTGTGCAGGCCTGCTGCCTCCAAGCTCTGTGCCTCTAATTGAGTTCTGTGACCATCCACGAGTTTATGTGGCCTCTGCCCATCCCCGGTCCAGGGCAAGACGAGCCCCAGGCATGCAGCTAGGGAAGCAGCCTCAGGCTGGCAGCTCCTGTCTTAGGAGGGCAACAGGAGACAGAGCTGCTCAATGGCCCTGACTGCCAGGCAAGGTCAGAGGTCTATGACCTCCCAGCCTCGTGGAGTTTACACTGTCCCTCACTGATGGTACATCAAAGTTAGAGGAAGATAGGGTGGGCCAAGAGGCCAGGGTGAGAGGTCAGAGGGCAGGGTCAGCTAGGAGTCACTGGAAGCCAGGGAGAAAGGGGCAGGGGAGGCAGCAAGCCCCTGCATCGTGGCTGCAGCATCGTCGGCTCCAGGTGAGGAGATGGGCCCTGGGCCTGGCTCCTGTCTTTTCTTTCCACAAGGCCCACTGTTCTGGGATGGAGGTCTTGGCCTCCCCCTCCCAGGAGCCCAGATGCAATTAGATCTTCCCTTGACATAGCGAAATTCAGGCCAACAACCGACCCAGTAGAGTCTGGGCTCCCCAGACAGCTTCTGGAATGGGCTGTAAAGAAGGTGGGAAGTGTTCCAACGTCCCCCAACCCCCACCTTCCAGTCTCCCCATCCCACAGCCTGCTCCCTGCTGGAAACGCCCCTTTCCCCTTGACTCCTGCGCCCTCCACGGCCCACACGGCAGTGCCCCTCAGGAGCCCTCTCCGCCACACCTGTGCCAGATCCCTCTGCCGTCCTCGGAGGAGGGCTCTCTTCACAGTCACGTCTTCCAGACAGGAAGCTGGCAGCAGAAAGTCTACCCCTATCCCAGTGGCCGCACACGTGTGTAGTGCGGCCAGGATGGGAGCCCAGGTCCGTCTGACGGTCGCCACGCACTCCTCCTCCCCGTGGACTGTTCCTCCATCCTGTGACGTGCACGTACTTGCACACGTACAGCCCTGAGGCCCATCAGTCATGCCTGCTGGCCTCCTGGGCCTCAAACCCCCTCCTCTGAACCCCCAGGCCCACGTGGATGCCTTCACTGCTTTCTGGTTGTGTGTCTGTGTCCGTATGTTTTAATGTATGTGTGTGTGTATACACATGCATACGTATGCCTCTGTCTACCTGATTGTGCATCTGTGTCTTGAGCTTCCTGGTGATGCTCAGTGACGGGGGTCTTCCCCTCCACATAGGCTGTGCTCTCTTACAGGACAGGGACCTGGCACCACTCACACAGAATGCACCCTTCTATGTGTTGGCCTGTGACTTTGATAATGCTTCTGGCACATGTTATCTTCATTCACGAAGGACACAAGAAAAACAAATCTCTGACATTTGTGTCATCACAGTCCTATCCCGTGACCCTGGCAGACATCACTAATCAACTGCAGTCTTCTTTTCTGCTGAGTCCAGACTCTGAATCCTTCTCAACACAGTGTTCTAGGCACATCTACTAATCAATCTCAGAGCTGGTGTGTAGGCTAATCCTCTCTTCCACTATGGCTCGCATGATAGTTGAATCTATGATCTTTGATGGTTAAATTTTCATTTTTATTTTTCCCATGCTTGGAACAAAGATGTGGGCCCAGGAACAACTGGATTTTTCAAGGGACAGGGAGTAGCTAGCTGGGACATGTGAGACTGTGTGTGTATCTGTGTGTCTGTGGCAGGAGACTGATTAGGAAAATAAGGGGCAAAATATTTCTCCAGGTTATAGTTCAATAAAAAATGAAAATAATTCACCCATTAAATTTTCTCTTTTCTAAACTTAGATGAGCTTTTCAACAGTCAGGTTTTTAGAACATGCCTATGGGCATGGTTTGAGGCAAACATCATAAGAAAGTTAATTCCTTGAACCTAACAATCTTGTGTGTGTGCTTAGTGGGAAAATGTGTGTCTGTGTGTTTATCTGTTTCTCTGTGTGTCTCAGTATTTGTGCGTGTCTGTGTGCATGACTATATGTGTGTATCTGTGATCTGAGACTGTGTGTGTCTGTCTGTATTTCTGTGTCTGTGTGTATATCTGTGTGTGTGTGTGTGTGTGTGTGTGTGTGTGTGTGTGTGTGTTGAGGGGGAGTGGATGGGTGATTGTGTGGAGGAGAGGAACTCAGCCAAAGGGCTTTCTACAATCCCGTTGATTCTGACTTAAGCGTTTAGAAACAGACTGAGTAAGAAAGTAGGGGTCTTACCGGAAGAGCAGAGAACAGCCAAATCAGAGGGGGCTTCATGTTCAAGCTCGAGGCTCCCAGCTTTTGGGGTGAGCAGTAAGGGACTGGCCTGGCTTCTTGAGCAGAGCCAGGCCCGGGTGCACAGTGTCGTGAAGACGAACCCTCTGGAAGAGGTGCCTGGTAGACACTTGAGTTGAGGGACAGTGTATCCCGAAGTCAGATGGCTTGGCGGCTGTCACAGCCAGGCCTGAGAGGCTGGGGGAGAAGAGGACCCCGGCAGTGCTGCAAAGGAAGAAAAGGCAGGATTTGGCAGCTGCTTGAGCGCAGGATTGAAGGCACCGCAGACCACAAGGCGGCTGCCTATCAGAAGCCTGAGGGGTGTGAGAGAAGAACCAGGCCTGGTGGAGGGGAAGGTGAGCCCATCTGGATGCCTGGAGTGTGCAGCCAGCTTCCAGGAGATGGGAGCCTTCACACTGGACCCAGTCTCGCTGGGGTTCAGAGGGTGAGGAGAAGGGGAGACCAGGGCTGGGTGTAACAAGCCAGCGGCAGGAGGAGGGCTTGGCTGGCAGGGAAGACGTTGGGCATCCAGCCCGGTGAAGTAGCGGCTTCCCTGGCCCACCCACGGCCAGGGCTGAGCAGATGCAGTCAGCCACCCTTAATGCCCCCCATCAGTTTGCCCTGGGCCCCTTTGGTTTGAGGCATGGGCAGGGATGTGTTACAAATGGGCTGTGTGATAACCTTCAGATGCTCTAACACGAAGTCCACAGAGTTGTTTTAGGAGCCATTTCCGGGCCGAGGGGCTGAGGCCCAGGCTGCAGAGGCCCTGTTCTCCTCAGCTAGAACAGCTTCTTCTTCTTTTTTTTAATATTAGGGAAAATAATTTTTTTCAAAGGAAAGCCACAGCTGAAGGAAAGTTTGGGAACCAAGGTCTTAAGCCAGCATCAGCCGTAACAGCTGTAGAGGCCCAGCTTCCCTCCTAGAAGCCAGCCCAGGCCCTGGGGGGAGCGCAGGAAGGGCCGCTCCAGGTGGATGGGGTGGGACACCCCCCAATCCTTCCTCCCTGGGTCCCTTCGGGGCCCTCTCCCGTCCCTCTCCCAGACCTTTTCAAGTCAGCCTCAGTTAGCTTAGCTGATATGGTCTGACATTTACAATCATTTCATGCAAAATGATGGGGAAACAAAAAGGGAATGAAATCTAGGAAGCATAAGGATAAAGCCTTGTTTCCAGGTGCTGGTTTCAGAATGTCCTAGAACCACGTCTTTCCCGATCAGACTAGGCTGCCTCCTTACCCACCTTCACATCCCCTTTCTCTGTGTGTCATAAACCATTCTTACTCTTGGCCACACAGGAGGGGTCTCTGGGCAATCGTGTCCTCTTCTTGAAAAAACCTACCATTTACACCAGCTATGTGTCAGACACCATTCTAGGTGCTGGGGAGACAGGAGTGAACAGACAGACAAAAATCTCTGCTCATATATATCATTCTACTGATAAATATGACATTTATTTATAGAAATAAATAAAACATGGTGGATCAGATTAGAGCAAATGCTATGAAGAAAAATAAAATCGTGGAGGGGCACGGTGGTTACATTTTAAATAACTTTATTCTTTAAATTATATTTAAATTATAAATATATTTTAATATATTATAATTTATTTCTGTTAATTATTACAAATATAAGTTATATTTAAAATAACTCCTTTTTAATTAAGATATCATGGATATTTAACTTTATATTAGCTGTCCAGGTGTACGACATAATGGTTCGAGATAAGTATATATTGCAAAACGATCACCACAGTGTCTAGCTAACAACCAGTACCTCACATGGTTCATGTTTTTTTCCTGTGATGAGAACTTGCAAGTTCTATTCTCTTAGCAGCTTTCAAATATACAGTACAGGGTTATTAACTATAGTCGCCATGCTGTATGTAACATCCCAGGACCTGTTTATTTTATAACTGGAAGTGTGTACTTTTGACGCCCTTCACCCATTTCACCCACCCGACCCCCTTCTTTTTCCGAGAATGCCTTAATGAGAAGGTTCAACCTGAGCAGAGATCTAAAGTAGGGCTCGTTGAGAAGGGAGCCCCCCGCAGACATGTAAGATGAGGAGCAGCCAGTGCCAAGAACCTGTGTTCAGAAAGCAGCAAGAGGCAGAGTGGCTGGGGTGGAGGAAGTGGGGGGGACAGAAGGCGAGCAGGTCAGAGCAGTGATGGGGCAGGGGACAGGCTCCTCAGGGCTTCAGAGGCTCTGGGACCGACTTTGTTTTTGTTCCCGTATCGGATTTGGGCAGAGGGAACACGGTCTGACATTTCAGCAGGACCACTCTGGCCGCTAGGAGGAGAATAGAGGGCTCTGAGGCAAGAGTGGCAGTGGGTAGAAGGCAAAGCTCAGAAGGGTGCCATGGTGGCTGAGACCAGGTGGTAGTGGTGGAGGTGGTGAGAAGTGGTTGGCTTCCATTGAGGGCCCGGCCAATGGGATTTGCTGGTGGTTGGATGTCGGTGTGAAAGGGCAGTCGAGGATGATGCGCAGACGTTTTGCTTGAGCCACTCATAGGATGAGGTGCCATCTACTGAGAGGAGGAGGACTGGGGAGGGGGGCACCAGGTTTTGGGTGGAAGGTGAGGAATGAGCTCTGGGATGCGCCGGGCCTGTGGGAATCAGAAGCGCATACAGAACAAGGAAAGCCATAGGACTGGCTGAGCTCCCAAGACAAGAGCAGAGGTAGGGGGACTGAGCTCTGAGAGTTGAGAGATCAGGGAGGTGAAGAGGAACCAACCGAGAAGACTGAGAAGGAGCAACCAGGGGCAGCAAACTAGGAGAACATGGTGTCATGGAAACTTAGGGAAAGGAGTGTTTCAGGAAGGCAGAAACAGTCAACTGAATCAAATGGTGCTGAGAGATCAAGTGAGAAGAGAACTGAGAATTGGCCAGCGGACTTGGCAATGAGGAGGTCATTGACAATCTTGGCAAGAGCCACATACCAAGACTCTGGTCCCTATTTCCCGAGACAGGGACACCTGCTTTAACGGCCGGAAGGAGACTGTGATGTGGACAGAGTAGGGGCTATGAGTGCTGACATCCAGGGCTCCTCTGGTTCAGGTGGACTCACCTTCTGGGGCAGAGGACCATCTCTTTGGATGGAGTCGAGGTCAGAAGATCTGCCAGCACCCCTTTTACCATTTAAGACCCTGCTCCCCAAGCTGGGGCCTTCGGTTCCCCTCTTTGGCTCTGGGTGGGGCTCAGAGAGCACGCTTTCCAGGGAGCACCAGGAACATGAGTTACTGGTGTTTCTACCCGGGAAGGGACTTAGGGCGCTTTAGTCCTCATCCCTCATTCACAGAGGTGGAAGCCAACCCAGGGAGGGCCAGAGCCGATTAGGAGCAGAGCTGCTGGGGCAGAAACTCACTTCTCCAAGGGGCAGTAGACCACTGTAGTTAAGGCGGGGCTCTTTAAACTCAGGCAGTCCTTGTTTGAGCCGCCTCCTGACCTCATGGACATGGCAAGTTACTTAATATTCTGAGCCCCAATTGTGTCGTCTGCAAAAATGCGACTTGTTGCATGATGAAATGAGATAGTGAAGGTTGCTTGGTGGTTATTCTGACTATGAACTCAGAGTCCTTAGGGAGTTTAGTTAGGGAACACGTACTGTTCCTAGGAGCCAGCCAGAATAGGAAGCTTTCTTGAATTTGGCCCCAAAAGCTTTGGTCCTAATGGTTGAGCTTCCCATGGTCTCTAGATACTTCTCTTGGTCTGGTCTAGAAGGCTGAGGCTGGGAAGGGTTTCTGACAACAGGGGAAAGCTGAAACTGCATGCTTGGCCCTCCCGGCAAAGCTGGCACCACAGCTCTGCTTGGGCCCTTGGGTGACACCAGGCAGCTTCTTGCCTCTCTGCTGTGACAGTCCGGTCCACTCTGTGGGTGGGTGAGGACAGAGCCTCTGGTCTCACTTGGCTCCTCTGCTCTCTCTGCAGATCAGCAACGCCATCCTCATCATCTTTGTCAGCTACTTTGGCAGCCGGGTGCACCGTCCGCGGCTGATCGGCATGGGGGGTCTCCTCCTGGCTTCGGGGGCCTTTGTCCTCACCCTCCCACACTTCCTCTCAGAACCTTACCAATACACCGTGACCAGCATGGGTAAGTGATCTCCCACTCTTGCTTCAAGGGGATGAGGGTACATGATTCTGTAGGTTCTGACTTTCAGATACGCTCTGGGGAGAAAAGCTGAAGAAACTTTCTGGTGGGAGAGGACAGCATAGCCCAGAGTGGTATCCATTGCCCCAGAAGCACCCCAACCAACTTTGTGAGACACCCACTCAATCCTCCTGTGCTTTTGGTGGGATCCTGGGATGTTTGGATGCCCAGCATCCTCTCCCATCTTCCATGTTATTGTTGACTATATTTTAGCTCTGCCTGTCTTTACCCTCTTCCCGGTGGTCATTATTAATACAGTTGTTATTTATAAATAGTTCAGTACTTATTTATATTTACCCACAAGTTTACTGGTTTCTTTGCTCACCGTTGCTTCTTGCATTTCACCCACCCTTGTTGATTTAACTTCCTTTTTCCTGAAGTACATCCTTTAGCATTATTTTCAAATAGCTTTTCAAATCTATCTGCCCTATTTTCATGGTTTCTTGGTATTTCCTTATGATTTCTATTTTCATTTTAGTTTCTTCAACTATTTTAAATGTATTTATTTTATAGTCCTTTTTGGATTGTTTTATTAGCGCAAATTTTGAGATTGCTAATCCTCCCACATTCTGTGTCTGCTTGCTCTTGTTTATGGTGGAGTGTTTCCTTTGTGTTCTGTAATGTTTGATGGTGTGGTCATTGGCAGGGGGATTTTTTTTCCCCCTGTGGAAATTTTGTGTGGTCTGGGTAGGAAATAGCCCCAAGGGTGGTTTTGTATTTGCATTTACTTGGCACCCTGGGAACATCACTGCTTTGGAGCCAAATTTATGATAATGTATTGGCGTGGGATCAATTTGTACTTGTTTGAAGGAATATGGTATGTGGCAGTGGTTTTGTGAGGAGCAGCAAGTGAGAGGCCCAGTCCCTAAATGCTTATTCTCGGTCTGCTGTACTGGAGTTGAAGATGTCTGAGGATAGCCGGGCCACCCGGGGATGTGCGGAGGTGTAACTGATTCCTGTTCGCTTAAATACCAGGCTTGTTTTTAGTCATATATGCAGATCAGATCCAAGAGGGGAGTCACTTAGAATGCCAAACAGGAATGCTTTATAGGCTGTGAGACCTACAGTGGGGAGGTGGGTAGCTGGAATGGAAAAAGAATGGAGGAACAGTGATGTGTAATGATGAAATGTTTGTTGGGTTGGGAATCTTTTCCCCACCTTCCTTGCAATCACCAGTAGACTGATCACTGATGATTACCATAAATTCACTGTGGCCTTGGATCTATTTGGACTTTTTAAGCCTGAGTCTTGCTTCAAATAGGCCCAGGAGGAAGACAGACCCAAGCTTAGGGGTCTAAGCTCTTTCTCCCCCTCGGTCTAGACAAGGGGTCTGAGGCCAGCTCTGAAGGAGAGTCAGGAGTTGCTGGCCACCTCAGAGAGCCATGTGCCAAGCCTGCTCCAGACACATGGTCCCTGCCCTTCCCCGTCAGCAAGGGAACCTGGGGTGCTGGGGCCAGGCTTCGGGGAGAGCATCCTGCTAGGCGCCACACACCATGGCCTGCTTAGCCTGGGGCTGGCTCCCCCAGCTGGGCCAAATGCCAAGGGCATTTGCATCACGCAGAGCAGCCACCACGGAGAGTGGCTGGAGACCTGCGGGCCTCTGAAAGCAATCACTCTGCTGGTTGTTAGGGATGGGCGTCTTGGGTCCTTTCCACCGCCATCCTCCCTGCTCTGAGGCACACTCTCTGCCTCAGTGCTCTTAGCCCATCTCCACGGAGAGAGGGAAGAAGGGGACTGTGAGAGGGACCACAGCTCGCCTGCCAGCCTGCAGGGAGGAATCGCTGTCCAGGAGCGTGAGCTTTGTTGTTTTTTGTTTGTGTAAATTCTATTTGCGACAATAGGACACAGTCTCCTTTACGCTGGCTGGGATCAGAGCAGCAGCTGCAAGTGCTCAGGGCTGGGCTACCTTCAGGGCATCTTCCCAGTGCCAGGGGGGTTGGGATAAGGAGGACTTTGGCCCAGAAGCCACATCCTTGGGATCTAGCTGGAGCTGTGGGTGCCAGTACAGTGGGGGCGTGTGCTATGCTAATATGTGCAAACAAAAATATTCATAAAATCTCACTTCGTGGGAAAAGTTTGAAATACGACTCTTACTTCAAATGTATTCCTATGGGAACTTCAGTTTTAAATTATGCAGGGCCATCAGGCACACACAAATTTCATTAAACGCGCCACCCTGAATCATGTCATGAATCTGGACGGTCCGGGGTCTGAAGCTGGGCTTTGAAACCCCCTAACAGCATGGCCTTGGGCCACTTCCTCCGCAGCTGAGTCTCAGTTCCTACCTGCATAAAATGGACCCTCCCCTGCAGGGCTGCGAGGGCCGAAGGATACATGCTCTGAATTTAGCCAAGGGGCTGGCACATGCAGTAACCATTAAGCGGCGGCTTTTATAACAAGCGGTGCTGGGAACAATACATGTAATATGCTGGATAACTAGGGTCCCAAATGAGCAAGCGCCTGCTTCCTCTGGAGAGGCTGACAGCTCACAGCCAATGCGCTGGGCGTCCTGCGGGCATTTGAAGGCAGCTTCTCCCTGGTCCTCACTGTACGGCTGTCCTCTGCTCTAGCCAGAGCGGGGCCCCTTCCTTGGTATAGTCCTTGCTGCGCCTTTACATGTGAGGCATGGGATTTCTCTTGGTTGAAGCTTAGGCTGCTGTTCTGCTCTATTCCCAGACCCTTAAGTTGGAGCCACCTGGTATGCTGGGTAGAGAGAGCATAGACATTCAAATCCCAGCTCAGCCATTTAGGTGCTAAGTCTGCTTAGGCAAGCTCTGTTCATCTTTCTGAACCTCAGTTTCTTCATCTGTAAAGTGGGAACAATAATACCTCCACTTTCAGTGTGTTCTGAGGGCAAAATTAAAACTACATAGTATAGGTAAAGTGCTTCGCCCGTGTTAGCTGTTCAGCACATTTCTCTTTGCCTGCCCTTGATGTGGTATTTGAAATCTCTTCCTCATGAGCAAGGACCCCCAGACCTATTATCATGTGTTGACTGCTGACTCTTTCCCCTTGGAGCAAAGCTGCTCCAGAAATGAACATGGGAAATGAAAAGTAACTCTGTATTTCAGGGAAAAAAATTAAAGAGGAGCTGAATATTGTGGGAATCATAGAGACCTTTAACAACTCATGGCTAATTTTAAAAAGGCCATGCAGACATTTATGAATGTTTAGATTTTCTAAATGTCAGTGGGGTCCGGAAATACGCCTGGCGCCTTTAGAGAAAAGCCTAGCCACCAAGCCAAAGCCTCTAAGACCACTTCTGGAAGGCTCAGAGAGGTTTGGATAGGTGGGAAACAGGCCAACCCGAGACCATTTCTCCCGGGAGACAAGAGAAGGGTCTTCGGAAACAAGTGTCTGGTAGGAGTAGGTGTAACCTGTGAGAGGTCCTGAGCCAAGTCTAGAGGGAAGTCAGCCCCACCCAGACAATGGATGCACACAGGAGGGGCTTCCTGTGGGAGGAGCAGGGCAGGGGGGAGTCTGTTGTATTTTTGGAGCAGTCAAAAAAAGAAAGGGAAGAGTGGCTTTCTAGTCCTCTGCTCATGAAGTTGCCAGTCCCTCACGCACTTCCGTTCATCAGAGGCGTCCCTGGGCAGGAGGGTGGTGGGCAGGCCTGGGGACGGGAGCCTCGGGCTCCTGAGTGACGGTGCCCCTTCCTCGGTGGAGGACACGCCGGCCTGGAGCAGAACCCCAGTGCCACGCAGGGTCCTTCCACTGGGGGAGCCGCTCAGGGGCCCTGAGCTCAGGGCAGTTCAGCGGGGAGCACCCAGCCGTGCCAGAGGGACCCGCTGGGAACTGTGGGGGAAGGGAGTGTGTCTGCAGGGGAAGCGTGAGTGTGTGTGAGGGAGGCGTTCCTCTGTGAGGAGGTGGCCAGCAGTGGAGGGGGGGCGGTGGTGGAAGGTGTGGGGTCTGCGTGGGTGTGGAGGTGGAGGCGGGGACGGACGAGGGGGACAGCAGGGCCGCTGTTAGGGTGGAAGTGCCTAGGGAGGCGGGGGGAGCATGGGTGTGCTGGGGGCAGAGAGTGGGTGGACGGTCGAGCGGGAGGTGCATGGCCCTGCCAGCTGGATCTGTTTAACCTGAAAACGGGGGGCAAGCAGCAGGGGGGGCGAGTCACAAAACACGTGGGTGTTATCAAGTCAACTGAGAGGGAAACAGCCCTGAACGGATGAGCACAGCTAAGCTAACGAGACCTGATATGGAACCCATTTCCAACACACAGTATAGGAAAGAAGAGAAACGCGTGTGGAGAAATGACAGAAGACACCAGGCTGCTGTGTTGCGTGTCAGGGGAAGGCCGGGGAAGGAGCTGGGGCCGCGGAGAACGGGCATCTCCAAGGCATGGCCCCAGCGGCTGACCTGAGAGCGTTTGCCTCTGTCAGGCTCTCTTAACGTTTGTCTTGTGGGAGAGTCACGACCCACCCTGGCTGGCCTGGAGGCGGGATCCCTTGTTCTGGGTCTCCAGCCCTGGCCCCAGGAGAGACCTGGGGGTGACTCCCCCCTCCCCTGGAGGCTTGTTCCTCACTTCCCTTGCTCAGGGGTGAGGCTGGGGGCTGCAGGCCTGCTCCATGTCTGGTGAGGAGAGGAGGGACGCCTAGGGGCCAGGCTGCATCCTGCGTCCTGCTCCTCTGGGGAGAGCGGCGTCCCAGGGACCCCTGGTGGACTGTGTGTCTTGGGCCCACCCAAGGCAGCAGGGAGGGTCTCCTGGGGAGAGTCATCAGCCAGGGTGGAAAAGGAAGGCTGGTTACTATTCCAGTGGCTATGGTTGCCCCAGAAAAACAGTCAGGAAGTCGGGGATAGCCCCACAGAAGCAGGGTGCCAGCCCCTGTCCCCTGGGGCACTGTGGTTTGAAGAAACCATTGATGCCTCCTGCCTGAGGCCTTGGGCCCCCAAGGACCCCCAGAGGACACAGGGAGCAGCTTCTGCTCTTCTTGCCACACTCAAGGCTGCTGTGCCCAGACACCTCCTGTGGCCCAAAGGCTTGACTAGGGAACAAGCAGGCACATTCGGGCAGCGAGCGACCCACACCACGAGGCAGGAAACCAGCAGAAGCAGTTTCTTTCTCTCAGGAACAAAAGGACTTTTGAGGGTTCAGAGCTTGGATTGGCCACCGTCACGGGATGTGAGGCTCAGAGATCTAAAGGGGGAGACGGCAAAGAGAAGTCAGGTATTTGGAGGCAGGGAGGTCATGGAAGTGGAGCCCCATGTTGGGATTCGTGACCCTGTAGAAGAGGCCAGAGAGCTGTCTGCACCTGTGAGGGTGCAGCGGGAAGTCAGCAGTCTGGCTCTCACCAGAGCCCCACCAGGCTGGCACCCCGATTTTGGACTTCCTGTCTCCAGAACTGTGAGAAATAATTCCGCTGTGTGTAAGCCTCCCAGGCTATGATTCTTTGGTACAGCAGCCGCAGCTGACTCCAGAAGATTCAGTCCCTTTGGCTGGAGCCCCTCCTTGTAGCCTGGGATCTCATTTTGAATTTTCAGCCTTTGGACTGTCTTATTTGCCATTGCCACTGGCTTCACACCATTCATGTCCTTCACAAATCTGTCAGCTGCTCTCAGCTGTCCCCAGGTCTGGGACAGCGGTGCTGCGTGGTGTCTCCCAGGTCACACTGGCCCATCCACGCCTACATTGGGCACGCCTTGAGCAGTTCTCCCTCGAGGACTCAGCCACGTGTCCACCTCTGGTCTGGATATCTGTCAGGATATCATGACAGGCTTTGTCAGAAGGCTTCCTCCACTCAAGTAACACCGTGTTCTGGCTTCCTGCCAGTCTGGGAGCCCCATTAACAAAGGAAATGAGCTTGGCTTGGCAGGACTGACTCTTGATGAACTCATGTTGGCTCAGCTAATCCCCTTTTTTTTATTTCCCCCTTCAAATTGCTCCTCATTAGCCTGTTAATAAATCTGTGAACAATAAGTTCTGCTTCACTCCCAACTGGGGGGGTGCACATTCTGTTTGAAGAGTAAAATTAAATGGCTCTGAGCTGCCATCCTGTTGCCTCGGGTGTGTCCTGCTTCCCTCCTATCCACTAACAAACAGTGTTGATGATGAGCTGAGCTGGGTAATGCCTCTTTCCGAGGCCTGGTGGCAGTTCCTCAGGGGCGGGCGCGTGTGTGGGGAGGGGGGTAGGGTGGGGCTGAGGCAAGCCCCTTGCCAGCAGCGTGGTGCCCAGCCTGTCACACAGCGCACAGTGGACCTGCCCTCTCATGCCCAGCTCACTGGTCACATGGCCTCCTCAATACAAGTAGGCATTTCCCCAAGGCCCCTCTAGTGCCAGGGTGGCGGTGCGGAAGGGGCGTCCAGCCTCAGTCTCAGTCTCGGAAAGTCAGTCTTGAGAGCAGAGCAGGGGATCCCTCTTCCTCCACTCACCTAAGCTCACTCTTTTCCTGCATGGATGTGAATCCTTGCAAGCAACCCACTTGCCCTCAACCCCTCTGTTACATCCATCCGTTGCTAGTGACCAGCGCTGATCTTACTTGTCTCTAAGTTTCTGGATCCAGTCCCCAAGTCCTTAAAAACCTGGGCCATAATGCCTGTCTCCAGGGTTCTGCCATCTCCCTCATCTGTTTAAATTTCTCCATTTCTGGCCTATTTGGATGAATATGGATCTTACTGTGTGATCACTATATCCCAGGTTATGACATTGTTATTCATTTGCATCTGAATAAGAATGTTACAAGGTAGGTATGATTATCTGTATCTGTTTTGGAGATGAAGAGACTAAGATTCTGAGAGTCCCCTGACCGGTGAGCAGTGGAACCAAGATTTGAACCCGGTCTGTCTGACTTCAAAATATGAATTCCTTGCACTGCTCCACCAGCTGTCAACCCCCAGCTAGTGCAGAAGAATATGCTCTCCTAGTTTCCCAAAATAAAAGTCAGAATGCACGTGCCCATAGAAATCATTTTCTAAGTGGAGGCTTAGTCTAGTTGGAAGAGAACACATGTTATCACAGGGGCACGATGGACTGACAAGTGAACTCCATGGGGACCCAATCACTTCTGATATGCAAACAGGTCACTTTATAAATGACTTTGAGATCTCAATCATGGGTAAGTTCGGGACAGCCTGTTCCAGGCTGGCCGGTGGGCGTGGCCAGAGTTTCGGGAAGAACTGTTGAGTGGCCGAATTTAGGAGGATGAGGAAATAGGTCTTTCAGAGTGGAACATTCTGAATGAGGTTCCAGGAGTTTGCTGATAGCTCGAGGCTTGGTATTTTGGCCACGCTTCCAGAATACTCTCTGGAAACACTGCTGCCTTTGTTGTTCTCTTATGGGTCGCTTCTGAAGTTTGGGCCTTGCTAACCTCCTCCTCATGTGGCCCTACTCACCCGCAAACGGTGCCCCCTTCCGAGCAGGGAGGTAATGGGTGGCTCTCAAGGTGCTGCCCTCTTGTTTCCTGGCACAATTCCCTCTTTCCTCTACCAGACAAGAAGGACTACTCAAAGGAAAGCCCACTTGCCACAGCCTTCCTATGTTGCTCAACCCTTCTAGGGTCCTCTCTTGACCCCAGCGCTGTATCTTTGTGCAGAGACCTCTTATTAGACCCTTGACAGCCCGCTGGCCTCAGCCTGGCCGCACCTGGAATGTGTGTCCTTGAACAATGGAGAGGCCAAGCCTTAGTCTGCCCAGTTCCACCCATCTCCGTGGGTCCCATTCCAGGGAGGTAGCCCTTTCTGCCACCGCGTCCCCACTTTGCAAACCCACGGAGGGGTTCAGAAATTAGAGCTGAAATTCTGCGTATGTAAATTGTGGGATGAGTCAGAGGGTTGACTGGTGTGCATCTGGGCTGGTCGGGGGGGGGGGGTAGCTGGAGGAGGGGAGAGGTCCCGAATTGTTTCTAGTTAGCCCTGTGAAAACTGGCACGGCTAGACCTCTGGTGTCTTGTGGGAAGAAGAATGTGCTCTGACAAACTTGAGCCTTCCAGAAGTGGGCCTCAGGGAAGATGAGAAACAGACTGACAGCCAGTTCGAACATACCCCCTCCCTCCCTTACGCAGGCCCCTCAAGGCGGAGGCGGGTGGCCCCCGAGTCTGTGGTAGCTGGAAGAAGCAGGCGTTTCTCTGACCATATCACAGGATCTGATGGTGGGCAGGTGGGAGAAGGAGGGTGGTGAGCTTCTCTAAGTCCAAGGAGAGGACTGGGTGCGGGGCCTTTGCTGGAACACCTGAGGAGCGGGGAGAGGTTGCTCTCTCCTTCACGTGGCCCGAGCTCTTCTGCTCCAGGGAGGAGAGGGGTGGGGTGGGCTGCAGAAAGCTGAGTCCCACCGTTCTGCCAATGGGTCCTGATACAGGTCTTCTCACTCCATCACTGTCTTCTTTTTTTTTTTTTTTTGCGGTACGCGGGCCTCTCACTGTTGTGGCCTCTCCCGCTGCGGAGCACAGACTCCGGACGCGCAGGCTCAGCAGCCATGGCTCATGGGCCCAGCTGCTCCACGGCACGTGGGATCCTCCCAGACCGGGGCACTAACCCGCGTCCCCTGAATCGGCAGGTGGACTCTCAACCACTGCGCCACCAGGGAAGCCCTGTCTTCTTCTTTTTAAGAGAAGAGCCTAACGTTCTAAACTCTAGAAGACTCTGTCTCCACCAGAGTGAGCTGGCCACGGCCATCACCGCAGGGAGGCCCAGGCGTGAGTTCCTGGAAAGCTCAGACCTTGTCTCTGACAAACACCTTCACCACAACACAACACGTCAGGGAGCAGCGGGTCCTCCCCACTGCCGCACCCCGCCTCCAGGACGGAGAGCAAGCTGCTGCTTCCCAGGTGGAGGAACTGATCTTTCCCTTTCGCTTGTGTCACAGCCTGGTCTGGGGTGGATTTGGCCCCATTTAGAGAGTTTGTTGGGAGATCTTGAATCAATTTGGAATGTAGAATAGCCCAAGAAGATCTCAGTAGACTTGGATTTAATTTGGGGCCAATTGATTATCTTTTAAAGTACACATTTTAAAAAATTTATTTATTTTAATTAATTTATTTTTGGCCGCGTTGGGTCTTCGTTGCTGCACGTGGGCTTTCTCTAGTTGTGGCGAGTGGGGAGCTAGTCTTCATTGTGGCACATGGGCTTCTCACTATGGTGGCTTCTCTTGTCGGGGAGCAAGGGCTCTAGGCGTGCAGGCTTCAGCAGTTGTGGCACGCGGGCTCAGCAGTTGTGGCTCACGGGCTCTAGAGCGCAGGCTCAGTAGTTTTGGCACACGGGCTTAGTTGCTCTGCGACATGTGAGATCTTCCCGGACCAGGGCTCGGACCTGTGTCTCCAGCATTGGCAGGCGGATTCTTAAACACTGTGCCACCAGGGAAGTCCCCAAATACACATTTTTAATAAAGGCAGTTAGTTTCTGACATGTAATCTGACGTTCTACAAGTTAATGATAACAGTTAAAAGATCCCCAGAGAATTTTGCCTCCTGGACACTTCATTAGGTGAAATTTCATGAGGATTTTTGTGGCATTGGTGCACTGTGCAACATGCCATGTAAAGACTTAATAAGCCAGTCAACATTTTTACAATCTTTGATGACCGCTAAATGGCACACAAAAAATAATTTTGCCAGCAACAATGTTCTAATAAATGTGACTTTAGTAAAATAATAAGAATCAGCAAAAGCAAGAACTAGAGCTCTGAAAAGAAACACTTATTCTCTGGCCCTTTGTTTCTGAGGCTCCTGCTTCCGTACAGCCAGCCTGGCCTTGTGTATCTCACACACCCGCTGTGGGCCGAGCATCCCCGTGCTCGCAGCCGTGGAGTAGATCAGCACTCCCTGCCTGCCTCTCATGCAACACGCAGCCTCACCTATTTTACCACCGAAGTAGCTCTTGGCTGGGTCAGTTCTGCTCTTTACACACGGGCCTTAGAAAACTGGTTAATCCCTCCAGTGTGTTAGCTGTACTGCCCCCCCTCCTGATCGTCACCCTCTGGGCTCTCCTTAGGATGTAATCCAGGCCCCTTTGCGGGACACAGCAGCCCTCCAGGAGCAGCTGGGCCTCGCCCTGGTGGTGTTTGCATACCAACCCCGCTGAACCTCTGAGCTCTCCCCTCCTCAGCACTGCTCTTCTGTCTCTTGCTGATTCTTCTCAGCTCAGAGGCTATTGTCTCTGGGAATCCTTCCCAAACCCTCTCCCCAACAGCACTGGGTTTGGTGCCTCCCCACATGCTCTCTGGTACGCTGTGGATACCAGGCTGTATTTTTTATTGTGGTAAAATATATATAACATAAAATTTGCTATTTAAACGTGTCCAATTCAGGGCATTAAGTACTTTCACACTGTTGTACAGCCATTGTCACCATCCATCTTCAGAGCTTTTTCATCTTTCCCAATGGAAACTGTGCCCCTTAAACACTAACTCCCTCTTCCCCCTTCCCCCAGCCCCTGCCTGGCAACCACCATTCTGCTTTCTGTCTCTATGAATTTGTCTATTCTAGGTTCCTCATATAAATGGAATCATGCAATGGTTGTACTTTTGTGTCTGACTTGTTTCTGTTAGCATGATATCTTCAAGGTTCATTCATTTTGTATGTAGCATGTGTATTAAGCCTTCCTTTTTAAGGCTCAGTAATATTCCATTGCATGTGTATATCACATTATGTTTAACCATTCATCTGATGGACATTTGGGTTGTTTCCACCTTTTGGCTATTGTGAATAATCTGGCTATGAACACCAGTGTACAAATATCTGTTCAAGTCCTGGCTTTGAATTCTTTTGGGTAAATACCCAGGAGTGTACATGCTGGATAATATGGTAGTTCTATGTTTAATTTTTTTTGAAGAGCTTCCATACTGTTTTCCACAGTGGCTGCACTATTTTACATTCTTACCAGCAATGCACAAGGGCTCTAATTTCTCTACATCTTACCCAACACTCGTTTTCTGTTTTTTGAAGGGTATGAAATGGTATCTCACTGTGGCTTTGATTTGACCAATATTTTGGCAACATTGCGGTTGCTTCTTTGATGATGTATGTAGCACAGCAGACAGAAGGCTTTGGGAGGTGTGTCCAGGTGTCTTTTCAGGTCTTAGCATCCCAGCTTTTCCCTGTGAGGCAGGCATCGTCCATGGGAGCTGACGGGCCTGGGTGTGGTCCTTCAGTGGCTGCCCTGGGAGCAGGGGCCAATTCTTTGCACCTCTTTCCCAGTGTGGTCATTTGCCTTTGGGGGATCTTTACTCCACCCTTGCACTTAAGGGAGACCTGGCCCTGCCACCCCATAGCCCACAAGACAACATGTGACAGGGAGCTGCTGTCACACCTAGACAGAGACAGGCAGCTCAGCCAAACACATTTGCAAGTGACAGTAGCCCACGGTTTTAGGGAACTCCAAACTGTGCTCATTTCCTCATACAAAATCTACTCGAAATTTGTTTGAATCTTCTGAAAAGAAATGCCCATTTGAGAACTTGCCCATTTGAGCAGCTTTTTAATTTACGAGCCCTTTGGATGTGTGTCACCTCAGTCAAAGTTGGCAGAGGGAGGTGAGCAGGGCGAGTGGCCAACCGTTTGAGTGACCACACAGCTGCACCTGGCCAGTTGGTAGCACGGGTCAGAGGGTGGCCAGGGCCAGGCAACCAGCTCTGCCCTCATTCCTGAACCTGCCCATATGGTCTTGAGAAGGGTAGTGGGGTCTTTTTCTAAAGACTAGCACAGCCCACAGCGTGTAAACGCTCACCCGCTGGGGTGTCCGTGTGGCTGCCGCACTGAGGGCACGGAGTGTGCTGTGAGCCTGGCCCTCCGGCTACCGCCCGCCCTCTACAGTGCATGGCCCCTTCCCCAGAATCCTCTGAGGTCTCTCAAAGTCAAGGTCACTGACGTGAGGAGTCAGATCCAGGACTAGAACCCAGGTCCCAGGCTCCCAGTCCAGCCGCTCCAACATCTATGGGCCTTGCCAGCCCACAGCCACCTGGGCCTCCCCCTGGGGATGGGCGTGAGTCTGCCAGCACCACAGCCCCGTCTCTGAGTGTTGGACATGGGGCAGTGTTGGTGGGAGGGCTCCTGAGTGTGGTGAGGAGTGGCTCTTTCTCAGCAGGAACATTTCACAGCTTTGTGCTTCCAGACTAAAGTGACGATCCTGAGAATCAGGCCCTTGCAGCATCACTGAGGCACACCAGCCTTCCCACAAAGGGGCAGGCACAGCCATCAGCCATGCTGACTAACCAGCATGTCCAACTTTTCATGCCTGCTCCCCTTTCTGGAACCATAGCCTTCTAGCACTTTAATGACCCATAGGGACTCTTCCTATCCTGCCTAAAGGGAAACTGAGGCTCAGAGAGGTTCAGAAACTTGCTCAAGACCATACAGCTACCTGGGGCTAAAACCAATTTTTCTTTCTTTAAAAAAAAAAAAAACCTCTGTTGAGATATGATTGACATGTAAAAAGCTCTACATAGTAATGTATAAAACTTAACGAATTTGAGGATGAATATACCCATGAAACCCACCATCATCAAAGCCACAGACATATCCATTACACCCCAAAGTTTCCTCCTGCCCCTTTATTAGTGTTGTGTGTGTTAAGAACACTTAAGTTTTACCCTCTTAGTAGATTTTGAGTATACAGCGCAGTATTGTTATCTAGAGGCGCTATGCTGTCTAGTAGATCTCCAGAACTTATCTAACATAACTGAAACCTTATACCCTTGACCATCACCTCCCCAGTTACCCCTCCCCCAAGCCCCTGGCGATCACCATTCTACTCTCTGCTTCTTTGTGTTTGACTGTTTTAGATTCCACATATAAGTGAGATCATACAGTATTTGTCTTTCTGTGTCTGGCTTATTTCACCAAAGCCAATTTCTTGACTCTTTATACCATGTGTTTGTTTCATCTCTTTGTCTCGGATTTCAGCAAAACTCCCAGCAGCCAGCCCCTTTCCAGGATACCTCTACCTGGGAGGAAGTTCCCAGCCACTTACAGAGGTCAGAGGGCTCATGTGTTTGAATGTAACTAGGGATGGGTAGAGGAATCTCCCCAGGCCTGGCTCCTGCATCCCTGAAAAATGTGTGTTGTGTCTTTTCAAAACTGCCATTTCAGATTCGATTTCATTAAGGACTTTGAGTCAGGCACATATGGGTTCAAATACCAGCTCTGCCCCAGATCAGCCACTTATGTGGGCCAATAACCCCTGTGAACAGGACAAAATGTACGTCACAGCCTTGGCAGTGTCTGCCTGTGCAGTAAATAGAAGCTTAAAAATTCTGGCGCTGGAACTTGGATCTCTACAGTAAAGCGTGTAAGTCAGAGAAAGCCCCAATACACAAGCAAGGAGAGGCGTCAGGGAAGGTGGGGTGGGCCCTAGTGTGATGGGCCTGACTTTTGCAGGCCTAGGGCAATGGCTGTGGACCAAAGAAATAAGAAGTGAGAGAGACATTGTTACATTTTGGCTATATATTTTTATGAAAAAATATTTTTAATTTAAAAGTTTTCACTGTTGCTTCATTTCAAAAGTATCTTGTGTTCATTATAGAAAAATTAGAAAGTACACTGAGGCAAGCACACACACACAAAGATCATCACAATCCCGTCACCCTGAGAGAACCATGGTCTTCCAGAGTTTTTCTCTGTATATTCCATCAGGCCGCATACATTTTATAAATGAGGGATCATATTCTTCTCCAAACTACTAGTTTTTGTTTGTTTGTTTGTTTTGCGGTACGCGGGCCTCTCACTGTTGTGGCCTCTCCCGTTGCGGAGCACAGGCTCCGGACGCGCAGGCTCAGCGGCCATGGCTCACGGGCCCAGCCGCTCCACGGCATGTGGGATCTTCCCGGACCGGGGCACGAACCCACGTCCCGTGCATCGGCAGGCGGACTCTCTACCACTGTGCCACCAGGGAAGCCCTACTAGTTATTTTTTGACTCTACAAGATGTTACAGCTGTCTTTGCATGTCAGTAAGACTACCTCCCCACTCTAATTCTAAGAGGCACCTTCTATTTACCCATGTGGTTAGACCACTCTCTATCCAAACCCTGAATTGAAAGGTGGGACAGCGGGTGTGGAGTGGGAGGGTGAAGGTACAGAGGGACACTCCCAAACGTCTGGGGCTGGCCGTTGGCCTGGGTGCACACAGCTCCCCTGCACACGGCTGGTGTCAGGTCTGGATGACCTCAGCCAGACAGGCGTCTTGGCCCACTTTGCCAAGGGGCCCCCTGATCGATGGGGGAGCCCCCTAGGCCAGTGGTTTTTAAACATGTCCTACACAGGCACTAGTATAGAGGACAGGAGATGCTGGGGCCAGGCTGGACAAGCACGTGTGTCTGTGGGAGGTTAGGGGACGATAGGAGGGCAGATCCCTCCCCAGCCCCACCGTCCAGGGTAGCCCGGAACTCAACAGCACTGGGCAGAGTCTAGTGTGATGGACATATCCCGTCCACGGCCCTCACTTTTCCTCTCTGTGGGACTCTGAGGCCCACCCAGCTCAGAGCTCTGCCACCTCTGGGAGGGCCACAAATGAGAGTGAAACGGGACTCCAAGGAGAGGGATCAGTGATGTTAGCGGTTTCCATTGGCTTCTACAAGGCTGGAAAAGAAGGTATCTCATGGAAAGAAGCCCTCAGGAGCCGTCAAGGCCCCGGAGAGCTGACAGTGCTCTTTGTTTAGTGTGAGCCAAATGGGAAACAGTGGCATGGGAGGGGCAGTCCAGCCTGGCCAGGTCCCCAAAGCCATAGGCACTGGTGCCCACAGGCCACACTGCGGCCTCTGGGGCCCTCACAGAAGGTACAGCCTAGCTCCTGTGGGTGCAGCCTCGCCCCCCATCTGTAACAGGAGGGTTTAAACCAGAGGGTCTCAAAGTCCCTTCAGCTTCCCAGCTTCTTGATCCTTGGGAGCTGCCAGGTTGGGTAAGCACGTTCAATGCCTTTGACAACAGGGCTCTTTAGCGTGACCCAATGCCGGGTTCATCTAGGAGTGAGGGCTCTGGGGGTCATGACCCCCGGCGAGCATCCCAGGCTGGGGGTGACACCATCTTCTGTGGGACAGAATGACCTCTGTCCTGCTAAAGTGAACCACACCTTGGGGGCCCGAGCCTGAGGCTGCGCACAGGGACGCTGAAGGCCGACAAGCCTGGGTGTTGACCTTGGCTCCCTCTTTCCCAGGGAGGAAGGTACTGATCCCTGCATGCCCAGCCCCCCACCTGTACCCAGAGAGGAGAAGGAATGGATCCCCGGGAGACGAGGATGGCTCTCACACCCGACAAGGGCTGCGCCACCTCAGGGCAGGGAGCCCACCCTCTCCCCTCCACTCCAGAAGGCCTGAGAGAAAGTCCGGGTCTCGAAGCCAGCTGATGCGGCCAGGACTCCAGGGTGGGGGTGACCGGCGCCCTCTGTCTCATTGCAGGAAACAGCAGCCGCCTCCAGACTGAGCTCTGTCAGAAACACTGGCAGGGCCTGCCCCCCAGCAGGTGCCACAGCAGCACCCAGGACTCCCGGAAGGAGACCAGCAGCATGTGGGGTCTGATGGTGGTGGCCCAGCTGCTGGCAGGCATCGGCACGGTGCCCATCCAGCCGTTCGGGATCTCCTATGTGGACGACTTCTCGGAGCCCAACAACTCGCCCCTGTACATCTGTGAGTCGGGCTTGAAGAGGGCTGCGGGATGGGGGCGGGTCCTGACATGGCCCAGCCAATGCGTGCAGAGGTCTGGGGATCTGACACACCTGGTTTGAGTCCCAGCCCAGGCCCCAGCTCCTCACCAACAGGATGGGGCCCACAGTCTCTGTGCACTGGGGACGTAGGAGTACCTGAGGTGATGTATGTGAGCCCTTGGTCCCAGGGCAGGCACCGGGCAGCTCCTCGACCAGCAGTAGCTACTGCGTCTGTCACGTCTGGGCACAGGCTGGGCACACATGTTCTCTGAGCCATCCACTTAGGGAGAAGTTTGGCCTCAAAGAAGCATATGCAAAGCAGATAGCACATGACCATCTGACTGACCAAATCCTTCCCTTAGAAAAAGCCACACTGAGCATCCTCAGGGCCCACGGCCCAGACCAGACAGACCACACCCACAGGCTCTGTGGCCCACAAGCTCCCCCAGGGCTGCCACTGCCACACTGTACCTGCAAGGAGATTTGCCCACCAGCACGCACCTGGGCCAGCATCTGTAAATGCCGAGGAGGCCGCTTCTGTCCCAGCAAGCGGATCTCTCTGGCATCTGGCTGGAGGAGAAACAACTTTGGTTCCGCACATCTCAGGATCTTGAGTGCCTGTAGTAAATGCCACAGGTGTGGACCTGTCAGGGCCAGGGGACAGATGGGGTGATGTCTCAGGAAGCCCTCAGCAAGGGAGAGAGCCCGAGGCTGCCACCCTCTCAATCCCTCTCAGCCTCCTTTCCTCCTCCCCTTTCCAGCCATCTTATTTGCCATCTCTGTATTCGGACCGGCTTTCGGGTACCTGCTGGGCTCGGTCATGCTACAGATCTTTGTGGACTACGGCAGAGTGGACACAGGTGAGTGTGTGCCAGGACCACAACCCCCAGCCAGTCAGGACAAGGATGAAGCTTGAACTTTAAATGCTCACGGCCCCCTCGCCACCCACTCCCTCCCTCCCTCCTGTAGTCAGCGGACAGGTGGGCCTCCTCTCTCCAGCGGGTGGGGGTGGGCAAGGGGGATGCGCTGCTGAAGAAAGCACACTTTCTGCAGCGGGAAACCTTGAGACCTAGGGCAGGGCCTCAGGTGTTGCCACCACAGCTGCCTGTCTTGGTGGTGGTATTAAAAAGAGCTCTATGATTCTTTGATTCTAAGATGGTTTTGACTGCTTAAAAAAATATTGGTAAGAGCTCTTTTGGGGAAAAGAAGAAGCACTACATAGAGTACACACATGGATTATGACTCCCATCCAGAGGGGTGTAACATCGTGTTTAACCATGTGGGCACAGGTAGTAGAGAGCCTGTGTCTAATCCTGGTTCCACCTCCTCTACTGGCTGAGTGATCTTGGGCAAGTACCTTCATCCTTGCTGTGCCTCAGTTTCCTCATCTGTAAAAAGGGGCTAATGATAGGGAAATAGAGATGTTGCAGTGTTTAGAACATGCCTGATATATATTGAGGTTGACAGGAGTGAGCTCTTTAAAAAGTGATCTGGATGAAGCCACTGTGTATCTTAGGATGAGAAAGTACAGTCCATAGACAGGAGCACACGTACTGAGTTAACCGTTCAGGGAGCCGACCCCAGGATGGACCCTGCAAGGGCATATGGTTATTGTGAGGTTGCCTTACACACCCCAGCCTCCCACAAGGCAGGGAAGGCTGGCAGTGTAACAGAGGGACAGACAAAGTACTTGATGAGGTGATGAGGGAGGGCCTCCCAGGGAGGGAGGTGAGGTCTGCATCCCATGTGGGTGGAATTACACAGGTGGTGATGGGAGAGGCCTTCCCAGTGGAGGAAACCATCCGGGCAGAGCCAAGGGGGGCAATGCGTGGGGCGTGTGTGGGTGATATGTAAGTTCCCACAGGCCAGATGTGGCTGGAAGGCAGGTCCAAGCCAGACCTTCAGGAATAACACCCCACCCCCACCCCCCAGTGCCCAGCACCCAGATCAGAACCTGCCTGTCTCACAAAGAATGTGGGCAGGCCTTAACCCAGTCATGCTGCCACAGCCCATAGACTCCTGTCCCTGGAACTGTCTGACCACAAGGTCATCTGCTCAGGGTCATCCACCTGTACTTCAAATGAAAGGGCAAAGCTAACAGAGCTGTCTGCTCAGGGTCAAGCCATCTTTGCCCTTCACTGGCACTTCCTGAGTTGGGTCCTGGCTCTTCCTTGCCCAAAGAGACTAGCAACTGAGCTCCTAGGCCACCAGGGACAGTGCCCAGGACAGTGTTGGGCTGAGGGCTGTTCTGCTATCTTCTCCCTCCTTCCATGCCCATGTAGTTTCTTTACAGAGAGAAACACAGTGGCAGACCCTTAGACGTGGATGGGAGACTACAAAGAAGAATGCATCTCCTTCAGAGGCCTGGTAGCCTACTCTGTTGGTGGTTGTTTTTTTGAGCATCTAAGGATTATGAGGCCTCCTTTCTTAGGGATCAATAAAGTTGGGAGGCAGTAGCATCCAGTGATTAAGAGTGCAGGTTTGGAAACCAAGAATACATGCGTGGGTTTGAAAATTGACCAATGAAATGGCGCTTGCAGGCCAAAGTTAACCTCACTGATCCTCCCAGTGGCCTCCGTTCTCTGAGAAGACCAGAGTGGCCTGGAGAGAGAACGCCAACTGGATGAAGATGCTAGCTCACAGCTTACCTCTTCTGCATCATGGGAAGAAAGTTCCCCCGATCAGTAAGGTGAGATCATACATTCATCCAACAAACACTTGTGTCCTTTGTTTTCTCTTCAGCTGCAGTTAACTTGAGCCCCGGAGACCCCCGATGGATAGGAGCCTGGTGGCTGGGTCTGCTCATTTCCTCAGCCTGCCTGGTTGTTACCTCTTTCCCCTTTTTTTTCTTTCCTCGAGCAATGCCCAGAGGAATGGAGGTAAGCTTCTGAGAACCCACAATTCTACCTATTATGAGAGTTTCATAAGAGTAGGTAGAGGTAGAAAATAAACAGAGCTGAGAAGTTGCAGCAGGTTAAGTAAATTCTGGGTGAAATCTAAACAAGTTTCATGATACAGGACTTCTGAGAGACTTTGGGAGGTGAGAGTGCTTGTGAATTTCCAAAAGATGGTATCTCATCAGTGTTCCCTTACCGTGTTAGCATCTCAGAGATTAGGAGGGCTCCAGGGAATGTAGTTTGGGGAAACACTGAGTTCATCTAAAGTGGGATAAAGAATTAAGAGCCAATAAAAGCTGCATATGTGACCTGGAGCAGTTGACTTTTGCATGTGATAGGGCCGGTCGTGTCTAATCCTAAAGGACTGAGTAAGAAGGGGATTCCTAGCGCTGCAGAGCGTGAGGGTGAGCTGTGAGTGGAGCATACTTTGAGCCGACTGCCCTGCCCTGCATCTTCCAGTCATATCTGTTGGGGAAAGAAATCAGGGAAGGATGAGAATGGAAAACAGTGGGGAGAAGTCTGGGTGGGGGCCTTGACCTTAGACTGAAGGTTCTAAAACTTGTTCTGATTCCATGAAATTCTGAGTAACTGGTGCCCACTCAGGTGACAACATGGCAGCTGGGTCAAGGTTGAGGTTGGAGAGTTGGGAAGGAATGAAGGCTGGAGATCTGATGAGGCCAGTGTAGAGATGGGGGATGCAGCTGAGGACCAAGGCCATGGCTGCCGGACAGATGAGGCAAGGGCAGGGGTAGATGTCCTCGGAGGGGGTGCCGAGAAGGACTCAGCAGTGAGCTGAGAGGGGCAAAATTTTGTGCTGAGGTTCAGAGCCAGAGGCAGAGCTGGACGTCTGGCAATGAGGTGTGTGAGATCTAGGCCCAGCCTGGAGGAGGGGCGAGGGTAGAGGGGCCTCCGCTTGTCTTGAGGAAGAATTTCAGAGGTTGGCAGCACATCAGGGTGGTTTTGGGGGAAGGCAAATCTGAATCCAGCTCTGCTACTTGTCAACTAGCTGAGGGATCCTAGGCAAGTGTCCTTGCTCCTAAGTCTCCTCCGCTTTAAAATACTGGAGATAGAGTCCCTATCTTGGGAGGAGGTTGTGAGGAATGGGAGGTTGCACGCAGAGCGCTGGGTGTGGTGCCCACCGTGGAGAAAGCACTAGATGAATGGGAGCTCCTAGGCCTGCTGACGAGTCCCTGGGGGATCCTAATGGTGTCAGAGCTCAGGGGCCTTGTGTCTGTGTGGTGGTTCAGAGCTGGGGGCCTCAGGCTGCAGCTAACAAGTTCAGAAGTGGAAGGCAAGTTCAATGAGGAGGTCTGCACAGAAAGTGCAGGCTGAGAGCCAGGTCAGAGCCTTGAACAGGACCCAAGTTTGGGCCCAGAAGAAAGAAGGGACTCCGTAGAGGAGACAGAAAGAGAGAGCTGGAAAACAGAGGTCATTCTAGACCAGAGCGTCCCAGAAGCCCACAGCCCCTGGAATCCGAGGACAGGAAAGAAGTGTAGCCATGACAGACAGACGAGGGGTGAGATCCACTCAGATGCCTTTTGGCATCAGCCAGCTGTTAGATATGAAATAATGTGCCCAGGTATGAAATAATATCTTGGGAGGCCCTGGCATGGATGCGTTCTGGTCGGTGGCCAAGCACCGGGCTCACCGACACACAGATGATGATGGCTTTGGACGCCCTCCCACCCACACTCGGGGTGGCTGACCACTGCCCAGCCCTGAGCCACTGAGACCAGAAGGATCAAGGGCCCAGGGAAGGTGGCTGCAGGGAACCTGGGTCATTAACCCTCACCCCCTTCGCTGCCTTCAGAGGACTCCTACCATAGCGGATGAGGCAAGGAAGATGGAAGAGGCCAAGTCAAGAAGCTCCCTGGTGGATTTCGTTAAACGTAACTGAGTGACCCGGCAGCCCTGGGAGGGCTGGCTTGGGGTGGGGGCGGTCCAGGGTAGCCCAGCCCAAGTGGTGTTAGGTGTGGTGAGGGGCACTAAAAGCAGGTGGTCTAAAATTGGCCAACCCCTCACGAGGGGCTCTGCCAGGGGCCCTGGTGACTGCTGCTGTGCAGATAGCAGGAGACCCAAACTCCGCCCCACCCACACCGCCTGGCCCACGTTCTCCTCTCCCCTCCCTTCCCATGGATGCGGCCATCATGTACAATCACCCTCCGCCTGACTTCTTCCAGGCCTGTCCTCCTTTCATTCAGCCCATGAGCATGTTGAGTGGAGTCCGAGTGGCTGTGTGCCCCCAACAGGCCACTGAACAGCTCGGGGCCTGGATTCTGCCCTGAGGAAGAGAGAGGAGCTGCCTGGAGGGGGGCCGGGGGGAGGAAGGGCAGTGGCCGGTGTCGCGGACCCTGTGACCGCTGCCCGGAGGCCCGGCCCTGATGGCAGCCTGTTGGCAGGGTTCCCCCGCATCTTCCTGAGCCTCCTGATGAGCCCGCTCTTCATGCTGGTGGTCCTGGCCCAGTGCACCTTCTCCTCCGTCATTGCCGGCCTCTCCACCTTCCTCAACAAGTTCCTGGAGAAGCAGTACGGCGCCTCCGCGGCCTATGCCAACTTCCTTATCGGTGAGTCCCCCGGGTGCTGCCGCAGCTGGGCCCTCCCGCCACCCACCCAGGGCCAGGAGCCCCCAGACCGGACACAGGCAGGAGCCAGAGGGTTCTTGCCTGAGAGAAAGAATTTTAAGGACATTCTTCCAGGTTGCCAGTCTAGGTTGGCATTGTTCCACGTTGGCAGATTTCTTAGGCCCCTATCATTCCAGACAGGAGTGGGCGGAGGCTGGGGGATGACTTCCACCCTGTCAGAGGGGCTGAAAGCCTGACTGCCTCCCAAAGGCCCTGACATCATCAGAGGAGACAAAGGAAAGAGAGAGGATTGAACTGGGGGCTGGGCAAGATGCCTCTGGGTTTTTTCCTTCTTCTCCAATGACTTGAAGACATTCACCTGGATAAGGAGTATGGGGCCCAGTGATTCTCCATCCCCGCTGCACTTTAGGCTCCCCTGGAGAGCTTTAAGACATACGGACGCCCAGGCCCCACCCTCTATCAATGAAAGCAGAATGTCCAGCATCCAGCATCGGTGTTTTTTGCAGCTGAGGGTGAGAAGCACTGATGTGGTCCCACCAAGTACCCAAGGGAATTATGGGGCCCAATTCACAGGTGAGCTTGACCATGTGGAAGTGGCAAGGTGGTCAGGGCGTGACCCCTGGCCTCCTGTGTGGCTCTTGGCTGTGACTTCACGCCTCTAGCCTTCGGCCTCTGACTAGCACATCAGGCAGGGAGCGCCACCAGTGCCTTGCTAACCCCATGTGATCATAGTTCAAGGACGGGCCAGGTAATGAAAGGCGCTTAATAAGTGCACATTTAACCCACATCCCTCTGGCTGCAAGGGCCCCACTTCTGTCTTTATTCTTGGCACAGGCAGGGCAGTCTGCCATGTCAAGATAACTCTGCAGTAAATGCTCAATTAATGTCGTTTATTACTATTGCAATTAATCATATTGAATGTCGCTTCAGGAAGCCATGCCCCCTTCTCTGTGGTCCAGCTCAGTGTGCGGCCCACACACACTGCGAGGCCTGTGCACCCAGACCAGCTTCTCTCCGTCTGTAGGTGCTGTGAACCTCCCTGCTGCGGCCTTGGGGATGCTGTTTGGAGGAATCCTCATGAAGCGTTTTGTTTTCTCTCTGCAAACCATTCCCCGCGTGGCTGCCACCATCATCACCATCTCCATGATCCTCTGTGCCCCTCTGTTCTTCATGGGCTGCTCCACCCCAGTCGTGGCAGAGGTCAACCCCCGCAGGTAGTGGGAATGAGGCTGGGGCCAGAGCCTGTCTGTGGCTGCCACACGTCTCCCTTTCTGCTTCGTCAACTGTCCTCTCTCCTTTTCCCTTGCTGATCTAATCTCTTATGTGGCAACTGAGAAAATCAGATCTTGAATAGTGTGCTCAATTATGAGAAGAAATCAGAGGGTCCTAGTGGGGCACCAGCAATCAGGGTTAGGGTTCGGTTTTTTAAGAAGCACCAAAAACTAATTAGTTTGGTTTCAGGATGAATCTGTAGTGCTGTGAGCCTCAGGAACCAGGAAATAGCTACCTTTAGCATCCACTCTGTACCGGCTAAAATTACAGAGTCTTATTGAGCTGCCAGAGAAAGATGAGAGACGGAGACCTGCAAAGATCTGAGAAAGAACAAGGAAGGTGATGGCAGACTTGAAAAATTAGGGCAGGTGAGGAAGAGGGCAGGTAAAGTACACCTGTCGGTTTGCATAAAGCAACATGGTTTTAAGTTCTAAGTCTGGCTTCATGTACAGGAAGGGCTTTGAGGCCCATGAGGGAGTGTGCTGAGCAAGGAGCCGTTACTTTTTTCCTGGGAGCCACCTTTCAACAGCTCTTCTTTAAGATTTTGCCCGGTGAGGTTGCAATACTTGGAGATGCCATACTTTTCAGCCTTGGTGTTTTCTCTTTCTCTTTGCAAGAAACTCTCCTGTCTCTGGTGGGTATGAGGGAAGGGAGTGTCACTCAGGATGGGACCCCCCCACCCCCTGGTTTGTCCTGGTCTTCTGGCTGTGGATTGAGAGAGACCAAGAAGGCTTTCACTGGGAGTTTAGCACGGGGCTTTGTCATCAGACCAGGTCCTAGTTCTGGCACTGTTCTTTACTGGTTGGGGAAAGTTACTTATCTAATCTTCAGGTTCCTCATCCACAAAAGGAGCACCCCTAATACTGCGATGGCTGGCACGCATGAAAAGCCCTCGGGCACAGTGCCTGCAGCATGAGAGATGCCCATTAACTAGGATTAGTATAATTATTTTAGCAAAGCTCTGAACTGTGGTTTATCGGCCCCAATCCCCACCCTCCCCTAAGAAGATCAGGAATATCAGATATGGTAAGATTGGTGAGATCAGCCAGTGAAATCCCTTGGTTGAAGCTCAGGGGAATGGAGTAACCTGGGTGATGGCTACATAGACCCAGAGACGGGAGCCATCTAGACCCTGGATTGCCTCAAGGGGCCTCAGCCCGAGCTCAGATGAAAGAGAAGGGAAGGGAAATTATTGCCTGTGACTCTCCCATAGCATCTGCCATCTCTCTCATCAGAGTCCTGACTGGTTGGCTGTCTCGACCCCTTCCGAAGTGGGGGATTTGCCAACCAAGCATTTCCAACGACTAGTAGTTTGGGATCCTACTAGCAGAAGAAGTAGAGGTGCCATGAGCACTGGCCAAATTCACTGTTGGCTCCAATAGACATAATTCAGATCCCTGGTGGCACTGGCCCAAGATAAACAGAGGCGCACAGGCACACCAACCAGGCGGGGAACACACGCTGGGCTGGAGTGGAGAGGTTTTCCTTTGGTCTTGCTTTGTTTGATTCCCGTTTCCTGTTTTGCTGGCAGCACATCAAGTTCTATACATCCACAGCCTCCCGCCTGCCGCAGGGACTGCTCGTGCCCAGACTCCATCTTCCACCCGGTCTGTGGAGACGATGGGGTTGAGTACCTCTCCCCTTGCCATGCTGGCTGCAGTGAAATCAACGTCAGCTCTGTAGTCTCCAAGCAACCGGTAAGGGCCGGAGGGGCCCCGGGCCACTGCCGAGTGTGTGCCCCTGCAGCTTGCTCCTCCACTCGGGATGGGCAGGGCTGCACCCCACTCATTCCCAGCATCCTGGCCTCTGGGCCACACCCACCCTCTCTCCACCTCCCCTTCCCTAGGGTCATGACCAGATGTCTACAGCCTAAAGTCAATTAAAGATTGGCCGATGTCCAACAAATTCACATTCCTGAGGCCTAACAATGCTCAGACCAGAAACAAGCCAGAGCATTCCTTCAGCTGAGGACTGCCAGTCTCACCCTGAAGGATCCTGATGGGCCTGTCTGTGTCCTGGCACTGTTGCAAGGCCACATGGACTGGCCCAGATAAATCGAGGGCAGAGGGCCTCTGTGATGTGGACCTGGAAGCTTAGAGCCAGAAGTGGTGATAGAGGTCATTTGGTTCAATCCCTCTCGACACTCACCTATGGCCACACAACTGGCTTGAAGTCTGCAGCTATTTAGGAGCAGATCTGAGACTAGAACTCAGGGTGCTGCCTCAGCCTGGGGCATGTCTGTGCAAGGCCAGGTATCTCCCGGCCACAGCCTCCCACTCAGGTAGCCCACACTCACCAGGCTAACTTGGTGAGGTCCTGGCCAGCCCTCAGAGCACTACGGCTCCCAGCCCCCCAGGACCAGACAGCAGCAAACCAAGTCCAGTCGTTTGTGCGGTTATTCAGCAAATACTTAGTAAACACCAGACACAGCCACGGGTGCTAAGTATTCAGGGGGGAACCCATCAGCCCAGGTCCCTGCCCTCATGAGTTTGTATTCTACCAAATAAATGCACAAGGGAGTTTTAGAAAGTAACCCATGCCATGAAGAGACTTGATGGGTCAGAGAATGCCTGGGGGCCTCCCTGAGGAGGTGACATGAGAACTGAACCACCAGAAGAAGAAAACACTATGAAGACCTGGGAGTGAAAGGAACAGAATGAACGCAGCTGCAAGGCCCCAGGGCATGAATGAGCTGGCACAGGAGAAAAGAGAGAAGGCCAGGGCTGCCAGGGAGTGAGGAGAAGTGTCATACCCAGCTCAGCCAGGGAGCAGGCAGGGGTCAGGTTAGGATTTGGATGTTCTTTTTCCTAAGAGCACTGGGAAGTCTGTACAGTTCCCCTGAGGATGCCCTAAGGAGAGGATGCATCTTATTCCTTTAAGCCTGTGTGGAGGGCACAGGCAAGGCTACACCCATTTACCATCCTCCCCTGAGAGGACAGGACAAGGCTGCTTCCACAGCCAGCTCTGCGGACAGATGGTTCTCAGGCAGCAGGAGGACAAAGAACTTGGACAAGATGCTCTCTCAGTTGCCTTCTAGTTGGAGGAGCCTGTGGTGGCTTCTGTGGTTTTCTTATCTTTATTTACTTACCTCTGACTCATCTATTTCCAGAAATAATCTTGACAGGTTTCCAGTAACAGCACAAGCACATCAAGACCAAAAACCATTAGCATAATATCAAGAAAAAATAGCAAATTATAAGGAAAACTATCTATGTTTAAAAAAATCCAGACTGAGGGAGGTAGCAGCAACACTGTATATAACTTAACTATGAGCTTCCTAGCAGCCAAAGTAAAAAGGGTACATAGTTCCAATGCCTGGTAGAAGGAAGCATACCAGTTCATTAGTTCTAATCTTGCCCCTATAACTGCTTTGACACTTACAGTAATTGGACCATAGGCTGGTCTATCAGACAGTGTGAGAGAAAAGGTGAAGGCCACCTGACAGGCAGTGGCCACCAAGGAGAGCTATACAACAGTGTTGAGCCGTATGGATTCGCAGACTTGAGACAGAGACCTTTGCAGACAGGAAGAATTCCTCTCAGGCAGAAAGTACAGTAGATTCCTCTGGGTTCCCACTGCTACCTCCTCCTATTTTTATCTTCCTTTAACGTCCCTGAAGTAAACACACAAACAGCAAAAACAGCAACCCAGGGGCTTCCCTGGTGGCGCAGTGGTTGAGAGTCCGCCTGCTGATGAAGGGGACGTGGGTTCGTGCCCCGGTCCGGGAGGATCCCGCATGCCGCGGAGCGGCTGGGTCCGTGAGCCATGTGAGCCATAGCCGCTGAGCCTGCGTGTCCGGAGCCTGTGCTCCGCAGCGGAAGAGGCTGCAACAGTGAGAGGCCCGCATAACGCAAAAAAAAAAAAAAAAAAAAAAAAAGCAACCCACAAAACCACTGCTGCTCCAGAGGAGGGCCCTCCCAGGCCCTGGTCCCCACTGGGTGGGCCGTGCCTGGCAGTGGAATCCTACATATCCCGATGCGGGTGTAACTGCGGGAAGAGCCCAGCCCACGCTGGACAACTGGTTTTGGTGAAGATGGTTTCTGTTGCCCAAATAGTGGTCAGAGGCAGGATCCATGGGGCACCTGAAACCCCCACCTGGTCTCCCGTCCAACCTCTGCATCCAGCATCACCAGCTCCCCAGGGAGGGCAGAGGAGCGAGAGCTGGAGCAGGCGTTTAAAAGTATGTGGAATCGAAATAATGACAGCAGGTTTCCCCCGTTCCCCTCCCTCTCCTTCCAAGACCTACTCGAACTGCAGCTGCGTGAGAGGAGGATCCGCTTCAGCAAAGACGGGCCCGTGCCCCATCCCCTGCGCCCACTTCCTGCTCCCGGCCATCTTCCTCATCTCCTTTGTGGCGCTCATAGCCTGCATCTCCCACAACCCTCTCTACATGATGGTGCTGCGGTGAGTGTGCCTCTCCTTCCCCACGCTTCCCTCACTTCGTGCCCAGCTGCCCCCTTCTCAGCTCTCCTGCCTTTCGTGCCCCTCAGTGTCCTTGGACGTTCTTGGGGTGATACAGGGAGATAATGCTGGTGCGCCAGTGGCGGGGGCTTCTGTGCCGGGCTTGTTGGGAGTCCCTCGCTGCAGCCTCACTCCGTGTCTCACGGGGTCCCTGTGCCTCCATCCCGCACAGGGAGGGCAGAGCCTGACGGCTGAGCCACATGACCAAGCCAGGCTGCCTGATTGCACGCCTGTAGATTCATTTATCTTCAAGTCCTAAAAGAACTGAGAGGGTGGAGGAGAATTCAGTTGGATACATAAAATCGGGGAAGGAAAATGAGGAAAGTTCCAGAGACAGAATGAGGGCCACAGAAAGGATGGAAATGAGAAAAGCGCAATGTGCTAGGAGCCAGGTCAGAAGGGAGCGGCTGGCCAGGTGGGAGGGGAGGACAGAGGTATCCTGTTACAACAGCACTGAGGTGCCCCTGAGGTGTGGACAGGGAGTGACCTCCCTTCACCTCATCCTCGGCGAAGGAGAAAATAAGGTTTCAACCAAGTGGGCATAATTCACCCCCTGTCTGCCTCCCTCGTGTCCTCATCCGTCTGGCAAGCAGAGAGGGAAAAACACAGGATCTGGAAGCCCAGGGCCAGGGTCAAAGGCCCACTTCTGCCATGTACTGGCTGAAAGTCCTTGGGTGTTGCCCACCTCACCGAGTCTCAGTTTCCTCGCGGATGAAAGGGGGTTAATGATATTGACCTCGAAGGATTGGTGTCAGGGTTATATGGTAAATTGCTTTGTAAATACAAGGTGCTCTGCATATTGATTAATTATCACTATTAACCAAATTATTGTTATTGCTGTTACTATTATCAGCTAGCTAGGTGGCAATGACCTAGTTTCCCCAGAAGACTAGGAGATGAGGAAGGGTCTGGGATTTTACCTTATTTACAAGTTAGCTTGCAAACTACCAAGCTCCTGTTTCTGTTACTGTTGCACAAGGATGCTGGCAGAGGCCGGGAGACTCCCGGGTCAAAGCCAAAGGACTTTGCTGCTCCCAGCACAGCAAGCAGTGTGAACCTCTGCTGCATCATTTGTCCATGCCCCCCAAGTCCTACTGGGTGACGTGGAGGGGCTCAGGTGTATGTTTCACCTGCAGCGGGTGTAGGGCGGTCACAGCTAAGGAACACTGAGCTTGGGAGAGCCACTGCTTATATAGACCAAGCCTGCTGCTGGTCTAGAAGATTTTACCTCATGCCTCAAGGATGCTCGTTGCAGCCACAACCCCGGGAAATGGCCCACGAAGCGAACAGTCAGGATCTTGCATTCTTAGCATACTCCGCAAGACTGTGTAGGGACGCTGGGAGCACCTTGCCTCCCAGCACCACCCTCTCCTCCACTGCTCCCCATCCGTGCATTCCAAGTACCCGTGCTTTCACCCAAGGCCCCTGAGTGGGCTTCCCTTCTTGCACCCCAAGTCAGATGGACCATGGTGGACCCAGTGATCCTGAGAAAGGTGTGTGGGTGGCCATGACGAGGAGAGGAAATAGGATAAGGAAGTCCCTGAGCAGCAGAGAAGGGCATCCCTGTTAGATCACCTCCCAGAGGGCTGTCAAGCCCCCGGGATGGGGAAGTAGTGGGGGCAAAGCACCATTTCAACCACAGGGTGGGCTTTTCTAGAAAATCTCTGGTCAGGGGCTGGAGTGAAATTGGAGAAGAGGCCCCAGTATCCCAAAATGATTTAAAGATAAATCCCACTGGGAAAGATGAAAGAATGGATGCTGTGTAGTATGGAGAAGGGGAGGCTTAACGATGGCATTGTAGGTGACCCAAACCTTATTTGTATCAGTCGTGGCCTCCAGCCAGGCATGGAAATACAGGCTGGGAGTGAAGGTTTGCCGAAAATGTATCAGGAAAGAGAGGTCAGAGAGCCAGCGTTAATTCGGGGCTGAAGGGGCAGAGAGTACAAGGAACTCAAAATCTCTATCAGAAGCCAAACTGGGGTTCCCAAGTCCCATTTAGCTGAGAATCCAGAGGAGTCTGCCCAGGGATAAGGACCAAGACACAGAAGCTTCTACTATGGATTGGACCACTGAAGGCATCTATGGGCAATTAAGGGAGTGTCCATGAGATTGAGATTTGAGGCACTTCCCACTTGGGGGATCCCAGTGGGTGCCTCCCTGCTGCTTCACCCCAGTGGGTATTCTGAGAAGCTGAAAGAAGGTCTCTTTCCAGTTTGCTAGCAGAACTATGGAGGTAAAACAAAACGTGTGCAGAGACCTGGGGATTACTTCTGAGTTTCCTCCCTTGCTGGCCCCTCAGCCCCCGAATGCTTTCCCCCAGCCAGCTCCCGCTCAGGAGTGTGTGCACTCAGGGCACAGGGGAGCCTGGTGCCCCAGCTGGCCCGCCCCTGGCCCCCCACCTCATGGAAGGGCGTGTCCTCGCTCTGCTCCACGCCCAGCCGGGATGACAGGGCCTGGCGGTACCTCCTCCAGACAGCCTGCCTCCTCTCTCTCTGAACCTCCTTCCTCAGCCAAGCACTTTTCTCCTCTTTAGAGAAGAAGGGTGGGAGCACGACTGGCTGCATAACTTTCAGGACCCAGTGCAAAATGGAAATGCAAGGCTCCTGGTTTGAAAAGTATTAAGCATTTCAAGCCAGCCACAGCAGAGCACTAAAGCAAACACGGGACCTTTCTGAGGGTGGGGCCCTGTGAGGCCACACAGGTCGCATGCCCACGAAGCGGCCCCGAGTAGAGGGTTCTTTTAGCTGCACACAGGAGCCGACAGCCCAGGGGCCCTAATTACACTTAGTATCAGGGCTGTCTTCTATTGCTGTAAACACCACAGGAGCTGTTCAGACCTGCGGCCATAAACACAGCCTTCAGTATCCTCTCCGCTCCCAGACGCTCTGCCCTTTGCTTCTTGAAGGGGGCTCTGGGCAGCCCAGAAAATCACAGAGACCAGTGGTTCTCAAACCTGAGTGTGCACAGAATCTCTTGGAGGGCTTCTTCCAACACAGATCGCTGGGCCCCATCCCCAGAGTGTCTGACTCTTCTTCTGAGGCGAGGCCTGAGAATCTGCCTTGCAAATAAGTTCCCAGGGGATACTGACGCTGCTGGTCCAGTGATCATGCTTTGAGAACCATTGAGAGGAGCAACGGGAGCTCGGGGCCCCGGGGAACCCAGCCAGGCCACGTGAGGGCAGGTTCCGACGCGCCCTGAGGCTGAGGCTGCCCCGGTGGGGGGAAGGCGCAGCCCTGAGCCCTCCCACTGCTGACTTCCTGTGTGCCTTTTCAGCGTGGTGAACCAGGAGGAAAAGTCATTTGCCATCGGAGTACAGTTCTTGCTGATGCGTCTGCTGGGTAAGTGTCAGAGATACCCCCCTCCTCGTGGCCCCAGATGACGGGGAATCAGAGGGCTGTGGGGTGCAGGGTGGGGACGGGGAGAGCCCCGTCTCATCTCTGTCGTAAAGAGAAGCTGTACACAATCAACACAACAGTAAATGCCAGATCCCACGTGGGCGGTTTCCCCATCACTCGAGGTTAGGAAACATTCCATCTATGGCATTAACACCAAATGAAAGTATGTAAGAAAAAGGAAAAGTGGACGCAGCTGAGAATGCCTAATAGAACATTGAAGGCAAGTATTTCTTCATCTCTCTCCAAGAATTCGCTGTAGGAACAAAACCTCGTGCTCCTGTCCCAACCAGAATGGCAGCGGAGCCCAGCCCTGGCTTCCTTTCCATTTGACAAAATACACTCCTCCTACCTCTATTTAGCAAAGTGGGGCCCTCTGCCGACCAACCCTGCCTGAAGCAGCCCAGAACCCAGGAGGAAGGGAACTGTGCACAGCAATCAGGACTGGCTACAGGAGGACGAGCTGCCTGCAGGCATCAGGGAACACCCAGCTTGCCCTGCAGGTCCTTTCCCAGACTGCTCACGCTGGACTGTCCCTTCTGGACACCTCCAAGCACTAGATAAACACAGGGCACTAATATGGAGACCCTTGCAGTGAAGGTACACCAAGTAAAGGGACTGATTCCAGGACGGATTCACACTAAGTAAAGGGACCAGATAAAATGACAGATTTGTTGAGGACCCGGGCGCATGCACCGCAGCGGGAATACAGTGACTGCAGTGGAGGGACTTCATCTGTGATCAGGGTGCGCTTTCTGACCTTAAACGCTGAAAATCCTGCAGAGCGCATGGTGCATTATTATCTGGGAGTCTGATCTGCACTTCACCCCGTAGCAGCTTCCGTGATCACACTGGGGTGTGTGGGTGATGTCTCTCCTGGGGGAGGTGTGGGGTGATGAGGAGTGAATCCGTTTTTTCAGTGGGATTTCTCGGTCTCTGGCCACTTGCTCCTCTCGCCCCAGAAGCCCCCCTTCAGACTCTGCTCCTCTGGCCTATATTACAAGCACAAAGGACACAGGACACTGAGATCTATCCTGCCCTGGTGGCAGAGGTATGGTCGTCACCACAGTGCCTTTCCATTTATAACTTATCATTTATAACTTGCTCTGAAACCTCCACTGGGAAGGAAACCTTACATTCCGCCCGGCCCAACAGCAGCCAGGATGGGCTCTGGAGAGCCCTGCCCTGCTTCTTCCAGCCACCATGAAAACAGCCCCTCTCCTGAGGCTCAAAGCACCTGCTGCCTTTGTTTTGTCATTTGAGCTCAGATAACTCAGTGTGGCCACCACAGATAGAAAACCCAGGCTGGAAGGATCCATTCATCACCTGAGAAGGCAATTCCACCCTGGGTAGAAAAAAGGACTTGGCAAGTTTCAAATTACCCACTGGGACTTGGCTGAAAATTTTTCTGGACTTTATTTCTATTCAGGGAACAGCATTCAGGAAGGTCAGTCCTTGTGTCCAGTTTCCATCCCCTGTTCACCTAGAGATTTGGGAGCCAGCAGGTCTGAATAGAGAGGCTGGTTCTTGAAGGTTCCCACCTCTGGGCAGAGCCAGAAGCAGAAGATTGCCTTTTTCTTTCCTCCAGAAGCAGCTTCCCACAGGGCCCAAAACAGAGTCTGAGAGGCTGTTCAGAGTGGTTCTGAGAATGGGGTGGCCTGGCCCAGGTGTGGATCCGGCCAAGCCCTTCCCCGGTCCAGTGACTGCCTGGATCTGTAGCTAAGGATGTGGGGCTCATCCGAGTATTCAGCAGCCGTAGGGCATGGCCCCTGCTGGACCACTTCTTGCCACTCAGCTGTGGGGAAGTTCAGGGGGCCTGGGAGGTTCTGAGCAGCCAGGGTATTGGGGGTCTGCTGGGGGTGTTGTCTAAACCAGCAGGGCAGCTTCGTGTAGTGGAAGAATGTGGGATCTGAACCTCCAAAAACTAGGGTGCAAAGTCCAGCCCTAACCCTGCTTGCCTATGCAAAGGTGAGCCAGCCAAGCCCACCTTCCTCCCCGTTAAAATGAGGACACCCACCCACCTCCGGGCTGCTGTGAGGACCCGAGGAGTTGGTGTCCTTGAGAGCCTCCTGCCACCCAGTGGAGCCTAGCAATCCCAAGTGTGGGAACTATGGTATCTGTCTGAGCAGGCCCACGGTGACATCTGCGACTCACTCTGCCCTGGAAGGATGGCTCAGGCCCCTTTTCTCTTCTAAGCCTCTGGTGAAAGAATAATTCAGGCTTCATGGAAAGCTCTTCTGCTTTCCAAAGTCACTGTGGTTCCCAGGGTGGGGCAGAGCCGTGCTCATGCCCGTGAGCCGTGCAGGGGCGCTGGGGGGCTCGCTCCCCACCCTGCCGGGTGCCTCTCCTGGCAGCTCCACGTGACCTGAGCTCTCTGAACTCTCTTCCCACTGATGCCAGCCTGGCTGCCGTCTCCAGCCCTCTACGGCCTCACCATCGACTACTCCTGCATCCGCTGGGGCGCGCAGTGCTCTGGAAGGCGAGGGGCCTGCATCTACTACGACAACGACGCTCTCCGAGACAGGTGAGGGCCCGCACGCCGTACCAGGCCCCAGGCCCAAGCAGAGGCCGTCATCTGCTCCGGTGGCAACTGTGAGGCTCTCAGGCCTCCGAGGGAGAGGGCAGGAGGGGAGCTGCCTTGGGCAGGGAGCGGGGCCACCGGTGACCAGCATTTCAGGGCCCATAGAGAGCCGTCCAAGACTCAGGGGCTGCTCTGTTGTGGCCCCCCTTCTGCGGTCCCCACTGACCCTCGGGGGGCGGGAACAACAGCAGAAAGAGGTTTTTCAAAGGGAGAGGCCGTGGCTGTGGGATGATGATGCCAGGCCAGCCTCCCACTGCTCAGAAAGAGGTGGCCCGTCACGGCTCCTGGCAGAGGCCAAGGGCAGGCGGCACCCAGCTGCAGCACCACTGAGTTTGGCACCTCTTCCAGCCATCTCACCTGCTGCCTCATCACACAGACAGAAACAGCAGGGAGAGTGGGCTTCAGGGGGCAGGACGGGATCTGGAAACGGCGTGGGAGTGGCATAGAAGGCCTGGAGAGGGGCAGACCAAGAGGCAACGGGAAGGTGCCCCCTCCTGGCTGTGCTGGGCAGCAGGACCCTCCAGGCGGCTGGGTCTGCAGTGTTTCTCTGGCCCTCCAGGGGTCGCCAGGGCAGGGACGAGAAGCAGTGGACTGGGAGTCCCACATCTACTCCCTGCCTACTCCCTGCGAGGCCTGTGGTCCTGGGGTTAAAAGGAATGAGGAGAGTGGCCCCACCTGGGTGGGCCCGGATCCTGCCCTGAGTGGTGAGGACACCTGGCCCGGGCCACTGTGATGCTGCCCACAGAGCCTCCACACCCCTCACAGGGCCTGTCTCCTGCCCCACAGGTACCTGGGCCTGCAGGTGGGCTACAAGGCTCTGGGCACGCTGCTGCTCCTCTACATCAGCTGGCGGGTGAAGAAAAACAAGGAGTACAACGTGCAGGAGAAGGCCGCCAGCCTCATCTGACAGGCGACCTCGGCCGCTGCTCTGCTCTCGAGAGCGGACCCTGCCCCGCACCTGCCCACATTTACTAACGTTAACACGGCGTCTCCTTTTCATTTCTTAAATAAGAGAGAAAACCCCACCACCATTTGCCTTCCCTGTCCCCGCCTCCCAGAGCACCCCAGGGTCCCTTGGGGCCGCTGTGCACCGGGCCGGGGGGGCACAGAGCTGGAGGGCTGGGTCTTCCCTGGCCCCTTGGGAGGGGCCCCCAGAGGCCCAGGCTCATCCTGCGCAGTAGGGATGCTCACTGAGGCAGCTCTGCGCCCCCAGCCCCGTAGTGGGTGGTTTCCCAGGCGGAGAGACCTCTGGGTATCTGCCCAGAGGAAGAAGGGAGGGCTGAGCTCTTCCTGGCCAGAACCAGGCTGGGGGAGGAGGAGGCCGGCTGCAGACCCCTCTGCCTCCGGGTTCGGCACCAGCACAGAACCCAGGGGGGGCTGGCTCCCTTCCCCTCAGATCCTTGCTTCCTGCCCCGAGAGGCCACTTTGGAAGCTTCCCCGTTGGGAAGTACGGCCAGCTGTTCCCCTCTCAGTTACCCACGCTCAGGCGCCAGAGCTGGGACTGACACCCAAGGATGGGCCATCCAAATGCCGTCACGTTAACTCTAGGCCCTTCCGTACACGGGTCTGTGCATGTTTATCTCTGTCTTTCTGGGGGTATATCTCGAACTAAGAATGCCACGCTGTAGTGAAGACCTGCGGCCGGCTGTGGATAGCCGTGATGCCCAGGCCCCACTCCACGGTGTGAGGACAGGACTCGTCATCTCAGAGTGGTGGGAAGAACCCCTCCCCCACAAGCCTCCCCAGGCGCAGATGAGGTGGCTTCACACGGGCTCCCTCGTCTGGACTTTAGCCCGTGTGTCGTGGAGTAAAGGGAGGCCATCAGGGATGTCCACAAAACAGGTGATGAAGCCCAGGGAATGTCAAAAGCTGCCAGGCTGCTCGGCCATCTGCAGCCCACAAAGTAGAGGCCCGAGAGCTTGACTCTCCTGGCCCTGAACACACGCATCAGCATTTTCTCAGCCTCTTCTCACCACCTCCAGAGTGGTGAGCGCCTTCTCTGGACTTGGGCTGAGAGGCGCTTCGCTGTGGGTGCAGGTTCAGAGTCAGAAACCAGCAAGGGAGGCCTTTCATCCACAAGTATTTTATTTATTGGAGACCGACCTTGTGCAAGGCGGTGCTGGCGTGTGGTTCTCCCGGAGCTTCCCCGCCCTCCATCTACACTAAGGCCTCCTCCCAGAGTGGGCTCACTGGGCAGGGCTGGGGCTGCACAAGCAAGAACTCGGAGATTGTCAACAAGACCTTGACCGTCCACGCCCCATCGGACTGAGCCCGCTCCTGGCCTTTACCGAACAGGGAGCTGACTCGCCATGTCCTCTGGAGCAGCTGGACGTTGGTCGTGGTCACATGCAGATCTCTTGAGTGCCACTGCCCTTGGAAGACCCGTCCAGAAGCCACCTCCAGAAAGGCCTCATATGGTGGAATGTCAACGGCCACACTGCCGTGGGACCGAAGTCTTTGTGAAAGCCACTGTCGCAGACAGCCTGATTCCAAAGCCACCAGCTCTATTTCCACAGATCTCACTCTGGAAGGGAGGCTCCATGCAACCTCAGGCCCTTAAATGGCCTGCTTGGAAAATGATTCCCTGCAACTAACCCTGGTCCTTCTCGCTGCCATTTAACCAAATTCTGAAGGCACTGTCTTCAGCTGAGCTCATGAAGAATGAATGCCAACCTTCAGATTCTGGAAGATGATTGCCCTCCCAAGCCTTTTTTCTATTATGATATTGCTATTAATATATTATAATTCTGCTGTTGATATAATTTGGTCATGAATTTGTACTGTCATGTATATTGGCTAGAGAGCAGACAGGACCTATACCTTCTGGCCAGAGGAGCTGCCCCTGCCCCAACCCTTGGGGGCCCAAGGCCATGGGGATGGGAGGTGATGCCACCCTAACCCATCATCCTGGTACAGAGCAGCAGCAGATGCCTCATGTCCCTTCAGTGAATCTCTGCAGGTGACTGTCAAGACCCCACAGTGCTGGGCTCTCAGGAGCCCTGATCCCCGCCCTTGAGTTTATATGCAGAAGTGGGGTTGGACATGGACAGCTAAATCCATGACACAAGAGAGAACTAATATCGTAATCATCACCGATCACTTGGTCACAGCCAGTACGACTGGCCCACAGCAAACCTGCCAGCTGGGACTATAATGGTGTCACCTTCATTTCACTTCTGGTGCAAAGCTTAACAAGCTTCCTTGAGTGTTGGACTCTCATAGAGTGTGTTGTTAAAATGCAGATTCCCAACCCTCTCCACCCAGCCCCAGAGGCCCTTTATATGGGGCTGAAGGGGGCCCAGGAGTGGCATTTTTAACTGGCCCCTCGTGTGAGGCTGATGCAGCTTGCTAGACCCTGTGTGGTGGGTCATCAGGGCCTCAAGGATGTCCACTTATGCTTAGACCACTGAGACACGGACCCACACTGGGCCTGTGGTCAGCTCAAAGGTGGCTGGAGGAGGAGAAGGCTCCAATCAGGGGCTAGTAGACATGGAAAACAATGCAAGAGCCCACATTTATATTGGGTTCTACCAGTCCTAAGGGTGGAACTCTCCCTCTACAAGCTTGAGAGTGCAAAATGTGTCACTGTCATTTCTTCATATTGGTTGTATCTGACTTCAGGCCCTCATGCTGCTGACTGGCCAGAAATTCAACCTCAACCAGCCTTGTGTTTGGCTCTCAGAGCCATCTGCATGTCCTTGGGCCCTGCCACTGTGGGTCTTTGGTCCCTTCCCAGTCTGAGGCCTCCTAGAAGCCCTGCTTCTTCCCTGAGCCTGGAAACCCTGAAGAGGCCAGATCCCAAGACTAGGGTCCTGTGTACCCGCAATGATGCTCCCCATCCCCACATCCAGTCCTAGGAAGCCCACCCCTCTGCTCCACTCCCTCTCCCAGCCCCTCGGGGGCTGAACGAAAAAGCCAGGAAAGGAAGGGTATGCAGGAACCTTTTTATCCCATCCTTCCTTGAGCCTTCTTGGCACAGGAGAGGGAAAATGCAGTGAGAATTAAATGCCACATCTCCATAAATCATCCTTTGGCCCACAGCCCTTTGGGGTGATCCTTACCATAGCCCCATGTTGGAGGCCAGACTGGTCTTAAGGCTCCATTTAAAGATGAGGAACCTGAAATCAAGGAAGTGACCGTGTAGTCAAGTTTATGCAAATAATAACTGGCCGGATCTGGACTCAAACTAGGCCGTCCAGACCTCCCTGTCTGCTCCAGCTCCCCTACTGAGTCAGTCTGTTCCCTCGGAAGTTCACTAGCCCATGGGATGGAGGTGGGGCAATCTACTGAGGGCCAAGCAAGGTAGGTAACGGAGGTGGAGAGAACCAGGTAATATTTCACTTACCCACCTGCTTTTCAAGTAATGAACGTTACAACTGTTCGTTAACCAGGGCCGCGTCAGCCCTATAGCACCGGAAGTTAAAGGAGAGTCACGGAGAAAAGGGACAAAGAGGAAAAGGCTTTTAGGAGAAAAGGCCTTGAGAGAGCTGCACACAGACAGACCTTCAAGGAGACACGCCCACCTGGTGACGGGTTAGCAGAGTCTCGCTTAGGAAACAAAGCCACGTTGTGATTTTCTCCAGCTGTGTTCAAAGATGAAGAGATACATTTAATCTGGGGGTGAATCCAGTCACTATCAAATTAATATTAAAATATTATATTACAGATTCCCAGGGGCTGTGTGTGTGTGTGTGTGTGCGTGTGTGTGAGAGAGACAGAGACAGAGAGCGAGGAAGAGAGAAAGAAAATAAAACAAAAATAAAAACTCTGTGAATCCAAGAGAGAAATACTATCTGTTACAACCACAAGAACTAAATAGCTGGGAGAAATGTCCATCTCCTGCCAACAGCACAGAATTCATTATAACCTTTAACCAGAGATTAAATATGTAAACAGGTCGTGGGCAAGCCCTTGGCAAATTATAAGTGAGAGAAAGTTTTTCTCCCAAGATACACCCTGCCCGCTCACCCACTCTTCCGCTCTCCACCCCACCCCTGCAGTGTCATTGCCGTGCCACACAGGGGTCACCACAGCTTGCTGAAGTCCCTGATCCCAGGCACCTGCTACAGCTTGATGACAATAACAGTAACTAAAATGTGCACAGATCTTTACAGTTCACAAAGCCATCCATTCATTTAACAAAACTCCTTTAACTGGAAACTCAGTCAGGATAGGCTTGGCTGCGCTGGGTAACAAACCTCACCAATGTGACACAACAGGAGTTTACGTCTCAGTCTACTGCGGCTCTGGATGACTCTCAGGGCAGTGGCCTCCAAGCGGTGGCTCAGTACCTCCATTTCATAACATGCTGCCATGATGGATGAGGCAGGGCCAGGCAGTCCTCGAAGGTCTTGCACTGGTAAGTAAACGTTTTGGCCCAGAAGTAACATGCTTCACCTCTGCTCCCAGCCCCTTGGCCAGAACTAGTCGGTGTCCCTGCCTAACTGCCACAGGGATGGGGAAAGAGAATCCTTTTGTGAGCTCAGAAGAGACAGCAGATATGGATAAGCGCTAGGCTCCTCCACCACTGGGGCGAACCTGGATGGAGGTAGGTGCTCACTGGGACACTTAAGTCAAGTGCATCAGGTGTTGGGGGAGGGGGTCCAGCAAAAAGAAGTTCTCCAAAGGAGGCAGCATCAGTACTGGGTCCCCAAAGGTGAGGAGATGATTTCCAGGCAAAGCTGAGCCCGTAGGCAGTTTGCCGAGGAACGGGGAGGTGGGCAGGAAGGTTGGCTCAGAGGAAGCAGATGGAGTATTGGCAGAGGGAGATGTGGGGTCGGGGAAGGGTACTCCTGAGATGGGAGAGACTTTCTGGGGCAAATGGCCAAGGGAGCGGGGAGGCTGAGGAGCCAGAGAGAAGGGGTCTGAGGAGGAAGAGGGGGTGCGCCAATCCTCTGTGCAGGAATCTCACCCAGAGCTTCCACCAGCCCTGAAAGGCCAGCACGACTAGTTCTACCCTACAAATGGAGAAAACAAGGCCCTCCCAGTTGTGACTTGTGCCTTCCTTTATTCACTTAGTACCTGATGTAGATGAGGACAAAAGATGATACACACATGATCCCTAACCTCCAAGGTCACATAATTAGGAGCAAGAATTAGGTACAAGTGCTGAGAGCTCATTCGGCTGAGAGATCAGAGTAGGGGCTTGATCCATCCTTGCAGGATGGGCTAGATTTCAAGAGACCCCAAGGTGCAGGGAAAGACATTCCAGGCGGAGATCAGGAAGCAGGAAAACCTGTGGGAGTTCTGAGAACTCACTGGACACAGGGTGCATGAAGGAGAGCAGGGGTCATCTCTGGAGAGGCAGTCGTGTCTGGGCTTAGTGGTTCCTGGAGGGTTTTGAGGGCGGCCAGGAGTGGTGGGACCCCCTGGTCCTGGCTGAGTCAGCGCCCATCTCTTCCCACTTGGGCCTGGAAGGAGGGCCTCAGAGCCCCAGCCAACCCATCCCAGGAAGCTCCTTCTATCTCAGGTCCCCTCCAGGGCTCTGTCTACACTGGGGAAGGGCTCCTGAGTGGGCCCTGCCATCCTTCAGGGAGTGGTCCTCTCGGTACCCCCAGCACACCTGGCATGCTCCCAGGGAGCCCCCACGTCTTGTGCTTGGAGGAACCACCCATTTGCGTCCTCCCTCTTGGCCAGAGCTCCAAGGCTGCCCCAGCCCAGCGTGGGGTGGAAGCTGCTCTATCCCCTCTCTTCCCCTCCCACCTCCTCTCTCTCCCTACTTGAGCCTGTTGGAACCCCAGACTTGGAGCTGGGAGTCAGAAAGTCTGAGTCTCAGGGCAGAACGGGGCAGGTAATTTAAAGGGGCATCCATCCAGGCCTTCAGTGTGTTGCTACCCCCTTCTCCTTTATCTGTGGTCCATCAGCGTGCAGCCCCTTCTACAGACACCAGCTCCATAAACGTGACCTCAGAGATCCCAGACCGGGCCCAACATTTGTTTAAACCTCAGCCCTCATTACACCTCACTACCACCAGCTTACGGAAGAGGAAGCAGCGGGTTCGGGTGAGTTCTCCCTTGGGTCCCCCACTGTGAAAGACCGAGGCAGGTTTCACGCTATTCCCGTCTGGCTCCTTCACTCCAGCCTTCTCTCCATTCACACCGAGATTCCAGAAGGGCTCCTGCAGCCCAGCGTTTCAATAGATCAGGTGTGTTGAGCGCCCACTCACTCTGTCCTAAGAGGTTCACATACGTTTGCACCTTTAATCGTCACCACAAGCCCAGTGGGATGCAATTATCCTGCCGTTTCCCATGAGGAACCTGAGGCACAGCGGACTGTGGTCCGGGGCCCTTTTCTCTCGTTTCCACCGAAAGGCGGCGCGGGGCAGGCGCTGGGGTCTGCAGAGCCGCGCCTCGCGGGCGCCATGGGAGCGAGGCCGAGGGGCAGGCGGCCACCAGGGGGCGCCGCCCGCCGCGCCGGGCCCGGAGGTGAGACGCCGGGCACCACGCCCCGCCCGCTGGAGCGGCGCGAGGGAGACCGGCTCTGCGTCCCCACCAAGCGCGTCCGGGGGCCCCCCCGAAGCCCGGCCCCGCGCGCCTCCCGCAGTTCAGCGTCCCCGCCCCGGCGCCCTGGGGCCCTCCGGGCTCCTCTCGCCCACCCCACTCCCGCATCCTGGACACCCCGGGACCGCCCGGGGTCTCAGCCCGCCGGCGCCTGCCTCTGGCGTGTCCTTGAGATTTCCTTCCCCAGCCGCGCGATAAAGCGCCATTTAGTCTGTTTATCTGTATTTTCAGTACGAAAGTGCAGTAAACACATTCAAGAACGAGGAAGGTAGAGAAAAGGGTGCCAGGAAGCACCGAGAGGGCCCGCAGGCACACATGTCTTCCCCCACGCTCTCCGACGTGTCGTGGGCAGGGCGGTCACCCCAGCCCGCCTTGTGGGGTCACAGCCTCCCTGCAGCGCCGCCGCCAGGGAACCATCGTTCCGTGGCTGCAGGGCGCTCAGGTATCCTCCCATCCCTCCTTAACTCGGGTTCTCGGAGCACCTCCTGGAGTCTGGCCCTGAGACAGAAGCGGGCACCAGAGAGAAAGCTATGTCCGATTCAGGCCCTGTCCATCTCGGGGAGTGTCCAATTGCCCATCCTGTCGCAGGCTCGGGCATCAGGCAAGTGCCGGGCACCAGGCTTGTGGCGGTGAACAAAACAAATAGAAGCCGTTCCCCGGTGGAAGACAGACGTAACCAAGAAGGCACACAAATTGTGTGGTTGAGATTGGCTAATAATTCCAGTTGCAATAGTGCCATGGAGGAGAAGTGCAGACAGATGCCTGCATCGGAATGCAGGGCAAAGGCGGGTATGTGGTGGTATCACAAAGGTGAGAGAGGCCAGTTCCCTAGTGGATTAGGGATCAGGAGTAGGGGAGGTGAACTCCAGCTGAATCTTGAAGGGTGGGAGCAAGTTTGTAGAGCAGGGGCCTTAGAATGAAGGTGTTCTGGGCAGGGGGAGCTACAGGCTTGGAGACTCACAGGGGAGAAGCTTGTGGTATGTTTGCCTGGAGGGGGGTCGGGGGTGGGTAGCACAGTTACAGGTTGCTGGAGGCGGAGTGTAGCTGGGAAGCAGGCTCTGGAGGGAAGGTGTGCCACGTACCATCTACACCTCCTTTAGTAACTGGATGCTGCCTGTGGGTAATGGGAAGCCACCAACACGCTTTTAAGAGGCAAGATGCAACCAGATTTCTGGGTTTAAAAGGCCGCTGGGGCTGCATTGTACTTGGGAAAGGGAGCCGGGCTGGCAAAGGTAGCTTCTCAGGAAGGAGGCCTCCTTCCTGTCTTGGTGGCTGCTGGGGGCACTGCTGCTAGAGAAGGTCAGAGCTGAGATGCCCCAGCAGGTCCAGAGCCGAGGGTGGGACCAGCGAGAAGCAGGAGCCTCCCAGGGGCCCACAGGCTCCCAGTGGCCAGGCTGAGCTGCCCAGAGCGTGAGGGTTCGCATGAGAGCTGCTGGAGCGGGTCCCTGCACCAGAATGTGCCTTGTTAAAAAATAGATGTTGGGAACTGGCTGTCTCTGGGCCCAACACATGGGGTCTAATTGGCCCACTTAACATTTGTTTTTAAATTAGCTGCAATCATTGAGAGAGTTTGAATCTCGGGGTTTTTTTCTTGGAAAAACCCTGGGCCAGTACTCAAGTCCTACAACAAGGAACTGGAGCTGAGTAGAGACCACCCTTTCAGGTGGTCCCTGTATTGTTAGGGTTGCTGAGGTCCCCACATCACGTGCTTAGCCCCTGTGGGTATTTAAATTTTCACACATACCTACACCCCTAAAGCTTCAAGCTAAGCCACCAGAAATCCGGGTGAGTGTTGGAAAGGGCCAGTCCAGAAGCAAAGGGCTGTGTTTAAGAAATAACCTCCAGATAGATGACTGCCTGCTAGAAGCCGTGAGAGACAGTGGTGACTGCAGATGGCTGATTGGGGCCTGCTGGAGAATGAAGTCCAAGCAGAACTCCCACCTTTCTCCCCAAACCTCTTTTCACCGACTTTCCCATCTCAGTTAACAGCACTCTAGCCTCCTAGTGATTAGACCAAAACCTCGGAGACAATAGGAAATAAGCTTAAAAAAAAATCAACTTTACTGACATATAATTTGCATACAACAAAAAGCACTAATTTTAAGCCTACTTACTCTTCAGTGAGTTTTGAATCCAGATATAGAATGTTTCCATGACCTCCAGAAAACTTTCTGATACCCCTTTGCAGTCAATACTACACTTACCTCCCTACCCCATCCTCTCACCTCATTCAACCACCACTGATATGCTTTATTTCTACAGATAACTTTACTTGTTCTAGAATTCATATAGATGAGATCACACAATACATAGTCTTCAGTGTCGGGCTTCTTTTGCTTAGATTCATTCATGTGGTTGTGGATATGTACAAGTTCATTCATTTTGATTGCTGGTTAGTATTCCGTTGCATGAGTATACCATAATTTATCCATTCACCTGGGCATTTAGGTTGTTTACAATTTTTTTTACTACTATGAATAAAACTGCTATGAACATTTATGCACACATCTTTTTATGGATCTATGTTTTCATTTCTCTTGGGGAAAAACCTAGGAGTAAAAATTGCTAGATCAAAGGGTATGTGTATGTGTAACTTCATGAGAAACTGCCTGTTTCCAAAGTTGAAATGGAAGTGGAAGACCTCAGTAATGATCTGTTATGTAGAGTACAAGTAGCACTAACTATTAAAAAGATTGATAAATTGAACTACATGAAAATTAAATACTTCTTTTCAGCAAAAACACCATTAAAAGAGTGACACAGGGCTTCCCTGATGGCGCAGTGGTTGAGAGTCCACCTGCCGATGCAGGGGACACGGGTTCGTGCCCCGGTCCGGGAAGATCCCACATGCCACGGAGCGTCTGGGCCTGTGAGCCATGGCCGCTGAGCCTGCGCGTCCGGAGCCTGTGCTCCGCAACTGGAGAGGCCACAACAGTGAGAGGCCCGCGTACCGCAAAAAAAAAAAAGAAAGAGTGACACAGCAAGCCACAGAGAAGAAAAAGAGAGTTCCAACTTATATAATAAGTAAAACACTTGTATCCAGAATCTGTACATAAAATTCCTATACATGTAAACAAGAAAAACATACCCCCAACAGAGAAATGGGCAAAGTACTTGTATACTTACTTCCCAAAAGAGGATATCCAAATGCCAACAAATATATCAAAATGTACTTAATATCATTAGTCATTCAGGAGATAAAAATTAAAACTACAGAGTGATTCTACTACATCTGTACCAGAATGGCCACAGTTATAAAGACTGATGATACTAAGTGTTGGCAAGAATAGGAATGCTCATATGTGGCTGGTGGGGGTGTAAATTGGTGTAATCACTTTGAAAGCATTTTGGCATTTTCTACTGAAGCTGAACACATTGCATATCATCTGACCCAGAAATCCCACTCCTATGCATATACCCACAGAAATACACTGCCTGCGTGCAAGAGACACCAGCAAGATGTTCCATAACAACATCATTCATAATAGCCCCACCTGGAAACTGCGCCATACACATACATGAGCACATACATATACAATACATACAGCAATGAATACAGTAACCACAGCATCATGGATGGATCTTACAAACATTTCGTTGAGTGAAAAGCTGAAACCCAATAGAATTCATACCCCGGGCTTCTAGAATCACTCAAATGAAACTGCATGCTGTAAGTCAGAAAAGTGGTTAGTTTGGGAAGAAAGGAAGGCTTAGTAACTGGGAAGGGCATGAGGATGCCTGCTGTGATTGTAGCAATGTTCTACTTCTTGAACTCCTGGTGGATACATTGTTTTGTGATAATTCATTGAGCCATGCAGTTATGCTTTATGTGCTTCTGTGTATCATAGTTCACAGTATAAAGAGTCAAAATGACATGGATGCATCTCTTTTGGTACCTCTGTAATTGCACCATTGCCCCATGGATGAAACACAGAATCGTCCTTAAAGTAAAACTCACACCTAAGATTTGATTTTACAAGGGTTTATTTAATTAAGTTTTTTGAGTAAATTTTAGATTAAAATCAACACTTGTGATTTTATTGTACAGTAACATGTTACTATCTTTTAAAATAAATGGTCTTTGTATTGAAGTGCCTCAAATAGAAAGCATTTCCAATTGTAAAACTTTCACCAATTTACCTTTATATTTATGATTTTTTAAACTGAGGGCCAATACTATCATGTTATATGGCACCACCTGCCCTGCAACTTATTTTAGACAGAGATGGCTTCAAGCCAAAAGTCTGATTTGTTTTAACTTAATAGAATAAAGAAGTGACTTTTTTATTCCCCACTTCCTCAGTCTGCACTGTCTGATAGGGGAAAAAACATTATGTGAGAAAAAATAGGATTATCAGTTTTAACATTCAGCATAAATTGTAATAAATTTTAATACTTATTGTTCAAAATTCATCTTGCTCTTAAAATGTTCTAATTAATAGCTTTTTACCCCAAAATATCTGCATACATTTGTTCTGTCTTGTCAGAGCACAATATTTACTTTTTAAATGGGAGCTTAATTGTTAATACATAGTTTAATTTTATACTCACAAGCTACCTATTTCAAGAACAAAGTTTTTGAGATAGACTCATCCACCAGAGGGCAGACAGCAGAAGCAAGAAGAACTACAATCCTGCAGCCTGTGGGAAAAAAACCACATTCACAGAAAGATAGACAAGATGAAAAGGCAGAGAGCTATGTACCAGAGGAAGGAACAAGATAAAATCACAGAAAAACAACTAAATGAAATGGAAATAGGCAACCTTCCAGAAAAAGAATTCAGAATAATGATAGTGAAAAAGATCCAGGACCTTGGAAAAAGAATGGAGGCAAAGATCGAGAAGATGCAAGAAATGTTTAACAAAGATCTAGAAGAATTAAAGAACAAACAAACAGAGATGAACAACACAATAAATGAAATGAAAAATACACTAGAAGGAATCAATAGCAGAATAACTGAGGCAGAAGAATGGATAAGTGACCTGGAAGACAGAATGGTGGGATTCACTGCTGTGGAACAGAATAAAGAAAAAAGAATGAAAAGAAATGAAGACAGACTAAGAGACCTCTGGGACAACATTAAATGCAACAACATTCGCATTATAGGGGTCCCAGAAGGAGAAGAGAGAAAGGACCCAAGAAAATATTTGAAGAGATTATAGTCGAAAACATTTCTAACATGGGAAAGCAAATAGCCACCCAAGTCCATGAAGCACAGACAGTCCCATACAGGATAAATCCAAGGAGAAACACGCCAAGACACATAGTAATCAAATTGGCAAAAATTAAAGACAAAGAAAAATTATTGAAAGCAGCAAGGGGAAAATGACAAATAACATACAAGGGAACACCCTTAAGATTAACAGCTGATTTCTCAGCAGAAACTGTACAAGCCAGAAGGGAGTGGCATGATATACTTAAAGTGATGAAAGGGAAGAACCTACAACCAAGATTACTCTACCCAGCAAGGATCTCATTCAGATTCGATGGAGAAATCAAAAGCTTTACAGACAAGCAAAAGCTAAGAGAATTCAGCACCACCAAACCAGCTCTACAACAAATGCTAAAGGAACTGCTCTAAGTAGGAAACACAAGAGAAGAAAAGGACCTACAAAAACAAACACAAAACAATTAAGAAAATGGTAACAGGAAACATACATATCAATAATTACCTTAAAAGTGAATGGATTAAATGCTCCAACTGAAAGACACAGGCTCACTGAATGCATAAAAAAACAAGACCTATATATATCCTCTCTACAAGAGACCCACTTCAGACCTAGGGACACATACAGACTGAGAGTGAGGGGACGGAAAAAGATATTCAATGGATATGGAAATCAAAATAGAGCTGGAGTAACAATACTCATATCAGATAAAATAGACTTTAAAATAAAGAATGTCACAAGAGACAAGGAAGGACACTATGTAATGATCAAGGGATCAATCCAAAAAAAGATATAACAATTATAAATATATATGAACCCAACATAGGAGCACCTCAATACATAAGGCAACTGGTAACAGCTCTAAAAGAGGAAATTGACAGTAACACAATAATAGTGGGGGACTTTAACACCTCACTTACACCAATGGACAGATCATCCAAACAGAAAATTAATAAGGAAACACAAGCTTTAAATGACACAATAGACCAGATAGATTTCATTTATATATATATATATATATAGGACATTCCATACAAAAACAGCAGATTACACTTTCTTCTCAAGTGCTCATGGAATATTCTCCAGGATAGATCACATCTTAGGTCACAAATCAAGTCTCAGTAAATTTAAGAAAACTGAGATCATATCAAGCATCTTTTCTGACCGCAACGCTATGAGATTAGATATAAATTACAGGGAAAAAAACGTAAAAAACACAAACACATGGAGGTTAAACAATACATAACTAAATAACCAAGATATCACTGAAAAAATCAAAGAGGAAATCAAAAAATACCTAGAGACAAATGACAATGAAAACACGACGATCCAAAACCTATGGGATGTAGCAAAAGCAGTTCTAAGAGGGAAGTTCACAGCTATATAAGCCTACCTCAAGAAACAAGAAAAACCTCAAATTAACAATCTAATGTTACACCTAAAGGAACTAAAGAAAGAGGAAAAAACAAAACCCAAAGTTAGCAGAAGGAAAGAAATCATAAACATCAGAGCAGAAATAAATGAAATACAAACAAAAAAAACCAATAGCAATGATCAATAAAACTAAAAGCTGGTTCTTTGAGAAGATAAAATTGATAAGCCATTAGCCAGAATCATCAAGAAAAAGAGGGAGAGGACTCAAATCAATAAAATTAGAAATGAAAAAGGAGAAGTTACAACAGACACCGCAGAAATACAAAGCATCCTAAGAGACTACTACAAGTAACTCTACGCCAATAAAATGGATGACCTGGAAGAAATGGACAAATTCTTAGAAAGGCAAAACCTTCTGAGACTGAACCAGAAAGAAATAGAAAATATGAACAGACCAATCACAAGTAATGAGGTTGAAACTGTGATTTAAAATCTTCCAACAAACAAAAGTCCAGGACAAGATGGCTTCACAGGTGAATTCTATCAAACATTTAGAGAAGAGCTAACACCCATCCTTCTCAAACTCTTCCAAAAATCTGCAGAGGGAGGAACACTTTCAAACTCATTCTATGAGGCCACCATCACCCTGACACCAAAACCAGACAAAGATACTACAAAAAAAGAAAATTACAGGCCAATATCACTGATGAATATAGATGCAAAAATCCTCAACAAAATAGTAGCAAACAGAATCCAGCAACACATTAAAGGGATCATACACCATGATCAAGTGGGATTTATCCCAGGGATGCAAGGATTCTTCAATATATGCAAATCAATCAATGTGATGCACCATATTAACAAATTGAAGAATAAAAACCATATGATCATCTCAATAGATGCAGAAAAAGCTTTTGACAAAATTCAACACCGATTTATGATAAAAACTCTCCGTAAAGTGGGCATAGAGGGAAACTACTTCCACATAATAAAGGCCATATATGACAAACCCACAGCAAACATCATTCTCAATGGTGAAAAACTGAAAACATTTCCTCTAAGATCAGGAACAAGACAAGGATGTCCACTCTCACCACCATTATTCAACATAGTTTTGGAAGTCCTAGCCATGGCAATCAGGGAAGAAAAAGAAATAAAAGGAATACAAATTGCAAAGAAGAAGTAAAACTGTCACTGTTTGCAGATGACATGATACTATACATAGAGAATCCTAAAGATGCCACCAGAAAACTATTAGAGCTAGTCAATGAATTTGGTAAAGGTGCAGGATACAAAATTAATGCACAGAAATATCTTGCATTCCTATATACTAATGATGAAAAATCTGAAAGAGAAATTAAGGAAACACTCCCATTTACCACTGCAACAAAAAGAATAAAATACCTAGAAATAAACCTACCTAGGGAGACAGAAGACCTGTATGCAGAAAACTATAAGACACTGATGAAAGAAATTAAAGATGGTACCAACAGATGGAGAGATATACCATGTTCTTGCATGGGAAGAATCAATATTGTGAAAATGACTCTACTACCCAAAGCAATCTACAGATTCAATGCAATCCCTATCAAATTACCAATGGCATTTTTTACAGAACTAGAACAAAAAAACTTAAAATTTGTATGGAGACACAAAAGACCCCGAATAGCCAAAGCAGACTTGAGGGAATAAAACGGAGCTGGAGGAATCAGACTCCCTGACTTCAGACTATACTCCAAAGCTACTGTAATCAAGACAATATGGTACTGGCACAAAAAACAGAAATATAGATCAATGGAACAGGATAGAAAGCCCAGAGATAAACCCACGCACCTATGGTCAACTAATCTATGACAAAGGAGGCAAGGATATACAATGGAGAAAAGACAGTCTCTTCAATAAGTGGTGCTGGGAAAACTGGACAGCTACATGTAAAAGAATGAAATTTGAACACTCCCTAACACCATACACAAAAATAAAATCAAAATGAATTAGAGACCTAAATGTACATCTGGACACTATAAAACTCTTAGAGGAAAACATAGGAAGAACACTCTTTGACATAAATCACAGCAAGATCTTTTCTTTTTTGACCCACCTCCTAGAGTAATGAAAATAAAAATTAAAAAAAACAAATGGGACCTAATTAAACTTAAAGCCTTTTGCACAGCAAAGGAAACCATAAACAAGAGGGAAAGACAACCCCCAAAATGGGAGAAAATATTTGCAAATGAATCAATGGACAAAGGATTGATCTCCACAATATATAAACAGCTAAATATTAAAAAAAAACATACAACCCAATCCATAAATGGGCGGAAGACATAAATAGACATTTCTCCAAAGAAGACGTACAAATGGCCAAGAAGCACATGAAAAGCTGGTCAACATCACTAATTATTAGAGAAATGCAAGTCAAAACTACAATGAGGTATCACCTCACACCAGTTAAAATGAGCATCATCAGAAAATCTACAAACAACAAATGCTGGAAAGGGTGTGGAGAAAAGGGAACCCTCTTGCACTGTTGGTGGGAATGTAAATTGATACAGCCACTATGGAGAACAGTATGACAGTTCCTTAAAGAACTAAAAATAGAATTACCATATGACCCAGCAATCCCACTACTGGGCATATAGCCAGGAAAACCATAATTCAAAAAGACACATGCACCCCAATGTTCATGGCAGCACTATTTACAATAGCCAGGTCATGGAAGCAACCTAAATGCCCATCAACAGACGAATGGATAAAGAAGATGTGGTACATATATACAATGGAATATTACTCAGCCATAAAAGGGAATGAAATGGGGTCATTTGTAGAGATGTGGATGGATCTAGAGACTATCATACAGAGTGAAGTAAGTCAGAAAGTGAAAAACAAATATATATTAACGCATATATGTGGAACCTAGAAAATGACACAGATGAACCAGTTTGCAGAGCAGAAACTGAGACACAGATGTAGAGAACAAACGTATGGACACCAAGTGGGGAGAGTGGCAGGGTGTGGGGGGAATGGTGTGATGCATTGGGAGATTGGGATTAACATATGGATGTTAATATGTATAAAATGGATAACTAATAAGAAAATAAATAAGTAAACATTAAAAACAATTCATGTATTGAAAAAAGAAAAGAACAAAGCTTTTGTTTTTTTATAAAGTCCAGTCCTCTATACATGAATTTTCTTTGCTCATTTAATATGCTTACACACATTTTAGAATTTAAAAATCACACTCTTTCACTGGACTTTGTGTGAGATTGCAAAGATGGGCCCTCTCAGGCCACAGGGACACATGGAGGGCAGGGGGACAGAACAAAATATTTGTGGCAATGAGTCAGGAATCTACAAATCACTGTACTGTCTATCTGAATACCACTGAATCTTATTCCACGTCTTTGGATGGATAACCTCATATGACCATGATTTTTTTAAATAAATTTATTTATTTTTGGCTGCCTTGGGTCTTCGTTGCTGCATGAAGGCTTTCTCTAGTTGCCACGAGTGGGGGCCACACTTCGTTGCACTGCACGGGCTTCTCATTGTTGCGGAGCACAGGCTCTAGGCACAGAGCCTCAGTAGTTGTGGTTCACAGGCTCTAGAGCGCAGGCTCAGTGGTGTGGCACACGGGCTTAGTTGCTCCGTGGCATGTGAGATCTTCCCAGACCAGGGATCAAACCCGTGTCCCCTGCATTGGCAAGAGGATTCTTAACCACTGCACCGCCAAGGAAGTCCATGAGCATGATTCTTATGTGTTGATTGGGAATCTGTGGACACACACCCTCCTCTCTCCTCCCACCTCACTGCACTGGGACATTCGTGAGGCACATAATTCACACTTTAAAAAGGAACACTTTTCTCTAACAAGCGTACAAAATAAAGCGAGTATGGCAGTTTCTATGTCCTGAGATTAAGGGTTGCATTCCAGAGAGAATTAACAGTAAGCCTGGAGCTAGAGGGTTACAGAGCACACCTACAAATAAACTACTTCAGGTAATGATGAAAAGATCTGAATAAGCAGAGAATTATTTTTTTTTAATTTTCTCTTTCATATGAGGTAAAACCAGTATGAGTTTTGTAGAAAGAATGCATACTTATTATAAATTATTCAAGCACTGTGTAGAGGTTAAAGAAATTCAAATGCCACTACTCATAAATAATTAATATTTACATTAGGAGGGTATCATTCTAGACGTCGTTTCATGTATGTGTTCCAGAAAAGCTAAATAGATATACTGAAATATTTTATCACTTCTCAGCTTTTTGGCTAAGATCAAGTGTATATATATTGAAATATTTTGATAAATATGTGATTTTTTAATATGTTATTTGTAATGTTATTGTATTTCAGTTCATTTGTAGTTAAAACCTGAAAAAGAAATCAAAAGGAACATGAAACAATGATAAAATTTCAAATAAATATTTATTCACTTCAAGAGAGTTTTGTAAAAGATCCTTCTATAATTACAAAAAGGGAGTTTAGAGGGAAAAAACACATTGATATGAGAGTAATCATTTTTACTTTCCATGCTTCAATGTAGGCATTATCATTGGACTCCCTGATATGAAAGATGAGGACACCAGATCCAAAGTCTTCCTTCCCCTCCTTCACATCATCACATATTGTAATATTAATATGTTTACATAAATAGTATTTACATTTTAGTTTGTGACTACAATTTGTAAAATGTTTGGTATTACTATTATTTCATAGTTAAATATTTCCAAATCTTAACACAGCTTCTCCACTCCTGAAATCTACATTTTGATTTACAGACATTTAACTTCAAGTAAGACCTTAACCCCTCTCTGATATTTATTTCTTGAATGTTTTTATCCTTGGAAGTATTTATTTTCAATAATACTTCCCCTTAAATTTTTCACTTATGGCTTGCTTTTTCTTGAATATTTAAAAATTTCCCAAGGCTTAGAGAAATTAAAGGATTTTACCCTATGTCACAGAGCTAGGATGCAAAGTCAAGATGAAAACACAGGCCTGATTTCAAAGTTCACCCTTTTGTCATCCATCCATTATCCACTGCCCTCATCCACTTACACACTCGCTCATTATCCATCATTCCCACCTATGTAGCTCTGGCTCTATCCATCTGTTATCCCCATCCATCCATCAAACATCCACCTACCTACTTCATCATCCTTCCATTCACACACATGATGCAGACTTACATGCATGTATATGTAGCCATTTATCCACCCCCTATTTTGTCTGTCAGTCCACCCACCACCCTTCCATTCATCTGTCTATCCATTTATCTACATTCATTTACTCCAATATCCACCCATGTACATAGATCCATACATGATTACACCCACTCTTCCGACAGTCTTCTATTCAGCTATTCACCCACAAAACCACCCATTCAAAAATTAGTCCATTCCATCTCCCATGGATCCTTTTATCCTTTCTATTAATTCATCTACTCATCCAGACAGTTTTTCAATTCATCCAATCACTGATAACTCTGAAATCTAGACCTTCCATAGAATAAGGAGTGGTATCCCTCTAAGATTCTCTTGTGATCTCATTCCATTTCCCATCATCAAGAGACGACCACACACATATATACAATGGAATATTACTCAGCCATTAAAAGGAATGAAATTGGGTCATTTGTAGAGACGTGGATGGACCTAGAGACTGTCATACAGAGTGAAGTAAGTCAGAAAGAGAAAAACAAATATCGTCTATTAATGCATATATGTGGAATCTAGAAAAATGGTACAGGTGAACCGGTTTGCAAGGCAGAAATAGAGACAGATGTAGAGAACAAACGTATGGACACCAAAGGGGGAAAGCGGGGGTGGGGGTGGGGGTGAGATGAATTGGGAGATTAGGATTGACATATGTACATTAATACGTATAAAGTAGATAATAAGAACCTGCTGTATAAAAAAAAGAAAAAAAATTGAACAAAAGAAGAAAAGAGAGAAGACCACAGCAGCATTCCATGAGAGCGATAAGGAGGTCTGTGAGCTCACACCCTAATCATCTCTCAGCCATATGAAAATTCTTACAACAGAGACTGTGGATCTTATGGCTCTAAGCATGGAGCCCGCTGTTAACAATCTCCCCAATAACTGAAACTTCTGATCTTCTCACAATAACCAATCCCCTCTTTATTGAAGGGTCATCAGCAAAGATGACAGCCGCAGACCATGAGGCAGAAATTTTGCCCATATTTGGATTGCTTTAGACCTCCTCCAACATTGGCCTGATATTTTTGTTGTGGGCAAACCTTTCAAAAATCCACCCACTGCTCAGCTCTCTGGCCATCCAGCCACTATTCAATGTGACCTGCCAATTTACACATAGTTAACATCTACTCCCACCCCATCCTATGTAGGTTAAGCAGCCTGGAAGCCTCACTTCAATGGACCGCAGTAAGAACTTGATGGGCGAGAAGCTCAGTTTCTCACTCAGATGAGTGATTCATAGCTAGAATGACTGGATAAAGGCGATTTACGAAAAACACACATCACAACAAATCAAAAGGAAATAGCGTAGAAATAAAAATAAATTTTAAAGACTCTCTTGCAGAGTAATTTGCAAAGTAGAGATAAGGAAACTCTAATCAAACCTAAAGTTGAAAAAGAAAAGGAGAAAGAGGAAGAAGGAGGAAAAAGAAGAGAACGTTAATTATGATGATAAGGAATTCAAGGAAGAGAAAGGGAGGTGCAAGATAGTGAACTAGCCCTGTCTTCTGGTTGCCTCCCCCAAGAAATCAATGACAGAGGAATTACAGAAGTAAGACAGAGAAACTAATATAAACACTGTGACTAACCCCTGGGAGACTAAGCTGGGTGACTAATGTGAAACGTTAGTAGCAGTCTGAGGCGGGGGTGGCAGGTACACAGGTGGGAAGAAAGGGTGGTGGAGAGATGTTAAGTTCTGTTCGTTCCTTGCTGCTGTATTTCCCGGAGGTTGGCTGGAGCCTGTCACGGGAGAAAAGGAATGAGCGGCAGCAACTTGGCTGCTCGGGGTGCCAGGCTCATAGCAGAGCCATGCCCGTGTCTGGGATTCTGATGAAGCACATACAGGCTGCCCAGATGCCCAGACATCTGCTCTTCCATCCCAGTCTCCTCCAGACCCTCATGGATGGCAGATGATGGTTTCAAGGACAGTAGGTGATCCCACTCATGAGACCATTCTAAAGACTTTGTCTTCTATCATTGCTGCTTTTTTCGAAGAATCTAGGAGTCCCTGACTAGAGAGATTTCTCTGTGACACAAAAGCAAGAAGGAGGTTGAGTAGCAGTTCTGGAGTACCCAGGGCTCTCCATCTGGTGTGGGTCATCCCCACACCACCCTTCATACTTACCAGGAGCGACAAAAGCAGACCTTCATTGTATCCCTTACTCATTATCTGATTGGACAGCTGATAACCACAAGGGACACGGGAGTTCACAAGCCAAAACCAGGAGAGACTTGAGGATTAAAACCACTATAAAAGGTATACAACAAACTGGACACAATGCATACAGATCAACTGTGTAAAATAAGTATAGCAAATGTAGCAAATATATTCAAAGGTATAAGGGAGAATATCTGTAAAAGGAAGAAGGAACAAGAAGCGATTTTTAAAAAACCCCATGCCTCTTCTGGTAGAAGTTTAGGTGATTCATTCCAGGCACCAAGAAAAACTAGGCACAGTTTTTAAAAATATACTTGAAGGTACTGGAGAGAGAACAAAGTAGCAAAGACGTAGTGGGCCTAGATTTTGGAGAAAATGGGAATCCAGGAAGGTGTGCCCAACATTTGGACTACTTCTGGCCCAGAAGCATTTACTAATACTGGACAAGTCAGCCGAGAGTCTGGGAGGTGTACTAGTCAGGCTCAAAGGAATGGGGTAGATAGTTGGAGTCTAGGACTCACTGAAGAAGAGAGACTCATGTTGGGATGAGAACCCAGAGAAGTACAGCCTAGTCATCAGTCTGGACTGCAAGGAGACCAGCTCTCACAGAGACTTCAGTCCATCTCCAAAGCATTTCAGTTTCTGAAACTGGATTAAGTGAATACCGTTTGCTAGGATTCCCTAGTGCCTGGCATAAACAAATGTAAATCCTCCTTAAAGAAAGATAACACCTTCCTAAGCATCAAGGAAAAGCAAATTAAAGCTACTGTGAGAAATCACGACCTATCCACCAGAATGTCTAAAATTAAAAGACTGACAATATTAAGTGTAAGCAAGGATGTGAAACACTGGAACTCTCATATATCACTGCTGCTTGGTACAACTACTTTGGAAAGCTGGAAGTATATACTAAATCTGAAAATAGACATACTCTATGATTTAGCAATTCCACACTTAGGTATATGCCCAGAAGAAATACACGTGTATATCTGGCACATATATTCATCAAAAAACACATCTAAGAATTTTCATAACAGCAATATTTGTAATAACCAAGCACTGGAAACAACTGAAATGTCCCTCTACAATAGATGGATAAATAAACTGATATATTCATACCGTGGAACACTATACAACCTCAAAAATGGATCAACTACTACCACATGCAACACCATGGGTGACTCTCACAAACCCAGTATTTAATGAAAGAAGCCAGAGATGCAAGAGTACATATTGTTTGGGACTTCCCTGGTGGTCCAGTGAGTACGACTCCATGCTCCCAATGCAGGGGGCCCAGGTTCAATCCCTGCTCAGGGAGCTAGATCCCATATGCATGCCACAACTAAGAGTCCACATGCTGCAACTAAAGATCTCACATGCTGCAGTGAAGATCCCGCGTGCTGCAACTAAGACCCAGCACAGCCAAAACAAACAGATAAATAATAAATAAATATAAAAGAAAGAGTACATATTGTTTGACTCCACTTATACAAAGTTTAAATATGGGCAAAACCAGTCTTTGCTGAAATATCTGAATAGTTCTTTCCTTTGTGGGAACAGAGCAATGCCTGGGAAGGGGCATGACGGAGACTTCTGGGATGCTGGCAATATTCCTCTTCTTTTTTTTTTTTAATTGAAGTATAGTTAATTTACAATGTCATGTTAGTTTGAAGTGTACAGCAAAGTGATTCAGTTATACATATATATATAAAATATTCCTGTTCTTGATCTGAGTGGTGGTTAGATAGATACGTTCACTCTGGAAAAATTCATTAAGCTGTACACTTGTGATTTGTTGACTTTTAGGCATGCATGATACATTTCAATAAAAGTTTACATTAAAATATGTAGGTAGAAAGGTAGAGCAAACATACTTTTCCCTGTTCCTCCTGCTAAATACAATTAAATCCTCTAGATATTATGTACAAAACAAACATAAGAAAACTCTAAAAGGTGGAGAGAAGAAGGCAGACCAGCTTTGGACCTTAGGGCCTGAGGAATGACATGGTGATGAGTTCCCTGGGTTTTCCTTTTATCTCTTATGTCCTGGACTTGGAGCTGAAGAAGCTAGTGACTAAAAAACACCACTGAGCACAGACAAAAATAAAGCCCCAACCAAAGCTTGCTCTCTCTAGTCAATGGAGCAGCAGAGGGGCAGCTTAGTAAGACAGAAAACTTTTAGTCAAACACTGCAGAAAAACTGTGAGGTCCCCACACTCCCACCTATCTACCCCAGTAAAGTCCAAGCGGTGAGTATAGACTTCTACCATCTCTAAGCTAGATCAAGGTGCCCCAATCCTTCAGCTGGGATGGGGGCATCAGAGAAGGCCAAGATGGGAACTGGGCCTGTTGTCCCCACTGGGCAGTATGGGGTGGGGGGAGGTGGGCAGTGACTCCCACCAGTAGTGTCATCGAAGACCATGTGGGGAGACCGGATGTTCACCCCCTCCCCAACAGTAACAAAGCCCAACTGATCTTTGACAAATGGCCGAAAATAATTCACTAGAGGAAGAACAATGGTGCTGAAGCAGCTGGACATCCATAGACCAAAAAAAAAAAAACCAAAATAAGCCTCCAACCTAAGTTTCATAGCTCATACAAATTTAACTCAAAGTGAATCATGAACTGAAATGTAAAACATAAACCTATTTTTAACCTTTTAGGAAAAAACATAGAAAATCTTTGAGACTTAGGGCTTAGTCATGACAGCAAAAGCACAATTCTTAAAAGAAAAAAAATCAGTAAGGTGGGCTTCATCAAAATTGAAAACTTTTACTGTGCAAAAAACCCTGTTAAGAGGATGAAAACATAAGCTGCAGACTGGGAGAAAAATATTTGCAGACCACATATCTGACAGAGGACTAATACCTAGAATATATAGAGAACTCTCAAAATGCAACAGTAAAACAGCAAACAATCCAATTAAAAAATGAACAAAAGCCATGGACAGATATTTCAGAGGATATACAGATAGCAAATAAACACATGAAAAGATGTTTAATATTATTAGCCATTAGAGAAAAGCAGATTAAAACCACAGTGAGATATCTCTACACACTTCACAGAATGGCTCAAAAAATAGTGACAAAACCATATGCTGGTGAGGATGTGGAGAGACCAGATCCCTCATGTGACATTGGTAGGAATATAAAGCGGTACCAACTAGAAAAGAGTTCGGCTATTCCTTTAAAAGAAAGAAAAACTAAACATGCAGCTACCATATGACCCAGCAATTGCACTCCTTGGTATTTATCCCAGAGAAATAAAAACTTAGGTTCACACAAAAACCTGTACATGAATGTTCATAGCAGCTCTATTTGTAATGGCCCCAAACTGGAAATAACCCAGATGCCCTTCCATGGGTGAATGGTAAACAAACTGTGGTAATCCCTACTATGGAATACTGGTCAGCAGTAAAAGGGAGCCAACTATTGATACACAGAACCTGGGTGAATCGCCACAGAAGTATGCCAGGTGAAAAACACCAATCCCAAAATGTTACATACTGTATAATTTCACTTATATAGCATTCTTAAAATGACAAAATTATTGAGACAAAGAACAGTTTAGTGGTTGCCAGAGATTAGGAAAGGGGTGGGGCAGGAGGAAGAGGGTGTCCCTATAAAAGGACCTCATGAGGGGCCCTTGTGGGGATGGAAATGTTCTGCACCTGTCGGTATCTTGGTTGTGATATGGTACTATAGTTTTGCAAGATGTTACCACTGAGGGAATCTGGATAAATGATGCACAGGATCTGTCTTATTTCTTATAGCTACTTGTAAATCTATAATGATCTCAAAATTAAAAGTTTAATTAAAAATGCATATAATAATATGTATAAATGAATCACTTTGCTATGCACCTGAAACACTGTAAATCAACTATACTTCAAATTTTTAAAAAGTTTTAAAAAAGTGCGTTAAATAGCAAAGAGCTGAGAAGAGTCAAGACTCTCTTGAAGAAAATGAAAACTATAAGTGAAGGTGTAGAGCTATATGAGCTGAGGACTATTGTTGGAAAACAGTTTGGCATAAGATTAAACATATACTTAATTCTATACCTCAGTTTATTTACTCAAAACACAGTTTGCTAAAACTTCTCACAGGTGTATCAGGAGGCACATAAAGAATGTTCACAACAGCATTATTTGTAGTAGCAGAAGGAAAACTGGGTACATTTTCCAGTGTTAATTTCCTGGTTTTACTAATGTACTATGGCTATGTAAGATGTTATCATTGTGAATCTAAAAGTATTTTACATTTTTAAACTGGACACATTTTACTGAAAATGATTTTAAAATTGGAGCAAACAATGGAATACAAAATTGCAGTGAAAATGAAAGGACTGCTGTTATACGCATCAACAGATGGATCTTAGGAACATGACGTAAGAAAAATGTAAGTCATAGGAGAAAAACACGTCATTTGATACCTTAGATAAAGTTCAAAAGATGCAAACAAAAGGAGATATTGTTGAAGGACACATCCAAATGTGATAAACTCACGAAAAGGCAGCTGGGGTTCTGCATTTCTGCGTTGGGGAGGGAGGGAGCAGCAGGGGTGCAGTGGAGGGAAACAACAGACGCCTCAGAATATTGTGATGTTTGATTGCTCCAGCTGGGTGGAGGGTAAATGGGCATTCCTAATGACAGGTTTTCTTTACAACTTATATATACATCGTTAGCCTCAATAGGAAGCTTTACATAATTTTCAAAAATGGAACACAAGGATGCCATGTGGAAGAAACTTGTTCCAGTGGGATTGCCAAACTGAGTGTCACAGTGGCCACATTTCACATTTTGTTTTCTCCACCTGGAGAAAGCCTGTCTGCTCTAGGGCAGGTTAAGAACAAGACCCCAAATAAGGAGAGACGAGCAATGACAAAAGATGGGGAAGGAGAGGGATGTGGAGCCAACTCTGATCCCATAGCCTGATGACCACATTCTGTGAGCAATGCCACTGTCTGCTCCCGCTACCTGAGCCAGCCCACGTCGCTGTACCCAAGTAGCTGGAGTCGGGCTTTTGTCATTTGAACTGGAAGAATTGGACAGAGTCCCACAAGGCATCCTGGCCCACAGTCAGCTGGGGCTGGTAAGCACGTAAGCTGACTCAGAGGCTTAGAGGTGCCCAGAGGGGCCCGTGCCCCACCCCTCCCTCCCCTACGGCCCCACTGCCTCATGTATGGACCAGATGGTCAGGGAAGGCACAGGACTTGCGCAGGCTTACTGATAAGATGGTACAATTTCTGTCGCACTTCGTCTTGCCACAGATGATTTCCTCAGGATGTGACAAGAGTGTGTGGGAAGACAGCACCAGATGTTACAAAAAGGTGTGGGTAGGAGGAAGGGTGCCCCACTGGGTGCCTCCCCTGCCCCTCCCATGGAGGGACCACTCATAGAGGCAGGAAGGGCTGCGGCTTGGGAGGCTTGTCTCCTTCTAGGGCATCCTTCAGCCCCATGCTGGATGCAGCCTCCTGAGAGAGCAAAACCCCAGAGCAGAAGTGGGGTGGGAGTTTGAAATGTGGCCCTGTGCCTGATGCCAGGCATCATAGGGGAGATATCCCAGGGTGATGCCCTACAGTCTATGGGGCTCCAAACCAAAGGCCATTCTGAGGAGTGGAACAGTTGTTTGTTTGCTTTTTTCCCAGTGGGAAAAGGATGAATTTTTTAGTTTTTAAATTTATTTTTATTTAGAAAATTTTTTATTGAATGAAAGATTCTTTAAATCCTACAGTGCTTTACAATTTTCAAAAGTTTCACACATATGATTTCATATAATCCCATAATAACCTTTTTCTTTCTCCTACCCCTATATTGCCCCTTCCCCTTCCTTCTCCCCACTGGTAACCACAGTTTGTTCTCTGTATCTGTGAGTCTACTTTTTTGCTCTATTTACTAGTTTGTTATAGTTTTTAGTTACCACATATAATATCATACAGTATTTATCTTTCTCTGTCTGACGTATTTCACTTAGCATAATGCCCTCCAAGTTCATCCATGTTGCTGCACACGGCAAAATTCCATTCTTTTTTATGGCTGAGTAGTATTCCATCTATCTATCTATCTATCTGTCTATCTATCTATCTATATATATACACCACATCTTCTTTGTCTTTATCTGTTGAACACTTACGTTGCTTCCAATTGTAAATAATGCTCCTATGGGGCTTCCCCAGTGGCGCAGTGGTTGAGAGTCCGCCTGCCGATGCAGGGGACACGGGTTCATGCCCCGGTCCGGGAAGATCCCACATGCCGCGGAGCGGCTGGGCCCGTGAGCCATGGCCGCTGAGCCTGCGCGTCCGGAGCCTGCGCTCCGCAACGGGGGAGAGGCCACAACAGTGAGAGGCCCGCGTACTGCAAAAAAAAAAAAAAAAAAAAAAAAAAAAATAATGCTCCTATGAACATTGGGGTGCATATATCTTTTTGAATTATTATTTTTTGGATATATAACCAGGAGTGGAATTGCTGCATCATCTGGCAGTTCTATTTTTAGTTTTTTGAGGAACCTCCATACTGTTTTCCACAGTGGCTGCACCACTTTACATTCCCACCAAGAGTGTACAAGGGTTCCCTTTTCTCCACATCCTTGTCAACATTTGTTATCTTTGGTCTTTTTGATTATAGACATTCTGACAGGTGTGAGATAATATCTCATTGTGGTTTTGATTTGCATTTTCCTGATGATTAGTAATACTGAGCACCTTTTCATGAGCCTGTTGGCCATCTGCATTTCCTCTTTGGAAAAATGTCTATTCAGTTTTTCTGCCCATTTTTTAATTTGGTTGTTTTGTTTTTTTGATGTTCAGTTGTATGAGCTCTTTAAATACATTGAATACTAACCCCTTATCGGTCATATCATTTGCAGACACTTCTCCCATTTAGTAGGTTGTCCTTTCATTTTGTCAATGGTTTATTTTGCTGTGCAAAAGCTTTTAAGCTTAACTAGGTCCCATTTGTTTATGTTTGCTTTTGTTACCTTTGCTTTAGGAGATGGATCAAAAAAAAAAACATTTCTGCAATTTATGTCAAAGAGTGTTCTGCCTATGTTTTCCTCTAAGAGTCTTATAGTACCTGGTTTTACATTTAGGTCTTTAATCCATTTTGAGTCTATTTTTGTATATGGTGTTAGAGAATGTTCTAACTTCATTCTTTTACACATAGCTGTTCAGTATTCCTAGTGCCATTTATTGAAAAGAACAAGACAACAATGTCCACTCTCACCTTTTTTATTCAGCATAGTTTTTGAAGTCCTAGCCACAGCAATCAGAGAAGAAAAAGATATAAAAGGAATCCAAATTGGAAAGAAAGAAGTAAAACTGTCACTGTTTGCAGATGAAATGATACTATCCATAGAAAATCCTAAAGAGGCCACCAGAAAACTACTAGAGCTCATCAATAAATTTGGTACAGTTGTAGGTTACAAAATTAATATACAGAAATCTATTGCATTTCTATACACTAACCGCGAACTATCAAACAGAGAAATTAAGGAAACAATCCCATTTACCATCACATCAAAAAGAATAAAATACCCACAAATAAACCTACCTAAGGAGGTTAAAGACCTGTACTCAGAAAGCTATAAGACACTGATTAAAGAAATTGAACATGATGGAAACAGATGGAAAGATATATCGTGTTCTTGCATTAGAAGAATTAATATTGTCAAAATGACCATACTATCCAAGTCAATCTACATATTCAATGCAATCCCTACCAAAATACCAATGGCATTTTTCACAGAACCAGAACAAATAATTTCAAATTTTGTATGGAAACACAAAGGACCCCAAATAGCCAAAAAAATCTTGAGAAAGAAGTACAGAGTTGGAGGAATCATGCTCCCTGGCTTCAGACTATATTACAAAGCCACAGTAATCAAAACAGTATGACACTGGCACAAAAATCAGACACATAGGTCAATGGAACAGAATATAGAACCCAGAAATAAATCCACACACTTATGGTCAATTAACATATGAGAAACGAGGCAAAAATATACAATGGGGAAAAGACAATCTCTGCAATAAGTGAAACAGTTGTTCTGATTTGCGTTCTAGACATTCATTCAAACTTTCAACAACTATTTCCTAAGCTCTGAGCTAGGTCCTTGGGATTCAGTAGTGGAGCCTCAACTGCTGATTTCATGGAACTCACTCTCTGGTTTTTAATAAGCAACGAGAGAAAGAGAGACTCTAAGTAAACAAACCATGGAGCCAGACAGGGAGACATCCCAAGCAAGCCATGTAAGTCAAAAAGAGGTCAACAAATGTCCTCTGGAAATCTCCAGAGATGAAGGTTGCTTCTCACTTTTCTCTCTGTATGAAATACACACACACACATGCAACTTGTTCCTAAACATTTGGGTTATAATCCCAAATAAATGTTCATTGAACAGTCCTAAAAGCATAGACCACGTGGTGGCAGCACAGTAGAGGCAGCTTTGCAAAACCTCAAAGCTAGCATTAGCCAGAATGCTAGGACTGGGTTGGGAGTGCTTCTAACACCTGGCACCTGCTCCTTGTTCTCACCCACTCACAACTTACTCTGTGTGCCTTAAAATGTCGGATGAATACAGAGGCAAATGGGAGGTCTCCCTCCTGTGCTCCAGGAGCTCATTGTCCAGATACACCTAATTGCCAGGGCAAGGAGCGGCATTGTCAACACGGAGGCCCCAGGGTCCAGGGATCCAGGGCACCATTCTGGAGATGGAGGTGCTGACATTCAGGGCCTCATTGCTCCTTCTCTCCCACGGGGCATTAGGTTTAGGATAAAATGATCCTTAGGAGCGGTTGGTTTGAGGAAGGTACGCCTTTTACTGGTGCTTCCTCTCTCACTGGGCATGTCTGTGGGGACACCTATGACCTCACAGATTGTGCCCAAGAGGAGGGATCTGGGTCTAGAGAGGGTGGGGAGGGCAAGAGACGCACAAGATGACAGTAGAGCCTGTCTGAGCACACACGGTCCACCACACCCTGGCTCATCCCCCACTCCTTTCCTTTCCACCCTCTAGGATGGCCAGGTTGAGTGTGCATTGGTGTTGCAGGAGGTGGAGGAAGGGACTAGCATCTAGGTTGAAAGACCAGAAACGAATATCCCCTGATAATTTCACGTCATTTTCTGGATTCAAAGGAGGGGTAGAGTGGGGAAGACAGACGTAGAGGGGCAGTGAGACAGGGCTCGATTCGGGGATCTCTCTGAGGCACGGCGAGGCGGTTCTCTCCCCCGCCTGGTGCGGGCTCCGGGTGGGTGGACTGGCGCCCCCCAGCCCCGCAGGCCCCGAATGACATCAGAGGCTGGGGAGCGCGCAGAGCGCAGGCGCGGGCGGAGAAGAGAGCCGGGAGGGGGGCCGACCAGTGCGGCTTGGGAGAGCGCTCCTCCGCCCTGCGCGCAGTCCCTGCGCCCCGCTCAGCCCGCGCCTCGCTGTTCGCGCCGCGCCTCGGGCGTCCAGAGCGCGCCCCTCGCACCGCATCAAGCGCCGCCCGCGGCAGCCCAGCCCCAGCCTTCCTCCTCCTCCTCTTCTTTCTCCTCCTCCTTCTCCTCCGCCGCCGGACACGCAGCCGCAGGCCGGGGCCGGGACGCAGCTGGGGAGTCAGGGACGCGCGCAGCCAGCCCTTCCCCCTCCGGCTCCCGCACCGCCGGCCGCCTCCCCTCGCCCTCCTCCTCTCCCCTCCCTGCTCCTTCGCTTCTCCTCCTCCTCCTCCTCCTCCTCTCCCAGCCCAGGCTGCCAGCACCATGTCCGCAGGGGGAGATTTTGGGAACCCACTGAGAAAATTCAAGTTGGTGTTCTTGGGGGAGCAGAGTGGTAAGTACCCCGCTTATTCTCTTGGCTCGGCGTCGAGTCGAACCCCCGCCAAATCATCTACCCGATTGGGACCCCGGCCCTGGCTCGAAAAGGCCCCTCGGTGCCTGGGTAGAGGGGAGGTTTGGGGATGAGAAGTCGGGGCCGGCTCGGGCGGGGCCGGGCAGGGGAGGGCCCAAGGGTAAGGGCCGAGGAGACGCTGGGGCCGGAGGTGGGGGTGAGGGTGGGATCTGGGGTGGGGGCTCGGGGTGCGGGTGCAGGTGCGGCGCGGCGGAGAGGCCGGAGGGCGGCGGCTCGCTCAGCAGCGCCGGCCGAGGCGTGAAGGCTCCGGGCTCGCTAGCTCGCTCGCACTGCGGCACCGGCTGCGGGCGACCGCGCAGGTGGCGGGGCGCCGGCGAGGGTCGCGGGGAGGACGGCGCCCCTCTTTGGAGAACGAGACGGGACTGGCGTCTGGCCGCTCCCCACCCCGCGGCACCGGAGGGGTTCCCTGGGGCCCCTGCCCGGAACCGTAATTACGGGCACGTCCAGACCCCAGGGCAGACGGCCGCGGGCGGGGGGAGACCCACAGATGTCTCCTCTGAAAAGAGCGGGTGCAGGTCGTGGGGGAACAGGGCGCCTACCTCCCCTGGCTTACGTCCGACTGGGCACAGAAGGTTCTAGACCCGCTGCCCTTCGCCAGTGTGTATTAGCCCCTATGGGGCTCAGGGATCTGGGCGATGACAGCAAGGGTTCCCCAGTGCGAGGCAGATTCGGGGGATGGTGCGGGGCGCCTCACACCAAGAGCCGGGGCCCCCCGGGGCTGGGCAGAGAAAGGACCAGGCGACACGCCCTGCCTGGCTTCCCAGCACCCCTCCCGAGAGCGTTGGCGGTGGATTCTTCCCACCCCCCAGCTCACCGCCCTTCTTGGGGGAGGGGAGGTCACCGTGGCAGCGGGCCAGGGGCCGGGGAGAGGGGGAGACAAATGGCTTATGTACTGCCCAGCAGCCTCCCCAGGGAAAGCATCTCCGAAATCCAGGTTAGTCCCGAGGTGGGAAGACCATGTTGAGGAGCATGGACCCTCTGACACTTGTAGGAAGGAGTGGTTTTTCAGAGCATCCCTCCAGAGCCCTCTCACCTGGGGCTGCAGGGAGACCAGCTGGGCCCTGACCAGCTCTGCTGTGGGAGAAGGCCGTCTCTGGGAGCAGGACCAGCAGCTCTAGCTCTACAGACCAGTCCTGTTCACTTGGCTTGGTGCCTGTCTGCACAAGGGGCCAAGACACACACAACCTTGGGAGGACCTGGCGGGCTCTGGGAGCAGTGCTGCTGTGATGTGTGTGCCTATGGGTTGTGGAGGTCACACACCTGCCTGCTGCTGCTGCTCATTACAGCTCAGAGAAGGGTGTCAGAAGGTGGTCGAGTTCTGACATGGGTTTTGGGGCCAGGCTGGGCGTTTCAGAACAAAATCAACTCAGGCAGCCAGCCCTGTGTCCTGGACTCTGAGTTTCTGATCTTACTAGATTCCATTTTCACAAAACTAACTTTTCCTTGTGCCTAAAGGGATTTGGGGGGTGGGGGTGGTCTTCACATCCCAGTGCTAGTCTTAGCGGGCCTAGAGCCCTGAGAGTTGAATTCTTAGCTGTGTTCCCTTGAGCAGATTTCAAAGCCTCTCTGAGCCTTAGTTTCTGTCTCTGTAAGATGGTTGCCTAAGGGCAGTTCTCTTACCCCTTCATGTTTCCTCAGTGTCTCCCAAAGGGCCTGGACCATGGGAGGTTCCCAGCAAACACTTGTTTATTCCAAGTCTGAACATGCTTCAGGAAAGGACCAGGGGTTTGATGAGGAGAATGGTGTGTTTGAGGTAAAACTTTGGGCTCCCACGGAATCTCTGATGGGCTGAGGCCCCTACTGAGCCCTGCAAACCCCCTTTGCCCCTAAAATCACAGAAATGAGACCTGAAGGCCTCAGAGAGTGAGCCCCCACCTCTCCAGCATGTTTATATGGGAAGTTCCAGCCCCAGGGATGGGGTGTCGACCCAGAGTCCTATTGTGAGTTGTTCACCCTTCTGGGACTGGAACCACATCTCCTGTTCCCAGTCACTAACATGCCGTTGGGAAATAAGGTGACCTTGAATTGGGGAAGCCAAGAATTGGGGAGCTTTCCTGATAGGGGGTTAGGGTTGCCATACTCTGGCCAGGCTTGTGGCTGGGTCGGGTGACCTGGTGGAGATACCGGGCTGGTTGGTTGGGAGCATGCTTTCTGGGCCCTTTGAACATGGTCATTAGGGAAAAAGGCACTGCCATCAGTGCCATTGGCTATTAGCCACTCTGGTCCCTTCTGGCAGGGAGCCCTAGGACCCTGAAAAGCCTCCTCCCACTTTGTTGTGTCATTAGTGGGTTGTTTACCTTCAATTTTACAGAGCTTTTGGGGTCCCTGAGTTAGGCAGGAGACATGTGCATCTCTGAGCCTGGTGGGACAGAGGAATTGCCACCGCAGCCATGGCTTCCATCTTGCCCACATGCACTTTTACACGTGTTGGTCCTTTGTGCCCGCATCCTCTACAGCCTGTGTGGTGGAGGGAATTCTGAGTTCCCACTGAATTCTGGTCATCACCTCCACCCTGGGTCTCCCTCCCTGTGTGACCTTGGAGGTACCTCCCCTTCTGTACTCAGGGAACTTGGGTCAGCTGAGCACAGCAGGGACTTCTAGAACAGCATGGGCTGGCCTGTATGAGCTGAGTCCCCTGGAAAGGGGCCAGGGGAAGGAGCTGGCCTTCTCCTGTTCCCTGTGCCTGGCTTACTGGTAGCATCTCTCTAGGCCAGTGGGCGAGGACAGCTGGATCCCAGAGAGGAGTGCCCGGCCTGGAGCCCAGTGATGGGGAGGGTGTCCAGGACCAGATAATTCCAGGGGCATCGGACCTTCAGAGATTCCAGGGATCTGGTTTGGGTGGGAAGCCTTGAGGAGCCAATCTGGAGAGAATACCTCTAGCCCATGAGAGAGTACCCCCTCCTAGCAGCAGAATGATTGCCTTACTGTGGAACATGGAATACAGGCTGGCCAGTATCAGCCTGGCAGGGGGAGGGACTGTGGAGAGGTTGCTGTGGACCCAGGATGAAGGGTTTCCTTGCAGTGTGGAGGCTGTGCAATCCTGCTAGGGCTCAGATGGCTCTCTGGGCCTGCTGGCCGTGCCCTTGTGCTGATGGCAGTGGAGGGTGAAAGAGGGGGTGATGCACACCAGTCCCGACTTGGGCACTTGGTGGCATCCAGAGAAGGCAGGCATGAGCAGATATCTGAGGAAGGAGCTCGACCTGGGGGACACAGCCCTCCTCCTGAGTTCTGATGGCATTCTGTGGGGCTCCAGCTTCATGCGGGGCTTCTCCGAGTGTGTGTGGCAGGGAGGGGGAAGTGGGCTGTGTCTGCTCCACTCTGGCCTCTGCTCACCTCCCTTCCCTGAGACTCCTCCAGCCGGAGCAGGAAGATTGATGGACACAAGTTTGGTCTCCTTCCCCAGGCTGAGGCCAGTAGGCCAGCTTCTCCCTCTGACCAGCCACCTTCCTGTCCTTCGCTGGCAGTTGTGTTGCTGGAGGTGCCATCCATGCCGAGCACGATGTGAGTGGCATCCCTGGACTCATGCAGCATAGTGACCCTGCAGGCAGCTTTGGTTGTTTTCTCATTTGTTCAACCATCCCTCTCTCCCTCCCCCATCCGCCTCTCTCACTTCCTCCTCCCAGCATCCGTTTATTCATTCAGTCAGATCTTTGAGTGTATCCCTGCCTCGTGGAACTTATAGTCCACTGGGGAGCACAGACATCTGCGGATATAATTACAGTAAAGGTCTGCGAGGGCCGTGACGAGGGAGGAACAGCTGCTGTAGAAGCACATAGCAGGGCGTCCTACCCACCTATGGGGGCAGGTGTCAGAGGCGCCTTCTGAAGGCTTCAGAGGGGGAGACGCTTCTATAGGCAGCATGCTGGTATTCCTTCTTTGGGCTGAGTGCAGGGAGTAGGTCTTGCAAGGGGCCCACCCTCTCCAGGGAGTTTTGCCTGCTCTTCTCCCTCCTGCATTGAGGAAGTACGTGGGGTAGAGAGCAGGACAAGGGTGGAGAGCAGGACAAGGACAAGGAGAGCAGGACAAGTAGCAACTGCTGAGAGGGAAGGGGCTGCCCCTCCACTTTCATCCCTGTCCTCACTGCCAGGAGGGTCCTGCCTGACCCCTGCCTCCCTGCAACCCACACTGCTGCAGCCCCACAGGGAGCCCACCGCTGGCTTGGTGGTTGTGCCTGAAGCCCATCCCAGAAGTTGACTCCTCCCAGACCTGCTGGCCCTGCTGTGCCCAGCCTAGCTGGGCACTCACCATGGTGGAGCTTTGTTTTTTTCTGAACATTTTTAGAAACAATCACATGCTGCCCCAAGACCTCTGTTGTCTTGGTTCCTCAGGATTTTAAAATGCTTATTAACTTCTTTTAGGTACAAAAACCCTAACTGAATTTTAAGCCCCTTAAGGGCAAATTTCAGCACCTTAAGGTGACTAGTCATCTTAGTCATCCTTCCCCCCTCTCCGCCTGCAGGAGTTTTGTGCTCATTAAATATCTCATTTGAAAATGATGAGAGATCTTTGCTGTGTGGGATTTGCTGATGGCCCATCAGTAGATTGAAAGCGACAGGAGTCAAGGCCGCTTTGGAATAGGATTCTTCATCCTGACACCTGCCGCTTTCTCAAGCCAGAGGATTTTTATCTGCAACATTTACAGAGTCCTTCATAGAGGAATGGCTCATTTAGCCTTGGTCATGCCCACCTCACCGTTCATCTCACGGAAGCTGAATTTCTCAGGGCACCCCCATCCCCACCATCTCTGCAGAACTTTGAGAAGCAGCAAGGCCACCAGAGGTGGGGCGGAAGGGACACATCCAGACCCGGCAGAGCTCACTTTGAGATCTGAAGTGAATCACCCAGTGTCTCTGTGCCTCAGCTTCTTGGTCCTGCTTTCTCTCTTCCCAATTTTTCTCCCTGCCTCAGTGGCTGGAATGAGAGAGGGAACCTTGACTGTCAGGTGCAGGCCCAGAACCTTTGCTTTATTTGTTTAAAGAACTGGGTGTGAGGTCAGACAGACAGACACCAAGATGAGAATTAACCTGTACTTGGTATAAGAGAAAAGTGGCACCCTCAGTGCTGATGATAGATGCTTGAGAACTCGCCAGAGGACAAAAAAGAAACTGTGAGAACACGTTCTGGTGGTGCAGGTGTAACAGTAATTACCATCGTTTGCATGGTCTGATTATCATTATCATTTGCAGCCTCCAAATTATAATGAATACCATTAAAATATAACAAAATAACCTCATTGTCCTTTTGTTACTTATTAAATCCCTAAAATCAGCCCATGAATATTTATCCTTATAGGTGTTGCCTTGACATTGCAAGCTCGCCCAGGGCAGGCCTGAGGGTGGTACCATCTGTGTCCCATCCAGGCTGCAAAGTGTTCCTGTCCTCCCCAACTGTTCTTCCACTGTTGCAGAATGAATGAGCCTTTGAATGTGCAGGGCTTTCTGGTCTCAGTGTAAATCATTTAGAGAAACTGATGGACAGACCCGTTGGGGAGGGTGAGGAAAGGTTAGGTGGAACAGCAAAATTCATAATCATCGGGGGTGGACTACTGTACTGGGCATTTCCTCCACTGTCTGTCCGTGTATCTGTCTGTCATCCTTTTCCATTTCTCACCACAGAGAAGATGGGGGAGGTTGCCAGGGAGAAGTACTTGACGCACCCTGAGATGAGCAGCTTTTGTGAGAGCTCAAAAGACAGGCTGCCGGGAAATGGGGCTGCAGGCAGGGCTGGGCACTTAAGCCCTGAGGGGACCGCGATGATGAGGAAGCTAGTCTCTGCTTCCTGAAACAGGGCAGGAAAGGATGCAGATTCCTAACGCCTGAGGACTCCTAAGAGAGCTTCTTTACTGAACTTGAAATTTCCAATTCCCTTTTTTATTTCGGTAACTTTGGCCCTGAACTAAGTGGGATCTTTTTTAAAAAGTAAATTTTCACTACCGTGAATATGTTATCGTTTTAGAAAAATGATTTATTTTCAGTAGAAAAGCATATTTATCCTGGTCTCTTGGTAACAAGGCCGGTGGGAGCCTGAGTGACTCGCCCAGGTGCCACCTGTTCCCCGGGGGGTGACATACCCAATGGACAGACCAGGGTTCAGGAGAAAGCAGATGATACCTCACCCCTGAGGGCAGAATGGAGCCTTTACAGTAAAGGTTACCTCTATAAAATGCATTAAAAGAGTGGCAGCCTGGAGCCCCAGCAGGACGGGCGAGGGAGGAAGACTTCATTTGGGTGTGCTCTGTGCTGGAGACCACAGCTTTCCTCCAGGGTCTGGGCAGTTGGGGGATGGTCTTGTTGCTTTAGTGGGGTTTCCCTCGAGAAAGGGGTTTCCAGTATTGGGATGACTGGCTCACCCATTTCCCCCTGTGGCTGGAGATGAGGTGAGGGCAGGTCACAGAGGCTGGCTCAGCCAGGTTCTAGCTGAGAACTCATTACTCAGAAGGGAAGAACCAGTCACACTGAGAAGCTGGTTCCTACCTGCTCTGGGGGTAGCCCTTCCTCTGGCCTCATTCTCCCTCCAGGCCTGGAGATATCAGGGCCCTGGAGACCCTGATTCTGTCTAGGATTTGCCACCAGCTGGCCATGTGGTTGGATTAGCCCCAGCCCACCTTTCACTTTCTCGATATGTCCCTGGAGGCTAGTGGACTTGGTGATCACTAGGGCCAGTGGAGCTCTAAGTGGTTCTATAATTCAGCACCAGCTTAGAGTATGACGCCAAGCCAGTAACACTCCCAGCCTGGGCACGGCACGGGTCAGAGGGGCTGCAGGGATGAATGCATGAGATCAGGGCCTCTGCCAACTGTTTCCCCTGGAACTGCGCTGGGCTCCAGTGCAGGGTCCTCTCCAGTCTGCCACCTCTTCTCTTGGCCAACATTCTAGGCCCACCTACCTGGGCCCAGCCTTACTACTGTGCCCTCGGGGTGCCTTGGTTCATCCCTTCTGATGATGTGTTTGGCTCAGGTTGCCAGGCAACAGGGATGGAGCTGTTTTGCCCTTCCTGCCGACAGGCATTTATCTCATACAGAGGACAGCAGAATGGGTGACAGCTCCCAGGTACTCCTACTCCGGGACACTTCCTTCTGTAGCCAGGTGGGTGGGTGGTAAGTGGGGAGGGCTGGGAAGGGGCCAGAGCCAAGAGGGATATGCGGTGTCCCCAGTAGACCAGTCCCAGCTCCTACTCCAGCCCCATCACCAACAGCATCCTCTTGAGCCCTGGGCTTCCACCCCAGCCTGGCCCTCTCTGTCTGGGTGTTGGGATGTAACACCCAGACAGAGAGGGGCCTCAAATATGAGGACCCCCGGTGCTCATTTCCCTCCAAGACAGTAGGGCCTTTATGACCTTGTTGGACTTCCAAGATGTGTCTAATACATCAATATGTAGCACATGCTAAATGCTCCAGTAAGAGGTAATTTTGTTGGTGCAATAGTGATGGCACCCCCCCTCCCCGCCTGCTCGTAGATGTATGGGGGGAGGAGAAGTAGGGGTGCAAGGTTTGGAGAATCACTGATGGACCGTTTTTGTGTAGTGAGCTGCAGGGCAGCGTTCTTGTGATCTGACAGGTAGAGCTGCTTATCAATTTGTGGATGAGGGAAGTGAGGCTCTGAGAGGCGAAGATGTTTACACAGGGTGCGGGACCCAGAAGCTGCTACTGCTGAGCTGGGAAGGACCCCCGGGTCTCTGACTCACTGGCCGGCGTTTTCCCTGCTGCCTGGCCTGGCAGGGAGGGGGACAGACTCACCCTGACCCCCTGTGGCCCCACAGCTGCTCACAAGCAGAACACCTCAAGTTCACTGCCACTGTCCTTCCCTGAGGACACGGCCCAGGGACTGCAGGCTGGAGGGTCTGCGGTGTTGTGAGTGGGACAGTTCTTGGACCTCAGCCAGCGTTGATGTGAGTATTAACTACACAAGCAAGGCTGCGGGTGTGGTCTGCTGGGGAATCAAGGGAGGCTTCCCGGAGGAGGTGGTGCCCAGTGAGCAGGAATTCACTGGCAGGTGAGGGAGGCATCACGAGCAGAGTGTCCAGCTGTGCCAAAGCTGAGGGCTGTGATGGGCACGGGCCTTCCAGGGAATTGGGTATCCTTCACGTGGCTGGGCTCTGGTGTGGTTGGGGGAACGTGGTGGGAGGAGTTGCACCTGGGGAAGCAGGGTCAGGCCACACACAGGAGTCTGGGTCTTCCCTGCAGGCAGCTGGGACCCAATGGGGGGCTTCAACCAAGGAGGGACATGCTTATGGGTTAGAAGACAAGGCTATGGCCCACTTGCAGGCAGGAGATCCAGGTGGCCGGACCCAGGCCGGCTGGGAACATTCAGAGGATGGAATTTAGAGGAGACCTTGTGACAGGTATCAGCTTGAGCTTCCTTCCAGCCCTGAAGTTCACCTCTGCTGTGGATGTATATTTTCTTGATTCTTTCTCTGTTGACTGAGGACTCAGGAACAATGAAGGGTTGTAGAGGAGGGACTTTTGTCCTTCTCTGCAAGACCACACTCCCCAGATGTACCCAAGCTGGCTGCCTTAAGCTCCTCTGCCCTTCCAGCCTCCACAGTGCCCTGGGTGCTCCAGACTCTTCCCGTCCGCCAGCTGCTCAGGGCGGGTGTACACCTGGAGAGGAGCGGGCCGCTGGGTGTGCGAGCTCCTGCCTCCTGTGCAGCCTCCTGCCACTGCCTCCCTTGCTGGGCTTCTCTTCCAGCGGACACCTGACTCCCTTCCTTTGCTTCCTTCCATAGATTCCCTTGCTCTTCTCTGCCAGCTTCCAGTTTCCCAACCAGCTCAGGCGTCCCTGAGGACTTGAGGGAGGACTGTGTGGGGAAGAGCTTCCCTCCCCGCCTTGGAAACAGAAACCTAGTCTTAAGCTGGCTGTGCAAAAGACAAAGGGTGGGAGCCAGGGAGCTGGCATGGAGACAGGGGGCTGCCTTCCTGAACCTGGCCCCCACCCGCAGGCCCGCTCACGGTCTGATGGTCTGTCCTCAAGGCCTGAAACGCCACCCTCCAAAGCCCTGGTAACCTCTGTTCCCTGCCCCTCGTGTCTTCCGCCCATGGAGGTTACTGAGCCCCACCTGGGTATTCCTTTGCCAGTGTAGCTGGTAGGGGGAGAATACCCTAATTATGCATCGTCAGTGGTCACAGCACATTTCAGTGACCCCTGTGGGCAGGGCCACGTTAATGGTCTGTGAGGTCAGAGTGGGTAAGGAGACCTGTGCCCTCGGTTGGTGCTCAGCAGAGGTGTCACCCCTGCCCAGAGTTGCTGGACTAGAGAAAACGGCCTGGAAGCTGGCCGCAAGCAGCTCAGCCCAGCTTTGACCTGTTCGAAACCCTGCTGGGTACCCCCGTTGCCCCCATCCCGGGGCAGAAGCAGGACCAAGAGACACATCCCTGGTTCGGGACTGCAGAGCTGCGAGTGTGACCTCCACGTGGGCGTCAGGTCCCTCTGGGGGCGGCGTGCGGATTCCGAGAGAGGTAGAGAAAATGTTCTGTTCTGACCCTGTTGCCGAGCGGGGAATAAACATCACACAGACTGAAGAGGATAAAGTGAAGCATTCAGACTCACATTTCTTGTGTATTTCCCCATCCAGTGAAGGATTGGGGTGGGGGGGAGTCGGGAAGTGCAGGGAAGAGAGGGCCATGGAGGCACTGAGGGGAGGCCCCCCCACCAGACACAGGTGCCGGAACGCACCTTCACAGGCCTGCTGGCCTCCACGTGCTGCGGCCTTGGGAAAGCCCGGGTGGCATAAGGCTCTAGGCAGTGGTGCTGTCCGTCCTGGGGCCTCAACCAAATAGAATTAAAGGGTCCTGTGGAGGCACTGATTGCTGTTGGGGCACAGGAGTGATGGGACTAATTCTGTTTTCACGTGGAGGATGAGCTGAGGGGTGGGGGCTGCTGCTGTGAGGAGGCCGACGACCCTCGGCCAGGCAGAGCAGGAGTGGAGAGAAGGGCTCTCACCTTGGCCCCGGGGGATGAGGGAGGGCATTCTTCAGCTCCACGGCCCCAGTGCTGCGACACCAGGCTTCCATGAGCAGACTGAGCCTCGTCTCTCCCTCCCCAAGGCCAGTTGGCTCTGCCCCACTGGGACCCTGCAGTTCCCAGACTGGGCTGCTGCAAGTAGGGTCAAGCCTTGGGGCCAGGAGATTATTTGGTTCTGCTCTTCTCTGTGTAGAGAGCACCTCTGAGAAGGGTTTATTTTTAGGGGGAAAAAAAAGCCACTCTCAGATTAGCCACTTATTTTAGGGATATTAGCAGATCCTACTTGTAGCACCAGGATCCGGAAATTCTCCCCTGATTCAAATCCATCAATCCCCCACATCCAGCCAAAGCACTGCCGGCTGCTGCCCACGTCAGAATGTGAAATGCAGGCCTGGAAAGGTGCCTTGCCAGCCCACCCACCCTGGTTCTCTCCCACCTGCATCAGAAGAGGGCAGAACCCCAGGTGTTGGGCCAGAAGAGCCAGCTCCTCCCCTTTCTCCGTCATGCAGCCAATGGGTCATCTAAGCCAGAGTTCTGGTCTGGACAGCAATGTCCACTCATCTGTCCACCTCACCTCGGGGGGAGCTGGAAGTGCTGTGGGAAATGTATGGTGAGGTAGTCACAGCCCCTGCCCACCACAGCCTCCGTGCAGGGCAACTGAGGGCTTCAGTCCTAAACAGAGAGACCTGCGAGGTTCTGCAGCAGGTGACCAGCCACTAACACCGCCGCAGGAGAGGAGGCGGGGGCTGAGGGAAGAGTAGAGGGGGCATCTTTTAGGAATGTGAGATGGTTTGACAGATACAACCTAAGGTGACCCTGAATGAGCCACCCCCTTGCCTAGTACCTTCCCCTTGAATGCAGATGGAACCTGACACTTGCTTCTAGCCAATATGGTATGGCAAAGATGGGCTGTCACTCCCATGATTGTTTCTCTAAAAGACTCCTCTGCTGGCCTTGAAGGTGTGAGCTGCCATGTGGTAAGAGGGCAGTGAGGGGTCATGTGGTGAGGAACTGTGGGTGGCCTCTAGGGGAAAAGCAGCCCCTGGCCGGTAGCCCCCAAGAAGATGGAGACTCAGTCCTCCAGTCATGAGGGACTGAATTTGGTCAGCCACCACAGACAGGAGCTTGAAAGAGGACCCCGAACTCCAGAAAGAAACATAGCCCAGCCAATACCATGATTGTAGCCTTGCGAGACTGCGAACAGAGGTCCCAGGAAAGCCGTGCACAGACTCCTGCCCCAGGGGAATGTGATATAATAAGTGTATGTTGTTTTGATCCTCTAACTTTGTGGTATTTGTTACACAGCAACAAATAACTAATACAGATGGGGTGAAGATTTTTCTAGGGAAGACACACCTTAGAGATGTCCTCCTTTTGCAGAAAAGGAGTTGGAGCTTCCATGAGGAACTATGACCTGCTCCTGGTTAAGCAGCTGGCTGGGGCCATGGGAGGAGGGAGGCCCTCCTCCAGGGAGGCCCCGGGAGTCGGGTCCTGGTTCTTGCTCTGCTACTTCTCTCCCTTTGTGCATCTTTGAGCAAACCCTCCTGCTTCCTGGGCCTCCAGTTTTTCCTCTGTTACGTGAAGGACTGGATCTGATGATCTCTAGGTGACTTCTTGCCATGACTTGGTATTCTGAGGCCACTCTGATCTGCGATCCTTCTAGAAGCCAGGCCTCAGGGCCTTTGTGAGTTTTAATATCTGCTGCTCCTCCCGTGTTGTGTGTTCCTACTGTGGCTTCAGGAGGCATGATCTTCCTGTCCTGGGCATACTTCTATAAGCCTGATGGGTTCAGGCAAACCTCTGAAGTGGAGCTCTTGGCTGTGCACCAGGAGTTACTATCTGGCCGTGACCCTGGGATCATGTGATCCTGGGCAAGCGGCCCCTCTTCTCTGACTTCACATCTCCTAGCTTAGTGAGAGGCTTGGACAAAATTAGTTCCAGAATCCTCTATGGCTCACACCCTCTGTGGTGCTGCTTTGGAGAAGGGCTCCTTAAGGACCTGGAGCTTGTGGGATGGGACAAGTGAGCCTGGATACATCTTCTTGGTACCCAGGCGTCCAAGTCCAGGGGCAGACCTGAATATACGCCCAGTTTCTTGTTCCCCAGCATGGCCCTCCAGCCGCCCCAGTGCCTGGCCAGCAGTCATCTCTGGTCCACAAGGGCTGGAGACAAAGAATCCTCCTTGCCTGCTGGGTGGTCCTGTGCTCACTCTCAGGCCCAGGGGTCCAGAGATCTAGAGTGCATCTTCCACCCCCGAAACAATGGTCCTCGTCTCTAAACTTCACCTGGAAGGCCATCCCTACTCTCCAGGTGAATCTTGAGCAGGTGCCCTTGAGCCCATCCTGAGGGCAGGAGGAGTCTTCTTTCTATTGACTGAATAGGGAGGTCTCCACATCCACTCTTCCCTCACCAGCTGGCTCTGGACATGCAGGGGCTGGGATTGTGCCCATTTCCTCTTTGGCAAAGCAGCAAGGTCCACAGAGTGAGCAGGCTGTGTGAGGGTATGCAGGGACAGGAGGGGGCGCTGGGCCCCCACAAGTGCCGGGAGCAGCTCCCTGTGCTCGGGGAGGCCTTGGAGTCAGCACCCTTGGTCAGCGCCAGCCCAGGGTTCCTCTGAAGGATGCCATGCCTCCAGCAGCCTGTGACCTTGAGGCCACCTTCCACCTGACCGGGCAAGCTTGATCTCATGGCCAGGCAACAGCTGGGCCCCCTTGGATGGGGGCTGTGGGTCCACCGTCACAAGGCCCCTCTGACTGGACCTCAGCTGATAATCTGGAAAACACAAGCCATGGCTCTCAGCGCTCTGTCTACGCATCGTCACTGCCCCACTGTCCTCTCCCTGTGAATGAGGCTTTTAATAGCAATGCCACCAGCAATTTGCCTTAGGAAGAGAAGTATAAATGTGAGCATGTACGTATATTACTTTGCCAACCTCCATGCTGTGGATGAACCAAGAGTTCCTCTCAGTTTAATAAACTACCAAATTGCATTAACACCAGCCTTGTCAAAAGATCAGCTGGTGGTGGGAATTTAGCGTGTGTTTCTTCCTTCTCTCAAACGTACATATCCTCACTATGGTTGAATTCTTCACAGCACCCATGCAGCTACTCAGACATGTGACACGATTGGCCAGCGTAGGGTCGGACTGGAGTTGGGCTGAGCCTCAAGTCAATTGGAATGGAGTGCATCCTGCCCATCCAGGCCTGGCTGTCCAGGGAAGCCAAGTCAGAGTGTGTGCACTGCAGGCAGGAGCTCCTGTTCTAGCTGGGGGTGGAGAGTGGCTAGCACTCAAAGCTAGCAGGTGCTGCTACTGCTGTTGGGACCTGGAGGGGAGACCCAGAACCTCTTTGAAGCTGAGAAGAGTGTTCAAAATGACTCAGTGAGGTAGAGAGGGTCCAGACAGTGGGTGAGCTGGCCATGGTGGGGAGGAACTCTGCAGCCCATATGAGCTGTGTGCTCAGGCTCAGGTGGTTTTCAAGAAATCCTGAAGACGTCATCCTTGATGAGGTTCTCAGTTTCGTAGCTAAGACACCAGGGGTACTAGAGAGATCCCTCCCACGCCAGGGCTTCTGGTGCTTGCTGGGTTGAGAGTGAGAGAGAGAGAGAGAGTGTGTGTGTGTGTGTGTGTGTTTGCATGCATCTAAGTGAGCATGAACTCACTTAGGTGGCATAAGGCTCTAGGTGGTTATGCCAAGTTTCTGCCCACCGAGCTGTCCTGTCCAGGCTTACTCCATCTCCTGGCCTGTGGTTAGAAGGGCTCACAGCAGTTCCCCAGTGCCCAGCTAGGTCCCTGTTCTTGGTGAAGACTGTTGATGCCAGTTATATTATACAGTTATATTCTATTTCCTTAGGAAAATTTCACGTTGACCACAATGTTTAATCAGAACAAGCCATTTCCTGAATGTGTGCAGAATCTGAGACAGGGATATAACATACATATGTGTGTGTGTGCATAATTTTAAAAATCATCATATTTCGTTTTTTCCTTTAACTTTTTATTTTGACGTAAGTTTAGGCTTATAGAAAGTTGTAAGACTAGTATGAAGACTTCTCACATGCCTTCCACCCAGAATGTTAACATTTTACTGCTCCTGTGGGATTCATAGCACTTCTGTGAGGTAGGCACTTCTGCCTCCATTGTACAAATGAGGATGCTGAGCCTCAGAGAGTATAGTAACTAACTCAAGATCACACAGCAAATAAGTGGCAGAGCCAAGATTAAAATCCAGGCCTGTCAGTTATGTGTAACCATGTGTGATGTAAGCATGAGTGTGTAGGTGTCTTGCTCCTTCTGCCCAAAGAACTTCCTTTCTTGTGTTGTAGATCTGCTAGCAAGAAATTGTCTTGGCATCTGACTTCTTTATATCAATTCCATTTTTGAAATATTTTTGCTGGGTATAAAATTCTATGTTGACAATATTTTTCTTTCAGTACTTCAGAGATGTCATTTTCTTCTGGTTTGCATGGTTTCTGACAAGGTAACAAAGATTTTTATTCTATATTTTCTTAGGCCTGTGATCCAATATATTCTTGTTATTTCTGTTTAAACAGTCAGTTATCTTTTAAAGAGATTTCAATGATACAAAAGAAATCTTACACATTTTCCCATGTAGTGACCATTCCCTGTGTTCACTATTCCTTTATGTGGACCCACATTTCCATCTGGTGTCATTTCACTTTTTCTTGGAGTACTACCTGTACAGATCTGCTGCTGATGAATTCTGTCAGCTTTTGAATATTTGAAAAAGTTTTTATTTCATCCTTATTTTTGAAAGATGTTATATAGTATATATCTGAAAGTTACAGAATTCTAGGTTGATAGGTTTTTCTTTCAGGACCTTACAGATACTGCTCCATTGTCTTCTTGCTTGCATTGTTTCTGAGGAGAAGTTGCTGTCTTCTTTATCTTTGTTTCCCTGTATATAATGTGTCATTTTTCCCTGGCTACTTTTATGATTTTCTCTTTATCACTGATTTGGTGCAATTTGATTATGATGTGCCTCTGTGTGGTGTCTTTTATGTTTCCTTTGCTTGGGGTTTGTTGAACTTTTTGGATCTGTGGTTTACATTTTCTCTCAAATTTGTAATATTTTCAGTAAAACTTTCTTCAATTCTTCGAGAACTCCAAATACATGTATGTTAATCTACTTGATGTCATCCTATGGCTCACTAGTGTTCCAGTAATTTATTTCTATTCTTTTTACTCTGTGTCTTATTTTAGATATTACTCTGTCTTCAAGTTCATTGATCTTTTCTTCTGCATTTAATCTGGGATTAATCTGTTGCTAACCCATCTAGTGTATTTTTCATTTCCCACATTGTAGTTTTTACTTCTAGAAGGATGATTTGTGTCTTTTTAAATACCTTCCACATCTCTGTTTAACTTTTTGAACATATGAAATGCAGTCATAATAATTGTTTTTTAAAATATTTTTGTTTGCTAATTCTAACATTTGTGTCAGTTTCGACTGATTTTTTCCTCCTTATTAAGGATTTATTTTATTGCTTCTTTTCGTGCCTGGTAATTTTTTATTGGATGCTAGACATTGTGAATTTTGTCATGTTGTATATTGGATGGTTTTTGTATTCCTATAAATTCTTAGGATTTGTTAGCTGGGACTGGAGTGGTGCTCAGTCTGGGACTAATTATTTCCCACTCTTGAGGCATAGCCCTTCACAGTTCTCTCCCCAGTGTGCCATGAATGAGGAAGCTTTTCACTCTGGCTGGTAGGAACAGGCACTATCCCAGGCATATGTAGATGCCAGGTGCTGTTTCCTTTTTAATCCATTTGGGTGGTTCTTTCCCAAGTCTTGAGCAGTTTCTTTACACACCTTTGCTGATCAGTCCTCAGCTGAAGACTTAAGTGAGCCACTTCGCAGACCTCTGGTGTTCTCTCTCTCTCTGTGCACCTCTTTCCTCTCTTGTGAACTTCGGCTGACTTGTTTTCTCCAGACTCTCAGCTCTATCTCCCCATTCCCGGTGCCATGTCCTGAAGTTTTCTCAAGGCAACAATTTGGGGGCAGTTGGGGGGCTCACTTGATTTGCTTCATGTCTCTCAGGGTTTACTGTCCTTTACTGCCCTTATGCACTGTCTTGAAAATCAGTTTCATATATTTTGTCTGTCTTTTGATTGTTTCCAGTGAGAAGATAAATCTGATGACCAGAAGCTAACATCTTGGGTCTGTGTTTTTTCATTTAATCATTTATTTGTAGGGGACACTGGTCTGGGCCCATGAGTGAGAACATTGGCTTGGACAGGAGTGTTGTCTAGTTAGTATTCTATTTTTTTTTTTTTTTTTTTTTTTTTGTGGTACATGGGCCTTTCACTGCTGTGGCCTCTCCCGTTGCGGAGCACAGGCTCCGGACGCGCAGGCTCAACGGCCATGGCTCATGGGCCCAGCCGCTCCGTGGCATGTGGGATCTTCCCGGACTGGGGCATAAACCTGTGTCCCCTGCATCGGCAGGCGGACTCTCAACCACTGCACCACCAGGGAAACCCTAGTTAGTATTCTTGATTTTCATCTGTGATGTTCATACAATTAATTATATAAACGTAAATTTGCTGCATGATTTCTGCACTCTGGAGTCTTTGCAAGAACTTTCTGCTATCTAGCTTTTATTACAAGCTCATCATTAACAGCTAGTTTGGTCTTGATACTGAGAATTGTACAGTCGATCATGTTAGCTTTTTTTTTTTTTTTTGCTCTGACCTCCAGAGAGCTCAGGCAGTTTCTTAGTCTGACTTTAATGATCGGGTAATATATTTTAAGATGTATGTCTGTGAACAAACTTTTTGCTCCAGCCTTCTCTTTTTAGCTTATTTATCCTTTCCCTTATATCCCTCTCAAAATTCTTAGTTGCAAATAAGAGAAGTCTACTCTCACTCTCCAGCTGATTCAAGCAGACAGTGTATCAGAGCAACGACTGGGGAGCACAGAGTCTCTGGGAGGGTCAGAGTCAGAGAACCAGGCTTGGAGCAGCAGCCTGACTCACACCAGGACTGGTCCAGGGGTAGACGCAGTCCCTCTGCTGGGTACTGTCAAAGGCTGGTGTTGAAACCCACATCAGAATCCAGGGACATCCCACACCTCACTAGATTCATGTCGGTCATTTCTGGTGAGTCTCACGTGAGCATCTGATGGGAGAAGTCTAGGTAGGATGCCTACAACAGAGCTGCAAGGGATGCTCTTGCATTGGGGAGGATGGCTTTAGACCTCCCCAACACAGTAGGGGCATTCAGAGGAATTGGGCAGCTATCCACTATTGTTATTGATAGGTAGCTAAGATGAGTGTGAGCTCTCCTGTGCACAGCAGTCATGCCAACGCACAGCCTGGTGCACCCTCCCTGGCCTCTGTGCCCCTCCGCCCTCCCACCAGAGCAGACAGCGGAGCACAGACCCTTCTTGGGCTCTCAGGGCTCTAGGCCTGTGGGGGTGGGAGTGGGAATGGGATGAAATGTTTGAAGGTTAGTGAGACCCAAGGGTCAGAGGGACTCCGCCCACAGCTGGAAATGAGCCCCTCCCTTGGTCCTTTAATCCAGCTGCATTTCAGGCTTGGTAAGCATTGTCACTCGCCTCAGACTGGCAGCAGCCCTTAAAGACCATCAAGCCTGACCTCATTGGAATAATGACCTCTTAGCTCAGTGAGCGGCAAAGGTGAGATAATATGTTGGTGGGGGAAGGGAGTGGATGACACCCCACAGCGACTGACCCAGGGCAGGCTTTCCTGGCATCACTGGGCTCAGACAGAGCAGATGCGGACAGTTGGAGGACAGTGGGGAAGCAAGAGCGTCGGGGATGGACCAGGCTCCCAGCTGGAGCAGGAGAAAGGGCCTGGGGACCAGCCCCTACCACTGTCCTGCGACCACTCCTTCCGCTTCTCCCCCCTCCTCCCTCCTCGGTTCTGTCTTCCCTGGGTCCCTGGGTGAGGCCCAGGTGACTGAGCATCCTCTGGCAGAGGGAATTAACACACTTAATTAAAGTGTCCAATTAAGAGCTTTACATATTTCTTAATTACCGCCTGAGTCTTTGGGGGGATGGTTTGAAATGGGATTTTCACGTGTTTCCACATTTAGCCTATGGTGAGCCAGCCAGCCGCTCAGGGCTCAGGTAGGAGCTGGCAGAGCCCTGTTCTGCAGCAGCTCTTCTGAGCATGAGGTGGCAGGGTGGGGTGTGCAGCAGGAGCCCGGTGCCCAGCCCCCCACGCTTCTCCACCTTGCAGGAGGGCAGGGCTGGGTTTTCTGGTTTGTGAAAATAGAACAAAAGGAAACAAGGATCAGACAGATGAAGCTGGTGTCTCCAGCTGTTTGTCTTATCACCACAGGGCCTGGGGGCTGTGCACCTGATGGTCAGGCCAGGAATGGGGGACTTTGTAGGCAGGGAGGTGCATGGGACTGGTGGAGCCATCTCCCCAGGCCCCTGCAGGGCAGGGACACTGGACCAGGAAGGGACTGGCCTCCTTCCCAGCACTCCCCAGCATTTCCCATCTGTGTTCTGGAAACTGAGCTGGTGGGACACCTGAGTTAGCTGGACCCATCGTAGGAATGGGTTGCTGGTCTAAGCCCTGGGGAAGCAGATTTGCCTTTTCAGCCCCGAGGGCCACCTTGTGACAGCTTCGGACCTTCTCTGACCTGGGCAGGCTGATGGGGCTATGGGCCAAGAATGCAGAGACCCTTTCCCTGGCATGGGGACTGCTTTCCTAAAAACACAAGTGTCTGAGAGGTGGGCAGCCCGCCAGGGCAGCCTAGAGATGGCAGTGAAGTCTGCTACATCTTTACTGCCTGCCACCCTGGGCCCAGCTCTGTGACCCCGAGGAGGACCAGGGGGGACTCCACTGACCATCCAGCAGCGCCCCTGCGCTGGTGTGGGCGGCAAACGTGAGTGAGCAGCTGGGCACAGATGGTGGGGCAAGGTTTGGGTGTGGCTCGGTGCGGGGGGACCCCAGGGGTGGGGCACACGCTGCCGGGTCTTGGCAGACCCTCTACCAAGTCTCCAGCGAACTTCTTGCGCTCTGCCTCACATATTGCCCCATTTCTGGCCCTCACGGCAGTCTTTCCACCTCCACCCTCACCCGCAGTGGAGGTGACAGGGCGGAGAGGGGTGCTTCCTGGAGCAAGACTGTGTCGGAGTGGGAGTCTGGGTGCTCACAGCCCACTCAGCTGTCAGCCTGTGGCCCGGGCCCCAGCCATGCCCGGGAACTCTCATAGGCACTGACCCCAAAGCCCTGGGAGTCTGGCTTCACGTGGCAGCCATGGTGAGATGTGGGTAAGGGACAGCTGTATGCAGAGCACACCTCAGCCTCACATCACCAGACCCCTCTGGTCCCTCTCCTGGGAATGCTGTCCCCCTGATGCCTTGTCTTCACCAGTCAAGACCCAGCCCAAATGCCACCGCCTGCAGGATGCTTCTGCAATTCCCCAGCAGAGAGTGGCCTTACCTTTTTGTTGGCCTCTCGGTAACCCCTCTCAAGTTGCCTCACATCTTAGGTGTTTGCACCTGAATCTGGCTCTGCCACTGGGTGAGGGCTGCTGTAGGGCAGAAGGACATCTGCTTCTCACTATGAATTCTGGGCCTAGCCTGGGCCTAGCACAGAGTAAGCCCCCACTGGGTGTTTGTTGAATGAGTAGAGAGGCCTCACGTCCTCTGCGGCTACCTAGAAGCCACCTGAATGTACAAAAATCTATTTGCCTGGGGCCTGCCACTGAGATGGGAACTGGGGCCCATGGGAGGCTGGTGGAGTGAGTGGCCCCCATCGGTGAGGTCCAGGTGGGTGCTGCTAGCTGGCTATGAAGGGCCACCTTGCACTGGTTGAACTTCCAGGGTGTGTGGAACCGAGCTCATTGGGACAGCCCATGGGTTTGCAAGACCTCTGGGCCCGAAGCTTAGATGTGGGTAAGGAAAGGACTGTTCCGTGGTGACATCATTAATGGAAAATAAGCTTAGATCCTCAGCTCATGAGGTTGCATGATTATTACCCATCATTATGTAATGATTTTTTTCTGAATGTAGTGCTGGTATCTGTGCTTTGGTCTGACAATTTTAAAGAAAGCTTTTATGGGTGACCTGAATCCAGAGTGATGACTGGTGTTTGCTTCTTGTCCAGTTCGCTTGGGCTTAAGGAATGACCCCATCGTGCCAGGTGTCAGGGAGGCATCCTGGGCTCTCCTCTGAGTCTGACCAGTTACTAGGTCCTGTCACTCTCCTCTGCTCCCCACTTCTCCCCAGCGCCACTGCCTATGCTTTAACTGAGATCCGCCATCCCTCGCTGGATTCCTGCCCCCAATCTGGCCCCTGTAGGCCCTTCCCCACTTAGAAGTGTAAGTTTTCTTCCTAAAGCACAGAACTGTTGCTCTGATTACCTAATACTCTATAACAAACCACTCCAAACTTAGTGGCTCAAGAGGATGAAAATATTTACCTTGCTCAGGAATCTATAATTTGAGCAGGTCCTAGCAGGGAAAGGGTACCTCTGTTCCACTTTGATGGCTCCAAGGTTGGGGCTCGAGTCATCTGAAGGCTCACCCACCCACAGGTCTTCTGGCTGTTGGCTGCTGGCAGGAGGCCTCCGTGGAGGTTCTCCCACATGTAGGCTGCCTTGGGCTTCCTCACAGCATGGTGGCTGGGTTGAAGGGCTAGCTTCCAGAGTGTGAGGGAGCTGGAGCATTCCAGACCGAAGCAGTGCTGCCTTTTCTAACCTCGCCTCGAGTCACACACGGTGCCATTTCTGCCACAGTCACGGGCCCACAGATTTACCTCTGGATAGAGTGTCTGTGGTATATTGTAAGAAGAGCACATGGTATGGGGCATATTTTGTGAGCCATCGTGGCCATCATGAGCTGCCACACCTTTCCCACCACCTCTTTGCTTAAGACCCTTCGGGAGCTCCTGCCACCCCTGGGAGAGAATCGTGCTCCTTGGTGTGGCCACATGGCCTGGCCATCTAGCCCCTGGCCCACCGGGCTTGCCTCTATCTGTCCATCCCTTCCCTTCCTCTACAACTGGCCCCAGAGATGGATTTTGGTTTAAATCAACTCAGTGACCACACGTAGCTTCCTTGAACAGTGCTTGTCGTTTACCCCTCTCCTTACACACCTGGTCTGGCCCCATTTTCCCTGAGCCAAAGGACAGGGGAAATGACCTTGACCTTGTTGCCTCCCATCTCTTTGCACAAGCTTTTTATCTTCCTGCCTGTGTGCATTTGCTCCTGCTGTTCTCTCCGCCCGAAATACCTGGACTCCTCTGACCCCCGCTTCCCACAGTTCAACAGCTGCCCTTGCAGCCTTCCTGATGCCCAGACCCCTGAGCCCCCCGCCCTTTGTGATCTCCTGCTTTGCTGCTGGTCAGACCTTCCCATAAACCAGCGCAATGTCATTCGTGAGGTGAGGTCTTTGGCGTCATATCTGGTTTTATATGTCAGCTCCACAGCTTCCCAGCCATGTGACCTTGGGGATACGAACCACCTCACTGGATCATGATGAGGATTAATGAGGAAACCTAAGAATTTCTTGTCTGGTGCTGAGCGGAATCCCAGTAAGAGTTAGTGTTTCCATTCCTTCTTTCTACAGGCTCCTAATAAGTGCTCAGGAATGCATTTTCTCACCCTCATTTGGGTGAAAGAGGGAAAATGTCTCCCTGCGTAATCATGTGGGATTAAACCACCAGAAGATTATAAGCATATCACTGAGCCATGAGCAGAGAGAGAAAAGCTCAATAATGATTGCCTGCTTATTTTTAATAAAATCCTTCCAATAGAGCTGAGTCTCTGCCCTGGGAAAGAGCTCCACGTTGCTGCAGTGGTGTCGGAGAGCAGTTGTTAGAAGGGCAGTGGGACAGTATGACCTTGAGAACAGGGCTGTGTGGGAGGACGGCCCTCCCACAGGCTGCAAGGGGCCTCAGAAGGGCAGGGGGCCTCAGGGGGAGGGTCTCCCACCCCTCCCCCCGCCCAGCCCTGTCCGAGCTGCTTGAATGCGCTGTCCTCTTGGACCTCCCCTTGGCTGGCCCAGTGGTGGTGCCCTGTCAGTTGACGGCTCCAGCTGTCGCGCTGCTCTTTGCGGTGAGACGAGAGTAGCCAGGTAGGTGGGCTGTGCAGGCTCTTCATACCCAGGTTCCAGCACCTTCCACCCAGAGCAGTTGTTGAGGGTGGGGTGTGGGGTCAGGAAGTGCGTGGGGCGGCCCCTTTACGCAGCCAGCTCCTTTACGTGATGCCAGGGCAGCAGTGGGCGAGGAGCTCCTTAGTAAAGCTCTGCCTCAGGGCCCTAGGGACAAAGCATGGAGGCACCTTTCCTGCTGTTGGTGCTGCCTAGCGTTGCCTGGGCTCTGCTCTGAGGGCTGGTTGGTCCCTTGCAGGCTGGTGAGCCCCACCCTGGAGCCCTGGGGCCATGGGTCAGGGTGGAGGCCTGGCTCAAGTTGGGGCCGGGGCAGGACACACCAGCCATGGTGTTGAGGCACACTTGCCAGCAGTAAAGGGTGCACACTGAGGCCGCGGGGAGGGTGAGCAGTTAGAGGCCTCTAAGCAGGGAGGCCAAGCTGACAGGTTCAGACAGGGTCTGAGCCATGTTGTCCTGGCAGCCATGGAAAGAATATGGGTGGTCTTGGGGAAGCTCTGAGGCAGGGAGGAGGGGGGCTTCTGCGCTGAGAAATGAGAAAAACCACCTAGAAGAGTGGGAAGAAATCATCCCCTTTTGATAACGAGGCTGTCATTCAGTCCAGGCCTCAGTTGGTGTGCTGGGCCCCAGGTGTCCTAACCCATCCATCCTTGCTTTGCTGAGCCCTCCGTTTGCCCAACCTGTGCCTGAATTCCCAGTTTCTGGCCTTGCAGGTTGGGTCAAGCACTGCCTGAGTAGGGAGAGGCCCTGCCTCCAGCCCATCCCAAGAAAAAGGTGCCTTGACTTGGCAAGGCTATTCCCGGAGCTCCGTGACATCTACAGTGGTGGCAATAATGACCCAGCAGAATCCTGAAACCCAGCATGACCCAAAGACGCTGAGGAGCGTCAGGGATAGGAGCTCAGTCCCTGGGCCGACCACCTTATCCTTGCCCTGCTCGGCTCTGGCCCTAGGCAAGGAGCTGTCAGCTCGTTTCCCCTTGTATAAAATGGGGGTGCATGAGTACCTGCTTCAGGGTTGGGGACTAACCAGGGTGGTCTTAAGGGCTTAGTACAGCGTAGCTGCAAACACAGAAGTCCTGCAAGCTTCAGGTAGGCGGGTGTCCCGTCTCCTCTGTTTACTGCTGTCGTGTAAATCTGTGGCTGGCACAGCCTTGGGGTGTGCCTGACGCACTCCATAAATACAGGGTTCAGGTGTTGCCTGTTACGGTGACTGTGAGAAAGCTCAGAAAATATTGGCACTGGCCAGGACCCCACACCTAAAAGTTCCTCCTGCACAGTCCCAGGACACTACTTGTTTCTTTGGCATTTTCTCCTCCCACCTAGCAGTCGCCCTGCAAGCCACTGTGAAGCCACTGGCAGTGGCTGGCGCCCCAAGAAGGGGAACTTGGCAGAGAAGCCTTGCAGGGCTTTCTGATCTCTCAGCTCCTCCGTGAACCTCCTGTTCCTTTAGCGGCTTTTGGGGATTCCGCTGTCTCTCCTCCCTGCCTGCTCAGCTGCCCCAGGGGAGAGCCTGCTGGAGAAGAGGACCGTGTCCCTTTCGCCAAGGTGTGAGGTGCTGTGTGTCACCACAGAGGGGAGCTACCAGTGGGCCCTGCAGTACCTCTCTTCCCGAGGAGGAAGGAACTTTCCATTGTCTCCTGGAAAAGGAGGATGCCGTGCGCTCCCTGATTTCATCCTCCTCCTGCTGGCTCGGGTTGCTCCACTTTTCACTCTTGTGGTCGGTCCCCCCTCAGCAGTTCCCAGCCAGGCCTTTCTGTGGCCTCAGAGCCTCAGAGCCAATCCTCCAGGTGTGGGAAGCCCCCACTTCTCACCTTTGTGTGAGTTTGAGTGGAGATTTAAAGCAATTGGAAAGTACTTTACAGATTTAACTTTTAGTAGAAGCTCAAAGGGCAGCTTCCAGGTAAACGTACAAGTGATCCTGGGTGTATTACTGCTCACCCCAGAGATACTGAGAAGAAAAACGAGGCTATTCTGACACCAGCGGGTGTACTGCAATTCAGTCCTGGTGCTACGCGCTCTGAGCTGGTGTCAGGCTGCCCAGTTTTAAGGGCACAGTCCCCAACTAGATTGCCACCCACCTCAGATGCAAGCTGTAAGTGGGGTCCCCAGGAGCAGTCGCACTTCTGACCAGCTGGCTGCAAATCTGGGGGTGCCCACGACCCTCCTCAGGTTCCATAATTCACCAGAATAACTCACAGAACTCAGGAAAGCACTCTACTTACAGTTTTAATATGAAAGATACAAATCAGGAACAGCCCAATGAAGAGACGCGAAGGGTGAGGTCTGGGAGGGCCTGGAACCGAGCAGTGTGTCTTCTCCCCGGGGAAGACAATTGCCCTTCCCTTACAAGTGCTGGCTGTTGGGAGAGGATTGCACTCACCTGGTGCACTACTGAGGCTTCCGAACTGGAAAAGGACTTTTCCCAGAGGAACCCCATTGGGTTGCCCTGCTCCGTCCAGGCAGTGACCAGCCACCCTTCCAGGCCCAGCCTGTGGACATCCCGTCCAAGAATCGGGGAGAGGTGGAATGAGAGTTCTTGGGCGCTGGCTGTCTTGCGTTCCCTGCCAGAGTTATCTGTCTTCAGCAGCCCGGAGCACAAAGAGCTCTGAGCTAAGCTCAGCTGGTCCGGTCCCCCTCTGAGCCTCCCAGGGCCATGGCAGAGACTTGGTGGGACGGAGTAGCACTCCATGCTGGGCCTGACCTAACAAATATTCCTATCGCCCTTCTTTCCCACCCAGATGCTCACAAATGCTGCAGCAGGCATTTCCGCCACAGCCAGGCCTCAGGGGACCTGCACAGGGTTAGGTCAGAAGCCAAACCCTGCAATTTGGGAAATTAGCAGCATTTATAGGATTCCCAAGAGACTTCCTGGTTCTTTTAGCCATACCAGTGGTTCTCCATTGGAGGTGTTACTGCCCCTTAGAGGGCATTTGCAAATATGCAGGAGAGTTCAGGCTTGTCACGGTGACGGGGGATCCTGAAGGCATTTACCCAGCAAGGTCCGGGGATGCTAAACATCCTGCCAGGAGCTGGACAGTCAGGCACACGTTATGAAAAATAGTCCTGCCCAAGAGAGACACTGGGGAGTCATTTACTTCCCCTGCCCTCTGGTTCCTCATCAGTGCCCAGGCTGAAATAAAGGAGCATGTCTCCATCCTAGCCTGTGACCAAGGGCAAGGCAGTATTTCCAGGTGAGCGTGGGCCCATGTGACAGAAGCATCTTGTAATGCACACACTTGCTCGGATTCTTCATGTATGGCTCTTGCATCAGTTGGGCTCTTATGGGTCAAGGAAGACTTGGATTTGGGTGGTAAGAGTTCACCGGGCGGGGGATGCCTCCTCCTTGGTGCCTGGCAGGAGCGCCACCGCAGCCCACCCAGTGTAGACTCGGCTGCCTCACCTCAATGTCCCTCTCTGGGGGTCCCACCTCCCACTTCTGTTTCTGCTTCTCATCTTTTCCTCTGGGCTTTTTTGTTTCATTATCTGTTTTTGTCACATGAAATGTGTTTAGAGGAGCCTAGCTCGGATCACGGCTAAACCCCTCTCTTCTTGTTGTTTTACAGTCGGGAAGACGTCTCTGATCACGCGGTTCATGTATGACAGCTTCGACAACACGTACCAGGTGAGTTCCTGGGTCCCTGCCCCCCACCAAGCCCCGCAGTGTTTGCAGCCTTGACAACCACCTGGACACCATGCCAGCCTCCCTCCCAGGGTTGCTGATGCTAGGATGAGAGTGGGGCATTCCTGGGACCTAGGGCATCCATCTTGCCTTGGAGGAGCTTCCCATCTGCACACTGGTCCCAGCCCGGTAAAGACCCTGGGCCCTTCTGAAGATCCAAACCTCAATAAGGGAAATGTTTCCAGTAGAGAAAGGACACCTTTCAGTCTGTGTTCTCTTGCCCCCCATGGCAGGTCTAAACCATGACAGTGTTTGGTTTCTTGGGGGCATCACCATGTGGAGGAGGATGGACAAGAAGCAAAATGAGGGACGTGAAAGAGCAGTAGGAGAACTTGCTCCTCCAGCGTGGCTGTGTGCTGGACCTTCGTGAGTGCGTACACATGCACACACACACACACACACACATGCACACACACACGTGTACACACACACGCCCCCGCCACACACCCACACACACATGCCCCCCACGCCCCCATGCCCCCCCACGCACACACACACATACATGCGCACACACACGCACACACACACCCACGCCCACACGCGCACGCGCACACACGCACACACACACACACACACGGTTGCTGGGACACTTCCTTCCCTGGAGAGGCTGGTGTGATGGGCCTGTACTGCTCTACATGGGCAGGAGGCTGGATAGAGTGACCTGTGTGCTCCTGGCTCTCAAGGGTGTTCTGCAATCAACCAGAGGTGGCTCCACGTAGCCTAAGGCTGAGCTCTTGAACGTCAGTAACATTTCACTTTCCTGTCACCGCTGATGAGCAAATGAAGTGAATTTCCCCTGCAACTAAACCTGTTATCACAAGGCACCAAACTTAATCATTTCAACTATTTTTAAGAAAAAATATATTGTTTTCTTCCTTAAGACAGACACAAATAATAATTCAGTTTTCTAAGCCAGTGGGTTCTGTGAGATAGTAGTTCCAAGGGATGTTACTGGATGTTAGTTCCAGTAGGTGTTATTTGAGGGAAAAAAGGCAGGGAGAAGGGTTCGGGGCTTAAGGAACACTGGTGAACGAAAGTAAATCTACTTTTCTACTGCAGGACTTCTCAGGGCCTTTTACTACATCAGTGTATGGTTTTGATTTGCTGAAAGAGAGATGTAGTGTGCAGGATCTCCCAGATGTATTTGGTCATGGAATCCTTTTGTCATCGAGTCCTCAAAGGATAAATATTTATAGAACACACCGGGGACTGCTGTGCTAAGAGGCCTCCCACATCCCGGGACCTACAGAGCCTGCAGAGCACAGCCCACCACAGATGACAGTTCTGTGTCTACTCTTAGTCTGTCTGTCTCACTCTGGACCAGTCAGCACCTTTGCCTCATACACAGCTCCTTTCTCTGCCTCCCTCTAAATCCCTACTTTTCCTCTGCTGTCATCTGAAATACCAGATAACTAGTGGACTTGGTAAGAATTGACCGAAGGGTAAGGACATGGGGGCCCCGAGTGATGTACACAACCTTGGACATCTGCTCTGGGATGATTATCTCAGCCACACTTTGTCTTGCTTGGTACAGGCCAGGCTCTGTACCACGGCAGGCTTGCAGAGCCCTCTCCACTCTGCAAGGGGAGTCCTACTGCGTCGCTTTGCATCCGAATCACAGCTCTAACTTCAGTTCTTAAGTCTGACTTGGTATTTGCAGATTTGTGTGTGTATTCATGTGCATGTGTGTGTATGTCAGTGAATGATCTCACAGATATTGATTATTTGATTTTTCAAATATTAAGTTACTTATAATGCTTCTTGTTGATGTCCCATTGATAATAAGTGATGCCCTTGGCTGGCTGGTGTTCTTGGCAGTGGTGGGCAGTAGAGATGGCCTCAGAGCCTTTGCAGTGGTCTTCATTGGTGTGGATCAAAGCCTCAACTCCTCCCCATGTCGTTTGAGTCTCCAGTGTCACCTCCTATGGCCCACTGCTTGTCCCATATCCCGTGGTCCAGCGGGCCTGCCTGCTTGCTGCTCCCCACTCAGTGACACTGTCCCACTTCCATGCCTTGGCTCATGGTGTCACCTCTGCTGGAATGCCCTTCCCTCTTCTCTCCTCTGCTGTGGAAAATTTCTCTGACTCATCAAGGCTCGGAGCACATGTTTGTCTGTGGTCAGGACCCTCCTCATGCTTTGCACCCCTCCACGGCTCCATCTTCCCTAGCACACTGTCCTCAGGGCTCCTTTGGCCTCCCAGCCCTACAGGAACTCCTACTGCTCTGGCTGCCGGATGGGCTCTCAGCTTGGCTGAGGCCAGGACCCCTCGGATCCACCTCTGCATTCATGGGTCCAGAGCAGGGCCTGCCCACAGCTGGTATCAGCTGGTGTCAGAATCCACCACAATGGCTTCAAGAGGCTCTGTCTGCCTTGGTTTTTAGACTCCATCTGACTGAGCGGCCACAGTGGCCCAGTGTCAATGTCCAGTGTCCTGGCAAAAAGTGAAGAAAGCCCAAGTCCCTCCCCACTGCAGGCTTCTTTGACTTTTTTTTTGGCTGCAGGTAGAATTTCTCTCCCAATACCCTCTAAGATGGTAGTTAGGCTGGGAGGCTGGGGCTCCAGTTGTGTGCGCACACAGGCCCATTTTCATGAACTCTCTGGAGATGGAGAGGGGGAAATGTTACTTTTTCTTAACATGATGGCAGAGGCACTTGGGAAGTAGACAAGATGCCCAAGGGCCCCGGGGGATGTTCCCAGTTGTGCCCCCATATGCTGACCACTCCCCAGCACTGCCCACAAATACCCTGTGTACCAACCAGTACAGCCCAGCAGAGCGCCCCTGTCCTCGCCTTGATTGGCTGAGGTGCCCAGAAAGTTCCCAGGGCAGATCCACCGCTCCACCCCTCCCATCCTTATGTGTGTCTCTGGCTCTGTCTCCCGCCCCCTCCCCTATTCACTTATTCTGACAACGGATGTTTGTCAAGTGCGACTCTGTTTGCAGAGAAGTGGGAGAAAATGACCTGGCCACAGAATCTGGCCCTGCCCTGAGCTGGGCATGGAGGGTAGAGGAGGTTCAACCTCATCCTGGGTGGCAGCGAGTCCTCCCTCTGTCTGGGGCTGAACATGCCCGAGGCCCCAAGGAGCTGGCATGAGGACCTGGGCACGCAGAGCGCAGTTCCCCGCCAGACCTCTCCGGGGTCCTGTCCGCCTGGCAGGCCCAGGGGAGATGCTGCCTTGTTGACCCGTGGCCTTGGGAGAGCAGGTCTCCTGCCGCCTCCTGCGTGGCATTTCCCCTGCACACACGTGTACCTTGTTCTCCTCTTGACATGTGCATTCCCCAGCCTCTCACCACCCACCTGTCACCCCATCTAAATCCACTCACTTAAAGAAGCAAAAAGTCAAGACTTACAGCCTGGTGAGATTCGCGTCTGCAACAATTCTCTTGTATAAAATCCCAACTAAAAAATGTCTTTCAAAATGCACTAAGAAGAAACCCCTGGTACCTGCGCCATGATGAGATGTGGCCCTCTCTGTGGGCCAGACCCCCTTTCCCCTCCCAGTGGCCAGTGAAACCCACCTGTGGGCCTGGCCCTTGGTCCACCTGTTTGAAACCTGCACTAGAACCAGAATGGGAGGTTTCAGCCCCCCAGGTGGTGGCTGTGGGTGAGAGGGGAGAATCTGGGAGCAGCCCTCTTCCTGGGGTTTCTCGTGGGTCCCCCATCTTGGCCGCACGTTAGCATTACCTACTGGGGGGATGACTGGAGATGCACAGGCTGGGTCAGGCATTAGCATTTTTAAATCTCAGAGGTGACTGAGATGAACTGATAACCAAGGCTGGAGCCCCCGGCCTGTCCCTAGACCTCCCACCACAGCACAAGTTAGGTAAGCCCCAGTGGGTCCCGGCCCTCTGGGGCTTACCTAGGTGCTCCTGGGAGTGTCTCTGGAGGACTGCACTGGAGCACTCCCTGGGTCCCACGGTGCCTCCGGGAAGGGGACAGCATGGCTGTGTCCACTGTGCCCTCACAGGCCAAGGGACTGCCTGAGTTGCTGTTAGCCCCTCAGTGATCTGGGGGCTTTTCTCTCTCCCCGCTAGCTGTGTATTAGTTTCCTGGGACTGCTATAGCAAATTGCCACAAACCAAGTGGCTGAAAACAGCAGAAGTTTATTCTCTCACAATTCCAGAGGTTAGAAGTCTGGAATCAGCAGAGCCACGCTCTCTCCAAAGGCCTAGGAGAGAATCCTTCCTACCGCTTCCAGTCATTGGATTTAGGGCCCACCCTAAATCGTGGATGATTTTTCATCCTGAAACCCTTGACTAATTACATACACAAAGACCCTCTTTCCAAATAAGGTCACATTCTGAGATTCCAGATGGACAGAATTTGGGAAGAGGACACTCTTCAACCCACTACACAGTGTCCCAGCACCTCCCAGTCTGATCCCACTGGGGACCCCTCCAGGCTCCAGGCCCCTCTGGCGCTTCACGTGCTACTGGCCCAGCATCTGACCTGGGGAAGCCATTTCCCCAGGAGCCTATCTGGCAGCAAGTCTTTTTGTTCTTACAGGGCTTTTCAGAATGATCAGATGTTTCTTTATGTAACATTTGTAAGTTGATTTAATAAAGTAAGTAGGTTCACTGGGGCCTGGTCATTGACGCCATGGAGCTGCCCATCTGGCTGCTCAGTAGCCCCCAAACCAGCGCCTGCCCCACCCCGACAATTCACCCCTGCAGCACGGGCGGCCTTTCAGGGGAGCCGAGCTCCTGCTGGGTCCCACAGCAGCACATCCCAGGTGCTCAGGGAGGGGGCGTTTGTGATGACCGTGGTATGTGAGGGGTCGTCCGTGTGGGGCTGGACGCTTTGAAGTCTCTCTTTCTGGGGCAGCGAGTTCTGCTAATGCTTGTCCAACCAGACTCAGGAAGGTGGTCTGGAGGCTGCCAGGCTTGGGCAGCCAAGCCCTACACCTAAAGTGTCTCCACATCGCCTTCACTGGTGGGCCTGAAGTGGGCCACAGTGAGGAAGAAGGACCTGGGGATGGGTCAAGCCAGAATGTCCTCCTTGGACACCCAGCCTCACACTCATGGGCGCTGCTCTCTGATCCCCCCCCTGCCGGGGCCAGGGAAAAGGAAAGGCCTGGGGACTTGGCGGTAGGTTGCTGATGGCACTGAGCACCTTTCTGTCAGGGGGTCACTGTGAGGAGATGAGTGAGCCCACACAGAGCCCACAGCAGCCAAGAGAGACCAGGAGACAGGGTTCCTTCTGATAGGTGGGGAGGGGCCCGGGGCTCCACCTTGAAGAGGAGGTGCAGCCAGTCAGACGAGTGGATGGGTCGGCACACAGGGTCCAGGGGAGATGGCTTTTGTGGCCACAGCATGGAGCACTAGGTCAGCAAGAGGCAGGAGGTTCAGAGGAGCCACATGGTGTGCTGCAAGGGCACCGGGCAAGGCAGCTGGGCCCTTGGCCTACGGGGTGCACGGCGCAGCATCTGTCCCATCTGCCAGGGTGTGTGTGCACATCGTACTGTGCTGGGCACCCAGCTCTGAGGGCAAGGTCCAGTTGTGGGGTGGCCAGGCTGCAGCTCTGCAAGGACAGATCCTGGGCGGTGGGCGGGTAGAGGTGAGGGGGTGGGCCTCACGTGGCCGCCCTACCCCCCCCCCCCGGGGAGCATGGTCTGCGGCTGGAGTGCTGACATGGGGCTGAGGCTCACGTCGTAACCAACACTGCTGTCGTCGTCCAGGTACTTCCCTGCTCATCCTCCCATTCTCTCATCCTACATTAATGCGTGAAGCTCGTCAAGAGTGTTGTGGTCCTTGGGGGCGTGGAGCTTCAGACAAGGCAGGATCAGTGGCTGTTCTAGTGGGTGTGGAAGGCTTCCTGGAGGAGAGGGTGGGACCTGAGTGGGAAAGGGCAGGGAGGATCTGATGCCACTGTGTGGGAGGGAGGATTAGTACGCTGGAGGAGAAGCCTTGGTGGGGGCCCCAGGTGCAATGATCCAGTGCTGCGCATGCGTGGGGGGCGGTGCCGGGGCGGGCTCTGCCTTTTTGGCGTGGAGGGTCCTAGCGGGCCTGTGGATGGGCTACTGGCTGAGCTGCCTTTTGACTTTCACGGCCTTAGGCACTTTTGCCTTCCAGGGCACTTTGCTCCTTCCTTCATTAAAAAGCTCTCTCTCTCTCTCTCTCTCTCTCTCTCTCTCTCTCTCTCTATATATATATATATATATATATATATACACACAAATATATATAATGTATGTAAATTATATTTTATAACTGTATTGTTATAAAGATGAAGACAATACAGGCTGGATTCATTATTATATGTCATTATTATTATATTCATTTTTTTCTTTTGATTTTAAAAGAAATTAAAATTTAAAAAGTTAAAAAAAAAAGAACACAGGGCTTCCCTGGTGACGCAGTGGTTGGGGGTCAGCCTGCCGATGCAGGGGACACGGGTGCATGCCCCGGTCCGGGAGGATCCCACGTGCCACGGAGCGGCTGGGCCCGTGAGCTGTGGCCGCTGAGCCTGTGCGTCTGGAGCCTGTGCTCTGCAACGGGAGAGGCCACAACAGTGAGACGCCTGCGTACCACAAAAAAAACCCCACATTTTTCTGGGCCTCTAAAAGTACTGTGGGTTCCAGGGTCTGTGCCTGCTGTCCCAGCGGGTAAGTGGGCCTAGTTGATGAGGCTGTGGAGGCCCTAGGAACTCAGCAGGGTTTGGGCTTACAGGGCAGGGAATGGAGAGCTATTGTGGTTCCTACGGTGGGCACCGATGGGATCAAAGACCCCAGAGTTTGCAGGAGACAGGCCTGTGTGCCCCGGCCAGGGCAGGGATGGCAGTTGCGGCAGGGCCCGCAGACTTGGATGCAGCTCTGTGAGTGGAAGGGCGGAGCATGGGAGGGAGGAAGTCACTGAGCAGTCATGCATTGCTGCGTGGGATGTGAGTGAGGGGCCTGGGCCAAGCCCGGGCCTAGACACACAGGACAGTGGGAGGGGCGAGTGGACAGAGTAGGCCTGTGGGGTGCAGAAGAGGGAGAGGAGTGGGCCCTGGCTTTCTGTCCAGACACCCCAGAAGAATATCGGTGCCATCAACGCAAAGCAAAATGAAAAGTTGAGTGGGAAGTGATAGTGGAACAGTCAAGTGAAGATGTTTGAAAGTGGCTGTTATGTGGGTGGGCCCAGGAGACAGACGCTGGAAGGATCTGGATTCCTGAAGTCCCAAGAGCTACTGAGTTTTCTGGGTCAGACTGTAGAGAGCAGGTGGAGGGCCAGGAGGAGGGGCCTTTCCCCATAGAATCCAAGATGCCACGTATCCCCAGGTGGTGTCCAGGTAACCACCCGGCACCTGGAGAGACAGGGGCAGAATCTTCCACCCCTGTCGAGGTGGTCAGAGTGGGGTCACACAGAGGAGAAAGAGTCAGCACATCCTCTTATATCAGCTCTTTTTTTCTCCTTCAAAACAATGCTGCATGCAGATGCCTGGGTTCAAATCCCACCTCTGTCGCTTAGCTGAGAGATTCCGGGCCAGCATCCCAGTTTCTTAGTATTGCATTTTTTAACCTGGAAATTATTTGGATGGCATTTAACCCCTGCATCACCTAGACCAGTGGCCTCAAACTTTAGCAGTAGGGATGTGGTTAATTTGTATTTAAACCATAGCTCATGCAGGTCTTAAAGCCTGGGTGATGGAAAATTATAGGCCAGAAAAACTGTTGATACAAATGTGCATTACCACGCTCTATATAGAGAGCGAAGCAAACCAACAACTCCACAACAAACTAAGTTGGTAATGATGAAGTGAAGCTAACAATAACTTACTAACATAGTGTGTTCATGGGAAACTGGGGGCCTCCCAACCATGCTTGCCTGTGCAGAGCTCTGGCACTCTGCCAGATGCTGCCAGGGCCCCAGACTTCTGGTAGAACACTGGACTCCGTCTTTGGTTAGCTCTAGCAACATGGTGATTTTATCATATTAATGCAGTAGAGTTCCACCTTTTGCAAACATTAGGTTCTGTGGTCAAAATGTGAGGTGACACTCTTATACAGTGAAATGCCCCTGAATGCCAGGCGGCTTGGCAAGATGACCTTGCCCTCAGACACCCACTTGGGCACCACCAGTCACCCAGGTGCTCCTTTTGGACGTTTACCTGGGACTGGTCTGAGGGCAGACTTGCTGTAACATCTTTTCTTTCCCTCCCTCCTCTCCTCTGCGCTTCTCTCGCTCTTTTGTCAAGCATATTGCAAATTAGGTATGAAGTCAGCCTCTAGTAGAGAAACCTGACTAACCTGGCTTAAACAAGGAAGGGCTTTGGTCTTTCAGGTGCCAGAAGTCACGGTAGGACTTGAGGTGGCCCAGCTGCCCAGTGATGCCATCAGGCAGGTCCCAGACCCCTGCTGTCATTCTATTCTGCCTTCTTGTTCTGTGGGTTATCTTCATGCAGCCTGGCTCCATAGGTCACCTCTGCATTCAAGGCAGAAAAAGATAGCAAGAGCTTCCCTAGAATCCCCTCCCCCTCCAGCAGACTGCAGCTTATGTCGTATTGGCGAGAACTGAGTCACATGATCACCATTATCCTTTAGAGAGGCTGGGAAAGCAGCATTTCACTTTTACAGTTTCCAGGCTGGCAAGGGAGTAGGAGGTTGCCAGTTGGTATTGGGGGAGTCCAATAGCACCTGCTAGCGTTCATAAGTGAAGTGACCCCATCATGGACTCTGACCCAGGTTTTAGTAACCCTTCCTAATTCACTTCATAGGTTACTCATAGATAGCTCTTAGATACCCTCAAAAGTCCATCCCCCAGAACATCTTTCTCCCTAAGAGATGAGGAGAGGGCTGATGCATTGCATCCATTTGTGAGCCTGTGGGAGACCTCCAGGGAGCTTCAGGCCACACATCCCTGGGCATCTGTGTGGCTTCTGGAAGGATTGACTAATTTCGATGACATTTCACCCCTTGTTTAAAGTTGTAAGGTGCATATTGTTTGGTTGATGTTTCAGAGCACAGTCAGGAAATAAAAGAGCAATTGATAAATATTTGTATTGGGTGGTGACTGGCATAAGCCACTCCCCATTGGGAGGAAAGTGGCCACAGGGACTGTGTAGACTTTAAAACTGAGGTGTCTGAAAGAATCCAGGTACCTGCGCTGTGGCCTCCCAGCCAGCCGCCCCTCCTCCGCAGCACTTGGTTGAGCTGCTGGCAAGGCCAGACCGTGCCCAGCGTGTTTCCCAGAGGCTGCTGTCTCCTTCCCTCACAGCATCCACTTGCTGGTCTGAATCCGTAAGTTTTGCCAGCTTCATTTTGCATGCTTATTTGCATGTCTTTACCGATACTCTCATCTGATGGTTGGTGGTGCAGAGCACAAACAGCAGCTTCATTGTCAAGGGCTTGTCATGCCCAGCTGCTTTCTGCCACTTGGGGCTGCTTCCCCAGCCACGGGCCAAGGCCTGGCCAAGGCTAAAAGAAGACACAAATACATTCCTTTTCACGATCTCTCTTCCAGAGAAGAGAATCTTGAGTCAGTTCATGCAAATTACCATGCAAATTTCCACAGCACACTTTATTAGTGTGTCTTGTCAGAATGTGGATGCAAAATTACATTTCATAATAAATGCACGTAGCAAAAACGATTTCAACAAGTGCCTCAGGAAACATCTCTTTCCTTGGGCATATGCTGGGCCAATGGGAGCTTTTGTGTAGAGGGAGGCGTGTAACGCACCATCATTCTGAACTGTGTGTCTGAGCCCCTGTTAACACTGGTTAATACCACATTCAGAAGAAGATAAATGTGGACGCAGCTATGAAATCTGTCCTTGTTAAGATTCCGCCTGTTTTGTATAAAACGAAGTGCCTACCATTTTTCATAAGCAGTACAGTTGGCAAGTACAGCAATATTAAAGGAATAAATAAGCATTGCCAGGTTTGGGGTGATCTAACCACAGCAGGATGCAGTCCAGCCTCCTCGGAGGGGCATTGAGCCCATCGAGCCCAGGAGGCTCACCCAACACAGTCGAGGAGGGAAGGGGAGGATCGTGGGGGTCATGTACTGGTAGGAGAGTCTCAGAGTCAAGCCTGCTGCTCGTGTTGTCTTGATACCCTCTTTACATCCTTGTGGAAAAGTTTCCAGCAAGAATAATTTACTGCATACCTCATAAGAGGATATGGAATACAGAAAATGAATGCTGTGGCCAAGACTCCATGGTTCATTTGGAACCCACCTCTTTGAGGGCCAGCCTTTCCTGAAGCTCTGAGAACACTCATTTATTGGGATGTGAATACAGATTACAAGCACAAAGGTTCCCAGGACCAAGTTTCTACAGCATCTTTTGGAAATCCCTCAGTCAGTTGGTCAGTCCTCATTTTGTTTGCACAGAGTACCTTCATGCAGTCTAACTCATTTGATCCAAGAGTCCTTGAAGGAAGCTGTGATTATCCCCGTTTTAGAGATAAGAAGCTGAGGGCCAGAGAGGCTGTCATTTTTCCAGGATACTCCCAACACAGTGTTCTTCCAAGCCCATTATACAGCATTCAGAGCCTGCCAAGGCACTGGCAGAGGTCCCTGAAAATGGACCAGGGCCCTCTGGGCACATGACCCCACCCAGGTCCATTTGGGTGGGGCACTCTGCTAGGTGCATGCCAGATCCTCTAGGCCTGGCCATGCGCTGCTCTAGGAGGCACTGACAGGGAGCCTAGGTTTGCTGGCAGAAGTCTGTCCCCCTCCCCCATGGAGGCTTCTGGTCACCTCAGCCTCTTAGCCTCCTGGCCTCACCAGGGCTGTGTGCGTACATTGATCTGGGCTTTACCTTCAAAGGAGAAATGACTCCCTCCCCACCACACACTCATACCCACACAAGCCTCTTACAGCTACTACCTTCCACATGCAGATACACAGTTGCATGCACACTTGTGTATCTCCATTCATCATGGGTCTACTCACATACACTCATACCACATTCCCATCAATACACTCACACACTGTATGACCTGTGCTGACCTTTGAGAGGGAATGGAGGTTGTGTCCTACGTGGGTAGTTGTTCTTTTTGTCTGCTGTCCCCATATTATCCTTTCAGATAATTTCTATTGATCCGTTTTCAAGTTCACTGTTTCATCTGTCATTTGCTGTCTTCTGTTAAACATTTAAAAATTTCAGATATTGTATTTTTAGTTCTAAATTTATATTTGCTTCTTTATAGTTTCTCTGCTGAGATGCACAGATTAAAATCTATGTCTTCATTGTGAGCATGTTTTCTTTATATGTTTGAGCATAATTGTATTAGCTGCCGAAAAATGCTTGCTACTTTCAACATCTGGGTCACCTCGGGGCTGGTCTCCATTTATTCTTTTTTTTTCTTAAATATGGCTTTTAGTTCATATGTATAGTAATTTTGAGTTGTATACTACACATTGTGATCAAGACTATGGATTCTGCTTGTTCCTTTGGAATAGTACTTGTTGAACCCAAATTCTCAATTCTCTCCCCCATGGTAGGCAGCAACTTAAAGTTCTGTTCAGCTTTGTTTGTTTGGTTTTCAGTCTTAGGCTACTTGTGGTCTCTTTGGGCCAGAGATTTGGGTAGCATTTACATGCAGAATTTGGGATTTCTCATCTCCAGGATTTTCCACATTTTCCAGCTGCTGTGATAGTTTTATGATCTGCCCTCTCATTTTTAACCAGTAAGACTATGGGTTTCTTGCCAAGTTGTAGCTACCCCTCAGCTCCAGCCGGGGCTGCCTTTAGGTGAATGAACAGTCATCAAAACAGGAGCCTTGCCCAGGGCCATTCTCTTCTTTTAAGTGTTGACTCCCCTCTAGATTCTACCTGCTTTTGTCACTTTCTAGTGCCTTCAGTTAGTTGTTTTTTACATTCTGCTCAGAATTTATAATTGTAATCTGTAAGAGGGTTGGTTCTGATTACCAAAATCGGAACACCCCCATTCCCTCCATCTGGGATTTACTCCCTGTACTTCCCATCCTCTACTATTTCCCCATCTTCACCTGCTGGAAAGTTAGTATTCACTCAAGGACTGGCACAGTTGCCCTGCCTTTCCTCAAGAAATCAATCAGAAGAAAGGTCCGCCTCCTCTTAGAGACCCTCTAACTACAATAGTCCTACCCATCTGTCGGGGACCATAGTTCTGTGTGCTAATCTTAGCTCCTCCACAAGTTTGGAAGTTCAAGGCTGAATCGTGAACTGTGAATAGGTGTTAGCCATATGGAGGAGCATTCCATGGGAGGGAACAACTCCTTATAGGCTGGGACCAGGGCTTATTTTGGTCTAACACATAGTAAACACTCAAGAGTGAATAAGTGAATGAGTACTACTTACTTACACCATATGCCAGAAAGGAGCTGCCCAGGAAAGACTGTGACCACCTTCTCCCTGCAGATCTGGCCTGTCTGGGAGCAATGGGCTCCAGCTGGCAGTAGTGTAGGGCCAACTGCTTATGCCTTGTGTCCGGAAAAATAAATGACGCCAAGGAGCTAGAAAATTTCTGGTAACCAAGGCCATCTTAAAAGTTCTTGTTTCTGTTCTGCCCTTAGAGAGCCGACTTTTGTTTGTTGTTAAAATGCAAATGAACTTCCTCTTAATGTGGACTCTGCCAAGCTGTTATGGCTAATGACCATAGATTCTGACAGGAGGGAGCCAGAAAGGATGTGACCCCCACACACACACTCAGTGACAACTTCAGACATGAAGGGACTTCAGGAAGCAGAGGGAATACAGCTCAACAGTCAGGAGCAGGGGCTTTGCAGTCAGGGAGACCTGGGTTCTAATCCTGCCTCTGCCACTCCCACCCGTATGACCTAAGTTCAGAGTGAGCCTTGGTTTTTTCATCCGTGATTAGCCCCTTCTGCAGGCATGGGCATCTCCCTGTCTCTCGCCCCAGGCAAGGAATCTGCCCCTCCTCCTGGATACCACAGACTCCTCAGACCAATTACAGCAGGAGCTCAGAATCTACGCAGTTGTTTGCAAACTTTACTGCACAAATGAGTTATCTGAGGGCTTGTCTGGAATTCTGATTCCCAGACTGACACCCCAGAGATTGTGATTCTGTCTGTCTGGGCTGGGCTCAGCAATCTGCATACTTAACAAGCTTCTGATGTGATTCTGAAGCAAGTGGTCCATGCACTACGTGTTGAGAATTACCAAATCACTGGCCACTGGGAGAGACTGACTAGTATGAGATCCTTCCAGTTTAGAAGAGAAACTGTTAAATGAGGGGCCCTGAGGCCAATCTGAGGGCTCAGAAGATGACTGGATTCAGCAGAGGAGCTGAATCTTGATCACTGATTAGGTTTTAACCATGTGGAAGAGCATTAGAAAAGGCACAGAAACACAAAGTGACTTGCGCGTGTAGAGTCCTGACCACAGTATTATTACTAAAGTAAAAAGTGCAAGCTGGGAAAGAGGGGAACGAGGTCAAAGGAAGCGACGGGCAGACCCTTTGCAGGCCAAGCTGAAGTGTTTGGATTGTTTCCTGGGGGCAGTAGGGAGTGATATGGTCAGATTTATGTTTTAGAAAGATAACACTGGTGCTGGTGAGAGATTATTTATCCAGGGAGAACCTCAGGGCAGAGAGACCAGTCAGGAAGCTGTTGAGGCTGTTCAAGTAAAAGAAGTTGGAGGACTGAACTGGGGCAGTGCTGGTGGGGATGGAGAGAAGCAGACAGGTAAAAACACTCAGGAGGCAAAGTATCAGCTCCGTGATTCCTCTGCTGTGAGGGGGTGGACGAGAGAGCAAGGGAAGAGGAGGAACTCAGGAGGGCTTCTGGAGGCTTGGGCACCCATGGAGGTGGAGGTGCCATTCATCGAGATGGGGAAAGTAGAAGATGTAAGTCTGGAGGGGGATGAGGGGCTCCGGGTGGGACACATATGTTTAGTGAGAGGTCTAGAGCACACGTGGATGGACATGTCCAGTAAGCGGTCAGATACCTGGATCTGGGGCTCAGGACAGAGGTAAGGCCTGGAATGTAGGTTGGGAAGCCAGCAGCACATCCTTTTTGAAGCTGTGACAGTAAATGGGGTCCCCTGACACAGTAGGGAACACCAACATTTTAGGGACAGAGAAAGGAAGAGGATCCTGTAAGAGGCCAATAAGGGACAGCAGTTAGAGAGGCAGGGAGAGCCAGAAACAAGTCACGTCATGAAAACAAAGGAAGGAAGAGTGTCAAGGAAGAGATTGGTCCACAGGGTCAAGTACATCTAGTAGAGTCTGGCCTATAGAGTGTCCTTACAATTTGGAGATGAATGGCCATGGTGACCACAGCCAGAGCAGCCTCAGTGGGCAGAGGGGCAGGAGTCAGACCACTGAGCAGTGGGTGAGAAGAGAAGAAGTGGGGACAGCTGGTTTGGGTCCTTTTCCAAGAAGCATACCAAGGGAATGGAGGTGAGAGATTGGCAGAGAGCTGGAGAGCCACTTAGTGACAGGGAAGGGTTTTTTTTTAAGGATGCAAGAATTTTAAGAATGTTTCTTGGATGAAAGGAAAGAGTGAGTAAAGAATGAGGGGTTGAGAAAAGAGAAAAGAACCTTGATGGCTGAGAGGCTCAGGGCCAAGAGAACCCCAAGGAGAGGCTTGCTTTGACAGAAGGAGCAAATGCTCAGAGCCTGGAGGGATGGAGATACGGCTGGACACACATAGACAACTTTGCAAATATCTTTGTATTCTGGCTCTGCCATTTCCAGCTGTTGACACTGAGCAAGTAATTTAGCATCTCTTATAGTTGACCCTTGAACAAGGTGGGTCTAAACTGGGCTGGTCCACTTATACGCAGTTGTTTTCGGTAGTAAGTACTACAGTACTACACCACCTGCAGTTGGTTGAACGGAGGAACCGAAGTGCGAGACAGAGGACCGACTGTGAGTTATACACGGGTTTTCCACTGTGTGGATGGTCGGCACCCCTAACCCACACGTTGCTCAGGGATCAACTTTACTCAGTCTTCTTAGCAGAAACGTATAAATACTCAAGAGCATAACTCATGGCACAGGTTATCAGGATTAAGTTAAGTAATGCATATAAAGTTCTTACCTGGCACATGGTGAGCACTCATGTTTAGTCATCGTTACTGTAGTTATCATTGTTATATTAGAGGGTAAAAGCAAGGAATTGAAGTGGTTTGTACTTGATGTTGTAAAGTAGATTTGAGGCCATCTTCTGAGAGTGAGTCTCGTGGAGGATGAAGCAGAGACAAAACAGGAGGATGTTAGGAATTGTTACTGATGTGGATGGAAACAGGAGGTGCTCAAGGACAAGTCACGTGTTTTTATATATCACAGACTTACCATTTCTGGTGCTCCTATATTCCTTCTTTAAAGATCCAAACTTCCATCTGTAAAATTTCCCTTCAGCCTAAAGCATTCGTTTCCTGTAATGAGGGCTCACTGGTGAAAAATGATCACAGTTTTCCCTTATCTGAACATGTTTTTATTTTGCTCTCCGTGTTGAAGGAAATTTTCACTGGCTTTAGAATTCTAGGCTTACATGATGGGGATGATGGTGGTTTGTTTCTTTTAGAATTTTAAAGATTTTACTCCATTGTCTTCTGTTCTCAATTGTTTCTGAAGGGAAATCAACCATCATTCCTGTCATTGTTTCCTTGTATGTATTGTGTCTTTCTGTTTCCTAGCTGCTGTTAAGGTTTTCTCTTTATCTTTAGTTTTCAGCAATTTGACTATGACTTGTGTGGGTGTGGTTTCCTTTGTATCCTGTTTTAGGCTCACTGAGCTTCTTGAAGCTGTGGGTTGATGTTTCTAATCAAATTGAGAAAATATCTGACCATTAGTTTTTGTTTGTTTGTTTGTTTTTACTCTTTCTGAAACCCCATCTACGTGTATATCAGGTCTTTATATTGCCCTAGAAGTTCTTGAAGTTCTGTTCATTTTTATTCTATCTTTTAAAAATCTGTGCTTCAGTTTGAACAACTTCTTTTGGACTGTCTTCAAGTTTACCGCCCTTTCCTCTGAAGTATCCTAGCTGCTGTTATTCAAATCCAAGGCATTTTTATTTCAGGTATTGTGTTTTTTTGTGTTAAGATTTCTGGGTTTTGTTTTAGTCTCCATATATCTCTTGAAATTCACCCATAGTATTCATCTTTTTCCTTTATATTTTTAACACAGTTATAATAATTATTTTAAAGTTCTTGTCTGCTAATCCAACATCTAAGTCATCTGGGTATCTGTTTCTATTGAGTTTTTTTCCATTAATTATGGCTTAAATTTCCTGCCTCTTCATGTCTAATCCTTTTTTATTGTGTAGTGGACATCGTGAATAATAATAAGTTGTAGAGATTCGTAGATTCTGTACCTTCCTCTGAAGAGTGTTGAGTTTTATTTCAATGGGGAATTAAATTATGGGCAACTTAATCCTTTTTTTTTTTTTGGAAGAGTTTACTTACCATGTTTTTTTTTGTTTGTTTTTTGTTTTAGTAGATCTTTATTGGAGTATAATTGCTTCACAATACTGTGTTAGTTTCTGTTGTACACCAGAGTGAATCAGCCATATGCATATATATATCCCCATATCCCCTCCCTCTTGTGTCTCCCTCCCACCCTCCGTATCCGACCCCTCTAGGTGGTCACAAAGCACCGAGCTGGTCTCCCTGTTCTGTGCTGCTGCTTCCCACCAGCTAGCTATCTATTTTACATTTGGTAGTGTATATATGTTGATGCTACTCTCACTTTGCCCCAGCTTCCCCCTCCCACCCCGTGTCCTCAAGTCCATTCTCTATGTCTACATCTTTATTCCTGTCCTGCAACTAGGTTCATCAGTACCATTTGTTTCTGTTTTTTTTTTAGATTCCATATATATGCATTAGAATACGGTATTTGTTTTTCTCTTTCTGACTTACCTCACTCTGTATGACAGACTCTATGTCCATCCACCTCACTACAGATAACTCAATTTTGTTTCTTTCTATGGCTGAGTAATATTCCATTGTATATATGTGTCACATCTTCTGGGAGGAAGACCTAAATAGACATTTCACCAAGGAAGACATACAGATGACCAAGAGGCACATGAAAAGATGCTCAACATCACTAATTATTAGAGAAATGCAAATCGGAACTACAGTGAGGTATCACCTCACACCGGTCAGAATGGCTGTTATCAAAAAATCTAGAAACAATAAATGCTGGAGAGGGTCTGGTGAAAAAGGAACCCTCCTGCACTTTTGGTGGGAATGTAAATTGGTGCAGCCACTGTGGAAAACAGTATGGAGGTTCCTTAAAAAACTAAAAATAGAGCTACCATATGACCCAGCAATCCCACTACTGGGCATATACCCTGAGAAAAGCATAATTCAAAAAGAGTCATGTACCACAGTGTTCATTGCAGCACTATTTACAATAGCCAGGACATGGAACCTACTTACCATGTTTAAAGTTTGTTAAGATAGGTCTCTTGGTTTTTTCCTTAGTCCTCTGATATAACCCTTAGTCCTGAGATGATGTCCTTTTTCCCAAAGCTGGCCCTTCTGGGGTTCTCATGAAATGCCTGAGGTGTTTACCAAGTCCTTCTAACTTGGTGGGACTAGGAAGCTACCTCAGGGGAAAAACTGGTTAAGCATAGGATCTCACTTCATTTTCTTCCCTTCCTTTAGAGATTATAACCCCTCCGTTTTCTGCCTGCTTTTGATCACTTTTCGGTGATTGCAAATTGTTATTTGTTGCATTTGTGCAGAGTTTATAATAGTTATCTGTGGGTGGGTTAGTTTGATACAAACTACTTAGCCATTATTGGAAGTGAAACTTCGGGAGATGTTTTTGAGCAGAGCTGATGCCTCAGCCACATCCAAGGATGGTGCCTGTGCTTTGGCACCAGTGTGTGCAGCTGTGGGAAGGTCTTTTGTGGCTCAGCGGCCTGGCTGGGTGGGAAGTGTGGCCAGAACAGGTCTGAGAGACTGGGCACTTAAGGAACCAGGTGTTTCTCTGATGTGGAAGAAGCATGAAAGTGGGAATAGAGGTGGGAGAGGGCTGGAGAGATAGGAAGTTGGTCCTTTCAGCCTTACTTTCATCATTACCACTGATCTGCTATTGTGAGGGGTAGTAAAGTATGTGAGTGTTCAGCAAATGGTGTTTATGATTATGGAGGCCACTGGGTTGAGCTTTACCAGAGCTCGATCCACAAGGCACAGTCCTTGTCATGTCATCTGGTGACTTCTCTGTCCTCCATGGAAGCACATGTGAGGTGAAATGGGGCTGTTGTTACATTATCATCAGGGACATCACTGTCACCATCCATGCTGCCTACCCTTGAGGGGTATGTTTCTCCGTGGTTCTTTGCTCTATTAGTTTGGATAGAGCTAGGCTGTATTAAAAGAAACTGCAAATAACAGTGGCTTAAGCGAAATAGAAGTCCAGTTCTCTGTCACACAACAGTCTGGGCGTAAGAGTCTCAGGCTGCTGAGGGGGCTCTACAGGCAGGAACTCAGGCTTCCTCTGTCTGGTTCATCTGTCGCCACTACTCTGTCACCTTCATCTGGATGGGCCAATATGACTTATTACCACCTGTCTTTATTCCAAACAGTGGGAAAAGGAAAGGGGCAGCTGTGGGTACATCGCCTCTCCCCATGAAGGACCCATCCCAGAAGATGCAAATGTCACCTTCACATCCCACTGACCAGAGAACTTAGCCACCCAGCTACAAAGGAAGCTGGGAAATACAGTCTTTATTTGGGGCAGCCATGAGTTTATCTATACGTTTGGAGTCGTAATACTATAGAAAGGGAGACTCCATGTTGGGGGACAGCTAGCAGTCCCTGCTACCAATCCTGAGGTTCGGCGCAGAGAGGTTGGAGGCCTGCCCCAAGCCACACAGCAAGTGAGTGGTGGGTCCCAGCCATCTGGCCCAACTGCATCTCCTTGTGCCAGGACAGAGGAGGCACAGGCGTGACCTAGACAGTTGGCTTCCAGTGTGTCGATCTGGGTAGAGAAGAGCTGGTGGGTTTCGCAACAAGATGCTGCTGTGGGTGGCTGTGATGCCCCTGGGGAAAGCCAGCTGCTCTCTGCCCGCCCCTGCGGCAAGCCGCCCTGCCCCCGCTCCACCTCCTGGGCAGTGGTGATCCCCCGCCAGGCGCTCGAGTTCCAGGGCTGAGGAGAAAAGCTTTGGGAGACTCGAGTGGAGGCTGGAAGGGAAGGAGGCAGGCAGGGCCCGGCAGGCTGGGGCAGGGAGACCACCTCGTTCCTGCTCCTCCGGGCTCCCCCCTGAGCGGGGCAGGAGATACACGTGCCAGTGGCCCTGCTGCTGGGGAAGCTGCCTCACCTGTTCTCTCCTCTCCTTTTCCAAAGCACTTTTCTCTTCCTCTCCAAAAAGTATCACTCCCTAAACACCTATCCTCATCCTTGTTTAGCTCAAACTCACTTCCTCTGAGAGGGGCAAGAGGGTTCACTGTTGAGCTGGGGGTGGGGCAGCAGAGCAGAACCCACCTAAGGCTCGGCGTGGGTGACCCCTTTTGCTGGCTGTGTCCCCGCCTGGGTGACTCAGCTTTTGCCCCTTTGCCTGAGACCTTTCGGGTTTGACCGTTCTGTGCTTTTCTCTAACAGGCAACCATTGGGATTGACTTCTTGTCAAAAACCATGTACTTGGAGGATCGTACGGTGAGTGCCTGACTTGAGACCCGGGAGGACGGGCAGGGCTCCTTGGGACCTATCCCCTGGGGCCCATGCTGGGCACTGCTGAGAGCCTGTGCCTGGCCAGCGTCCCAGAGCTGGGCCCTCCCTCAGCACCCACTCCCACCACGAGGACCTCACTGCCCCCTGAGCCTCCTCCCTCCCTGTGACAGGTGCGACTGCAGCTCTGGGACACAGCCGGCCAGGAGAGGTTCCGCAGCCTGATCCCCAGCTACATCCGGGACTCCACGGTGGCTGTGGTGGTGTACGACATCACAAGTGAGTGTGGGGCCTGCGTGCTGGGCGGAGGGCAGCTCGCAGGGGCTCCGGGGCCAGGTGCGGCCCCAGCCAGGCTGCAGAGAGAGAGAGAGAGAGAGTGTGTGTGTGTGTGTGTGTGTATGTGTGTGTGTGAAGATGGGAGAAGACGCTGGTCCCCAGGCCAAACTTGACCTGGCAGCCATGGTTTTGTCAGCAGCATCCCAGTTCCTTACCGGGTTCCACGGGAGGGGAGGCCCAGCGGGTCCAGGAGGGCCTTGGGTGGCCTGCACTTCTCACACACTGTGGCTCTTCTGGCCAAATCAGCTGTTCTCAAGAGCGACGCACAGCCCTGAGGGAGGCTCGTGGGGCTGGGGTGAGGGGTAGGGCCTGGTGCAGAGCCCCACTGCCCAGGCAGGTGTCAGGGCACACACCTGGCAAGCGCTTGGGCTGCAGTCATGGGTGTGGTGGGAGGCTGCCCCAGCCGACTGCCTCTGGCTGACCGCAGGCTCCCTGCACACCTGAGAGGCTCTGACCGCAGGCTCCCTGCACACCTGAGAGCGGGTGGGAGCTGGGCCCTGAGGATGCCTGGGCTCCTGCAGCCTGATGCTGAGCAGAAGGAAGGTCAGGCTGCGAGAAGCCCAGGTTTCCAGGAAGGGGAGCCTCCGCTCCCCTCGGGCCTGCGGGCCGCTGAGTGGTGGGCGTCGCCCTGTGACTGCTCTTCTGTGTGGCGGCGTGTCACAGCTTCTGACTGAGGAGGGGGCTGCCCTGAAATGCCTGGCCTCTCCTGGCTTTTATCTGCTCCTGGGGCCGCCTTCCCCGCTCCCCTTACTTTCAGGGCCTGAGGGTGCTCTTCAGAAATCCCTCTGAGCTCCTGTCAGTGGGAGGCTGCTCTGCAGGGCCCTCCTGCGCTGGGAGCTGCTGCGGTCCTACACACACACTGTCACACTGTTTCCAAGCTCAGCCAAGTCTACTGCACCCATTTCTCACTCTGCTGTGAGCCTCCAAAGTCAGGTCCGACTCTCAGGTGGGCCCTAGGACCACTAGTAGGAAGTCATGACCCAGCGGCCTTCCAGATGCTGTGACTTCTCTCCCCAGAGGGTGGCTCAGCATATGAGGGGCCTTCGGGGACCCCGGGCACAGCTCCACAAACACGTGTGGACGTCCTCGGGAGGACCCAGGCCCGCCGGACTGTGCTCCCGCGCTGCCCAGGTGTCTGAGGGTGCACACACCCCTCCCTCCTGCTCCTGGTCTTACTCCCTTCCCGTCCTCCCCCTCTGCTGCCAGGGCTGCCGCTCACGCCCTGTTTTATCTGCACTTTCCACCTCCAGATCTCAACTCCTTCCAACAGACCTCTAAGTGGATCGATGATGTCAGAACAGAGAGGGGAAGCGACGTCATCATCATGCTGGTGGGCAACAAGACGGACCTGGCCGACAAGAGGTAGGTGCAGCGGGCTGCAGGCCGGGCCCCCTCCATGCCTCTGCAGCTCCTCCTGGACGGGGGGTGCTGGGATTTGTGGGAGAGCAGCCCCTGTGAGCTACCCCCTGCCCAGCAACCTGTCTGACCTGTCCCCCTGCATCTGGGAAGGACCCCCTTGGGGCACCAGAGGCTTTGAAAGCACCTGGTAGACGCCTACCCACAGGTGTGTCATGTCTGAAGCCCCACCTTCCAGGCTGGCAGGGGCAGGGCAGGCCTCCACGCGTGGCCTGAGTGGAGCCATATGCGCCCGGCTGGCCCAGCAGCGCATGGTCCGGGCCCGGCCTCAGTGCAGACACAGACACAGCAGCCCTCGGGCTCCCACCGGCCCTGCCCCTGTGAAATGCCTGGCTGATGTGGGTGTGGGTGTGAAGGGCCTGGTCCTTCGCTGTGTCTGGGTGGGACACTCTCCCTGAAGAGGCTGCTTGCTCTACACCATCCTCCAGGCACAGGGCTGACCCCAGCGCTCTTCCCTGCACTGGTCCACTCATCTCATGGGGCAGGTAGAGCAATGAGTCATGGACTGGGGGCTTCCTGAGATGTACTCTGCCTGTTTAGGGAATAATCTGAATTAGAGGCTGCTTTATTTGAATCTTGTCCTTGAAGTGAAGAAAACGGAGTTCAAAGCCCAGCTCCTTTGCAGTAGGTGACCTTGGGGCCATTACTTTTAACCTCAGTGTTCTCACTTGGAAAATGGGGCTGATGGTACCACCCAGAGAGGCGGTCTGTGGCTGGCAGTGCTTTACGAATGTTGGCTCTGGCCGTGGTGACACTGTGAAAGGGACAGCAAGCCACCTGCCTCAGGGCCTGCTCCCAACCTGGACGGAGCTGCCAAGGAGTAGGGAGGGGCTGGTGTCCTGCTGTGCCCTGAGGGAGCCCTGGGGTCCAGCCCCGACCTCAGGGCTGACTGCGGGGCCCCCATCATCTGAGGCTGCTCCCTCCGCCCCCACCAGGGGCTACTTCCCTACTGAACCGGCCCCCCCTCGCCTCCCCCTCCAGGCAGATAACCATCGAGGAGGGGGAGCAGCGCGCCAAAGAACTGAGCGTTATGTTCATCGAGACCAGCGCCAAGACCGGCTACAACGTGAAGCAGGTGGGGTCCGCCGCCTTTGGCCAAGGGGCTAGTGACTAGGTGGGGCCGTCCAGCCACCAGATGGGGAGCGAGTCGCCTCCAGAGCTCTACTGCTCGCCCTCAGGCCATCGGGGCTGTGGGATCAGCCACCAACTTCAAGGAGGCCGAGAGACGTAGCCTTCCCCTGCTTCTTACCTCACGTGGGGTGGACGTGCAGGAGAGTCTATCCAATCAGCATTTTGGGGTTCCTGCCTTGTGCTTGGCATGTGCTCAGGGCTGTGGCGGTCCAGGCAGGCTTGGAGACAAGAGCCCACCCACAGTGCGGTCCGAGCTCGCCGTGGGGGGAGGCCTGGGGGTCAGAAGCCTCAGAGGAGCCGTAGAGGGGGTGGGGTTAGGGCTGAGCCTGGGAGCAGGGGGCTTCTCCTGGGTCCACAGACCCCCAAGGAGTCCTCGGATGGAATTCAGCAGGTCAGTGGATGTAGGTGGGAAACAAGTGTCTCTGCACTATTCTCTGACAGGTCTCCAGCATTTCCTGCAGCCGTGAGCGTAGGCAACACAGCTCCGTGTGTTAGCAGCACCTGGGGCTTTGTCACGGTAGAGGCCACAGCCGCTTTCTTATCACCTTACTGCCGTGGTGTCGCAGGTCTCTTGAACTTTTCCCACCTCAGTATCTCGGGGGCTGTCAGATCCCCTGCCGGCTTCTGCTCTTTAACAGGTTTCCGGGCTGCTAGTCACAAGTCTGTATCTTTAAAGATTTTAGAAGTTTGTTTCAATACTAAATGGTCTCCTTTACATAAAACTTATATGTAATTCATTTCACACACTTAAAAGGAGCCCATAGGCTTCGCCAGCCTGCCAAAGGAATCTTTGGTTCAAAAAAAGGTGAGGAACCCCTGTCTGCAGGGAAAAGGGGACTCAGAGAGGTGATGAGAGGGGGCGGCCTGGGCCAGGGGACCGGCATGGGCACAGGTGCCGCTGGAGGGGTGTCGGGGCCTGGCTGAGGGTCACTTCTGCCCTGCCGCTCCCAGCGGTGTCCAGGGGCACTAGACAAGCTGCCACTGCAGCAGCCGGCCTCACGCAGTGAGGCTTTACCCCGCCTGGGCAGTGCCTTGCCAGTGGGAGGTGGCAGAGGAGCAGGAAGGGACAGAATGGGAGGCCCCGAGCTCCCAGGACTCAGTGCCCCCACCCCAGTTGGAGGGTCATCAACATGGCTCTCTTCACTCCCATCCCCTTCCCAGCCTCCTTCGGAATAAGGCCAAGGTGGCCGTGGTGTCACCTGGAGTAGGGAGCTACCTGTCCCTGGAGGCCTGCAGGAGACACTGGCTGCTGCTCTGCGCGGCCCTGATGGAAAGCCTCTGCCCGCATGGTCAGGGAGATGCCGATGCCCCCCTTTCCAGATTGCTCTGGAAGCCAGGCGATGGTCTGAGCCAGAGTTGTATATGGTCAGTTCTAAGCCTGTGTGGTGGAGAGGCATCCCCATGCAATGTAGCCTCCTGGACTCTGAACGTGAGCATATCTGCTCTCAGAAGCCGCCATGTGACCCCAAGAGCTTCCATCTAACTCCCACTTCTGCCAGCCACGCTCAGAGCCTCTCTGCAGCCCGCCCACAGGGTCCATACCATGCAGAGCCCACCAGCGGCTTCCCTGCCCGGACCCTTACCGCCTTTGGTCCTGTCACCCAGCCTGGGTGCTCCCATGTGGCTGGGCTCTGGGGTGAGACCTTGAATAAGACTCACCCTGTCTTCAGAGAGCTCAGGCAGTGGAGAAGTTTTAAGCCCAGAGCTCACCTAGTTCCTGCAGTTGGTGTTTGTAGAGAGATGGGAGGGAATTCAGGATCTTCTGGTGCCTGTGTTTCTGCCTTGTACTTGCTGTCACCTGCTAGGTTCCACGCACACACACACACACACACACACGCACGCACACAACCACACGCACACAGTTCTCATGCACACTTTACAGACTTACACGCACAGAAACCCCACATGTGTACATGTACACACCATACACACTCATTCCCCCCCCACAGCTGCCACACATCCACACCACACCACCCATACTCCTCTACACACAATGTGCACATCGCACTCACCCACACCCAAGCAAACCCACAATGTCCCATTCACACTCCTGTGTCCTTATTCCCTCCAAAGAAATCTCCACTGTGACTGTGTGGCCCTGACTCCCAGCTGCCCCGATGCCCGTGGACTCGCAGGGCTCCCTGAGGAGAGGGTCATTGTCTCAAGGGCAGGTCGAAAGTCCTCCCTTCCCCACACCAGGTCCCTACATGGGCAGCGGGCCAGAAGCTTGTCTCCCAGGACCTAGATCGTTTTCTGCACTAGGGTAGGTCCCTGCCATCACCATGACCCACACTCAGCCCCTCGTGACCCTGTGGCCAGCCTGCCTGGGTGAGAGGCCTGCCGGGGCCCAACACCATGAGAGGTGCTGGGGGCACAGGTGGGAGAAGTTAGGTGCAGCCCCTGCTGTCCAGGGTGCAGTCAGTGGGACAGAAAGAGAGCAGAGCCCGAGGTCAGGGTGAGAAGAGGCAGAGGGTGGAGACACCGGCAGCAGGAGGGGAAGGATGGGGGCTCACGCTGCATCTCCCCCTCTCCCCAGCTCTTCCGACGTGTGGCCTCGGCTCTGCCTGGAATGGAGAACGTCCAGGAGAAAAGCAAAGAGGGCAGTATCCTTTTCCCTTGACAAGTGAGTGAAAGATGTGCTGCAGAAGCCATTTATTCATTGATTTATCCACGTGGTATGTTAGAACAGTGGGCAGACCCTTGCCAGTTCTCCAGGCCAGCCTTCCTGGCAGATAGCTGTTCGTGGGGCGTCCTCTGTACAGGGATGAGGCTGAACTCCAAGGTCCTTAAGACCACATCCAGCTCGAACCACCTAAGCTTCCAAAACAGTATGGGAATGCCAGAGGGATGTGTGTGGAGTGACAGTGTGGGGAGTGAGAAATAGTAAGTGCCCTTCTTTCCACTGAACACAGACTTGTATTTCATGGGGACAAGTAGAATCTCCATTTCCGTGCACTCAGACATGATTTCAGCATGGCCCAACCTCCTCTATGCGAGACGACTGCCCCACCAGGTGTCTCCTCCCCTGCCTGCCTGCTCTGGGGGCAGGGTCTGCACACCACTCACACCGTCCACCCCAGAACTCAGGCCACACCCAAAAGCTGAAACTGAGGCTCAGAGAGGTGGTCTGATTTGCCCAGTGGGAAGGAAGGCAAGGAAGGTTCATTGTCTATTTACTAGTTTATTTATAGTCTACCATGTTATAAATAATGTGTGTTTATGTATATATACGCTGCGTACACACAAAACAGGATAAAAATGTGCATAAGAAGATTGGGGTTTAGGGAAAATCAGGAAAAGTCATGGACAAAGTCATACTCAGAATATGCCATGGCCAGGTGGCCAAAAAGTGGTAAGGAGGGAAGGTGGTAAGTGGTCTTTAGGGGAAGCATGGCTTTTTATAGTACTTAACTTATGAAGAACCTCTCCCGTCGTCCTTACCTAGGGACCACAAAACCTCCCTAGGACACGGGCAGCAGGTCCCATAGCAGGGCTGCTTCAACCCCTACCCACTCCCAGCCCCACAGGAAGGGCGATTCTGTGCAGTGCCGTGACCAGGCCTGGCCTGGCCTGACTGAGATTTCAGCCTGGTGAGGGCAGAGGGAGTGGCCTGGCTGTGCACTCTGCACCCGCTCCTCTGGCGGTTCCGATCGGTGCTTCTCCAGCCCACAGTCCCCACAGCACCCGTGGAAAGGGCTGGAGAGGGGCTATGCTGACACCCTCCCCCAGGGATGTGGGTTCTCACAGCAGCAGCCTCAGGGTCTAAGCGACCCGTTCTGACGGGAGCTTGAGGGGTCAGGGTTGCTGTGCCCACCTGGGCAAGGCCCGTGTAGCCCTGTACTTTGTGAGGTGGGCTCCATGCCCGGCCTGCAGGCTCCACCTCCTGGGCACTTTGGGGTGGGGCTGATAGGTAACAAGGCCGAGGCCGAGGCTGGTCACCGGGAAGCCTTCTGAGAAAGGGTCTGTCGGGCCTGTGTTTAGGTGATGGTCCCACAGTCCAGGACAAGTTTTACTTCTGGTGGATACTGGTGAGGGCATGTGGAAGGGTCGGGGAAGAGGTGGAAGGGTGGGAGCTGGTGACCCTGCATCCTTCCCACCCAGGCAAAGAAAAGAGCAAGTTCCTGGGTGTTTGCTGAGGGACAGAGGAGCTGCGCAGGGCAACTTAGGGGGCACCGGAGCAGGAGCGGGGGTGGGAGCTCCGAGAGAGTCATCTTCCTTAGCCCCGCCCCCTGCAGTGATCGACATCAAGCTGGACAAACCCCAGGAGCCTCCGGCCAGCGAGGGTGGCTGCTCCTGCTAATGCAGCCTGACCGCAGGCTTCCTTTAACACTACTCGCTTGTTGTGTTGCTTCCTATTGGTTAGCTTCCTAAGGGGGGTGGGAGATGAGCTTATCCAGATGGGAGGATTTTTCTTTTCTCTCTGTCTCTAGGAGTCGGGTGGGATGGGGAGGGAGGCTGGGCATCAGGGATCACGTCACTCTTAACAGCTGTTACTTAAACAACTATTTTTTGGTTTGGTTGTAATATATTGTACTTTATTAAGATTGCCAAAAACTGTTAAAATTAAAAAAAAATTTAAACCATGTGTATACAACTTTTTGCCAGATAAAAATGTAGTCATTTTTATTTGAAAGATGTGCTTTTTTGTTTTTGTATATTTGTAAACTTACAGAGAACCTTTTCCACACACCTCCTCCTTCCTGTCCTCTTTGAACGGTTCATCACCTCTGCTCTCCTCCCACCCCCAGACCAATACATTTAAACAATTAACTGGGCGATTTAATTAGGTTCCAATCCCCGGGCTGTCTGGCCCAGACCAACCAGCATCCACCAAACAGGCCCTACCTGGTTAAATCAAACACTGATTGAATGAAACAGCCTCTGAAGAGGCAGCTCTGACTCTGTCCTTCTTCCATGGCCAGAGTGGGGCATCAGCCACGGCCCCGAGCTGAAATTAAGGCCTTGTGAACTGCAGGGGGCCCAGCCGCAGGGCCACTGGAATTATTTCTGCCTCTTTCCCCTCCCTGAAAAGCCTTGAGAGGGCACTCGCCACAGGCAACCTTCCACTCTCTGTGGTCCGCCTAGTGATTGGCAGAACAAGAGGTCATGGGAAGGAAGGAAGGACGGGGTGCTGTTGGCAACTGTGGGCTGGTTTATAGACTGGGGGCACCATGTGTAGTTCTGAAAATGTTTTAGCCAACCTGTCCAGCGATCAGCACACACATCTGGGTTGCAGGGAAGGGAAGGGCAAACGGAATCTCAGTGTGTGCCCCCTGAAGCCCTCCTCCTTGGATGCCAGGAAAGCTGGAGCCTGTAGCACACAGTATTGGCCCGTCTGTGATTGGGGAAGGGAGGGTCTGCAGAACTGCCACCTGCAAGATGTATGTTTGCCAGTCCGTGGTTGATGCTGTTCTTCTTGACGTGTTTCTGCCACTCGGCACAGTGCAGTTGAAACCTTTGTGCACAGACCTTTGCAGATATTGTAGCAGCACTCTGCTTGCCTGAGGGTAGGGCTGAGGTGGGGTCCCCAGAAGGCTCCCCAGAGAGACGTCCTTGCCATGTTTGACTCATTTCTGAGAGGACTTAGACCTGAGGACCTATCTGTAAAATCTCTGAAGAGAACTCTCTCTTTCACTAAGTGATGTAGCCTGCTTGGCCAGCATTCCAAATAGACCCAGACTCACCACCCCTGAGTTGGCACAAAGCCAGGCAGTGGGCAGCCACTCTGGCCAAAATCGGTAAGCCCTGCCCTCCAAGCCGGCATTGACTCTTCCTCCAGGCTGCTATTGGGCTTGTCATAATTGAGCTAAATGACCATCTGGGGTGTGGTAGGGGGTAAATTCCTCCATAAAGCAGGGCTCTGACAAGTTATTGCAATGAATTTGGAACTTCTCAGAAACTAATCCAAACTGGCAGCCTGTAAGTGCAGCAGGACCTGGCAGGACTCATTGATAAGTTGTCCAGTGGGTCTGTCACACACTCAGCTAAGGAGACTGTGTGTCAGAGCTGATCTTTAGAGAGGAGTGTATCTTCGGGTGAAGAAAAGAGGAAGCAGGATTCCCACTGAGCTCCTCTTCCAGAAGGCATAGACCAATGTACGAACGTAATTCCAGTGTCAAGTGTTGAGTTTTTATATGTGTGTACATAATTATATATAGAGATAGACTTGTGTATACACCTTCCACACACACATTCTCACAGAGATTCATGTGCTCAATGTATATTCTTGTTCTTCCTCCTCTCAAGTTGGAACTTGCATTGTGATAACAGTTTTGGAAATTCAAAAGTACTGCAACGTGTTGAAATAAGAAATACTTAATATTGTCTCAAAACTTGTGATCGTCTTGCCATCAATAAAATACTGCATAGATTTGTTAACTACAGACAAAACTAGCCCCTGGGAACATGTGCACTGTTTCTGTCTGTACTTGTACGCACAGGTGTGCATGCCCACATGGGCCCGTAGCCCCACCATGGCACACCCCCAAGTGGTGCTTGTTGGAAGAGTGCTTACTTACCTGGTGAGAATTCATAGGAGTCCAGGTGACAGCACCCGGCTTGGCTGGCAGTGAGGGCCATTGCTTGTGGCCCCTGGGACAGCCCCATTTGCAGGGATCTCTTTGGGTCTCAGTGGATGAATGGACGGTAGATTTTTATGTTCTTGGTACTAAGAGTACTTTTTCTTAAAACATTCTTGTAAAAAAAGGTAGAAACTCAGTCCTCTTCTCATGTGCACACGTATCCAAGGCACCACTATTTTTCCATCACAGCCTAGAAGAATAGTAAGAGACGCACTAGATACAACGTGGCTTGATGTGGCGTAGGTGAGCCCTCCTTTTCCAGTGCGTACACAACATCCTCTCTCCTGAGCCCGGGCTCTCCCAGCCCCGTGGGCCTCTGCAGGTGAGGGCGGTTGCCTCCCCTCATCCTCCCATCTTGGTGGTGCCACACCGCTCCATGGGCACCCTCTTTGGGCCTCATCTCCACCCCTCATTCCTGGGTCTGTCAGGGCAGCCAGACCTCCAGCACAGAAGGGTGTTGGCTCCTTGGCTCCCGTTTTGGGCAGGTGCCATCACTGCCCTCTTGCTTGTAGCTAGGATCTTGTCTCAGAGTTAAGGTTCAATAATGAAATGATCAGGTTCCGTTGAAGAAAATATCATGAAATTCCTCAGCATACGCAGGGAGAGTATCCCACCGTTGCCAAATCCAGGCAAAGGGGAGGAATCCTTTGAGGAAATGATCTCAGTTTAGCCCGTGGTTCAGTCTCTCTCCCCACAGAGCAGCCCTGACCTGGGAGTAGAGCAGGGTCATCTTCTGTAGCCCTCTTTTTTACTTTGAGGAATCTCAAAGAAAAGCTGTCAGTAAAGCTCCTGTTTTGTGGGCATCTGAAAAATTGAGCATACGGTGGGAAAAGCAGGAAGCATATTTATGAATGCACACATGTGCCGGAGTGAAAGTGTGGTGCCAGCATCTTGAGTGCTAGAACTGCAGCTGTGTGGTCCAAGGTGAGCAAGTGCTGACTCAGTCAGAGGCCTCCCTGCCATTATCGTCACTACTCTCTTCCTGACAGCATCCTCAATCGGTCTGGAATGTCCCAGGTTCGAGGAGCAATGGCCAGATCAGTTCAAGTGTCTCAGGCAACAGAAACAAGGGTTGTATGGTGGTAGCTAAGGGTGCAGAACACATCTTGAGTGCAATGTCTCTGTCTTCCTGGTGGCCAGTCAGTGCTGGGAGCCCCTGCCCACAAGTACCAGGTGTGACAGTAATGGCACCGCTGGCTTCGGTGTCCTGCAGGCAGAGCAGCCGCATTCCTTCACATGGCGGAAGGCGGGTGAGGATGTCAGGATGTGAGAACAGGTAGCCGAGGGCTGTGAGGTATGTCTGAGCCACACAAAGGGCAGCTGAGCTGAAGTGTCTGTGCATTAACCCGTGCGCACTAGTTTCCTAACTACCTCTCCCCCAAGAATGTGAGGCATTGTCCCCTGGCTACAGCTGATCGAGGTGGAGAGCTCAGAACCCTTCCTATGCCAAGGCAGGAAAACCAAGACCAAAAAGGGTGACTTGCTTACGGTCACCCAGTAAGCCAGAAGCAGTCAGAACCAAGGTGTTTCCACTCTTCATCCATTGCTGACCTGTGTGTAACAAATGTGACGGTGCGCTGGCACACAGGGCTGCTGGGCACGCGTGCTCCTCAGGCCATCTCTACTTTGGTTCGGATGTAAGTCTGTCCAGCATAGCCGAGTGAGGCAGGAAAGAACCCATGTACATTTCAGGCTCCTCCATTGCAAAGAAGGGCCAGTCCCCAGGTCCACTCTGATTGTCAGACCAGGGCACCCTTTGGACTTTTTGTTTGAAATGGACTGTTTCAGTGTTCCAAAACCTTGAGCTCTCAGTGTGTAAACTCCCCGGACACCAGACCCCCCGCCTCCCTGTGTGGCTGACACTCCAGGCAGGGCGTGGTTTATCCTTGCAGCGGGGTTCAGACCTTCCTTCCAGTGTGAAGCCTCCATACATCGACGGCCAGCCTGTATCACGTGTGTGTCACCTTCCCCCTCGCCCGTCCCCATAAAAGTGATTGGCCGTGAGGAGCACAGAGGGTGGCATTTCCATCTCTCACTGGCTCAGCAGATTTAAATGGCCACATTGACTTTACATAAAACTGTGTAAAATGTGGAAGACTCAGCATGTTGATCAAACAATAAACTGTCCTAATTCTCAACACAAAGCCTCTTGTCTAATGCTTCTAAGTGGTGCAGTCATATATGGGTGGGGGGGCGGGGCATGGTGTGGACAACACAGGTTTCTTCAAGTGCATTCTCCACGAAGACCCTCCTCTCATGTCTCGGTGGTGTGTTCACCATCCAAAGCCCTTTGCTTCTCCCTTCTGTTCACCTGGGCTTTCCAATTTAGAAGGGGGAAAAGGCAGGACCCACTAATAAGATTAAATCCACACACTTCCATAATCTGCATTCTGCCTAAAGGCTGATGGAAACTCCAGGCAGAACTGAGACTCAGGGCTGTGTGACACCTCCTGTCATCCCTGCTTTCCATTCGCCATGGATGAGGGTTAGGAAGGGTGGGTACAGGGGCTGGATCTCCCTTCCGGTGATTTCTGGATAGTGTTTAAAGGCAAGAATTCAAGGTGAACCATAATCACCTTTCAGATGACGCTAAGCTGCCTCGTACCCCTCCAGCGGCACCCCACACCAACCAGAGAACCTCCCTGAGACGGCCCTTCAGGTCTCAGTCACCTCCAGACTAAAAAATGCCCTGAAGGCCAGGAGAGTGGTAGGACCAATCCAAAGAGGACACGAAGGCCAAGATTAGGCCCAGAATTGCCCTGGTCTGATAATGCTGGGAATCCTGGGGCTATAGGGAAAGCCAAGTTCACCAGGTCTTATTCTTCCTCAAGTTCAACTTCACTAAAATTATCTTTCCCCTTTAAAGGTACTAAAGTTTCTGGAACACCCTCCAATCTGCCACTGCAAGGAAGCCATCTCTGATTAGGAGGAACAGGAACTAGGTGTCCCTGCCCACTGAGCCTAACTTTCCTGGCTGCCAGGTGTAAACTGTAAGGTAGAGGAGGTACCGGGCCTGAGAGCCAAAGTGCACGTGCTTGTATGGACCAGATCAAAGCCAGAGTAAAGCTGTTCCAGACAAGCAGTCATTCCCCAAGACTGTGGTGTTCAGGGCCACATGACTGCAGACAGGAAGGGGAGTGGGTCATCTCCCTGAGCATGGTGCTTGCACGGACGTCCAGCAACCCCTTCCCCCGCGGGTGAAGGAAGCACTGTTGGACTTCCCCAGACGTGAATGTGAAGATTAGGGTTGTGGTGAATGTCCTACCTGGAGTGCCCTGCTTGCCATCAAGGGATGTCGCTCAAGGTGGCGTTCCCTACCACTGTAGCTGTGTTTTGCTGTCCAGTGACCAAGGGTGCAGACAGGAGCTTTGATAATCCTGTGCTAACTGCAAATTTTTTTTAAAAGCATATTTTAGTTGAAACAAAAAGCTCTTAAGTCAAAAGAACACCAAGTGCCTCACCCACGACAGGACCACAGGGTGGATGCTGGGATCGCAGGAGACACTGAGACACGGGTCAGGTTGGGGCGGCAAGGGTGGCGCAGCAGCACGAGAAAGGGCAGCCCTGAGGCAGTTGACCTTGGGGCCCATGCAGTGGGGGAGGGGGGTGCGGCTCAGTACAGCTAAGATGGAGCCCATGCTAATGAGGGGAGAGCAGGGGCCGCATGGAAAGGGCACATTTCTTCACCTCAGAAAGTGACCATATGCCCATAAAAGCAGGAATTGTGCCATACTTAGTATTCCCGGAGCTGGGTACGGTGCCTGGCGTTTTCTGAATGAGTAAACGCCATACACGGCTCTTGTGAGTAGTCAACAGTTTAGGGCTTCGTAGTTGAACAAGGAAGTGGGACTACTGGCCTGTGCAGAAGTCAGGTGAGGTAACCAACCACTTTCCTTTAAGTAACTGAAGGGCTGAGATAGAAGAGGTTAGCATCTGAACTGCTGCTAATGCACCTTTAGGTGAGAATGGGCATAACCAGTTGAAGCTTTGATAACTCCATTCTAAATCAAACCTTAAGAAAGAAAAAAAAAGAGCATAACATTCTGGCTGAAATGATCTCAAACCAACAGAACACAGCCAAGTGCCTCACACACAGCAGGACCACCGGAATCCCAGGGGTGCTGAGACACAGGGCGTGGGGAAATATAAGGAGCAGATCTCAGGGTCTCCCCAGCAATAGCAGCTGTTGTTGGTCAGGAGCTAAGACCCCAGCAAACCGTCAGGCACCTGGCAGCAGAGAGGCTACCAAGGCCCCAAAATGCTCGGAAAGTGTTGAAAGAGCTGGAAGAAACAGGCGGCCTCAGTCTGCGGGTGTGCTCAGTACCCACGGAGACCCCATTCCGGAAGCGGGTGGTATGTACCAGGACAGTGAGTGCCCAGGGCTTGCTCGTCACAGTTGTCTCCACACCGGCACCTCACCACGCCTACCCCTCCCCACTCGCAGGGCACAGGGCCATTCACATCAGGTGGCGGCTGCCCCGGGAGCAGGTCTCAGCGGCCCCAACATGCAGTGGCTCAGACACTGCTGCGTTCCCAAGGAGGCGTTTCAAGCCACAGCTGTCTCACCTGTGACATACAGTCATGCCTAGTCTGCTGGTCCCTGTGACCTGACATTCCTCTTTCCACACTGGCCATACTTGCCTCCCATCCCATGAAGAAATGGGCCTACTTTGGCTGAACGGGTTCAGTGCCACAAGAAAATAATTTGACCTCCCATTGAAAACCCTTCCAAGCTCCCAAGGACTAGTCACCATGACCTCACCTTGGACCAGACCCACAAGAGTGGGATGACTGTGGCACAGGGTTAGGAAGCAGGATGGGACTATGCGGCCTGCCTGCTTCCTTCACCCTGTGAGCAAAACTACACAGGGCTTGTGGCCCAACGAACTTTGAAACGAAACACACTAAAGGCACGCGTGATACTACAGGAGGCCACATCACCTGTGAGGGTGCGCCCGGGAGCCCCAGGTGCTTGGTAGAGGTCACGTTAAGCATGCAGATTCCTGAGCCCACACCCGATCTACTGCCGAATCGAATGTTCAGAAGCAGGGTCCTCAGGTGAGCTCTGTAACAAGCATCAGCTAATTCCGATGCACACTAACATCTGAGCATCACTGTTTGAGACATAACTTTCCTTTAGCAAAAGATCATCTTTAGGTCTTGAATAAAATTCAACCTTGCTCCCCTTCTTCAAGTCACTTGTTCTGTGTATTGCTTCCTCCAATAAAGTAAAACAGTTTATTAGCAGAAAAAAACATCAGAAAAGCTGAGAGAACACACATGCCTCTTAACGGAAGCATCAAGCCATTGATGTTTATTCAGGTGAGCATTACCTATGATTATGTGAACATGTCACATTCATCAGATTCCTTTTGGGCTTCCGGTTCACTGATCTTACCCACTTCCTTAAATTACTACTTGGCTAATAAGGAAAGGGCAAGAAAGAGTCCAAAAGACAGTAACAACATTAGCAGCAGTGAGACTTCCCAGTAAGAACCCTGCCACGGTCATACTCTTAACGTCTTCTCCGCGCGAGCTTGGGTTTATTTCATACTCCAGCAGCAAGGTGTGTGATGCAGGGTGTGCGGGCGGGGGAGGAGGGGCCCTGGGGTCCCCTCACTCGGAGCCAGAGCGACACACAGGAAGGGGAGACAGCAGGCAGAGGCCTGGGCCGTAGTGTATGTACGTGGGGGCCACACTCACTGGGACGTCATCAGCTCCATGCTTTTCTCCTTTGCCTCTCCCCATCCCTCAAGACTGGGTTAGGCGCCCCACTGCACACTCCTGGAGCACCCTGCGTCTCTCCTGTTAACTGCACTTCCCACACTGCTCTGCGATTAGTGTCTCACTTATCCACAGCCACCCTTGTCTCCTTTGAGGCTTTAGTTGGCTTGTCCCTGAGTGTGTGAGCTAGGGATTGAAGAGTTTCTTCTTATGTACACTGCAATCATTAGGCCCTGGAAACTTGGAGTTGGGCCTGAATCCTAAAACGTGCTCCCATTTGTACCTACTCTACCACTCTATTTAAATGCTTTAAGCTAGACAGGCTGTTTTGTTTACCAAGAAATGTATTAATCATTTATAAAAGCCATTAAAAAAGCCATACATTTAAGAAGACAGCAAAGAACATCACTTTGAAAATGCCATTTTTTTTAAACCATCAGTGAACATGCACTTTAAAAATCTACAGAGAACTTTTTTCATTTTGTATTTGTTCCACAGCATTCAAGCTGACAGTACAAGATAGGAGCTCATCAAACAGCACATGAAGATAGCCCAGGAGCATTCATGCATCCAGAAAAACAGAACAGCTTCTAAATCTCCACACATTCCCCAGTTAAGGGAAACCACTAGAACGTACATTTCTAGTGTACATTTTAGTAGCATTTGGGGATTTAGCACTTACAGTTCTATCACCTGGGGACGACTCCTAGGGTTCACAACATGTTTTTGAAACCTAAGTGCTATGAGGCTGGAGTGTGGACAAGTCACCGAGCTGATGAAGAACAGACCACTGTCAACACAGCCCTGCTGTTTTCAACCTTCCTTCACATGTCGGAGACCATATTGTAATTGCACCTACAAATCTGAAAATTCACAGAGGACTAGATGATGTACTGCCCATGAATGTCAAAGGCAATTGGAAATCACCCAGTTCCATACACAGACAGGTTTGTTTCCAAGAAAAAGAGACCAAAGCACAGAAGCAGAGGACAAGAAAACATTTTAGATGATATTATATTCTCATGATAATATCCTCTCTACGTGAGGTCGGCTTGTTAGACCTTGACCTTACATCAAGCATATGCTAAAGGGACCTTACATACACTTTGAAAAGGGAAGACACGAATCAAATAAAACTAACTAGCTTGAAAGCAAAAAGGGAGAACTGAACTTAAAAACTTCCACACTGGATTCAACAATAATTTGTTTCCAGAACAAGGAAAAGTTCCTAACTATATTTGTACCCCTTCTTTATCAACTCCAGACCACCACATCCTTTTCCAAAACTGTCAGTCACACACATACACATTCACGTCTTGTGTTTGCATCTGGCCCTCAGGCGATTTTAGCCAGCCACTTCTCCAAGTCCTGGATGTCAGCAGAGCCAGCGTCCCCTCTTCCGCCCTTGGCACTGCACTCCAGGAACTCCACTTTGAGGGGCAACTGTGAGAATTCAAATTCTTTGCCTTTCTTTCCCAGCTGAGCAGTGGCAGTGCTAGAACTGTCCAGTATGCTGGGGGCAGCAGAACGGGTGACTCGTAAAGTATTGCTGTGAGACAAAAGGAAAATGAGTCAGGAAGCAAAAAGAGCTTAATTTTTATATAACAATTAAAGGCCTTTAGGAAGTCATATTAATTCCTAAATATTTCAGCACTCATTTAAATACTTCATCATAAAACTGTCAATTATGCTATTAGGATTGTTGAATATTTGCATTTACAGGTCACTCTCTTGGACAGACAGGATACGGATCCAACCTAACATGGCCAGATGACAGGAGGGCACTAATGAACCAAGGTCACACCAACCTTCTTCCAGTTCAGTGCCCCCTTCTACTAGGATTTCCTGCATGATGCCATTTTAAGATACAGTTTTAAATTACCCGCTATAAGTACTATAAAACCTTTCTGAAAAGTTTCTGAAAGTGAAGTGTGGGTAGATAGGGTATTTATATTTACCTTGAGTCTATCTGGATACAGAGTTTAGAAATCCACAAACTACAGAGTCTCATATCCAGTTTGGGTACAATTACTATTCTCCAATCTCTTTAACCACTAACACTTTCCCAATTTAAGTCACTTAACTGCCACCTGCTGGCCCTAATAAGAATTGCAAAAGCAAGGCTCATTTGTCTACTTCTCTCCCCCTTTCTGCTGTCCAGAAGCAGAGGAATACAGGCTGACAATCTGCTTTCTTACAAAATAAAGCGTTTCTTGGTGCTGTAAGATTTCATGAAAACTAGTGAAGAATCCACAGGAAAACCAAATACCTTGCTTAGAAAGACACACATAGATGTAAAACGTATTTTAAAAACAAATAATTAGAGAACGGAGCCCGTGTTTCCACAGAGCTGGAACTCCCGGCTCGGGGTCTCTTCCCTCCGCAGTCATGGAACTGCCCCGGAGCCCGAGGGGAGGGCAGCCTCACTGAGGCTGCCGGCTCTGGAGGGGCCCCGGGGGCCGAAGCCGCGACAGTCATGGGGACAGCAGGCTGGAGCCCAGAGAAGAAGTAGTCAGTATCTACTGCTGCTGGACGTGGCCGCGTGACCCAGTTCTGGACAATGAGAGAACCATGATTATATATTCCTCATACTGAAAAATGCTTTAACTGCCCAGAAAAAATATGAGTGATAAAGGAAACTAAGAATCACATCATCTGCCATCTGCAAACTGGAAACCCAGGAAAGCGAGTGGTTGTAATTCCAGTCCCTGTCCAAAGGCCTGAGGACCAGTATAACTGATGGTGTAAAGCCCAGTCCAAGGGCAGGAGGAGACTGACGTCCCAACTCAAGCAGGCAGGTGACAAGAAAAAAGCGCTGCTTAAAGGAGCTACAGAGACCGGCGCGAGCAACGACTAACAGCGCGGACCCCAGAAACGGGCATGAGACGCTAAGGCTGCTGCTGCCGCCACCAAGAAGACTGTGTGCAAGCACAGGTCACTCTCCACACCCACCTTCCAGGGAGCCTGTGAAGCCCGCCACTGCCAGGGTCCCGGGATCCAGGGACAACTTCCCCAGGAGAACGCACGGCGAGCCTCAGGCTGGTGCAACGTCACGCTGGCCTCTGCCGCCGCAGGCTCGCCCCGCACTCCGTGCCCCTCCCCCCTCCCCCAGCCTGAGTGAGCCAGAGCCCCCGAAGCAGCTGCTCCTTTAACGCAGTCCTATCTGAGCAAAGAACAGACGCCCTCCGTAGACCTACACACAAAGGCGGGGCCAAATCCAAAGCTGAGCCCTGGGAGCTGTGCTAACAAAGAAGAGAAAGGGAAATCTCTCCCAGCAGCCTCAGGAGCAGCGGATTAAAGCTCCACAATCAACTTGATGTACCCTGCATCTGTGGAATACCTGAATAGACAACGAATCATCCCAAATTGAGGAGGTGGACTTTGAGAGCAAGATTTATGATTTTTTCCCCTTTTCCTCTTCTTGTGAGTGTGTATGTGTATAGTTCTGCGTCAGATTTTGTCTGAATAGCTTTGCTTTCACCATTTGTACTAGGGTTCTATCGGTCCGTTTTTTTTTTTTTTTCTTTAAAAAAATTTTTTTTCTTAATAATTATTTTTTATTTTAACAATTTTATTTTATTTTATCTTCCTTTATTTTATTTGATTTTATCCTCTTCCCTCCCTCCCTCCCTCCCTCTCTCTCTCTTTCTTTCTTTCTTCTTTTTCTCCCTTTTATTCTGAACCATGTGGATGAAAGGCTCTTGGTGCTGCAGCCAGGAGTCAGTGCTGTGCCTCTGAGGTGGGAGAGCCAACTTCAGGACACTGGTCCACAAGAGACCTCCCAACTCCACATAACATCAAACGGCGAAAATCTCCCAGAGATCTCCATCTCAAAACCAGCACCCAGCTTCACTCAACGACCAGCAAGCTACAGTGCTGGACACCCTATGCCAAACTACTAGCAAGACAGGGACAAAACACCACCCATTAGCAGAGAGGCTGCCTAAAATCATAAGTCCACAGACACCCCAAAACACACCACCAGACGTGGACCTGCCCACCAGAAAAACAAGATCCAGCCTCATCCACCAGAACACAGGCACTACTCCCCTCCACCAGGAAGCCTACACAACCCACTGAACCAACTTTAGCCACTGGGGACAGACACCAAAAACAACGGGAACTACGAACCTGCAGCCTGCAAAAAGGAGACCCCAAAAACAGTAAGATAAGCAAAATGAGAAGACAGAAAAACACAAAGCAGATGAAGGAGCAAGATAAAAACCCACCAGACGTAACAAATGAAGAGAAAATAGTCTACCTGAAAAAGAATTCAGAATAATGATAGTAAAGATGATCCAAAATCTTGGAAATAGAATAGACAAAATGCAAGAAACAGTTAACAACGACCTAGAAAACTAAAGATGAAACAAGCAACGATGAACAACACAATAAATGAAATAAAAAATCTTCTAGATGGGATCAATAGCAGAATAACTGAGGCAGAAGAACGGATAAGTGACCTGGAAGATAAAATAGTGGAAATAACTACTGCAGAGAAGAATAAAGAAAAAACAACGAAAAGAACTGAGGACAGTCTCAGAGACATCAGGGACAACATTAAACGCACCAACGTTCGAATTATAGGGGTTCCAGAAGAAGAAGAGAAAAAGAAAGGGACTGAGAAAATATTTGAAGAGATTATAGTTGAAAACTTCCCTAATATGGGAAAGGAAATAGTTAATCAAGTCCAGGAAGCACAGAGAGTCCCATACAGTATAAATACAAGGAGAAATACGCCAAGACACATATTAATCAAACTGTCAAAAATTAAATACAAAGAAAGCGTATTAAAAGCAGCAAGGGAAAAACAACAAATAACACACAAGGGAATCCCCATAAGGTTAACAGCTGATCTCTCAGCAGAAACCCTACAAGCCAGAAGGGGGTGGCAGGACATACTGAAAGTGATGAAGAAGAAAAACCTGCAACCAAAACTACTCTACCCAGCAAGGATCTCATTCAGATTTGATGGAGAAATTAAAACCTTTACAGATAAGCAAAAGCTTAGAGAGATCACCACCACCAAACCACCTTTACAACAAATGCTAAAGGAACTTCTCTAGACAAGAAACACAAGAGAAGGAAAAGACCTACAACAAACCCAAAACAATTAAGAAAATGGGAATAGGAACATACATATCAATAATTACCTTAAATGTAAATGGATTAAATGTGCCCACCAAAAGACACAGACTGACTGAACGGATACAAAAACAAGACCCATAGATATGCTGTCTACAAGAGACCCACTTCAGACCTAGAGACACATACAGACTGAAAGTAAGGGGATGGAAAAAGATATTCCATGCAAATGGAAACCAAAAGAAAGCTGAAGTAGCAATTCTCATATCAGACAAAATAGACTTTAAAATAAAGACTATTAGAAGAGACAAAGAAGGACACTACATAATGATCAAGGGATCGATCCAAGAAGAAGATATAACAATTTTAACTATCTATGCACCCAACATAGGAGCACCTCAATACATAAGGCAAATACTAACAGCCATAAAAGGGGAAATCGACAGTAACACATTCATAGTAGGGGACTATAACACCCCACTTTCACCAATGGACAGATCACCCAAAATGAAAATAAGTAAGGAAACACAAGTTTTAAATGATACATTAAACAAGATGGACTTAATTGATACTTATAGGACATTACATCCAAAAACAACAGAACACACATTTTTCTCAAGTGCTCATGGAACATTCTCCAGGATAGATCATATCTTGGGTCACAAATCAAGCCTTGGTAAATTTAATAAAACTGAAATTGTATCAAGTATCTTCTCTGACCACAACACTATGAGACTAGATATCAATTACAGGGAAAGATCTGTAAAAAATACAAACACATGGAGGCTAAACAATACACTACTTAATAACGAAGTGATCACTGAAGAAATCAAAGAGGAAATCAAAACATACCTAGAAACAAATGATAATGGAGACAGGACAACCCAAAACCTATGGGATGCAGCAAAAGCAGTTCTAAGAGGGAAGTTTATAGCAATACAATCCTACCTTAAGAAACAGAAAACATCTCGAATAAACAACCTAACCTTGCACCTAAAGCAATTAGAGAATGAAGAACAAAAAAAACCCTAAAGTTAGCAGAAGGAAAGAAATCATAAAGATCATATCAGAAATAAATGAAAAAGAAATGAAGGAAAGGATAGCAAAGATCAATAAAACTAAAAGCTGGTTCTTTGAGAAAATAAACAAAATTGATAAACCACTAGACAGACTCATCAAGAAAAAAGGGAGAAGACTCAAATCAATAGAATTAGAAAAGGAGAAGTAACAACTGACACTGCAGAAATAAAAAAGATCATGAGAGATTACTACAAGCAACTCTATGCCAATCAAATGGACAATCTGGAAGAAATGGACAAATTCTTAGAAATGCACAAACTGCCAAGACTGAATCAGGAAGAAATAGAAAATATGAACAGACCAATCACAAGCACTGAAATTGAAACTGTGATTTAAAATCTTCCAACAAGCTTCCCTAGTGGTGCAGTGGTTGAGAGTCCGCCTGCCGATGCAGGGGATACGGGTTCGAGCCCTGGTCCGGGAAGATCCCAGATGCTGTGGAGTGGCTGGGCGCGTGAGCCATGGCGGCTGAGCCTGCGTGTCCGGAGCCTGTGCTCCACAATGGGACAGGCCACAACAGTGAGAGGCCCGCGTACCTCAAAAAAAAAAAAAAAAAAATCTTCCAACAAACATAAGCCCAGGACCAGATGGCTTCACAAGCGAATTCTATCAAACATTTAGAGAAGAGCTAACACCTATCCTTCTCAAACTCTTCCAAAATATAGCAGAGGGAGGAACACGCCCAAACTCATTCTACGAGGCCACCGTCACCCTGCTACCAAAACCAGACAAGGATGTCACAAAGAGAGAAAGCTACAGGCCAATATCACTGATGAACATAGATGCAAAAATCCTCAACAAAATACTAGCAAACAGAATCGAACAACACATTAAAAGGATCATACACCATGATCAAGTGGGGTTTATTCCAGGAATGCAAGGATTCTTCAATATACGCAATCAATCAATGTGATACACCATATTAATAAATTGAAAGATAAAAACCCCATGGTTATCTCAATAGATGCAGAGAAAGCTTTTGACAAAATTGAACACCCATTTATGATAAAAACCCTCCAGAAAGTAGGCATAGAGGGAACTTTCCTCAACATAATAAAGGCCATATATGATAAACCCACAGCCAACATCGTCCTCAATGGTGAAAACCTGAAAGCATTTTCACTAAGATCAGGAACAAGACAAGGTTGCCCACTCTCACCACTCTTATTCAACATAGTTTTGGAAGTTTTAGCCACAGCAATCAGAGAAGAAAAGGAAATAAAAGGAATCCAAATCGGAAAAGAAGAAGTAAAGCTGTCACTGTTTGCAGATGACATGATACTATACATAGAGAATCCTAAAGATGCTACCAGAAAACTACTAGAGCTAATCAATGAATTTGGTAAAGTAGCAGGATACAAAATTAATGCACAGAAATCTCTGGCATTCCTATACACTAATGATGAAAAATCTGAAAGTGAAATCAAGAAAACACTCCCGTTTACCACTGCAACAAAAAGAATAAAATATCTAGGAATAAACCTACCTAAGGGGACAGAAGACCTGTATGCAGAAAATTGTAAGACACTGATGAAAGAAATTAAAGATGATAGAAATAGATGGAGAGATAGCCCATGTTCTTGGATTGGAAGAATCAACATTGTGAAAATGACTCTACTACCCAAAGCAATCTACAGATTCAATGCAATCCCTATCAAACTACCACAGGCATTTTTCACAGAACTAGAGCAAAAAATTTCACAATTGTATGGAAACACAAAAGATGCTGAATACCCAAAGCAATCTTGAGAACGAAAAACGGAGCTGGAGGAATAAGGCTCCCTGACTTCAGACTATACTACAAAGCTACAGTAATCAAGACAGTATGGTACTGACACAAAAACAGAAAGATCAATGGGACAGGATAGAAAGCCCAGAGATAAACCCACGCACATATGGTCACCTTATCTTTGATAAAGGAGGCAGGAATGTACAGTGGAGAAAGGACAGCCTCTTCAATAAGTGGTGCTGGGAAAACTGGACAGGTACATGTAAAAGTATGAGATTAGATCACTCCCTAACACCATATACAAAAATAAGCTCAAAATGGATTAAAGACCTAAATGTAAGGCCAGAAACTATCAAACTCTTCGAGGAAAACACAGGCAGAACACTCTATGACATAAATCACAGCAAGATCCTTTTTGACCCACCTCCTAGAGAAATGGAAATAAAAACAACAATAAACAAATGGGACCTAATTAAACCTCAAAGGTTTTGCACAGCAAAGGAAACCATAAACGAGACCAAAAGACAATCCTCAGAATGGGAGAAAATATTTGCAAATGAAGCAACTGACATAGGATTAATCTCCAAAATTTACAAGCAGCTCAATAACAAAAAAACAAACAACCCAATCCAAAAATGGACAGAAGACCTAAACAGACATTTCTCCAAAGAAGATATACAGACTGCCAACAAACACATGAAAGAGTGCTCAACATCATTAACCATTAGAGAAATGCAAATCAAAACTACAATGAGATATTATCTCACACCAGTCAGAATGGCCATCATCAAAAAATCTAGGAAGAATAAATGCTGGAGAGGGTGTGGAGAAAAGAAAACACTCTTGCACTGATGGTGGGAATGTGAATTGGTACAGCCACTATGGAGAACAGTATGGAGGTTCCTTAGAAAACTACAAATAGAACTACCATATGACCCAGTAATCCCACTACTGGGCATATACCCTGAGAAAACCATAATTCAAAAAGAGTCATGTACCAAAATGTTCATTGCAGCTCTGTTTACAATAGCCAGGAGATGGAAACAACCTAAGTGTCCATCAACGGATGAATGGATAAAGAAGATGTGGCACGTATATACAATGGAATATTACTAGGCCATAAAAAGAAACGAAATTGAGCTATTTGTAATGAGGTGGATGGACCCAGAGCCTGTCATACAGAGTGAAGTAAGTCATAGAGAGAAAGACAAATACCATATGCTAATACACATATATGTAAGTTAAGAAAAAAAGTGTCATGAAGAACCTAGGGGTAAGACAGGAATAAAGACACAGACCTACTAGAGAATGGACTTGAGGATATGCGGAGGGGGAAGGGTAAGCTGTGACAAAGTGAGAGAGTGGCATGGACATATATACACTACCAAACGTAAAATAGCTAGCTAGTGGGAAGCAGCCGCAAAGCACAGGGAGATCCCCTCGGTGCTTTGTGACCACCTAGAGGGGTGGGATAGGGAGGGTGGGAGGGAGGGAGACGCAAGAGGGAAGAGATATGGGAACATATGTACATGTATAACTGATTCATTTTGTTATAAAGCAGAAACTAACAACACCATTGTAAAGCAATTATACTCCAATAAAGTTGTAAAAAAGAAAAACAACAAAGAATTAATACAGGGAAAAGCATTTGGGGAGGAGCACATAGGGCCTTCTAAGCAAGGTGGTGCGTCCATGGGTATTCACCTTACTATTCTTTAAACTCAATATATGTGTCACATATACTCTTTTACATGTAGTATATTTTACAATTAAAAAACAAAAGGAAAAAAAGACAAACATTATATTCAGCTCTTGCCATAAGGCCATGTAAATATAGTAAATCTTGTGATTCAGAAGACTATCAAATGCTTCAAAGCTGATAAGGCCTAATTCTCCTAAACACAGGATTAAACTAAATTTAGACTCCTAATTTAACTGATATTAACCTTTATAACTTTTTTTTTTTTTAATGGCTGTGTGGGGTTCATTTCTGCACGTGGGCTTTCTTTAGTTGCGGTGAGTGGGGACTGCCCTTTGTTGTGGTGCACAGGCTTCTCATTGCGGTGGCTTCTTTTGTCATGGAGCATGGGCTCTAGGAGCACGGGTTCAGTAGTTGTGGTTCACGGGCTCTAGAGTGCAGGCTCAGTAGTTGTGGCACAGGGGCTTAGTTGCTCTGCAGCACATGGGATCTTCCCAGAGCAGGGCTCGAACCCGTGTTCCCTGCATTGGCAGGCGGATTCTTAACCACTGTGCCACTAGGGAAGCCCCCTTTATAACTTTTTAACATTTTATTTCACTGCCGTATAATACAGCATTTTTTTCTGTATTGTTTTTCTATGGCCCTTTAGAGTGAAAAACAAATGGACTAAGGAAAATGTGTTTTAAACATGGGAAGACTTGGACTATGCTGTTTAAAAAAATGGATGTACAAATATTATGCCTGTTTTTGTCCAAAAGATAATTCTCAACAATTTCAACAGAAAATTTAGAAAAACAAATCAGCTAATTCCAATTTTTTTAGCTTAATGACAAGCAATATGCAGTCTCAAAAGAGTGAACATCAAGAATAGGAGAAGAGGTGATGAACATGCAATTTCAGAAAGGACAGAAACCACTGAAAGTGACACCAGCAAGATGGCAGAATGGGAGTTTTCAGCTCAAGTCCTCTCACAGAAACATCAATTTGAATAACCATCCACACAGAAGAATACCTTCATGAGAGGTAAGAAATCCAGGTTAGAGATTACAGCACCTGGGTATAACACGGAAATAAGAAAAGATGCATTGAAGAGGGTAGAAAGGACAGTTCCACATTACCCACGTTACTGCTCCTGCAAGCCTGAACAATGCAGCATGGAGAGATATGATTCACACGGGGGAAGGAGAGTGAAGTGAGCACCTACTGTGTCATGGAACCTAGCTCCTGACCAGCCCCAGTAGACACAGGTACCTACCTGGCCAGCCATGACAGATTCAGTTTCCAGGCCAGTTTCCATGGACCCAGGCATTAGGCCCACCCACCCACAAACCCAGAAGCAAGGCCAACCTGCCTAGGGACTCCAGCAGCAAGCCCACCCAGAATCTCTGGCTGGACTGACTAGAGAAGTGCTTACTCTGACAAAGTTAGTCTATAATGACTAGGAGAAGTCATTACTTTTTCAAATGTGCAGACACCAAAATAAGGACACAAGGAGCATGAAAAATCAGGGAAACATGACACCACCAAAGGAAGAAGATAAATCACCAATAACTGACCCTAAAGAAATGGAGGTCTACAAAGTGCCTGGCAAAGAATTCAAAATAATCATCTGAAAGTCCCATAAGGTACAAAATAACACAGAAAACTCAACAAAATGAGGCAAAGAATAAGTGAACAAAATCAGAAAGTCAACAAAGATATAGAAACCATGAAAAACAAAAATTCTGGAGCTGAAGAACACAATGACTGGATGTGAAAAATTCAATAGCAGACTCAATCAGAATAAAGAATTGGAGAGCTTGAACACAGTAAACTTGAAATTACTCTGTGAGGAAAACAAAAAGAAAAAGCGAAAAAGAGTGAAGAAAGTCTTATGGGACATCATAAAAGGAAGCAATATATGCATTATGGGAGTCTCAGAAAGAGCAGATAAAGACAAAGAATCAGAAAGCTTATTTAAAAAAATAATGATAGAAAACTCCCAAATCTGGGGAGGGAAATGAACATCCAGATCCACTAAGCCCCTAAAACCCCAAATGGATTAAACAAAAAGAAAGCTTTAATGAGACACATTATAATCAAACTGACAAAAGTCAAAGACAGAATGTTGAAAGCATTAAGAGAAAGGCCATCTGTCACAAAGAAGGGAAAATCCATAAGACTAAAAGTGGATCTCATAGCAGAAACCTTGCAGGCCAGTGGAGAGTGGAATGGTATATTCAAAATGCTGAAAGAAAAAAACCCTGCCATCCAAGAATACTATACCCAGCAAAACTGTCCTTCAGATATGAAGGACAGACAAAAGCTTTCCCAAACACACAAAAGTTGCAGTTCATCACTACTAGTCCTGCCTTATACGAAATGTTAAAGGGAGTTCTTCAAGGTGAAATAAAACTAATCAAGAACATGAAAACATGTGAAAGTATAAAACTCACTGTAACAGTAAGAATATACTAAAATTTAGAATACTCTAGTATTGTAATGGTGACATATAAATCATTTTTAACTCTAGCATAAAAGCTAAAGACAAAAGTAATAAAAATAACTATGACTACAATAATTTATTAATGGATACACAATATAAAAAGATGTAAGTTGTGACATCAGTAACATAAAATGTGGGGGAAGGAGAAGTTAATGTATACAAATTTTTGTATACAAAGTTGTTATCAGCTTAAATTAGACTGTCAGTATTATAAGATGTTTTATATAAGCCATGACAGTCACAAAGAAAACACCTGTAGTAGACACACAAAATAAAGAGAAAAAAGTCAAAGCATAACAATACAAAAGAAATCATCAAATTACAAAGGAAGAGAGGAGACAAAGGAACTATGAAACAGTCAGAAAACCATCAACAAAACAGAGTAAGTTCTTACCTATCAATAATTACTTTAAATGTAAATGGTTTAAATTACCAATCAAAACAGAGTGGATGAATGGATAAAAAAACAAGCTTGAAGTACATGCTATCTCCAAGAGATGCACTCTCGATTTAAGGTTCAAAGTAAAGGGACAGAAAAACATATTCTATACAAATGATAAACAAAAGAGAGTAGGGCTGAATACATAAATATCAACAGAACAGACTAAGTCAAAAATTGTCACAAGAGACAAAGAAGGTTATCATATAATAATAAAGGGGCCAATTCATCAAGAGGATAAAATAATTGTGTACATATACATGTAACATCAGAGAACCTAAATAAATAAATGGGATACATCACATTAACAGGATGAAGGATAAAAATCTTATGATCATCTCAACAGATTCAGAAAAAGCATATGACAAAATTCAACACCCTTTCATGATAAGAACTCAACAAAATAGTTACAGAAGGTATGTACCTCAAAATAACAAGTGTCATATATGACAAGCCCACAGATAACATCATACTCAATAGTGAAAGCTAAAAGCTTTTCCTCTAACATCAGAAACAAGATATAAGGATGCCTACTCTTGCCACTTCTATTCAACATAGTACTGGAAGTCCTAGACAGAGCAATTAGGCAAAAAAGAAACAAAAGGCATCAAAATCAGAAAGGAAGAAGTAAAATTATCTCTGATTTCAGATCACTTGATCTTAAATATAGAAAACCATAAAAGACCCCCCAAAAATGAGAACTAACAGACTCAGTAAAATTGCAGGATACAAAATCTACACACAAAAACAAGTTGTTTCTATGCACTACTAATGAACTATCAGGAAAAGAAATTAACAAAACAATTCCATTTATAATAGCATCAAAAACAATAAAATACTTAGGCATAAATTTAACAAAGTAGGTGAAAGATCTGTACACTGAAAACTATAAAACTGTGATGAAGGAAACTGAAGACACAAATAAATGGAAAAATGCCCCTTGTTCATATATTGGAATAATTTACATTGTTAAAACGTCCATCTATAGGGGACTTCCCCGGTGGTCCAGTGGTTAAGAATCTGCCTTCCAATGCAGGGGATGTGGGTTCTATTTCTGGTCAGGGAACTAAGATCCCACATGCCGCGGGGCAACTAAGCCCGCACACCACAACTACTGAGCCCACGTGCCGCAAACTACAGAGCCCACTCTCCCCAAACTACTCTCTGGAGCCTGCGCACCACAACTAGAGAGAAGCCCACAGGCTGCAACAAAAGATCCCACATGCCGCAACGAAGATCCCACGTGCCGCAACTGAGACCTGATGCAAACAAAAAAATCTCCATCTATAAATTTAATGGAATCTCAATCAATATTCCAATGGAATTTTTCACAGAAATAGAAGAAACAATGGTAGAATTCATATGGAACCACAAAAGAACTATAATACTCAAAATAATCTTGAGTAAGAACAATAAATCTGGAGGCATCACATTTCCAGATTTCAAATTATATTGTAAACCTATAGTAATCAAAACAATATGGTACTATAAAAAGACATATAGATCAATGGAATAGAATAGAGAGCCCAGCACAAACCCATGCATATATAGTCAACTAATCTTCAACAAGGATGACAGGAGTATACTATAGGAAAAGGATAGTCTCTTCAATAAATGGTGCTGGGAAAACTGGATATCTACATGCAAAAGAATGAAACTGTGTATGTTATACCATACACAAAATCAACTCAAAATGGATTAAAGACTTAAATATAAGACCTGAAACCATAAAAATCCAAGAAGAAAATGTTCACTGACATTGGTGTTGTGGAAATTAGTTTTAAGATATGAGACCAAAAGCAAATAACAAAGCAAACATAAACAAGTGTGATTATATCAAACTAAAAAGCTTGTGCACAGCAAAGAATCAACAAAATGAAAAGATAACCTATGGAATGGGGGAAAATATTTGCAAACCATATATCTGATAAGGGTTAATATCCAAAATATGGGATTTAGCAATATGTTTTTGGATCTGTCCCAAAACATACAACCCAGTAACAAAAAAAACAAATAATCCAATTTAAAAAATGGACAAAGGACCTGAACAGACATAGAGGACATATGAATAGTCAACAAGTACATGAAAAGATGCTAAACATCACTATTCATCAGGGAAATGCAAATCAAAACCACAATGAGATGTCACTTCACACCTGACAGAATTACTAACATTAGAAAAAAAAAGGTAAGTGTTGGTAAAGATATGGAGAAAAGGGAACCTTGGTACATTGTTGGTGGGTATGTAAATTGGTACAGCTATTACAGAAAACAGCACTGAGATTCCTCAAAAAATTACAAACAGAACTACTACCATATGAATCAGCAATTCCACTTCTGGGTAGTTATCCAAAGGAACTGAAATCAGGATCTCGGAGAGGTATATGCCTTCCATGTTCATTGCACCATTATTAACAATAGCCAATATATGGAAGCAACCTAAATGTCCATCGAAGGATGAACAGATAAAGAAAATGTGGAACATATATACAATGGAAAATTATTTAGCCCTGCAGAAGAAATTCCTGCCATTTGCGACAACATGGATGGACCTAGAAAACACTATGCTAAGTGAAATAACATAGAGTAAGACAACTACCATTATGATTAATTACACTTATATGTGGAATCTAAAACAGTCAAACACATGGAAGCAAAGAGTAGAATGGTGGTCACCAAGGTGGGGGGCAGGGGGAAATGGAGAGATGATGGTCAAAGGGTATAAAGTTTCAGTTATGCAAATAAGTAAGTGCTAGAGATCTAATATATAGCATAGTATTCACTGTACACTTAAAATTTGCTAATAGGGTAGATCTTATGTTAAGTGTTCTCATGAAATACATACACACACAAATAATGAAGTACGTAGGAAGAAACTCTAGGAAGTAATGGATATTTTTATGGCCTCGATGGTGATGATGGTTTCACAGTTGTATGCTTATCCCCAAATTGAGTTGTATACATTAAATATTCACAGCTTTTTACATATCAATTATACCTCAATAAAGGAGTTAAAATGTTCTTTTGATATTCAATTTGAAGGCATGATGTCTTTGATAAATCTAATTGAATGGCTAACTTTTCTTCTATTATATATTAAAAAGTTTAAAGCACATGGGATTGAATATATCATTCTCAATTGAAAAAAAAAAAAAGCCACAGAAAATGACAGACCAGGGCTGGTAAAATTTTTCTGTAAAGAGCCATAAATTAGATATTTTGGGCTTGTGGGTGATATTTAGTCTCTGCCACATATTTTTCTACTTTTCTTCTTTTCTTACCTGTCCTATAAAAATGCAAAACCACTCTTTGTTGGCAGACCCTCAGCAGGAGTTTGTCAACCCCTGAAGCAAACCATATTCTACTAGACTCTAAGCTCCTGAGTACAGGAACAACATCACACTTCTTATAGTCACATCCTAGAGCAGGTCATGGCATATGTTAGACAAATTATAGGTGCTTATTAAATGAGCAAAGGAGAATGTAAATGATAATTGGAAAAAATTTACTAAAAGTTGAGTTTGTACAATTTTTCCTTATCAGATTTTTTAATTAAAAATATCCTTGGGGGGACCTTGAAGATGGCGGAAGAGTAGGACGCGGAGATCGCCTTCCTCCTCACGGATACACCAGAAATACATCCACACGTGGAACAACTCCTACAGAACTCCTACTGAAGGCTGGCAGAAGACCTCAGACCTCCCAAAAGGCAAGAAACTCCCCACGTAACTGGGTAGGGCAAAAGAAAAAACAGAGACAAAAGAATAAGGACGGCACCTGCACCAGTGGGAGGGAGCTGTGAAGGAGGAAAAGTTTCCACACACTAGGAAGCCCCTCCGCGGGCGGAGACTGCGGGAGGCAGAGGGGGAGTTTCGGGACCGCGGAGTAGTGCACAGCGACGGGTGCGGAGGGCAAAGCGGGGAGATTCCTGCACAGACGATCGGTGCCGACCAGCACTCACCAGCCCGAGTGGCTTGTCTGCTCACCCGCCGGGGCGGGCGGGGCTGCGAGCTGAGGCTCGGGTTTTGGTTTTGGACGGAGCTCAGGGAGAGGACTGGGGTTGGCGGCTTGAACACAGCCTGAAGGGGTTAGTGCACCACGACTAGCCGGGAGGGAGTTCGGGGAAAAGCCTGCACCGGCCGAAGAGGCAAGAGACTTTTTCTTCCCTCTTTGTTTCCTGGTACGCGAGGAGAGGGGTTTAAGAGCGCTGCTTAAAGGAACTCCAGAGACGGGCGCGAGCCGCGGCTGAGGGCGCGAGCCCCCGAGACGGGCACGAGCCGCGGCTGAAAGCGCAAACCCCAGAGACGGGCGCGAGCCGCGGCTAAAACCGCGGACCCCAGAGACGGGCGGGAGACGCTAAGGCTGCTGCTGCCGCCACCAAGGGGCCTGTGTGCGAGCACAGGTCACTCTCCACACCCCTCTTCCGCGGAGCCTGTGCAGCCCGCCACTGCCAGGTTCCCGGGATCCAGGGACAACTTCCCCGGGAGTACGCACGGCGGGTCTCAGGCTGGTGCAACATCACGCCGGCCTCTGCCGCAACGTCACGCTGCCTCTGCAGCCGCAGGCCCGCCCCGCACGTAGTGCCCCTCCTACCCCCATCCCCCAACCCCCGGCCTGAGTGAGCCGGAGGCCCCGAATCAGCGGCTCCTTTAACCCCGTCCTGTCTGAGCGAAAAAACAGACGCCCTCCAGCGACCTACACGCAGAGGCAGGGCCAAATCCAAAGCTGAGCTCCTGTGAGCTGTGAGAACAAAGAAGAGAAAGGGAAATCTCTCCCAGCAGCCACAGAAGCAGCGGATTAAAGCTCCACAATCAACTTGATATACCCTGCATCTGTGGAATACCTGAATAGACAAGGAATGATCCCAAATTGAAGAGGTGGAATTTAGGAGCGAGATCTATGATTTTTTTCCCTTTTCCTCTTTTTGTGAATGTGTACGTGTATGCTTCTGTGTGAGATCTTGTCTGTATACTCTTGCTTCCACCATTTGTCCTAGGGCTCTATCCGTCCATGACTTTTTTTTAAAAATTCTTTTTCTTAATAATTAAGTTTAATTGTAATAACTTTATTATACTTTACCTTCGTTCTTTCTTTCTTTCCTTCCTTCCTTCCCTCCTTTAGACAACGAATCACCCCAAATTGAGGAGGTGGTCTCAGGGAGCAGGATTTATGATTTTTCCCCCTTTACCTCTTTTTGTGAAGGTGTATGTGTATGCTTCTGTGTAAGATTTTCTCTGTATAGCTTTGCTTCCAACATTTGTCCTAAGGTTCTATCCGTCCCTTTTTTTTTTTTTTCTAAATATTTTTTAATTCAATAACTATATTATACTTTATTTTATTTTTACTGTATCATCTTTCTTTCTGTCTTTTTTCCTTCTTTCCCTCCTTCCTTCCTCCCTCCCTCCCTCCCTCCTTTCTTTCCTTCTTTGCTTCTTTCTTCCTTCCTTCCTTTCCTCCTTTCCTTCTTTCTTTACTCATACTTCTACTAATTCTCCCTACTTTTTCTCCCTTTTATTCTGAGCTGTGTGGATGAAAGGCTCTTGGTGCTCCAGCCAGGAGTCAGGGCTCTGCCTCTGAGGTAGGAGAGCCAACTTCAGGACACTGGTCAACAAGAGACCTCCCAGCTCCACATAATATTAAACGGTGGAAATATCCCAGAGACCTCCATCTTAACACCAGCACCCAGCTTCACTCAACGACCAGCAAGCCACAGTGCTGGACAACCTATGCCAAACAACTAGCATAACAGGAACACAACCCCACCCATTAGCAGAGAGGCTGCCTAAAATCATAATAAGGCCACAGACACCCCAAAACACACCACCAGACGTGAACCTGCCCACTAGAGAGACAAGATCCAGCCTCATCCAGCACAACACAGGCACTAGTCCCCTCCACCAGGAAGCCTACACAACCCACTGAAACAACCTTAGCCACTGGAGACAGACATCAAAAACAACGGGAACTACGAAAGTGCAGCCTGCAAAAAGGAGACCCCAAACACAGTAAGATAAGCAAAATGAGAAGACAGAAAAACACACAGCAGATGAAGGAGCAAGATAAAAACCCACCAGACCTAACAAATGAAGAGGAAATAGGCAATCTACCTGAAAAAGAATTCAGAATAATGATAGTAAGGATGATCCGAAATCTTGGAAGTAGAATGGACAAAATGCAAGAAACAGTTAACAAGGACCTACAAGAACTAAAGATGAAACAAGCAACGATGAACAATGCAATAAATGAAATTAAAATCACTCTAGATAGGATCAATAGCAGAATAACTGAGGCAGAAGAACGGATAAGTGACCTGGAAGATAAAGTAGTGGAAATAACTACTGCAGAGCAGAATAAAGAAAAAAGAATGAAAAGAACTGAGGACAGTCTCAGAGACCTCTGGGACAACATGAAACGCACCAACATTCGAATTATAGGGGTTCCAGAAGAAGAAGAAAGAAAGAAAGGGACTGAGAAAATATTTGAAGAGATTATAGTTGAAAACTTCCCTAATATGGGAAAGGAAATAGTTAATCAAGTCCAGGAAGCACAGAGGGTCCCATACAGGATAAAGACAAGGAGAAACACGCCAAGACACATATTAATCAAACTGTCAAAAATTAAATACAAAGAAAGCATATTAAAAGCAGCAAGGGAAAAACAACAAATAACACACAAGGGAATCCCCATAAGGTTAACAGCTGATCTCTCAGCAGAAACCCTACAAGCCAGAAGGGAGTGGCAGGACATACTGAAAGTGATGAAGGAGAATAGCCTGCAACCAAGACTACTCTACCCAGCAAGGATCTCATTCACATTTGATGGAGAAATTAAAACCTTTACAGACAAGCAAAAGCTGAGAGAGTTCAGCACCACCAAACCAGCTTTACAACAAATGCTAAAGGAACTTCTCTAGACACGAAACACAAGAGAAGGAAATGACCTATAGTAGCGAACCCAAAACAATATATAAAATGGAAATAGGAACATACATATCGATAATTACCTTAAATGTAAATGGACTAAATGCTCCCACCAAAAGACACAGATTGGCTGAATGGATACAAAAACAAGACCCTTATATATGCTGTCTACAAGAGACCCACTTCAGAACTAGAGACACATACAGACTGAAAGTGAGGGGATGGAAAAAGATATTCCATGCAAATGGAAACCAAAAGAAAGCTGGAGTAGCAATTCTCATATCAGACAAAATAGACTTTAAAATAAGGACTATTAAAAGGGACAAAGAAGGACACTACATAATGATCAAGGGATCGATCCAAGAAGAAGATATAACAATTGTAAATATTTATGCACCCAACATAGGAGCACCTCAATACATAAGGCAAATACTAACAACCATAAAAGGGGAGATCGACAGTAACACATTCATAGTAGGGGACTTTAACACCCCACTTTCACCCATGGACAGATCATCCAAAATGAAAATAAATAAGGAAACACAAGCTTTAAATGATACATTAAACAAGATGGACTTAATTGATATTTATAGGACACTCCATCCAAAAACAACAGAATACACATTTTTCTCAAGTGCTCATGGAACATTCTCCAGGATAGATCATATCTTGGGTCACAAATCAAGCCTTGGTAAATTTAAGAAAACTGAAATTGTATCAACTATCTTTTCCGACCACAACGCCATGAGACTAGATATCAATTACAGGAAAAGATCTTTAAAAAATACAAACACATGGAGGCTAAACAATACACTACTTAATAATGAAGTGATCACTGAAGAAATCAAAGAGGAAATAAAAAAATACCTAGAAACAAATGACAATGGAGACACAACGACCCAAAACCTATGGGATGCAGCAAAAGCAGTTCTAAGGGGGAAGTTTATAGCAATACAAGCCCACCTTAAGAAGCAGGAAACATCTCGAATAAACAACCTAACCTTGCACCTCAAGCAATTAGAGAAAGAAGAACAAAAAAACCCCAAAGCTAGCAGAAGGAAAGAAATCATAAAAATCAGATCAGAAATAAATGAAAAAGAAATGAAGGAAACAATAGCAAAGATCAATAAAACTAAAAGCTGGTTCTTTGAGAAGATAAACAAAATAGATAAACCACTAGCCAGACTCATCAAGAAAAAAACGGAGAAGACTCAAATCAATAGAATTAGAAATGAAAAAGGAGAAGTAACAACTGACACTGCAGAAATAAAAAAAATCATGAGAGATTACTACAAGCAACTCTATGCCAATAAAATGGACAATCTGGAAGAAATGGACAAATTCTTAGAAATGCACAACCTGCCAAGACTGAATCAGGAAGAAACAGAAAATATGAACAGACCAATCACAAGCACTGAAATTGAAACTGTGATTAAAAACCTTCCAACAAACAAAAGCCCAGGACCAGATGGCTTCACAGGTGAATTCTATCAAACGTTTAGAGAAGAGCTAACACCTATCCTTCTCAAACTCTTCCAAAATATAGCAGAGGGAGGAACACTCCCAAATTCCTTCTACGAAGCCACCATCACCTTGATACCAAAACCAGACAAGGATGTCACAAAGAAAGAAAACTACAGGCCAATATCACTGATGAACATAGATGCAAAAATCCTCAACAAAATACTAGCAAACAGAATCCAACAGCACATTAAAAGGATCATACACCATGATCAAGTGGGGTTTATTCCAGGAATGCAAGGATTCTTCAATATACGCAAATCTATCAATGTGATAAACCATATTAACAAATTGAAGGAGAAAAACCATATGATCATCTCAATAGATGCAGAGAAAGCTTTCGACAAAATTCAACACCCATTTATGATAAAAACCCTCCAGAAAGTAGGCATAGAGGGAACTTTCCTAAACATAATAAAAGCCATATATGACAAGCCCACAGCAAACATCATCCTCAATGGTGAAAAACTGAAAGCATTTCCACTAAGATCAGGAACAAGACAAGGTTGCCCACTCTCACCACTCTTATTCAACATAGTTTTGGAAGTTTTAGCCACAGCAATCAGAGAAGAAAAGGAAATAAAAGGAATCCAAATCGGAAAAGAAGAAGTAAAGCTGTCACTGTTTGCAGATGACATGATACTATACATAGAGAATCCTAAAGATGCTACCAGAAAACTACTAGAGCTAATCAATGAATTTGGTAAAGTAGCAGGATACAAAATTAATGCACAGAAATCTCTGGCATTCCTATATACTAATGATGAAAAATCTGAAAGGGAAATCAAGAAAACACTCCCATTTACCATTGCAACAAAAAGAATAAAATATCTAGGAATAAACCTACCTAAGGAGACAAAAGACCTGTATGCAGAAAATTATAAGACACTGATGAAAGAAATTAAAGATGATAGAAATAGATGGAGAGATAGCCCATGTTCTTGGATTGGAAGAATCAACATTGTGAAAATGACTCTACTACCCAAAGCAATCTACAGATTCAATGCAATCCCTATCAAACTACCACTGGCATTTTTCACAGAACTAGAACAAAAAATTTCGCAATTTGTATGGAAACACAAAGGACCTCGAATAGCCAAAGCAATCTTGAGAACGAAAAAAGGAGGTGGAGGAATAAGGCTCCCTGACTTCAGACTATATTACAAAGCAACAGTAATCAAGACAGTATGGTACTGGCACAAAAACAGAAAGATAGATCAATGGAACAGGATAGAAAGCCCAGAGATAAACCCACGCACATATGGACACCTTATCTTTGATAAAGGAGGCAGGAATGTACAGTGGAGAAAGGACAGCCTCTTCAATAAATGGTGCTGGGAAAACTGGACAGGTACATGTAAAAGTATGAGATTAGATCACTCCCTAACACCATACACAAAAATAAGCTCAAAATGGATTAAAGACCTAAATGTAAGGCCAGAAACTATCAAACTCTTAGAAGAAAACATAGGAAGAACACTCTATGACATAAATCACAGCAAGATCCTTTCTGACCCACCTCCTAGAGTAATGGAAATAAAAACAAAAATAAACAAATGGGACCTAATGAAACTTCAAAGCTTTTGCACAGCAAAGGAAACCATAACCAAGACCAAAAGACAACCCTCAGAATGGGAGAAAACATTTGCAAATGAAGCAACTGACAAAGGATTAATCTCCAAAATTTACAAGCAGCTCATGCAGCTCAATAACAAAAAAACAAACAACCCCATCCAAAAATGGGCAGAAGACCTAAATAGACATTTCTCCAAAGAAGATATACAGAATGCCAACAAACACATGAAAGAATGCTCAACATCATTAATCATTAGAGAAATGCAAATCAAAACTACAATGAGATATCATCTCACACCAGTCAGAATGGCCATCATCAAAAAATCTAGAAACAATAAATGCTGGAGAGGGTGTGGAGAAAAGGGGACACTCTTGCACTGCTGGTGGGAATGTGAATTGGTTCAGCCACTGTGGAGAACAGTATGGAGGTTCCTTAAAAAACTACAAATAGAATTACCATATGACCCAGCAATCCCACTACTTGGCATATACCCTGAGAAAACCAAAATTCAAAAAGAGTCATGTACCAAAATGTTCATTGCAGCTCTATTTACAATAGCCAGGACATGGAAACAACCTAAGCGCCCATCATCGGATGAATGGATAAAGAAGATGTGGCACATATACACAATGGAATATTACTCAGCCTTAAAAAGAAATGAAATTGAGCTATTTGTAATGAGATGGATAGACCTAGAGTCTGTCATACAGAGTGAAGTAAGTCAGAAAGAAAAAGACAAATACCGTATGCTAACACATATATATGGAATTTAAGGGAAAAAAATGTCATGAAGAACCTAGGGGTAAGATAGGAATAAAGACGCAGACCTACTGGAGAACGGACTTGAGGGTATGGGGAGGGGGAGGGGTGAGTTTTGACAGGGCGAGAGAGAGTCATGGACATATACACACTAACAAACGTAGTAAGGTAGATAGCTGGGGGGAAGCAGCCGCAAGGCACAGGGATATTAGCTCGGTGCTTTGTGACAGCCTGGAAGGGTGGGATGGGGAGAGTGGGAGGGAGGGAGACGCAAGAGGGAAGACATATGGGAACATATGTATATGTATAGCTGATTCACTTTGTTATAAAGCAGAAACTAACACACCATTGTAAAGCAATTATACCCCAATAAAGATGTTTAAAAAAAAAAAAAAAAGTCCTTTGCAGGCTTCCCTGGTGGCACAGTGGTTAAGAATCTGCCTGCCAGTGCAGGAGACACAGGTTCGAGCCCTGGCTTGGGAAGATCCCACATGCCGCGGAGCAACTAAGCCTGTGTGCCACAACTACTGAGCCTGCGCTCTAGAGCCCACGAGCCACAACTACTGAGCCCTCATGCCACAACTACTGAAGCCCGCACACCTAGAGCCTGTGCTCCACAACAAGAGAAGCCACTGCAGTGAGAAGCCCACGCACCGCAAGGAAGAGTAGCCCCCGCTTGCCTCAACTAGAGAAAGCCTGCATGCAGCAACAAAGACCCAACATAGCCAAAAATAAATAAATAGATACATTTATTTAAAAAAAAAAAAAAATATATCCTCACATAACAGCATAAGAAAACATAACTTGCTCTATTATAATGTGGATTGTATCTCCTATGTAAGCAACCTGTTAGCTAACTCTTACAAATCAGCAGAACACAGAGACATAGATTCCTTAAAATTCAAAAGCTTATAGCTCAATTCACAAATTTTTAAACACTAAAATCAAGCTAAATGATATCGCCACATAGGTTGAAAACAAGAAACACACTACAAAATAGTATCATAGATTTTTATATTCTTCTGAAGTGTTCCTTTCTTGTTCTGTCAACAAAAATTTCCATAGCTTTCAAATTTAGTTTTTAAATCCTTTCATATCTACTATAAACTAGGTCTAGAAACAGCGGGAAAACAAATTGAGCTGTAGTCGCAATAAACCTGAGATTTTCTTTCCACGAAAATTTTAAATATCTATAAACATCCCATTAATACTTTTTACAGTTCCATTAATTCTGTTGTCAATTATTTAACAAGTATATTTCACACCAATCTTCAGGCTAATTGTGATAACCATACAAAACCAAAGACCTTAAGCAATATATACAGTTAAGAGATACAGTTAACCAATAGGACTTATTCTTACTTACATTTCTTTTTCAAGCTGCTGCTGAATTAACTTTGCTGATTTTGCCATTGTAATGTCTGTAAAGAAATAAAGGCACTGCTGTTGTTTAAAGCAGAAGGGGTCTTTTCCCAAGACTTCTTGCACATATGGAAAATTCCTATTTAAACCAGTAAGTTTCTTTGCCCCACCATTTAAAAAAATTTTTATGTTACATTGGATTATAGTTGACTTACAATGTTGTGTTAGTTTCAGGTGTACAGCAAAGTGATCCAGTTATACATATACATATATCTTACTCTTTTTCAAATTCTTTTCCCATTTAGGTTATTACAGAATATTGAGCAGAGTTCCCTGTGCTATACAGTAGGTCCTTGTTGGTTATCTATTTTAAATATAGTAATAAGTATATGTCAATCCCAAACTCTCAATTTATCCCTCCCACCAACCCCACCAGTTTTTTAAAGAGCTTTTTTTTTAAAATTTATTTTTATTCTTATTTTATTTATTTTTGGCTATGCTGGGTTTTTGTTGCTGCACACGGGCTTTCCCTACCTGCGGCGAGTGGGGGCTACTCTTTGTTGCAGGGTGTGGGCTTCTAATTGCGGTGGCTTCTCTTGTTGCAGAGCACGGGCTCTAGGCTGCGGGCTTCAGTAGTTGTGGCACAGAGGCTCAGTAGTTGTGGCTCGCAAGCTCTAGAGCACAGGCTCAGTAGTTGTGGCACATGGGCTTTGTTGCTCCGTGGCATGTGGGATATTCCTGAACCAGGAATCAAACCTGTGTCCCCTGCATTGGCAGGCAGATTCTTATCCACTGCACCACCAGGGAAGCCCACTTAAAGAGCTTTTTATCACTAGTAGTTCCATTATCAAAGTAAGCTTTATATTTGCACAAATATTTATATTACAATTATGCTTACAATTAAGCTGGTGACCCTAAAATTGAGAAGCTCTTTCACAGAAGTTTTCTACATCTTACAGACATTTGAAATCAACACATATATTGTATACATAAGTCCAGCCAATGTAACAAGAAGAGAAGCTACCAGCTTTGTGATTTTAACAAGACCCTTCACTCCAGTAGAAATACCCTGCCTGTCATATAAAACTAAACCAAGAACATTTCCAGCTGATGCTAAGATGGTATGTTACGGCATCAAGTGCACTTTAGTAATAAAAAAGCACTGGTTTGGCACCAGCAGAAGCCAAATAAATATAGAAGAAATAAAGAGGTCAGGTAATGACCCTAAGACTGATTCACGATAAGTCATTGTTAGGGTTACTACTAGCTCACCTTTGAGAAATGCATTGAGCTTTTAATAGAATGAGAATATTAGGTCTGAAAGAGGACTAAAGATCAACTAGTCTATCTTATTTTTAGTTTTTTAGAAAAGAGAGATTATTTCATTATTGAGGTAACATTGGTTTATAACACATTTCATGTGTACAACATTATGATTCAATTTGTGTATACACTACACCATGCTTACTATCAAAAATTTAGTTTCCATCCATCACCACACAGTAGTAGGTGCAAATATCTTTCTGAGTTAGTGTTTCCATTACCTTTGGATAAATACCCAGAAGTGGAATAGCTGGATCCCATGGTAGCTCTATTCTTAATTTTTTGAGGACTATCCATACTGTTTCCCACAGTGGCTGCATTTACATTCCCATCAACAGTGCACAAGGTTTCCATTTTCTCCATATCCTCGCCCACACGTTATTTCTTCTCTATTTTACCTCACACCTGTTAGAGTGACAACAGTCACTCTAACAGGTGTGAGGTAATGTCTAATTGTGGCTTTGATTTGCATTTCCCTAATAGTTAATGATGTTCATCTTCACTAGTGCTGAACACCTTCATTATGTGCCCAATGACCATTTGTATATCTTTTCTGGAAAAACATCTGTTCAGGTTATCTGCCCATTTTTAAATCAGGTTTTTTGTTGTTGTTGAGTTGTATGGGTTCTTTATATATTTTGGATATTAACCCCTTATCAGATAATATGATTTGACAATATCTTCTCCCAGTCAGTAGGATGTCTTTCCATTTTGTTGATGGTTTCCTTTGCTGTGCAGAGCTTTTTAAGTTTGATATAGTACCACCTGTTTATTTTTGTTTTTGTTTGCCTTGCCTGAGGAGACAGATCCAAAAACATATTGCTAAATCCCACGTCAAAGTCCGAACTCCCTGTTTTCTTCTAGGAATTTTATGGTTTCAGGTCTTCTATTCAAGTCTTTAATACACTTTTCAGTTAATTTTTGTGTATGGTATAATAGTCTACTTTCATTCTTTTGCATGTGGCTGTACAGTTTTCCCAACACCATTTACTGAAGAGACTGTTCTTTCTCCATTCTATGTTCTTTGTGCCTTTGTTGTAAATTAATTGTCCATATGTTTATTTCTGGGCTCTCAATTCTGTTCCATTGACCTGTATGTCTGTTTTTCTGCCAAATACCATGCCGTTTTGATTACTATAGCTTTGTAGTAATATTTTGAAATCAGGGCATGTGATACCTCCAGCTTTGTTCCTTTTTCTCAGAATTGCTTCGGCTATTCATAGTTTTTCATGGTTCCATACAAATGTAAGGAATTTTTGTTCCATTTCTACAAAAAAATGTCATTAGGATTTTGACAGGGATTGCTGCAATGAATCTGCAGATTGCTTTAAGTAAAATAGACATTTTAACAATGTTAATTCTTCCAGTCTATGAGCATGAAATATCTTGCCATTTCTTTGTGTCTTCCATTTCTCTCAACAATGTTTTATAGTTTTTACTGTATTGTGGGATCTTAGTTCCCTGACCAGGGATTGAACCTGCACCCTCAGCAGTGAAAGTGTGGAGTCCTAACCACTGGACCACCAGGGAATTCCCGTCCTTGGTTAAACTTATTCCTGGGTATTTTATTGTTTTTGCTGCAATTTTAAATGGGACTGTTTTCTTAATTTCTCTTTCTGCTTGTTTGTTGTTGGTGTACAGAAACACAACAGATTTTTGTATATTGCTTTTGCACCCTGCAACTTTACTGTATTCATTTATTACTTCTAATAGTCTTTGGTGAAGTCTTTAGCTATGTTGAATGAGAGTGGCAAGAGTGGGCATCCTTGTCTTGTTCCTGATCTTAGAGGGATAGCTTTCAGTTTTTCACAGTTGAGTATGATGTCAGCTGTGGGTTTGACATGCATAGCCTTTATTATGTAGAGGTACATTCTTTCTATACCCATTTTATTGTCTTTATCATAAGTGGAATAGTTTAAGAAGAATGGGTATTAAATCTTCTTTGAACATTTGGTAGAATTTACCAGTGAAGCTGTCTGGTCCTGGACTTTTGTTTTTTTTGGAAGGCTTTTGATTACTGTTTTAATCTCCTTCCTAGTTATCAGTCTATTCAGATTTTCTATTTCTTCAAGATTCAGTCTTGGAAGGTTGTTTGTTAAGAATGTATTTATTTCTTCTAGGCTGTCCAATTTGTTGGTGTAGTTATTCACAGTATTCTCTTATAACCCTTTGTATTTCTGTGGGATCTGTTGTAATTTCTCCTCTTTCATTTCTGATTTTATTTATATGAGCCTCCTCTCTTTTTTTCTTGGTCTAGATAAAGGTTTGTCAATCTTGTTTATCTTTTCAAAGAACAAGCTCTTAGTTTCATTGATCTTTTCTACTATCTTTTTAGTCTCTATTTCATTTATTTCTGCTGGCTTTTAGTATTTCCTTCCTTCTACTGACTTTGGGCTTAGTTTGTTCTTTTACTAGTTCCTTTAGGTGTAAGGACTGTGGAGATTTTTCTTGTTTCTTGAGGTAGGCAAGTATTGCTATAAACTTGTACTGCTTTTGATGCATCCTATTGATCTGGTATGACATATTTTCATTTATCTTCAGGGATTTTTATTTCCTCCTTTCCTCCTCATTGACCTAATAGTTGTTCAGTAGCATGTTGTTTAGTCTCCACATATTTGTGATTTGTTCAGCTTTCCTCTTGTAGCTGATTTCTAGTTTCACATCTTTGCGGTAGGAAAAGATGCTCGATATGATTTCAATCTTAAATTTATTGAAACTTGTTTTGTGTCCCAGCATATGGTCTATCCTTGAGAATGTTCCATGTGCACTTGAGAAGAATGTGTATTCTGCTGCTTTCGGATGGAATGTTTTATTTATATACATGTATATATGTATGTATGTATGTGTGTGTGTGTGTATATATTCCACCTGATGTAATACTTCATTTAAGGCCAATGGTTCCTTGTTAACATTGTGTCTAGATAATCAATTCATTGATGTAAGTGGGATGTTAAACTCCCCTACTATTATTGCTGTCAATTTCTTCATTTAGATCTGTTAATAATTCCTTTCATGTTTTAGTGCTCCTATGTTAGATGTTTATATATTCATAAATGTTACATCTTCTTGATGGATTGTCCCCTTTATCATTATACCAGTCCATCTTGTTCTCTTGTTTGGCTTGAAGTCTATTTGATCTGATCTGAGATGGCTAAACCTGCTTTCTTTTGGCTGCCATCTGCTTGGAGTATCATTTTCCATCCCTTCACTTTGAGCCTATGTTTGTCTTTAGAGCTGAGATGAGTCTCTGGGAGACAGGACATAGCTGGTCTTGTTTTTTAATACATCTAGCCACTCTGTGTCTTTTGATTGGTGAATTCAATCCACTTATATTTAGGGTGATTATTGATAAATGAGGACTAGTACTGCCATTTTATCTTTTGTTTTCTCTATATCTTTTGTTTGCTCTATATCTCCATTGTTTCTGCCTGACATCTTAGTTGGTGGTTTACTAGTTTCTTCCTAGTTTCATGTCTCTGCTCTAGACTTACATTTTGTGGTTACCGTCAGGTTTGTATAAGACATCTCATAGATAAAACAGTCCTTTTTCCGCTGATAGGATCTTATCTTCATTTGCCATTATATGGGTTCTGTTCTTTTCCTCTTCCCCTTTTACATTTTTGTCATCTCAAATTATCCCTTTTTATATTGTGAGTTCATTACCAAACTGCAATAGCTATAATTATTTTTACTGCTTTTTCCCCTTTAACCTTTATAATTAACAACCTATTCTGATGCAAAGTTGCAATTTTCTGATTCTATCTATTTATCACCTTACTCAAAGTTTTGTGTACTTTTGCCTCTTTGTTTCAGGTAGGAGAGCTCCTTCCAACATTTCTTGTAAGGCAGGTCTACTGGTAATGAACTCCCTCAGCTTTTGTCTGGGAAAGTCTTTATTTCTCCTTTGTATCTCAAGGATAAGTTTGTTGGAAGGATTCTTGGCAGAGGTTTTGTCTTATAATATTTTGAGCAGGCTATCCCATCCTCTCCTGGCCTATACAGTTTCTGCTGAGAAATCTGCTGATAGCTTAATAGGGGTTCCTTTGTAGGCTACTGTCTTTTTTCCTCCAGATGCCTTTAAAATTCTTTATCATTGAATTTTGACAATTTTAACATAATGTGTCCTGGAGAACACCTTTTAGCATTGAGATAATTAAATGTCCTCTTAGCTTTATGGACTTGTATATCCAGTTCCTTCCCTGGCTTTGTGAAATTCTCAGCTATTATTTCTTTAAATAAACTCTCTGCTCTCTTCTCCCTCTCTTCTTCCTCTGGGATAACCATTATCTTTATGAAGGATAATGAAATTGGATAGTTCTCATAAAATTTTATTTTAAAAAAAATCTTAGTTCTCTTGCTACTCCTACTTGAATCATTTCTAGATCTCTATATTCAAGCTCACTAATTCTCTCTTCCATATGGTCTGCTCTATTTCCAGTGCTTTCTAATGCATTCTTCATCTCATTTATTGACATCTTCAGCTCCAGAACTTCTGTTTGGTTCTCTTTTAGACTATCTTTAGTAAAGTATTTCTTCTGTTCATTAATTTTATTCCTGAGCTCACTGAACTGCCCTCCTGAGTTCTCTTGTACCTTGTTTAGTTTCTTCATAACAGCTATTTTGAATTCTCTATCAGTTAGATTACAATCTTCCATGACTTAAGTTTGGCTGCTGGAGAACTGTCATTTTCTTTTCGTTACACTGTGTACTGTGGTTTTACATGGTACCTGACAAACTGTTCCTCTGCCAGTGCATTTGAAGTAGCAAATACCTTTCTTATGTAGGTAAAGCTTTTTTTTTCTCCTTGATTCTTACAGTTCAACAAGTTGGAAAATAGAGGCCTTTCTTTTCTTTTTCTTGCTATAGCACAGGTTTTTGGCTTTTCTTACCTGAGCTGCCTCTGACTATATTTGAGAATTGGCACTTTCCACCCTCTACTACCTCTGCCAGATGTGTCACTGGTACCCTCACTGTCACTGCTTGAGCAGTGGGGGGTGTGTGGGGAAAAGTGAAGGAGACAGAGTCATGGACACCTTCACCACATCTGGGGTTGTCGGGTTTGCAGGCAGCACTGCCATGAGCCAGGGGATTGGGGTCACAGGCCCCACCACCACTGCTGCTGCGGGGTTCCCTGTGGCCAAAGGAGCTACTGCAGCCAGGAGGCTGGAGCCATGTGTGCTGTCTTCCCTGTTGCTACAGGGTTATCTGGGGCTTCAGGCTCAGCCACTGTGGCCAGAGGCTAAGATTGTAGACATTCTTCCACTGTTCCCCCAGTTCTACCTCCTCCATGTGTTCCAGTCCACCCACCTTCAGAAGAAGACTTGTGGATCTCTCCAGCATTCTAGTGTGTTGGGCAGAGGAACCAGAGGAACCTTTGCTGAGTTTTGGACGTTTTACTAGTTGTAGAATGAAGGGGAGAGACAAAGAAGGTGTCTTACACCTCATGATGCTGACATCACTCCTAATCCGATTTTAAAGGTAATAAAACTGAAGCCTAGTTTTACTGGCTGAGACTAAAATGTTTTTCATTCTTACAAAGTTGCAAACTCTCCTTGATGAAATGTGCTAGATGGCAAACTTGTTTAAAAGGAGAGACTCCATCCTGTCCTTCCTCAACTGTGTATCTGATATGACATATTGTCGATCTGATGAACTTAACTTGGTAAATTAAAATGATTTACGATTAAAAATAAAACACTGTATCAAAGAATAAATGACAATAATCACTCCTTTGTCACTCCTTAGAACAGCCTGGTAAGGGAGACTATGAAAATGCTGGAGTATAAATAAATTTTAAGATTTAAAATCCTTAATTTATAGCTCATTAGCAATCATCTCTCATCCTCAGTAATAACAATTGTAGATAACTGTATTAATTCTTAGTAGCAATCCCAGAAAAATCTCAACTATTATTACCAGAAAACATGATAGTACCTTGCTTATTGCAAGCGATTAAGAATGACGGTGTGTTCTTCAGACCAATACTGTCAAGGAGGACTTGATACAGAAACTCTGCCACATCTTTCACCTCTCGCTGGAAGGCTGCACTATCCACAACAAACACAATAGCCCTGGAGGGGGAAAAAAAGAAAAACTGCCATGTGGGCATGCAACAGTGCAGCATTATATTTAAAAATGATACCCTTAATTTTGCCCAATTCAATCCTAATGATTAAAACAAAACAAACTCACATACAGGTGTCTGCACAAGTAATGATACAACACAAATACTTAACAAAGGACTACTTAGTGCTACTATGTATCAATGACTGTATCTAAAAAGACAATAGAAAATGATGCCTCCCCTCATGTCCAGCAAATTGTCATATACAAAACCATGTGATAAAACACTAGGACAGACCTTGTACCTGTACCTCCCCTCAAGTCCAGCAAATTGTCATATACAAAACCATGTGATAAAACACTAGGACAGACCTTGTACCTGCTATAATAGAAACAAAGAAGAAGATAATTTACATGAAACCAGGTCAGGAAGACTTAAAGGAGGATGTAATAGTTGAGTGAATTTTAGCCAGACAAAATACTACTGTGGCAAAGACTGTCTGGAAAGTAGTATGTGCAGGGCACAAAGTGGTGGAACAACATGCTTTGGAGAACTCAAGGTAAGCTAATACACAGATAGGTGGGGAAATGAAGGAAAACCAGGTCAGACGGCAAAGGGGTGCAACACACTGACCTAAAGAGTTTATGCTTTTCTGTCTTACAAAGAATATTAGTGCCTAAATGACAAATACAACTAAGAGGATAATCAAACTAGAAGCAGAGTGACCAGGTAGGGCCCAACCTAAGGCAGCAACAGTGAGAATCCTCATGTGCCAGAAATAAAGAGATATCTAAGCTAAAGCAAAGCAGTCCAGGAAAACAGCTGATTTAGGCTTTAGGAACAAGGGTTTGAAAGCCCAGGAGATGTGCAACAGCCAACATGGAGTTGGAAAGCTGGAACTGAACACTCTGTGCAAAGCCTAGTACTTAAAAGCAGTCTAACAGACAGCAGTGTGGGAAAATAATCCAAGAAGAATTGAATCACCAGGCCTCCTGTGCCACACACAGAAACAGGGTATGAACTTACACTATCTCATGGTGTAAGATCCCCAAGCAGGAAGATATATAAAAATTGGGCCAGACTCAATGAACTCCTATGGCCCGCAAAAGAAGGAAATATGAACCCCTTCTGGAGAGAGGCTTTCATAACCTAAAGCAATTTAAAAAAACAAAACAAAACAGCAACCACAACATCAACAGCAAAATCTAACCCCCTTGAACAGGGTATCTGGATCAAAATTACAAAGCACAGTAAGTAAACCATTATGAGGGAGAACCACAAAGGCAGATTAATCAGCACTCAAAACTAAAAATAATAAAGCAATCAGTAAAATATTTTAAATTATTTAAAAGAATACTAGACACCATAATAAAAGAATAAAGATAGTACTAAAAAAAAAAGGCTGATTTTGAAAGATATGTTTTTACAAGTAAAGAACAAAATTAGTAACAACCCAATGGATAAGTTAAGCAGAGAATACTACAGCTGAAAAGGATATAATAAACTACAAAATAAAGACGAAAATATCAACTATACGTAAGGTAAAAAGACTTGGAAGATATGACAGAGAAGAGACAAGAAGAGCAGAAATGATAAGGTTCAATGATGTTAATAAGAGTTCCAAGAGGTGAAAGTGAGAATTTGGAAATAGAACTACCTAAAAAAAAATATTGTTGAGAATTTTCCAGAACTGAAGATACAAATCTTTCAACTGAAATAGCACACTTGAATCCCAACCATGATAAAGCTAAATCACCCCTAAACAGAAGGATAATCTACCCCTGAATACAGGATTAAAAAAACATAGATTCTGTATCATGAAATGACAATTAGATTGAGCACTGCTTTCTCATCTACAACAACAGATATCTGAAGTCAGGAGTAATGCCTTCAATGTGAAAACAGAAATAACTGCCACCCAGGATTTTATACTCGGCTAAAATAGTTATTCAAAAATGAAGGCCAATGAAAAAAGTTTCAAATGAACAAAAGATGAGAAACTTTTATCTCTTATTCACCATTTCTGGAAACATATCCAAAAGATATACGTGAAAGAAAATTAAATCAAAAGGAAAGAGTAAGAGGCAAGAAGCGATAGAGAAAAAAGAAATCCATAAACATCCTGGTAATTCTAGGTGATCACTGAATGATGGAGAAAAATATTAGTAACTGTTGGATGTTAAGAAAGAGAAATAAAATGAAAGGAAGATGTGAGGAAGATCAAAGTAAGGTATCTTAAGTTCCAGTGAAAGAAAACCAATATTATTGATTTTAAACTTAAGTAATCAAAGTTTAAAAAAAAAAGTAGAGGGTAACAATGAAAAAAGAAAAAATAGCATACTTTCAAACCAGCAGAGGGGGAAAAATAATATCAGGGAAACTTGATTAACCAAAAAAGGTAGGATTAAAAAACTAGAAGCCTCAGATCAATATGCTATAAGTTGACCCTTGAACAACGTGGGCATTAGAGGCCTGACCCTCCAGTCAAAAATCTGCGTGTAACTTCATGGTCAGCCCTCTGTATCTGAGGTTTGGCATTGCCGGATTCAACCAACCACAGATTGTGCAGTACATATTAAGTGAAAAAATTCCTCCTATAAGCAGACCCACACAGTTCAAATCCATGCTGTTCAAGGGTCCACTGTAGTAAATGTCTTTTGAATTTGCATTTATTGTGATTATGATTTGAGTTCATTTGTATCTTACATACTTTGAACGTTTTAGCTACCCAAAATACTTGGATCAAAGAGTAATTACACTGTGAACTGTAAAAAATTTATAATTGAAAATAATTTTAATTAGAAATTAAAACCCAATTATAGTAAAATTTGCCAGTTCTAGATTTGTATCAATTGTTTGAGGAATAAAAAAAAAAAAAAAAATCACACAACTCCCAGTTTCCAGTCCAGCATGAAAGAAGCTGGAAGTCACCACTGCATTCTAACAAGTAAAAAGCTAACCAGACTGAAAACTCAACAGCACTTAGATTCATCAGAGAAGTGAGGTTATACAGCAAATCACTCCCCGCCAATTTGGAGAGAACAACACACATATACAGAAAAATACAACTTACTGAGGAATCAGTTGAGAATCAAGTATGAAGCTCACAGTCCAGAGACACAGGTTCACTAAGACTGAGACCTAATCACAGGACACTTCCCTTCCCCTCACACTTCACCAGTTCTTACCCAGTATATTGTGTCTGGCTATCAAGAAAAAATTACAAGACATACTAAAAAGTAAAAAAGAGTTTGAAGAGAAGGGGCAAGCAACAGAACTAGACTCAGATGTGGAAGAGATGTTGGAATGATTAGACCAAGAATGTAAAACAACTGTGACTGTGGTGCTAAGGGCTCTAAAAGATAAAGTAGACAACATGCAAAAACAGATGGGCAATGTAAGGAGAGAGATGGAAGTTCTAAGAAATAACTAAAAAGAAAGCTACAGATCAAAAACAACCTAACAGAAATGGAGAAAGCCTGTGATGGAATTATTAGTAGACTAGACATGACTGAAGGAAAGAATCTCTGGCTTGAGATATCTCAATAGAAGCCTCCAAAACTGAAAAGCAAAGAGAACAAAGACTTAAAAAAACATAACAGAATATCTGAGAACTGCAGGACAACTACAAAAGGTGTAACATATATGTAATGGGAATTCCAGAAGGAGAGGAAAGAGAGGAAAGAACAGAAGAAATATTTAAATAATAATGACCGAAAATTTCCCGAAATTAATGTCAGACACCAAAGCACAGATTCACAGAAACCACAGGAAGCTCAGAAAACACCAAGCAGGATTAATGCTAAAAGAACTATACCTAGCCATTATCATTTTTAAACTACAGAAAATCAAAGATAAAGAAAAAAATCCCACAATAAGCCAGAAGGAAAAAGACCTTATTTATAGAGGAGCAATGTAAGAGTTATATCCAACTTCTCAGACATCATGCACGCAAGAAGAGAGTCAAGTGAAATATTTAAGGTATTGAGAGAAGAATCCCCAAAACCTAGAATTCTATACCGTGTGAAGTTTACAGCATTGAATGCATTTATTAGAAAAGAAGAAAGACCTAAAATCAATCATCTAAGCTTCCACCTTAGGAAGCTAGAAAAATCAGAGTAATTTAAATCTACAGTAAACGCAAGAAATAATGAAAGAGCAGAAATCAACGAAATAGAAAATAGGAAATCAAAGGAGAACATCAACAAAACCAAAAACTGGTTCTATGAAAAGATCAATAAAATTTATAAACTTCTAGCCAGTCTAACTAAGAAAAAGAGAAGACACAAATTACAAATATCAGAAATGAAAGGGGATATCACTACAGACTCATGGACATTAAAAGGACAATCAAGGGATACTATAAATAACTCTATGCCCCAAAATGTAATAACCTAGATGAAATGGTCCAACTCCTTGAAAGACGCAATCTGCCAAAACTAACATAAGAAACGGACAATCTGAATAGCCCTGTATCTATTAAAGAAACTGAATCAATAATTAAACCTTCCAAAACTGAGAGCACTAGGCACAGGTGGGATCACTGGTGAATTCTATCAAATGTTTAAGGACATTTATACAATGTTATATGCCACAAATATTCAATTTAAAAAAATTTAAGGAAGAAAATATACAAGTTCTCTATAATTTCTTTCAAAACACAGAAACAGAGGGAATATTTTCTTACTCATTCTATGAGGCCAGCATTACTTTAAACACAAACCAAGACATTACAAGAAAACTACAGATAAATATCTCATGAACACAGATGTAAAAATCCTCATGAAAATATTGGCAAATCGAATCCAACAATGTATGAGAAGAATTATACACCATGATTGGTTCTGGACCCAATTCCAATGTGGGGGATGTGGGTTCCCCCACCACCAAGCAATGCTCCTGACACCAGATGGGTGCCCTACAATTCAACTCAATTCTGATGCTATCTACTTGGAGATAACATCAGATTTCGCAGGTTAAAGGCTCAGTGCCACAAGACTGCCCTCCACTTCAGACGCCAATTACAAGCCCAGACTGTTACCTGTGCTTCTGACCAACAGGCTACAGACTCGAAGGTCTCACAACTCCTTCCTTCGGTTTGATTAATTTGGTAGCAGGGACCTCAGACACCAGTCAGAAGTCCAGGTTGTTAACTGTACTTCTGACTGACTGGCTATAAATCAGAGGTTCCCATGACCCCTCCTTGGATTCAATTAATTTGTGAGAGCAGCTCAACTCAGGAAACTCATTTAACTCACTAAATTATCAGTTTATTGCAAAAGATATTAAAGGATATGAATCAACAGCCAGATGAAGGGATACATATGGTGAGATCCTGAACAAAGGAGCCTCTGTCCCCACGGAGTTTGGGCCCTGCAGGGTGGCATGTGGAAGCATTCTGGTTCTCCAACCTAGAAGCCCTATGAACCTCATCCTTTTGGGGTTTTATGGAGGCATAATCATATAGGCGAGATTGACTGAACAATTGACCGCTGGTGATTGATTCAACCTCCAGCCTCTTTCCTCTCCCTTCCCTGGATGGGAATGAAAAGTTCCAACTCTCTAATCATATGGTTGGTTCTTCTGGCACCCAGCCCCCATCCTTAGGTGCTTTCCAAAACTCACCGCAAAAACGTAACAAAAAACACATTTATCACTCTCATCACTTAGGAAATTCTAAGGGTTTTATGAGCTCTGTGCCAGAAACAGGGATGAAGACCAAATATGCATTTCTCATTATAAATCACAACAACCAAGTGGTATGAAAGGCTGGTTCAACGTTCAATCATCAATTAACATAATCATTTCATTGATATATAAACTATAAAAGAAAAATCACACAATCGTATCAACAGATTTGACAAAATCAAACAACCATTCATGATAAAACCTCCTAGTAAACTAAGAATAGAGGGGAACTTCAACTTGATAAAGAATATCTACAAAAATCAAATGGTTAACATCATACTTAATGGTGAAAAAAATCAAAGATTTCCTGCTAAGACCAGGAACACAGCAAGGATGTCCCATCTCACCATTGCTTTTGCAACATCGCACTGTAATTTCAAGCTAATGCATTAGGACAACAACAGGAAATAAAAGATATAGATTAGGAAGGAAGAAATAAAAATGTCTGTATTCGCACATGAAATGACTGTAGATGATCTGAAAAAATCAACCAAAAAGCTCAGGAACTAATAAGCAATTATAGCAGAGTTGCAGGATACAAGGTTGATACACAAGTGAATTGCTTACCCAAATATCAGGAATGAACAAATGGAATTTGATATTAAAAACACAATACCATTTACATTAGCATCCCACAATATGAAACTTAGGTACAAATCATATGAGATCTATATCAGGAAAACTATGAAATTCTGATCAACAAAATTGAAGTAAAACTAGAAAAATGGAGAGATATTCCACGTTCATGGATAGGAAGACTAAATAGAGTCAAGATGTCAGTTCTTCCCAACTTGATTTATAGACTCAATGCAATCCCAATAAAAATCTTGGCAACTTATTTGTGGATACTGACAAACTGATTCTGAAGTTTATACAGAGAGGCAAAAGACCCAGAATAGTCAACACAATACTGAAGAAGAATAAAGTTGGAGAACTGATGTTACCAACTTACTATGAAACTATAGTAACAAAGACAGCATGGTATTGGTGAGAGAATAGATCAATAGAACAGAGTCCGGAAAGAGACCCTCATATATACAGTCAAGTGATCTCTGATGGAGGAGCAAAGGCAACAAATGAAGCAAAGATAGTCTTTTCAACAAATAGTGCTGGAACAGCTAGACATCCACATGCAAAAAAATGAATCTAGATATACAGAACTTACACCTTCCACAAAAATTTACTTAAAATGGATCACACAGGGGCTTCCCTGGTGGCGCAGTGGTTGAGAGTCCACCTGCCGATGCAAAAAAAAAAAAGGATCACACATCTAAACGTAAACCAAAACTACAAAACTCCTAGGAGATAACACTGGAGAAAACCTAGATGATCTTGGGTTTGACAATGACTTTTTATATACAATACAATCCATGGTAAACTGGACTTCAGTAAAGATAAAAATTTCTGCTCTACAAAAATCAACATCAAGAGAATGAGAAAACAAGCCACAGACTGGGAGAAAATATCTGCAAAAGATATATCTGATAAGGACCGTTACCCAAAATATATATAAGAACTCTTGAAACTCAACAGTAAGAAAACAAACAACTTAATTAAAAAATGGGTCAAAGATCTTTATAGACACCTCACCAAACAAGATTTAAATAACTTATAAATAGCAAATATAAAAAGATGCTCCACATCATATGTCATCAGGGAAATGCAAATTAAAACAACAACTAGATACCACTACATACCCATTAGAATGGCAAAATCCAGAACACTGACAACACTAAATGCTGGTCAGGATGCAGAGTGACTGGAACTCTTTCATCGCTGGTGGGAATGCAAAATGGTACAGCCACTTTGGAAGAGAGTTTGGCAATTTCTCACAAAACTAAACATACTCTTACTATATGATTCTGCTATTGTGCTCCTTGATATTTACCCCAAAACTTATGTGTACACAAATACCAGCTTAAATCAGAACTGCCAAAATTTGGAGGCAACTGAGATGTCCTTCAACAGGTAAATGGATAAATAAACTGTGGTACATCTAGACAATAGCGTATTATTCAGCACTACAAAGAAATAAGCTATCAAACAATGAAAACACATGGAAGAAACTTAAATGCATATTACTAAGTGAAAGAAGCCAACATGAAAAGGCTACATACTGTATGTTTCCAACTATATGAAATTGTGAAAAAGACAAAACTATGGAGACAATAAAAAGATGAGTGATTGTGAGGGGTTAGGGGAGAGAAAGATGAACTGGCAGCACAGAGAATTTTTAGGGCAGTGAAACTACTCTCTAAGATACTATAATGGTGACTACATATCATTGTACATTTCTTCAGATTCCTAGAATGTACAACACCAAGAGTGAATCATAATGTAACATACAGACTGAGAGATTATTATGTGTCGATTTAGGTACATCAGTTGCAACAAATGAACCACTGGGGTGAAGGATGCTGATAATAGGGGAGGTTAGACATGTGCAGGGGTAGGGTTATATGGGAAATCTCTGTACCTTCTATTCAATTTTGCTGTGAACCTAAAACTCTCTAAAAATAGTCTTTTTTTTTTTTTTGCAGTACGCGGGCCTCTCTCTGTTGTGGCCTCTCCCATTGCGGAGCACAGGCTCCGGACGCAAAGGCTCAGTGGCCATGGCTCACGGGCCTAGCCGCTCCACAGTACGTGGGATCTTCCCGGACCGGGGCACAAACCTGTGTCCCCTGCATTGGCAGGCGGGCTCTCAACCACTGCACCACCAGGGAAGTCCATCTTTTTTTTTTTTTTTAAATCAAGTAACAGTCTCAACTATGACAGATTGCTCATCACCACCACCTTGTGGGCCAAGAAGCAACAACAAAATACAAAACAAGATACCTTCAAAAATGAGGAAAGAAACAACTACCTCATTCCATCAACCCAGATTCCACCAATTAAAACACATATTATTTCAGGTTCAACTAAGAAAGAAAATACTGCCAATTAAACTATGATACCATTAACTATAAGTGGCATTCCAATTTCATAGGTGTTAAAATGTCTTAAAATAAATGAAATGTGGTATTTTGATTTTCCTCAAGCTCCTACCAGTGTTAGAGACTACACAAGGTAAAGCATCTTAAGCTGAAGCACAAGAAATTTAGGAAATAAGAGTCAGTAATATTAGGACAATACTAAACGAAATATGAAAATATTCTTCTGTACTTTTCAGGCGGCAATTTTAGATAATTTAAGGATGGAAATACATAATGTTGGATTTTAATATCTTCTCAGGTGCCACCTAGCTGTAAAATTCTTTTTTCAGATTTTAATAGTTCTACACATTACTAAATTTGTCCTCAGAGTAGATGAAAAATTTACTGACATCCTAATAAGGGTAAACACTTTCTAAACACTCTGAGAAATATTTTCAAATATTATCTCACATAATCCAAGTGAAGGTGGACTTGCAACCCAGAAATGCTGACCCCAGGGTCCATGCTCTTTCCACTCCAGGACACCAGGATGCCTCCAGAATACCATGAGAGCAAATAACATAGCTGGCCTTGATATACAGATTTCAGACAAGCCCTTCCCACTTCCTACTTACCTGGCTGAAGACTTAAACCGCTCTAAGAACTGAAGTCTCAAGCTCTCATGGCCAGGGAGGTCAATCAAGGTCAGGCTAGTGCCCTAAGGATGCCAGCAATATTATTAATGTTTCAGTCCGGATTCACATTTACAACATAAATCTTTCATATCAGATCACAGGTATCAGAATGGTACCCAATTAATGAATCAAAAACGGTCACTGTAACTGATTAATGAATCAAACAAATGTCCACAGAGCATCCTCTATTTATAAATCATGGAGTGAAGGCTCTGGAGATTTAACAATGGACAAAAACATGGTCCTGCCCTAACAGAGTTTATAATATAATCAGAAAGGTCAACACAATGTAAAATTGCATGTAAATGTAAAATTACAACTTTGATCAATGTTCTGAGGGTACGTGAGAAACCTGACCCTGTATGGGGAAGTCAGGAAAGTCCACCTGAGGCTGGGAAAAATACCAGTATGAGTAAAAGCAAAAACATGTGAAAAAACAGTAATAAATATTCACAAACTAAATAATGTAAGAACCTACGTTTTATCATATAACATGCTACCACTGCAGGGATCCCCAACCTTTATAAAAACAAAACGTTCTTTTATATTTCTACTGCAATCTAATTTTAAAATATATGTCCACTAGACACACCATTTATTTGTTCCAACTCTGTCAATATTTTTTGTCAATTCTTGATCCAGGTGACAATCACTGAACACGGCGGGGTTGTACCACTACGGAGCAGACTGATTAAGTGCCCACTTACATGCTATTCATGCCAGGCCTTCATTCTTGAGCTCAGGTTCAATGCAGATGTGGCAATGCTCAATCCTAAGACTCTCGGGTATAGCCCCGGTACATTTATCAGACCCACGGATCATTTCTCATATGTTCTGCCTTCTCCACAGCCAGCCTCAACCACTATTCAGCAGGAGGCAGTCAGCATTATGCACAGATTTGACATAATTACAGCTGGATACACTGTGACCTGTCACTTAGTCTGTTTGATCTTTTATAGGTAATACACGAGGTATATTAGCCTTTTTTCTATTTTTATACTGGTAGTGTAGGGACCTCAGGTTGGGACCCCCATCACATTTCATAATCAGCACCACAACACATACTATAAACAATCCACAAGGTACAGTACTAAATACATTACTATTTTGAGAGACTAAATCTAAAACATAAAGAGGGTGGGAAAAGAAGTAAAAAAGGGCGGGATGTTTTACATATTCAATAGAAACATGCAAGTCTCATTTGTAACGTTAAGTTTTCTGATAGCTATATTAAAAAAGTAAAAAGAAACAGGTAAAATTTTAAAAATATGTATTACATAAGCCAGTATATCTAAATTAGCTTTATAACATATAAAAAAAATTCAAGAAATTGATATTTTATTCTTTTTTTCATCCCAAGTCTTCAAGATCTGATGTATATTTTATACTTATAGCAGCCCTCAATTTGGACTGGTCACATTTCAGGTGCTCAACAGTCACACACGATCAGTGGCTACTCTGTTGGAAAGTACAGGTCTAAAGCATACCCTGGAATACCACACTTAAAATATCTAGTACAAGTGCCCCAAGAATTAAAGATCTCCCAAATCTGAAATTTCAAAATCTGAATCCTTGGGAATTTAAAAAGGTCTGAGTCAGAAACAGTGCCATTATTGAAAAAAGAAAAAAAATACCTCTAAGACATTTAAAAGGATGTCTCTTTATCTTTGCTTACAATGTTTAATACTGGAGGTACCAGAAAAGGGCAGGGCGGGGGTGGGGAGGACCCAAGGAGAGGGAGAAAAAGTCTCTAAAATCACCATTCTAATTCATCCATCTATACATCTAATGCCTCCAATCAGTCATCCACCCACCTTCCTTCCACTCACTCACTAAATACCTATTAAGCATTATAATTGGCTTGGCAGTCACTATCTACATTCTGGGGCCATACAGGTACATAAAAAGTCCTTCTCACGATTCCTTATTGGTGTTTTTTAAATATACTCATGTATACTCCATAAGATATCCACTGCAACACTGTTTGTAAAAGCAAGATTGTAACAACCAAAAAACTAAATGTCTGTTAATAGGGCTCTTATTAAATAAAAACTCAACATTAGTTGACAGGAGTAAAAGCTTTCTGATTATACTGTCTTCACATTCAACTGTGATCATGTACTACTTTTCCATGTGTACCTGTAAGATTTTTCTGTCATGTCTCAAAAGTAAAGGCTTTAAGAAAGGAAAAAAAAAATCGTATGGTATAACCACATAATGGAATACTATGCAGGTCACAAATCAACCTGGTAGTACTATGTATGCAAATGAGGAAGAAAAAATGAAAACAAATCCAAGCTGTATCAGTTATATTGTTAAATTAAAAACAAAAACAAACGGGAGGGGGTAGAACACAGTGTTAAAAAAGAAAAAAGTAAAGATATACAGATATGTTTGTATAGCATAGACCATCTGGAAGGCTATACAGGAAAATGGTAAGTTACTACCTCCAAAGAGAAGACTCGTAAGAAGGGATAGGAAAGGCAAAATTACTTTTCACCGAATATCCTTTCTAACCTTTTGAATTTTTGTCCCATATACATGTACTAAAGAAAAAGGCTTAATGCTCACTCTTAAGAACTCATGGTAAAGTTGGAATTAAGACACAGAAACAAAAATTAATAAATAATCAGTGTGCATAAGGTACAGCAAAGCAGGGGAGGGCATGATTAAGTCCACTGCTTGGATGGTCAAAAGAAGAATTTGTCACATGCACAATATTTATCCATAAAAATAAGCTATGAACGTACCTATGCCCTCAGACTAATTTATCCTAGAAATGTCTTTTCCTGACACACCAAAGTAAAGTAAAACTGTCAGACTCCCCACATTCTAGGAACCTCCTACCCTGTTATTGTTGACTCTGTAGGCAGCAGAGCTGTCAGTGATGGAAGTCTGAGTGTCTCTGTAAAGGCCTGTTAACAACTGTAAAACAAAACAAAACAAAACACAACATGGGGGAGATCAGAGTAAACATATAAATAGCAAACCTAAAGAAAGTAACTTTGCTCTAACTGTCCTAGGTGTAAGGTCAAATAAACGAATGTTACTTGCAATAGCTGAAAAGGACCATATTAGTTTTTTTTTTCTTTCTTCCTTTGCTTGTACAAAAATCTTATTAATTGCAAACTTCATTCCCCTCTCCTTAACGAGAGGAGGGGGATAACTATTATTTTTAAACTATTATTTTCAAATAATAGTTTCAAATAGTTAGTGGCCAAATTTATTGACCTTCCATCAACATTTACAATCATCAAAGTGGAAGGGAAATAATTTATACTCTCAAAAAGAAGAGTAATCAGAAGAAAACCTCTGCTACTCTCTGTAGCAAAAACCAAACATTTAAAAATACTACATAGGACTTCCCTGTGGTGCAGTGGTTGAGAGTCCACCTGCCGATGCAAGGGACACGAGTTCGTGCCCCGGTCCAGGAAGATCCCACATGCTGCGGAGCGGCTGGGCCCGTGAGCCACGGCCGCTGAGCCTGCGTGTCCGGAGCCTGTGCTCCGCAACTGGAGAGGCCACAACAGTGAGAGGCCCGCGTACCGCAATAAATAAATAAATAAATAAATAAAAATACTACATGGACTCAAAATAAATATTAGTGAAAAGAAGCCTAAGTAGCCATTAGGCAGAAGAATCACCCTTTAAAAAAGTTTCTTTGACAAAGTCTCAGAAGAATTATACACTGTATACAGATTACTGCCCTCTATCTCTTCAGCTGGTCTGGCATCCTTAGCCATGACATGAAAGTAGTATATAAAACCCTTAAATGGGATAAGGGTTAAATGTCAGTATCCGGCAAGTACAAGTGAATAGAAATGGTCAAATTCCAGTTTAAGAGCTTTTCAAGAGTCTTTTCATCCTTCCAACTGATTCAAGAATTAACTCCCCAATTTGTCAGCACAGCTTCTTTTCCAAAGTACACCTCACAGGAATAATGGGGTGCCCTAAAATTTCCTATCAAGTTTAAGAGAGGTGTAAATCAAAGCATTTACTCTGACAAAAAGCAATGTTTTCCCGCAGTCACAAAGGCCAACAAGAAGAACAGCTCTTTGACTGCTCCTTCGGCTCCGGATGAACTTCCAGAACACTGTGGAATAGAGAAAAACAACCAAAATTATGCCTTGATTATCAACAATATGCATGTATGGTTGGGCTGTGGGAAATTAAGTCTACCACAGAACACTTCATTCACCTGGAACTTACCTCCATTGTTATTACCACCATTATAATCATTATTGTTTTAGGGACTCCGCTGAGTGCCTGCCACTAACAACTGTCAATTTTTCTGCATCTGCAGCCCCTACACCGACGGCGTACTCTTCAAGCGCAATCTTGCTCATTAGCTTTGTATCCCCAGCGCCCAGTTCGCAAACATAGGATGCTCAAACTTGGAGCGACGACCACTGGAGTCTTCGTAGCAAGAGCAATGAAAGGGAGAGAACCGCGCGCTCACGCAGAACAGGGGCTAGTAACGCTGCGCTGCTCCTGCTGCTTCAGGCAGGAGGACAGGTTGGTATAAGGGGTGATTCCCCGTCTCTAGACGCCCCCCCGATGCCATGTCCGTTCCGCGTCCGCGGTCTGCACAAGCCCAGTCCAAGCTCGGATCCCCGCCAGCCCTGCCACCCGCCATATCTACCGGCCGCCTCTTTACCCAGCGTCAGCAGCACCGCGACGAGCGCCACCACGACTGACAGCAGCGTCGGGTCCCTCTGCCACAGTTCCTGCCGCAAGGAGTCCAGGTAGAGCTGGAAGGCGCCTCCGACACTGCCGCCGTTCCCCATCCGCCGGGAGTCCGCGGAAGCCATGGCTGAGATCTTGCTAACCGGCACCGCAAAACCAACGTGGCCCTCGGCTCTGCGCAGGCGTCCGAAGCGGAGCATCACGGGAGTGGTAGTTCCTAAGTTATATTTCCTCCTTCGGAGGCCGGGATCCCGAAGGTCCTGATGGTAGTTGTAGTTCTCTTGGACACAGTGCTCCCGCCGAAAAGATTGAGCTGCCAGACGCAAGTATGAGTTACACGCTCATCCTTTAAGATATGAGTCAGATGTCGCCGCTCTCTTCATGGTTGTTGACAAAATGATGGATGAATAAAATGAATGGCTCGAGCAATCTCTGCTGAAGATTTCTAGTCGCTCCCTTCGTGAGGTGAGGTGTCTTGTGAGGAACTCAAGCATTACACAAATATTTCATCGGAAAATCACGTGGCAGGAGGTGTGACTGAAGATGTAAGGTGCGGTATGGGAATGCAGAAAGGGGCGCCTAATCCACATGGGTTCAGAGAAAAGCTCCCGGAGGAAAACGACAGGAACTGGGCCATGAAGGATGAGTTATCCTCTGCAGGTGAAACAGGAGAAAGGGTGCTCTGTGCAGAAGAAAAGAGCAATTCAGTGTCCCTACACTGTAAATCCAGGGCTGCAACTGAGATACCTACGTTAAGGGAAGCAGCCAGGAAAGTCAATGGGACGGGCAGAGCCTGTTGAAAACTGTCACTTCTGCCCTAAGGGGGCAGCCACCACTCTGCCAGGCAGGTATGTGGGAGCAAGGTGGCCAGTTCTTCAGTTTTTCAAGAGAAGCCAGAAAGAAAGGTTTTTAAGAGAAATTTTCCACTTTTTAAATTTCAGCAAGTAATGAAAACTTGTAGCCCAAATAAAACACCTCATAGGGTCAGAAGTAGCCGGCCTAGGGGCTGCCAGTTTGCAGTCTCTGTCGCTAAGCAGCTGTCATTTCAGCAGAAGTGGCAGGAGATGAAGCAGGAAATGTTGGCAAAAACCAGACATGAAGGGACCGTGTGCTATGCTGAGGAACCTAGACTTTATCTAGAGTGCAATAAGAAGTTTCAGTTGGGAGTGAAATAGATGACTGGCAGATCAATGGAGAACTATGGTTTGAGAGAGAAAAGACTGGAGGCAGGGAGACCAGCTGGGGCTGTTGCAGTGTTTTGGCAAATGATGCACAGGGTCTGAACCAGGGAAATGTGGAAAGTGGAAAGGAGGGCACAGACATGAGAGATATTTAGAAGGAAAATATATAGGATTTAGTGATTAATTGGATAAGCTGAGTTAAGGAGAAGGAGAGCTATCAAGACTGCGTCTGAAGCACTTGGTGTGTGTTGCTGGGAAGATCAAAGTGCTTAACGCGAATCAGAGAACTCAGTTGAAGGGTCTTTGGAGCTGGGGACATAGCCAGGATGAAAACTGCCTCTCTTTTGTGTATATGGAGTTCCCGGTGCCTCTGGGAAGTCTGAAATCGTATATCAAGCAGGTGATACAGTAAACAAATGTGAAGTCAGCAATAGGTGCTAGATTTTCATTTGGAAGTCATATGTAAACAAGCAGTCATTAAATTGTGGAGAGCATGAGGAATGAGGAGGAGAGGGAACCCCACAAAGAAGCCTGAGAAGGGAGGGTCAGCGACACAGGAGTAAAACGTGTCCTGGAATTGGCCAGCAGCATCTCTGCAGCAGAGGTTGAAGGCTTGAGTGAAAAGTGAGCTCAGGGGGAACAGAGGGGAGGGGTGGGGGGAGACAAGGTAATGAGGATAATTGCTCACATTAATGAGTGGTTGCTAGAGCCAGGCATTGTTCTAAATACTTTAAATTTATTAATTTGTTTAATCCTCACAATGACCCATTATCCCAATTTTACAGAGGGAAAACTGGGACAGGGATTGAGTAACCTACCCACCAATTCCAGGCAGTCGGGCTCCTTTATGCTTGACTATATGCTCTAACACAGTATAATTCATTTTCCAGGCATTTCATTGATAAAGGTAGGCAACAGGGACTCCAGATTAAGGAAGGATGTTTAGGATGGGAGGTTAAAGTTAGTAAACCAACTTCTATATTTTAAATTAGCATTATGAATTAAAACTGTCAGAACTGACAGTAATCTTACCACATTCTATTTCTTTTTCTTATGGTCTTGATCCCTGCTCTGTATCCACCACCCAACACGCACACACACACACACACACACACACACACACACACACACACAGTTCCTTTATAATAACTTCTGTTAGGGACTAAAAATGCAGGGAAGGAGGAAGGGCCAGGCATGGAGAACATCTACCAGAAATGTCCTCAGTGTATAGGGATTTTTAGTCAGAGCTACGTGAGTGAACAAGTGCCGTGTTGGTGGAGAAATTTGGGGATGAGGAAGCAGGGCTTTGATAAGACATGGTCATGCTGTTTTTCAATTTGTTTCCTGCGTATTATGAAGGCAGAAGAGATGTGCACACCTTCCACCCTCGTGTTAGAAGGTGGTGCTGCCATTCTCAGTAATGAGAGCAGGAGAGAATGGCGTCAGAGGCTTCCTGTCCTCTCACGTCTCTCTGCCTCAGGGACTCTGCAGGCTCCCAGGGGCTCTGTGGGGATGGATGTCAAGGAAGGACGTGCAGACACTGACTGCTGCTGGCTGAAAGTGCTCTGCTCCCTGATTCTAACAGCAGATGGAGAGTTACAATAAAACCAACATAGACAATTTTTTCTTCTCTTCCATTAATTAAAATGTCTCATTCACCAGACACATTTTTCTCTCCTGTTCCCAGCAGCTCCAAATCACAATGGAACCTAGCTCAGACTCAAGGACACCAGTCATGTGATTCCCCTACTCTGGCTTATCTCTTTAACTCTGTTCCTTTGAAAAAATGGAGGATTTTTTTAAAAAGAATTAAAATGAGACATTTATTATATTAAAAACTCAATATAATAATGAAAGATCAAAGAAGAAAGACACAAATCACCTTAGTTTTTATACCAATAGTATCTGGTGAACATGATTTCAGACATTGTACAGATACACTGACAAGAAGGCAGTCTAGAGGGAGGAATAAATAAAAAATAGACAGAAATTATTTTCAGAGACTATAATATGCCTTGCTGTGTTCACAGTCCCTAGAACAGTGCCTGGATCATGGTAGGTACTCAGCGCATTGTTGATAAAATTAGATTTGTTGGCTCATTGCAATAAGACAGACCACACGCCAGAGGAATGGTGGGACATCTCACCAAACAAAGGAAAAGAAAGAATTATTATAGGATTTGAGGTGAGGGTGGAGTTTAGGTGGATATTACATAAAGCAGAGTGTTGCTAGACTCAAAGCAAAGCAGGGCTGTATGTAAAAAGGTGAACATCAGGTCTGGTCTGCAAAGTGGACCCAGGGTCTGTTTCCTTGGTTACTCGAAAGTTGAGAGATGTGGACTGTTGTGTTCAGAACCCCCTACCTGCAGCTGTTCCCCAGAGTGTAGAGGAGTTAGGAAACAAAGGGGCAAACTGAAGAGTTGTTTAGAAGGCAAAATCAGCAGAACTTGCTGACATTGGATGTGGAATGAGGGGAAAGAGTGAATTGAAATTTGACTCCTCGGTTTATGGCTCCTGTAAGTGGGTAGCAGACCATGTCTTTACCCAGTATGAAATATATGGGAACAATAGTTGGATTAGGGAAGCAGGAGAGGGAAGGGGTAAGATGATCACCTCACTTTTCTTTCTGTTGGGCTTCCGATTGCTGTGCGAACTCTACCGTATAGATGCACAGGCAGGAGGAGGTGTGAGTGTGGGATGCTGGAAGCAGGGGTGAGCACAATAGATGTAGATGCCCAGGAGTCATTCTCATTGCTTACGGAGGGCCTGGAAAAGCACTGGATCAAGAGAAGAACCCCGGGAAGATTACCCTACTTTTCAGAGCTGGTAGGATGAGCCCACAGTAAGACCACAAGAGGACAGAGAGGTAGGAACCAAAGCGAAGAGCTGCTGTGTCAGAGAAACTGGGAGAGGGTTCCAAGGAAGGGTGAGTGGTCAGCCATATCAAGTTAGTAAACAGACTCAAGGATGAAAGAACAAGTTGGTTTTCACAGCTGGCAGGTGGGTGGTAACCTTGACCCGAGTAGCTGCAGGGATGTGAGTGGAGCAGAAGACTGATTTCTCTGTGTTCAGCCATTAATAACCAGTGAGGGGTGGGAAGAATAAGGCTCCACCTTTCAGGAGCTCCACTAAGAATGGGAGGAGACAGGGCAGTGACTGCCATGGGAGGCGGGGTCAAGCTATGATTTTTAGCAAGAAGAGTTTCCAGTGATTCACTTTTCCAAGCAGTAAGAGTCAGGACTTCACGTATACCTGATGAAATTTATGAAAAATATTTTAAATGTGTAAATCGTCTATATTCTTTTTCTGTACTGCCTTGAACGCTCCATCTCAATACTTACTCTGCATCCTCCTTCCTTCCCCAGCAGCGCGCACACACACACACACATACACACACACACACACACACACCCCACACAGCCTTATATACTTGATTATATTATAATGACCATGAAGACCCCTTTTAGAAAGAATTCCTACTTGGACTGTACCCAGGAGGTATGGCTATGGGAAAGAGCAAATGAATCTTGAGCTCTGAAGGAAGGGCTAGTTGCACATGTATTTAGTCCTTCCAGACCAAACATTTAGGGAAAAAATGAAGTTTTTAAAAGATAAAACCAATAATAACTTTTATTTTTATTTTGTCCCGCAGAGGTGCCACCACCAAACTGAAGGCAACCAAACCACTCAGACCAGCAAAACCAGGGGAAGCTTATGGGTCCGGTGAGCTCCCATCTCCATCAGGTGGTGGCCCCACTCTTGGATTTTAACCTCTGTGGAAACTGCAGGCTTCCAGGAGTTCTGTGGGGACAGAGCAGAGGGGTAGGGCAGTTAATATCTACCTATATTTGTTTTCTGTTAAGTGAATCAACAGTTAAGCCTGATACAAAAGTGCTCAGACCCGTTGCCCTGCTCTTCTGATGGGTGGACCTGGCCGTTCTCCTAGTGGCCTCCTCCTCCTGCCTGCACAGCTCTTGTGCCTGCAGCGGGCAGTGTCTCACACCAAGAATGGTAACAGGATTTCCCTGCCCTACATCATCCCCCATCTTGTGTCTTACGGGCAGGGCTCATACGCCTGAGTCCATGTGGCTGGAACGAGCCTGGGAGGACTGTCCTCTCTGATCCAAGTGAGGAACTAACATAACGAGATGCACTAAGCACCCAGCACGTGCCAGTTTCCGTCCTGGGAGCTGGGGATGGAGCAGAGTACAGCAGGGCCAGAGTCTCCACCCCCTCACAGACTATATAGGTAAATACAACCTGGGTACTCAGAACAGTGGCCATGGATCCTTCCTTATACCAGAATTATGTGGGCAGCTGTTTAAATGCAGAAACCCTGAACCTGGCACAGACTTGCTGAATCAGTGTCCCCAGGACCTGGGAATCAGTATCTTAAGAACTGTGGCTTAGGGACCTGCACTCTGCAGTTGAAGAATAACCTCCCTATAGCTACATGGTATTCTCCCACATCTTCCAAATGATTCCAAGTCATTAAATGATGTCCAACATAGCTATAGTACAAAGGTGTGTTTTACTGTATTCTAGTTCTTAGAAAACTGGTGTTCTAGATGAGTACAGGCATACCTCATCTTATTGTGCTTCGCTTTATTGCACTTCACAGATGTTGTGTTTTTCACAAATTGAAGGTTTGTGGTAACCCTGCATCAAGCAAGTCTACTGGCGCCATTTTCCCAATAACATTTGCTAACTTCATGTCTCTGTGTCACATTTTGGTAATTCTTGAAATATTTCAGACTTTTTCATTATTATTATATATTTGTTATGGTGATCTGTGGTCAGTAATCCTTGGTGTTACTATTATTAATTGTTTTGGGGCACCACAAGCCGTGCCCATTAACATGGCAAACTTAATCGATAAATGTTGTGTGTGTTCTGACTGCTCCACCAGCACAACAATATTGAAATTAGGCCAGTTAATAAGCCTACACTGGCCTCTAAATGTTCAAGTGAAAGGAAGAGTTGCACATCTCTCACTTTAAATCAAAAGCTAGATGTGATTAAGCTTAGTGAGGAAGGCCTGTGTCCAAAGACAAGCTGGGCGTCTTGTGCCAAACAGTTAGCCAAGTTGTGGACACAAAGGAAACGTTCTTGAAGGAAGTTAAAAGTGCTGCTCCAGTGGACACAGAAATGATAAGAAACAGCCTTATTCCTGATATGGAGAAAGTTTTAGTGGCCTAGATAAAGGATCAAACCAGCCACAACATTCCCTTAAGCTAAAGCCTAATCCAGAGAAAGGCCCTAACTCTCTTCAGTTCTGTGAAGGCTGAGAGCGGTGAGGAAGCTGCAGGAGAAATGCCTGAAGCCAGCAGAGGTTGGTTCATGAGGTTTAAGGAAAGAAGCCATCTCCAGAACATAAAAGTGCAAAGTGAAGCAGCAAGTGCTGATGTAGAAGCTACAGCAAGTTACACAGAAGACCTACCTAAGATAGTTAATGAAGGTGGCTACACTAAACAACAGATTTTCCATGTAGACAAAACAGCCTTCTATTGGAAGAAGATGCCATCTAGGACTTTCATAGCTAGAGAGGAGAAGTCAATGCCTGGCTTCAGAGCTTCAAAGGACAGGCTGACTCTCTTGTTAGGGGCTAATGCAGCTGGTGACTTGAAATTGAAGCCAATGCTCATTTACCATTTCAAAAATCCTAGGGCCCTTAAGAATTATGCTTACTCTCCTCTGCATATGCTCTATAAAGGGAACAACAAAGCCTGGATGACAGTACATCTGTTTACAATATGCTTTACTGAATATATTAAGCCCACTATTGAGACCTACTGCTCAGAAAAAAAGATTCCTTTCGAAATATGAGTGCTCACTAACAATGTACATGGTAACCCAAGAGCTCTGATGGAGATGTACAAGAGTAATGTTGTTTTCATGCCTGCTAACACAACATCCATTCTGCAGCCCATGGATCAAGGAGTCATTCTGACTCTCAAGTCTCATTATGAAAGAAATACATTCCATAAGCCTATAGCTGCCGTAGATAGTGATTCCTCTGATGGGTCTGGGCAAAGTCAAATGAAAACCTTCTGGAAAGGATTCTTCATTCTAGATGCCATTAAGAATATTTGTGATTCATGGAGAAAGGTCAAAATATCATCATGAACAGGAATTTGAGAGAAGTTGATTCCAATCCTCATAGGTGACTATAAGGGGTTCAAGACTTCAGTGGAGGAAGTAACTGCAGATGTGGTGGAAATAGCAAGAGACCTAGAATTAGAAGAGGAGCCTGAAGATGTGACTGACTTGCTGCAATCTCATGATAAAACTTTAATGAATAAGGAGTTGCTTCTCATGGATGAGCAAAGAGAGTGGTTTCTTGGGATGAAATCTACTCATGGTGAAGATGCTGTGAAGGTTGTTGAAATGACAACAAAGGATTTAGAATATTATATAAACTTAGTTGATTAACGGCAGGGCTTGAGAGGATGGAACTCCAATTTTGAAAGAAGTTCTGCTGCGGGTAAAATGCTATCAAACATCATTGCATGCTACAGAGAAATCGTTCATAAAAGAAGAGTCAATTGATGGGGCAAACTTAATTGTCGTCTTATTTTAAGAAATTGCCAGAGTCACCTCAGCCTTCAGCAACCCTGATCAGTCAGCAGCCAGCACCATTGAGGTAAGACCCTCCACCAGCAAAGAGATTATGACTTGCTGAAGGCACAGATGATGGTTAGCATTTTTTAGCAATAAAGTATTTTTTAATTAAGGTACGTACATTGTTAGACACTTTTTAGACATAATGCTATTGCACACTTTATACTGTAGTATAACATAACTTTTATGTGCACTGGAAAACCAGAAACTTCATATGTCTTGCTTTATTGCGATATTCCTTTATTGCAATAGTCTGAAACTGAATCTGCAGTATCTCCGAGATATGCCTGTGGTGTGTATGGCAACTTTAGAGTTACTGGAACTTATCATTGTTCAAGCTTTCAGGAGCAGCACCATGTAAAAGAACTCTCTGCAATGCTGGAAATGTTCTCTTTGCTCATCTATGTGGAGACACACGTATCTATTGAGCACTTGAATTATGGCTAGTGTGACTGAGGAACTAAGTTTAAAATTTTGTTTAATACTAATACAAATTTAAATACCCACATGTAGCTAGAGGCTACCATCTTGAACAAGGCAGCACTGTGTGAAAAGGTGTTTAGAGCAGAGTAATTGGCATGGGCACATAACTCTCTTCCATTTCTTAGTAATAGCATGGAATTCTGTATGTCCTGGCAGTCACTACCTCAGTGCCTTCAGCCCGGGCCCCCTTACGATCAGCCCATGCAAGTCAGCCTTTCATTCATGCTGGGATTGCATTGTTCCCTCAGCATTTCATCCTGTCTGTTGGTCATCTCCTGGGGACTGCAGCCCGCTCCTCCTTTGGTATCCAGCACCCAGAACCCCGCACATGTTCGTTTTGCAGATTCCCCAATGCTGTTCCTCGTACTCACTTGAGGTTGAGCATTGTCTCAGGTTAGCCAGAGCTGTGACATAATTAGCTCCTAAGTAGGTTTCATACGTTGTTGCGTTCGGAAGTTCAGCCAAACATTTAGTGTCACTCCTAAACAGAAGGTCCTTGTTTTCTGAGTGGAACAAACAAAAACTGCTCGGGCAGTTAGTTCCATCGTTTCCAAATTTATCCTGTCAAATGGACAGAAAGTGCATGAGGACCTGTGGCAAAGAGCTGCTGGGAACGCATGGATGGGATGGAGGGGACTGGAAGCTGGGAACCAGCCCTGGGAAGAAAGGGAAGCCGCAGAGGATGCCTCGGGATCTTTCCACATCCATCACCTGGCATTCATACAATTATGGACCACAAATCTGTGCTTCCATGAGGCCTCAAAGTCCTCTGTAGGGTCTGTCCTGGTCCCATCTCCTTGGGGAAGTCCCTGCCTCCTGCCCACTGCTGACTTCTCTGATCTCTCTTCCTCACTTCGTTGGCCATGGTCTTGGGGGCGGCTTCCAGGAAATGAGAGGGAAGAAGCATGTCCCTTTTAAGTACTATTGTCAAAGAAAATATTAAATATGAGCAACCCAGTGAGGAGTAGTACAGGTAGCTGTTAAAAGTTCATATTTGACTTTTAAGTTCATGTGAACTTAAAAGTTCATCTTTGATCCTATCTTGATAAGAGGCTCAACTCCTCCAGGCCTTCTAAGATTATAAGTGAAATAAGGATTACAGAACATTTAGCATTCCATCTAGCACTTAGGAAATGTCCATTAAATACTAATTATTAGTACCATTTACCTTCAGAGGACTCACAAAGGTATGCTATCTTAATTTTTAAAAGAAGAAAACCAATGGATCAACAGACAGGAAGCTGTCACTGAGGGGAGGGTGGTGTTTGTGGGTGGAGGGGTCTTTAGGATTAAAATACTCAGGCAGTCTCTCTCCCCACAAGGCCAGCCCTGGGTTGGTTGTTTTCCCCAGAGGACAAGTTCCTGGGTTCTTCTGCCTGTTGGAATGGTTCTTAGTCTGCCTAAGTAAGAGAAACACAGTCCACATTTCATGACTTGTATCTAGAAGGGCTGGGAAATAGGATCCGTCACCTTCATTTAAGAAAAGGCAGAAGTGGGGAAAATGAGGGTACCACAGAGCAAGGTCAGGGTCAAGCTGCAAGGCAGGTACTTGGACCCTGGGACCCTTGCATCAGACGAGGTCTGATCTCTAGTGAGCAGAGCGAGGCCTGGGAGATCCAGTTCCACAATCCATGCCCTCCCAGTTCTAACTTCCAGGAAAAGAATGCTGGGGTACCGGGCTGGGACTCAGCTGGGAAATCCCCAAATAATCCACATGCACCCAAGAAGAAAGGGTTGGAGGCCCTGTCTGTGCCACCATACCTGCTGAATCATTAATATTTTGCGAACACAAGCTGCCTTATCTGCCCGTGAGACCACAGCATGATTCGGGGCTCGGGCCAGGTGGCAATCCTCAGCCTCCTTCACAGGCTTCCTGCTTCCGTCGGTGCACAGCAGCTCAAAATTTTCCTCCTGCAGTGTTTTTGCCCACTCTTCAGGGTTTTTTCCTGGGTACAGAAAAGGTGGGTCAGCCACAGTTTTGATCAAGGCACACCCACTGGCGTGTGGAGGGCCTGGACCCAGTGGCCAGCAGGGGTTACAGTAATGTGGAGAGGAAGAGAGTTACCAGGAATTCCCAGAGACCACTCCTTTCAATCTGCCCACCCAGCCAGGGGAGGGTGAACCACGTTCTATGGATGATGTTCAAAATGACCTTCATTTCTTCTAAATTCCAAAGTATTTGGCTCTCCTGCTCCAGTGTAGAAAGAATGTGACCCTCTAAGCAGGTTTGTGCTGTACCATCTGGCACTAGCAAGCAAAAGAGCTTTCCCCAGAAGCCCTTTTGGAAGGGCCAAAGATTTCACTTTTATGAGTGAAATCTGGCTCACTCGTACTAGTTCTATGTGGAATGCACGCATGCCTCTGTGCATACAGGTCCATATCCTGTTCTCAGCCCCTTGCTTCATCTTTTCTGTATTCTCTCTGAAAAAAGAACATCTCACCTATTCTCAAGGTTTAAGCTCCTTCCTCCTAAGGCAATTCTCAAATAAGTTTTCCCAGTTTTTGCTTCTCTCCTAAAGTACAGGATTGCAGTCTTTTTCTTAATTTAATTTTCTCATTTAATTGAAAAACTAATATATGAATGCAGTATTTTAAAAGTTTAAATTTATATAGAGAGTAAAAATATCCCTTTTCCTACACTCTCCAAAGGCACACTTTTGGTTTTTATAGAAAACCCCAAATTGCCTGCCTTTCGTCCCACCAGTACCTGCACATATCTTTGCTCACCTTTTAACATTTCTCCTTTCTTTTCTTACCCATCCCTCCAACTCAACACCTTCCAAGTGAAATCCATCCTTATTCTCTCCAAACCCATTCTGTTCTACTTAGTACTTTAAGCATTTATTCAGTACCATGTCCTCAGCCTTCTGCAAGACACAGTCTTATTGGAGGGGAGAAATAGCACACATACCAAAATCAAAAATGCAGGGCACAGATAATAACATTTTGTATTTTGTGTAACACTCTCTAAACGCTGTGTGAGCTAGGGAACCAGCACAGCGAGAGCACATTAACTCAGGAAGGCTAGCTGGAGAAGGCAAGTTTTCAGGTGTGTCCTGTAACACGTGTAGGCCTGAGAGGAGGAGAGAGGAACGCTTCTCTGTGAGGGGATGGAGGGCTCCGGCAAGACTCAAGGACAGGTACGTGCCCAGTGTTCCTATTGGGTGGAGGAGAGCCCCCCTGGAACAAAGTCTTGGGCAGTCAGGCTAAACATGCTCAGATCCTCAAGGCCCTGAGTGTGGGATGGAGTGTGGCACTTAGGTAGGAAGAAAAGTGGGTCTATGAGAACTTATGAATGGAAATCAGTGTTAATGTGTGAGCCTGAAATAGGACAAGTAGAAAAAATGAGATGGGAGGTGATTTGGTCTGGGTTAGGAGCAGTGGGCATCTAGAAGGGCATGATAAAAAATTTTCTTTCCACTACAAATAATGCTTGTTTACTGGAGCTAATTTGTAAAATGCTACATAGTTTAAGGAAGAAGACTTTGAAACACAGTATAATCCCACAGCATTCACCTTCAACATTGGTGCATTACTTCTAGTCTCTTTTCTAGACTCATATGATGTGCAGACACATATCTATATAATTAGATCATAGTCTCTATGCCTTTGTATCCTGGTTCTTCCATATCACAACATACCGTAGAATTTAATGAAGACATACCTATTCCGAAGAAAAAAAAAACATACTGACTGAAAATTTAATCTAGGCTCGACTGGCAGGGCATATAATAAAGACCTCCATGGGGACAGAGGCTGTGTGAAGAGGACTGGGTTTTGATAGAAGTATGAGGAGTTTGGCTTTATACAGGTTGAGTTTGCAGTGCCAGTGTACTTTGTACATAAAAATGACCACAGGGCAAACAGAGATCCTGGGATGTTATTTAGATGGGAGGTGGGCCTCCTCTATAAATTCCCCTCAGGAGGTAAGGCTTTTGGAGTCTTTGCAAAGACAGTTGCGGCCTCGAGAGGGGAGCCCTACTTGGAAGGGTGCAAAGAGAAATCAAGGGATGACAAAGAACCAGCCTAGGGTAACACTCAGGTAGCAGGAAAAAGGACAGCCCTTAAAGGAAAAAGCAAAAGTAACAGGAGGGAAGAAAGAAAAATTAGCCAAACCAATTATTCCCTCAAGTAAGTACTTAGCAACTTCTGTGTGCCATGTACTGTGGTTGGTGTTGGGATGTAAGAAGAGGAAAAAAGAGCTCCCTGTGGCCATAGTTTATTACGGAATGTGATGAATTCAATAATAAGAGCAATATGGACAGAGGATTCTGTTGTGGGATGGAGGTGTGCCATTGGGGAAGGCGTCTTAGAGGAGTTGGTCCTGTACTAGTTCATTCTAAATGAGTTGCTGGAAAAATTTGAGGTTGAGTAAAGGGACATGAGGGAAGGAGGGAAGTAATAGCTGCCTGGACTCTAGGTGGGGAATATAAGCAGTTAGTGATAGAGAGTGGGCAGGTGGAATACTCATTCCTACTGACATTTTGAAAATTTTTGTCTTGTTTGTTAATGTCATGGCCATCTAATATTCACCACTAGTTTTAGTGCCCATTGATGATCCTTGCTTGAATCAATTATTACTATCTTGGTTGCCGAACGATAGTTTTTTAACTTCATAATTATTTCTGCATCTGTAATTAGCATTCTACAATAAGGAAGATGTTTCCCTTATACTCATTTGTTTAATCAGGATGGACTTATGCGTTCCTATTTTATTCAATGGGTTATTATTTCTTACTACTATTATGATGTCTTTTCAAGCTCAAAATGTCCCAGATTTGGCCAGTGGAGGGCTTTCACAATGGCTCCTATGTGCTTTGATACGTCCCATCTCTCTGAGCTCTTCAGCATGATGTCCCAGGTTCACCTTATACTTTTCCTGCCCCAGCCACAGAATCAGCTATTTTTCCAAGGGGCCTTGGTTCCTTCTATTGGAGAATGGTTCTAGAAGCCAAGGTCTTGGTGCTCATTCCTACAGGGGCGCCACTGTCTGTATGTTTTTCCCAGTGGACATATAATATATTTAAATATATATTGGACCTAGAAATATGAGAAATAGTTATAAAGGACCTTTTGGGGATAACTCACAGAATTTGAATAGGGACTGTGGACGTGATGAGTATTAAATCCATGTTAGTATAAATTTCCTGATCTTGCTAATTGTAATGTAGGTATGTGAGAGAAAGTCCTGGTTCTTAGGAAATGTGCACTGAAGTATTTAGGGGAAAGGAGGCACAGTGCCTGCACCTGTAGGAAGGTTCCTGGGAGAGACTCAGGGCCACTGGGAAGCCCATGGTCCTTACCATTCTGCTTATCCAAGCAAACGCTTCTCTCTTCACCAAACAAACAGGTTGAGAATCAGAGCTCTGGACCCTGACAGAGTCCATAACACTTCCACAAAGACATCTTGGACACAAGTGAACCAGCGACCCTGATTTATGGGGACAAAGGTTATGCACATACCACCAGTGTTCTCTTTGACAGTCTGGTCCTTCACAAAGGCCACGTCTCCCTTCTCAACCAGACACCTGCGGAGTACCAGACAGGGAGAGAGAAGAAAAGAGGTCAGAGACACATCTGTCATTCAGAAAAGCCACCTTATAGATCCAGGGCCGGCCATCTGATATCAGCAATTGTGATTCCCATTTGATCACTAATCTATTGTCACTGATCTTACATATTACTAATGTAAGTAATAAAAAGAAAACAAAACCTCTGATATGCTTTGTAGTTATACAATCTCACTTCTACACTCTAAATTCTGGCCCATTTTCTCCAACAGAGCTACATCCATTTCCTAGCTTCAACACAGATATTAGAGGGGCAGTCTTCCCTCAAGGTGATTCCTTACTCACAGTCTCCTTGTAAAATTGTAAACTTGTGGGCTGTGAATTGTTCTTACTCTAACTCACAAGCTGGTTGTACCTGGGAAGTTGGGATAGTCTTTGTTTTTCCTTCCCTAGTGAGAATTTTAGTTACAATACCACCATCATTGTGAAGTTGATGGAGTCATGAACTGCTAAGTGACACAGGCCCAAGTCAGACAGGATAGTTAAAAACTAATAAGGTCGTAAAGTGCACAGGTGTCTCTTTAAAAATGATAGAAACTCCATGAGCTAGAAATGTAACCAAAGATGTAGAAGTCATGTACTTTACTTTTGTATTGATATATTTCCATGGTTGTAGGTTCCCCCAGAGGTGAATGGAAGAACATGAGCCAGATGCTTGACTCCTGTGTTTATTCAATTATGGTAGGGTTTCCTCACCTGGCACTAGTGAATTAGGGGCCAGATAATTCTTTGTTGTAGGGTGCTGTCCTACGCATGTAGGATGTTTAGCAGCCTCTCCCAGTTAGATGCCAGTAGCATCCCCCAACTCCACTGATAATCAAAAACATCTCCAGACACTGCCAAATGTCCCCTGAGGGGCAAATCACCCCCCGCTGAGAACTTCTGACCTGTACCATACTGCCAGTCTTTGCTGTCTATGACAGCCAGGTCTGGAGACCGTGTCCTGGAGGGAGCTGGATGCCTCTTCTCACAGGTTTCTACTTATGTTTGTAAATGTGACACCCTAACATGCAGGACTAATGGGATAGGAATGTAAGAATCTCACCTGCGTTCCTAAAAAGGAATTTCGTCAGGGCTGGGATTACTATTATTTTTGTATGAGGATTATAATACTCACCTGAAAGCCCCTGAATAGCCATAGTATCTCTCATGGTTGTTGGGAAGACACTCCCTTCCCGGAACACCTTCTGAGCCAATGCACAGAGCACAGAGACTGGAATTTCGCAGAGACCCAGGAGCACAGCCTTCACTGAAAAATTTATCTGTGCAGAAGGATAAGAGAAAATCAGCTCTTCCTGAGTCAATGTCAGTGGCCTTTACCTAACACATCACAGGTGTGTATGGCCCAGGATAGGTAGAACATACTCATTATGTGACCTGCCATCAACTCAGGACCTGCCAGGGTATAGGCTTTGAAAGGAAACTTAATTGAGGCTGGGAACCATTACAAGTCAGGTGGAGGGGATTCCATCAGCATCCCAATAGTGTCTCACTCACCTAGAGAGATGGGATGGAAATGATATGAAAGTTGACTAAAAGGGGTAAAATTGAAGGTCTCACTCCCTGAGTTGTGCAACTTGTTTTTGGTGTTTCTTTTCCCTGATATTTATTAGAAGAGCCTTTAACAGAACGTAGAACTCCAACCCTGAGAAAGTGCTGGGGAATTTCACACACAGTTCAGCTGCTCTTCCATAGCTGTAAAACTGCCAGGAGGCTCAGGAGAACAGAAGTGCTGCCCTTGCTGGTGGGCAACAGAACTCCTGAATGCACCCCCCTCACACACACACACACACACACACACACGAACACACACAGGACTTGCCTGGTTCATAACTGTCTTTAGAGACCCTCCTTTTGAAGTAGCTACAAATATTTGGAGGTGGCAGGGAGGAAGTACTCAGGAAGTTAAAGAAAATAAAAGCCATGACAAAACATGTCCATGGTGAAATTACACACAGATTTTAGGAGGTAGAACTAAGCTCATACCTGAAGATATTCAGAGGACACAGAGAATACACTGATTTCCACCCCTTTGAAGGGGCCTAGGAGCTGAGCAGTCACTTGGTGAGACTGCCAAGATCTTAAAGAGACCCGAGGACCCCTCATACCATATTGCCTAGAAAGCCCTGTGGCAGGGCTTGGAGCTGTCCACCCAATGGCCATTTCCCCTTGCTTCTTCGTAACAAAGATCAAGTTTTTTTTCTTTTTCTTTTAATTTTTTCTCCATTAATTTTTCATTGAGATATAATTGACGTATAACATATTAATTTCAGGAGTACAACATGTTTTGCTACTGTGAAATGATCACCACAATAGGTCTAGTTAACATCCATCACCATACAGGGTTAAAAAAATTTTTTCTGGGCTTCCCTGGTGGCGCAGTGGTTGAGAGTCTGCCTGCGGATGCAGGGGACACGAGTTCGTGTCCCGGTCCAGGAAGATCCCACATGCCGTGGAGTGGCTAGGCTAGGCCCATGAGCCATGGCCGCTGAGCCTGCGCGTCCGGAGCCTGTGCTCCGCAACAGGAGAGGCCACAGTAGTGAGAGGCCCGCGTAACGTAAAAAAAAAAAAAAAAATTTCTTTTGGCTAGGACTTCCAAACTATGTTGCATAAACGTGGCAACAGTGGGAGTCCTTGTCTTGTGCCTGATCTTAGAGGGAATGCTTTCAGCTTTTCACTGTTGCATCTGATAGCTGTGGGTTTGTCATATATGGCCTTTATTATGTTGAGGTATATTCCCTCTATGCCCACTTTCTGGAGAGTTTTTCTCATAAATGAGTGATGAATTTTATCAAAAGCTTTTGCTGTATCTATTGAGATGATCATATGATCTTTTTCTTCAATTTGTTAATGTGGTGTATCACATTAAAATTTCTTTTTCTTGTGATGAGAACTTTTAAGAGCTACTCTCTTAGCAACTTTGAAATGTGCAATACAGCATTAACTATAGTCACCATGATGTACATTACATCCCCATGACTTATTTATTTTATAACCGAAGTTCTTACCTTTTGACTACACTCACCCCATTTGCCCACCCCCAACCCCTGCCTCTGGCAACCGCCAATCTGCTCTCTGTGTCTGTGAGCTCGGGTTATTTTGTTTTATTTTTGTTTAGATCCCACATATAAATGAGAACATACGGTATTTGTCTTTCTCTGCCTGACTTATTTCACATAGTGCCCTCAGGGTCCATCCATGGTGTTGCAAGAGGCAAAATTTCTTTCTTTTTTATGACTGAATGATATTCTATTGTATATATATAAACCACAATTTCTTTATCCATTCATTCATGATGGACACTTAGGTTCTTTCCGTGTCATGGCTGTTGTAAATAATGCTGCAGTGAATGTGTGGGTGCATATCTTTTCGAGTTAGTATTTTTGTTTTCTTCCAGTAAATACCCAGAAGTGAAATTGTTGGATCATATGGTAGTTCTACTTTTAATTTTTTGAACAAAAATCTAGTTTTATTTGGGACAGAAACATGCCCAAATAAACGATGACATTTTTCAGCCTCTCTTACAGCTAAATGTGACTATGTATCTAAGTTCAGGGCAATGAGAAATTAGCTGAAGTAATTGGGCTACAGTTCCTGAATAGCTCCTTTAACAAGGTGGCACATACTTCAAGTGCCCTTTCTCTTTGTTCCTTGAGGTTGCCTGGATCGTGGATATAATGGCAACCATGAGTGACCTTGAAGATGGAGGCCTCATGCTGAGAATGGTGCAGCAGGAAGAGAGAGGAGCCTGGGTTTCTAACGACAGTACCAGCCACGGACTGCTGTCTCTGGTCTTTTTCATGAGAGAGAAAAGTAAACGCATATTCACTTAAGCCATTATGTGCAACTGAAAAGAACCATTCTGATCCACCTCCCAGCCCTACCATTCCTTTTAGATATTTTCCTGAAGTTCACTAAACCAAATTGTATTACCATAGAGCCACGGCCACAGCATCTTGTACCATACCTCACTCTTCCCAGTACACCTCTTCCCACCTGGCCCTGACAACAGTAGCCTCTCAGAGCTCACTCACCAAATTCACAGTGGTTAATATTATTGTAGAGCAGACCCATGGGGATGTTCCAACCAGCGGTTCTGTCTACTGCAGTGTGGCAGGACTTCCTGCCTTTCAGATTGTTCCAGTTGATATCAGCATCTGATGTCTTAACCACAGCCACAGCAAGGTACCCTGCAAGAAAGACACCTAAATAGGGAGTATTAACACCCCTGGGCCCTCCAGAGTGTCTAAATCTGCCATCTCCTTAAGGAGTAGAATTATCCCAAACCATTCCTTCTCTCTTTGAAAGGGTTTTCCCAATAACTGATGGGGGGGTGGGGGTGGGGTGGATACAAGTCATTCCAGGAGGTGGAGATTAATCTGAACTTAAGAAGTAAAGTAGTAAGAATACATAACCATCAGAGCAATGGCTGGTGTATAACCCTTCCCCAAATGCATGAAGCTACTGACATAAACCAGCAACTCACCCTCCACTGTGGAATAGTAGAGGAATGGATACTGAAGGGCACATTAGGAAAGAGTAGTAAATGAGCAATAAACCACAGGGATATTCTGGCCAGATAATTTGTGATAAGGAGAATACAGGTTTGCACCACAATAAATATGCAAAGTGGAAACTGTCAAAATCAAGTTAGCTGCCATGATTAGCTGCAAATACATGCTGATCTTTAAAACTGGTAATAGAATATCAACTCGTGATTTCAGTTTTCCAATTTAATTAATTCAGGAAATTGTTTCCAACAGAAAAGACACAAATCTTATTGTTCATGGAATGAGAATGGTTATATTTTCGGCTGAAGAGCTTGGTTCCTAGTGTGATGGGGAGAGGCTGAAGGTTGTAACTGGGACAAGTGATGAGGACAGACTTGCCCACTAATGGCTGGAAATGACCTGCAGGGACCTGAGTGTGGGCCCCAGACCCCACCTTGATAAGATTTCCTGTCTTTCTCCTGCCACATCTTTCCAGATCCACCCCCAGCCAGAGCGCTGGGTGAGAGCCAGGTTGGCCTGGGTTCCTGGGCCTAGCTCTGGCTGGGAGGCTGAGCAATCATGCCCCTGGACATCTGCCGGTATGAGCCTCTCCCTTCAGCCCTGCCAGGCACGTCTCAGCAAGGCTCCTGGGCTGGTGCTAACCCTCATCTAAAACTTTGCTGGCCTCGTGCAATGCGAGGCAGTCAGGAGTGGTGGGGAGGGCCTGTATTTGCTTGCTGGATGTTGGAGTCTAGACAACTTGTAATCTCTCTGAGCTGTTGGTCCTCTTATGCATCCTTAGAAGTCAACAAGAAATACCTTATAGGATTAAATGAAAATTCCCATGTGCAAGTCATAGCAAGTGTAAAAAAGTAATCATCATTGCCAGTGACTCTACTTCCATGATTCCTTTGCATTCCGAAAATTGGTCTCTTATCTACTTTTGATTTGAATTTAAACTTACCTTACCCTTTCCCAAAAGCAATGGGAATTTATCTTAAACTCATGAGGTTACCAATCTCAACTCACCTTCCTCTGGTGTGTTTTTACAATGTGGGCCCTCACTTTCTGTAGAGGAGAAAACGAAGAAGTCATTAAATACTGATTTATAGATTGGAAATCGTCTTTACCATGCGCAGCTCAGAATTAAAGGAGCCAGGAAAACTGTCTACATATCACCAGTTTCCAAAAGGTCCAGGCTGTCTGGATTATGCAAGTTCACTTTAGCTCCCTGGCCTCTGGATTGTAGTCCAAAACTGTAAATTTCAGGTTTCCCACTCTATCTATCCTGTGGCCACAGTGGTCTCTGCCAACCATACTTGAATCCCTGCACCAGGGCAAGAGGAGAAGTGTGAGCTTTGGAATCAAGAAGACCTGCCAGGAATCCCAACTGAGAATCTAGATGTCCTCTGCAGAGGGGTCACTTTTAGCTAGAACTTCCCAGTGCAAAGCCTCCAACTCCCTTGTGGGAGGTATGATAGAAGATCCCATCCTTCAAGAAAAGTGTTGGGGACTAGAGATGAGGGAGCCCAGAGCTTAGGAAGTAGGAGGTGCTCAGTAAGCAAGAGCTTTATGGCCCATGTGGCATAAATCAGGCTGTGATTTTCCATTTCCTTTCTCCATGGCCCAGGGGAAATGAAACACTGAGAGAAGCCCCTTCCACTTACTGTAGTTCTCTGCCAGGACAGGTACCAGACCACATTTGCCTGCTATGTAGATGTAGCCTCCATCCAAGCTCATGGCATCAGCTTCTCCTTTCTGCAAAGACACAGCACATCACAGCAGGTGAAAAGAGACCATCTTCTGTCCCACATGCCCTCCAAGCTGTTTCCTTGCAGCAGCCTTGCCAGCACAGGTCATGAAGGCCCAGCGAGACAGAAGCTGCTGGTACTGGACCCCCAAAGGATCAGTCAGGCACACCCAACATAGAAAATAAAATGTACTCCCATTTTCACCCAAACCATGATGAACTGATGATCAACTCTGGGTGCTTTGCTTAGTTTCTTCAGAAGGAAAGACCCACATTCAGTCCCCCTGTCCTCTCATAGGGCACACTGTCCCAGAGACACTCTCACAACACATTTCTGACACCAGGAGTTCTCATTTGTAAGACAAATGAGTGGAGTCAGAGACTCAGGGCTGTGCCTGTGGCATAGAGTGCCTCCTGATGGGGGCCCCAGACCCGAATCTCGGCCACATTGGCTGGGTGCTATTTTGGTTGCTTGGTCAATACAAGGTCTTTAATGAATGAGTCAAATAAACTCAAATGATCTGTTAGATATAATGATCTAATAGAGCTAATAAGCCCCAAATTTCAGAAATGCTTAAATTCAACAAGACTGCCAAGCTTCCCATTGGGCTTAGAAATATACTTTTGAGGAATATACCCTAAAGGAATAATCAGATATGTGGGAAACTATTTGGGCAAAATGTGTAAGTGGGCAAAAGCAAGTGTGATTCATAATATCAATAAGATAGGACCAAACTTAATGCTCAATAGCAAGGAAATGGCTCAACAAATTGTAGCACATCCACACTCTGGAATAGCTATCAACATTAAGCTATCGACATGTTTTCACAGAAACAACCTAAATGTCCATCGACAGATGAATGGATAAAGAAGATGTGGTACATATATACAATGGAATACTACTCAGCCATAAAAAAGAATGAAATAATGCCATTTGCAGTAACATGGATTGACCTAGAGATTATCATACTAAGTGAAGTGAGTCAGAAAGAGAAAGACAGATACCATATGGTATCACTTATATGTGGAATCTAAAATATGACACAAATGAATTTATCTACAGAACAGAAGCCAACTCACAGACATAGAGAACAGACTTGTGGTTGCCAAGATGGAGGGGGCTGGGGAAGGAATGGGTTGGGAGTTTGGGGTTAGCAGATGCAAACTGTTATACATAGAACAGATAAACAACAATGTCCCACTGTATAGCACAGGCAACTATATTCAACATCCTATAATAAACCGTAAGGGAAAATAAAAATTTAAATTTAAAAAAAAGAAAAAAGAAAAGAAATGAAAGTCCCCCATAAACTTGGTCCCCAGACATACCACTGTAAACAGAATAGTGTATATTCTTTCAAAAATAAACTAAAATATATTTTAAAATATATTTTTAAAAATCATGTTTTCAAAGAATGACTTGTGACAAGGGAAAAGCTCCCTAGATAAGATTAGGTGAGAAAAGAGAGTAAATTGTATGTATGATATGAGCCCAGTTAACAGGATTTTCTCTGAGTTATAAGGTTACGATTAGTTTTTATGTATTTTCTTCTTTATATCCTCCAATTTTTCAACATTATCTAAAAGCAAATATGGAATGCTTTTGTGATCAACAAGGCTAAACTTCTACCTGCTTGCACAACAACACGACCCTGTCACACTTGTCTCACTTGCCATGGCACACCGTGGGTTTCAGGCACACCCACACTCAGGTCCAGCCTCCCTAAGCAGACATGACTCAGATTGCCCTCCACTGGGTGCTAACACTAGGAGGAAACAAGCCCTAAGGAGCCCTTCAGATCCAGAAGTCCAAAGGTCCTGAGGTTTCGGTGGGGCTGGTCTCCCACAGTGAGGGCAAGGTTCCTTGGAACCCGGCTTTTCGTGTCATTCCCAGGAACACTCACTCACCCTTGGGGACAGGTGGGCAACAGTGGCAGGGATGCTGCCCTACAGAGGCAGGAGTGACGTACCATTATCTTGGCGATGCATTCTTCAGTGCTGTCTGCTGATTCACACTCTATTTCCCCGTCACTGTTCACACTCCACATATCACACCTGACCTTCTCCAGGTGGTGCACTGCACACCACTTCACCTTCTTGCATTCACCCTTTGAGGCGATCGGGCCTAGGACATAAGGAAGAGAACCAGAGATTAGAAGAGGCCCAGATGTTGCCTGCTGGTTATGCTACTGTCTTCATGAAAATGCTAGGATTTTTCAGCATTACACAGACAGATCCCATTCAAGGAATTACTCTCTTAGAAATCAAAGGTAATAACAGCCTCTTAGTTGGCTTCTTATCATTTAGATTTAACTTAAAATTGTTTCTTATGAGAAGTCAACTTTCCTCCCGACCCCAAGGCACTCTATCACTTCAGGCTGGGTTTTTTTTGTTTTTCCCTCTTTGTTTAGAAATAGCACTTAACCATCTGAGCTGTTGTTATATATTTATTCATTATTTATTGTCTGTTCCCTGCAGGAGAACATAAGCTTGGCCACGGCTAGGGTCATGCCTGTCTTGTTCTCCATGGCACCCTTAGTGCCTGCCTCATGGTCAGTACAATAAATGTTGGCTGAATAAATGGACACCTACCCAACTTTTAGACCCAGCTCAAGAGGCACTTCCTCAGGGAAGCCTTACCTCAATTCCGGGACCTGTCTTTCTTTGTTTTGCACTCTTCTAGAGCCATGATATTTTGTTCTGGGTTTTTGTTTTTGTTTTCCTTCTGCTGAGGAAATCTCTCATTTTTAATTGATCATTCAATGAAGTGACTATTCCTTCAACATTTGTCTTCCTCACTGGGCTGAAGGTTCCATGACAGCAGAATTTAATATATCTTTGACTCACCATTGTATGCCCAGCATGTTGCACAGTTTATAGATAGGTGGTCAATACCTGTCTGCTGAATGAATGTTCAAACACATCCCCAATGACCCAAGGAAATTCAGAAGCAGGATCGACCTGTCTAAAGCTCCAGCCTCACCATGGCACATGTTGACCATAGCATTGGCTCCAGATGTGCACGTTTGTAGCAATTTCATTCTATTTGACTTACTTCATGCCAGGCTAACTGGCTTCACAAAGTGGGTAGGGTAGCCTTGATTTATACAAGGGAAGCAGTGCTGGTATCAATACAAATCATTTTAAGCATGAATTTCCTGTAATGCCCATTGGTGATGCCATTTAGCATTCATCTAACACCGGGCTGCACAGGCAGGGCAGACAAAGGATTGTTGGGACAGGTGTTCAATACCTGGAAAGACTCTATTGCTGGTGCACACCCTCACCAGTTTTCCAAGCTCCTAGAGCCACACGATCCTTCACAAACACTTACGTGTATCTTCTCTTAGATTCCGAAGAGCGGTGACATACTCATATCCCAGGTAGAGCCAGGAGTCCATCTTAGGAGGAACCTTTAAAAACCCATTGGCAGAGTCCTTAAACAGCAGGTCCTTCCCATGAGGGGAGCTGAAGAGCTGGAAGCTTTCAGTGGTATCTCTGCCAAAATGTTCCTGTGTGTGGTAAAAACACAGATCTGAATGGCTACAGCAACAAGGGATGCTGCAAAATGGGACCGAAGAAAAATTTAAAACTCAGGAAACTAAATTAAAAAGTGAAATTTTCAAGATGCCAGGAGAGAGGGCAGTCGGATCTGTTCTTTCCCACCCAGCACCGTCTCCATTCACAGCCCTCTTGGGACATATAACAAACACCCAATTTCACTGAATGTGTTTCTGTGCCTGTCTCCCTGGCTGGATGACAGCTCACTGAGTGCAAGAAACACATCTCCTTCAGAGGCTGACACTGTGTGGCTGCCTTGATGGACAGATGGACAGATGGGAGGGCCGGATAAGAGAAAGTTGGCTCAGTTCTGGTGTTCTGCTGCTCTAGGGAAGGAAAGCTGGCTGTGTGTGCAGCTCCCTTGCAGTCAGGCTGAAGGACCTTGGAAGAGAGATCATTTCCTTTCCAACGGGAGAGATACGGAATAGAGCAAGAAGGATCAGCTTCATGTCACTGGTCCAGAATGTAAGGGTCTGACAGATGATAATGCAGGACTAGGCTCTGTGCAACTCCAAGAAGGCTTTGCTGGATGCTTTCTTATAAGTGGATGGTGTGTGGCATGGTCCCCACTGTATCCTGAACACAGAAGGGCTTCTACAGTGGCAAGAAGGGAGTGCAGGAAAATGCCCCAGATCCAAGCAGGAACTGCTAAGCAGGAAAGAGGATGGGGATTCGATACCTGGGCCTGGTTGAGAAGCTCCCAGATCAGGTCCTCCTTGCCGCCCATGCTTCGGGCCACGACGGCATGGGAAGGGACCCGGGCCAGGTAGCACCTCTCGTACTCGTCCACAGGCCTCCGGGTGTTGTCCCTGCAGAGCAGCTCATACCCCTCCCTGTCAGCCTCGTTAGGCAGGTTCTCTGGGGGAGAGAAGCCCATGTGAGCCGACGGCAGGCAGAGCGTGAGGTGTGGTGCCCCTTCCGCTCCCCTGCAAAACCCCACTGAATCATAAACTGTGTGAGCCGAGAAGCCTAGAGTAAACACTGAGCCAGAAGAAAACTGACTTGCTCAGGGTCCCACAGCCAGTTTACAGGTAAAGCTTCTGATGTCCTGTGCAGGGGTGACTGCCCACACCCCACAAGAGGTCTCATCTCAGCAGGCTGACTACAGGCCAAGGCCAGCCAGACCTCCTCCCAATCCTTTGCTATTGCAACACTGACCAGGAGGAAGGGTCCCAGTGTCTAGGAAGTTGAACGATAGGATGAAGCCCAGGAGTCCAGCCGGGGACCCCACAGACACACGCCTCTGCGCAGGTAAACACCCCAGCAGTGAGAAAGGAGGAACACACTACGCTCATGTCTGACTACTGAGCATGTAGAAGAAGGCAGGAAGAAAAGGAAGGCCTTCTGCTTGAAGGGACCTGCAGATGCTTCTCCTGTCACCTACCAAGTACCGTGGTGTGCTTGACAAAGGCCACTTCCCCAGCGTCCTCCATCAGACACCTGTGGGGAGGAGACACATTAGGGGGGTTCCTGCAGGGCTGGCCCTTCTCCTCAGGTTGAGGGTCTGACCACACTCTCCAGCCTTGGGGAAAGGGCAGGGCCTGGGGGAGGCCTCTATGAAGACCCACAGCTGAGGGGGCACCATGGGGCACTGATATCCAGGGTACCATGGAGATAGGGGGGTGAGCTCACAGGAGCTGGAGGACCCTCACCATGTGCCCCAAAGCATCAAAAAGGCACTGAAGACGTTTCAATGAGAAAAGTGTTTTCAAACTTCTGGTGGAGGATAAAGGCATAGTGTCTCTTGAGGGAGGAAAGGTGCCCTTGGCTGGCTCTAAAACTTTAGAGTTATAACCAAGGGAGGAGAGGGAGCAAGAAATCAGCCACATGAGCTGCCTGCACAGGGACGGTGAGAGGAGCCAGGAGAGAGGCCAGCGCCTTGAGCGGTCAGCGCTGCTGCAGTGGAGAGCAGAGGGCCTGCCACTGAAGAGCAGCATGGACACTAGGGCCGTGCCCGTCATTTCAGGCTCTGCCTAGTCCAGTGAGAGAGCTCTGGGGAAACGGAAAGAGGAGCCCCAGGAGAGGGCTTCCTTGTCAACGTCACATGAAGAGAGTATGCACTGGCCCGGCCTGGCCTGGGGAGTCCCAGCTGTGTCACTAAGTCCCTGTGTCACTGAGGCGATTAGGCCCCCTGGTTGCCCCTTTGAAGACTGGGCTCTGCTGTGGGCCAGGGGAGATTTCCAGCCAAGGACATTGGACACTTAGGAGCCCGGATGGAGCAGAAGTTGGTCTCACTCACTTGAAGGCCCCTGAGTAGCCGAAGTACGGTTCATGGTTGGAGCAGGCGCACTTGTCCGTCCCTTTCCCCGCACACAGTTGGCACAGTTTGGGGAAGGACGACTGATCCACACAGGGGACGCAGCTGCTCGCGAAGAAACTGGCCGCTGCTGCTCAACACAGAGACACAGAAGCACAGGCGTGAGCCAGCCTGGCCAGAGGCACTTACAGCTCCCAGCTTAGGTTCATGATGGGACAGAGAGACCCAGACAAAACCAGCACCCCCAGACCCAGTTTGCCTTTACAAGTGTTCACTCTTCAAGATTAAGGGTTTCCAAAAAGGGGCGAGTTTAACCCCTTTCCTCCCTCCTCCCTCCCCAAGAACCAGGCTTGTGCCAGCCACCCTCCAAGACCAGGTCACCGTCAGCCCCCCTCCCTGCCTTGTCAGACTGGAACAGCTCAGAGACAGGTCTCCTCTGGGATCCATGCGTGAGAAATGGAGGACCCGCCTGGAGAGGTGCACGCCAAGTTCATGGCCAGCAGATGGCCACCATGGAAAGCTCCAGCAGAATGGGGAAAGCATCAGCCACAGACAGGAAAGCACCCCAGGGAAGTGGACAGTGGGGCCCAGCAACCTTGGCCCTGACTGAAGCCCTCTGTTCCCTTCCCCTGACTCCTCTGGTGGGGTGTCAGGAGCTCAGAGATAAAAGGACTTATGACAGCCCCTAATGGCTGCTGGTGCAGCAGACCTGCCAGTTTAAAGCTGTTTAACCTCCCACCTCCACTCCCAGAGTCATCACATATCATCACCTGATCATGTCCGAGTGACGCCAGTGTGGCCCATGTGGGCATCTGAGGAAGAGATGCCTGCTGAGGGAACTCACCCTCCTGCCTGCTTACCTCTCTGAAGAGATTCATGTGGCTCAGGCAAGTCCCAGTAAAGTAAGCCCATGGGGATATTCCACCCAGCAGATCTGCCGAGGCCTGTGTGGCAGGACTTCTTGCCTTTGAGCTCGTTCAGACCGAACTCAGTGCCCTTCTTCACCACGGCCACAGCGTAATACCGAGTTTGCGGGTCTGCAAAGGGAGACCGTGGATGAAAGACTCTCAAACTGGGCCCCAGGGAAGCACTGCTCATCACTACTGTGCTCCTGAGTAGGGAAGGGGAACCCTGAGGTAACATTTATGTTGGGTTGGCTTCTAAAGAGGGAAGGATCAGAAAAACTCTCCTAGGCTTACATGGGAAAGGAAGGACCACAGAGGAGACATTTGTAACAACCCTCCAGGCAAACCCAGGAGCAAGAAGCCACATGCACACATGCCCCAATGCTATTGCCTACCCAGGCCTTGCAGGGAGTATCTGCCTACAACTACCAAGCCAAGCTCCCCTGGAAACTGGAACTGTGGCAACAGAGGCCACAGTCCTGACTTTCTCTAAGTATTTCCGTCCCTCACACAGGCCCAGAGTCGGTGGAGTTGCTCTCAGAAGAGATGCAAAGCTGTCAGGGCTCCAAGTTCGTGCTCCTGTGTGATCTCTCCCCTGCGTGTGGCACCTGTGGTTCTTGGAGAACTGCTCTTTACACATTTAAACCCCAGTGGTTCAGCTCAGATTGCACACAGCCTGCCCAGGAGGTCAGTGTCCTGAGCACCAGTCCTCAACCAGCCCAAAGCTCCCAGAGGCCTTGAGTTGTGGCTGTGGGGGTTGATAGGGCTCCTCATTCACCACTCACTGCCCCCTGGGGCAGGCTTATCAGTAGCTAATCCCCGTTACCTGCCTGAATGAGACAAGACTCAGCATCTACCAGGAGAGAACAAGGGCCACAAACACCTTCCTGGGTCCCCGGGGAGAACTTACTATCTTTTGGGCCGTAGAACTCTGCCACTACAGGCTTCAGGTTGTAGGGCTTCAGGCCTGCCTCAAATACCAAACCACCATCCAACGTCACAGCATCTGCTTCATTATCCTGGAAGAGAACAGACCAGAGTCTGATGAAGCCCTTACTTCTGAGCAAGGTCTGTCTATAGTTGGGTGGTGCTCCTTGGATCTGGGGCCAGAAGAACACTCAGTTTGGCCAATAGCTAACTGCACAACACCACAAGCTTCAGTTAACTCTACCTCCCTGGTGAGGGGATTTGGCCACCATATTCCTTAATTCCTGCAAAGAGAAAGAATGGATCGTTTTTCTGTTTTCCCTGGTGAGGAGTCCAGCTGCTGGCCCAGAAAACTATCGTGATTTTTCAAGACTGACCTAAATTACAGAGGCTTTACCAGCAGGCCTCTTGGGGGAAAGCTGCCCCCCCAACACCAGACTGGGTGCACAGCCCATGCACCACAGGCTCTGAAGGGGCTGCAGTCAAGGACTCAGGTCCCTCTGCCTGGCCATGCTGTTACACATATTAACATTTCAAGTTCAGGTCCTTTCATTTGGTGACCCCTTTATTTTGGGCCTTCTGCTGAGATCTTCCTCAGATGCCTCTGTGGAGAATTCTCTATGGGGAAGGGGAGGCTTGAAGACATCCTTCTCCACTCTGATTCAGTACTCAGTACTTTTTCTTCCTGTCCTGGGTCCATATAACTGCAGGAGTCTTTTGTTCAGGGACGGGTGCTTTCTCTGGCTTTAACTTCTAGCTTATACTCTGAACTGAGTGTTAAATGCTAATTATTACTTCCATTATGGCTGATTGTTCATTTAATCAACTACACAGACACCATTGTCCAACTCAGCTCCATTTTACACATTAAAAAATAGAGGCCCAGAAACTTTAAGTCACCTCCCCAAGCCACATAGCTAGTAAGTCATGGAGCTGGGATTCGAATCCACGTAGTGTGGGTTTATTTCTCCCATTTACTGTTACTTGCTGGGTTTTTGGTTTTCATTTTTAGTTTTTGCTTCCACTAATTCTCATCTTTAAACCAGTAGTTCACTTGGTTCACTATAACCAATATTATAGATACCTTCCCACTAGGTCTAGAATTTATTTTCTCTTGAAGTGAGAAGGACCATCTTTTATATAGGCACTTCATAACATACTTTTATTGCTTTTTTTCTTGCTTCAAATATCTTTAATCAAAATGATTTTTCTTGAAGCCCTTGCTAGTACTCCATAAATAGTTCTTACTATTTATGGATTAAATTACAAGGCAGGGACTATAGCTCTATGATCTATGTCATGTTATAGATAAATAATAAGGTAATAGTATTTCTAAATGAAATAAAATAATAACGTAAGCCAAACCATATATTTGTCTAGCTGAAACTTTTCTTTCAATAGTTGAAATTGTTTTTGTTATTTTATTGTAATTAAATAACAACATAAAATTTATCATTTAACCATTTTTAAGAGTACCTTTCAGTGCCATTAAATACATTCACAATGGTGAAGGACTTTTTATTCCACAAATAGACTCCATATATGAAACAATCTTTATGGTTTTCTTGGTATCTCAAAAGGTAGGTGAAACCTCCAGAGACTGTCCCCACTCACCTCACACACCACAGAATAAAAATAAATGAGTAAACAAATAAGAGCTTATCCTAGAGCAGTGAGGTTGGGGCTTTTTTGGCCCAGACACCAGGATCCTGGGCAGGAATCACTGGGGCCTCAGGGGCTCGGGAACCAAGGAGCCAAGGCCTAACTCATGGAGTCCACAAGAGCAACAGGGATTCTGAAGGGAAACTGAACCAGCAGGGAGGGGCAGGATTAAAGTCAAGCATGACTTCCCAGGTGCAGATAAACAAACCCAAAAGAAGGTAAGCCACAATGCATAGGCATCAGCAGGAACAGCAGACTTGGGCCCTCAAGGGTTGTGGATGTTGGAATGGTCAGAAACAATGGAGAAGAGCTATATATGTGCTTCATTGGAGAAGAGCTATATATGTGCTTTATGCACAAAGTGAAGGCTACAATCACAGAGATAAGCATAGAAAGGAAATTATCAGGAATAAAAAAGAAAAGCTGTTTAAACTGGTACTTCTAGAAGCAAAAAATATAATTGTTGAAATTTAAAAAAAGTGAATGAATGGGCAACAAGTTGATTAGACGTGTTTAAATTGAGAATTAGGAAACTGGAGGCTATATCTGAAGAATTCATCCCAGATGCTGCCAAAAAAGAGGTGCAGAGACTGAAACTATGAAAGAGGGATTAAAGGATATAGATGCTAGATTAAGGCCTACCGTGTTTTCTTGGAATCCTAGAATTAAAAAAAGGAACTAAAGAAAAGGCAGTATTTAAAAAGATAATGGCAGCAAATTTTCCAGAACTGGTGAAAAACATGATTCCACAGATACAACATACTTTAAGCAAGATAAGTAACAAGATTTCTACAACTGGAAATATCATAGCGAATCTATGGAACATCACCAACCAAGGACATGAAATCTCAAAGTTTTCCAGAGAGATGATTGAGGGAATAATAGGATAATATCAGACTTCTCAACTACTACAGTGGAAGTCAGGAGACAGTGGAATAGTATTTTTAAATAGTGTAAAAATATCAAACTAGAATTATACATTCAGCAAAATTACCATTAAAGAATAAGGGGGAGATTAAAGCATTTTCAGAGAAAACAAACAAGCAAGCAATGGAGAGAGTTTAACACCAAGATACTGACTCTAAAGTATCACCAAAAGAACACATTTCAAAAGGAAAACTTGTCCCAGAAGGATGGTCTGAAATATAAGAACGAATAATAGGGAGTTCCCTGGTGGTCTAGTGGTTGGGATTTAGTGTTTTCACTGCCGCGGCCTGGATTCGATCCCTGGTTGGGGAACTGAGATCTCGCAAGCCACGTAGCTCAGCCAAAATCTTTTTTAAAACTTAAAAAAAATAAAAAAAGAAGGAATGGTAAACAGATGAAATGGCAAAAATGTAAACAAGTCCAAATTTCTCTCTCTGCCTCTCTCTCTCTCTGTCTTCTTCCCTCTTTCTGAACTTTTGGGTGCATACACAAACTTACACATGCACACACTCACACACACACACACACACACATATATATATAAATATATATTTATATAGTATTTTATGTATACTGCCAACAAATACATGAAGTATCTACATTCCAGGGTTAAAACAAGATAGACATAAAATATCAAATAGTAATATCTACACAGGGAAGAGCAAAGTCTGAGCTACTACATTCCAGAGTTCTTTTGCTGTTTCAGAAGGACATAATGGTCAAGATTATTTTACTATTAACATTTTGTTAAGCTAAAATTGTACAGTAAAAATTTAAGGGAAGTCATTAAAATATATAAATTGTTTAAATTTACTTTCAGTAGGGGGAAAGGTGGAATAAAGGGAAAACAATCCAAATGAACACACATGTACAAACTCCATTTTTAAAAATCAGAAATCAGAGGGAAAGGAGGACTAAGAGAAATCAAAAAGTAAATGGCAGAAATAAGTACAAATTTATCAATAATAAAAATAATAATTTGGGCTTCCCAGGTGCCTCAGTGGTTAAGAATCCACCTGCCAATGCAGGGGACACGGGTTCGAGCCCTGGTCCGGGAAGATCCCACATGCCGCGGAGCAACTAAGCCCACGCGCCACAACTGCTGAGCCTGCACTCTAGAGCCCGTGAGCCACAACTACTGAGGCCGCGTGCCACAACTACTGAAGCCCACGTGCCTAGAGCCTGTGCTCCTCAACAAGAGAAGCCACCTCAGTGAGAAGCCCATGCACCACAACGAAGAGTAGCCCCTGCTCACCAAAACTAGAGAGAGCCTGTGCGCAGCAACGAAGACCCAACGCGGCCAACAAAGAAAATGAATAAATTTATTTATTAAAAAAATAATTTATTAACGGTCTAAATTTACCACATAAAATAAATAAGCTTGTCAGATTTCATTAATAAACAAAATCCAGCAATATACAATTTTCAAAAGACACACTTGAAAGATCAGCACACAGAAAGTTGAAAATAAAGGAATGGAACGAGATATAGGAAGAGGATACTAACCAAAAGAAAGTTGATGTAGTATGTATGCTAATATCAGAAAAATAGAGTTTAGTTAAGAAGTACTGCCAGAGATAGTGATTTTTTCATAATAATAAAATATCAAATTCACCAAGAATGATATGGGTTATGCTCTCATACACTGCTGGTGAGAGTGGAAATTGGAATAACCACATTGGATTTGCTTAAAAACCAAATACATTTGGCATCGTCTTCAAAGTCAAATACTCACATATCCCATGGCACAGAAACTCTGCTCCTACATATATATTAAAGAGAAACTAGTAATTCTTGTGTCCCAGGAGATTTGTATAAAAGTATTCCACAAACACTGATTAGAATAACAAAAAAACTGGAAAAAATCCAAATGTCTCATGACCAGAAAAGAAAACATAAATTGTGGTATACTAACACAATGGACTTTTGTAGAGCTCTGAAAATGAATGAACAATAGCTATATTCAACAACATGTGTGAAAATTTAGCATAATATTGAGGAGGGAAAAGCAAGTATGAGAAGACAACACATAGCGATGGCATGTTTATAAAATATTTTAAGAAGCAAAACTGTGCAATCATCCACACATACCTATATGTCTTAAATTAAAATAAAAGGCAAGAAAGTTTTAGGATTCTGTTTGCGCTGGATGGGGAAATACACACTAGTTGTAAGTAGGGCCAGTGGCTTACACTACCCCAAGTGGTGTTGTTCCCATAGAATCCAATGTTGCCACACAGTAGCCCTAGAAATAAGCTATTGGCAGTGATGAAGTTTTGAGAACCTCTGGTGGGTTTGTGGATAATATTATTTTATATTATTAACATATTTAAAAACAAAGAGGGGTATGCATACACCAAAGCTGAAATTATGTCATAAATCAAGAGTTATAATTAAGCCATGATAGTAACTGAGGTTCAATAAACACACACACACAACAGACCAGTTGTTTATACCAAATCACTGATTCCTTGAGTTAATCATGCTCCATCTGGCTGAGTCTACTTCTCCCACCTCATTCCTGCTTCCAGTCTCCTGCTTGCTCTGCTCCAGTCACCCTACCTTCCGTACAGAAACTCAAACAAGCCCAGCTCTCCTCTGTCTCAGGCCCTTTGCACATGCTATGGTTCACTACCTGGCGTATTCTACCATAGCTTTTGGCAGGCTTACCCATGCTCATCCCTGGGGTCTCAGGTTCATTGCTTCCTCTCAGAGAGATTGTCCCTGACACCCAGGCCAAAGCAGGTTTCCTCTGAAAGTTCTGTTTCTTTCTCTCCATTGTACATGACACAATTTGAAATTTCACATCTACTTGTTTGCATGTCTTTCTTCTCTCCTGACTAGACTGTAAACACCTCAAAAGTAAGGAGCATGTGTGTTTAAATTCACTACTGCAGCCCCATTGCCCAGCACAGGGTCTGACACACGTTCAAATGTGCAGGAACAATGTTAAAGGAGTGAAGAGTATTTTGGAAAACCTAGAAGACAAAAGGATCAGCTATCAACAGCAATCATGACTATGTATTCCTCTTCCCTGAGTGTACCATTCATCTACTTCTTGTGATGCATCAGGAACCTCCAAAATAGTGTTACATGGCCATTCTGATAGCATGTATTCTTGTTTTCTTCTCTGAGTTCAGAGAATTTGGTGGCTCAAAAGAGTCCCCTTTCAGAACATGTTAGATTTTGCTTTAAGACTCATTAAAGGTGACTGCTCGTATTTCCATTTCTAAAGTGATTTTACTAGCACTAGGGGCTGACTGCCCCACACAGCAGCCTCCTACCTGTGAGTACAGAATGATTCCAAAACAACAGGAGAAGGAGAAAGTATGGATTTTCTTCTTCTCTCCTTTAGGCAGCCACGACTTACCATGATGGCCTTGATGCAATCGATGTAGGAGGTCTTCTTCACACAGGAGACAAAAGGACCAGTATCAGTGAGGACTTTATTCATATTTTCACGGAAACTGGAGCACTTATTGGCCTCATGACTTGAAACGGTGCACCACCTCACAGTTTTCTCTGAGACAGCCAGACACGGCCCTAGGGGAGAGAGGTCAGAGGTCCCTGTGCCAGTGGGAGAGACAGCAGCACCCTCTGGAGGGTCGTGAAGTCTACTTCCCCTCCATCATGTCCACTCCCACTCCTGTCCGTGAACAACAAGAGACAGAGTTTCCACTGCATTCTGAGTCTGGGGATGAGTGACAGGCACCCTAATGTCCTCTTAGCTTCCCACTGACCAGACTGTGCTGGCCAGAGGGATGCCGACTTGACTATCAGCTCTCAATTGGAGACAATAAGCTGCTCCTCTGTGTTCTCTGAGCCTCCTTCATTCACCTCATGACCCGTGGGCTGCCATGGAATACAAGCTTCAGGATACACAGGGGATTTTCAGCTACGTCAAGGTGTTGGCTCAATGCTACAGCTCTGGGAAGCCAGCAGGGAAGGAATTACATCATCCAGTAATTACGATCTTTTAGAGATGAGGGAACTGGGCTCAGAGAGTGATGCTTTACCCTAGGTTACCCAGCCTGTTAGTAGCTGAAACTGGCCTAGAAATCAGGTCTCCAGACTTTGGTCTCTGCCCAGGGAACAAAAGAAGATAACATTCTGAGTTGTTTTCCATGTGCTTGGCCAGTACATAGGGGTACATGATTGATGAGGCAATAAATTTGCCTGTGATGCTTATCTGTCATCCTCTGTTCCAAGAATAACTAGAAACTCCACATATTCAATGTTTCTCTCTGTTTCCAATGACCCCTGCCTCAATTTTACCATTAGGCTTTCTGGCTGACACTATGAGAAGCTAAAGCCAGCCATGTCTGTAGCAATTAATCCATGGGGTTGCAGATGTGTTGTCCCCATGATATGAGCATTTGGCACTGTCCACAAAGCCTGACACTATGAGAAGCTAAAGCCAGCCATGTCTGTAGCAATTAATCCATGGGGTTGCAGATGTGTTGTCCCCATGATATGAGCATTTGGCACTGTCCACAAAGCCCTCTGTCATCTCCACTCTGTGGATCAACAGCACAGGGCTGGCTCAAGGAAGTGGATGAATATTCACAATGCACAAAGCAAGAGAGGGGGAGGGAACAGTTCTCCAGGATGGAAAAAGAGGGTCCACAGGAAGCCTGTCCCCCAACCACCCTTTATCTCACCTCTGCCCATGGGATATCAAAGGAGGCAACAAGGAGTCAGTGGCAGACTCTCCCAAAAACCACTCCTCCAGGCCCTCCCCAAACTGCCTCTCCTGAGATCCCAAAGGCAGGAATTTGTCCTCAGCCATGCATTTACCTTCCACAGCCCTGTGAGATTCTCTGAGGTTAGGATTGGGGGCTGGGTGGGTAGGCAAAGGCAAGTAAGGTGGGTCGACTCTCAAGGGTTAACTTTTTCAGGAAAGACAAGTAACTAAACACAGAAGGCTCCAAAGGTATACGAATGCACCACGACTGGCCAGCAAAAGTTAGAGGACAAAGGGGGCCTAACAGTGACAGGCTCCAAAGCACAGATGTGTGCCCCAGAGTCCACTCCACTAGTGCCTGGATCCACAGCCTCATTTACTCTCACGGGACCTTTCCAGGTCAGGCTGTACTACCCCCCTCACCGCTGGGGACGCAAAAAGTTTGGCTTCAAATCCCATGCTCCAAACCCTTCAACTGCCCTGCCTCATTAGTGGGGCATGGTCAGCACCAAGGGCACCCATGGGACATCAGACTATCAGTGGAGGTGGGACCAGATCTGGGGAGGCCTTGAATGCCATCCTAAGCAGTTTGGACTTGATTGAGACCGCAGCAAAGGGATTTGATAAACCGTGATGGAAGTGCTCTAATTTATTGTGTTTCGCTACTACAAGGTTTTCTGGACACGAGGAGGAAGCAAGGAAGGGGTGAAAATGTGGCAGAGGCACAGGCAGGACCAGAAGGTGAGCGCAAGCGCAGAGCTGTCCCTGAGACAGTGATGAAGCAGATGCAAGGGTGCAGCGGGGAGAAGCGAAGGAAAGGTCCGGGCTTCCAGCTCCAGCGCGGAGCCCAGGGATGGTGTGGCGGGCTCCAGTATTCAGGGGGCACCCGGGCCGGCGACTCTGCGGGCCTTCCCAGCGACCGCACTCACCCAGGACCGCGCAGGCTAGCAGAGCGCGGACGGCGAGCCTCATCCTCCCGGGTCTGCGAAGCGGAGTGCCGAGCACAGACGGACCGGCTTCTGGGCCACCTCCCTGCGCCCCGCGCCCCTTTATCCCCCGCGGGGCTGGCCAAGCACAATCTTTGACCCCCTTTGTTTGTGCAGCCCGCTTGCCCAATCGCCCGTCAGCCCTCCCCCTTCATTCCTCGCTCAGGCTGATCACCTCATTTCCTGACCTCTGGGACAGATCCGTGGGTGGAATCCAACACAAAAATGCTGACTGGAAGGGAATTAAAGAAAAATCACCCCGTTGTTAACGCGCGCTTGCTCTGTGCCAGGAGCAGAGTTGCAGCGGAAAGAGGCGGGGGTGGCTCTGCTTCTGAATCCCAAGGTGCCACAGCTGGTCCTGAACCAACCTATGTGCTCATTGTACAGATGGAAGAAGGAAGGGACTGGCCCAAACGCACACCAGAACAGGAGAATGACAGGCAGGGACCTTCCTGGGAGAGGGTGTGAGAGAAGAATAAGGCTGACCACAAGTCAAAGACAACAGGCTCAACCTCTTTCACTTGTTCCCAGGTGTATCCAGAAATCCCACTCCTTCTTGGGCCCTTAAAGGCCCACGGAGGAGCTGTCCCTCCCCATGTGTTCTCCTGAGCACAGGATCCTGGACTGGTAAACTTCCTTCCCTTCATGCAGCCTGCTGGACACCTAGGCTAGGGACAGAGTCACAGGAGAGACAATGTCTCTCCTACAAGAAGCTGCCCTGGAATGTGATCAAGACTCTGTGACACTCAGGACAAGTGACACATGAACACAAAGAAAGGGACCCAGGAGAGGATGTGGCCTGATCTCATTGCCCTGGGTCATCCCTGGCTCTCTCCAGAAAAGTGGTCTCCAAACCATTTTGATTGCCCATCCTTATCCGGAAAACTAGTGAGGCTGTACATTGTGTGTGTATATATATATATATATATATATATATAAACACTTTTTATATATATATATATAAACACTTTTTATATATATATATATAAACACTTTTTAAACTAATATTGTGTATATTTCAATCATGAAAGGAATAGAAAATTTGTAAACAATGAGACAAAGATGAAACACTCATTTTTAAATGTCTCTCTATATACTCTGCCTTATACACAATGAAAAATATCTTAAGGCAAAATATACACTTAGGGAAGGGGCAAAGTTCCTGATAGTAGATGTAAGTCCATATTCCAGAGAGTCAAGATAATTTTAGGGTTTTCTTAAGTTACTTATCCAACCCAATCAGATTAGCATTGTTTTTGGTTTTATTTACACTAATTTACACCAGACTTAGAAGATATCACAGTAGTGCCATTTTATTTTAGTTCACCTGTGTTTGTGATATCGGAATCATCTTCTAGGTCTAGTTTCTTTGCAGGAATCTTTCTAAGGCACTCATGCATTTTGTGAGATCTGATGAGTTAAATCACGTTACTTAATCTGTACATCCATTTTACTGGGCATATGCAAACCACAAAATGTGGAACCACAAAAGCCAAAAGTAAAGGACAGTTCAGGGAGTCACAGCCTTCCAGCATCCCCTTCCCCACCCCACCCCTTGTGAGGCTTTCCCCATCTTCCCTCAGGAACCTCAAAGGCCCTCCATGACATGCGTCTGCCTGCCTTGCAGACCAGGTGGGAGGCAGTGCCAATCCTCATATGAAACAAGAGTGAGTGTTAACTTATTCATCTTTTGCATGAGGAGTAAATATAATCGGAAGCTAGCATAAACTCCCCACGCCCCAATAGATTGTCTCATGTACAGGGGGCTACACACGCCCCATTTCAGAGAGCGCTACTTTAGCAGGGGCTTTCTGTTTACGGGGGGGACATAAGACAAGCCTGGCCCTCCAAATCCCTGCCTCACTGTGAAGAAGAGTGGCGGCTGCTGCGCTTGTGTCCCTGCCCTTGTGGACCCTCCGGCTCAAGCCATGGGAAACCCAGAATCTTGGCAGAAGGGGTGAATTCCTGCTGCCCACTGCAGCAGGCATTAGGGGGTGGCCTGCCCTCATGGGGCACCTTGAGGTACAGAAAGAAGAATGGAGGGGGAAAGTCAGGGGCAGGGCTGGCTGGGAGAGACTCCACAGAGCAGGATGCCCACACTCAGCTCATGCCTTCTACAGGTCCTGCAGTGAGCTTGCAGAGTCTGCCCAGAAGCAGGAAGGAGAGTTGTCGAATGTTGAGCTAATCCACGAACACATGGGAGCTTGGTGGAGGGCATGCGAGGCAGATGGACCTTGATCCTCCCCCCTGGGCCCCTTCTGCACTCACACAGTAAACCTTTCCTGAGGCAGCTCCTCTGGGGACAGGCCTACAGCCTGGCCTGAGCCCTCAGAGAGAGCACTCTGGCCAGGCTGAGCCCTCTCTGGGCCAGCCAAGCCTATGCCTTGCCTCAGTGGAGCCCTCTGAGTCTGAGCCTAAGACACGCAGGGGAGGAAGTACAGAGCCCACGGGATCTGAAGAAGGGCCAGACGAGACATGGAGAACAGGATCCCGCACCATCTACTCACAAGAGCCTTGGTTCTTGCTCAGGAGGACAGGATAGAGGCCTGTGTCTGCCACTCCTAGGAGGCAGGGGTAAGGCCAGCTGTGGGTGTACATGAGTGCATGACCCTGGTTGTATGGCTGTGCCCACATCTATAATGTGTATGGGGGTGTGTGGTGGTGAGAGGTGAAAGTGTCAGTGTTCTGTGTCCTTGGTGGCCCATGACACTTGTCCCTGTGCTCTCCCTTATGGTGTTTAATTCTTTACTAGAAACACTCTGGAGTCAGGAAGCTCATTGTCCCTCTTTTACAGCTTAATGATGACTAATACTTGCTGAGAGATTCACTGGGCCCTCACCACAGCCCTCTGAGATCGGTGCATTAGAATCCTCATTTTACAGATGAGATGAGGACACTGAGGCCCTGAGGGGTTGTTAACTTGTCCAAGGTCAGCTGGCAAGCCAGGTGCAAAATCAGGCTGTCTGGTTCCAGAGCGTATGTACCCATCCACCAGGGACACTGCCTCTCCCATGAAACAGGGACACACACACAGGCCAAGAGGCTTGTCTGGGGTCACACTGAGAGAGAAACAGACCAGAGGCCTCCAGGACTGCCATTTCTCTACAGACACACAGCCCCCATTTTCTGCTGCAGAGGGGCTTGTCTCTGGGAGAGGTGTGGGTGCCCCAGCTGCAGCACCTCAGGCATGCACTGGCTTATCATGCTCAGATGGAAGGAAAGGATCATGTTTTCAGCTGTTCCACATGCCAGGCACTGTTCTGGGGCAAGACCTTGTGATCTTGACTAACTGCCTAAGGAGGTAAGATCAGTCCCCCATTTTTTAGCTGTGAACATTACAGTAAAATGACAGGTCCTCATTCACAGAGCTCTGGAACCTGAACTCAAATCTCCTAAGTCCCAGCCATCTCTAGACCACAGCTGCCTTCTTGATATTGATCTTTTCTCCTTTTTTTTAAAAAATATTGATCTTGTCTCCTTTTCTCATATTGATCTTGTCTCCTTCTTTTTTCTATATTGATCTTCTCTTTATTTGTCCAGAGAGGAAGGGAGAAAGGGAGGAAGGGAGGGAGGAGAGAGAGAGAGAGAAGAGAACTTCCAGTTACAGATGAATCTAAGTCACTATCCAAATCTTCCACCATAAGCTGAATAAAACTCTTAAATTTCAATAGGATTGGCCCTCTTGTTGAAAGAGGTGGACTTGTGTGTACATGCAGGGAGGTTGGGTAGCTGACCTAAAGGAGATGGCGTGAAGGCATTGGTCCTCTGAACCAATATTTGTTTCTAAATGTTGCCTCATTTACAAAGAAGCAGAGCAAACAAAGGGCCTCTGTCTGCTTGAACCCGTCCCTCCTCCCCCTCTACCTCACTGCTCTCTGCCCAACACCAAGGCTTGTCCTCTGAAAGACCTGCCTGTGGTCATTGGGAAGGTGGGATCAGGCAGCCAGAGAACTATACTCGTAGACTCCTTATCCTGCAGACCTGCCAGCTCAGGGATGTGTGGCGTGATAGTTGGTAACAAAGAGCGGAGTCTTTTTAGAAAAATGCCAGGTAATTTGTAATGTCATACACCACCACCTCTGTCTCTCTTTTAGTTCTACCCCACAGAAGTCCCTGAACAATGGATGGCTCTTGGGTTTCAATTCTTTCCCCAGGGGAGCCCATAAAAATATCCTTTCCATGAAGAATAGTCCAGGACCAGATAGCTTCACGGATGAATTCGACCAAACATTAAAGAAGAATTCTTCTTACACACACTCTTCCTGGTAATAGAAAAAGAAGGAATACTCCCTGACTAAATTTTTAAGGCAAGTACAGCAAAAACCAAAAACTGTCAAGGATATTATGAGAAAGATAAAAAAAATTCTTTTTATGAACATAGATGCAAAAATCCTAAGCAAAATATTAGCAAATTGAATCCAGCAACATCTAAGAGGGATACTAAATCATTACCAAATTGAGATTATTCCAGGAATGCAAGTTATCTTAAAAAAAAAATCAGTGTAATTGATCACATTAACAGAATAAAGGAGAAAAGTTATATGACCATCAGTGGGTAGAGGAACAGCATTTGGTAAAATCCAACAACCATTCATTTTAAAACACACTTAGCAAACTTATTCTAGGAAATTTGCTTAATCTGATAAAGAGTATGTACATGTGTGTGTGAAATATACATAAAAGAAATATATATGTAAATATACATAAGAAATGTATATGTGAAACCATCATATTCAGTGGTGAAATGGTGAATGAAAGTTTTCCCTTTGAGATCAAGGAAAAGATCAGAAGGTTATCATTATCATTTCTATTCAACATTTTTACTTGCAGCCCTACCTGCTAGTCTGCTCAGGTATGAAAAAGATATAATAATATAGAAGAATTGAAAAGGCAAAAATAAAACTCTTATTTTCACTAATGATATGATTGAAAATGTATAAAATTCTAAAAAACTAGATTAAGTATTAGAAAAATAAATGTTAGATAGGCTTCCGGGAAGATGGCGGAAGAGTAAGACGCGGAAATCATCTTCCTCCCCACAGATACACCAGATACACGTGGAACAACTCCTACAGAACACCTACTGAACGCTGGCAGAAGACCTCAGACCTCCCAAAAGGCAAGAAACCCCCCACGTACCTGGGTAGGGCAAAAGAAAAAAGAATAAACAGAGACAAAAGGATAGGGATGGGACCTGCACCAGTGGGAGGGAGCCGTGAAGGAGGAAGGGTTTCCACACACTAGGAAGCCCCTTCGTGGGCGGAGACTGCAGGTGGCGGAGGGGGAAAGCTTCGGAGCCACGGACGAGAGCACGGCAACAGGGGTGCGGAGGGCAAAGCGGAGAGATTCCCGCACAGAAGATCGGTGCCGACCGGCACTCACCAGCCCGCGAGGCTTGTCTGCTTACCGCCGGGGCAGGGCTGGGAGTTGAGGCTAGGACTTCGGTCGGAGCATTGGGAATGGACTGGAGTTGGTGGCGTGAACACAGCCTGCAGGGGGTTAGTGCGCCCGGCTAGCCGGGAGGGAGTCCGGGGAAAAGTCTGGACCTGCCGAAGAGGCAGGAGACTTTTTCTTCCCTCTTTGTTTCCTGGTGCGTGAGGAGAGGGGATTAAGAGCACAGCTTAAAGGAGCTCCAGAGACGGGCGCGAGCCGCGCCTAAAAGCGCGGACCACAGAGACGGGCATGAGATGCTAAGGCTGCTGCTGCCGCCAACAAGAAGCCTGTGTGTGGGCACAGGTCACTATCTACACCCCCCTTCTGGGGAGCCTGTGCAGCCCTACACTGCCAGGGTGCCGGGATCCAGGGACAGCTCCCCGGGGAGAACGCCCGGCGCGCCCTAGGCTGGTGCAACGTCATGTCGGCCTCTGCCGCCGCAGGCTCGACCCGCACTCCGTACCCCTCCCTACTCCCAGCCTGAGCGAGCCAGAGCCCCCGAATCAGGGGCTCCTTTAACCTTGTCCTCTCTGAGCAAAGAACAGATGCCCTCCGGTGACCTACACACAGAGGCGGGGCCAAATCCAAAGCTGAGCCCCTGGGAGCTGTGAAAACAAAGAAGAGAAAGGGAAATCTCTCCCAGCAGCCTCAGAAGCAGCGGATTAAAGCGCCACAATCAACTTGCTGTACCCTGCTTCTGTGGAATACATGAATAGACAACGAGTCATCCCAAATTGAGGAGGTGGACTTTGAGAGCAAGATTTATTATTTTTTCCCCTTTTCCTCTTTTTGTGAGTGTGTATGTGTATGCTTCTGTGTCAGATTTTGTCTGTATAGCTTTGCTTTCACCATTTGTTGTAGGGTTCTATCCGTCCGTTTCTTTTTTTAATAATTATTTTTTATTTTAATAACTTTATTTTATTTACTTTATCTTCTTTCTTTCTTTCCTTCCTTCTTTCCTTCTTTCTTTCCTTCCTTCCTTCCTTTAGACAACGAATCATCCCAATTGAGGAGGTGGACTTTGAGAACAAGATTTATGATTTTTTCCCCTTTTCCTCTTTTTGTGAGTGTGTATGTGTATACTTCTGTGTTAGATTTTGCCTATATAGCTTCGCTTCCACCATTTGTCCTAGGGTTCTATCCATCCGTTTTTTGTTTTTAAAAAAATTTTTTTTATAATAATTATTTTTTTATTTTAATAACTTTATTATATTTTATCTTACTTTATTTTATTTTACTTCATCTTCTTTCTTTTCTGCCCTCCTTCCTTCCCTCCGTCCTTCCTTCTTCCCTCCCTCCCTCCCTCCCTCCTTTCTTTCTTTCTTTCTTTTTTCTACTTCTACTAATTCTCTCTTTCTACTTTTTCTCTCTATTACTCTGAGCCGTGTGGATGAAAGGCTCTTGGTGCTGCAGCCAGGAGTCAGTGCTGTGCCTCTGAGGTGGGAGAGCCAACTTCAACCAGTGAGGTGGGCACTGGTCCACAAGAGACCTCCCATCTCCACATAATATCAAATGACGAAAATCTCCCAGAGATCTCCATTTCAACACCAGCACCCAGCTTCACTCAACGACCAGCAAGCTACAGTGCTAGACACCCTACGCCAAACAACTAGCAGGATAGGAACACAACACCACCCATTAGCAGAGAGGCTACCTAAAATCATAACAAGTCCACAGACACCCGGAAACATACCACCAGACGTGAACCTGCCCACCAGAAAGACAAGATCCAGCCTCATCCACCAGAACACAGGCACTAGTGCTCTCCACCAGGAAGCCTACACAACCCACTGAACCAACTTTAGCCGCTGGGGACAGACACCAAAAACAACGGGAACTACGAACCTGCAGCCTGCAAAAAGGAGACCCCAAACACAGTAAGATAAGCAAAATGAGAATACAGAAAAACACACAGCAGATGAAGGAGCAAGATAAAAACCAACCAGACCTAACAAATGAAGAGGAAATAGGCAGTCTACCTGAAAAAGAATTCAGAATAATGATAGTAAAGATGATCCAAAATCTTGGAAATAGAATAGAGAAAATGCAAGAAACATTTAACAAGGACCTAGAAGAACTAAAGATGAAACAAGCAATGATGAACAACACAATAAATGAAATTAAAAATCCTCTAGATGGGATCAATAGCAGAATAACTGAGGCAGAAGAACAGATAAGTGACCTGGAAGATAAAAGAGTAGAAATAACTACTGCAGAGAAGAATAAAGAAAAAAGAACGAAAAGAACTGAGGACAGTCTCAGAGACCTCTGGGACAACATTAAATGCACCAACATTCGAATTATGGGAGCTCCAGAAGAAGAAGAGAAAAAGAAAGGGACTGAGAAAATATCTGAAGAGATTATAGTTGAAAACTTCCCTAATATGGGAAAGGAAATAGTTAAGTCCAGGAAGCACAGAGAGTCCCATACAGGATAAATCCAAGGAGAAATACGCCAAGACACATATTAATCAAGCTGTCAAAAATTAAATACAAAGAAAACATATTAAAAGCAGCAAGGGAAAAACAACAAATAGCACACAAGGGAATCCCCATAAGGTTAACAGCTGAACTTTTAGCAGAAACTCTGCAAGCCAGAAGGGACTGGCAGGACATATTTAAAGTGATGAAGGAGAAAAATCTGCAACCAAGATTAGTCTACCCAGCAAGGATCTCATTCAGATTTGATGAAGAAATTAAAACCTTTACAGACAAGCAAAAGCTGAGAGAGTTCAGCACCACCAAACCAGATTTACAACAACTGCTAAAGAAACTTCTCTAGGCAAGAAACACAAGAGAAGGAAAAGACCTACAATAACAAACCCAAAAGAATTCAGAAAACGGGAATAGGAACATACATATCAATAATTACCTTAAATGTAAATGGATTAAATGTGCCCACCAAAAGACACAGACTGACTGAACGGATACAAAAACAGGACGCATGTATTTGCTGTCTACAAGAGACCCACTTCAGACCTAGAGACACATACAGACTGAAAGTAAGGGGATGGAAAAAGATATTTCATGCAAATGGAAACCAAAAGAAAGCTGGAGTAGCAATTCTCATATTAGACAAAATAGACTTTAAAATAAAGACTATTAGAAGAGACAAAGAAGGACACTACATAATGATCAAGGAATCGATCCAAGAAGAAGATATAACAATTGTAAATATTTATGCTCCCAACATAGGAGCACCTCAATAGATAAGACAAATACTAACAGCCATAAAAGGGGAAATCAAGACTAACACATTCATAGTAGGGGACTTTAACACCCCACTTTCACCAATGGACAGATCATCCAAAATGAAAATAAATAAGGAAACATAAGCTTTATATGATACATTAAATAAGATGGACTTAATTGATATTTATAGGACATTTCATCCAAAAACAAGAGAATACACATTTTTCTCAAGTGCTCTTGGAACATTCTTCAGGATAGATCATATCTTGGGTCACAAATCAAGCCTTGGTAAATTTAATAAAATTGAAATTGTATCAATTATCTTTTCCGACCACAACACTATGAGACTAGATATCAATTAGAGTAAAAGATCTGTAAAAAATACAAACACATGGAGGCTTAACAAAACACTACTAAATAACGAAGTGATCATTGAAGAAATCAAAGAGCAAATCAAAAAATACCTAGAAACAAATGACAATGGAGACACGACGTCCCAAAACCTATGGGATGCAACAAAAGCAGGTTTAAGAGGGAAGTTTATAGCAATACAATCCTACCTTAAGAAACAGGAAACATCTCAAATAAACAACCTAACCTTGCACCTAAAGCAATTAGAGAAAGAAGAACAAAAAACCCCCAAAGTTAGCAGAAGGAAAGAAATCATAAAGATCAGATCAGAAATAAATGAAAAAGAAATGAAGGAAACGACAGCAAAGATCAATAAAACTGAAAGCTGGTTCTTTGAGAAGATAAACAAAATAGATAAACCACTAGCCAGACTCATCAAGAAAAAAACGGAGAAGACTCAAATCAATAGAATTAGAAATGAAAAAGGAGAAGTAACAACTGACACTGCAGAAATACAAAAGATCATGAGAGATTACTACAAGCAACTCTATGCCAATCAAATGGACAACCTGGAAGAAATGGACAAATTCTTAGAAATGCACAACCTGCCAAGACTGAATCGGGAAGAAATGGAAAATATGAACAGGCCAATCACAAGCACTGAAACTGAAACTGATTAAAAATCTTCCAACAAACAAAAGCCCAGGACCAGATGGCTTCACAGGCGAATTCTATCAAACAGTTAGAGAAGAGCTAACACCTATCCTTCTCAAACTCTTCCAAAATACAGCAGAGGGAGGAACACTCCCAAACTCATTCTATGAGGCCACCATCACCCTGATACCAAAATCAGAGAAGGATGTCACAAAGAGAGAAAACTACAGGCCAATATCACTGATGAACATAGATGCAAAAATCCTCAACAAAATACTAGCAAACAGAATCCAACAGCACATTAAAAGGATCATACACCATGATCAAGTGGGGTTTATTCCAGGAATGCAAGGATTCTTCAGTATACGCAATCAATCAATGTGATACATCATATTAATAAATTGAAGGATAAAAACCATATGGTTATCTCAATAGATGCAGAGAAAGCTTTTGACAAAATTCAACACCCATTTATGATAAAAACCCTACAGAAAGTAGGCACAGAGGGAACTTTCCTCAACATAATAAAGGCCATATATGATAAACCCACAGCCAACATCGTCCTCAATGGTGAAAAACCGAAAGCATTTTCACTAAGATCAGGAACAAGACAAGGTTGCCCACTCTCACCACTCTTATTCAACATAGTTTTGGAAGTTTTAGCCACAGCAATCAGAGAAGAAAAGGAAATAAAAGGAATCCAAATCGGAAAAGAAGAAGTAAAGCTGTCACTGTTTGCAGATGACATGACACTATACACAGAGAATCCTAAAGATGCTACCAGAAAACTACTAGAGCTAATCAATGAATTTGGTAAAGTAGCAGGATACAAAATTAATGCACAGAAATCTCTGGCATTCCTATACACTAATGATGAAAAATCTGAAAGTGAAATCAAGAAAACACTCCCGTTTACCACTGCAACAAAAAGAATAAAATATCTAGGAATAAACCTACCTAAGGAGACAGAAAACCTGTATGCAGAAAATTATAAGACACTGATGAAAGAAATTAAAGATGATAGAAATAGATGGAGAGATAGCCCATGTTCTTGGATTGGAAGACTCAACATTGTGAAAATGACTCTACTACCCAAAGCAATCTACAGATTCAATGCAATCCCTATCAAACTACCACTGGCATTTTTCACAGAACTAGAACAAAAAATTTCACAATTGTATGGAAACACAAAAGATGCTGAATACCCAAAGCAATCTTGAGAACGAAAAACGGAGCTGGAGGAATAAGGCTCCCTGACTTCAGACTATACTACAAAGCTACAGTAATCAAGACAGTATGGTACTGACACAAAAACAGAAAGATCAATGGGACAGGATAGAAAGTCCAGAGATAAACCCACGCACATATGGTCACCTTATCTTTGATAAAGGAGGCAGGAATGTACAGTGGAGAAAGGACAGCCTCTTCAATAAGTGGTGCTGGGAAACTGGACAGGTACATGTAAAAGTATGAGATTAGATCACTCCCTAACACCATATACAAAAATAAGCTCAAAATGGATTAAAGACCTAAATGTAAGGCCAGAAACTATCAAACTCTTCGAGGAAAACACAGGCAGAACACTCTATGACATAAATCACAGCAAGATCCTTTTTGACCCACCTCCTAGAGAAATGGAAATAAAAACAAAAATAAACAAATGGGACCTAATGAAACTTCAAAGCTTTTGCACAGCAAAGGAAACCATAAACAACACCAAAAGACAACCCTCAGAATGGGAGAATATATTTGCAAATGAAGCAACTGACAAAGGATTAATCTCCAAAATTTATAAGCAGCTCATGCAGCTCAATAACAAAAAAACTAACAACCCAATCCAAAAATGGGCAGAAGTACTAAATAGACATTTCTCCAAAGAAGATATGCAGACTGCCAACAAACACATGAAAGAATGCTCAACATCATTAATCATTAGAGAAATGCAAATCAAAACTACAATGAGATATCACCTCACACCAGTCAGAATGGCCAGGATCAAAAAATCTAGGAACAATAAATGCTGGAGAGCGTGTGGAGAAAAAGAAACCCCCTTGCACTCTTGGTGGAAATGTAAATTGATACAGCCACTGTGGAGAACAGTATGGAGGTTCCTTAGAAAACTACAAATAGAACTACCATATGACCCAGCAATCCCACTACTGGGCATATACCCTGAGAAAACCATAATTCAAAAAGAGTCATATACCAAAATATTCATTGCAGCTCTATTTACAATAACCCGCAGATGGAAACAACCTAAGTGTCCATAATTGGAGGAATGGATAAAGAAGATGTGGCACATATATACAATGGAATATTACTCAGCCATAAAAAGAAACGAAATTGAACTATGTGTAATGAGGTGGATAGACCTAGAGTCTGTCATACAGAGTGAAGTATGTCAGAAAGAGAAAGACAAATACCGTATGCTAGCACATATATATGGAATTTAAGGGAAAAAAATGTCATGAGGAACCTAGGGGTAAGACAGGGATAAAGACACAGAGCTACTAGAGCATGGACTTGAGGATATGGGGAGGGAGATGGGTAAGCTGTGACAAAGCGAGAGAGAGGCATGGACATATATACACTACCAAATGTAAGGTAGATAGCTAGTGGGAAGCAGCCGCATAACACAGGGAGGTCAGCTCGGTGCTTTGTGACTGCCTGGAGGGGTGGGATAGGGAGGGTGGAAGGGAGGGAGATGCAAGAGGGAAGAGATATGGGAACATATGTATATGTATAACTGATTCACTTTGTTATAAAGCAGAAACTAACACACCATTGTAAAGCAATTATACTCCAATAATTAAATAATTAATTTAAAAATTGTGAAAGAAAAGAAAAATGTCAGGCAGTGTTGCTGGATGTAAGATAAATATACAAAAATCAATTATATTCCTAGATTAAAAATTTTTTTAATGAAAATGCTATTTAAAGTAGTATAAGAATCACAGATGACCAAGAATAAGTCTATCAAAAGATGTCTAAAATTTTTACACACCAAACTGTAGAATATTGATGAGAAATACTAAAGAAACTCTAAGTTAATGAAAGGCTATACACAGAAAATGGAATGGTGACTCAATATTATAAAGATGTCAGTTCTCCTCAAATTATAATATATAGGTTCAGTGAACTCCCAATCTAACTCCTAATAAGTTTTTAATATTTTTTAGTGGGGATTGACAATGTAATCCTAAAGTTTATAAGGAAATGCAAAAGACCTTAAATAGACATTTGTTTGGTTGTGTAAGTTGTAGCATTCCAAGATTAGAACAAAATGCATTTGATTTTTCTAAACTTTTCTGCCTAACTCTAAGTACTGACATCTGAAATATAATTGCCATGTCTATCAAATTCAGCTGTTCATTATCAATAAAATTACCTACGTGCTTTCTATAACTTGACACTGGATTAGTAGTATGAATAAAAATTATATACAGTCCACTAAATAAGTATTTGTAGACATACATCCACCACAGTTGGTATATAATTTAGTTCTTATGTTTATTCCAATTCTTTCACATTAAAAAGCAAATTAAACTCTTCACTAGCTGTAGTTTAAGGTCTATTTCAGATTCTTCTTCTCTTCCAGATTCGTCTTCTCTTCCTCCGCCTTCTTTTACATAGATATATGCCATTTTCAAATATACACATAAGTAGAGAAAATGATGTAATAAACTCCCATGTACACCTTACCCAACTTCATCAATTGTCAACATTTCGCCAATATTATTTCATCCATCCTTCCTCTTCCCCATTTTTTTCTGGAGTAACAGACAGTGCATTACTTCACCCACAAAAGTGTGTATCTCTAACAGCTAAGGGATTTTTAATATATAACCATAATGCATTTATCACACTTGTCATAAATGAACAATTATTCCATATTATTATCTAATTCCCAGTTAATATTCCAGGTTACCTGGTTGTCAAAAAATTTTATTACCTCATTCAAATTAGAACCTAAAACAAGATCCAGGCATTGAATTGGTTATATATCTTAAATCTCTTCTGCTTTTTTCTTTTACCCTTTATGCTATTTACTTGTTGAAGAAACTGCATCATTTGTCCTTTGGAATTTCCAACATTCTGGATTTGGCTGGTGTGATTTAACATGTTATTTTGCATTTAACAGCATTTTACAGAAAGTCCCTCAATTTGGGTCTGTCTGAAATTGCTTCATGATTTGATTCAGGTGTGCATTTTTGACAGCAACATCACAGAAGTGAGGCTGGGTTCTCAGAGTATTGCATTAGAAGGAACACAATAGTAATTTGTTCCATTATTACTTCTGTAACCTTTATTTGCTTGGTTAAGGTGGTGTCTGACAGGTTTCTACACTGTAAATTTTCCTTTGTAATTAATGAGTAGTCTGTGGAGAGACACTTTGAAACTACTTAACATTTTTTTCCTCATCAGACTTTCATCCTCCAGTTTTAGCATCCATTGATGATTCTTGCCTGAATCATTATTACTATATTGACTAACAAATAGTGATTTTTCTGATTATATCATTCCTTGTGCATTTATCAATTGCCATTCTAAAATAGACAAGTACTTCTCTTTCTCCATTTATTGATTTCCTTTTATTTGTTTTTATCAGCATGGGCTTGGGGGTTTCTTTTATATTCAGTGGGTTATAATACTTTACTATTATTCTTTTTTTTCCATTTTTTATTGTGGTAAAAAACACATAACATGAAATTTATCATCTTAACCATTTTAAAGTGTACAGTTCAGTGATATTAAGGACATTCATATTGCTGTGCAAATTGTCACCACCATACATCTCCAGAATTCTTTTCATCTTGCAAAATTGAAACTCTACACCAGTAAACAATAATTCCTCATTTTCCCTTACCCCCAGCCCCTGGCAACCACTTCTCTACTTTCTATCTCTATGATTTTGACTACACTAAGTGCTTCATTTAAGTGGAATCATACACTATTTGCCTTTTGTGATTGTCTTACTTCACTTACCATAATATCCTCGTTTCATCCATGTTGTAGCACATGTCAATAATTTCCTTCATTTTTAAGGCTGAATAATATTCCATTGCATGTACATACCATATTTGCTTATCCATTCATCTAGCAATGGGCACTTGGGTTGCTTCCACATTTTAGCTATTGCAAACAATACTTCTATAAACCATGAGTGTATAAATATCTCTACAAGACCCTGCTTTCAATTCTTTTGTGTATATACTAAGAAGTGAATATCTGGATCATATGGTAACTCTACATCTAATGTTTTTTGAGAAATCTCCATACTGTTTTCCACAATGGCTGTACATTCCCACCAACAGGGTTTTAATTAATCCACATCCTCACCAACACTTACTACTTTCTGGTTTTTTTAATAGGAGCCATTCCAATGAGTATGTGGTATCTTAATGTAGATTTAATTTGCATTTCTCTAATGATTAGTTATGTTGAGCATCTTTTCATGTGCCTATTTACCATTCATATAATTTCTTTTCAAAAAAATTAAAGTTCTTTGCCGATTTTTGAATTGGATGTTTGTTTTTCTCTTGTTGAGTTTTAGGAGTTTTCTATATATTCTAGGTATTAATCCCTTAACAGATATCTAATATGGAAATGTTTTCTCCCATTCTGTGGGTTACCTTTCACTGTTCATAGTATCTTTTGATGCAGAAAAGTTTTAATTTTCATAAACTTCAATCTGTCTGTTTTTGCTTTTGTTGCCTGTGCCTTGATGTCACATCCAAGAAATCACTGCCAAATCCAATGTCATCAAGCTTCTTCCCTATGTTTTCTTCCAATAGCTTTATACTTTTTATGTCTTAAGTCTAGGTCTTTAAATAATTTTGAGTTAATTTTTATATGGTATTAGGTGAGTGTCCAACTTCTTTCTTTTGCATGTTTATACCCAGTTTTCTTAGCACGATTTGTCAAAAAGACTATCCTTTCACCTATTGAATGACTTGAACCCCTTTGTGGATATATGTCAGTGATTATTTCTGGGTTTTCTATTCTATTACTTTGATCTATGTGTCTGTTTTTATGCCAGCACCATACTCTTTTGAAATCTATAAAATATAATGTTATGTTTGTTGGTATGTTTTGACAACAGGAAATGTGAGTCCTCCAGCTTTGTTCTTATTCAAAAGTGTTTTGGCTATTCAGGATCACTTGAGATTCCATATGAATTTTAGGATTTTTTCCTATTTCTGAGAAAAAAATGTCATTTGGGTTTTGATAGGAATTGCATTTAATCTGTAGATTATTTAGGGTATTATTGACATCATAACAATGTTAAGTTTTCTAATCAATAAACATGGAAGTTCTTTACATTTATGTCTTCTTTAACTTCTTTTAGCAATGTTTTGTAGTTTTCATTGTACAAAACTTTTACCTCTTTTGTTAAGATAATTCCTAATCACCTTTTTTTTTAACATCTTTATTGGAGTATAATTGCTTTACAATGGTGTGTTAGTTTCTGCTTTATAACAAAGTGAATCAGTTATACATATACATATGTTCCCATATCTCTTCCCTCTTGCATCTCCCTCCCTCCCACCCTCCCTATCCCACCGCTCTAGGTGGTCACAAAGCACCAAACTGATCTCCCTGTGCTATGCAGTTACTTCCCAGTAGCTATCTATTTTACGTTTAGTAGTGTATATATGTCCATGCCACTCTCTCACTTTGTCACAGCTTACCCTTCCCCCTCCCCATATCCTCAAGTCCATGCTCTAGTAGGTCTGTGTCTTTATTCCCATCTTACCCCTAGGTTCTTCATGGGCTTTTTTTTTTTTTCTTAGATTCCATATATATGTGTTAGCATACAGTATTCTGTTCTAGTCAGACAAGATACTTTATATTATATCTATCTTTAAAGTCTATTGAGACTTAATGTGTGGCCTAACATATCCTGAAAAGAATGTGTATTTGCACTTAAAAAGAATGTGTATTCTGTTGTTATTGGGTGGAGTGTTCTGTATATGTCTGTTTGATCTAGTTGATATAATGAGTTGTTGAAGTCCTCTATTTCCATGCTTATCTTCTAACTGGTTATTCTGTCCATTATTGAGAGTGGGATATTGATGTCTCCAACTATTACTGTAGAACTGTCTATTTCTCCCTTCAATTCTGACAAATTTTGCTTTATATATTTTGATGGTCTATTGTTAGGTTTGTAAATGTTTGTAATGCTTATATCATTTTACTGTATTGAAATCTTTACTAATATATAATGTTCTTCTTTGTCTGTTATAAACTTTTTTGATTTAAAGTCTATTTTTTCTGATATTATTATAGCCAATCCTGTTCTCTTTTGGTTACTATTTGGATGGAATATTTTCTTCCATCATTTCACGTTCAATCTATTTGTGTCTTTGGATAAAAGTAAGTCTCTTGCAGACAATGTTTTATTATATCATGTTTTTTTCCATTCTGCTAATTTCTGTCTTTTGATTAGAGGGTTTAATCCATTTACATTGAAAGTAATTGCTGATAAGGAAGGACTTCTGTCATAGTACTATTTGTTTTCTACATGCCATACAGCATTTTTCTGTTCATTTCCAGCATTACTGTCTTCTCTTGTGTTTAGTTGATTTTTTTTTTTTTGGTAGTGAAACATTTTAACTTCTTTCTCATTTCCTTTTGTGTGTATTCTATACCTATTTTCCATGTGGTTACTATGGAGATTACATCTTAAAGTTATAACACTCTAAGTTGAACTTATACCATCCTAACTTGAATAACATACAAAAACTGCTTGTTTACAGCTCCATTCCCCACCCCTTTCAATTGTTGATTTCATAAAATTACATCTTTATACATTGTGTCTGAAAACATAAGCTAATAAATTTTTATGCATTAGTCTCTTATATATGTAGAAAACAAAATGTGGAATTATAAATCCTTGTTACAATAATACTAGCTTTTATAATCACTCATGTATTTTCCTTTACTGTGATCTTTATTTCTGCATAAGGCTTCAAGTTATTGTCTAGTGTCCTTTGATTTCTTTCTTTTTTTAATTAATTAATTATTTTTTTTATTTTTGGCTCTATTGGGTTTTCGTTGCTGTGCACAGGCCTTCTCTGGTTGCGGCGAGTGGGGGTTACTCTTCCTTGCAGTGTGCGGGCTTCTCATTGCGGTGGCTTCTCTTGTTGTGGAGCACAGGCTCTAGGCAGGTGGGCTTCAGTAGCTGTGGCTCACGGGCTCTAGAATGCAGGTTCAGTAGTTGTGGTGCACAGGCTTAGGTGCTCCATGGCATGTGGGATCTTCCCGGACTAGGGCTTGAACCCACGTCCCCTGTGTTAGCAGGTGGATTCTTAACCACTGCATCGCCAGGGAAGCCCTGTGTCATTTGATTTCAACCTGCAAAACTACCTTTAGTATTTCTTGCAGGGCAGGTCTAGTGGTAACAAATGTCCCCAGCTTTTGTTTATCTAGGAAAGTCTTAATTTCTCCCTCACTTTTGAAGAACAATTTTGCCAGATATAGGATTCTTGATTGATAGTGTTTTTTCTTTTGGCACCTTAAATGTATCAGCCCACTGCCTTCTGTCCTCCAAAGTTTTGTTTTAAAATATTTATTTATTTATTTGGCTGCGCTGGGTCTTAGTTGAGGTATGTGGGATCTTCATTGCCCATGTGGGCTCTTTGTTGTGGCATGTGGGCTCTTAATTGTAGCATGTAAGATCTACTTCCCTGACCAGGGATTGAACACAGGCCCCCTGCATTGGGAGTGCAGAGTCTTAACCACTGGACCACCAGGGAAGTGGTGGTCCTGCAAAGTTTTTGCAGAGGAATTTGTTAATAACCTTGTTGAAGATCGCTTGTATGTCAAGAGTTGCTTCTTTCTTTCTGCATTCAAGATTATTTTTTTGTCTCTACTTTTGACAGTTTGGTTATAATATGTCTTGGTGTGGGTCCTGGGTTCATCTTACTTGGTGTTCACTGAGCTTCTTGGATTTATATTCATGTCTTTCATCAAACCTGGGAAATTTTTGACCATTATTTTTTCAAATATTCTCTCTACTCCTTTCTATTCTCCTTCTGGGACTCCCACAATGTATATGTTATTCTACATTATGAAGACACACTTGTCCCTTATTCTCTGTTCACTTTTGCTCCATAATTTTTCTTTTTGCTCTTCAGACTCAATAATTTCAATTGTCCTGTCTTTCAGTTCACTGATTCTTCTCCCTGTTCAAAAATGTCTTTGAATTCCTTTAATGAATTTTTATTTCAGTTATTATACTTTTAGCTTCAGAATTTCTTTTAGGTTTTCTATCTCTTTACTTATATTTCCATTTTGATTATACATCATTTTTTTGTTTGCTTACTTTCTGCACATATCCTTTTAGTTCTCTCTTGAGCATTTTTGAAACAGTTATTTTAAAGTCTTCATCTTGTAGACCCGTCATCAGGTCTTTTTCAGGAACAGTTTCTGTTGATTTTTTTCTCTTTTGAATGGTCCATACATTTCTGTTTCTTTGTATGCCTTGTTTTGTTGTTGTTTTGAAAACTAGACATTTGAATCTAACAGTATAGTAACTCTGGAAATCAGATTCTCCTTCCTCAGCGTTTGCCATTTTGTTTTGTTTTCTATTGCTGTAGACTATCTCTGTGCCATGGATCAGCTGAAGTACAAACTTAAGATCTTTTCAGTCATTTTTGATCCTGCTCCTTTCCCTGGGTATGAACAATGACTTTCTAATTTCTCTTGAATATGCAGTTGCTTTTTAATGCCCTAGTCTTAAATGTCTCATTTTCAAAAGGGAGAAAAAGAAAAAAGTGAGGGGGGGGGTGGTAAAAAGGTACTGGCCCTTTAAACCCTCTGGGAGTCACTCAGAGGAGGAGGGTCTTGCAACAAAGAGAAGTGCAATAACAATGGCTTCCCTCCTCTGTATCTGCACCTCCATGTTCAGAAGCTGCAATCAATGACCATAACACAAATCCCTAATATTTCATAACAGGATCCTTATTGCCCACCTTGGATCCCACAAGCTGTGTGCAAGCTGCTCCAGGAATACATACACAGCTGCCTGATGTAGGGCATGGGGGAGGGAGATGGGTAGCCACTGCTAGGCTAAGAACTGAAATTGACTGAAATTAATGGCAGTTTACCCTTTAAACATTCCCCTGGAATTTGGAAGCCTTCAATGGATGCCAACGTTCAAAAATACTTACATCAAACAGTTTCTACCAGTGTAATTGCTGTTTGAGCGGGAAGACTGATTCTTGGTGCTTTATACTCTGCCATCTTCCCAGAACCCTCCCCCTCATTTATTTTGATGATTAGATTGTTGTGGCCCTTCACGCTTGCTCCTGTGTATTTGTTACAAGCCCCATAATTTTTTAGGCACTTCACTTTCTGGCAGAATAAGACATTCAGGCCTATCTCATACTTTCCCTATACTAGCTCTGGAATCTCTGTTTCAGGAATCTCATTTCTCTAAGAAACTTTATCTTTTTAGTATAGAATGGTATTTAGGAACCAAAATATGGGTGCTAGGTGTGGTAACTGCTTTGGAGAGAAATTGATACTAGGATCTTTCAACATATGTATAGATGATACAGATATAGATATATAGATATAGATCTCCATAATAACACACATCTACATCCATCTCTCCCTCCCTCCCTCTCTCTCTCTCTCCAACCATGAGTTCACACTGATTCCTCCAATTCAAGTTGAACATCACAGCAAATCTTTTCGTTTTCTCCCTCCCCATATTTGCAACTCCCTTCCTCCTGACAGTGAGAAAGCTGGATCTTGATGTTCTCAATATTTTTAGCTCTTTGTTCCATTCCCCTGTATATTATCAATCTCCTGATCCTCCAGCTGCCTCTTTGGCCCCAGTCCCTCAGGCTTCACTCCCCCTGGCCATCTCAAGGAGAGGAAATGAAGGAGAACAAATAAGTATTTTTTAACTGAAGAAAAGAACAAAAAAGGGAAAAGAAAGAGAAAAGTAGAGAAAAGGAAAAGGAAGAGGAGCTTTTTAACCTGTCTCCACAGTCACACAGTAAACTGTGAAGGGCAGAGAGCAGGATCCTGTGCAGAATGAGGAAAAACTGAACAGAGATAGTTAACATTTTTTACCATTAAACAAAGCTCTGGGCTCCTTTTCCTCAACACAATCATTCTTCTATAATGTACTGGGAGAGACTAGCTGGTGTTTGTCCTTGTTTCAAAAGCCAGAGATGTCTATTCTGCATGCAAAAGAACCTCCTAATAAAAGTCTCTCCTTATCAGTATAATGTTCAACCTAACCTGGCTGTATCTGACCGCTAGGCCAATAGGTGCAGAGGCCACTGACCCTGGAGCTAAGTGGACTATGGAAACTGTCATGTGTAAAGGGACAAAAGTCCCTGATCAAAGGCAGGTGTGCAGGGAAAGTTGGTCTTCTCTGGCATGCTCTTGGCAGGGCACTCCGACAGGTCTGGCAAAGATGGGAAGAGAGTTAGAGGTCAGGGCTGGGGCACAGTTTAGAGCTCCATGGCAGGGTTGATTTCAGACAAAATTGTGAAACAGGCAGGATCTGTCCCAGGATGGAACATCTGTTCCCTCTGGCAATTGACTTCTCCCAGGCCACACAGCGGGATACTATGGAGGGCAAAGGAAGGCTGGGGAATTCTAAGAGCCTGGTATAAAGTGGGCCAGGACACCAGGGTGTCAAGGAGTCTTCATTTTAAAATGAAAGAAAGATCTCAGGTAGAGGAATCTGCTCCCAGAAGTGGAGTTAATTTCCAGATTTGTATTTGGAAATCACCTGCCCAGTGCTAAGCAGGAATGTAGTGGTGATAGAAGGAGCATTAAGTAAACATGAGAAATGATCACAGCTGCAAAGACTGGGACAAGAGGAGAACCTGGTCCTGGTTCTCCTTGACTGGGGACACCACTATATCTAGTGTGATTTGGTCATTTGCTTCTACACATTTACTTCTATTCAGTAAGACTTTCAGTTGTTTAGTGACTTAGGCGAGTTACTTCACTCTCACCACCTTTTGTTTCCCACCTAGAAAATGAGAATAATGATACCTACTTCATAGGGTTATTATGAGAACTAAATTAGCAATTAAATAAATCACTGGTACAGTACCCAGCACATTATTCTCCTTCTTATTTTTATTTATGTCATGACCAATATCTTCCCCTTCAATTCCCATGTGCACAGTCTTGTGACCCCAGCTCCTGAGTCACACCACATCAGGGAGCCCTGCAAGCATGCTCACCATTAGATCCTAGACAATGCATCATAAAGAATATAGCAAGCAGATGCTGCAAAATTTTTTTCACCTTATGCTTGTTACCTATGCACGCTTTTTATTCACCTGTCCATTCTTGAGGACAGATACTGGGTATTATCATATGCAATCTGTAGAATAAAATGGGTATGAAATTGGAGTCAGAGACTCCTCGTTTTGAATCATAGGCCACTTAGAAGATACATGATGCTGGACAAGTTACCTACCTATTCCTAGCACGTTTTCTCTTTAATAATAGGAATATGAGACCTTCTTGGGTCATTTCGAAGATTACTTATAGTGCTATTAAAGTGCTAGTCCTGCCTGACATGTAAGAGTCACCAATAGATGGGCAATGCTTTCATTATTATGGAACACACAGCACAGACTGAGTACTAACAACATATTCAGTGAATTAATGAAGTGACCCCACATAATATCTTCATGGCACCTTCCATTGCTAAGACCCTTCAGCAAAACACACTCTGCAAGACCATCTAGTACAATGATCTCATTTTATAGAGAGAAAAACTGAAGCCCAGCCAGAGAACATAACTGGTAGGGTGCCCAGCAGACAAAGCCAGAACCCAGGATTTTGGACTCAATATCCTGAGCTATCCCCACCATCCTGTGACATGCTTTCTTGAAAGGTGTCATTCATAATGTCTTCTAAGTCATTTAGGGATTTCACTTCCCATGCTCTTTCATCAAGAGAAGCTAAGTCCTGAGATCTTCAGGTGGGCCCATGAGGAGTGACTGGTTAAACTGAGCAGAGTCTAGTGCTCCTGGGGCAAAAGAAACAGATTGCAGATTCCTCTACTGCCCTGACAGCAAATGCCATTGTTTGATGTCCCTGCTCTGTGTGGGAAGAGGATAGCAAAGTCCACCTGGTTTCTTAGCTGTTTCAAAGTAAACCTTTGATCTATACAGATTTGTAGACAATTGGTGTCAACTCTTGGTTTCTACAATTAAATTATCCTACCCTTTTAGTTGTCCTAAATGTTCCACAGATAGGTCTTTTACATAAATATATGCAACTTGTCTATATGTGCAACAAGACTTATTAGCCCCTCAGGGTAGAATCTGCCTGAAAATAGATTAAGTAGCCTCTATCCCCACCCCTCCACCCCAGGGGAAAGTGGTGTGAGGTTGCAGAAGAATCAGTGGACTGGAGCTATGAATACACAAAAATTATACACCAAGGGGTGTGTTTGTGTGTGTGTGTGTGTGTGTGTGTGTGTGTGTGTGTGTGTTATGATGGTGAGAGTCCCATGATTTTATTAATACTCAAAGGGGTCCATTAGTACCCCAAACGTGTTGAAATTCTAAACATTTATTATCTGCTCTGGTCTTTTTTCCAAGTCTTAGAATTGGGAGAAAGTAGAGGTAGAGTGCTTGATAGCTTTTCCCCAGACAGGGAGAAGTCCCTGTTGGACCAGGATCTTCAGGCTCCTGCCTCAAGTCTAATCCACTCAAGACTGCAAGGGTGGCTCTCCTGGTAGGGGAAACTGGTGGCAGAGACTCAAGCCCATCAGAGGCAACAGTCTCTGAGGCTTCAGGCAACAGAGCCTGAGGACTATGTAGCAGGTGAAACTCTAGAAGAGAGTCTTCCTAGAAGCCCCAGGTTGAAGGATAAGCATGCCTGTGGCTTCCTAGGGGTATCCTGTAGGGAGACAGCCTAGGACGAGATGTGAAAATACCTTTCCCAAGAAGGACAAAAGGACCTGGAGCAGTCTGGTGCAAGAGACTGCTGAACGTGGAATCAGATTTGTGTAGGAAAGGGAAAACAAGGATTAAGTAAAAGGAAGGTTTAGACCAAAGTGGACAAGGGAATAAAACCAAAAAACCCAAGAAAGCAAGCTACTATGTTTTTGAATAATGCACAAAACAACAGAAGACGGAGCTCTGTAAAGTTAGAAAATCTTTCCTGAGAATAGCCTTAGTCTAAAAGTTCAGGAAAGCAAATTTCACATAAAATTCAGTAACCAAAAGTACTGCGGTCAAATACTATACAAAGTTATTACAGAAAATTAAATAAGAAGAAAAATAACATATCTACAGACAATGAAAGCATGCCAGAAAGACATAGCCTCAAAATATCTAAAATCTATAACCTACACAAAAGTATGGCGAGAGCTAGAAACAGTAGAGATGTGGGTAAATATTATAAGATTTTTTTTCATTTTAAAATTTCTTTAAAAGGTAATTGACAGCTTGATGTAAAAATAATAAAAATATACTGTGGAGTTTCTAACATATGTAGAAGTAAAATGTATGATAGTAAGAGCACAAAAGATAAAACAGGGAAGTCAGTGGGGTAGTACAGCCAGCTTGTGATGGCTTGCAAAGGCTGATTGTGTGTATCTCTACTCAACTCTGAATTCATTGACATCACTTTGGTAGCTTGAAATCATCCATGGCGAGAGTACATACTTCATGAAACTGGCAAATGACACAAATCAAGGCTTTTTTTACCTTGAAGATCTGGTTGTTAAAAGTTTATCTGCACATCACTGGGGAAAGTGGAGCTGTACAGGATCTTATGTTAGACACAAAGTGATATAATGTTATTTGATGCTGGTATTAAGCTAAAGATGTATATTACAAACCTTGGAGAAGTTATTAAAAATAAAAGAATAGCTAATAAACAAACAGAGAAGATAAAATGAAATACTAAAAATTATTCAATTAATCCAACAGAAGGCAGAAAAGAGGAAATAAGGAACAAGGAACAGATGAGACAGATAGAAAACAAATATCAAAAATTACATTATATGTAAATGAACTAAACACATCATTTAAAAGGGAAGAGAATGTCACACTGAATAAAAAAAAAAACTATGTGCTCTTTATAAGAAACCCTCCTTAATAGAAAGAAACAGATGAATTAAAAGTAAAAGAATGTAGAACAATAAACCAAGCACAAACTATCATGAGAAAGGTGGAATGGTCATATTAATATCCAATGAAACAGACTTAAAAAGAAAAAGTATTATAGGGACAACTAGGGACATTTCATGATGGTAAGGGAGTCAATTCATCAAGAAAGCCTAATCTCCTAAATATGTATGTAACAAAGCCTCCAAATATATAAAGCAAAATCTATTTAAACTGGAGGGAGAAATGAGCAAATCCATACTTAGAGTTCAAGAGTTCAATCCTCTTCTCTCAGTAATTAATACAAAAAGTAGATAGAAAATGAGTCAAGGCAGAGGATTTGAACAATAACTTTAGCCAACTTGACCTACTGCTACTTATAGTACTACACTACATATTACAGAACTACACCAAACAATTAAGAATACTTATTTTTTTTAAGTATACATGGAACATCCACCAAGATTGGTCATATGCTGGCCAAAAAAAAAAAAAAAATTCAATAAATTTAGCAGGATTGAAGTTATATAGAATATGTATCTTCTGACCACAAAGGAATTAGATTAGAAATAAATTACAAAAGTATATCTGGAAAATTGCCAAATATTTGGAAATTTAAAAGAATTTTAAAACAATCAACAGATCAAAGAAGAAATCTTTGAAAAACTAGAAAAAAAATGTACCTCAATGATAATGAAAATAAACATATCAAAATTTGTGGGATTCAGCTAAAGCAGTGCTTAGAGGAAAATTTATCATTTTAAATGTCTATATTAGAAAAATAAAATGGGCTAAATATTGATATAAGCTTGCACCTTAAGAATCTAAGAAAAAACGAAAAATAAGTAGAAAGGAAGTAAGGCTAAGAACAGAAAGTGAGATTAAAAAATAATAGTGGGACTTCCCTGGTGGCGCAGTGGTTAAGACTCCATCTGCCAGTGCAGGGTACACGGGTTCGATCCCTGGCCCAGGAAGATCCCACATGACGTGGAGCAACTAAGCCCGTGTGCCACAACTACTGAGCCTGCGCTCTAGAGCCGGGGAGTCACAACTACTGAAGCCCCAAGCCTAGAGCCCGCGCTCTGCAACAAGAGAAGCCACCTCATTGAGAAGCCCACACACCGCAACGAAGAGTAGCCCCTGCTCGCCTCAGCTAGAGAAAGCCTGAGTGCAGCAACAGAGACCCAACATAGCCAAAAATAAATAAATTAAATAAATAAAAATTAAAAAAAAATAATATGAAAATTTATAAAACTAAAAATTCATTCTTTGAAAAGTTCAAGAAAATTGATAAAGCTACAGCTACACAGGTCAAGAAGAAAGAAGAAAATACAAATTACCAGTATGAAAAATAGAAGAAGAGATATCACTACACAACCTATAAATATTAAAATAATAATAAGGAAATATTTTGAGCAATTTTATGGCAAAAATAGACAATTTAGATCAAACAAATTCCTTGAAACACAAATTTTGCCGCTCTAGATTTTCACTGGTTCTTTTTGAAACCTTACACTTTTTACTTTGTTATGTTCATGTATGTATGTATGTATGTATTTTTGGCCACATGGCTTGTGGGATCTTAGTTCCCCAACCAGGGATGGAACCCGGGCCCTTGGCAGTGAAAGCTCCCAGTCCTAACTATTGGACTGCCAGGGAATTCTCTTCATGTTTTCATTTAAATCCTTGTGCCTGTTTATAACAACTGTTTAAAGTTAATTGTCTGAATACCATCATCTCTGTGGTTTCTAGGTGAGTTTCTACTGGTTGATTTTTCTGATGACTCTGGGTCACATTTTGTGCTTCTTTGCACATCTGGTAATCTTTGTATCTGATGCTGGATATTATGCATGCCACACCGTTGAATATTTAGATTTTGTTGTATTCCTTTAGTGAGCATTGAGGTTTATTTTAGAGGGCAGTCAGGTGACTTGCAGATCTGCTTGATCTCACCAAGGCTAGTGTCACTCTCAGTAAGGGCAGTTATGGAGCAGACCTTAGTCTACAGCTATTTCAGCCCCAGCTGCCTTCAGAGAAAAGCTTAGGTGTTCAGTGAGGTCTCTTCACACTGGTTGGTAGGAACGTGATTGACTCCTGGCCCCATGGGAGCCCTGGGCATTGTTCAGCTTATGGGCCTCTCACAGTCATTCTTTACCTAGCCTGACGGACTTCAGTTTCATTCTATACACAAGCAGATTAGTATTTTGCCAAACATTTCAAGGAGACTCCTGTACAGATCTCTCTGTATACAAATTCCAGTCACTCTGGCTTCCCCAAACTCCTATCTCTGTTTCCTCAACTCAGTGTGATGGGCTCTCTTGGGTTCCTGCTCCCTTTGCCATGATCTGGAAATTTCCTCTAAGGAAAAAGTAAGGTCATCACTCTGCACACCTCTTTTCTTTTCCTTCTTTCAAGGATCATAGTTCTGCACTGTTATAGCCCAATGTTTGAGAACATTTGTTTCATGTATTTTTTCCAGTTTTTTTAGTTGTTTATGGAAGGACCGCAAATCCTGTACTGGTTACTCATTCACAGGCAGAAGCAGAAGTCCACACACCAAACTGGCACTTCACAATATATAACTTGGGTTCCCATGCAGCATTTATTGAGGCACTACCATAGGCTGGAATCATGGTAATAATAGATAAGGCAAAATCTCTGATAAGAAACTGACTTAAATGAGTGTAAATCACACTTCTAGGAAATTTACTGCAAAAAGGTAGTAGGATGAGATTTTTGCTGTAATTTTCATATTTTTCAATTAATCTGATCAGGAGTTTGATTCCGCTTGACATTATGGATTTTAAATGCTCAAATATATTTTCAAAATGCAGAAACTCATTCCTTATCCTTTATTTTCATTATGTAAGTCCTTGATACTGCACACACTAATGCTTTTTTGGCACACTCAGACTCCCTTCAGACAGATTTATTGCTTAAATTCTATTTGAGTTGACTCTTGGGTAAAACCATCAAACAATAGGGAGGGAAGTTGAGCTAGTCTGGTAGAGGTCTAAAAAAAGATATAATTTAATACATACTAAATTCAGAAGCACAATTCTAGTATAAACAAACCATTTTCTACCCCTGCCCCTGCCAAAATCTGAGAACATTTCATGAAGTTTTCTGAAAGACACAATAATTTTTATTCATTTTATTTTTTGCATCAGTTACAGGACACACTTATAAAGATTAACTGATATTAACACAGACCCACCATGCAGACAAGTTAGAATGTGGCCCCACTGGATTTGCAGGCTCTGAGCATCTCTGCGGTTGCCCACTTTGATCAATTTTTAATTTCCATGGAATGTGCAGGCATCCAGAAGTTCTGTGAGAGGTAACATAAGAGAAAGACCGTCAGGTACTGCCTATGCTTATTAAGTACGATGCTGTTCCTATTTTCTAAAAGTAAATGGTAGGTAATGAAGATTTTTTTAAAAAATCTCTCTCTCTCCTCTAACTGATGTCAGTGCTATCCTTAAACATCTACACTTTCCTCTCCTCCTATTCTCCACGTCTCTAACACATGATATAATTTAACAAAAATTCAGGCACACTCCCAATAATTTGATTATTCCAGCTCTAATTTTATTTCTCCAACTTATTTTTTTTGAGGCAGCTATGCCATGTCTATAGTACATAGAAATAGAGAGAAATGACTTACTTAGTGCCACTTCTACATACGTATATATGTAGAGGTGGCCTGCTCAGGCTAACAACACTTGTTTATTTTAATATTAATTATACATTTTATTTAAAATCTTTGAAAATTGGTCCACTCTGAGTGGTATGTATGTGTCATTTCCAACCTCCTCCCTACACTGAAGTGCTCCCACACACAGACATTTTCATTCTATTAGCCAAAAAATGGAAATATACATGTAAACAAGTTCAATTTCCAAATGATCTTCAGTTCTGTTGCACTCTCTGGCTCCTTTAAATGATTTGGCCTTTTCAGTTAGTGTCTTATACTGTGGCCTAATTGACTGCCTCCCTGGTAAGCCTGAATCCTCTTGCAGGGCCAGGAGCAAGCCTTCCTAATCTTTGTGTCTTATTCGTACTGGCCCAGGCTTGGCACACCGTCGTCCTTAAGACAAACATGTTTACTTTGACCCCCACGTTATTGCTCCTTGGTGTTTATTCTACTCACCAGAGTGTAAGCACTGTCTCATGTTAGCAACAGCATGAAGATACTCTGGCCCTAAGTATTTTTGATAAGTTGTTCTGTCCTGAAGGTTAGCCAAACATTCTGTATCATCACTGAAGAGCAGATCCTTGCTTGAGGATTTGAACAGCTGGAACATCATGTATTCAAACCCATTTCTTCCAAAGAGCTCCTGGGTTAGACAGACAGACAGCGAATGACCAGCAGCACCGGGCAGCACGGAGCTGTGTGCTCTGCTTCAGAATCCCCGAGTCTGCTGGACTGCTCAGCGCCAGGCCCTAGGAGACCTGGGACACAGAGACAGCTTAGGAGGTACCGTAGTAAAATGGCACAAAGCATGGCCTCTGGGTTCAAATCCAGGCCCTAGCTTTTCCTGTCGAGTGACATTAAGAAAATTCTTGACGGAGCTCAGTGAACCTCAGTTTACTCATTTGTATATGGAGGTAATTACGCTAAATACTGAGATGATGTATGTAAAGCAACTGCTAAATAGAAAGAGCTCCAAGTTCACAGCTGTATCACTATCCCAACCAATCACTGCCAGATGTTTTCAACTCTCTGGGTCAACCTTCCATGTCCTCCTGTGGCCGGAGCCCTTACTACCTTGCCTCTTCTGTTCTCTGGACCTGCCCCAGGCACTGACCCTGCCCCTCCCCCGCTTCCTGCCCCTCCCCCCTTCCTTTGTCCACTTTTTTTGTAGCCCAGGTGACAGCTCACTCTGTGTGGGACCCATCCCTTCAAAAGTCCATGACCAAGAGCCTCTCTATTTCCACCTGTCCCTGGGTCATCACCTTTTAACTGGGATGTGTGGACAGAATGTGCTAAGATATGTATTACTCATTTGGGGCTCCTCCAGGAATGGGGTGTGCTAGGGCAAAAGGCAGACAAGGCTCTGGGTTTCCTTAAGATCATCTGATTCAGACAGCCACTACTTCATAGGGTCATCCCTTGTTGGCTGCCTGTAGAGGTCATGAGTTGTCTGAATGTTGGCTCTTCGACTTTCACGAAGCCAAAACAGTCTCAGCCTACCCAGGTCCAGGAAACACACTGGGATCCTCCCTAGGTCACACAGAGTAACCTCCGTTCTGCCTTTTCCACATGTAGCCCAGCCTACTGTGAAGGGCACTGGGCCAACCCCCTTATTTCTGTGACAGAACAAGCCCAAGAGGTACCACGACTCTGCTTAGAGAGTCAAGTGAGTCTCAGGGAGACGCTTGAGATACCCACGCGTCTGGGACTCTTCCAGTCCACTGTGATATCCTAGACAGCCCCAGAGCAAGAAGTGAGCGCAGCCGCCAGCCTTCCGCTTTCATCAGAGTCAGGGCCCACTGCCGAGGGAGAAAGGGCATGCGACTGGGATGTGCCTGTGCAGCTCTGCAAGTAATCTAAGCATTCGTTTGGTGGATGAGGACCGAATTCCCACACCTGTTGGTTGAAGAGCATTCTGCGGACAAAATCCGCCTTATCTTTCCTTGAGACCACAGCATGACTTGGGGCTATGGCCAGGTGGCAGCTCTGAGCCTCGGTCACAGGCTTCCTGGTGCCATCGAGGCACAGCAGCTGGAAGTCCTCCTGCTTCAGATCCTTCGCCCAGGCTTCAGGGTTCTTTCCTGGGGAGAGAGAGGAGGTGGATGGGCTACAGCTGACAGCTTTGGTCAAGGCACCCTCAATGGGGGGTGTGACCAACCACCAGTGCCTGGGAGAATCACAGAGGCGCAAAAAAAAACAATAAAGCCTTTACAATAAAGCAGAAGAGAAACATTCATAAACTCATAGATTCTCTTAAAGGCAAAGATTTCTTCAACAGACCTGAAAAGCACTAGGCAGAAAGGAGAAGACTGATGGATTAAACCATACTAAAATGAAGAATGTTTATCAAAAGACATCATCAAGAAAGTGAAAGGCAAGCCTTTTCAGAGAGGGAAAAGATATTTGCAATACACACAGCTGACAAAAACTTGTATCCTGAACGCCTAAAAATCAAGACAGCCAGATGTGCTCATATGGACTGTGGCAGCTGTGTGTTTGTCAGTTGAGTTCAAGACCAATGTGTTAACCAACCCTGTCAAGTCTGCCCAGACATGAAGAATTTTTTCATTCCCTAAATAAAAAAGGTTAGGACCAAAGTCACCAGAGTCTGATGGGGTTAATAAACTTCCCCCTTGCCCATCTGGGGAGTGTTTTCCCAGGAAGGACTCTGAGTTTTCCGAGAGAGGAAAGGACAGCGTAGACGCCTACCGTCAGTGTTCTGCAGGACCGTGGGATACTTCACAAAGGCCACGTCTCCCTTCTCAACCAGACACCTGCACAGAGAGGGTCAGATCAGCAAGGAGGACTCACAGCAGTGGGAGGGAGAGGCTCCAAGAGGGAACCACTGGGAGCTCCCAGCCCTACCCCGGGCCACTTACACCACACACGCTCCTGTGATGCCTGCTGTCCCTGGGGACTCAAGGGGAAATGCCGTGGAAAAAAGAAGTCTGCTTATTTAGATTCTATTGTAGATACCTATTGTTTGGTTTCTTGTTTTAAACACTGATTGGTTTCTCCACAAGAGCTGCTTGTGTTCTCCTATTAATAGTGATATCCAAGGATAATTCTCTGGTTGGATCAAAACACACATCAGAGATTAAAATCAGCGTGGAAGACGTGATTCTGAAGGAGTCCTATCACATCCATATGTCTACTCAGCCTTAACAAAAGTTAACGTGCATCATGAGATATTTTTCATGCTTAATCCCCTGAAAAATATTTCTGTGTGTTTAAGGTGCATTCTTTTTTTTTTTTTTTTTTTTTTTTGTGATACGCGGGCCTCTCACTGTTGTGGCCTCTCCCGTTGCAGAGCACAGGCTCCGGACGCGCAGGCTCAGCGGCCATGGCTCACGGGCCCAGCCACTCCGCGGCATGTGGGATCTTCCCAGACCGGGGCACGAACCCGTGTCCCCTGCATCGGCAGGCAGACTCTCAACCACTGCGCCACCAGGGAAGCCCTAAGGTGCATTCTTTGTGAGAAATGCTGAGCGCATTAAAAATCAGTTTTGTGACATTCAATCAGTTGGAATTGATCCAGTTCCCTCTCTCTCCTAATCTTCGGGTCCCTCTATCATTAGCTAGGCTCAGCTACTCCGTTCAATTCTCCATCTTGCTCTATTTCCTTGCTTCAACACCACGCCCTCCACCCTGGCCAGTACAATCTCAGTCCTGAAGGAGCCTGATCGTCTGCCTCAGGTGTGTCTGCACCTCGGCAGTGAGGTAAACCAGAGCTTCCCGATCGTTGACTTCACCTGGGCATTCCTGTTGTCCCTTCTCTGCTCTAGATCTGTGATTCTCCAAGTGTGGGCTGGACCAGCAGCATCAGCACCAGTGGGAACTAGTTAGAAATGCACGTTCTCGGGCCCCACCCCAGACCTACTGGCTCAGGAATTCTGGGGGTGGGGTCCAGCCATCGGTGTTTTAACAAGCTCTCTGGGAGATTCTGATTTGTGCTCAAGTGTGAAACAGTGCCCCCCCCACCCCCGCTCTATAGAGCTTGAGACAGCACCTCCTCAACTCTATAGAGCATGGACTCCAAAACGTTCTCCCACTTCCTGTAAACCTCTGTCTCTCCACACACCCCTACCCAACACTCACACTCTGACATGTGCTTTGGCTTCCCGGAGGAAACACAGAAATCATCACTTGGGCTTCCTTTCAGCATCCTTCTGCCAAATCTGGCAGCCCAAGGCTCCAGCACGCTCCTGCCCTCCAGGGACAAAGGAGGAAGGAAGGTCTCTCTCCAGCAAAAGTCTCCTCCCTGGGTGGTCTGCACCTCACCCACGCTCAGGCACTTTCCACTGTAGTCATCCTCTTTCTCTTCTATAATCCTCTTCACTCTTCTCATCAGCTTCCACACTCCTTGTAAAAACAAACAATAAGCCCTGCCTTGACCCCACACTGCCCTTAGCAATGGGCCTCTCTCCAGGGCTCATCCAAACAGCTGAAAGGATCATCGCACTTGCCATCAGCACCCCTGCACATGACTCTCTGACCCTTGCCAGTCATCTTAGGGGACTGACTCAGCATTGAATCTCCTCCGGCCCAGGTCACCAGATCCAGGAGCTAGGTTCACGGTCCTCATTTTATTGGATCTCTCAAGTTCATCCTTGCCCCAGTGATCTGAAATGTCATCTTTGTTTTAGATTAAATATAGTATGTCCATGTACCTGTCTTGGAAACTTTTTCTCTTCCACTGATTTATTTGTCATTTTTCACATAAACCAGCCTGTATTGATCACAGCATTACCGTATTAAGTAGTATTATAATATGATTTTTATATCTAAGAAAACAAAATTCCCTTTGTATAATTTTATTTTTAAATTCTTGGCTTTTGTTCGGTCTACCTAGCTTTACTACTTTGTTGAGTACTGACCGCCCCCCCCCCCCCCCACAACATCTGCTTTAATCCATCTGGTCACAGCGGAGGCAGCTGGAACTTCACAATGCAACTTCACGGCATGAGTTATGTGAGCGGGAAACTTTCACCTGAACTGGGCTGACAATCCTATGTCCTGGGACCTGGGACTAATACGTTATGGTCTGTGTTTGCTTCTTTATAACTGAAGACCTGTAACAATGCTGGGGCTGCTGGTCACAGACATTTCCTCTGTGTAGACTGAGAAACAGAAAACCACCCTGCGGGGAAAGAGAAATGAGGCAGATGTGCAGAGAGAGAGAGAGAGAGAGAGAGAGAGAGAGAGAGAGAGGAGAAGCAGAGTGCTAAAAATTCATTTGTCATTTATCTGGAATTCTAATTTAACTGGATGACCTGAATTTTACCTGGCAACCCTCGCCTTAAAGTATCTTGGCTACTCCTGAGGCTCAGGTCTCAGCCCTTACAAGGAGGAAGCTCCCACAGCACCTGTTAAAATATGCCCTTGCCTTAAGATGGTTCATATGGGTGTTTTCGCTTGCAACCAAAGTCCTTATTCACTTTATTAAAGAAAAAAGATGTGAACCAAGATCAGCAGATAAAATGTATAGTATTCTAGAGAGTGAAAAGTGCTAAAGAAAACATAAAGCAAGAAAGGCGGATATGAAATATTGGCAAGGGTATGTGTGTAAAATCAGAGAGTGGCCAGGAAAGACTTCCCTGAGAAAGCTTAAAGGAAATGAGGGAGCTAGCCATGATGCTATGAGAAGAAGGAGCACTGCAGGTGGGGGTAAGAGCAAGTGCAAAGGCCCTGAGGCAGGAGTGTGCCTGATATCTTCAAGAAACAGCTGTGATGCCAAGATCACAGATGGAGCAGAGACAGCAAGAGGAAAGATGGAGGAGATGAGGTCACACAGAGCCTTCCCAGATCTCAAAGGGGCCACACAGGTCAAAGAAGGACCCTGACTTTTACTCTGAGTAATATGGAAAATTACTGAGGGGCTTTAAGCAGAGAAATGCTTTAAACAGAATCACTCTCGTTGCTATGTTGAGACAACACAGCAACGAGAGTGGGGGAGGAGGATAGGACAGATGCAAGGAGATCTGTTGGGGGTTATAATCCAGGGAGAGATGATGGTGGTTTAGATCAAGGTGGTATCACTGGAGATGGGCGATGAGGACAATTCTCGTTACCCTTTGCAGGCAGAGCTAACATGATTTGATGATGACCCAGACATGGGGTTTGAGAGAGAGAGAGTAGACAGGGTTATCACACACCAAGGCTTTGACTTTTTCCTAAAGGAAAAACGGAGTTACCTTTAACTGAGATGGCGAAGACCTCAGGAGGTACTGGTTTGGGTGGGAGTGTGTAAATTCCAAAAGGTCAGCTTGGGACATTTAAACTTGACCTGGTGATTAGAAACCAAGTGGACATGCCCAGGAGGCAGTTGGATATACACGTTTGGAGTTTCATCTGGAGTTTTGAAGAGATGTCTGAACAGGAACATAAATTTGGGAATTGTCAGCATATAGATAGATTGAGACTAGATAAAACCACCACGGTCTGAGCATGAAGAGAGAAGACCAATGCTGGAGCCCTGGGGCACGCCAACTTGTACAGGTTGGGGAATGAGGTAGAGCCAGCAAAGAGGCCAAGATGCAGTAACAGGAGAGGGAGGAGGGAATCCAAGAAAGTGTGGGGTCCTGAAGCCAGGGAAGAAAATGTATGCAAGTGGGGGAAGAGATCAGTGGTGTCAGTGATCTGGGCTTTGGATTTATTTAGCAACACAGAGGTCCCTGGCAATTTAAAAGTGCAGTTTCAGCTGCGTGGTGGGTGGTGGTATACGGGGGAGGGGGTTGGGAGGCGGGGAGTGGGGAGGTATGGTGGGAGTAGTCTTCTCACGTGCCAAGAGTAAGGAGGAATGTTTTCTGTAGATAATTTAAATGCAATAATAAAACCAACTCCGCTGGTTGGGGTGGGGGAGGTGAACAGATTCTTAAACTAGGGTTTGGGGAGATTGAAAGGAGAGAAAGTGAACGGAGCAAGGACATTAAAATATCCTCCTTCAAGGAATTTTGTTGTAAAGAGGAGAGAAATGGAAAGCTGCTGCAGAGGAAAGTGAGGTCAAGAGAGGTTTTACTTATTTCTTTATGTTTAAGGTGAGAAAACAGCAGCATGTTTGTATGCTGATGGAAATGATCCTGTAGAGAATAAGATGCGAAAACACAGGAGAAAAGAGGGGGAGGAGCGCTGGGGCAACGCCCTTGAGCGGGCTGCCTGCCGGAGACAATCGCTGCAGATGCAGGGCTGGGCTCGGCGAGGAGATGGCCCGCTCCTCCCCAGTAAAAGGAGGGAGGGCAGCGTCCAGGGGCACACACATGCCAGCACTCAGCAGATGTGGCAGTGGGACGTTGTGGAGTTTCTCTTTTGATTGTTTCAATTTTCTCAGGTGAAATAGGAAACAAAGGTGTGACAGATGGAGGAAGAAGTGTTGGAGGATTGAGGAGAGGAAAGAGTATGGAATGGTCTTGTAGGAGCGTGGGGTAGTAACGGACTAGAGACTTCTGGCTCATCTGAGCTGGGTTCGCATTACTTTAAAGGGAGGCCAGTCAGCCTGGAGGCGCTGGCACTGAAGTAGAATGTTGCACCCAACCCAGGTCGAGGTTCAGCCAGGAGAGATGACCGGCATTTGAGCCTGTGCCCAGGGGAATAATTATCACGGTTGGCTGTGGAATGTATGCTGCATCCGGAGGGGGAAAAGGACATGAGGGTGGGTGTGAACAGGATCAACGGACCTCAGGTCAGTAGGAATGGTGGAGCCAGGAAGCTAGAAGGCGTGCAAAGGCAGGCAGGTGGTGGTGGGCAGGATGAGATGTCTAGAGCTAAGATTGTTCTTCGTGTGCTCATCTGCACTTTGGAACTTCCGCGGTTCTGGATAGAACTCCGAGGACAGAATTCTAGGTCTCTGTGATTCTACTGTAATCATACCAAAATGGGACCGTGGACCCTAATACCAACGTACTTCCCAGTGTAAAGAGAAGTTCAACTATTTTAGCCTAGGTTTAATGTTCAGCATATATTTTTGTAGTGGGATCTGTGAAAATATGTAATTTATGTACGGCTTATGAAAGTGACCAAACTTTGGAGAGGGAGGGACGAAGCAGTCTGTCAGTGTGATGAATAGAAGGCTCCTTTCTAGAGGCTCACGCGTTCTCCACACCACCCTAACTCCACAGGGTGCCCTTCATACTGAGAATTAACTCTACCTCCTTAGCCAGGCCCGCAAGGCACTGAGACAGCCAATGCCTGCAGCTCCAGCCTCCTCCCTCACCTGACCCCCTCCCTCCCAATGCTCTACTCTGGCGCCTTCTCTGGCCTCAAATATGGCATCATTTGTCCAGCCCCAGCCTTTGTCCTTGCTGTTCCTTCTTCCTGGATTACTCTTCTCCATATTTTCTCAGGCCTGATTCCCTCTCAACATTTAACCCTCAGTTCACATGGCCCCTCTGATCCCGAGGCCTTCCCTGACCACCTTTTCTAAGATTGTCCCTGAGTCACTGCCATATCATCCCCCTTGGTCACCACCACCACCCCCAGCACTTATCACAGTCAGGAAGTGATTGTGCTTTAAGTATTTATTGTCTTACTCTCCCCACGAGACTCAGAGGCCGTGTGTCTTGCTGTTGCTCTAACCTCTCTACTTAGAATAGTGCCTGCCATATACTAGGTGCTCAATAAATATTTCTTGAATGGATGGAGGAGCCCAGGAATATGTGTTTTTAAATATACTCTTCAACCAGGTGTAAGAAGCATGTAGCCGGTGTCCTTCCTTTGATCTTAAACTGAGTCTCTGAAAGATCCTGTGACTTGTCCACAATCACACAGAAGAACAGATCAAAAGTAGAAGCAGGGTTGTGACCTGTGTCCATCAGTCTTGCCTCTCCCCAGGTGCCCTGAGTCCGCCGGCTCTGCCCAAGAGTGCTCCAGGAAGGGGCTGGGCTTGAGTCCTCAGGGCCCCTGGGAATCTGCAGTTCTGTTCTCTAATTCTGGCTCCTCCTAAATGCAGCACCCAGATGGTGGGATGATGAGAGAGGCGAAAGGGCAGGAAGTTCACCAGGCTGGTGCCAAAGCGAAAGGTGGTAGACAGATGCTACTTGCCTGAGAGCCCCACTCGAGCCGTAGTACCCCTCGTGGCTGTTGGGAGCACACATGTGGGCTGGCGTGCCACTGCCATTGCACAGGGCACAGAGACTGGACGCTGGATCAGACCCAGGGGCACAGCTTTGACTGAAGAATTCATCTGCGCAGAAGGACACGAGAGGTCAGCTCTTCCTGCCTGTGTTGGCAAGAAAGCCTCAGACTTTGTTCCTAAAATTGCCTGAGTGACGTAAAGACACACTCAGGTATTTAGTACCATAAGATTAGAAACAAGAACCTTATGGAATTTTTTTACAAAAGGTTGCAGCTGAAGCAGAGCAAAGGGGGCCTGGCTGAAGCTGGGACAAGGGTCTTTGAGATCACAGCAGTCCCGGTACAGGTTAGTGGTGTGGACGGGTGGACACAGGTTTAACCCTAAGAGAGTGGACAAAATTGGGGGTCCTAGGTGGTTGAACCTGTCCTGTGTGCTTTCCGATCTCTACTGCCCTTGTCCATCTTTACGAGGTCTGCCATCATGACTCAAAGGCCAGGAAGGGGCCCAAGAGGCCCAGCTGCCCACCCCTGTGCTGAGCCCCAGGGCATTGTGGTGAGGAAACCACACAAGCCCCGCCCTCCTGGACCCCAAGTTTCTGTGGTGACAGTCACGACTCAAGTAACCACGCCAGTGAATTTATGTTTCCCTATCATCGTGTTTCCCCACCGTGCTCTGGGAAAAAGAACATGGTTCCACGGCTACAGATAAAGGAACCTGGTGCAGACCTGGGAGTCAGGGAGAGGCCTCAAGTGGAGAGATGGAGAATGAATAGGAATTACCCAAGTGAAGGGCAAAGGGACGAGCTTTCCAGACAGGGAGCAGCATCTGCAAAGGCCTAGGGCAGGAGTTGGGGGAGGGAGCAAACAGCACAGAGAGCTTAATGGAGGCCATTGGTCCTGGACCACCCAGTTGTCCAGTGAGTGGGAGGGGTCAAGGTCCAGACCACATGTGATATTTTACACATTTGTGTATATTTTGTTCTTTATTCGTAGAGAAATGGGGAGCCTCTGACGGGCTTTAGACAATGTTGGGCCAGGGGTCTAGCAGCAGAGTGAGCCAGGACAGATGTGGGGTGTAGGCAGCAGGCTACTGCAGGGGTCCAGGGGACATGAGGGCAGCTTGAAGTAGCACAAAGGGGAGGGAGGAGCTACGTGGAAGGAGGAGAAGCTGATATCACTGGTGATGGACAGGTGTGTGGTGGCTGGCAGATTCAGTTCCAGCTGGGGCCAGTGGATGGACTGTGGGGGGCCTCCACCAAGCTAGGCAGCTCTGGAGCAGGGCCAGGATTGGCAGAGATGATGCATTCCATGTTGTACAGGTTGAGTTTAATGTACTTTTTGAAATACTGGACTAGATAATGTCAAACAAGCAGTTCAATATACATAGGTTTGGAGATCAAGGAGAGATCTGTGCCAGGGACAAAAACTTGACAGTTATCAGCATATAGACACAATAATCGTACAGCAGCAAACATTTATCTAGTGCTTGCTATGTGCCTAGCTTTGTACGTATAATGTTTGCTTAGATCGTCATCTAGGCTATAGGCATGGATGTGAGGGCTTGGGGGTTGAGTTTAGAGTGGGGAAAAAAGTTGCTTTAAGCAACTCAAACATTTATTAACCAGGTTGGGAAAGGGACTTTGTAGGGGTAGGAGAAAAAAGAAGCCAGTGTGTTTTCACAAAAGCCAGGAGATGGTGGTTTAAGGTGATCTGAAGCAGGAAAGGTCATGGAAGCACAGACTGGAGCCCATCCTTCCAGTTGAGCAACATGGAGGTCCCAGTAGCCTTGACCAGAGTTCTCCCTGTGGAACCAGGTGGAGGAGCCAGAGGGCAGTAGGTGCAGCCGTGAGTGGGGTGAGTGGCTGAGACCATGATTTTATGAGGTTTGGCCATAAAGGGGAGAAAGAGAAGGCAGGAGCTGGAGGGGAATGTGGGGAGAGGGAGGGTTTTTAAAGATGGAAGACACTGGGTGCGTTCACATGCTGAAAGAAATTGTTGGACATACCAGAGGAAGAGGTAGTAACTGAGGGTGCAGCTCTGGGGAGGGGCGAGGCAGGGCCCACAGCCAAGTGCAGGTAGGAGGATGGGCTGCGTTGTAGAGGGAGGCTGAGCAGGTGCAGCCAGCAGGAGCCCCCAGCTTTGGTGGTGGGGCATTGATGGGAACTTTCCTGAGGGTTTGAAGTATCTCTTGCAGATGCAGATGAGATCATGTGCTCAGAAAGGGTGATAGGTAGGTAAGCGTGGGATGGAAGTGTACGGACAACTAGGACATTAGGATAATTATTGGGAAGTGTAGGTGTGGAGCAGAGGAACAGCGGGGGTACTCGTGAGCGCCAGAGCAGGGCAGGGGCCACTGGGGTCAGCAGCTGGAGCATCTCCATGGAGTGAACTGCTCTGCCCTGTGACATTCTCCAGCTGTGTTCAGCTGATCAGGTGCAGAGTGCCAAGAGAGCGGGTGACAGGGTTCCCGCAGGGCTCGGATTTGTCAGATGGCTGGGGAAAGCCAGGGAGCAGGAGCCTTTTAGGTATTGGCAAGAGCGTTGTTGAAATGACTAATACGGAAATTTAAGAGAGGTGAGGGTGAAAGTGAAAGCTAAAGCACTCAAAACTTACTGGTGTAAGGTTTTCAATTAAGAAAGCAGCCAATTCAGTTTATGTGGAAAGACAACACATACACACAAACACACACACATATCATACGTGCACCCCTACATCCCACTCTTTTTTTTTTTTTTCTTTTTTTGCGGTACGCGGGCCTCTCACTGTTGTGGCCTCTCCAGTTGCGGAGCATAGGCTCCGGACGCACAGGCTCAGCGGCCATGGCTCACGGGCCTAGCTGCTCCGCGGCACGTGGGATCTTCCCAGACCGGGGCACGAACCCGTGTCCCCTGCATCGGCAGGTGGACTCTCAACCACTGCGCCACCAGGGAAGCCCCCCTATGACCCACTCTTGCTTTGCAACCCAGGTCTCTTCCCTGAGCCAGATTTGAAAGACATAAAGAGTAGCGTATTTCCCTGAGATCTGCCCTTTGGGCCAAACCACTCCCCTCAGAAGCAATGGGAGAGGAGAAAGGGGAGTCCTGCTAAGGAGATGTGAAGCTCACCCACATGGCTGTCCAGACCTTGTCCACACCATCCACTTATGCCATTCATTGAACTGAATTTCTCCCCTACACAGGCACAGGCCCAAGGAAGGGGCTGCCGCACCACCGCTCAGAGCACACTTACCGAATTTACAGGACCCAGTTTGGTTGTATATGAAACCCATCGGGATGTTCCAGCCTGCAGAAGTGCCAACTGCAGTGTGGCAGGACTTCTTGCCTCGCAGAGAATTCCAGGTGAGGTCAGCATCTGACTTCTTGACCACTGCCACGACGTAATAACCTCGCAACAGAGATACCAGGATGCAATTTCAATACCTCCAGGGCCCTCCCAAAATGTACTGCAGAGTTGCTGCCTGCCAGTCTCCCAGGGGAGGGGGAACAGCTTGAAGCCCTCACCTTGCTCTAGTAGATCCTCCCAGTAACCGTCATTGTTAGGTACTCAGCCAAACAGAGCGACTCTACTGCTCTCCAGATATGTCTCCAGGCATACACTCACAAATATTTACACACACACACTTCATACTTTTTCAACAGAATCCTGCCAGTGCATTCTTTTCTGCCAGTGCTTTATCCTTCCTCAATGATATATCTTTTTGATTCAGTAGAAATAGATATGGCTGTCTCATTCTATTTATTAGTTGAATCTAAGTTATGTCCACTGTATAGAAGTACAGTGTTTTATAATCCCCCTACTGGTGGGCATTTAAGTTGTGACCCATTTTTCCCTACGAAAAATCACTTACCTAAATAAAGCTTTGTATGGAGTGTGCACCTGCTTAAATATTTCTGTTGAATAGAAGTCCAAAAGAAAGAGCTTTAATGACTTCTTTTTTAAAGTCAAGTCTCTGATTTTCTAGGTTTACAATAATACCATTTTCTAATAATGACAATTTAATCTCTTCCTTTCCCCAATATATTTTTTTAAATATTTTTCTTATCTTTCTGCATTCACTTACAAAATAATGTCAAATATCTTTGGTGGGTGTGGGCATTCTTGTCTTCTTCCTGATTGTTATGGGAACACCATTGATACTTGATGTATTCCTATTGCAGTAGAGTGTAACAGAATCCTGCTTGTTGAGTAAGGCCTAAACTGCAAGGCTGAATTTAGAGACTGGAATCATGGGTAATGTGGTTCACCACCACCACTCCCACCACCCCCAACACACACACCCTGTCTTGCTGTTGTGGATGAGGTATCTATATATTCATGTTTGGAAAATTTGGGAATCAACATGGCAGTGGAAGACCTGCCTCACCAGTTACTAAATGATCTCAGACAAGTCGCTTAGCATCTAGGATCCTAAATTTCTCCTCAGTGAAATGGTAACAGTAATGCTAATATGAGCACACTGTACGTTAGGAATGGGAAGGGGAGGTTACATGGATAGGTTTCCAGCCATATTGCTAATGGCAGAAGCAGTACCAGAGCCCCTTTCTTGGTGAAGCAGATTCTCCTGAGGCCACCGCAGGCTCTTGCCTATCAGACTGGGTTCTATTACGCCATTCCGGTGGCCAAATACTGTTACAGTGCCTTTCTTGAGCTGTAACAATTTCTGCACAAATGGTATTATTTATTGTCATCTGGTGTGTGTGGCTTTGGGATTAACCCCTCTCCATCTCTACTCCAATCTAACTTTCTCCATTACCCTGAACCGTCTTCTAAGCATCCTCATTGACCTACATTTGTATGTCACTGCAGTTTCTGGAAATTTCAATCACTTGTGAATCAATTAGAATTCTTTCTGACTTTATGTATTTTTTAATCAGAACAACGAAATGCCAGCCCTTAGAGTTGAAGACACAGATCCAATTCAGAGAAGACAGAAAGCCGTGAAAGCAGAGGGAAGAGGGACAGTTGACCCCAGGGCTGGGGTCCTGCTGCAAACAAAGGGCAGCTGCTGCAGGGTGAGTGGCTTTGCCCCCCTGAGGCCTTTGTGGAGGCGGGCGGTGCAGGGCTTCAAGACCCCAAGCTTGTGTGCCCGCCCACCTCCTGCAGCTCTCCTGTCTCATAAGAAATTCCAAACCCAGGTGAGCACTTGTTTTCATCTCAAGATCCTCCATCACAATGGTTTTCAAAGCTTAATATGCATCAGAATCATCCTGAGGGCTTGTTAAAACACAGAGCAGCGGCCCCATCCCAGACCCCAGCAGACCTGCAGTCAGACTCAAGAACGCTCACATCTAACAAGTTCTCAGGCGACACTGATGCCGCTGGTCCAGACACCACACTACCTAGAGAACCACTGCTCTAGCCAATGCCCAAGACTAGGTACCTCAGGGACAGACACAGAACCTCTCTGCCCATGTGGAGACACGGATGGGAAAACTCATCACCTGGTCTCCTAGTCTGAAGAGGAGGTCATTCCCCAGCTATTCAAAGCCAGCCACTAAAAGCTAAAGGGCTGATTTCATCTTCATCCTCCTCCTCTTCAGTAGCAGCATCTATGACTCCCCTCCTCCCCCTCTGAGGCATCCACTGGGCCCCAGAAATGTCAGGAATGGGCTCCTGCCCCAGTGCAGACATGGGTGGCAGTATGTGACAGGGAGCACTGCGGTGGGTCAGGAAGGGCAGGGGTCTCCAGTCACGGCGCCTCTGCCCAAACCCAGGTGCAGCCACTTCCCGGCTGTGTGGCCCTGGGCAAGTCACACCGTCCCTGAGCCTCACTTGCCCATGTACGTGATGTGGCCAGCGATGTGCATGTTCTAGAGGACTGCCGAGCAGAGCGAGCAGAAGCAGTCCAAGCAGGAGCCCTCTGTCCGCTGTGACATGCCCCACGACAGACCTGCTCCTTCACGATGGACTGCGGCAGTGTCATCTCTCTCTCTCTGTTTTGTTTAACAACTCTACTAACTTCGGTTTATTTGTAAGGCTTTCCTCACCCCCTCCCTGACAACAGACCTTTATCTTTTTTTTTTTTTTTTTTTTTTTTTGTAGTATGCGGGCCTCTCACTGTTGCGGCCTCTCCCGCTGCAGAACACAGGCTCCGGACGCGCAGGCTCAGCGGCCATGGCTCACGGGTCCAGCCGCTCCGCGGCATGTGGGATCTTCCCGGACCGGGTCATGAACCCGTGTCCCCTGCATCGGCAGGCGGACTCTCAACCACTGCACCACCAGGGAAGTCCAGGCCTTTACCTTTGAGCCCCAATGTTACCGATTCTGACTCACCTTCCACAGGTGTGTTCACACACTTAGACCCAAGCTGCTCTTTGCCATCTTGAGACACTAAAAAGAAAAAGAATTGAGGTACAGGACATTAAATTCTCACATTACTCAAGTCCTGACTTTCTCAGTCTCAATAGTCAAGAATAAAATGAGAAACGCTAGCTAAGCAGTTTATCATTGGCCATCAACAAGGCGAGATCCTGCAGTCCTATTTCACCTCCTCTCTCCTGACCTTTGCCACTGGAACATTAGGTGCCCTCCCAGAACATGCCCAACATTCAGGGAATTACAGAGAAAGAAAATGAGATGCTCATTGAAGGGGGTGGGGTGGGGAACAGAAGCCACTGAAGACCTTGACAGAGATCCTTTTGATTTGCTGTGTGATTCTAGGCATATGGACATTCTTTCCTTCAGAGCTCTGGGCTGTGTAGACAATCCTTGCAGTCATGCTGTGTTGGAGGGGAAGGATCCAGCCCATGGTTCAGAAAGACCTGGTTGCAGTCTTTATTCTACTTTGGACACATCATTCAACTTCCCCAAGCCTTAGTAAAATGGAGATACCACTCTTTACTTCATAGAGTTGTTTTGTTTTGTTTTGAAGGATAACGTATGGTTTCTCACTCACTGCATAGCAGATGAGGCATTTAACAAATAGTGGTGAAATCCGCTTTTCCCCTGGCTGTATTTTTCCAGATGGATGGATCCCCACAAAGACCATGACCTTGTGGCCCCATCCCTCAATGTCCCAGTGCATCTTGGGTGAGCTAATTTTGGATTAGTAAATTTGGCAAAAGGATCTAGGCACCTGTGGCTCTTTCTTTGTTGAAGAGAATGGGGATAGGGTGGTTTCGATCTCATCTATGACAGAATGTGTTTTCCCTCTGCCCTCAGCATGCGGTCTGCCAGCAGACCTGTCCTCCTGAATTGGTGGGTGACTCTAACTCAAGGACAATTTGACAAGCCCCATGGCTAGCTCTGTGCCATGCCCTCCAATATCACTCTTTCAGTAATAAAGGTTTTATTTTGATTTCTTTCAGCCTAAGTTCCACATCTATATCTTAACTGGTTCTGACTCTGGGGAAGATAGATGTTATCTACTAGCTCCCTACACTCCAGATAACATCTATTGTTATCTCCACACTGAACTAAATTATTTCCTCACCTTTCTGTGTCCATAGCCCAGAGGGAAGAAAACACAGAGACCCTCCCCTCCACTTACAGTAGTTCTCTGCCAGAACAGGTACCAGACCACATTTGCCCGCTGTGTAGATGAAGCCTCCATCCAAGCTCATGGCATCAGCCTCTCCTTTCTGAAGTTAAGAAATAAACCAATAGCACAACAGTGAGGCTGTTATCCTGTCTCACCCTCAGAGGTTTCCATCTCATTGGCTTAATGTCACACGTCCTTGTGATAAACCAACTGGTATATGACCCAGAGCTTCTGCCATGTAAACACAGGGTTTAGAAAACTGGACATGCCTTTAGCCTGTTAACCCAGAAGCAAGCACCCAACCCAGGTCATGCTCCCTGGTCATCTCTGTGCCCTCGCATGAGACCCCGTTCTGAGTACTGGACATGCCATCACTACACTTTCTTTGTGACCATTGTCACTCACTCGACAATCAGACTCAGAGTATGTGTCTAATCTGTTTCTATGGAACACGTTTTCTTCCGTATGGCATAGTTCAATTCTGTTCTTATAACCCCATTAGTACTCTACTCTAATTAATAATTCATTAATAATTAACTTATGATTTTAATCAATGAACTTTTCCAACAACAGAGACAAAAAAATGCATACTTATATTCATAGATAAGGTCATCAAGAAACAAACACACAGACACAGGCACTCTTTGCTCTTCCCCTGTTAATTGCTCTTCTAGAAATCTATCTTAAAACAGTAGTAACTATAGAAGCAAAAGCTTATCAAGCCCCTACTATGTGCCAGGCCCTTTTCTAAACACTTTACAATGATTTCCTCATGTACTCCCTCACAGAACCCAGTAAGGTAGGTACTATAATTCTCCCCCTTTTATACCTTAGTTAACTGAAGCAGAGAGAAGCTAAGTAATGTATCCAATAGATGGTCACTAAGACTTAGGTAGTTTAATTCCTTAGCTTCTGCTCATAACCACTATGGAATGCGTCAGCCTCCAGGATCTGACTAATCCAAAGGACACATCCCTAAATACTATTCTAGGTACGTTTTTTTCATCCACAAAATGGGTGAAAAATCTACCTCATAGGCTCATCATGAGGAATAAATGAGTTAATACAAGTTAAGAGCTCATACATATGCATGGCACATAGTAAGTAACTCCAGACATATTCACTGTCATTAATATTAAAGATATACTTAGAAATATGGATGGGTATAGAACAAAAATGTTCAATCCTATATTATTTATAACAGCAAAGGATTTGGAAATCATTCAGATATAGACATTTAGAAATTGGTCGAATAAATATCTGGTGGACTGTTATGCAGCCATTAAGAACATTTTAAATGAATACTTCATCACCTAAAAAGTGCACCAATTGTGCTCAAGAATTGAAATCATAATAACAACTGTTAACATTTATAGACTGCTTATTATATGCCAGGCAATGTTACAAGCGCTCAACTTCATTTAATTCTTATAATTGACAAATTTAGGAGACTGTATAAATAGCAAGACTTTAATCTTAGAAATTGGTCCCAGGGACGTTTACCAAAATTAGATCTTCTTTCTTAAGAAAAATTGTAGTCTCCTAAGCTTGTCATTTTTTCAATCTCTTATTTATAAATTTTTTTCTAATCTCAAAAATATTGTCTGCTCATAGAGAAAATGGACGGTTGATACCAACACAACATCATAACTCAGAAATTATGTGGTGCAGATTTCTAAGTTAGGAAGTTGTAAATGATATCATTTATTTTTCATTTCTCTTCCAGCATGTAATAATTTTATCCCCAGAAAAAAAAACCTGAACCTGTCCAGAGAACTGAAAAGGTTGATTTGCTTTCCCAATCCACAGGGGTCCTGACCACACCCTGGGGTGTCACCCAGCTTCCTAGGCAGGACCCCTCAGAGCTCCCTGGGCTCCAGAGCTGAGCTCCTAAGCAGTCTGGGTCCTGGGCTGCTCTGTGTTTCCGCCGGCCCCCGAGCGGGAGGGGCCTGTGGGAGCAGCGGGGTGTGGCTTTGGAGAGTTGGGGGTGGGGGGTGGGGGAAGGCAGCACGTAACAGGTGCGTCTCAGCCTCACAGCTGATGGGAAGACATCTGGGAAGGGGGCTCCACCGCCAGACTGCAGAAGCGCTGCGTGTCTGAGTGTCAGAGCCCAACTGCAGGAACGGGGCCCTCCTTACCGCGACGGCGGCGATGCAACCCTCGGTGGTCTCCTCCGCGGTGCACTTCAAGATGCCACCGCTCAGGGCACTCCACTCGTCACACTTGGCTTTCTCATGCTGGCCCACTGCGCACCACATCACCCTCTGGGGGTCTTCTGTCCCTAGGTCTGGTGGAGAAGAGCCAGGGATCCAAAGGAAGCCCCCAGATGGGGGAGGGGAGGGGGGCGGTTAGCGTCACTGTCTTACGAGCGGCTGCCCAACAGCAGAGTTGGCAGCAGTGTCTCATGCCCATGTCACCGCTCATTGCTTCCTATCACCTCCCAGAAGAAATGGTGAACTCGGTTCCCAGAAAGAGCAGTGAAGGCAGAGCCAGCACCCTCTTGACCTCCCCTACTCAGACGTCACCACCCCAGGGGAGGCCTCTCTGAGCACCAGCCTGGCTCAGGGCCTTCTGGGGTTTTCTCTTCCACGATGGGGTTCTCCCACCGAGGGAGCATCCCCTAGTTGGAAGCCAGTGTCATTTGTTCTGGGTGGGCCTGCTTGCTCTGACGCCCACATCAATCTCAGTGGCTTTGGTAGATGCTCCATAACTACTGGTTAACTAAATGAAGGGGGAAAAAAAAAGGAAAGAAGGAAGGAAGGAAGAAATAAACCATGGGGATCCAAGGGAAAGCAGGCACTGGATTAAAACCCTCTGAAATTCTAGCTGTGCTCCTGGTGGTGGCAGAGGCTGTGTTCCCACTGCAGTTTAGGATGGGCTATTTTCCCTGTCAAACAGACCTACTGCAGGGTGGGGCAACCCTGGTTCACACAAGGGAGCCAGGACCATCATTACTTCAAGTTGCCTACAATCTGAAGGTCTTTCAAAGCCTTTTGTGACCCCCCTAATTCAGGCCTTTTCCCCAGATCAGCAGAAAATCCTTGCATGAACCCAATGCAGGTGGTAGTTCCCTTGGACCCTGCAGCCCAGTGAAGGTTGGGTGAGGTGAGGCTTGTGGGCACCAGGAAAACCTCCATGGCCACACGCTGCCCCATGTCCAAGCTCTCCAGGTTCCCCCGCAGGACCTTACACACCACTCATTAGATGCTGGATGGCAGAAAAATACTCGTATCCCAGGTATAGCTTGGCGTCCATCTTAGGTGGGACTCTTAAAAACCCAAGGGCGGCGTCCGTAAACAGCAGGTCCTTTCCATGAGGAGAGCCGAAGAGCTGGAATTCTGCTGACTTGTCTTTTCCAAAATTCTCCTGTTCAAAGGATAAAAGAAACAGTGAAGGAAGGAGGCTAGCATAAGGAAGTAAAGGAGAAACAAACCCCAAACCAGACAAGGAGAGCAGCGAGCGAGAGAAATATGAGTGCCTGAGAGTAAAGACCATGCCAAGGCCCTCCAAAGTCCCTGTGGCTCATGGGGTTCTCAAATCTTCTCCAGTAAATCCCAGCTTGTCTGCTTTGTGGGCCTCAGGGAGACTGCCAGGGGCTGCCCCCAGGTCTGCATAAAGGGTAATTGTCACCATGGGCCAGGCAGCTGCCCCTCTCCTATGCTGCATTCCCATGGGGCAGTCAGTGATGGTGGCCTTGTTGCTGGCCATCTGATTGCCCCAAGTGGCTCCAGTGGGCTTCATCCTGGAGCGGGTGCTGATCCAGGACCATCAAGCCAGGAGATCAGAAGTCCTGGGCGCGTCTGCCACCCCAAGCCTGCCACTGAAGGCCTTCAAGCAGTCCCTTCCTCTTTCTGGCACCCCCAAAAAGCGAAGGGCCCTTTGCGTATAACTCCCACTGACTGGCCCAAAGCCATTCCTGATGGTAGCTGACGGTAACACCTACCCACATGCTCTTTGCGACGTCTGTCTGCTTTTTGCTTTTGCAGTGGCTCTGCATGTTGCCTTCTCTGGCAAACCCCACATTTCCTTGGGGTGCCCACAGCTTACCCCGGGGCCCAGGAACCTTTCCAGATACGCCCTGCAAGTCAGTCCCTTCAAAGTACATAATCCATGTCCCCAAGGTTGTGCCCTCTGGTGATTATCTGTGTGTATAATGTGCTCACTGTATCTTCCACAGTCGTCTGTGAGTGACCCAAGGGCAGGTCTGTGTCTAGTTCATCTCTGACCGCCCAGTGCTGAGCAGAGGGTGCTGACAGAGATGGGACAGGTGACCGGATGAGGGCGGGCTGGAAGAGAGGGCCACCAGCGCAGGACACAGAATGCTCACAGCCGGGAACCTGCCGCTGAGGGGTCCCCACCAATGGGATAAGAGGGGAGCACCTCATGGAGGAACGGCACCTGCATTGTAGCCTGAGGACCTCTTTACAACTGAGAAGAATAAATTGGGGCAACAAGGGGCTTCTGTGCAGTCTTTGGCCCATGGCGTTGAGGATGCCAAGGGAGGGAGTTTTATGGCCACTGCTGCCCATCACGTATCCAGACCGAGTGTTATCAGTGAAGCGGAGAACATGTGGCATGGTTCCCGCTGTGCTGGACACCCACGACTTCCACAGTGGCTAGAAGGGAGTCAACGAGAGCGCCCCAAATCCAAGCAGGGACCCCTATGCAGGAGGGGAGGATGGTGGGTGGGGCTACCTGGGCCAGGTTGAGAAGCTCCCAGATCAGGTCCTCCTTGCCGCCCATGCTTCGTGCCACGACAGCGTGGGAAGGGACCCGGGCCAGGTGGCACCTCTCGTACTCGTCCACAGGCCCCCGGGTGTTGTCCCTGCAGAGCAGCTCATACTCGTCCCTGTCAGCCTTGTCAGCCAGGTTCTCTGTGGAGGGAAGCCCACATGAGCCGTCGGCAGGCAGAGAAGGAGGTGTGGTCCCTGCCCCTCCCTGTATCCCAGATTGTTTGGGGATTTGTTGAAATAACTTTCTAAGCCCAAGACGGAGCTGCTCCTGCCTGGGAGGCCACGTCACCACCGAAACTTAGATAACTTCCTGTGCCTGTAAATGTTCTGCTTGACCAGAAACACAGTCTATCCAGTCAGCCAGGCCCCCAGTGCCAAGCCAACTCTGGGTCTATACTTCCTTCCTTCTTCCTTCTCACCCTTGGCAATGTGGCCCCAGCCAATCAGATATTATCTATTTTTCTCTTAGTTGTTCTTTATCCTATCAAAGCTTCCTGCCTTCTGCCCTATTTTGCAGTTCTCTGAATGGAGACTGCCCACTTCAAGAAGTGTTGAAGTTTGTATCACCTAAACTGTCTTCTTTAATCATTTTTTAACAGCCTAAGGAGGACTAAAAGAGAATCTTTTCCAAATACATTTTATACAGGTGAGGATGCTGAGCCCTCAGGAGATGAAATGACACGTTCTCACCGCAGAGAGACCCAGGGCTGGGAGGCATGCTTAGCCCAAGGCTCTGCGAACAAGGATGGTGACAGCAAATGTTTTCTGAGCGCTCACAGCACACCAAAGACTGACCTGAAGGCTCTCCATGCTCTGTCTCATTTAATCCTCATAACAACTGGGGGAGGCTGCTAGATTATCCAGATTATCCTATTCTAGAGATGAGGACTGAGGCTAAGAGGGTTAAGGGAACTCATCAAAGTCTGAGTTAGTCTGTGGCTGACACAGCGCCAAGCTAGGACAATGAAACTCAGAAACTTCTGCTTAAAAGACAATGAGGGATCTTATATAATAGTGGACATGTGACTTTCAGCAAAGGGAAATTGGGATGGTCTTGGACAATTGGTTGTTTTCAGAAAGTGAGGATGTTTTTAGTTCTCCAGGGTGAGCATTAGAAGATGCTACCCATTGGCCTAACTGTGCCAACTTGAGCAGCCAGAGGAAATAACAATGACGGCTATCAGGAAAAACTTGATTCTGGGAGACAAAACCCATAGATGACACCACTAATTAAAATTATTGATGATAAGATACACATGAATTGCCAAAATGCTAGCAAACCAGGTCAGTGGGTGATAATGAGGGGACAGTGAATTGTGAACAGCTGAGCAAGGGAACAAAGCCACTACACTTCTGCTCCATGTCAGGGAAAGACACCAGGCTGCGAGGAACCAAGGCCCCTGGAAAAAGTGAGGGCTCAAAATTCTCCTTGAGGTGGCAGACACATTTTAAAAAATGAACCTAGCATAAAATACACCTCTCTTGTTTAAATATCCTAAGTGATACAAGTGTGTTTTGTATCTAATAGAAATTTAATTGGTTATAAAACCCAGAATCTGTAAACTGAACTTGTCTGAAATATTATTTTGTTTGTTTGTTTCTGATAAACTGCCCAAAACTCTGGAAGGTTTTTTTTTTTTTAACATAGAAATACATCTTTGTCCATGGTAGTAATGCTTTTGCAACAGATTTAATTATAGATGTGCTAATAAGTTCTGAAATCATTATAATAATCTGTGTTTGTTTAAGGTGATTAAAGCATTTAGGAGCCCTTCATAATGAAGTATTCAGGAGAAAGTGATTAGATTGGAAACTGGTATTCCAGTGACTAAGAGAATCTGATTATTAAAACTTGTTTTATTAGTTGGTAAGTAATGCTTAAATGCTCAGATTTGTTTGGTAGATTTATAGACTGAACAAACTGATCACTAAACAAAGTACAAATAGTGGAAGTGTTTTTTATACAGAAACTCTCCTATTTCATTAAGATCTTAGCACCACCCATCTCTAGATGTAAGGCGGCTCAGGAAGGAATGCGTTCCTCTGGCCAGAGGGTGGCCCGCAGGATTCTTCCTCCGTCCGGCACTTACCAAACACCGTCATGTGCCTCACGAAGCTCACGTCCCCCACACTGTCCTGAAGACACCTGAGGACCAGGACAGCTGTGGTCAGGCACTGTCCACAGCACAGTCTCGCCCCTCCCCCAGTACCCCCCTCCCCAGGCTCTGCCCCGGGCCACTGGCTAACAGGGCTTCACCCACAGTTTCCCAGGCTTCAGTCCGTCCTCACAGAGGTGATGGCCCTGTCTGAAGACCCTTTGAATCCCCACAGCCAAGCCCAGGTCTGAAGCAAGCAGGAGCCCCCTAAGCTACATCCCAGGCAACTCTGGGGAGGGAGGCTGCAAAAGAGGGACCCACCACCTTCCTCTTCGAAGGCAGCCAAAAGCAACAGATTAAAAAAAAAAAAAAAAAGGTTTAAAGCCTTTTACATAGAGGTTAAAAACTCTAGACAGGCTTGGACTCCCGGCCAGTTTTGCTCTGGTTTTGAGCAGCAGCTATGTCTCTTGCAGGGCGTGGAGTATGGAGAGGTGCCTGCAGGCAGGGGGCTGAGTGGGAGGTGGGGAGAAGCAGCATGCACCCCTGACACAGAGATACTCAGGTAGAGAGAAGCAGCTGGTGTGGGGGAGGGTTCCCAGCCCTTGGCCCAGCTGGGAGTCCAAGCCTGTGTCCATGGATCCCAGAGACCTCCCTGGTCCAGACCCCTCCATCTGGGGAGATGAGCGGGGCTCCCCCACAGAAGACTGCCCCTGAGGACGGGCAGGAACGAGGGTGGGCCGTGGGAGGCACTCGAGACCCTGTGTTTCACACCGACACTCTAGGTGGTCTGGGGCAGGCCCCGTCCACTCCCTGTGCCTTAGTTTCCCCATCATCAGAGTGAGGCAGAGGAGCAAGGGGGCCCCACTCACTTGAAGGCCCCCGAGTAGCCGAAGTACGGTTCATGGGAGTTGCAGGCGCACTTGTCGGTCCCCTTCCCCGCACACAGTTGGCACAGTTTGGGGAAAGCCGTCTGATCCGCACAGGGGACGCAGCTGCCCGCGAAGAACTTAGCCGCTGCTGCTCAACACGGAGACACACGGACCTCAGGGCATGAGCTGCCAGGGCCCCTTGGTCGTGCATGCGTGTGTGTGTGTGTGTGTGTGTGTGTGTGTCCGTATGTGAGAGCCCAGAGGTCTGCATGCACTGCCTGGGACTGTCATGAGGAAGTGGGTGTGCAGAGGTGGCCGACAGTGCCCGGGTCTGAGGGCGTGGCTGGCTCACGCGTGGTCCCGGGGCTCCAGCCGAAGAGAAGCTTCCCAGCCTGTCCCCTGCAGGGCGCGAAAACTGCTGAGCTGCACTGACCCAAGCTGCAGCCCCAGCACCACTCACCTGGTTAGCTCACCAACACGGAGGCTCGGGGGTGGTGGGGGAGGCCGCAGGACTCTAAACACGCAGGAACCCCCGACAGCCCTTCCTTATCTCAGGACGTGGTCCCACCCACCCCTCTCCGCTCTGATCCAGGGTCTGTGGTGGCTCCTGGGGATCCCTCTTCCAGGAACTCATGGGAGGGGGTTGGATTAACTTGCCTCATGGGCGCGGGGGTGTGCCAACAGCCGCATCATAACCGCCCAGACAGACGTCCCACAGCGTCTGACACCGGGGCAAGCAGGAACCCCAAGAAAGTGCAAACATGGCCAGAGCTGTGGCCCAGGCTGCAGCACCCCATCTGACCTCTGCAGCCCCAAACACAGGTGAAACATAAATGCTGCAGAGTTGGCAGGGCTCAAAAAGACACACTTTGGCAGAGCACAGAAAATTTGGCTGTCATCTTTCAGGGGCTGAAAAGGCACCCTAGGCTCACCATGGCTCATCGGAACTGAACAAGAGACTGGAGTACACAAAAAATCATAGCTCTGGTCCACTCATCCCCTCTCGCCTTCATCCCAAGCCCTCACCCACAGCACTGAGGCCTGACTGCTGGCGGTATAGCGATCATCCCCAGTGAGCCTTCCTGGGCAGCTGGAAGGCAGTTCCCCTTTCTCATCAGCTTCCACGATGGCCCTTATCAAGCCAAACTGCTGGGATTACCGTGAATGTGGGGCTGCCAGGAGCTCAGAGACCGGGGTTCCTTTGCTGAGAGAAGGAAAGGCTCAGCTGCCAGTTCCCAAGGCTCGCTGGTGCAGCAAACCCAGACAGCACACGTTTAAAGCATGTTGTCCGCATCTTGGAGTTTATGAAACCTGTACGCCTGTTAGTGTTCGTAAGGCCCCGATAGAATCCACGTGGGTGCTGGGAGTAGGAGCCCTGCCTCAGCGTACCCCGTCCCAGCCAGCTTACCTTTTTCAACCAAGTCAGAGGAAAGAAGTATCCCGATGGGGATGTTCCACCCAGGAGACCATCCCAGGCCTGTGTGGCAGGACTTCTTGCCTTGGAGCTGGTTCAGCTGGAAATCGCTGCCCTTCTTCACCACGGCTACAACATAATGGTGAGTCTGTGGATCTGAAAAGGAGCAGAGAAAGAAGGGCCAAAGGAAGTTGCCACGTCATTGCCACTCATCTTCCAGAGTGTGTGCAATGGAACTTGGGAGGATCCGAGGACCTGCAACATCTCCTGGTAAGCAGGCAGAAAAGGAAAGGGAAAGGCCCTTGATTGACAGAAGAAAGGAAACTGCCCCTCTTCAAGGCAATACACTTGAGTTCTTTTTCTGCACCAGCTATCACAGGGCCTGCAGCTCCCAGTCATTGAGATTTACTGTTTCTCCCCACGGGCTCTTCTCCCTTCTCTGTCTGCAGCCTGGGCACGAAGATGAAGGTGTGGGGGGAAGGTATGGAGGGCATCTCCAGGGTTTTGCCAGGGCCCTGCAAGCTGGACTCAAATTGAGACAGACCATGCTCACGCACACACTGGTGACACCCATGGACAAGTATGGCAGGCACCCCATTCTTCAAACTGTGTTCTCTAGCACCTGCAGAGGACTTGGCACACGGAGAGGCTGTCCAGATCTGTGTGTCTCCAGAGATGGGCGACCCCACCGGGCGGGCAGTGGACTCTGGACAACATGTCCGCTGTCACTCAGTGGCACAAGCAGCATTCCCATCAGGATGCTCAGAGTTCACAGCTTCCCAGAAAGAGCCAAGATCCCAGCCCCCATGAGTTAGCAGAGGTAACAGCCTCTCACAGTCTAAAGAACTCCAGCAGCTTTGTTCCCTGCAAGTGTAATGCCAACAGAGTCCCTGCCTCCTGCTGTGGCTGCTGTGTCAGAACAGAGACCTGGGTCCCCACGGAAGACGCACCATCTTTTGACCCGTAGAATTCTGCCACGACGGGCTTCAGGTTGTAGGGGGCCAGGCCTGCCTCAAACACCAAACCTCCATCAATGGTCACAGCATCTGCTTTGTTTGCCTGAAAGAGAAAAGGCCAGACATGAATGAAGCCCCTCACCTCTGAGGAAGACTCACCTAACCCTCTGCCAGGGACACTTGACAAGTATCGCCATGGATACTTGGTATGGCTCAGACCTCCTCCGCCCCCCTAGTGTTGGCTCAAAAGCCTTCTCAGTGAGCCTTTCTCCGACTGTGCTCTTAAAACTACCACCTCATAAATGCTGGGAGCCCTCTGTTTCTCTCCTGAGCCCTTATCAACCATCTGACAAACCTTTATTTATTGTTTGTCCTCCCCTTTGAAATGCAGGCTCTTCCAAGGTGGGGATGTTACTGTGTTGTTTTATCCCGCCAAATCCCAGCACCGACTGCCAGTAGGTGTCCAATAAATGTTGAATTGAGTGAATGAGTTGTAGAATATTTCCACCCATAAGAAGTCATGGTTTGCACTCTTGAGTCTGGATTCCCTCTTCAAGGATCTCTCAGCCAAGAATTCCTTCCTCCCTGAGAGAAGCAGTAACTTCACAGCCTCTTCTCAAAAATGAGGTTGGATTATTCCCTACCCCTCATTTCCTCATGGAAATCTTTTTTTTTCAACTGGAAGTCTGTACCTCTCAATTTCCCCCACCTATATCTTTCCTCCTCCTACCCATCTTCCCTCTGGCAACCACCCGTTCTCTGTATCTATGACTCTGTTTCTGTTTTGTTATATTTGTTCATTTGTTTTGTCTTTTAGATTCCACATATAAGTGAAATCATATAGCATTTGTCCTTTCTCTGTCTGACTTATTCCACTTAGTATAATACCCTCTGGGGCCACCCATGTTGTCACAAATGGCAAGATTTCACTCTTTTTTATGGGTAATATTCCATTGTATATATACACCACATCTTCTTTACCCATTCATCTACTGATGGACACTGAGGTTGCTTTTGTATCTTGGCTATTGTAAATAGTGCTTTTTATTCATTTCTTAATTGACATTTAAAGTAATTTAGCTTTTTATAAATTTAATACTACATTTCTGTATACTTGCCTCCCTTTACTCCATCTCATTTTTTCTTACATATATTTTACAATGTGTATTCATATATAAGTATATGTATACATATGTATATACATATATCAAATTAGTATTCTGTTGGTTGCATGTATCAGAAACCAATTTAAGAAAAGGAGGGATTTAGTATAAAGGTAAAAGACAAGAAGGCCACTAGGCCTTGTGAACACCATCAAGGTCAGAAGCAACAAGAACAGGTTTCAGTCCATCCCCATGGGCTCCAGCTCATGACTGAGGTTCTAGATGGTTCTCAGTCTTTCCTGCTTTGCACACATCTTCCCCCTCCTGACCACCTCCTCCTCAAGTTCCAGTATCAGATGCAAAGACAATAGTCTTACAGATATCTCTTAACCAGGTCCCACAATTGCATAAGGTCATATATAAATATGAATGAATTAGAGAAAATAAATAAAGTTTGTGTACATCTTTATGACCCTTACTGAATATTTCCAAATTTTTCTCCAGAAATGATGTAGAAATTTATAATTTCTAATGCCCATAGCAATGCATACCAATTTCAAGCAAAACTACTGGCAAGAAATACTATCATTTAAGAAATGTTATCACATTACGAGATATAAACTGCCACCTTAAGGTGGTTTTATTTGCATCCTTTGATTATTATAAAGGATGAACATTTTCCCTTCCTTACTTGTATCGTCTATTAGTTGTCATTTCTGTGAGTAGTTTGTTTATAGCTTGTTATTCTTAAGCATTTCTAATACATTTAAATGACATCTTTACATAGCTTTTACACTACACTGTTTCGTTATAGCTGATGTGAATATATTTTTCTGTATGCTTAGGGCTTTAATCTTTTTCCTTTGTCAGAGACTTAAAATTTTTACATTTCCAAATTTGTCTACTTCTGTGATTTATCTTTTCATATCTATCTACATTAGTCAAATTGAGTCAAGCTGGGAGTTTATTTTGGTAAATAGATTAAAAATCTCACTTGATTTTATTTCTAAATGGCTATCCAGTTGTCCAACTAAAGAATCCTTTCTCAGACATTTGTTTGGAAAGTATGCCTTATCATACAATATCTAAATCTATGTGTATGTAACCATTAAGCCTAGGACCAGACTGCCTTAGTGTTGGACATTCATCATAGTTTGCATCTACATCATATCATGTAGATAATTAGACAGATGGATGTATGTATAGAAAGCTCGGAATATGTCTGAATTTTGTTCTCTTCCACATCTTCTACATCTGTCCGAGGACCCTGTTCTTTGTAATGCTGTTATTAAACATGTTATAGTTTCAGGCAGGTCTCAGCTACTCCCCAGCTCATTTTATTTTTCATAATACTGTTTTATATTCTCACCCACACTTCTTCTTAAGAATTGTAAACTCATTTTACTGACTTTTTAAATTTTATAATATAATTTTGATAACAATTATATTAAATTTATGAATTAACTTTGGGAAAATGTGCACATATATGAAGTTTAGTCTTCCTGTCTGGGAATATGGCATATGTTTTAATTTATTAATAAGTACTGTTCATTTGTCTCAGACTTTTGTATTACATTTATAATAATCTTACGGATCTCTCATATGATTTTTTCCCTGCAACATTTTTCTGTATATCATTTTAAATGTAAATGAGATCACAATTTGGGGTTATTTTTCCCCAACTAGTGACTGTTGATATATGAAAATGACATTAATTGTGATATATTTATCTTTTACCAAACTAATTTTTTCATTAATAATTACGGTAACATTTCTCTTGATTCCATTGTACTTTCTAGGCATGCAAGCATCTGAAAATATTGATATTTTGTTTGTTTCTATCTCATATGTATTTTATATCATTGCATTACTAGGAAATTCCAAAAACAATATTAAGTAATAATAGTGATACTACAGCTTCTTGTTTATTTCTGAGTCTTTATAGATTTCTCTTTCAGTGCAATTCTGGCTTTGCTTTACCGTGACCATTTTCACTGAATCCTTCTCTATCAGTTGTTTAATTATTATTATTGTTGTTTTCACTATTAATGAATGTTGAGCACCTATATTTTCATCTACACATAGTCTCTGTACTTTCAAGTCTTTAGCTTATTTCTTTCTCCTCTAAAGCATGGTCTAGTTCCTTGGGGGAGAAAGTTGTTCTGAAGCAATAAACTATAACAAGTACAAAAAAAGAAGGAGAAAGTATGGATTTTCTTCCACTCTTCTTAGGCAGCAGTGACTTACCACAATGGCCTTGATGCACTCAAGGTAAGAGGTTCTCTTCACACAGGTGACGTGAGGACCATCCACTGAAAGGACATTATTCATGTTGTCACGGAAGCTGTAGCACTTATTGGCCTCATGACTTGAGACAGTGCACCATCTCACAGTTTTTTCAGGGGCAGCCAGACACAGCCCTACGGGAGACAGGCCAGGGGTGTAAGTGACCCACAGCACTCACCTTTCTCTGCTGTAAGAAGAAGGTAAAGACAAAGTCAAGGGTTGGCTGAGAGGGGTAGACACAAATTGGACTGGCTGCCTGGCCCACATAAATTCTCAGGTCCCATTTCTCTGGTTGTGCCTTTTCCCTTGGAGAAAAAAGCCAAAGCATCCCCCAAAAGTTAAATACAGAATTATCATATGACCCAGAAATTCCACTCATAAGTATATACCCAAAAGAATTGAAAACAGATACTCAAATACATATATACAAATATTCAGAGCAGCACTTTTCACAATGGTCAAAAAAGGTGGAAACAACCCAAGTGCACAGCAATGAATGAATTGATAAGCAAAATATAGTACATCCACAAAATGGAATATAATGTACCGTAAAAAGAGTAAAGTACTGCTACATGCTACAGCACTGATAAAGCTCAAAAATAATACGTTAAATGAAAGAAGCCAGACACAAGAGGCCACACATTATATGACTCCATTTATATGAAATATCTAGAATAAGTAAATCTATAGAGGCAGAAAGCAAATTGGTGGTGGCCAGGGGCTGGGGAAGAGGAGGATGGGTACAGGATGCTCTCTTGGGGTGTTGGAACTATGGTGGAACTAGATAGAGGTGGTAGTTGCATAACCCTGTGAACATACTAAATACCACTGAATTGTATACTTTTAAATGATTAATTTCATTTTAGTGAATTTCACACCAAAAAAGAAAATAGCATTATGGGAAGGAAGATTTGGGCCTAATGATTTAATCTTTGTCTTGGCATTAGATACTCTAACCTTACATGGTAGTAACTGCTGGGGCATTAAAATCAGTGTCTGTTCATTTCACTGGCACTTTAGGCTGTAGTAATTAGTGTTAACAATAATGCAAAGGCAAAATGCTGTTTACAGAACTGTGGTATTTGAGCAAAATGTCATCCTAGATGAAATCTAGCAGATGAAAGTAACAGCAGTCACAGCTATGAATTTTTGAGGAGGCCCTGTGTGTCAGGCAGTGGGCCAGGCACATGACCCTCCTCGGATGCCCACAATTGTCCTGCTGGTTAAATACTGGTGTTCCCATTTTGTAGATGAGTTTAAACAAGCAAACAAAAAAAACTGTCAGAGACATCAAATAACTTGAGATGAAGCTAATACTTGAAACACCCAGGTCTGTTTGACTCCAAAGCCTGTACTGTGTTTTAACTGTCTGCAAGTAGGGAATATCAAAATAAATGGGACAGGAGATGTCAAATTTCCTTAGAGAGAATCCCATACCAAAGACAGGGAGTGACAAATGGAGTGCTTCAGCTCTGTTTTGAACAGGCCTTCGATAGTAGCCGCCAGGGTAGAAGAGCCAGTGAGAGAATGGAGCTGTCAGGACAGATGCCCTTGCGCAGAATAGAAGTGTGTGGAGTAATAGCTCATATTGCATTTTGAGCCTTTCAAAGCATGTTTACTCTGCCTGGCAATACAGATTCTTAAAACGTTTCTGCTCTTAGAAATGACTGATAACTGTAGAGACAATACAACTCTATAAATGAAAATAGCTTTGTAAGCAGGTTAAGTTACACAAAGAGCCGCTGTATACAATTGCAGTTTTTTTTTTTCTTTTTCAAAGGTTTGCACTTACTGAGAAAGCCTTTTTGAAAGTCTATTTTCAGTCACCTGTGCTTATGGTCAAATGATTAAAACTGTAGCTTTTGAATTTCTGATGTTTTTAAATTATTTATTTATTTATTATTGAATGAAAGATTCTTTAAATTCTACCGTGCTTTAAAATTTCCAAAAGTTTCACACAGATAATTTCATATAATCCTATAATAACCTTTTATTCCCTCTCCTACCTATATATTGCCCCTCATCCCCTCCCTCTCCCCAGTGGTAATCACTAGTTCATTCAGTGTGAGTATAAAATAGGGTGAATGATATTTGCATCGTCAGGGGAAACGCTAAAGTCTTGACAAAAACATGGTACTAAAGCAGGGAACTAAACAAATAAAACACAAAACAAACAAACAAAAAATCAAACCAGGATGGGCTTCTGTTTCCACCTATGAGAAATAACTGATATGGGACTTGCCCTAGCACTTTAAACAGGTGAGAAAAAAAAAAAAAAACCTGGGGAAAAACATACGAAAAAAATGTTTTAACACATTGGACAACAGGAAGTGCAGGACTGTGATCCCTGAGAGAAGGGAAACAAATAAAGTAAGCCTTGTAATCACACTAGCTTTCTTCCTGGACAAAATGTCCAGATAGCAGGGCAGAGAAGAGAAAAGAAACAGCCTGATGGTCACCCCAAGTTGAGGAGACAGAGATCATAGTTTGGTAAGGTGGAGGCAATTAGAATGTGCAGCACAGGGTACCAAAGAGCAGGGAATGCACAAAGAGAGGAGGAAGAGAAGAGAGATTGAGATCCAGAATTGTCACACCTTGGAGATTGTGGCTAAATATCAGTTTGAGCGTTGTGGAGGCCGGGCAAGGACAACTGCTAGGGAAAGAAAATTTAATAGGGAGCCTAAACCAAACATTTCTCAGAACTCAAATGGGGTTAGGAATAATTTGGGTTCCCACCATTCAGAGTGGAGAAAATCTTATTGAATAAATAGTGCATTTATGAAAGATTCCATAAGTAAGCTAAAGTAGATCTAGAAAGAAGGGTATTCTAGACACTGCCTAAACATCTTGAAAATTAGTCTTGAGAAGGTTAAGCTGATCTGAAGACATTATGAGTGCCTGTCAGAGAAAAAGGTTGACACTCCTTAAATTAAAAAAAAAAAAGCAAAAACCAAAAACCAAAATACAGTACTCAGCAAGGTAAAATTCACAGTATCCAGCAACCAATAAAATTAATACACAAGTGAAGGTGCAGGAAAATGTAATCCATAACCAGGAGGAAAATCAGTCAATACAATCAGAACCAGAAATGAAAGAGATGAGGAAATTAACAGAAAATAGCTTTAAAACAGCTATTTAAAACGTTATAAGTATGCTCGGAGCGTTAAAGAAAAACATGAACATCAGCGCTGCTGGGGGATGTGGCGCTTCCTTTCTGCTCCCATGCTTGTTGTGGTGCCACCAGACATGCCCTCAACATGCAAAATGATGCCAGAGAGTTCATGGACCTGTATTTGCCGCAGAAATACTCTGCCAGCAACCGCATCATCGCGCCAAAGACCACACGTCAGTCCAGGTGAACTTGGCTGAGGTCAACAAAGTAACAGGCAGGTTCAACACCCAGTTCGAAACCTAGGCTCTCTGTGGGGCCATTCACAGGATGGGAGAGTCAGATGATGCCATTCTCCGACTGGCCAAGGCCCATGGCATACTCTCAAAGAACTTCTGACAGGAGAGGATCATGGATGTGGAATATTTGCCATAAGTAAATAGTGAACCCTACTCTCAAGAAAAGAAAAACATGAGCATAATGAGGATACAAATATAAGATGTAAGGCGCCAGAAAGAATTCCTAGAGATGAAAAATAGAATATCTGAAATAAAAATTCCAGTGGATGAGATTAACAGCTGATTAGATATGCGGAAGAAAAAAGATGACCTAGAAGACATTATTACAAACTATCTAAAATGAAGCAGAGAGAAAGAAAGATAGAAAAACAAATGATCAGAGCCTCAGTGACTTGTCATACAGTATCAAGTGATCTAACATATGTGTAACTGGAGTCCAGGATAAAAAAGGGGGGAAGCGGCAAGAAAAAATATGTGAAGAAAGATTTGGCCAGAATTCTTCCTAATATTATGAAAACGACAAGCTCCCAGTTCTAAAGCAACCAGAGAAAAGAGACAAAATTAGGTACAGAGGAGCAAAGACAATAAATGTCTCAGACTTTTTGTCAGAAACCACACAAGTCATAGACAATGGAATATCCTTAAAGTGCTAAAAGGAAAATAACTTGCTAACCTAGAAATCTAAAACCAATGAAAATAACTTTCAGAACTGAAGGCAAAAATAAACTTTTCCAGACAAACAAATGTTGGGAGAATTTGGGTACAGCAAACTTGCACTATAATGAATGTTAAAGGAAGTTCCAGACCCAAGTGGTTACACTCATGAAATCTATCAAACACTTAACAGAAATAACACCACTGTGGCAAAAACGATCTTATAAAGTAGAGGAGAAAGTAATACTCCTAACTCATTTTCTAAGGCCAGCATTAACCTGATACCAAATCCAAACAAAGACATTATAAGTAAAGAAAACTACAACCAAATATCCCCCATGAACATAGACACAAAAATCATTTACAAAATATTAACAAATCAAACGCAGCCAAAAAAAAATTCTTAAGTACATGAACACACACACACACACACACACACACACACACACACACAGGTTTATCCCTTGCCCAGGAATGTGAAGTTGAATTAATGTGCAAAAACTAATCAGTATAGCTCACCATATTACAGAATAAAACAGAAAAATTCATACGATTATCTCTATAGAACAGAAAAGGCACTTGCCAATTCAAAATTCCAAGCAAAGTAAGAATAGAAAGGAATGTCCTCAACCTGATAAAGAACATCTACAAAAAACCCCACAGTTAATATTATACCTAATGGTGAAAGACTGAATGCTTTCCCCTTCAGGTCAGAAACAAGGCAAAGATTGACATTCTCTTCACTTCTGTTTAACACTGTATTAGAGGTCTTAACCATTTTAACAAAGCTCAAAAGAGAAACAAAAGGCATACAGGTTGGAAAAGAAGATAGAAAATTGTCTATATTCACAGATAACATGTTTCTCTACACAGAAAATTTTAAGGAATAAATGATTTAGAAAGGTCTTAGGATCTGAGGTCAAAGCGCTAAAATCAGTTGAATCTCTACAAAGCTAAAAAGAAAAAACTGTAAAATGAAACTTTAAAAATACTACTTACGGGCTTCCCTGGTGGCGCAGTGGTTGAGAGTCCCCCTGCCGATGCAGGGGACGCGGGTTCATGCCCCGGTCCGGGAGGATCCCACGTGCCGCGGAGCGGCTGGGCCCGTGAGCCATGGCCGCTGAGCCTGCGCGTCCGGAGCCTGTGCTCCGCAACGGGAGAGGCCACAACAGTGAGAGGCCCGCGTACCGCAATAAATAAATAAATAAATAAAAAATAATACTTACAATGGCTTTCAAAGATATGAAATATCAGAACTTCCCTGGTGGTCCAGTGGTAAAAAACCCACCTTCCAATGCAGGGGACACGGGTTCCATTCCTGGTGGAGGAACTAAGATCCCACATGCCGCGGGGCAACTAAGCCCTTGTGCCACAACTACTGAGCTCACATGCCTCAACAAGAGAGCCCACCTGCCGCCAACTACAGAGCCCACGCGCCCTGGAGCCTGCACACCACAACTAGAGAGAGAAAAACCTGCACGCCACAAGTAGAGAGAAGCCTGCACACCGCAACAAAGAGCCCGTGCCGCAATGAAAGATCCCATATGCCTCAACAAAGATCCAGCGTTCCACAACTAAGACCCGATACAGCCAAGAAAAATGAAAGAAAAAAAATCTAAAATAGATATATATATGAAATATTAGGGATAAATTTAACAAATTATGAACAAGAGCTGTACATGAAAACTACAAAAAATTTCCAAGATAAATGAAAGAAGACCTAAATAAATAGATATAGAATGTTCATGGATTAGGAAACTCAATATTGTTTAGATGCCAAGCCTCAAAATAATCTATAAATTAAATGCTATCTCAATAATAATCCAAGCCTAATTGTTTTTTATAGAATTTGATAACCTGATTCAAAATTGTGTTTGGATATGCAAAAGATCTAAATGGCCAAACCAACACTGAAGTAGTACAATAGAGTTGGAGGATTTATACTACCTGATTTCAAGACTTATTATAAAGCTACAGTAACCAAGACAGTGTGATATTGGCACGAGGAGAGATATAAAGCTTAATGTAACAGAACATAGAGTCTAGAAATTGACCCATATATATAGGGTCAGTAGATTTTCAACAAAGCTGCCGAGGTAATTCAGTGAAGAAAGGATATTCTTTTCGAAAACAAGTCCTGGAATAACTGGATATTCATATGAGAAAAGTGAATCCCAACTCTTACTTTATACCATACACAAAAATTAACTAAAAATGTATCATAGACCAAAACATAAAAGCTGAAGCTATAAAACTTCTAAAACAAAACAAAGAGGAAACTATTGCAACTTTGGGGGTAGCCAATTATATCAATATTTTTAGAGAGGACGCAAAACATAATAACAAAAAATAAAAATTAGGTAAGGGAACCTGATCAAAATGTAGAACATCTGCTCTTCAGAAGGTATCATTTAGAAAATGGAGGGCTTCCCTGGTGGCACAGTGAATCCGCCTGCCAATGCAGGGGACACGGGTTTGAGCTCTGGTCCAGGAAGATCCCAGATACTGTGGAGTAACTAAGCCCATGCGCCACAACTACTGAGCCAGTGAGACTAGAGCCTGTGCTCTGAAACACGAGAAGCCACTGAAATGAGAAGCTCGCGCATGGCAACAAAGAGTAGCCCCCGCTCACCATAACTAGAGAAAGCCCATGTGCCGCAACAAAGACCCAGTGCAGCCAAAAATAAATAAATAAAATCAATTATTTTATTGGTGGTGTGATGAATTGGGAGATTGGGATTGACATATATACACTAATATGTATAAAATGGATAACTAATAAGAACCTGCTGTATAAAAAAATAGAATTCAAAAATTCAAAAAAAATTAATTAATTAAAGAAAATGGAAAGCTAAGCTACAACATTATTACTCATCAGGGAAATGCAATTTAAAACCATTGTGAGGTACTACACACACCTATCAGAATGGCTAAATGTGAAAATATTGACAACACCAAGTGTTAGCAGGGTGTGGAGCAACTGAAATTATCATACTGTGGGTGGGAATGGAAAATGGTACAACTACTCAAAAAAGTTTGACATTTTCTTAACAAGTTAAACATAACTTACCATTATGACCCAGCAATGCTACTCCTAGATATTTACCCAAAACAAATGAAAATATACGTCCACCCAAAGACTTGTACACTAACATTCATAGCAGCTTTAGTCATAATATCCCAAACTGGAGACAACCTAAACATCCACTAACAAATGAATGGAAAACAAACTGTGATAAAGTCATACCATGGAATATTACTCAGCAATAAAAAGGAATGAACTTTGATACATACAACAATGTGGATAAATCTCTAAACAATTGTGCTGAATGAAACAAGCCAGACACAAAAGACTATGTAGTGCATGATTCCATTTACATGAAATCCTAGAAAAGGAAAAACTTATCTAAAGTGGGAAAAAATGGGAATGACTGGGAAGGGGTAGGGGACAGTTTGGGAGTGATGGAAATGTTCTATATTTTGATTGTGGTGGTAGTTATGGGGGTAGGCATATTTCTTGAAATTCATTGAACTGTATGTATACTTGTAGGAGAGCATTTTATTAAAAGCAAGTTATGCTTCAATAAAAATGATTTTAAAAAGAAAGAGTGTGTGCAAGCAAGCTAAGTGTCAATGGAGTCAAGTAACCTAAACTAGGCCAGCCATCAATAACACTCCATCCAACCATGTGACAATTTCAAGAAGGGGCAATCAGAGCCCACCATGAATATTTCAATCTGCTCCTAGAAGGGAAAAGCTGCTGGTGGCCACATGCTCACTGCGTGGAGAAATCTCTTCCCCAGAAGAGCAAAAGGTAGAGAAAGGAGGTGGCAGCCTAGGTGGAGGTACAAGCTGTACTGAGCCCCTGGTTCTTGGCTCTTGCAAAGCCTACTGATCACCACTCCCACTCCTCTGACACTTTTAGTTTAAGCTAGTTTGGTTACGTTCCTGTCATCTGCCACCAGAAGGGTTTTTATAGGAAAAGAACACTGAGCTTTGAAGAAAGCACGTCCTCGATTCCAGCCTTGTCCAGTGGCCAAGAGAGAAGGAATGTTGGGATGGAGTGGGCGGAGGGCCAGGGAGAGGCAGCTCTTGCCTCTGTTTAGTAAACACAGAGCCGACTGGGAAAGTGAACTTTTGGTCAGTGCCTGACACTGCCAAGAGAGGGGATGGGGGAAGAACAAACAACAGAAGCCCTGTTCAGGAAGAATACGGGAGAGGCCAGGGGGCTGCACTCTGGATTTTCTGCAGCCATAGTTGGACCACAGCTGTAGCAACATTGCCAGCCTTCCCCAGCCCCATCAGAGCTCCCCGTGTGGCCCTAGGTGGCAGCACTGGGCCAAGGAGGGCCACCCCCATCCCTGAAAGCACTCCTTGCCTTTCCTGCCTTCTTCTGCTCAGCCCAGGTTATGCCTCCCCCCATGTTAGATACCCTACCCCAGAAATGATTTAAGACAGCCTGAGACCTGACAGAATCAGGGCTGGACAGAACCCAGTTGTCCCGCCAAGCAGGGGTCTCCACCTGCATGAGGTCAGTGACTTTGCACCATTACCTTCCTTACGGTTACCCAGCCAAGAGCCCTGACAGTCCCCCAACACGGGAAGGGGCCCCCTACATTTACGTGCAGGATTTTTTTTCCAGTGATAACTCACTTGTGCCTACAGCTCTGCCCTTAGGTACATGACTTCATGTCACTTTCACAGCAACTGTGTGTTTGCTGTGAAAAAGTAATTTCTACTGAACTGAGGAGGAAATCAGCTCAGAGAGGAGGGCAAGGGACCACCCAGTCACATGGCACCGAGTGGCAGGTGGATTCCATTCTAGGGTGATTGTTTCTGCCCTATATTCCTCCACCTGCCTAGTGTGTAGTCGGGATGGGAGGCATTGTACAGTTCAGAGCAGGAAAGATCCTTCTGGTTAGATACCTGACATGACAAGCTTCCCTGATGTGCCCCCTCCCCCTCTTAATAATAGTCCTTGAGCCCTCGGAAAAAATCCCTTCTCTCCTCTGACCCTGTTTCCTTCACTGTAAACTGGACGAACAGCCTCCAGGCCAGGGGTCATGAACTTTTTCTGTACTGGGCTAGCTAGGAAATTACTAGTTTTGTGGGCCATACAGTCTTTGTGGCAACTCTCCACTCTGCCCTTAAAGCCTGAAAGCAGCCGTGGACAATACCTGAAAGAGCATGATCGTGTTGCAATGAAGTTTTATTTATGGACGCTGACATTTGAATTTCACATAATTCTTATGTATCAAGCTATTTTTCTTTTTATTTTCTTTCACACATGTAAAAATGTAAAACCCATTCTTAGCTCGTTTGGCTGTATATCAGGCAGCTGGCGGGATTTGGTCGGCTGGTCAGAGTTTGCGAACTCCTGCCCTAGCCTGCAGGGTTTCGGCAAGGGCGAAAGTTGGTCAGGTGCACTGATGCACCACCGGCGGTGGAAGGCACTTTGGAGCCAGCCAGGCGCTGGGTTGCTTCGAAGCCGCCTAGACGAGGCAGTGCAGTGTCCCGCCTTGGCTGACCCTCGGCTGGCACCCGGTCCCATCCTAAACGGCCGGCCCCCCACGCGGCTCCCAGTGCGCACTCACCCAGGACCCCCGCGCACAGCACGGAGCAGACCGCGAGCCTCATTCTCCTCGGCGGCGCGTGACTCCTACCCGGCTCCCGGGGCCTCGGCCAACTTTATCTGCCCGCGAGGGGACGGATCCGCCTCCTCCGAAGGGTTCGCCCTTCCGGCCCATTGCCCTCGTCACACCCCCACCCCTCTCCCAGACAGCTCGCAGGGGCTCGCTGCGGCTGCACCTCTGCCCAGCGCCCGGAACTGAGAGGCTGGATCTCTGCTCGCGGGCTAGTAGTCCGCACCCCGGAGGTACGAACCGCAGCAACCCCGGAGCCCGCTGGACAGAGAAGCTGAGGCCCAAGATGAGAGTGACCGCCAGGGCCCCAGGTTAGTTACTGGAATGCGGGTTCCTTGACCCCTGGACCTTCATCTAGACAAGCAACTCTTCGATGTCTCCAACACAGACTCTTCGGGACAGAGGGGCGGTCCACTAGGTGAACACTGTGGACCCTTACCCCAGGAGAGCATGTGCACACGCATACACAACGTTTTGAACGCAATTTTCAGGTATCCTCAGACTCTTCCTCCAAAAGCGTCTCGGTTGCCCACTCCGGGTCCCTCCCCCACCCCCAATCCCCCTGACACGGTCTCCTGCAACCCTGGCTGAAGTCTGAGGTCAGGTGAAGCGCTGAACCCTGGGAGGGCTGCTTCTACTCACCAGTGCAGCCCGCAGCCCCATCCTCCTGAAGTCTATGAGCTCTGCCTGGCGGAAGTCTTCCGAATTTAGATTTTTCAAAATTTTTCTTGAAGTGTAATAAACATACATAAAACTTAACATATCCTAAGTATACAACTTGAGCAATTATCACCAAGTGAGCACACCCCTGTAACCAGCACCCACATCAAGAAACAGAACGTTAACAGAGTGGGGGGGTGCCTCTCCTCCAATTACTTCCCATCTCCCCACAAAGATATCCATTATCTTGACTTCTGGCAACATAGACTAATTCTGCTGATTGTTTAACTTTACAGAGATGGAATCATACAATATGTACAATGTTGCATCTGACTTCTTTCTGGTTACATTTGTAAGATTCATCTATGTTGTTGTGTATAGTTGCCCGTCAGGAGATCTTGGTGTTGCATATGACCCCATATTGTATATGCAGGACTTGCTATTTATCCTGCCTGTTGATGATAGTGGTTTCTAGTGGGCTCTTATAGTGAGTGCTGCTGTGAACATCCTAGTACATGTCTTTTCCTGCACACAGGTATACATTTCTGCAGGATATTTTCCTGGGAGAGTAACTGCTTGGTAATAAAGTAGGCATATGTTCAACTCATAGATACTGCCAAACACTTTTCCCAAGTGGTTGAACCAATTTCCACTCCCACATTAAGAGTACAAGAGTTTGGCTGTTCCACATTTTTACTGTTTTGCTGGGAGTGTTGTTGGTTTTGCACCATAATTTTGAGTTTTTTCTGATGACTAATGAGGTTGAGTATCTTTATATGCTTATTAGCTATTTAAATGCCCTCTTGTTCAAGTCTTTTGCCCTGGATACATTTTAAGTAGACTTTCTCTCAAGTTAAGTATTAGGACTGGCAATATAGTAATTCAAACCACAAACCAAGACTCATCTAATAAAGCATCCTCAAAACTGAGTCTTAAGACTGTAAGAATGTATTATAATTGAATTTAAACAGTTTATTATTTTAGCCCACCATAACTCTTTATTCTGCCCCCCTCTTCTTGCACGCAAAGGGTGAATCTTTGCTAAGGAAATACTGTTGTTTGTTTCAGCTCCTACCAAAATTATGAAAAGTTCTTCCCTCTGTCAGAGATTAACCCTGACTTCCACTGAGGCCAGAGATAGTCCTGAGGGAGTAGGAAGAGGTTGTAAGTCACAGAATTCACAAGGTCAAAGGCATGAGACTATTATACACAAACCTGGGCTCTCCTCCCCTTCTCTTACACACACACACACACACACACACACACACACACTCTCTCTCTCTCTCTCACACATATACCTCAAAGTAAACAATATATCCTCTTCCTTCCATATCTTACAGACATCACCATCATTGGACAACTAATGGGAGATTGTCCCCATTCTCTCCCCCTTCACACCACCTCTAGCCAGCTAAGTTGAGTTTTCAATTCAAGAAATGTATTGTCTCTATGTGCCAGATAACTAGGGACAGGATAGAGTGAGGAGGGGACCTCTCACATCTGGTCAGCTTTCAAGGTGACCGTCTGGGCTTTGGAGTAAGACCAGCTGGAGGGCACAGAGAAAGGCTTAGGAGCCTCGGTCACACAAGGTCCGTGCTGTGCAGAGAGGCTGTCGGGGTCCCTGAGACCACATCCCATATGCTCATGAGCTGGAAATAGCCAGCATATTTCTGGTCAGAGATTAAAGCAACCTCTAGACCAGCAATCTGCTGAACACCATCTCAAAGGAAAGGATGAACATGTCCCCTCCTTGGTGAGACACTCATCAGGGGGTTCTTGGCACAGGGTTTGTCCCAGAGACTGCTATGGTGTAAACCCTTACTCTGGGCCTGCTGTGATGGTGACACAAAGTCCTGAAGGCCACCTGCTGCCTCCCCATGCCAAAGACACTAGAGGCCAGAGATTCCACGTTGGGACTCAGCTACTTCTGTGTCTCCTTCCACTCAAGGAATCCTTTGATCTTTAGAATTTTTGAAAATGAGAATAGCAGTCTCTTCTTCCTTTTAATCTAGAGAAAAAGGGATTTATATCTTTTTAATGTGAACCTTTTATTGAACTTATACGTACATATAAAAAGTACACATCATGTGTACAACCTATGGATTAACAAGGCATGAACACACCCATGTAACCAGCACTCAGATAAAGAGAATATTACCAGCTCCCTAGGAGCCCCCTCATCCACCTTAGAATCACCAGTGATCAAAAGTAACCATTATTCTGATTTCAAACACCACAGATGTTTCACCTGTTTTTGTATTTCACACAAATGGAATCATAAAATAAGCACTGTTTTCTGTCTTGCTTCTTTGTCCAAATGTAATATTCATGACAGTCAACCATGCTGTTTCATATACTGTAATTTGTTCATTCTCATTACTGGGTGGTATTCCAATAGTGAATATATCAATGACTATTGATGGACATTTGGGGTTTTTTGTTTTTCAATTTGAGGCTATTATGAGGTAATACTGCTGTGAACATTTTTGTACGTGTCTGTTGGTGAGCATGTGTCTGCATTTCTGTTGATTATACACGCAAGGGCACGATTGCTGAATCTCAGCATGTGCCTATGTTCAGCTTTCATAAGTGCTGCCACACTGTTTCTAAAGTAGTCGTACACTTCCCACTCTCCTCCCACTCCCACCAGCGTATGAAAGTTCCAGTTGCCTCACATCATTGTCAACCCTTGGTTTGGGCTGACTTTTTAATTTTAACTCTCCTGGAGCATATGATGAAGTTCACTGTAGTTTTAATATTAATTTCCCTGATGACTAATAAAGTTGAACACTTTTCACATGTTTATTGGTGATTCAGATATCTTCTTTTGTGATATACCTATTTTTTATTGGATTATTTTCACATTTTTTATGTTGTAGGAGTTCTTTATTTATTCTAGATATGAGAACTGTGAAGGACATATGTATTTCAAATATCTTCTTCCATTTTATGGGTTTTCTTTCACTCTCTTGATGGTGTCTTTTAATAAACAGAAGTTTTATATATTTCTGAGTCCTATTTCAACATTTTCCTTTATGTTTAGCACTTTTTGTAAACTGTTTAAGAAATCTTTGCCTGTCCCAACTTCATGAAACTATTCTCTTATGTTTCCTTCTAGAAGATTTATAGTTTTACCCCTCACATTTAGATCTAGAATCCACCTGGAATTGATTTTTTTTAAAAAACACAGACATTTATTTTCCATTCATGTGAACGAGAAATTAGGTTAAAAGAAGTGGATGACTTTTCTTAACATGACATTTTTTTGCCCCAAATATTCACTCAGTAGGTCTCCTGGAATTTAACAAATGATGTATAGACCCTGTAATTTGTGCTATATAACTACAGTTATAAACTGAATAACTTAGTGAGCTATAGCATGATGTCATAGAAGACAAGGCTAAGGCACATGGCCTAGATCTTTTTGGAACTGATATTTGTGAATGGTATGGGATAGAAGCCTGTATTCATTTCTCCTTCCATATGTGTGCCCAGTTGACCCAGCACCATTTACTTGAAAGATAATTCTTTTTTTACTGCACTTTAGTATAAACTTTGTCAAAAATCAGGTAACTGTCTATGTGTTTCTAGACTCTCCACTCTGTTCCACTAAGCTATATATCAACCCTTCCACTTATATCTGTCTCAGTCTCTGTAACTTTATAATAAGTCTTGATATCTCAGTGAAGACACCCATGTCTAGAGTTTTATTGGTGGAAAGGTTTTCAATTCCAGATTAAATTTCTTTAATAGCTAAAGAAATGTTCAGATATTCTGATTCTTCAAGTCTTGGTATTGCTAAGTTTTTCAAGGAAGTTACCCATTTCATCTAAATTTCAAATTTATTGATGTAAAGTTGTGCACAATATTATCTTTATTCATTTTTTGTTTACCAGTTTATTATAAAGGATATAGATGAATGACCAGATGAAGAGGTTCATTGGTGAGGTCTGGAAGGGTCCTGTTACAGGAGCTTCTGTCCCTGAGAAACTGGGATGCACCATCCTCCCAGCACGTGAAAGTGTTCACCAACCTGGAAGCTCTTATACATTTTTAATGTGTGGAGGATCCTTGCTATAATTTTCTTTCTCATTTCTGATATTGGTAATTTATGTTTTCTCCTTTTTCTTGATTAGTATTGCCAAGGTTTTACCTATTTTATTAATTTTCATAAGGAGCCAACTTTTGGCTTTGTTGATTTTCTCTATGGTAAATTCACTTGTTGATTTCTGCTTTCTTGACTTTCTTTGGGCTTTGTTCTTTTTCTGGATTTTATAAAAGGAAGTTAAGATCATTGATTTTCAGCCTCTCTTCTACTCTAATATATGCATTGAAGGCTCCAAATTTCCTTTTTCTTGATATATTATTATATCTTTATGATTATCTAAAATATATTCAAATATATATTCTAATTCAAAATATATTCCAATTTTCATTGTGATTTCTTGTTTAACTCATAGTTTATTTAGAAATGTACTGCTTAATCTCCAGTGTTTTCAATTTCCTGGTTAGCTTTTGTTATTTATGCCTAACTGAGTTCCACTACGGTACGATAACATACTCAGAATGATTTCAGTCTTTTGAAATATGCTGAAGGTTGTTTGGTGGCCCAGCATACAGTTACTTTTGTTGTTTAATATGCATTTTAAAATAATGAGTATTCTATGGCTGTTGGGTAAAGTGTTTTATTTATAATGCTATACATAAATCAAATACATACATATGTGTGTTATATACATATATATACACACACACACACACACATTGAAAATTGTGTTGTTCAGCTCTATAATTGTTTTAATCCGATTTTTCTATTAGCACTGGAGAGAAGTGTGTTCCCCACTATGATTGTGGATTTGTCTATTTCTTGTTTTAATGCTGCTGACCTTTGCTTTATATATTTTAAAACTATGTTTTTGAGTACATACATATTTGAGATTGTGATAGCTTACTGTTAGGTTATTCCCTTTATAATTCTAATCATTATGAAGTGCCTCTTTTTATCTCTAGTAATGTTTCTTGCTTTAGAGTCTTGTATAATATTGGGGTAGTTACACCAGCTTTCTTCTGGCTATTGTATGCATCATATATTTTTTAATCCTTTTGTGTTCAGTGTTTCTGTGTCCTTATATTTAAAGTGTGTCTTTTACAAGCAGCATATATTTTAAAAACTCCATGTGACAATCTTAGACTTTAATTGGCATATAGTTTGTTGACATTTAATGTAATTACTGATATGTTAGAGTGTTATCTGACACCTTATATTTGTTTTCTATTTGGCTCACCTGTTTTTAATGTGCAAATCTTCTGGCAGAGCATTTTCTCAGGATTTTTAATGTTTTTAACTAACAGTTTGTAGAGTTTGTTCTTTTCTTCCATAACTTTAATAATGTCACTGTATTGTGTTCTTTTGTCTATAATTTCTGTTGAGAAGTCAACTGAGGTCAACTGTTGTTCCTTTGAAGGTAATTTGTCTTTTTCCTCTGGCTGCTTTTAAAATATTCCCTTTATCTTCTTCATGTTCTTTGGTTTGACCATCATATGCCTAAGTGTGATTTTACCCTAGCTGTGAAGGTTTGGGCTAATTTTTTTAATCACCTTTGGAAAATTCTCAGCCATTGTTTGTTTAAATATCCCTCCTGCCTATTCTGTTGATTCTACTTCTACAACTATAATTGTATGTGTAGTAATCCCTTTTTTAAAATATTTATTTATTTATTTTGGCTGGTCTTAGTCGCGGAACATGGGATCTTTGTTGCGGCGTGCGGGATCTTTGTTGCGGCATGCAGACTCAGGTGCGTCGTGCGGGATCTAGTATCCCGACCAGGCATTGAACCGGGGCCCCCTGCATTGGGAGCGTGGAGTCTTACCCACTGGACCACCAGGGAAGTCCCTGTAGTAATCTTTTTCAAATGCACACATGTATCATGCCTTTTTCTGTATTTCCATTTTTTTCCTTGTGTTTCAGTTTGGATATTTTATATTAAACTAACTTTCAGTTTACTAATCCTCTCTTCTTTGCATCTATTGTATTGTTAAATCTACTTAATGAGAAATTAACATAAATTATTGCCTTTTTCATGTAAACTCAAATTTCAGACTTTTTAGGGGGAGTAAAACAGGCTCTTTGCTGTATAGAATGTTCTTTCTGCGTTGCAAAAATTCTCTTTCCACGGTTTTGTAATTCCTGTATTCCCCCATTCAGTCTTGGCTGCCACAAGTGCAAAGACACTTTTTCTTGCATCTTTAGTGGAACGATTGCCTTTTTCACTGCTAGAAGTTCCATTTTTATTTCTTCTTCATAGATTCCAATTCTCAAATGAAATTCTCCACCTTTTTCACCCTTTTATTCTACTAAGAAGATAAAATGGGGACTAATCACTTTCATCCAATCGAGGTTTGGCTGAATCAAGACTAGCCTGCAGTTTTGATAGGCTCCTATGCCTACCCACTGAAAGCCTGGTGTGGTGGGCAGAAAAATGGCCCCCCAAAGACATCCATGTCCTAATCCCACAAACTGTGAATATGTTATGCTACTTGGCAAGGGAGGATTAACGTTGCAGATGGAACGAAAGTTGCTAGCCAGGCAATTTGGGAATAAAGAGATTATCCTAAATTATCTGTGAGGGTCAATGTAATCACAAGGGTCCTTTAAATGTGGAAGAGGGAAGCAGAAGGGTTAGTGTCTGAATAAGGCAAAGAAAGCCTGCAGTTGCTGGCTTTGAAGATGGAATGGGGCTGCAGTCATGAGCCAAGAAACGTGAGCAGCTCTAAAGCAGGAAAAGCCAGAAAATGGGTTCTCCTATGGAGCCTTCAGAAAGGAGAGCAGCCCTGCTGACAACTTGAGTTTAGCCCAGTGAGACCCATTTCAGACTTTAGTCCTACAAAACTGTAATATAATAAATCTGTGTTGTTTTAAGCCACTTAATTTGTGGTGATTGTTACAGCAGCAATAGGAAACTAATACACCTGGTATATTCTTTGGGCCCTCTCTAAGGTGTGGAATTATATTTTTTGCCTCCCTTTCCACGGAACTTCAAATTGTGCCAAATATCTTAAGGGGAGAACTGGTCATTTATCAGGCTTAGTTCTCTGCACCTCTCTTCTCATTGGGATCTTGTCTCCACTTGTGTTTTTCCAGCCGTGAGACTGCCAAAGCTCTGCTAGCAGTAGCCCTCTGCTCAGGCAAAACCAGATACCTCTTACCTTGTACCAGGAAGTGGGAAATTCCCCCAAGGAAATGTGGTTGCAGAATGTCATCTCACCTCCCTGGGTTACCCCTTCCCTTTTCCAGAAATTTGGCACCTCTAATGTCTAATGCTCTTAAATAGGTTTTCTGGTGCTTTATCCACATCTAGATGTGCTCAACAAGAGCACAGTTCTTGAACAAGCTACTTCACCATTACAGAAGCACAAATGAGGACATTAACTACTAATTTTTAATCTTTATTTTTGAAGATTCTAGTATATTGTTACTGAATGAATGAATTTTACAAGTTATTGTGCTCACAACTGCTCTAACTCCTCATTTATTCATACCTTTGAAAGGAAATAGGGTCTATGAGGGCAGAGACCACATTCTTCTGGTTCAGCATGCTAACCCTAGGTTGGAAAACAGTGCCTGGTATAAGACTCAAAAAAAAAAGATCAAATATATGATAATTATGAATAAGTGCATGTAAAGGATTGACTCAAAAGGAGGTTGGACAATCTTCTCTGTAGGCCTGTGGACAAAAATCAAATAGGGTCAAGAGGTGAGCATTGCTCCTAAGGTTAATGATCTACCTAAAGCTAACACAGCCTAAATCCAATAGACCAAGATGCCCTCTGACCTCTGAGTGGAGCAAACTCTGGAAAATTCCTGTGTACCGGAACAAAGTCATATTGCAAAGGAAGGACATCCATAGTCCTAAAGCCATCTCTGTTGTTTTGGCACAATCTCTCTAACAGCAGAGCAGGAGGTTAGGAGATTGTATTGTAGGAAACAAGTTAAAGACTTCATTATGGCCTTTGGAAAATTAGGAATTTGTGAATTTATCATTAACTGTGTGCGAGGCACTGAGCTAAGTGCTTTTCAGATATTAATTTATAGCAACTCCATAAGGTAGGTGCTATTGTCATCCTCATTTCATACAGGAAGAAAGCAAAGTACAGAGAGGTTAAGTTACTTGCCGAAGGTCAGACAGCCAGTACATGTCAGAGCTGGCAATCAAACTAGGCAGCCTACTTCCAAGTCCAAGCTCTCCCCATGTGGCCTCTGGCATTTGTCTCTGAAGCAGTTTCACTTTCCTCTTTCCAAGGGCCTTTGTGGTAATAAAAACAGTTTTTGAAGTGGCAGCACATTTGTTTAAACCCTGGCAACTTCAGAATTGATTAGGTTGGTACTAGTTGACATAACAGATGAAACTCCTGATCTCAATGGTTTAACATAATGGAAGTTGGCTTCTTGCTAATATAAAACCCAGATGGCAGCAGTGGTCTTGTTTGGTTGGAGAGGCAGGGATGGGGAGTTCACCTTCATAGCTCTGGTCAGTCATTCAGAGATCCAGGCTAAGAGATGCTCTGCCATTTTCAACATGTGGTTTCCAAGATTGCCTTGTGTATTGACATCTAGAATAAGGAATTGTGTAAGGCGGTACGAGAAGTTTCCATGAGCCAGGCCTGGAAGTGCTAAACATCTCTTCTACCTATATTCTATTGGTTATAACTCAGTCATACGATCCCACGGAGATGCAAATAGGATGGGAACTGGAATCCCTGGCTTGGGCAACTTTGTCCCAGCAACAACACACACTATCAAAGAGGACCGCATGCCTTGGGTCTTTTGTCTCAGTTTGAGTTTCCCCAGAAAGCACACTTTTAGACAAGCCTTTCTAAATGTTTTATTTGGTAAGTGAAGAAACAAAGGTTAGAGAATGGGGAAGGGAGACAGGGATAAGAAGGCATCCAAAGGATGTACTGACAGGTCAGTTATCACTGTGGAGACTGGGGCTTAATTCCACTGGGGAAACTCTGGGAGCCAGGGTAGAATATCCCATTAAGAGGCTTGCAAACAAGAGTCTTTATACACGAACTCCTGTCAGTCATTGTTTGAGGGTTTTTTCCCATGGGTCATAAATCCCCTTGCCTTCTGGGATACTGTGCAGGTGGCTAAGCAGACTGCTGGTGTCAGAGAATGGCTTCATGCAAAGGAATGCAGGTGCTGGCAATTGGAAGTTTCCCAATATGTCTGTGAGTGGTAAGGCTGAGGGGATATGTATGGGATACTAAGGATCTGCTACACAGTCTCAGCCAGAGTCCACGGGATGGTCCAGTGACATATGGACTAACAAGACCAGTTGTTGCCCACCCCTCACCCTGACCCAGTCGCATACCTGATATACAATGGTGGAGCAGGGACAGAATAATTACAATAAAATTCCTTTTCAGAAAGGGAAGGAGGGGAGACTCCTAGCTGTTGCTGTTCAGCATTAACTTTGAAGTCCTACTGGGCAGGCATTGGGTGGTTCCTCTGCCTGATTAGATCCAGGTTCTGCTCTCTGAAAGCAGTTCCTTTGCTCATTGCTCTCCAAGGTCCCTGGCCCCTCCCTCTGGGATGGTCTTCCTTTTCTATCAATATTATCCTCTCTAGCCAGGTCTGGATGGGGTACTGAGGAGCTTGTGCTCCGTGGGGGCTGTATGACTTTTCACCCACTTCTGACTATGCAAGCTTGAAGGTTGTACAAAGTTTGAATACTCCGGATTTCTGGTTTTCTTCACAAAACAATGAACCTTCAGAACCTTAGTAACCTTCAGATCTATTTGCTCCCAGTCAGTTTCACACATACAAGACAAGGTCAAGGGCAAGGCCTGACTGATGAGGCTGGTGAAGATACATGAGACACGTTTATTATTCCATAGATAGCAAAAAGGAAGAAGCCAAAGGTGCCAGCTCCCTGGGTCCTTACCCACACACCAAAAAGGATGACACTGAAGGGGCTGGTGGCTGCAACTTGAGTTGTGGGAAACCCCATCACTGGGGAGCCAAATCTAGATGGTAGCTAAGTCGTTTTATATTCTGTAGCTCTATTCTGAGGGGAGTGGTGCAGAAAGCCCCACACTTCATCAGAATCTGGGAGGTGATGAGAAACTATCGGATGACAGCCTTCCGGGGGAGGCAGGAAGACGAGTGGGAGGTGGCCTCCATCCTCTCATGTTCCTGCAGGATCACAGAGTGTTTTGGCTCACATATGCTGCAATCCCAACCTTAGCCTGCATGGATGTGTGCACGTCTGCCAGGAAGCCATGGCAGAGGTGCTCCCCTACAGTAGCTGCCACACCACAGTTCTCTCCTGGACTAATTTTCATGCTTGATTGCTATCCTTGGCCCCAAACCTTTCTCTCTCAATTAATGGTGCCTACCCAGCTTGGGTGGGAGGACCACACTCTTAACTAGGTCTTTTCCACGTGGATGGGTTGTAATGTACGTTTGTTCTGGAAAACCTCTCTTGGGTTTCTCTCTCACTTTTAGAGCCTAGATGCAGTCAGCTTTTCCAACCCTGCAAATCGCCAGTTTTGGACTTTTTAATTCCTTTTATTTTTTGCTTGCAAACAAGCCAGTTCTTCCCTGAGTTTACCACTTTCTTATAATGCCTAATTAAATGCAGCCAATAGCAAACAACACGTGCCACTAACATTCTATTTTACCTCCTCTTCCCAACACTTCAGCAGACTCAGTAGGCCTATGTTCTACCTTCCAGGTACTGAAGACAACAGTTTAAATAAGTATTTTGCCACTGCAAAGACTATTTCTGCAGCAAGAAAGATGGTTTACTAATCTCATTTTAAAATTATACATCCCCTTATTTGTACATATTTATTCATTTACAGCACTGGAAACAAATCTAAAACCCTATCCCTGAAAAAAAATCTACTTTTAGTTTATGTTCTAGTTTTCAGAAATCTTACGTAGCAAAACATAACAAGAAATACTCATATTCCCACCATCCATATTTTAGAAGTAACTATTTTGTCATATTTGTTTCCTGTATTTTTTCATTTTACAAACACATAAAGTTCCCTTTAATTCTACTCCAAGCAGGGTCTGGAGTGACTGGCTGTAGGTGACAGAAGTGCCAAGGAAACAGGGAAGGAAGGGGGAAGTTAATGCCCAGACCCCAACTTCACAGGCAGCTGCCTGAGGACACATCACAACTATTCCCCGCGGTCAACAATATCTTCATGGACCACAACCCATACAACCATTTTCACCTTTCCCTAAGGGACTGCTATTCAAGCAAACGTTAATATGCATCAGAATCATCCTGAGGGCTTGTTAAAACACAGAGCAGCAGCCCCATCCCAGACCCCAGCAGACCTGCAGTCAGACTCAAGAACGCTCACATCTAACAAGTTCTCAGGCGACACTGATGCCGCTGGTCCAGACACCACACTACCTAGAGAACCACTGCTCTAGCCAATGCCCAAGACTAGGTACCTCAGGGACAGACACAGAACCTCTCTGCCCATGTGGAGACACGGATGGGAAAACTCGTCACCTGGTCTCCTAGTCTGAAGAGGAGATCAATTCCCCAGCTATTCAAAGCCAGCCACTAAAAGCTAAAGGGCTGATTTCATCTTCATCCTCCTCCTCTTCAGTAGCAGCATCTATGACTCCCCTCCTCCCCCTCTGAGGCATCCACTGGGCCCCAGAAATGTCAGGAATGGGCTCCTGCCCCAGTGCAGACATGGGTGGCAGTATGTGACAGGGAGCACTGCGGTGGGTCAGGAAGGGCAGGGGTCTCCAGTCACGGCGCCTCTGCCCAAACCCAGGTGCAGCCACTTCCCGGCTGTGTGGCCCTGGGCAAGTCACACCGTCCCTGAGCCTCACTTGCCCATCTACGTGATGTGGCCAGCGATGTGCATGTTCTAGAGGACTGCCGAGCAGAGCGAGCAGAAGCAGTCCAAGCAGGAGCCCTCTGTCCGCTGTGACATGCCCCACGACAGACCTGCTCCTTCACGATGGACTGCGGCAGTGTCATCTCTCTCTCTCTTTTTTGTTTAACAACTCTACTAACTTTGGTTTATTTGTAAGGCTTTCCTCACTTCCTCCCTGACAACAGGCCTTTACCTTTGAGCCTCAGTGTTACTGATTCTGACTCACGTTCCACAGGTGTGTTCACTCACACACTGCTGATCTTTGCCATCTTGAGACACTAAAAACAATTGAAGTACAGGTCATGAAACTGTCACATTACTCAAGTCCTGATTTTCTCAATCTCAGTAGTCAAGAATAAAATGAGGAAAAACGCTAACTAAGCAGTTTGTCATTGGCCATCAACAAGCGGAGATCCTGCAGTCCTATTTCACCTCCTCTCCCCTGACCTGTGCTATTTGAACATTAGGTGCCATCCCAGAATCTGCCCAACACTCGGGGAATTACAGAGAAAGAAAATGAGATGCTCACTGAAGGGGGTTGGTGTGGCACTCCTGAAGAAGTTGGCAAAGACCCCTTTGCACCAGGTGTGTAATTCACGTCATCCTGACATCTTTCTTCCCTTTAGACCTCTTGGCTGTGGTAGCTGGTGGGTACATTCGTACTATACTGGAGGAAAAAGAATCCAGTCCGCCAGTCCATGGAATCAAAAAGACTTGGATGCAGTCTTAATTCTACCACTTACTGTGAACTTGAACCCGTCATATACCTTCCCTAAGCTTCAGTTTTTACATCTGTAAAATGGAGACACCACCATTTGACTCACAGAGTTGTTTTGGATGATAATATATGGTTTCTCAGTATAAAATATTTATTAAAGAAACCTTTTTCCTGCCTATAATTTTTGATGTGCTAGGGCCTCCTCTAAGGAACTGGCCTGCGGCCCCACCCGCTAGCCGTGGGCGCTTGGCCAGCTCCCAGCGGAGCACAGGCCCGCTCTTGCGAGCCCTGATCGCCAGGCTCCCACCTCGAGGCTCCGACCTCAACGCTCCTGGTACCCCTTGCCCCGGGCCCAGCGCGCCACGCGCCCCACCCACCCCCGCAGCCTTACGTCTCCGCCCTCCTCTCGCAACTGCGGTGGCGTCACTTCCGCCGGAAGGGGCGGGCGCGTCCGCGCGGCTGGCGCGAAAGTTGGGTCGCGGTTCGGCAATTTCCGGGTCTGCGCTTGCTAGGGCCGGGGGCGCCGCAGGGGGCGGCGGTTGTGCGCCGGGCTGGCGCCCGACCCCAGCCGCCGTCCCACGGGCCGCGGGGCCCCCCACTCGTCGCCTGGAGACTCCCAGGCTCCACCGAGGTGAGTGAGGCTCGGAGTAAGGACCCAGCTCCCTCCCGCCGCCCCGCTGGGGGGTCGTGGTGCTGCCTCTGGCCTTCCGAGCCCTGGTTTCCGGACCTTGTAACCGGCCCCTGGACCGGCGGATAGGACTTAGACGCCGGAGAGGGAGTAACTGCGGCTGGACCGAGAGCTGGGCCTTTCCCTGGGACCTGGGGAGCTAGAGCGTCCGGCCTTTTAGGCGCCTGACTTTGCTGGCTGGCTTTCATGTTTATGTTTGAAGTCCGTTTATTGAGGGCTGAACCTACCTCGAGGGCCGCGGATACCCACAGGGACCGATTCGTTCTGAGCATCCTTAAGCATAATGCAATTGAATGACTATTGGCTTAGGGGACTTAGCCCCAGAGCAAAGGCCCTAGATATATTCAGTTTAGCGTACATTAATTTCGTTCTCTGATTTGCAAGGATTGGTGTTGTCATCTTTTTCCTTGATTGTGCCCACATTTCATTGTTTGTTACAAATCGTAATGGACGAATTCATGGGCAAGGCCGGAATGTTTGTGCTGTGGCATTCTTGTCTTCGCAGAAGAATAGGTGCTTTAAAACATTTAACTTAATATGTAATGTGTTTTTGTTCTTGTTCATGGTTCCTTTATTTTGACAGTTCAGAAATGTCCCACAATGATAAAGAACCGCTTTTTGTGAAGTTTTTAAAGTCTTCAGACAATTCTGAATGTTTTTTTAAAGCTCTTGAGGTAAGACTACTTGAAAATGTCTTGTTTGATGCTGTGAATTCATTTTCTTGTTTTTAGTGTTTTTGATTTATTAGGCCTTTTTGTCTTAGTCATAGTTATTTTATTTTCATGATAGTTTTACTGTAGTCTACATTCATAAGTATCTCATTGTTACACAGTTTTGAATTGATATTAGTATATCACTGTATTTTGGGGGGCTTGAAATCTTTAATGATATTTCTATTGACAGTGATGGACCTACTATTCTTGGAAATTGTTTTCTTTTGTCTACTAACCATAGACCTTTGTGTGTTGAAAAAATTTGAGTCAGTCCTATATTGGTTACACTTCATTTTTGTTGTTGTTAATTGTTAACTATGTCTCATTATGTACAGTATTATATTATCTAGGTAGTGTAGAGCCTTGCTACTCACAGACCACAGTAGCATCACCATGGCCTGAGAGTTGGACCCCAACTCAGACTTACCAGTTGGAATCTGCTTTTTAACAAGATCCTGTGTACGTTAAAGTTTAAGGAACACTGTTGTAGCAGGTTTTTCTTTAAAGTTCATTCATTGAGCAAACAATTATTGAATGTCCATCATCTAAGAAGCACTGTTCTAGTACTTGGGATATATCAGTGATGAGATCAGGCAAATATCCATACTTTCTCAGAGCTTACATTCTATTCTAGCTGGAGGAAATAGACATTAATCAGACATATAAATGAGTAAACTGTAATGTTAAAGGTGCCACGTGCTATGGGAAGAGAAAAACAAAGCAGGTTAAGGTGTTCTGGAGGTTGTTTGTTGGGGGAGAAGGGAAAGTTACAATTTACTTTAAATGGAGTGTGATCAGGGTAGACTTTATGGAGAAGATGATATTTGAGTATACTTGAAGGAGGTGAGAATGAGCCATGTGGATATCTGAAGAGGAAGGTTTCAGGCAGAGGAAATAATCATACACAAGCCCTGGGAAAGTGCTTGCGGTGTCTGTCCTGCTTTAGTGTGGCTGTAGTGTAGTGAAGAAGGGAGGTGGAAGGAATGCTAAGGTGTGCTTTAGAGAGTAAGAGTAAAGGAGGTCATGAAGGGCCTTGTGGGCCATGGTAAAGACTTTGGCTTTTTCTTTCAGTGAGATGGAGAGCCACTGGGGGCTTTTAATCGGAAGAGTAACATGATCTGACTTAATCGTTTTAAAAGGATCACCCTAAGTATTTAATGTAAGGACTTCAAAATTTGTTCAGAAAATATTCGAGTGTTTACTGGGAGCCAGGATATTTTGGCAAACAAGATAGATCATGAAATTTTCATTCTTAGAAGGGAGAGAGACAAAAACAGTATGTGTATACGTGTGTGTGTGTGTGTGTGTGTGTGTGTATATATACACACGTGTATATATATACACACGCGTATATATATACACACACGTGTGTATGTGTATATATATATATATATATATGTATACTATCTATGTTATTTTTCTTCATAAAATACACTAGAGGGATAGGGAAAGAATATTTTAGAAAAGGGTGATAAGGAAAGGCATCTCTGAGGAAGTGACATGTGAGCAGATGTGGTTGAAGTAAGGTAAGTCAGGTGAATTCCTGGGGGGAAGAGTATTCCAGGCAGCGGGAAAAAGAGTAAAACCTCTAAATGAGGTCATGCTTAGTTTGTTCTAGGTTGCAAAAGAAAGCAGGAGTGGCTAGGGAAGAGTGAGCAAAAGGGATTAGAGGAAGAAGGTAAGTGTGGGGAGACAGGCAGGGGCCAGACTCTACAGTCTTATAGGCAATTGTAAGAAACGTGGATTTTATTCTGAGTGTGGTGGGAAGCTGCTGGAGGTTTTTTGTTTGTTTGTTTTGCGGCACATGGGCCCCTCACTGTTGTGGCCTCTCCCGTTGCGGAGCACAGGCTCCAGACGCGCAGGCTCAGCGGCCATGGCTCACAGGCCCAGCCGCTCCGCGGCATGTGGGATCTTCCCGGACTGGGGCACGAACCCGTGTCCCCTGCATCGGCAGGCGGACTCTCAACCACTGCGCCACCAGGGAAGCCCCACTGGAGGTTTTTAACAGGGTGACATGACCTTTTTTGTATTGTTAAAAAGATTACCAGCTGCTGGGTAGAGAATAGATTTAGGGGAAGGGAGGGAGAAGGAACCACTTTGGAGACTTCTGCACAGGTCTAGTGAGAGATGACGGTTCCTTTCAATAGGAGAAAGGCTGGTTTTGAGATGGATTTTAAAGATAAGAGTTCATAGGACATAAATACAGGTGAATTATTTCATATGCATTCTTACTTTTTCTTTCAGTCAATGAAGGAGTTCCAATCAGAAGAATATCTTCAGATTATTACAGAAGAAGAGGCATTGAAAATGAAGGAGAATGATAGATCACTTTATATCTGTGACCCTTTTAGTGGCAAAGTCTTTGATCATCTCAAAAAGGTTTGCTAACTTTTAGTGTGTTCTTTCAGGTAGTCTGTTTTTTGGTTTGCTTTTGCTTCAGTGGACGTAAGTTCTTTACTGATCATGAAGTATTTTGCAAATTATGAATTGAGAGGAATCCTTTGGTTTTGGAAGACCAGAATAGTATTTTTCAAGGTAAATCATATTACAGTAGGCTTTGGTTAGTATGTAACTTTTATATTTCAGGGAATTTAGCTTCACTGAGAATAATTTAACCCTGTAGTAATGAAGCATTTTATTGATGAAGTTCTACTGTACTTAAACTCAGTTTGATTGCAAGATATATTAGGGAAAAATAGTAGAGTAGGAAAAGACTTCAACATAATCCTTGGTTACTTACTGTCTTTCCTGTGTGCTCTTGAATTTTAGTACCTGTACTTTGTATAGGGTCTGAAAAATTATATGCTAAAGGAAGCATTTGGGGGCCAAGCATTGCTGATATACCATTGAGCCATCTTATTTCTTTTTGTTGATTCTAGAGTCTACTGACTCATTACTTTTTTGGTGTCTGGACAAGAGAGAAGCATTGAAATAAAAGTAAACTGGCTGTAATTACATCCAGATTACAAAGAAGCGATTCTTGTTTGAAGGAGAAGAAAGCATAGAAGAGTAGGTAGATGCAGTACTATCTGTACAGTATATGGAAAGTCTGTGCCCACCTTTGCCAAAAGCATTGTTGGTCTTACCCTCCTTTTGGAAATAACACTGCTTGTAAGATAGAATCAATAGCATCGAAAACTCAGTTTTCTTATGACTGATGGAAAAGATAGCAATAATCATTTACCCTGTAGATATTTATATCGGTCATGCTTTGGTGACTTTGGCAGCTGTAGGCTTTTTAGTCTGGGTTGGATGTGCTGATGTTGAGCAAGATTGTCACGTTTCTCAGTTATCAATGAAAGTGATACCTTAGGAGAAGTCTTTGTAGGTCTTCCTTGGAAAGACATTGAGTTGCGAACAAAGTATTTAAAAAACAAATGTAGGAACTGCCTAGGATTGTACATTTTTTGTAGCAGAATAGGTTTTTTACAGGGGGGTTAGTTGGGCTCTCAACACTTTTTAACCGCTTCATTGGCTGGCTGCTTCATTTGAAAAGTAAATGTAGATATTTCCTAATTATTATGGCATAAGACTGTTACTCATATCTCCTATCACTAAGATTGTGTTTGTTTCAGAAATTAAAATTTTAATGGCAATTTTAAGTGAGTGTGGCTTTTGGAGCTTATTTCTTTTGATAGCCTGCATTGTTTGATTTGCTTGTGTGTGTATGTTAACGTGTGATGTGTCTGAGAAATTATATAATGGTTATTTATTTTTCTTGTAAAAATTTGGTGGTTTTTCTGCAGTGGTCATCAACTTCTGTAAAGAATTGGTAAATACAGTATTACAAAATGTAATTTTATAAGACTGGAGGTCTTTTTCTACTTAGTAAACTTTCTCTGTTTTTGTAGCTTGGCTGCAGAATTGTTGGTCCTCAAGTAGTCATATTTTGTATGCACCACCAACGATGTGTCCCAAGAGCTGAACATCCAGTTTATAACATGGTTATGTCTGATGTAACCATATCTTGTACAAGCCTGGAAAATGATAAAAGGGTAGGTGTTGCGGTATTGAGTGGAATATCGTGGTCAATATGTATGTATTTCCACACTTAACTTTTCACTGTGTAGGGTATATTTTGAAAGACCTTGACTTGGTGTTTATGACTGATAACTAAGTCAAGATGACAGTCTATATCTTTTTTATTTTTTAATAAATTGAATACAGTGGAATCTTTTATTGCAAACTGGCTAGTTGAAGTTTTTTGTTTTGATTTAAAAAGGAAACTCACTTTTTTCCCTGTGTAATTTTCCCTGTTTGTTTTTGAGTCACATTTTTCCACCATAGTTGCTTAATCTTTTAAAAAAGGATTGAGATTTACATATAATATATGTTTTTATATATTCTATATATAATTTGTATATTTTTAAGTATCAATGTGTATGTAGTATATTAAAATATATAGTGTTTACTGTAGAACCAACATAATTAAATTCATGGAGTTGCAAGAGATAAATGTAGGAAAATAATGTATATAAAGGTAATTATTCTAAAATTTATCTTCCAAAAAGTAATTTCATTAATTATTTAACTTTATAGTGGTGAGAAACATTTGTGCATTCAAGCTAACAACAAAAGATGTTTATGGGATATTGTATAAAAAAATGGAAGAGATATTGTTTCTTTCAGTATTAACAATATATTTTCCTTTGGGGCTATAGGAAGAAGTTCATAAATATGTACAAATGATGGGTGGACGCATATACAGAGACCTTAACATATCAGTAACTCACCTTATTGCAGGAGAAGTTGGTAGCAAAAAGTATTTAGTTGCTGCAAACCTGAAGAAACCTATTTTACTTCCTTCCTGGGTAAAAACACTTTGGGAGAAGTCACAAGAGAAGTAAGAAAGATATTCAGATATTTTCTAGATTTGAATAAATGATGCATTCAATCACTTTGGCACATTGTGGGTTTTCATAGGGGAGGTTTTATGGTTTCCTCTTTGGATTTGTTATTTGGGGACAAAAATAGGATCATTACTCTTCTCTCCAATGAAAACAAAAGGTAATCTACAAGCTCTTATTATCAAGGTATAAGTTGATAGGTGGAATGGGCTATGGGCTTTAGCATTAGCTACAAGGTAAGCAATGCTTTGATAATAAAATGGTTTTCAGAAGTAAACATTTATAAAATAGTGGAGAAAATCAGTGTGGCAACTGGAGCTTTTATGTTGCGTTTATCCTTCAATAGTGTGCTAACATGTTAAGATGGAGAGTAAATTTTAGCCCCTTTGGCATTCGTATTCCCTCCCAAAAGAGACATATTTAAGGTTGAATATAAACACATATAAGCCATTAACTGAGATGTGATCATTCAGTAAACATTAACTGAGCCCATATTATGTACCTGGCCTGAGTTAGGCATTAGATATAAGTGGAGAGCAGAACAGGACAGCATCCCTGCCCTCATGGAGCTTAGAGCCTATTTCAAAGGATAGAATTGAGTTTCCATTAGAATTAGATTAACAACCAATAAGTCCAGGTACCACTGTTTGAATTAAACAGGCATTTTCCAGTCTTCCTTTCAACACCATCTAGCACATCTTAAACACGTCTCCACGTTGGCACCCTGATTCCTAGCCTGTTTCGTCAGCACATCTGCCTAGCACGGCAACAGAATGATAATGATATTTTTGTTGGCATTCTGACAAAAAGCATTCCTTATTATTTGTATAGTATAATGGAGGAATTAAAAGTCTGTTTTTCTAGTAGGCAACCAAAGAACCTTTGGGTTTTTAGGTAGAAATTTAGACTTATAATTTTGGAAAATGCACCACTTTCACCAGCATGGATTTACAGTTAATGAAATATATTTTCCCGTAAAACAGTTTTATTTGAGAGACTCTGAAACATTAGTTTTTATTAGAGACATGGTTTGAGCTACATGAGCAATTAGTATCATTTGAAGTGTGTTTATCAGTTTCCCTTTTCTAAATAATGATTAAAATCCTAAAAAATGAGGAAAGCATTAGTGATATTTCTGTTGTTTGTCATTATTCTTCTGGTAAATTTAAACTATCTGGTATATTCAATATGTTAATGTTTTTTCCTTTTTTATTGTTTGTTTTCCCCAGAAAAATAGTTAGATATACCGATATAGACATGGAAGACTTCAAGTGTCCTATTTTTCTTGGTTGCATAATCTGTGTCACTGGCTTACGTGGCTTAGACAGGAAAGAAGTTCAGCAACTCACAGTTAAGCATGGAGGTCAATATATGGGACAGTTGAAAATGAATGAGTGTACACACCTCATTGTGCAAGAACCAAAAGGTAAAACTGTTTCCCAAATGAACAAATGCAACATTTTCTACTAGTTAACATTTTAAGATCATTATAGAATACCTTTTACTTCTGACATGTCATAAATCTGCTATGGTTTTTTTTCTTGCAAACATAGTTTGGTTTATAATCTTTAGAAAACTTACATGACTTCCCAAGTCTTTATCAGGTCATTGAATAAATATTAAAAAACAAAAATTTCCAGTGGGGTTTTATCTAAATTTATTTTCAGATCTTTTTTTGTTTGTTTTTTAAGTCCCCACACGGTTACCCAGTACTTAAGAGATGAGAGATTTGGATGAATAACAAGAAAGCTAATAGATGTCGCTAAATTACATTTCTTTCTAATTATAAATTTTAAAGGCTTGGCTTAGTTTTTAGTTGAATGAATTAGCCTTACTCAATGAACTACAAGTTTTAACTTGAAGATGCACCTTGCAGAACATGAGACAACTAAAAGAAGAAAAATATATTACCAAGAAGAAGAATTCCTTAAAATTGCAGTTAATTTTGGTGTTCTATAACCTTTATTCTGGAGAATACTTTTTTTTTTCTTAACATCTTTATTGGGGTATAATTGCTTTACAATGGTGTGTTAGTTTCTGCTTTATAACAAAGTGAATCAGTTATACATAAACATATGTTCCCATATGTCTTCCCTCTTGTGTCTCCCTCCCTCTCACCCTCCCTATCCCACCCCTCCAGGCTGTCACAAAGCACCGAGCCAATATCCCTGTGCCATGTGGCTGCTTCCCACTAGCTATCTACCTTACTACGTTTGTTAGTGTGTATATGTCCATGACTCTCTCTCTCCCTGTCACAGCTTGGAGAATATTTTTTACCAGTACTCTTAAAATATATAAAAATTGATAAGAGCAGAGTTTTATTAATATTTTTATTATATCTTTTTATATCTGTACTGTGTTTTATTAAGCTCCCTAACTAAGTAGAATTAGAAAAAATTAAAATTAATAATTGTCTTTAAGTGAGAACTTTGGGTATGGCCAATTATGATATTATGATTGTGAGTAAAGTTGATAACTGCTATTGGTTTTCTGAATCTAAAGACAGTACATCTCTCAGCTCTCATGAACGTCAAAGAAACCTTTCTTGTTATTGTTTACTATATATTGTCCTCAGTTTCTCTATACCGTTTCAAAATACATTGTGTTAAAAAGTTTTTTTAAGGCAATAAAAGATACGTAATTTTAACATGACTTATTTAACTATTTGCCTCTCTATCCTGGACTTCAAGTAGAATCCTGTTGACATAGGAATAGTCTCTTGAAAGTTGCTGTTTTTTATATTGCAGACATTTATCATTTTCACGGTTATTTTATACAGTTTATTAAACCACATAATTCTGTGAGTTATCCCCATGTTACAGATTAAGAAAATGGTTTAAAGAATTTAAATGATGGAGGCTGTACTTGAAAATATTGAGTTACCCCACAGTTGCCTCTGTCTCTGTGCAGTTTTGTAAAAGATAAACCCCCTCACATAGCATCATAGCATGTGTATTTAACAACACATAGAAAATATAATTGAGCAATAACCTAATATATTACCTTTTAATACACTGTATAGCATACTGTTAAAAGTAAGAGTAATTGCTGGTAACTTTAATATTGTCCCAGGTAGATTTTTTTTATAACCTGTCATTTAAATATTTCTGCAAAGATTTTAATGGTTTGCATTTCTCTCTCTCTCTGTTTCTCTTTCTTAATGAACATAATAGGTCAAAAATATGAATGTGCCAGGAGATGGAATGTACACTGTGTGACTGTGCAGTGGTTTTTTGACAGTGTTGAGAAAGGTTTTTGTCAGGATGAATCCATATATAAGACAGAGCCTAGACCAGAAACAAAGACTATGCCTGATACTTCAACTCCTACTGGCCAGATCAACACAACTAATAGTAAGTCTCTTTCGGATTAAAGTAAACAATCACTTTTAAGACAGTCAGTTTTCTGTGTAAGAATTGATTTGTTAATAGGATCAGGGAGGTACAGTAGGAAATTCCATCTTTTCTTGCTATGCTTCCAGGTATAATTGTATAATAAAATAACTGAATTGTATTAAAAAATTAGTCCAGAACTCCTGATATTTCTTTTTATAATGAGTGCGTACTTTCATACCCTCATGTAATGCACAAGATTATTAAAGAAATTAAGAATGTTAATAAAGACTTAAGAGAATTAATTTTTTAAAACTTGACTGGCAGGTATTAGTACATTTTCTTTATTAGTTTGCTACAATTGTTAAAGATCATCTGTATTCATATAAAATTTAAAACCATTTCTGTTTTGGAGGTATTAATGTTGGCAATTTAACAAATGTTATAAATTTTTTTTCAAATGTAACTTTCCTGGACCTTAAAGCCAGCAACTTCAGATTTTTATTGGAAGCAAGTCACTATTAAGAGAATGCATTAAATATATTTTCATTTAAATAAGATATGAGGCTTAATTAGTTTCATTTTCCCTTTTCATACTTTGCCACCAAGATTTCAGTAAAAGCATTTGAATCTTACTTTAGAAATTGTTCATGGCTCTTTTTGTATAAGAAAAGTTCATGTGTAGGAAAATATGTAATCACAATTATTTTATCTCCATAAATTACATCTTTGTTTTCAATATGTAGGTTATGCTCTTTCAGATGTCAGCCATATTTCCAACATCAGTGCAAGTTGCATAAATGAATCGACATGTAGTTCAGTTCTTAATAGCAAAGTGGAGCCTACACTTGAAAATCTGGATGTCAGTGCATTTCAGGCACCTGAAGATTTATTAGATGGTTGTCGGGTATGTCTTTATCATGTAATAAATGCAGTAAGTGATAATATACTTTAGTACTTGTAGCTTCACTTTGAAGACCCTTTAGAGTTGGGCTTGTTCCTTATTTACGTAAGCCCTCCACTCTAGCCAAGCAGATGCACTCATTATGCCGTGTCTATCTTTTAGCTAGGGGCTCTATGCCTGGGGTGTACCTTCATCTCTCATCCATTAAAAGTTCATATCATTTTTTTCAACTCTTCTCTGAACCTTCCTAATAACTACCTTAATCTTTCCATCTACTGTGTTTTGAGAGCATTTAGTTTCTGAACCACTTAATGAGTTTTTATTTATAGCTATCATTTATTAAGTGTTTATAACATGCTAGACAGTGTGCTAATTATTTCATATACATTGTTGATACGTTTTATATATAATCCCATTTAATTCCCACAAATAACTCTAAAACAGATAATATTGAGACTGATACTTAGAGGATTAAAGTTCCTGTTCAGAATCTCACAGACATTAAGTAGCCAGACATCTACTCCAAAGCCTATATTCCTAACCATTAGGTGTACTGCTTTGTTTAATATCTCTTGGGCTATTTTATTTTTTAGTGTCTGAGTAACTATCTTATAAGTGCTTTTGATGGGATCATCATATATATATCTCCTAGAACTGAATACTTAATATATTCTTGTTTGTAGAATCAATAGGCTAAGCATTAATTTTAGAGTAGCAAAGATTTAACCTTATTTTATTGTTAAGGAAATTGGGCAAATTACCTTCCTTTCTATACTTTTAAAACTTAGCAGTTTACTAGCAGAACAGGAAGTGTGTTGTGTAATCTTTTATCTAGACTATACTAATTCTGGATATGACTTAATTATTCGTATAGAAAAACATATGATTCCTTATTTTTGTTAAAGTGTATTCTAGTGATGGAGGTTATTTAGTTTGGGATATAAATGCAGTTAGAAATAGATTGGTCATTAAGAAGTTTTTTAAAGACACGTTATGTAAAATAGAGTTGAAGAAGATAGTTACATTGATTAAATTGGTTTAAATACATACATAACCCCATCCGTGCCTCCAAAAGTATATATATACATATTGATAGTTAAAAATAAGTTACTGCTTACATATCATCCTAAGCATTCTGCTTAGCTCTTTGACTTAAATTTTCTTGTTTAATCAACTCTGTGAAAAAGATATCTCAATATATAAGTAAGAAAATTGGTTTAAAGTGTCTGAGTATCTTGAGGTGGTCATGTGGTTAATCATTGGCAGCTGAACCAAAATTTAAACCTAGCTTTTCTGAATTCAAGTGTTTAACACCAGTTTATTTCTGTAATTACTTTAAAATTTAAAAGTGGTAAGAACAATTTAAGAAGCTACCTGATTTTAGAAATTGCTATGCACTAATGTTCAGAAGATAATTGAATTATTCTGGCTTCTATTTTATTTAAAGCCTCAGAATACTTATCAAGCAGTGTCTACTGTAAAGGGTAATAATGCTATGGGATTGTGAAGAAATGATAAAATTTAAGAATATTTTAAAATTCAAACCTTCAGAATATACGTCACTTCTTAATGTATCTTAAAGTGTAAACAAGAGTTGTCTTATTTACGCACAATGGATTTAGATATATGCTTTTAATAAATAGGTTTCTATTGAGAGAAATAAGCCATTTTAAATACATTAATCTAAAGTAAATGTTTTCTTTCTTTGCAGATCTATCTTTGCGGTTTTAGTGGCAGAAAGCTAGATAAACTGAGAAGACTTATTAACAGTGGAGGTGGAGTTCGCTTTAATCAGCTCAATGAAGATGTAACTCATGTTATTGTGGGAGATTATGATGATGAATTGAAACAGTTTTGGGATAAATCAGCCCACAGGTTTTGTCAGTTTTTAATTCAAAGCAATTTCTACTCTGTGATAATTTTTTTTAAATTGCATGTCCTGGCAATTATGTAAACTGCATGGCAAGTGGGATTGTGGTCCTTATAGTTTAAACTAATATATAACTGTACTATTTTTGTAGGCCTCATGTAGTGGGAGCAAAATGGTTGCTAGAGTGTTTTAGTAAAGGTAATATGCTTCCTGAAGAGCCATATATCCATGCTAACTACCAGCCCGTGGAAATTCCAGTTTCAGACCAACCTGAAAGTAAAACAGCCCTTTTAAAAAGGAAGAAGAGCAGCTTCTCTAAGAAAGACTTTGCTCCAAATGAAAAGCATGAGGAAACTGATGAAGATCTGCTCTCTCAATATGTGACTAATAACCCAACCATAGGTAAGAAAGAGTGATTAGTGTTTACAGTCATTAAATATTTTGGTAGCAGAATACATACATATGTGATTTCTGCCAGGTTCTCTAGAATTTAGTTAAACTAACGTTTTTCTTCCCTTGAAGTTTTATGTGTGTCACTTCTTTTTTTTAAGCAGGCAAGGCTAAGGGATTCTGGACCTTCTGACTCCCTCTTCTCTCTTCAACTCACTTGTTCCTCTTAGATCTGTTTTATACACAGGCATTACTTGGTTTGTGTGAGTTTGTAACACCCTGAACTTTTATTTTAACCTTGTAACAAATGCCTCTTACTTGGTAATTGTGCTCTTTGATGGGTATAATGCTGCACTGTAGACTACCATCTCAGGATGTAGTCTCAGTGTGGTAAGCAAAATTGCCAGTAAAGAGTTGTGGGCAGCATTTCTTATTTTTTTACTCTTTATGCTTTGTTATTCTTCTCTCATTTTGCCTTGTTCCTGCCCTCCACCCTTTTTTTTTTTTTTCTGTTGTGGTTTTATTTTGTTGCAGTTGTTTCAATTATAGTTTTATTTTTTTCTAGTATATTTTATATCTTTCTAATTGTATTTTGTTTTCTATTCTTTGATATTGTACTGATCTGTCCCTCCCCTCCCCTCCCCTCCCCCATGAGGCTTACGGATTCTTGGTTCCCAGGCCGGAGGTCAGGCCTGAGCTCCTGTGGTGTGAGCTCTGAGTTCAAATCTCTGGACTAACAGAGAACATCAGACCCCAGGGAATATTAATTGGAGTGACACCTCCTGAAGGTCCTCATCTCAGCACCAAGACCTGGCTCTATCCAACTGCCTGCAGACTCCAGTGCTGGACATCTCAGGCCAAACAACCAGTAAGATAGGAATACAGCACCACCCATCAAAAAAAAAAAAAAAAAAAAAAAAGAAACAACAAAAAACTATGTTGCAGGCGATGGAGCAAGGTAAAAACCTGCAAGACAAATAAATGACGACGAAATAGGCAACCTACCTGAAAAAGAATGCAGAGTAATGATAGTAAAAATGATTCAAAACCAGAATGGAGAAAATACAAACAACATTTATCAAGGATCTAGAAGAACTAAGGAGCAAACGAACAGTGATGAAAAACACAATTACTGAAGTTAAAAATACTCAAGGAATCAATAGCAGAATAATTGAGGCAGAAGAAAGGATAAGTGAGCTGGAAGATAAAATGGTGCAAGTAACTGTGAGGGAGCAGAATAAACAAAAAAAAGAATGAAAAGAATTGAGGACAGTCTCAAAGATCTCTGGGACATTAAACGCACCAACATTTGAATTATAGGGGTCCCAGAAGAAGAAGAGGAAAAGAAAGGGACTGAGAAAATATTGGAAGAGATTATAGTTGAAAATGTCCCTAACATGGGAAAGGACATAGTCAATCAAGTCCAGGAAGCGCAGAGAGTCCCATACAGGATCAATCCAAGGAGAAACACGCCAAGACACATGTTTATCAAACTATCAAAAATTAAATGCAAAGAACAAATATTAAAAGCAGCAACGGAAAAGCAACAAATAACATACAAGGGAATCCCCATAAGGTTAACAGCTGATCTTCCAGTAGAAACTCAGCAAGACAGAGGGAGTGGCAGGACATGTTTAAAGTGATGAAAGGGAAAGACCTACAACCAAGATTCCTCTACCCACAAGGATCTCATTCAGATTCAACAGAGAAATTAAAACCTTTACAGACAAGCAAAAACTAAGAGAATTCATCACCACAAAACCAGCTTGACAACAAATGCTAAAGAAACTTCTCTAGGCAGGAAGCACAAGAGATGGAAAAGACCTACAGTAACCCAAAACAATTAAGAAAATGGGAATAGGAACATACATATCGATAATTACCTTAAATGTAAATGGATTAAATGCTCCAACCAAAAGACATAGACTGGCTGAATGGATACAAAAACAAGACCCATATATATGCTGTCTACAAGAGACCCACTTCAGATCTAGGGACATATACAGACTGAAACTGAGGGGATGGAAAAAGATATTCCATGCAAATGGAAATCAAAAGAAAGCTGGAGTAGCAATTCTCGTATCAGACAAAATAGACTTTAAAATAAACACTATTACAAGAGACCAAAAGGACACTACATAATGATCAAGGGATCAATCCAAGAAGATATAACAGTTGTAAGTATTTATGCACCCAACATAGGAGCACCTCAATACATAGGGCAAATGCTAACAGCCATAAAGGGGAAATCGACAGTAACACAATCATAGTAGGGGTATTAACACCTCACTTTCACCAATGAAGAGATCATCCAAAATGAAAATAAAGAAGGAAACACAAGCTTTAAATGACATTAAACAAGATGGACTTAATTGGTATTTATAGGACATTACATCCAAAAGCAGAAGAATACACTTTCTTCTCAAGTACTCATGGAATATTCTCCAGGATAGACCATATCATAGGTCACAAATCAAGCCTTAGTAAATTTAAGAAAATTGAAATCGTATCAAGTATCTTTTCCAACCACAACTCTTTGAAACTAGATATCAGTTACAGGAAAGCAATCTAAAAAATACAAACATATTTAGGCTAAAAAATACACTACTAAATAACCGAGAAATCACTGAAGAAATCAAAGAGGAAATCAAAAAATACCTAGAAACAAATGACAATAGAAACATGATGACACAAAACCTCTGGGATGCAGCAAAAGCAGTTCTAAGAGGGAAGTTTATAGCAGTACAATCTTACCTGAAGGAAAAAGAAATATCTCAAACAACCTAACCTTACACCTAAAGGAATTAGAGAATGAAGGACAAAAAAACCCCAAAGTTAGTACAAGGAAAGAAATCATAAAGATCAGATCAGAAATCAATGAAATAGAAATGAAGGAAACGATAGCAAAGGTCAGTAAAACTAAAAGCTAGTTCTTTGAGAAGATAAAATTGATAAACCATTAGCCAGACTCATCAAGAAAAAAAGGGAGAAGACAGATCAACAGAATTAGAAATGAAAAAGGAGAAGTAACAACTGACAGTGTAGAAATACAAAGGATCATGAGAGATTACTACAAGCAACTCTATGCCAATAAAATGGACAACCTGGAAGAAATGGACAAATTCTTAGAAATGCACAACCTGCCAAGACTGAATCAGGAAGAAATAGAAAATATGAACAGACCAATCACAAGCACTGAAATTGAAACTGTGATTAAAAATCTTCCAACAAACAAAAGCCCAGGACCAGATGGCTTCACAGGCGAATTCTATCAAACATTTAGAGAAGAGCTAACACCTATCCTTCTCAAACGCTTCCAAGATATAGCAGAGGGAAGAACACTCCCAAACTCATTCTACAAGGCCACCATCACCTTGATACCAAAGCCAGACAAAGATGTCACAAAAAAAGAAAACTACAGGCCAATATCTCTGATGAACATAGATGCAAAAATCCTCAACAAAATACTAGCACACAGAATCCAACTGCACACTAAAAGGGTCATACACCACGATCAAGTGGGGTTTATCTAAGGAATGCAAGGATTCTTCAGTATACACAAATCAATCAATGTGATACACAATATTAACAAACTGAAGGATAAAAATCATATGGTAATCTCAGTAGATGCAGAAAAAGCTTTCGACAAAATTCATCACCCACTTATGACAATAACTCACAAGAAAGTGGGCACAGAGGGAACCTACCTCAACTTAATAAAGGACATATATGATAAACCGACAGTCAGTATCCTTCTCAAAGGTGAAAAACTGAAACCATTTTCTCTAAGATCAGGAACAAGTCAAGGGTGCCCACTCTCACCAGTATTCAACATAGTTTTGGAAGTTTTACCCACAGCAGTCAGAGAAGAAAAAGAAATAAGAGAAATCCAAATCGGAAAAGAAGAAGTAAAACTGGCACTGTTTGCAGATGACATGATACTATACATAGAAAATCCTAAAGATGCTACCAGAAAACTACTGGAGCTAATTGATGAATTTGGTAGATTATCAGGATACAAAATTAATGCACAGAAATCTCTTGCATTCCTGTATACTGACAAGAGAAAATCTGAGAGAAATTAAGGAAACACTCCCATTTACCATTGCAACAAAAATAATAAAATACCTAGGAGTAAACCTACCTAAGGAGATAAAAGACCTGTATGCAGAAAACTATGAGACACTGATGAAAGAAATTAAAGATGATACAAACACAGAGATATACCATATTCTTGCTTTGGAAGAATCAATATTGTGAAAATGACTGTAGTACCCAAAGCAATCTACGGATTCAATGCAATCCCTATCAAACTACCAATGGCATTTTCCACAGAACTAGAACAAAAAATTTCACAATTTGTATGGAAACACAAAAGAACCCAAATACCCAACGCAATCTTGAGAAAGAAAGCCAGAGCTGGAGGAATCAGGCTCCCGGTCTTCAGACTATACTGCAAAGCTACAGTAATCAAGACAGTATGGTGCTGGCACAAACACAGAAATAGAGATCAATGGAACAGGATAGAAAGCCCAGAGATAAACCCCTGCCTATAATGGTCACCTTATCTTTCATAAAGGAGGCAAGAATATACAATGGAGAAAAGACAGCCTCTTCAATAAGTGGTGCTGGGAAAACTGGACAGCTACATGTAAATGAATGAAATTAGAACACTCCCTAACACCATATACAAAAATAAACTCAAAATGGATTAAAGACCTAAATGTAAGGCCAGACACTATAAAACCCTTAGAGGAAAACATAGAACACTCTATGACATAAATCACAGTAGGATCCTTTTTGACCCACCTCCTAGAGAAATGGAAATAAAAACAAGTAAACAAATGGGACCTAATGAAACGTAAAGCCTTTTGCACAGCAATGGAAACCATAAACAAGATGAAAAGACAACCCTCAGAATGGGAGAAGATATTTGCAAATGAAGTAACTGACAAAGGATTAATCTCCAAAATATACAAGCAGCTTATGCAGCTCAATATAAAAAAAAAAAAAATCCAAAAATGGGCAGAAGACCTAAATAGACGTTTCTCCACAGAAGATATACAGATTGCCAGCAAGCACATGAAAGGATGCTCAGCCTCATTAATCATTAGAGAAATGCAAATCAAAGTTACAATGAGGTATCACCTCACACTTGTCAGAATGGCCATCATCAAAAAATCTACAAACAATAAATGCTGGAGAGGGTGTGGAGAAAAGGGAACCCACTTGCACTGTTGGTGGGAATGTAAATTGGTGCAGCCACTATGGAGAACAGTATGGAGGTTCCTTAAAACACTAAAAACAGAACTACTCTATGACCCAGCAATCCCACTACTGGGCATGTACCCTGAGAAAACCATAATTCAAAAAGAGTTATGTACCACAATGTTTATTGCAGCACTATTTACAATAGCCAGGACATGGAAGCAACCTAAGTATCCATGGATAGATGAATGGGTAAAGAAGATGTGGCAATGTATACAATGGAATACTACTCAAGCATAAAAAGAAACAAAATTGAGTTATTTGTAGTGAGGTTGGTGCACCTAGAGTCTGTCTTACAGAGTGAAGTAAGTCAGAAAGTGAAAAATACCATATGGTAACACATATATGGAATCTAAAAAAAAAAAAAGGTTCTTATGAACCTAGGGGCAGGACAGGAATAAAGACGCAGACGTAGAGAATGGACTTGAGGACACAGGGAGGGGGCAGGGTAAGCTGGGATGAAGTGAAAGAGTAACATTGACTTATTTACGCTACCAAATGTAAAATAGCTAGTGGGAAACATCTGCCTAGCGGGTCCACCTAGAGGGTTGGGATAGGGAGGGTGGGAGGGAGACGCAAGAAGGAAGAGATATGGGAACATATGTATATGTATAACTGATTCACTGTTACAAAGCGGAAACTAACACACCATTGTAAAGCAATTATACTCCAATAAAGATGTTAAACAAACAAAACAACTCAATACACAGAACGTTCTATAGAAAACTTATTAATATGATATCTAATATTAAAAATATTTCATTCTTATATACCAGCAAACAGTTCAAAAATGTAATTTTAAGACATAAAAATTAAAATATCAAAAAGAACAAATGAACATAATATAAATAGAAAACAAAAAATTAGGAATACTTATAACACAGCATGTGCAGGATCTTATGAGTGTGGTTATACTTTATTGAAAAACATTAAAAAAAGATAAAACTGTATGCTGATATTCTGTATTCATGGAAAGGAAGAATTTTTCATTGTAAAGTTGTCAATTCTGCTCCAAATTATAAATTTAATAGAATCCCAACCAAATTCCCATACTGATTTATGCAAACTGACAAACTAATTTAAAAAATTAGAAGCAAAGGTCCAAAAAAAGGGTAAGACACTTTTGTAAAGAAAATTGGAGAGTCCTTTTATTTCAGATATCAAAACATTTTACACAAAGTTATTATAATAAGGTGGTTTATCAATGCAGTATCTCAATGGAACAGAATAAAAAGCTTAAACACAGATCCCCATTTAACAGACCCTTAATAAATGACAGGGGTGGCAGTGCAAATTAGTAGATAAAGGATGGCCTGTTCAATAAAAAGTTTGAAAACAAGTGATTATCCACATGGATAATCTGAACACTTCTTATCAAATACAAAAATCAACTCCATGTGGATTGAAGACATAACGTGGGAAGGCAAAATTTTAAGACCTCTAAAAAATATACATAAAAGTAACTTTATGACCCTCAGATAGGAAAACTTGTATAAAATAGAAAACCACAAACCACAAAATAAGATTGAAAAATCCAACTACTTTAAAGTATTCGTCAAATAACACTCAAAAAGATGCTCTACCTTATTAGCAGTCAGTTATAAGATTAAAACCACAATGAGATCCCACTTTACATCCATCAAATTAATAAGAATTTCAAAGCCTTATGGGAAATTCTAAATGTTGAAAGGATGTGCAATAGGAATCCTTACTATTGTTCTAGTATAAAGTGGTAAACTAGAACAAACACTTCAGAAAGCAATATGCATTATGTAAGAAAGTGGAATATGTACATATCCCAGGAATCAGCCAAGCCAGCCCTAGAAAAATTCTTGCTCATGTGCACAGAGACGTGCATAAGAACAATCTCAGCAGTACGGTTTGTACTGTATTGGCAAAACAACAAAGCAAAACCAAAAAAAACACTAAAAATATCCTTAGGTGGAAAAATAAATTGTGGTATGTTCATATACCAGTGTGGTACATTCATAACCAGTTACTTGGATGAGATGAATATCTCTCATGCTGAGGTTAGGTTAGCAAAAGAGTATATACCATGTATCACTTATATAAGTCAAAATACACGCAAAATGAAGTAGTGTATATATTACTTACAGTTATATACATGTTGCAAACCACAAAGAAAATGGGAAGGGATTCACAGGAGAATTTTGGCCAAGTAAAATATTTTATTTTTTCTAATAGATTAGTAGTATATGGTTACTCATTATTCTTTATATGTTTTTAGATGTATTAAATACTTCATAATAAAATTTTTAACACCTTTATCAGAGTAAAATTGCTTTACAATGGTGTGTTAGTTTCTGCTTTATAACAAAGTGAATCAGTTATACATATACAGATGTTCCCATATCTCTTCCTTCTTGCGTCTCCCTGCCTCCAAATCCCACCCCTCTAGGTGGTCACAAAGCACCGAGCTGATCTCCCTGTGCTATGCGGCTGCTTCCCACTAGCTAGCTATTTTACGTTTGGTAGTGTATATATGTCCATGCCACTCTCACTTTGTCACAACTTACCCTTCCCCCTCCCCATATCCTCAAGTCCATTCTCTAGTAGCTCTGTGTCTTTATTCCTGTCTTACCCCTAGGTTCTTCATGACATTTTTTTTCTTAAATTCCATATATATGTGTTAGCATACAGTATTTGGTTTTCTACGGATTTACTTCACTCTGTATGACAGACTCTAGGTCCATTCACCTCATTACAAATAGCTCAATTTCGTTTCTTTATATGGCTGAGTAATTTTCCATTGTATATATGCACCACATCTTCTTTATCCATTCATCCAATGATGGACACTTAGGTTCTTTCCATCTCCTGTCTATTGTAAATAGAGCTGCAATGAACATTTTGGTACATGCCTTTTTTTTTTTTTAACATCTTTATTGGGGTATAATTGCTTTACAATGGTGTGTTAGTTTCTGCTTTATAACAAAGTGAATCAGTTATACATATGTTCCCATATCTCTTCACTCTTGTGTCTCCCTCCCTCCCACCCTCCCTATCTCACCCCTCTAGGCGGTCACAAAGCACCGAGCTGATCTCCCTGTGCTATGCGGCTGCTTCCCACTAGCTATCTACCTTACATTTGGTAGTGTATATATGTCCATGCCTCTCTCGCGCTTTGTCACAGCTCACCCTTCCCCTTCCCCATATCCTCAAGTCCCTTCTCTAGTAGGTCTGTGTCTTTATTCCTGTCTTACCCCTAGGTTCTTCATGACATTTTTTTTTCTTAAATTCCATGTATATGTGTTAGCATACGGTATTTGTCTTTCTCTTTCTGACTTACTTCACTCTGTATGACAGACTCTAGGTCTATCCACCTCATTACACATAGCTCAATTTCGTTTCTTTTTATGGCTGAGTAATATTCCATTGTATATATGTGCCACATCTTCTTTATCCATTCATCCGATGATGGGCACTTAGATTGTTTCCATCTCCGGGCTATTGTAAATACAGCTGAAATGAAAATTTTGGTACATGCCTCTTTTTGAATTATGGTTTTCTCAGGGTATATGCCCAGTAGTGGGATTGCTGGGTCATATGGTAGTTCTATTTGTAGTTTTTTAAGGAACCTCCATACTGTTCTCCATACTGGCTGTACCAATTCACATTCCCACCAGCAGTGCAAGAGTGTTCCCTTTTCTCCACACCCTCTCCAGCATTTACTGTTTCTAGATTTTTTGATGATGGCCATTCTGACTGGTGTGAGGTGTACCTCATTGTAGTTTTGATTTGCATTTCCCTGATGATTAATGATGTTGAGCACTCTTTCATGTGTTTGTTGGCAGTCTATATATCTTTGGAGAAATGTCTATTTAGGTCTTCTGCCCATTTTTGGATTGGGTTGTTTGTCTTTTTGTTATTGAGCTGCATGAGCTGCTTGTAAATTTTGGAGATTAATCCTTTGTCAGTTGCTTCATTTGCAAATATTTTCTCCCATTCTGAGGGTTGTCTTTTGGTCTTGTTTATGGTTTCCTTTGCTCTGCAAAAGCTTTGAAGTTTCATTAGGTCCCATTTGTTTATTTTTCTTTCTATTTCCGTTTCTCTAGGAGGTGGGTCAAAAAGGATCTTGCTGTGATTTATGACATAAGAGTGTTTTACCTCTGTTTTCCTCTAACAGTCTGATAGTTTCTGGCCTTACATTTAGGTCTTTAATCCATTTTGAGCTTATTTTTGTGTATGGTGTTAGGGAGTGATCTAATCTCATACTTTTACATGTACCTGTCCAGTTTTCAGAGCACCACTTATTGAAGAGGCTGTCCTTTCTCCACTGTACATTCCTACCTCCTTTATCAAAGATAAGGTGACCATATGTGCGTGGGTTTATATCTGGGCTTTCTGTCCTGTTCCGTTGATCTATATTTCTGTTTTTGTGCCAGTACCATACTCTCTTGACACTGTAGCTTTGTAGTATAGTCTGAAGTCAGGGAGCCTAATTCCTCCAGCTCCGTTTTGCATTCTCAGGATTGCTTTGGCTATTCGGGGTCTTCTGTGTTTCCATACAAATTGTGAAATTTTCTGTTCTAGTTCTGTGAAAAATGCCAGTGGTAGTTTGCTAAGGATTGCATTGAATCTGTAGATTGCTTTGGGTAGTAGAGTCATTTTCACAATGTTGATTCTTCCAATCCAAGAACATGGTATATCTCTCCATCTGTTTGTATCATCTTTAATTGCTTTCATCAGTGTCTTATAATTTTCTGCATACAGGTCTTTTGTCTCCTTAGGTAGGTTTATTCCTAGATATTTTATTCTTTTTGTGCAATGGTAAATGGGAGTGTTTTCTTGATTTCACCTTCAGATTTTTCATCATTAGTGTATAGGAATGCCCGAGATTTCTGTGCATTAATGTTGTATCCTGCTACTTTACCAAATTCATTGATTAGCTCTAGTAGATTTCTGGTAGCATCTTTAGGATTCTCTATGTCCTCTGCAAACAGTGACAGCTTTACTTCTTTTCTGATTTCGATTCCTTTTATTTCCTTTTCTTCTCTGATTGCTGTGGCTAAAACTTCCAAAACTATGTTGAATAAGAGTGATGAGAGTGGGCAACCTTCTCTTGTTCCTGATCTTAGTGGAAATGGTTTCAGTTTTTCACCATTGAGGGTGATGCTGGCTGTAGGCTTGTCATATATGGTCTTTATTAAGTTGAGGAAAGTTCCCTCTATGCCTAGTTTCTGGAGAGTTTTTATCATAAATGGGTGTTGAATTTTGTCAAAAGCTTTCTCTGCATCTGTTGAGATGACCATATGGTTTTCCTCCTTCAGTTTGTTAATATGGTGTATCACATTGATTGATTTGCATATATTGAAGAATCCTTGCATTCCTGGAATAAACGCCACTTGATCCATGGTGTATGATCCTTTTAATGTGCTGTTGGATTCTGTTTGCTAGTATTTTATTGAGGATTTTTGCATCTATGTTCATCAGTGATATTGGCCTGTAGTTTTCTTTCTTTGTGACATCCTTGTCTGGTTTTGGTATCAGGATGATGGTGGCCTCGTACAATGAGTTTGGGAGTGTTCCTCCCTCTGCTGTATTTTGGAAGAGCTTGAGAAAGATAGGTGTTAGCTGTTCTCTAAATGTTTGATAGAATTCGCCTGTGAAGCCATCTGGTCCTGGGCTTTTGTTTGTTGGAAGATTTTTAATCACAGTTTCAATTTCAGTGCTTGTGATTGGTCTGTTCATATTTTCCATTTCTTCCTGATTAAGTCTTGGCAGGTTGTGCATTTCTAAGAATTTGTCCATTTCTTCCAGGTTGTCCATTTGATTGGCATAGAGTTGCTTGTAGTAATCTCTCATGATCTTTTGTATTTCTGCAGTGTCAGTTGTTACTTCTCCTTTTTCATTTCTAATTCTATTGATTTGAGTCTTCTCCCTTTTTTTCTTGATGGGTCTGGCTAATGGTTTATCAATTTTGTTTATCTTCTCAAAGAACCAGCTTTCAGTTTTATTGATCTTCGCTGTCGTTTCCTTCATTTCTTTTTCATTTATTTCTGATCTGATCTTTATGATTTCTTTCCTTCTGCTAACTTTGGGGTTTTTTTGTTCCTCTTTCTCTAATTGCTTTAGGTGCAAGGTTAGGTTGTTTATTTGAGATGTTTCCTGTTTCTTAAGATAGGATTGTATTGCTATAATCCTCCCTCTTAGAACTGCTTTTGTTGCATCGCATAGGTTGTGGGTCGTCGTGTCTCCATTGTCATTTGTTCCTAGGTGTTTTTTGGTTTCCTCTTTGATTTCTTCAGTGATCACTTCGTTATTAAGTAGTGTATTGTTTAGCCTCCATGTGTTTGTATTTTTTACAGATCTTTTACTCTAATTGATATCTAGTCTCATAGCATTGTGGTCGGAGAAGAAACTTGATACAATTTCAGTTTTCTTAAATTTACCAAGGCTTGATTTGTGACCCAAGATATGATCTATCCTGGAGAATGTTCCATGAGCACTTGAGAAAAAAGTGTATTCTGTTGATTTTGGATGGAATGTCCTATAAATATTAATTAAGTCCATCTTGTTTAATGTATCCTTTAAAGCTTGTGTTTCCTTATTTATTTTCATTTTGGATGATCTGTCCATTGGTGAAAGTGGGGTGTTAAAGTCCTGTACTATGAATGTGTTACTGTCGACTTCCCCTTCTATGGCTGTTAGTATTTGCCTTATGTATTGAGGTGCTCCTATGTTAGGTGCATAGATACTTAAAATTGTTATATCTTCTTGGATCGATCCCTTGATCATTATGTAGTGTCCTTTGTCTCTTCTAATAGTCCTTATTTTAAAGTCTATTTTGTCTGATATGAGAATTGCTACTCCAGCTTTCTTTTGATTTCCATTTGCATGGAATATGTTTTTCCATCCCCTCACTTTCAGTCTGTATGTGTCTCTAGGTCTGAAGTGAGTCTCTTGTAGACAGCATATGTATGGGTCTTGTTTTTGTATCCATTCAGCCAGTCTGTGTCTTTTGGTGGGCACATTTAATCCATTTACATTTAAGGTAATTATCGATATGTATGTTCCTATTCCTATTTTCTTAATTGTTTTGGTTTTGTTATTATAGGTCTTTTCCTTCTCTTGTGTTTCTTGCCTAGAGAAGATCCTTTAGCGTTTGTTGTAGAGCTGGTTTGGTGGTGCTGAACTCTCTCAGCTTTTGCTTGTCTGCAAAGGCTTTAAGTTCTCCATCAAATCTGAATGAGATCCTTGCTGGGTAGAGTAATCTTGGTTGCAGGTTTTTCTCCTTCATCACTTTAAATATATCCTGCCAGTCCCTTCTGGCTTGCAGAGTTTCTGCTGAAAGATCAGCTCTTAATCTTATGGGGATTCCCTTGTGTGCTATTTGTTGTTTTTCCCTTGCTGCTTTAATATGTTTTCTTTGTATTTAACTTTTGATAGTTTGATTAATATGCATCTTAACGTGTTTCTCCTTGGATTTATCCTGTATGGGACTCTGTGTGCTTGGTGGACTTGATTAACTATTTCCTTTCCCATATTCGGGAAGTTCTCAACTATAATGTCTTCACATATTTTCTTAGTCCCTTTCGTTTTCTCCTCTTCTTCTGGGACCCCTATAATTCGAATGTTGGTGCGTTTAATGTTGTCACAGAGGTCTCTGAGATTGTCCTCAGTCCTTTTCATTCTTTTTTCTTTATTCTGCTCTGCAGTAGTTATTTCCAGTATTCTGTCTTCCAGGTCCCTTTCTGTTCTTCTGCCTCAGTTATTCTGCTATTGATCCCTTCTAGAGTATTTTTAATTTCATTTATTGTGTTGTTCATCATTGCTTGTTTCATCTTTAGTTCTTCTAGGTCCTTGTTAAATGTTTCTTGCATTTTGTCTATTGTATTTCCAAGATTTTGGATCATCTTTACTATCATTATTCTGAATTCTTTTTCAGGTAGACTGCCTATTTCCTCTTCATTTGTTAGGTCTGGTGGGTTTTTCATCTTGCTCCTTCATCTGCTGTGTGTTTTTCTGTCTTCTCATTTTGCTTAACTTACTGTGTTTGGGGTCTCCTTTTTGCAGGCTGCAGGTTCATAGTTCCCGTTGTTTTTGGTGTCTGTCCCCAGCGGCTAAAGTTGGTTCAGTGGGTTGTGTAGGCTTCCTGGTGGAGGGCACTAGTGCCTGTGTTCTGGTGAATGGGGCTGGATCTTGTCTTTCTGGTGGGCAGGTCCACGTCTGGTGGTGTGTTTTGGGGTGTCTATGGACTTATTATGATTTTCGGCAGCCTCTCTGCTAATGGATGGGGTTGTGTTCCTGTCTTGCTAGTTGTTTGGCATAGGGTGTCCTGCACTGTAGCTTGCTGGTCGACGAGTGAAGCTGGGTTTTGGTGTTGAGATGGAGATCTCTGGGAGATTTTTGCCATTTGATATTATGTGGAGCTGGGAGGTCTCTTGTGGACCAGTGTCCTGAAGTTGGCTCTCCCACCTCAGAGTCACAGCACTGACTGCTGCCTGCAGCACCAGAGCCTTTCATCCACACCGCTCACAATAAAAGGGAGATAAAGTAGAAAGAAAGAAAGGGAGGGAGGGAGGGAGGGATGGAGGAAGGAAAGGGTAGAAGAAAATAAAATAAGGTATAATAAAATAAAAAAATTATTAAGAAAAAAAATTTTTTTAAGTAAAAAAAAAAAAAAAGGATGGATAGAACCCTAGGACAAATGGTGAAAGCAAAGCTATACAGACAAAATCTCACACAGAAGCGTACACATACTCAGAAAAAGCGGAAAAGGGGAAAAAATAATATATCTTGCTCTCAAAGTCCACCTCCTCAATTTGGGATGATTCATTGTCTCTTCAGGTGTTCCACAGATGCAGGGTACATCATGTTGATTGTGGAGATTTAATTCACTGCTCCTGAGGCTGCTGGGAGAGATTTCCCTTTCTCTTCTTTGTTTGCACAGCTCCCGGGGTTCAGGTTTGGATTTGGCCCTGCCTCTGCGTGTAGGTCGCTGGAGGGCATCTATTCTTCGCTCAGACAGGACGGGGTTAAAGGAGCTGCTGATTGGGGGGCTCTGGCTCACTCAGGCCGGGGGGAGGGAGGGGCACAGAGTGCGGGGTGCGCCTGTGGCAGCTGTGGCCGGCGTGAGGTTGCACCAGCCTGAGGCGCGCTGTGCGTTCCGGGGAAGTTGTCCCTGGGTCCCTGGACCCTGTCAGTAGAGGTCTGCACAGGCTCCCTGGAAGAGAGGTGTGGAGAGTGACCTGTGCTCGCACCCAGGCTTCTTGGTGGCAGCAGCAGCAGCCTTAGCGTCTCATGCCCGTCTCTGGGGTCCGCACTGTTAGCTGCTGCTCGCGCCGATCTCTGGAGCTCCTTTAAGCAGCACTCTTAATCCCCTCTCCTCGCGCACCAGGAAACAAAGAGGGAAGAAAAAGTCTCTTGCCTCTTTGGCAGGTCCAGACTTTTTCCCGGACTCCCTCTCAGTTAGCCGTGGTGCACGAACCCCATCAGGCTGTTTTCACGCTGCCAGTCCTCTCCCTGCGCTCCGACCGAAGCCCGAGCCTCAGCTCCCAGCCCCGCCTGCCCCAGCGGGTGAGCAGACAAGCCTCTCGGGCTGGTGAGTGCTGGTCGGCACCGATTCTCTGTGCGGTAATCTCTCCGCCTTGCCCTCCGGACCCCTGAGACTGTTCTCTCCTCCGCGACTCTCAAGCTCCCCCCACCCCGCCACCTGCAGTCTCCACCCGTGAAGGGGCTTCTAGTGTGTGGAAACCTTTCCTCCTTCATGGCTCCCTCCCACTGATGCAGGTCCCATCCCTATTCTTTTGTCTCTGTTTATTCTTTTTTTTTTTTTCCCTACCCAGGTATGTGGGGAGTTTCTTGCCTTTTGGGAGGTCTGAGGTCTTCTGCCAGCGTTCAGTAGGTGTTCTGTAGGAGTTGTTCCGCGTGTAGATGTATTTCTGATGTATCTGTGGGGAGAAAGGTGAACTCCACGTCTTACTCTTCTGCCATTTTCCTCCTCTCTCTGGGTATTGAGTTTTTAAAAATTGTGGTAAAATATGCCTAACATAAAATTTACCATTTTCACTATTTTTAGGTGTACAATTTAGTGGTACTATATTCACACTATTGTGCCACCATGGTTATCATTCATGCCAGAAGTTTTTTATCTTCCCAAAGTGAAACATTATAGCCATCAAATAGTAACTCTGTATTCCTACCTCCGCCCAGTCCCTGGCAACCACCATTCTATTTTCTGTCTTTGAATTTGCCCATTCTAGGTAGCTCATATAAATGGACTCATACGGTATCTGTCCTTTTGTGTCTTATTTCACTTACCATAATGTCCTCAAGTTTCATCCATGTTTTAGCATGTGTCAGAATTTCATTCCTCATTAAAGTTGAATAATAGTTCGTTGTATATTGGAATTGTCTCTTCCTTTCTGTTGATGGACACTTGAGTTTTCTCTATGGTTGGCTTTTGTAAATAATGGTGCTGTGAACGTTGCTGTACAGGTATCTGTTCAAGTCCCTGCTTTCATTTCTTTTAGATACAGTCCCAGAAGTGGAATTCATAAGTCATATGGTAATTCTATGTTTAATTTTTTGGGAAACCACCTTGCTGTTTTCCACAGTGGTGTACCACTTTACATTCTCACCAGCAATGCACAGGGGTTCCAGTTTCTCCATATCCTTACCAACATATTGTATTTTCTGCTTTTTTTTAATAAACATCATCCTAATGGGTATGAAGTGGTATCTCACTGGTGGTTTTGATTTGCATTTCCCTGATGATTAGTGACATTGAGCATCATTTCATGTTGTTATTGGCCATCTATAAATCTTCTTTGGAGATTCAGTTGGGTTGATTTTTTTGTTCCTGAGTAGTAGGAGTTCTTTATGTATTTTGAATATTGATCCCTTATCAGATATATGATTTGCATATATTTTCACCCATTCTTTGGGTAGCCTTTTCACCCTGTGTTCTTTGATGGACAAAAGTTTTAATTGTGATGAAGTCCAATTTATCTATTGTTTTCTCATTGCCTGTGTTTTTGGTGTCATAATTAAGAAATCATTGCCAAATCTAATGTAATGATGCTTTTCTTGTATGTTTTCTTCTAAAAGTTTTGTAGTTTTTATTCTTTAGGGCTGTGATCTGGGTATTATGTACTTTTCCTCTGCTCATTAGAATTATTATATGGTTTTTTCTCCTTGGTGTGGTAAATTGCATTAGTAGATTTTACATTGTTAAATCAAGTTTAACTTCTTCTGGATATGACATATTCATCTTTTTTTTACTGTGTTCAGTTTACTAATATTTTATGTAGGATTTTATCTATTCGGTGTGATATTGGCCTATAATTTTCCTTTTCCTGTTGTCCTTGTTGGGTTTTGTTATTATTGATAAAATGGATTGGTGAGTTACTTTTTTTTTTCTTTAATCTGTTTATGTACGATTTTTTTTTTCTTTAATCTCAGTTTATGTATGATTCGAGTTCCCTTATACTTGAATGTGTGATGAAACTCATCTGTCTAACGGCCTGGTCTAACAGCCTGGCCTGATTTTATAGTACGGATTTATTTAATGGATATGAAACTATTTCATTGTTCTATTTTTTCCTGAATAAGTTTTGGTAAGCTATATTTTCTAGGAGATTTAAACACCAGTTTCATTAGTCTTTTTAACAAACCCAAGTTTGATTTTTGTTTTTGTTTCATTAATTTATTGTCTTACTCTTTTTTTTCTTCTCTTTTTTCTTCTGATTTCTTAAGTTGCACGATTTGTTTTTTTGTAGTTTTTTTATCTAAGTGTTTTTGTCAGTAGATTTCTCTGAAAGTAGTAACTCAGTTATATTTCAAAAGATCTTTTATGTAGCATTTTTGTAATTGTTCAAGTCTAAATATTTTCTAATTTATCATATCTTTGGTCTATGAGGTGTTTAGAAAGTGGTTTTCATAAATGTTCTTCTGTGCCTCAGAAAAATAAAGTGTACTTGTCATCTCCTTTTGCAGGGTGGACTTGGTGGTGGTGGTGGTTGATTGGGTTTTGGTCGACATTTTCACTGAAGGCATTTCCCTTTAGTGTTTCTGAGTGGTAAGGTATACTCTGCCCCACGTCTAATTTGTGTGAGATCAGAGGCTTGACTCCTATCCCTCTATGTGATATCCTTAAATACTAAGGGTATAGGTCACTGCCAAAATAGATGTTAATCGTTAGCTTTAATAATCACTTAATGATCTGAATTCATGCTATTACTTCATCTTTAGCCCTTGAGAATTTCTCTTGCTTTCTTGTAAACTCAGCTATGTATTTATAAGGATACCTTTAATATTTCATCCTGTATTTTAGGTGTTTTTAGTGAGTGGGTTTTGAATATCTAGCCTACCATATTTCTAGAAGGGAACTTTCAGTATTCTTATTTTTTTATCCACACTGTTTCTCTTCATGGTGTACTGCAGAATTGACTTTTGTCAGACCACTTGCTTATGCTTTAGTAGTGTATCATATCAGATCATCCTAATTTTTTAGGATGTTCTAGTATAAAGAAGCCGCAGATTGACTGGAAGTAGTTTTATGCATTATCCTTCAACAAGAGTACTTGCTGGAGGCAGGCAGTTGGTTTCTCAAACCTTCCTTTCTAAAGCAGCTAGTAGTCTACTGACTTTGAAAGGATTTAGTGACAGTAAATCTCAGTGAATCCCCAAGCATCAAATTTAGAAGAATGTAATCAAGTATTTTCAGTTACCTCTTAAAACAAAATTACTTTTGATTGAGAGAGCTTTTTCAATAATAGTCTTGTCAAAAAGCTTATTATTATTCGGTAGTCTTTTGGGCTACCGAATGACATCTATTTGAGAAAGGGTTTTATTTCTAAAATAAATGGGAAGAACTACTGTAGAACATGTTAATTTATTCTGAGTCTTTAATAACTTCAGGGTTTTACTTATCATTTATAAAACTTAGTATTTCTAGTTTGTTTTTATAGTAGTCTAAAATTCCCCTGGGCTTCTTCCTTCTTCCTATCTCACCACCTATATATAGACATCAAACAAAGTTGTTTTTTTCCTCCTAGATGTGATTGTGAACAATTCTAATGGCAAACTATTTTGTTTTTACATTTTATATTAGAAATATCTATTCTTAAAACTACTTTCCAAAATGTTTTATAGTATCATGTTACCTTTATTTCCATCTAAGCTTATTCATTCTCATACATCTCTATAAATTAAAATATACTGTTATCCCTTATTCCTTATAATATGAAACTGAGGGTCATAGAGTCTCCTGACCTACTGATCAGTAATGCTCTAGACAAAACTGCTTCTTCAGAGTGTCAGTAAGAGCAATTTAAATACTTGTATTAAGTAGGAATTAAAGTATATATAAACAGTAATTAGTTTAAAAGTGAAAATGATCATGTCTATTAGAGATGAAGATAGAAATAAGAAGATGGCACTATAACATAATGTTATGGACCCTGAAGTCAGACAGACTTCGGTTTATATCTCATTTCTGCCACCTAATAACTGTATGACTTTAGGTAAGTTACATAACCTCTTTAAGCCTGGTATTCTTGAAGAAAGGGTATAGATACAGCAATAGAATGAGCCTAATAGTATCATGACCATTAATTACATACATGTAAAGCACTTAGGCACAGTGCCTATATAAATAAATGTTAAGAATCCTTGAATACCTTCCAGGCTTGTTGGAATCCCATGAAGCAGGGCTTGGCAAACTGTTTTTGTAAAAGGCCAGACAGTAAATATTTTGGGCTTTGCCAGCCACATTCTGCCTCTGTCACACATTCTATTTTGTTTTGCTTTGTTTTTGCAACCATTTAAAAATGTAAAAACGATAATACACAGGCCATGGGCCCACTTTGGCCCCTAGGCTGTAGTTTGCCTATCTCTGCTGTAAGACATTACCCTTCAACACAGCACCACTAGAGTTTTCAAAAACATACTAAGTTTTTACCTCTTAAACTTTTAGCATTGATTTCATAATATTTATTGCATATTAGGGAATGCTTTTTCTTTTTATACAGCAAGTCAGTAGAGCAACTGCTCCTAATCTCTTTATTTTTTTTAATTTAATTTGATTTATTTTATTATACAGCAGGCTCTTATTAGTTATCCATTTTATACATATTGGTGTATACATGTCAATCCCAATCTCCCAATTCATCACACCACCCCACCTTCACCCCCTCCCCGCCACTTTTCCCCCTTGGTGTCCATACGTTTGTTCACTGTACCTGTGTCTCATTTTCTGCCCTGCAAACCGGTTCATCAGTACCATTTTTCTAGATTCCACATATATGTGTTAATATATGATATTTGTTTTTCTCTTTCTGACTTACTTCACTCCATGTGACAGTCTCTAGATCCATCCACATCTCTACAAATGACCCAGTTTCGTTCCTTCTTATGGCTGAGTAATATTCCATTGTATATATGTACCACATCTTCTTTATCCATTCATCTCTTGATGGGCATTTAGGTTGTTTCCATGTCCTGGCTATTGTAAATAGTGCTGCAATGAACACTGGGGTGCATGCATCTTTTTGAATTATGGTTTCTCTGGGTGTATGCCCAGTAGTGGGATTGCTGGGTCATATGGTAATGCTATTCTTAGTTTTTTAAGGACCCTCCATACTGTTCTCCATAGTGACTGCATAAATTTACATTCCCTCCAACAGTGCAAGAGGTTTCCCTTTTCTCCACACCCTCTCCAGCATTTGTTGTTTGTAGATTTTCTGATGATGCCCATTCTAACTGGTGTGAGGTGTGATACCTCACTGTAGTTTTGATTTGCATTTCTCTAATAATTAGTGATGTTGAGCAGCTTTTCATGTGCTTTTTGGCCATCTATATGTCCTCTTTGGAGAAATGTCTATTTAGGTCTTCTGCCCATTTTTAGGTTGGGTTGTTTTTTTTTTTAATATTGAGCTGCATGAGCTGTTTATATATTTTGGAGATTAATCCTTTGTCCATTGATTCGTTTGCAAATATTTTCTCCCATTCTGAGGGTTGTCTTTTCATCTTGTTTGTAGTTTCCTTTGCGGTGCAAAAACTTAAGTTTCATTAGGTCCCATTTGTTTATTTTTGTTTTTATTTCCATTACTCTAGGAGGTGGATCAAAAGAGGCCTTGCTGTGATTTATGTCAAAGAATGTTCTTCCTATGTTTTCCTCCAAGAATTTTATAGTGTCTGGTCTTACATTTAGGTCTCGAATCCATTTTGAGTTTATTTTTGTGTATGGTGTTAGGGAGTGTTCTAATTTCATTCTTTTACATGTAGCTGTCCAGTTCTCCGAGCACCACTTACTGAAGAGACTGTCTCCATTGTATATCCTTACCTCCTTTATCATAGATTAGTTGACCGTAGGTGTGTGGGTTTACATCTGTGCTTTCTATCCCATTCCATTGATCTATGTTTCTGTTTTTGTGCCAGTACCATATTGTCTTAATTACCGTAGCTTTGTAGTGTAGTCTGAAGTCAGGGAGCCTGATTCATCCATCTCCATTTTTTTCCCTCAAGACCACTGTGGCTATTTGGGGTATTTTGTGTCTCCATACAAATTTTAAGATTTTTTTGTTCTAGTTCTATAAAAAATGCCATTGGTAATTTGATAGGGGTTGCATTGAATCTGTAGATTGCTTTGGGTAGTATAGTCATTTTCACAATATTGATTCTTCCAATCCAAGAACGTGGTATATGTCTCCATCTGTTTGTTTAATCTTTAATTCCTTTCATCAGTGTCTTATACTTTTCTGCATACAGGTCTTTTGTCTCCCTAGGTAGGCTTATTCCTAGGTATTTTATTCTTTTTGTTGCAGTGGTAAATGGGAGTGTTTCCTTATTTTCTCTTTCACATTTTTCATCATTAGTGTATAGGAATGCAAGAGATTTCTGTACATTAATTTTGTATCCTGCAACTTTACCAAATTCATTGATTAGCTCTAGTAGTTTTCTGGTGGCATCTTCAGGATTCTCTATGTATAGTATCATGTCATCTGCAAACACTGACAGTTTTACTTCTTTTCCAATTTGTATTTCTTTTATTTCTTTTTCTTCTTTGACTGCCGTGGCTAGGACTTCCAAAACTATGTTGAATAATAGTGGTGAGAGTGTATATCCTTGTCTTGTTCCTGATCTCAGAGGAAATGCTTTCAGTTTTTCACCATTGAGAATGATGTTTGCTGTGGGTTTGTCGTATATGGCCTTTATTATGCTGAGGTACATTTCCTCTATGCCCACTTTCTGGAGAGTTTTTATCATAAATGGGTGTTGAATTTTGTCAAAAGCTTTTTCTGCATCTATTGAGATGATCATATGGTTTTTCTTCTTCAATTTGTTAATGTGGTGTATCAAATTGATTGATTTACATATACTGAAGAATCCTTGCATCCCTGGGATAAATCCCAGTTGATCATGGTGTATGATCCTTTTAATGTGTTGTTGGATTGTTTACTAGTATTTTGTTGAGGAGTTTTGCATCTATATTCATCAGTGATATTGGTCTGTAACTTTCTTTTTTGTAGTATCTTTGTCTGTTTTGGTATCAGGATGATGGTGGCTTCATAGAATGAGTTTGGAAGTGTTCCTTCCTCTGCAATTTTTTGGAAGAGTTTGAGAAGGATGGGTGTTAGCTCTTCTCTAAATGTTTGACAGAATTCACCTGTGAAGCCATCTGGTCCTGGACTTTTGTTTGTTGGAAGATTTTTGTTGTTGTTGTTGTTCTTGTTGTTGGAAGATTTTTAATCACAGTTTCAATTTCATTACTTGTGATTGGTCTGTTCATATTTTCAGTTTTTTCCTGGTTCAGTCTTGGAAGGTCATACCTTTCTAAGAATATTTCCATTTCTTCCAGGTTGTCCATTTTATTGGCATATAGAGTTGCTTGTAGTAGTCTCTTAGGGTGCTTTGTATTTCTGCAGTGTCTGTTGTAACGTCTCCTTTTTCATTTCTAATTTTATTGATTTGAGTCCTCTCCCACTTTTCTTGATGAGTCTGGCTAATGGTTTATCAATTATGTTTATCTTCTCAAAGAACCAGCTTTTAGTTTCATTGATCTTTGCTATTGTTTTCTTTGTTTCTGTTTCATTTATTTCTGCTCTGATCTTTATGATTTCTTTCCTTCTACTAACTTTGGGTTTTGTTTGTTCTTCTTTCTCTAGTTGTTTTAGGTGTAAGTTTAGATTGTTTATTTGAGATGTTTGGTTCTTTTTGAGGTACAATTCTATTGCTATAAAGTTCCCTCTTAGAACTGCTTTTGCTGCATCCCATAGGATTTGGATTGTCATGTTTTTATTGTCATTTGTCTCTAGGTATTTTTTAATGTCCTCTTTGATTTCTTCAGTGATCTCTTGGTCGGTTAGTAACGTATTGTTTAGCCTCCATGTGTTTGTGGTTTTTACGGTTTTTTTCTCTGTAATTGATTTCTAATCTCATAGTGTTGTGGTTGGAAAAGGTGATTGATACTATTTCAGTTTTCTTAACTTTACTGAGGCTTGGTTTGTGACCCAAGATGTGATCTATCATGGAGAATCTTCTTTGCACACTTGAGAATAAACTGTAATCTGCTGGTTTTGGATGGAGTGTCCTATAAATATATCTGGTGTATTGTGTCATTTAAAGCTTGTTTTTCCTTATTAATTTTCTGTTTAGATGATCAGTCCATTGGTGTAAGTGAGGTGTTAAAGTCCCCCACTGTTACTATTTTTATTAATTAATTAATTTATTTTTGACACATTGGGTCTTCGTTGCTGTGCGCGGGCTTTCTCTAGTTGCGGGGAGTGGGCTACTCTTCATTGCGGTGCACGGGCTTCTCACTGCAGTGGCTTCTCTTGTTGCAGAGCATGGGCTCTAGGTGCACAGGCTTCAGTCCTTGTGGCACATGGGCTCAGTAGTTGTGGCTCACGGGCTCTAGATAGCAGGCTCAGTAGTTGTGGCGCACTGGCTTACTTACTCCGCGGCATGTGGGATCTTCCTGGGCCAGGGCTCAAACCCATGTTCCCTGCATTGGCAGGCAGATTCATAACCACTGCACCACCAGGGAAGTCCCCCCACTATTATTGTGTTACTGTCGATTTCCTCTTTTATAGCTGTTAGCAGTTGCCTTACGTATTGAGGTGCTCCTGTGTTGGGTGCATATATATTTATAATTGTTATATCTTCTTTTTGGATTGATTCCTTGATCATTATGTAGTGTCCTTCCTTGTCTCTTGTAACATTTTTTGTTTTAATGTCTATTTTATCAGATATGAGTATTGCTACTCGAGCTTTCTTTTGATTTCCATTTGCATGGAATATCATTTTCCATCCCTTCACTTCCAGTCTGTATGTGTCCCTAGGTCTGAAGTGGGTCTCCTGTAGACAGCATATATATGGGTCTTGTTTTTGTATCCATTCAGCGAGCCTGTGTCTTTTGCTTGGAGCATTTAATCCATTCACGTTTAAGGGGATTATCTATTATGTATGTTCCTGTTACCATTTTCTTAGTTGTTTTAGGTTTGTTTTTGTAGGTCCTTTTGTCTCTTGTGTTTCCCACTTAGAGAAGTTCCTTTAGCATTTGTTGCAGAGCTGGTTTGGTGGAGCTGAATTCTCTTTGCTTTTGCTTGTCTGTAAAGCTTTTGATTTCTCCATGGAATCTGAATGAGATCCTTTCCGGGTAGAGTAATCTTGGTTTTAAGTTCTTCCCTTTCATCACTTTAAATATGTCATGCCACTCCCTTCTGGCTTTTAGAGTTTCTGCTGAGAAATCAGCTTTTAACCTTATTTGAGTTCCCTTGTATGTTGTCGTTTTTCCCTTGTTGCTTTCTATAATTTTTCTTTGTCTTTAATTTTTGCCAATTCGCTTTTACTGTGTGTCTCGGCGTGTTTGTCCTTGGGTTTATCCTGTATGGCAGTCTCTGTGCTTCCTGGACTTGCGTGGCTATTTCCTTTCCCATGTTAGGGAAGTTTGTGACTATAATCTCTTCAAATATTTTCTCGGGTCCTTCTTCTCTCTCTTCTCCTTCTGGGACCCCTATAATGCGAATGTTGCATTTAATGTTGTCCCAGAGGTCTCTTAGTCTGTCTTCATTTCTTTTCATTCTTTTTTCTTTATTCTGTTCCACAGCAGTGAATTCCACCATTCTGTCTTTCAGGTCACTTATCCATTCTTCTACCTCAGTTATTCTGCTGTTGATTCCTTCCAGTGTATTTTTCATTTCAGTTATTGTATTGTTCATCTCTGTTTGTTTGTTCTTTAATTCTCCTAGGTCTTTGTTAAACATTTCTTGCATCTTTTCAATCTTTGCCTCCATCCTTTTTCCAAGGTCCTGGGTCATCTTCACTATCATTATTCTGAATTCTTTTTCTGGAAGGTTGCCTATCTCTACTTCATTTAGTTGTTTTTCTGGGGTTTTATCTTGTTCCTTCATCTGGTACATTGCCCTCTGCCTTTTTTTTGTGTTTGTGTGTTTTTGTTTTGCGGTATGTGGGCCTCTCACTGTTGTGGCCTCTCCCGTTGCGGAGCACAGGCTCCGGACGCGCAGGCTCAGCGGTCATGGCTCACGGGCCCAGCCGCTCTGCGGCATGTGGGATCTTCCTGGACCGGGGAACGACCCGTGTCCCCTGCATCGGCAGGCGGACTCTCAACCACTGCGCCACCAGGGAAGCCCCCTCTGCTTTTTCGTCTTGTCTGTCTTTCTGTGAATGTGGTTTTAGTTCCACAGGCTGCAGGACTGTAGTTCTTCTTGCTTCTGCTGTCTGCCCTCTCCTAATCCCTTTATTTTTAAACCAGGACTTTTCCAGTGTATAACACCCTGCTAGTGTTGGAAGGTCTCCTGCAGAGGCAGGGAGTAGCTGTGTCTCACCGTGAAGACTAGGACATTGGCAGCAGCTGCATTTTCATTATTGACATTTATATTTTAAAATATCTATGTTTTTTTCTTCTACTACCCATTTATAAGCCAACTTTTTCCTGAAATGAAATTGTTGAGACTGTTGGGTCCTTGATCAGTTGTTTTCTTAAGAATCTGTATAGAAGCTAAATAGCTCCAATTTCATTATAAAACTTTTTAGAAATTTTTGAAAGGGAAGTAACCATAATTCTCTTATTATTGCATTTATTCAGTTATTTCCATGTGATGGGCTTGACCACTTAGGCCTGTTGCTTCCATTTTTTCCTTAATGATATTTTTTAAATTCTGTTGTGAATTATCTGAACCAGTTTCGGAACTCAAACAGGCCCATGGAGTTATTGGAGCTTCATAATTTTCAACTAATTAGAGTTTTCTATTACACTAGTAATACTTAGATTAGTAACATGATTGCTGTTGTCCTAGGATAGTAATACTGATAGCACTCCTGGGAACCCAGAGAATGGGATGGTTCATATTCTTTCTTCATTGTATACTTATAAAGCCTTAGTTTTATATGTGTGGTCACAGTTCTCAGGTTCCATGTTACCTTAATATCCTTACTAGGAAATAAACTTTATAAAATAAACTACCTGTTAGAAAACATTTCTTTTTCTGTTCCAGTTGAAGTTGCGCAGTCTGAAGTTGGGCCATTTAATGATTCTGCTCATGTGGAGCCCCTTATTGATTCTACTCATATTTCTCTGCAAGAAGAAAACCAGTCTTCCGTCAGTCATTGCCTCCCTGATGCTTCTACAATTACTGAAGAAGGTTTATTTAGCCAAAAGAGTTTTCTTATTTTAGGTTTTACTAATGAAAATGAATTTAATATTGCAACTATCATAAGAGAAAATGCTGGAAAAATTGTGTCACTTCAGAGCAGAGTTGTTGCTGATTATGCTGTGGTTCCTCTGCTGGGGTGTGAAGTACAGGCAACTGTGGGAGAAGTTGTTACAAATACGTGGCTGGTAAGAAAACACTGTAGCAGTTGAAATATAGTATTGAAGGATGTCTGAAACTAGGAGTACACATTTATTTCTTAGGCAGTTCAGTTTCAGTAAATTCGTATTTGGGTTTGAGCACTGTCTGGATTTTGCTTTTAACAATGGAAAGTGTAAATAATAAACTATGCAAGCTTCTTGGTCCTAATCCTGGTAGAATAGAGGGGCCACACCAGCAGTGTTCCTTCTTAGGAAGTTACTCCAGGTCATCTCATTTCAATTTTCCTAGTTTTCTTACTACCAAAACATGACATACACTTTTGTATTATTCCATCTTGTTGGCTTATCACTAATAATTTCATCATTGATTTATTTTTCAACTTGCAAAGAGAAAAAGTGATAATACATTGGAAGAAATTAAATTTTAAGCAAAATTCAATAAATTCGATGATAAATCTGACTGATTTTAACATCCTGTATAATGGATTGGTGTGAATGTATTTCTTTAATGTTATAATTTTAAATGTGTTGAGAATGAGCATATATACACATTTATATGAAAGTAAAATTGGTTTTTATCTAAACTAAAATTACTGTTACTGTAACTGAACCAGTGTTAACCACTAGTCACTTATTTCAGGTTGATGTTATTGTTTCTCTTGTTTTTGAAAGGTAACTTGTATAGACTATCAGACTTTAACTGATCCAAAGTCAAATCCTCTCTTCACACCAGTCCCAGTAATGGCAGGAATGACTCCTTTAGAGGATTGTGTTCTTTCATTCAGCCAGTGTGCAGGAGCTGAAAAAGATTCGTTGACATTCTTAGCAAATCGCCTTGGAGCAAGGTATGTAGTATTTTCAGTGTACCTGCTGTCTTGGTGTACTTTTTATTTGTTTTGACTTATAGAAGAGCATTCAAATTAGGATTTCACTGGGTGTCTTTATAATATTTATGAGGAGTGTGTTGCATATCTATGTGATGGCTCAAAGTGGGAGAGGGAGAATGCTGTTAGACAGATGCCTGGCAAATGTTAAGGCTCCAGGTGTTAATGCTTACCTACCAGGAAAGGGAATATTTAAAGCTGATACGTGGGTCGTTATTGAGTGTTGCTTATCTAAGCATTATTTATTCCCTTCCATATGCCATCTGGCTGATATATTCTTTTTCAGTGTACATTCATTGTTTTTCTGCAGTGCGAATGTTAAGCAGAAATAATGAATACTTTGGGAGAAAGAAAATGAATTTTAAAGTTCCAAAATCCAGATTAGCCCAACCTGTAAGTGAACTTTAATGGTGGCTGTTTAAAAAGGAAGTAGAAAACTCATTATATAAATAAATATAAATGAACTAAATTTTACATTAAAGGAAAAGTTCTTTTAGATTATATCATTAAGCAGCACTTAAAATGCTTTTAAACAAGAGACACATCTAAACCTAAATGATTCAGAACATTTGGGGAAAAAAAAAGATGGGCAAAGATATATCAAAAGAAAAGAGAGTGTTGCAGTTTTAACATCAGACAAGTTTGGATTCAAATCAAAAGGCATTAAACAGGAAAAAGAAGAGCACTGTAAATAAAGAGTGCTATTTACACTGAAGGTAAAAAATATGTATATACCAAATAGAGCATGACTACCATTCATAGAACAAAAACAGCAGGAAATTCAATGAGGAATCAGCAGAAACATTAATTGTAAGAGACTTTAATTCCCACCTTTTACCTCATGACAGGTCAAATGGAAAACAAGAAAGAATACAGATTTAAACAGCATAGTTAGCTATACACTCTAAAACAGTGACCATACCATTTCAAGCACCTGTGGAACACTCATAAACGTTGCCTGTATAGAAATTGGCCACAAAGAAAACCTCAGTAAGTTCACTGAAGTAGAAAGATTGGAGACCATATTCTGTAATCACAGTACAAAAAAAAAACCCCCAAATTAGAAATGAGTAGGAGAAATAGAAAATGAAAAGACTTTATCAACTCAGCATTTTAGAACTTTTTAGTAACTCTTGGTTCAAAGAGGAATTCAAAACCACTTTTAAGCCTAGAAATCATTATCAACCTGATAGTAACAAGCAACACCAGTGCCCACATTGCGACCTTAAAATACCACTTCCCACTAAAAGAAACTAAAGCTTAAAGACATGATCAGTTCTAGGTCTGGGGCAGAAAAGATACCAGTGAGTCTGGAACATTTTGTCAGAACAGAGAGCAAGTATTGATATATTATTGAAGACTAGTAGGAAGGGTTGTGTCAAAAGGACCTCCACTGGCCAAAGACAGGAAAAGTTGTCACTAGAGATAATAATAGCAGTGGATCCAGACACATCAAATAATGTTTAAATCATAACTTCATAATGGCACCAAACAAACTAAGCTAATTGGTCATGTTTGAAGGATGCTAGGAAACCAACTCATTATTTTGAAAGCTGGTAAATAAAGAGAAAGGATCAAGTATTTATCCTGCCTTTCCTATACAGTCTGTATCAGAGTACCATAATAATGGATAAGACGATTTCCCTTTATAGAAGTATTCCAACAAATAAGTGAAAAAGGAATGATAAGATTGTGACTCCTAATAAATGAAAGATTCTAGGCATTGAAAGCCAACAGTTAATCACATACTAAAGAGAAAACCAGACATATGCTTCCTTGTGAAGAATAATAAAACCTAGATTCAACTACTGAATTATAGGAAATACAGAAGAATAACATGTTCTACTACAGCACAGCAATACAATCAGCAAAATCCAGACTCTGAGATAACTCTACATTATAGTGTCTTCAACAAGGGGGCAAGGAAAGAAGAGGGAACCTGCAAGATAAAAGACATAAAAAATTAAATGTAGTGTTTAAAGATGCACTATGTGATAAAACAAAAGAAAAGTAAGGAAGTGATGATCGTAAATATCCAAATAGTGGCTACTGTTAGCAAGGGAGGGAAGGGGGTTAGTAACTGAGAAGAGGCACGTTGGAGAGGTTCTGGAGTGACTGGTAAGATTCTGTCTTCTGACGTGGGTGGTTGATATAAGGGTTTTCATCTTATGATAATTCATTAAATTATATATTTCCTTTTTTGCTGTGTTGTGTACTTGGATTATACCAAACAGTAAGCTTTTGGAACAAACTGAAATTGTAACAAATAACAATAACAAAATATGGCAGCAGACTAAAGTGGTGCTCACAGAAAAATTCAGCAAAGTGGTTATGTAGAATATTAATATACAGAAGTCACTGACCTTCATATGTACAACCAGTTAGAAGAGCTAATGAAAACAAAGGTCTCTTACTAAATCTGGAATAAGAGATAAAACACGTAGCAACATGATGTGGAATCTAAAAGAACAAAACAAAGGAACAAACAAAATAAAACCAAAATAGACTCATAGAGAACAAATTAGATATAGAGAACAAATTAGTAGTCACCAGAGGGGAAGGTGAAGGGGATTAACAGGTACAGAATTCCAGTCATAAAGTTAAAAAGTCATGGGGATGTAATATTCAGCATAAGGAAAAAAGTAATACTGTACTAGCTTTGTATGTTGACAGATGGCTTCTATACTTTTGGTGTTGATCATTTGTAATGCATTTAAATGTCGAGTCACTACGTAGTACACCTGAAACTAATATAATATTGTATGTCAACTATACTTCGATTTTAAAAAAAATTTTAAAGGGAAACTTGGAAGAGCTACAGAAACTTGTAAAATGCTATTGAGGGAAATAAATAAGACTTAAACAGTATGAAAGATGTATCTGTTTTTGGACAGGAAGACTAAATGTTATAAAGAAATTTTTTAGAAAGGGCAATAAGCAAACTAATTCTTAAATTCAAAGAAAATATTAGCAAGCAGGAAAGTCATAAAAATTCTGAAATAGAATAGTTATTTAAATATATTTTGTAAACCTCACTAGATAAAATAGTGTGTCTGTAAGTAGCAGAAAGTTCAGTGAACAGGCAGAAAGTCTAGAAATAGACCTAAACACAAACAGGAATTTGGTATATGATAAAAGTGATATTTCAACTTACTGAGGAAGAGATGGTTTATTTAATAAATATGATTCAGTAAAGTTGGAGCAACATCTCATCCCAAAATAAGTACCAAATTAATTGATCAGTGGGTTAAATGTGAAAAATGAATCCATGAAAGTACTAGGAAAAATGTGGAATATTAAAAACATCTTAAAAGTGGGGATCTAGACCTAAAACCCAGAAGTCCTAAAAGAAAAGACAATTCTGTTTATATCTCATATTATGTTTTTGCCCCCATATTTCCTTTAATATTCTGTGATCATGAGGAAGGCATTTAATTTCTCTGCATCTTTTCTCAGGTCGTATTTTTACAATAATTTGTAAAATATTGGTATTTCACAAATATTGAGAGGATTGAATGAGATATGTGAAAATACTTGGAGAAGTTGTAGTGGGCTAAAAGATATAATGTGTTATTCATACTCTTCCTTTGCTCCCGTAGTTGTTCCATGCTGCCTTCTTTTGGGAGGAAAGACAAGGTGGATGGGTGATGACTAATTAAATAGATGGTTTTTCTGGTTATTTCTTGTAAGTCTAGTTTAATTTGCTTATGTTTTTATAAAAAGTTTAATTTCATTCTAGAGTAAGCACTTGTAAGGGGATTAGCTTAATTTAAGAAATAGAGCCAACTTTTAATCTGTGAGTATTTTCTTATATTCAGAACTCTAACAAAACCATTGTATTAGAAACTTCATTCTTACTTTGCTGGCTAATTGTGCATATGCTTTTCTTTAAATGTAACTTTCAGTGTTCAAGAATTCTTCGTTCGCAAATCCAATGCAAAGAAAGGCATGTTTGCCAGTACACATCTTGTATTGAAAGAACCAGGTGGTTCTAAATATGAAGCTGCCAAGAAGTGGAATTTACCAGCGGTCACTATAGCTTGGCTGTTGGAGACTGCTAGATTGGGAAAGAGAGCAAATGAAAGCCATTTTCTGATCAAAAATTCACCTAAAGAAGGTTAATACTTTTGTTTTGTCCTTTTATATATATATTTTTACAATTTGATGGTTTCTGGGATATGAATGTGCTAAAACTTATTTTTAGGACAGGTCATTAACATTTCTCCCTTTCATGTGAGCCACTCTTGGGCACTCATTATTGGGAGTGTGGGGCAAAATAAATATGCGTTCATAGCACAAATGTTTAATTTGTATCTGTACTATCAAGTGTAGGCACTATCTGAAAGCTAGAGGGTACAGAACAATATCGGAGCATTCTAGGGTCTCAGTGTTTGAAGTCTAATGAGCTTAGATCCCATTTACTGTTCCTTCAGTGGCTCATACTGACACGTCTTGTGAGTAAAGTGCTCTCTATTCCTCATCTTTGGACTTTTGCATGTTATCTCTTGCCTGCTTCATGCTAGCCTGTTCCTCCTTATCTTTCAGTTCTCGACTTGGATATCACTTTCCCTGGAAAGCCTTCCTTGACTCACCAAGTATGGCATTTGTCTTGCCATAACACCCTGGCCTTTTGTAGCTCTCATCCCAGTGTTACCGTTCTAGTTTACTTTCATGTTTCCCCGCTCAACCATAAGCTCTGAAAAGGCAAGGAGTACATGTGTCTTGTGCATTATATATTTTCATTGTCTAGATTGGGCCTGGCATGGAGCAGCCATCTAATAAGTGTATTTGTTAAATGTTGAAAAAAGGTAGGAGGCAGGGTGGGAGGACACAGTAGCCTCTCTTGTAAGATGATAACATCCCTGGGCAAACTTCAGGGAAGCTTCTCAAAGCTATTACTTACTAATTTTTTTTTTTTTTTGCGGTACGCGGGCCTCTCACTATTGTGGCCTCTCCCGTTGTGGAGCACAGGCTCTGGATGCGCAGGCTCAGCGGCCATGGCTTACGGGCCCAGCCACTCCGCGGCATGTGGGATCTTCCCTGACCAAGGCACGAACCCATGTCCCCTGCATCGGCAGGCGGGCTCTCAACCACTGCACCACCAGGGAAGCCCATACTTACTACTTTATTTAGACAACCTGGAAATTTTACAATGCAGGCAAAGTAATATTAAAACTTCATTAAGCACTTTCCAAAAACCTGACCGTAGTTGTTAACTCTGAGTGCATGTAATTGGGATTTTCTTTTTTACTCTGCCATTGACTGAGATGACATTATTTATATAATTTTGGGCAAATTATGAGGTTTATTGAGAATATTTCAAGTTACAACAAGGTGAAACAGGAAATCTAATTTCATTAATTATTTCTTTCAGTTGATGTACTTGTCTAACTCAACACATATTTTAGTATATTGTCTGGTTTGTTTCTTTGAAAGTAGGTATATAACTTTGTGGTTTGAAGTATACTTGAGAATTCACATGAAAACTCACAATAAGATGTAAAAACATCACTTCTTGTGTGCCTCTTTAGACACAAAAGACATTAGTGGCTCACATTTGTTTCTTTTCATTTTAAATCTCTAGAACAAAGTTTGGAAACTGAAACAACAAGCGGGGTGAATCTAAATCCAGATACTCCAGAGCATCCTGTCACAGACCTGGAAACTCACAGAAAAACAGCCGTTACACCTTTAGATATGAACCGCTTTCAGAGTAAAGCTTTCCATGCGGTGATCTCACAGCACTCCGGACAGGCTTCAGCCTCCCCTGCAGCAGGACAACCACTTCAGAAGGAGCCCTCATTATGCCTGGATACACCATCAAAGTTTCTGTCCAAGGACAAGCTCTTCAAGCCTTCCTTTGATGTGAAGGTAAGGCTTATAGAAAGTGGTCCTGGAGATAACAGTTTTATAGCTTATAAAGTAAAGCACCAAGTTCTCCATCACCTCTGAAATTTGTAGTAGTAACTTCCAGAAGTGTTGGCAAATAGATGCATAGTATTGAATCCCTACATATATCCAGATTTGAGGTAACAGCTAGAGATATATATGGTGTGAAATCAGGACATCTGGATTCAAGTTCTATATCTGCCATGAACGGTATGACTCACAGATCATTTAATGTATCTGAGCATTAGTTCCTTTTGTACAAAAGCATAGTATCACTTACTCTGAAAACTTACAGGTTTATCATAAGGATTAATTGAAATTGTGTGATGAAATAGTTTCATAAACTGTAAAATAACATAAACACATTGCTACTTACGTTTTGATTCTAGGTGTACACCCGGTGCTCTTTATGAAATTGTCTGTTATCACTTTACTTTTCAATCATTTCCCTTAAAAAGATGAGTTAAGTGTGCATCTTTCTTTGATCTTCTGAGCACTGGAGTATGGCTCCCCTTCTGAAAAATTCATTCACAAATCAAGGGCTAATTCAAGCTTCTCAAATGGTTTCCTTTCATTCCCCAAAGATAATTTCTTCACTATTCCTTTAGTAGTTTTTGGCCTTTCGAATGGCTATTCAAACCATGTTTTTTTTTTAATCCATGACTTTGCAAAATTATTGTACGGTTTATCTATTGAGGTTTTACTCATAGAGTTTAATAATTTTTACTAGTATGTTTTGGAGCAGACTTAAAGTTTACAGATTGTTCATCTTTAGAAAATAAATATAAATTGATACCCGGGAGAGTTTTCTCCAAGCTAAATCTTTGATCAAATTTCTTCTGAAGTAACATTTTGTGCTGTGATTAACACTGTTCCTTGTGCCTTAAGAAGTAGAGGAAAACCACTGGTTTGGGAACTGCAAGATCTAGAGTCAGGCCTCTGCTTTTCCTCTTGCAGCCTTTTAAAGCGAGTCAACCTCTTTGGGTTTCATTATCCCCGTCTGTAAAATCATGGAGCATATCTAGATGATTTCCAAGGTCTCAAAGCTCATAGACTCTTTGAATAGTAAATGAAATAATATTAGGAGACAAGAAGATAGTAGAAATATTTCTAGTCATTGAGACCATTCTTCTACCTTGCAGTGAAAAGCTGATGGTTCTGAAATAGAAATAGTCTCAGTGAAGGTTCAAAACACATTTAAAGGTTTCATTGTTTAGTCGTAGTGTATTTAGCAGTGTCTCTCTCTCTCTTTGTCTTTTGTGATATATAAAATAGTTCTTCATCTTATAATCAGTGGTTCTTCAAATTGATGTAATATGGTATTTTGAATTTTTTCTCTGAAAACAGAAGGGCCCATGATTCCATATGGGTCACAAAATTGAACATACATTAACCCTCACAATAAAAAGCGCCCCTTATTTAACTTAATTTTTAATTGACACACATCCAGAAAAGTACAACAAATATGCTGGTAAATGAAACATTAGTGTTAACAGTTGGGAAGACACAATACATATTCAGAAAGAGATCATTGCCAATTCTATAGAATCTTCCTCAAGTCCCTCCTTCCTCCCCAAAGGTAATACTCCTGACTTCTACCACTAGCTTTGTTATGCTTGTTTTTCACTTTTAAATAGGTGGAATCATAACATGTATTATGAGTCTGTCTATTTTTGTTCAACCTTCATTTAGAAGATTTGTCCATGTTGCTATCTCTATAATTCATTGATTTTATTACTGTGTAATAATCCAGTATATGGATATATCACAATTTACATATTCAGTCTACTGTTGATGGGCATTTAGGTGGTTACTAGTTTTTTGCTCTTACAAATAGCACTACTATGAACATTCTTGTACATGTCTCTTGGAATATGTATACATGCTTTGCTTTTTGGTATATACCTAGAAGTGAAATTGCTGGGTCATCTTTCACCTTCAGTAGAGACTGACAGGCTGTCCAAATGGTTGTACCAGTTTATACTCCCACCAATAGTGTATTGAGCACCCAGTTTCCCCATCCTTGCCAAAGAAGTATTCTAAGTTTTTTTTTTTAATATTATGCTTGGAAATAATTCCTAACTCACAAGAAGTTGCAAAATAAAAATAGTATAAGGAATACTCACATAACCTTTTACTCAGATATGTAGAGTTTTCATTAATTTCCAGATGGAAGGATTTTGTTTGTTTCATTTTTAACTTCTAGTTTTATTGCATTGTGATCAGACTTTTGTTTGTAATATTTCTACTTCACAGAACTTACTGATCTTTTCTTTGTATCCTGATATATGGGCAGTTTTTGAGAACATTCTTTGATTTTTGAGAACATTCTTTGGTAAGAAGATATATTCTTTATCAGGGTTTTCTCTCTATAGATAAAAGTCTGACATACTGATTATATTGTTTAGATCTTTTATATCCTTTACTATTTTTTGTTCATTTAACTCTTCTTATACTAAGAAGTATAAGAAGAGTTAAATGAACCACTGGTTTGGGAACTGCAAGATCCTAAGTGGTATTTTCAAGTTTCCTAATATTGGTGTGTTTTTAATTTCTCCCTGCATCTGATGTGGTTTTTGTTTTGAATAGATAATTGCAGTATTACTTAGTGCATAGATATTCATAACTGTTATGTAAGTAGGAATGTGTCCTTTGTCTCATTTAATGCTTTTGGCTTGAAGTATACTTTGGTATCAGGATTTCAATCGCTTCTCTCTTACTGTTTTCATTTCCCTTATAAATCTGTGCATTCCTTCATTTTTAGCCTTTTTGGATTGCTGTGTTTTAAGTGGGTCTACAGTATACAGCATAGAGTTGGGTTTGCTTTTTGAGCCATTTTGAAAATGTTTCAGTTAGGCAGGTTAAGCGCATTCACATTTAATATGACTTATATTGTATTTGGTCTCATTTCTGTCATATATTATATTGTCATTGCTTTGTGATTATGTTTTATATATTTTTATTATATGTTTCTTCACTTACTGTGTCCTCTTTGTGTTTTTTTTTTCCTTTTGGTATTTAGGAAAGTGTTTGTTTTATCCTCATGGTTTCTTATAGTGTTCTTAATCCCCCTTCTTAACCTTTTATATGACAGTTTTAAATTGTCTAGATCCCCTGCTTACTGCTTCTATTGCAGTCAATGATCTTATTCTGTTTCCACCTTTTCTCTCTTCCACTATTTTTAGTTAGATTTGTCTACTTTGTCAGAAAATAAAATGTTTATATATTCTTCAACCCATGGACCTCACCCTTGTTTTAATCTTAACTCTGCATTTAAATATATGAAATGCTCACTGTCTGTCCTTTGTGAAGCTTCCCTGTCCTCTTTTGGTAGGAATGAAGTTCTGCACCTTTAAAACTTTTACTAAGGCCTTGATTCTTCAACAAATTGTTCAGATGTACTATTCTTGGTTTGCTTTTTTTTTTTTCCCTTGAGTTTCCTGAAAATGCTGGTCCACTGCTACCTTGCGTTTTTTTTTTTTTTTTTTTTTGTGGTATGCGGACCTCTCACTGTTGTGGCCTCTCCCGTTGCGGAGCACAGGCTCCGGACGCGCAGGCTCAGCGGCCATGGCTCACGGGCCCAGCCGCTCCGTGGCATGTGGGATCTTCCCGGACCGGGGCACGAACCCGTGTCCCCTGCATCGGGAGGCGGACTCTCAACCACTGCGCCACCAGGGAAGCCCTACCTTGCTTTATATGTATGTTGTTTTTGAAAATTGTAATGCCAATCTAATTATGTTGTCTTTGTAAATTATTTCCTTTTGCCTGAAAGCCATGTGGATTTTTCTTTTATTTTTAAAGTCTAATAGTTTTACAAGGATATGTCTAGATATTGATCATTCTCAATCAATTTTCCCTAATACATGGTGAGTTTTTAAATGTTTAGAATTTGGCTTCTCTGAATTTTGGTCTGAGATTAGAAAAATGGAGCTGCCAGTCAACTGAGTTGAATAGAATGCTTTGGGATTGGCGCCTAAAGATCAAGAGCTCGTGTTTTGGGCACATAAAGTTTGAGATGCCTGTTAGACATCCAAGTACTTTTGTCAGATAGGCAGTTACGCATAAAGCCTGGAGTTTGAGGAATGGTGAGTGGTCTGGGCTAGAGAAAGAAATTTGGAGGTCCGAGTTTGTAGGTAATATTTAAAGCCATATGAGAAGAGATGCCAAGAGAGCAGAAGAAGAAAAGAGAAAAGGTCTAAGGAACACCCATAGGGGCTCACATTTAGAGAAGGAAACAGCAAAGGAGACTGAGAGGCGCCACCAGTGAGGGAAGAGAAAGCCTAGAGATTGTCTTAGAGGCCAAGTAAGAAAGTATTGAGGAAGGAGTAGTTCACTATGTCAGATGCTGCTGAAAGATCAACAAAGGTGAGAATAGAAAGTTGACCATGGGATTTGGCATTGTGGACGCTGGTGATGTTAACAATAAGGGTTATTGTGACATTGTGGAGGTGGAAGCAAGTGGGTTCCTACAGGAATGTGGGAAGAGTTCGGGACATTGACTATAAACTATGCATTTGAGGAGTCTTACAGTAAAGGGGAATCAAGAAATGGGGTGCTAGCTATAGGGCAAAGTATGATCAAAAGAAGGTTGTTTTGTTTTTATAATGGAAGAAATAACTGTATGCCAATGTGATGGATCAGTAGAGATCCAGTTGATGGTGCAGATGAGAGGGGAGAATTAGTGAGAGGGGTTGGGATCTAATGTTTAAGTGAGGGAAAGTACCAGAAGGAAAGCAGTGCTCATGGCATAGGTTCAGAAGGCGGGTAGACATGGTATGGGAGCTCTGATTTCTTTTGTATATGAAGAATTCTTTTAAATGCTGCAGAGAAATTAAAAAAAAAAAAACAAAAAAACTTTTGCAAATAGAAAGCCTTACCATGTTCTCAAAAAAAAGATTAAACATCCTAAAGATCTAAAAAGATAATATAGATCCTATTAAAAATGTAAACAAAAATAGTATAAAAATTCTGAAAAGAATAATTAAGGGAAGGCACTAGTCCTACTAATTATTAAAACATCTTACAGAGCTTCAGTAATTGAAGCAGTGTGTTATTGTTACATGAATAATCAAATCAGTGCAGAAGATTACACCCCATAGATAGAAGAATGCATTATATGATTAAGGGGACATTCAAATCAGACCACTGGTAGCCATCTGAGAAAACAGTTAGGATAAAACCTCAAACCTTACATCAGAATGAATTTCAGAGGATCCGATACTTAAGTACAAGAAAGGAAGGCATAAAAATACTAAAACAGGCCATGAGAGTGAGTTTGTTTTTAAATAATTCCATTGTGAGGAAGGTCTTTCTAACTATAACATAATACCAAAAGAAATAAAAGATTCATATGAATTTGACAGCATTAAAAAATTCTCTACATTCAACTATGCAGATTTTATAAATATGCAGTAAAAGTATTTGTTCTAAAAAAAATTCTCCGTGGCAAAAATTTGACAAATGACAAATTGGGAACAAATATGTGCATATCATAGTGGGTATATATGTGCATAAAAATATATACAGATATATTTAGGCAAGTGGATATTTTAAAAAGACTAATAACCTAATGGGAAAATAAGCGAAGGATAGGAAGGGATATCTGTCACAAAAAATTGAATAGAAATATTATACATGCATGAAGATGTTTAATCCCATTCAGTATAAGAGGATGGAAAATTATACATGCATGAAGATGTTTAATCTCATTCAGTATAAGAGCATGGAAAATTAAAGCATGCAAATATATTTTTTAACCTATCAGATTGGCAAAAAAGAAAAATCTGATTACCCACTGTGCTGTCAAGCATGTTGGGAAACACTAATGCTTTGCTTATGAGAATGTAAGTGTTGGTGCGCACATTTTGTTTAAATGGTTCCCTTTACTCTTGTGTGTACAAATTGTGTGTGTACAAGGTTATTCACTACATTGTTATACTGGCAAAAGATTGTTAATCTAAATATTCATCAGTTGAGCACTGGTTAAATACTTTCTGCTGTATACATGGAATACTATGTAGATGGGAAAGAGAATGAGCACAAGCCCTGGACAGCAGTGGCCTCTGCTCACGAGGGAATTGTGGGTGGCTTGGGAACAGGAATACATTTTGTACCTTTGAAGATTTTTCACAATTCTCAGCTCAATCTAACTTTTTAACCTTCTTTATAGTTCATGTCTTGTTTATATCCATCCTTGCTTACTTGTTTCCGTCTGTATGTTTTGTTTGTTTACTTGTTCGTTTATTTTGTTTTTTGGTATCATTAATTTTAACCAACTTCAACTCTAAGATCAGACAAATGTGGTAAGTGCTGCTGAAAATGTAAACTTTTCAGTCTCTTTGAACTAATTTGCTGGACAGTATGAAATTTCTTTTCTTCATAATAGATACTAGTTCAGTCTTTTTATTGTTGTTTAGAGGAAAACTGGAGGAGGTTAAAACTATAATCCAGTTAATATTGAGGATTATTCCCTTTCTCTCTTTACCTCTTTTTTCTCCCTCTTTCCTTTTTCTGTTTACCTCTGTCTCTTCCCTTCTCTCCCCTCTTCTTCCTTTCTCTCTCCTTTTCTTCTCCTTTTCCTCTCTTCCTTTCTCCCTCTCCCCCTCCATACGTACAGGATGCACTTGCAGCCTTGGAAACTCCAGGAGGTCCCAGCCAGCAGAAAAGGAAACTGAGTACACCACTCTCGGAAGTCATTGTCAGAAACTTGAAACTTGCTTTGGCAAATAGCTCTCGAAATACTGTCGCTCTTTCTGCCAGCCCTCAACTGAAAAATGCCCAGTCAGAAAAGGTAGAATTAAATCTCTCATTATAAGGAAGTTTTAGATAAAAAACACTTAAAACAATAATCGTTGATCTGTTGCTTTTATTTTCCATGGGCAGGAAGAAGCTCCAAAGCCACTTCACAAAGTAGTGGTATGTGTTAGTAAAAAACTCAGTAAGAAGCAGAGTGAACTAAATGGGATTGCAGCCTCTCTAGGTGCAGACTACAGGTAGTTGGTTCATCTTTCTGTTTGGTGGTACGGCCTAAATTTATAGGGAAAACTAAAACTGTTGTGAGCATCTACAAAAAAACATTATTTTGACTTTTAGTTTGTCATATTATCTACAAAATCTCTCCAATTGATTTTTAATTTAGCACATCCTTTTAAAATATTCTCTCCCAAATCAGTTCACTCTTACAAGTATGTTTTTAGGGCATGTTTAACAAATATATGAGAACTTATTTTGTGCCACTCACTATTCTAAAAACTTGGGATCCATGAATGAGTATAATCTAGAAAAATATCCTTGTCTTCAAGGAGTTTATAGTCTAGTAATACATTTAGGTCTGACATTAAGCATGTTTCTTAGTGATTTTCAAATTAGAACCTTTCTGTAAGTAGTACTAAGTACTGCAGCACTCCTGAATTAAAAGTGTCTTTTTGAGGATGTTTGAATTTCTATCAGTTTTACTACTTTGGAGGCATAGTTTATCAGATCCACTCTCAACCTGACAGCCAAACTAGAGACAGGTCTCTAGCATAAATGGCATCAGTATCAGGGAATGAGAGACCCTTGCCTATTCCGGCCAATCCTGAATTGATTGTATTCCTCCATTGTCTGTGGTGCTTGCTTTCTTGATCACCTGTTTTCAGCCATTCATAGATAGCACAATGATTGGTTTTACAAGTAACAAACAGTTTGAGGAACATGATTAGCTTTATCTTTCCCTTTGGTAAGTCATTTCAGTTATCTTTCTTTTTGATAAAGAAATTAGATCAGGAGAATGTAAAAATAAAATGGGTCTGTGATAGTTATAAGCACCTTAGTGTTTAATTCATCTGTTGTCGAAGGGTAAAGGTTTCTTACTTATTATAACTATTATTTGTATTGTCTATTTTATAGACATATTACTCTATAATAATTATTATGTAATTGCCTAATATTATATAATTACTATTATATTTATATTACCTATTACTAGTTGCTGAAGGCTTAGTATGAGGCAAGTATTATCTCATTTCATTCTCACAATAGCCCTATGAGAGTATTCATATTTGTCAAAATTGAATGCTTCCTTCGGTATTCCATTTGGATGTGGACTTGATGTAAGATTTAAAAGGAACAGATAGGACTTGTGTTTCTATAAGATTTAAAATGCCAGTCCTGGGAATTCCTTGGTGGTCTAGTGGTTAAGACTGTGCTTCCACTACTGGGAGTACAGGTTCCATCCCTGGTCGGGGAACTAGGATCCTGCATGCTATGCAGTGCAGCCAAGAAAAAAGGAAAGAAAGAAAGAAAGAAAAAATTTGCCAACTCCTGATCTATCTCCATCTACTATCTACAACCATTGATGGTCTGTTCTTGAAGGACTAAAAGGCACAGTTTTTGTATTATCACAGTGGAGTCGGATAGTAGTAAACCAAGATGATTCAGGCAAAAGATATTCCTTTTTTTTTTAAATTATCTTGATAATTTATTTACATTTTACTGTTTTACCTCACAGCAGAAATAGAAACAATTATTAGAAAGGCAATTCAATTAGCAGGGGGTTTTTCACTATTATTTTTAAGGACACATGGACAGAGAAATAGAATGTTTATAATATAATTTAGGAGGGAATATTCCTTCTTAATTTGTTTAACTTGGCTATTTAAAAAGTTCAGAAATAGGAGTTCCCTGGTGGTCTAGTGGTTAGGATTCTGGGCGTTCACTGCTGTGGCCAGGATTCAGTCCCTGGTCGGGGAACTGAGATCCCGCAAGCCGAGCGACGTGGCAAAAAAAAAAAACAAAAAAGAACGTTCAGAAATATTTCTTAATTAGGAAATGGGAAGTATGTTAGGTATCCATAAAGAGAAACCTCCCTTTATTTTGGTGATTACATTTAGAATTACAATTTTTATTTCCTCCTTGGTTTTTACTTGATCTTTTGAAGGATGACATGTTTTACTTTTTTAGATTATTTTCCTAAAATAATCAAGAAAATATTAAATGGAAAGAAATCAGGAGCATAATGTAATAGCTAAGAGTGTGAGTTTTGAAGTCAAAACTGGCTCTACCTCTTATTCACTGAATATCCTTGAACAGGTTACTTTAACCATGCCCGTCAGTTTTCTTATCTGTTAAGTGAGTAAAATAATACATTGTTTTAGGATTGTTGTGAGGAATGGATGAAATAATGCTATGTAAAGTACACAGTGTGTTATGGGGCACAGAGCAAATGTACAGTGAATAGTGACTGCCAACAACTGGAAGACAGATTGGATGCTTTGCCATTTCATTAACTTGAAAATACTTTTATTGTTATATCACCTTAATAAAATGATATTATAAAAGAAAATTGAAAATTTAGAAAAGTATACAAAGGAAAGTAATATTTTCAAGAATATCCTTCTAAATATGTCTCTGCATTTATATACCTAGAGATATATGTATAAAATTTGACAATGAAAGTGGAGCCTGTCATTTAATGTTTTTTGCTTACTCTGGTTCTTGAAAGTTTTGAGAAGGTCAGAGTATTCTGTTTATAGACAGTAATGATCATCTTAAACAAATGTAGTTATTTCTCTCAGGTATTAATTTTTTTGTGTGTTTGCTTATTTCAGGTGGAGTTTTGATGAGACAGTGACTCATTTCATTTATCAAGGGAGACCAAATGACACTAATCGGGAGTATAAATCTGTAAAAGAAAGAGGAATACACATTGTTTCAGAGCACTGGCTTTTAGAAGTAAGCCATACTTTTTTCCCTCCCCTCCCTATTAAATGAAAATGCATGTAAACAGTATTTCAAGGCACAAACCCATTTCTTTGTATGTAAACAAGTTCGATAACCTCAGTTAATTACACATTTCATATCTTTGGCATCAAAAAATTAAGATGTTTAATCCTTAAATGCTTAACGAGTCTTTAATGGGTATTCTTTCAGATTCTCTGATTCTTTTTGCTAATTAAAAATGGTATGAAAGAAAATTTTATAATAATTTGAGGAGAATTAATTTAGCATGCCAATACAGCTTCTTTTCTTTCCTCTTCTTCCCTTTCCTTTTCTTTCTGGGTATTGCATGGAATGTGATAGATACCTTGGCAAAAGCATAGAAATAGGATTAGATTTTATACTTTAGTGGACATGACATTTAAAAAGTGAGGACAGGGCTTCCCTGGTGGCGCAGTGGTTGAGAGTCCGCCTGCCGATGCAGGGGACGCGGGTTCGTGCCCCGGTCTGGGAGGATCCCACGTGCTGCAGAGCGGCTGGGCCCGTGAGCCATGGCCGCTGAGCCTGCGCGTCCGGAGCCTGTGCCCCGCAATGGGAGAGGCCACAACAGCGAGAGGCCCGCGTACCGCAAAAAAAAAAAAAAAAAAAAAAAAAAAGTGAGGACAGTTTGTCATTTGATGGAATTTTTAAGTGTCAACTACTTTTCAAAACTTTAATTTTGTGGACTCTTGCCATCTTAGAACATAATGTATTGGCTGTCTTTATTCTACTTAACATCATTTATTTGCTAAGATTTTTTTTCAGTCCTGTTTTAAAGCACACCATTGTATTGCAGTGTGCCCAAGAGTATAAACATCTTCCTGAATCTCTTTATCCACATACTTATAATCCCAAAATGAGCTTGGATATCAGTGCAGTGCAAGATGGCAGACTTTGTAATAACCGACTACTCTCAGCTGATTTGACAACGAAGGATGATGAGGTAGATGATATCGATGATACATTTACCCCCTCTTTAAGCTGAATGTACAATCATATACTGCTATGAAACCTTATACTGGGCTTGGTTTGAGAAATGGTAATTTTTCTCCTTCAATAGCCAGATCATTTGCCTGTAGAAGAAAATGATATAGACAGTATGACTACCAGTAATAAAGAACCAGCAACATCAAATGGAAATGGCAGGAATGACTCTAAAGGAGGTAAAATATTTTAAATTACAAACAAAACAAATTTATAAATATGTATCTTGAATATGGAATGCTTCCTTTGCATCAGATGGACAAATAAAAGTTTTTTTCTATGTTGCTGAATACAAGTAAAGCATATATTTGAGGACTGAATTGAGGTTCCATGCCAATCATTAAGTACTAGTTAACAAAGCTTTAAGTGATTTTAGTGTGAAACCTGTGAAATGTGTGGAGCTAGGTATTTTACAGAGTTAGTGTGACACAGCCCTATTCTATTAAAGGTAGGTGGAGTTGGTAATTTTTTAAACATTTGTCCTTTGGTTCAGTTCCTTTCAGTGACTTTCAAAAAGTTTTATTATGTGCACAATATATTTTAACATAAATTCACATGGTTTTAAAGGTACAGAAGGAGGTGTGAAAAGTTTCTCCCACCCTTCTGATATTTTCTTATGGAGCCTTCTAGAGCTGTTTCATGCATACAATCAAACATGTTTTCTGGGACTTCCCTGGTGGTGCAGTGGTTAAGAATCCACCTGCTAATGCAGGGGACATGGGTTCGAGCCTGGTCCGGGAAGATCCCACATGCCACAGAGCAGCTAAGCCTGGGTGCCACAGCTACTGAAGCCTGCGCACCTAGAGCCCGTGCTCTGCAGCAAGAGAAGCCACCGCAATGAGAAGTCCGTGCACCGCAACAAAGAGTAGCCCCCGCTCACCACAACTAGAGAAAGCCCGTGCATGGCAACGAAGGCCCAACACAGCCAAAAATAAATAAATAAGTTTTCTCCTTCCCCACTTTTAAAAAAAGGCGTAAATACTGACTATTGTATATTCTGTTTTATGCTTTGATCCTGATCTTTTTATTTAGCAGTTCTACCTGTGGAGTGTCTTTATTAGTACATAGGATCTTTTTCAGTCATTTTCCCTTTTTTTGGCAACTGTATAGTATTCACAGTATGAATGGCCCACTTTATTTAACCAGTTCTATGTTGATGAGAATGTAGTTTATTTCTAATTTCTTGCTGTTATAAAGAGTACAGCATTGAATAACCTTATATCTATAGGTGTCCTCTTTTTAATGGATTAATATTTTCTATTTTTCTCACCCTACCATAGCTTTCCCTGTCTATGATTTACCTGTTTAGTCTCACTCTGTTCATTCCAAAAATCTTTATTTAGTACCTACTTCAATGTTTAGTCTACAAGGAAACCAAAGATAAGTATGTTGTGGTCTGTGTTTTTGAGGACCATAGGGGAAAATCATAAATGACTGTAATGTACCTTGGTGTAGTACAGAACATGAGAGGGTCAGAAGCAGGCAGGGAGCTCTACAAAAGGATGACGACTGTGGGTCTTAGCACAGTGTCTGCAAAGGGCTTCCTGATTATTTCCTCTACAGTCCTTGTAGTAAGGGTTGCCTTTATGTTCTGCAGGATTCATAGTCTTAGTACATTACTATAGCCTATAGTAAGTATCTGATAAATGTCAAGTTAATAAATTTATGTTCAACCAAATCTAGACAAAATAGTTAATGTGAATAGGGTGTGATAGAAAGGAGAAACTTCCCTTGATTGGTGTATTTGTGTTTGTTTCAAGCTCTGACACAGACCTTGGAGATGAGAGAGAACTTTCAAAAGCAGCTGCAGGAGATAATGTCTGCAACTTCACTAGTGAAACCCCAAGGGCAGAGGACTTCCCTTTCAAGAAGTGGTTGTAACAGTGCCTCTTCAACCCCTGACAGCGCTCGCTCTGCCCGCAGCGGACGAAGTAGAGTCCTAGAGGCACTGAGGTCTGTACCTGTCGCTGGTGGCAGAATAGCTTTTCCTTCCTCCCTTCCTTCCTAACTTTTCCTTCTTCCTTCTCTTGTTCCAGGCAGTTCTAGAATTCTTACTTGGGGACAGGAAGCAGAGGTTAATTCCATACGAAGCAACTGCTTCCTGTGAGGCATGATTAATACATTTTATTACCTCCCCTGAGAAAGAAATGATTTTAAGATCCAGTTTGCCTTGTTTGAAATGGATTCAATGGATAGTCCCCTCAGTTCTTAATATTAGAATTAAATAATATTGGTATTAAACAGTAAGTGCATATATATATGTGTATATATATATTTAAGCAGTTACTTCTTATTGGAACTACATGTGTTTTGTATTCTCTTTATACATCTGTCTTCTAGGGAAGGTGATTACAGATCTTAGTGTGATGTGACTTAAGTTCAGTAGAATAACTTCATCTTTTCCTTGATAGAAAAATCTCTAATTGATGAATTATGGTACTTATATCTTGAATTAATTTAACTGTGCATTTATCTACATTAACTGTATATTTCATGAGGCTATTTCTTTTATCTAAGTACTGAGCAAAAATGGTTTTTTGTTTAATAGACCAGATCATGTTTTATCATTTTAGAGGGCCTAAATCTTGTGTCAAAGTCAGAGTAAATAAATAAGCTCTGAGAATAAAAGGCCATCTTCCTTGTATTTGAGGCAAATGAACACTTTGGGAGTACCATCAGCTTTGGCAAATTATTTTTACTAAGATTCCATATATATATGGAATTGAAATATTCAGTATACACAGTGAAGGAAGATATTGGAATTCTATTTACTTTCCAGTGGAATTGTTACAGTTATACCATAAAAACATGTTTCACCCTAGTTCACTGTAAGGCTGTTCTACCTAGACTCTGGGAGGTTTGGTTACCAGTAGCCAAAAGGACCTGCTTCTAAGGCAGCCTGTAGATAGTACACTTCCTGTGTAATTATAGTTCTTACTATTTCCAGTGATAAAAATACAACTATTGACTGGTCAGCAAAGTAACCAGGTTTCTAAACATTACCACGTTACCCTAAGCCTATATAATTAAGAGAAATCCCTTTTTAAAAGTAGTAATCATTTAGAATTTTTTAAAATTTCTTGACAGTAAACTCCCCCTTTGAAGTTTTAAATATATGGACATTCAGTCAAAATATGTGTTTCATTTTCTAGGTAAAACAGATAAGTTTCTGGAAGAAACATTTTAAAAATAAAAAATTTCCCGAAGTTCACTTATTCAATAAGTATTTTCAAGTGCTTACTATGTGCTAGATGGTGGACGTATAAAGGTGAACCACCAATTTACAAGACTTACAGAATTTATGAGTGGGATTTTGTTATGGCTATCCGTTACTAAAATTGTGACTTTTATTCCTTAGGCAGTCTCGTCAAACAGTACCTGATGTCAACACAGAGCCCTCCCAAAATGAACAGATCATTTGGGATGACCCTACAGCCAGGGAAGAGAGAGCAAGACTTGCCAGCAATTTGCAGTGGCCTAGTTGTCCCACACAATACTCTGAGCTTCAGGCTGATGTTAAAAAATTGGAGGATTCTCCTTTCCAGGAGCCTTTACATGATTCAGAAATTGCTGAACAGGGTAATGAGAAAGAAATCTATTTAGTTGTTTGTATTAGGTACATGTTGACCTCTTGACAATAAACAGATAAGCACCTGTGGTTACTGTGGTTCTCTGAATTGTACATGCAAATGAAAAACTCACTAGATGTTTTAAGTTTAAACCCAAACCTTAGATTTGGGTTTAAACTTTAAGAAGTAAGAATAATAATTATAAATTGAGGTAATTTATCAGTAAATTGAAAAATATATTTTGATACTTAAATTTGGAAATTTAGGGTTAGGCATTTTTTTCCCTGTACATTTTTCCAGTCCTTTTTGCATTGTGTAGTTAATGCTTGGTTTTTCTTCCAGTCATCTTAGTTACATTTAAGTCTTCTTCTGAATTCCACCCAGCACCTACCTACATTTGGAGTTGTATGTGTTTCTTTCTGGATTCCCTATCCAACTTCCTTGGACTTTACCTTGAAAACAAAATACTTTCCATCTCTCATCATTGGTCATTTTCCCCCCCTTTCTCTTTCACATGATTATATCTCTATACTAGATATGTAGATTTATCTCTGCTTCTGATTTTCTTCAGGTGTAGAATTGCTCTCACTTTTAAAATTTTGTTTACATTTTACTGGTGAGAGCGTGGTACTTAAAGAAAGGGTTAGGCAAACCCACAGAGAAGCCATTTGCCTTTTTAAAGCTAACTAATTGCATTTAATTATAAGCTCTAGAAATAGGTTACTTTTTTTGCATGTACTCTTTACATTCCAGAAGTTGTGTTTAATTTCATCTTGGCTAAGACAGATGAGAATATTTCCCAGACTTTGTTCTTAGTCGTATTTGGATAACATCACACTGCAGCATTTTATTGCCCTCAGCTGTCTGTGATCCTGAGAACATATGTGTGACTGAAGCCCCAAAACACCCGATCTCTGAAGAACTGGAAACTCCAATAAAAGACAGCCACCTGATCCCTACGCCTCAAGCCCCCAGTATTGCCTTCCCCCTAGCCAACCCACCTGTGGCTCCACACCCTAGAGAAAAGGTTCGTTTTTCCTTAGTTTGGTGATAAGGCTTTTGGATATTGCTCTTATGCTGCATTCAGAATTTATTGATATCAATATCAAGGGTTCATCGAATGTTGAAAACTGCATTTCTTTGCACTCTATTATTATTTCTATATTTGATAACTCAGAAGACTAAGTAAAATGTCACTATAAAAGAACCATAGGCCTGATAACTTTTTTAATGTTAATTTTTTCTAAAATAAACTCTTCCATTCCAGATTATAACGATAGAGGAGACTCATGAAGACTTAAAAAAACAGTACATATTTCAGTTGTCAACTCTGAATCCTCAAGAACGTATTGATTATTGTCATCTGATTGAAAAACTAGGTACAAGTATTTTACTTAGGTCAAAAATGTCCCATATAGTAACCTTATTTGGAAGTCAAATGTAGCTAATTATTGATATCATTTGTAAGCTGTGGAAATTGAGATTAAAAAGATGGGTAACTTGCCTCAGGCCATACACTGAGTCACCAGTAGAACTTTGATTGTATAAAGCTCTAATCTAAATCTAAAGTCACTGGGTCATAGGATTTAAAGATTTAAATTGAAACCAACCATTAAGGTTTAAGAATCTTATGCTGCTTTGAGCATTTGTTCATTGTTGAAACCTTGGACAAAATCAATGGAATTATAGACTTAAAATATGATTAAAACTACATTTTTATGAAGTTGAAGGTACAGTGACATCCAGACAGGAGCTGCTCCTCATGTGACATTCTTATTCCACTAGTTGTCAGGCTCTCCATCTGACACCATTCTGAAAGCAGCATACTAGGAAGGTAAACTTTCTAGGAGCTACATTTTAAAGAGTGGAAAGAAAGAGGTGAAATTAATTTTAAATATATATTTTATTTAACCTAGTATATGCAAAATATTCAATGTGTAATTAGTATAAAATATCAGTGAGATAATTTACCTTTTTTTCTTACTAAGTCTTTGAAATCTGGGATATATTTTACACGTACAGCACATCTCAACTTGGACTGGCTGTGCTTCAGGTGTTCAGTAGCCACATGTGGCTAGTGGCTACTGTATTGAACAAAGCAGCCCTATAGAGTTAAGAACATTACTGGAAAGAACTTAATATGACAACCTGACCTAGAGAAACCATTAAGAAATAATGGTTGTTTTTAATAGTGGCCCTGAATCATCAAGAAAAGATTAAATGTCATTTAGTGCTATCCTTTTAAGGATGTGGAGAACTATTCTGTTGGTCACAGAATAAATTTGTTATATAGAGTTAGATATTGATATTAGTAATGGAATTTTTACCTATTGTTCTTTTGTCACTGTGATTCTGGGTGAGTTACTCTGTACCCGTGTCCTCATGTGTAAATTGCACATAACAATAGTACGTTCATAGAGTTGTGAGGATTAAATGAGTTAATACTTTCAACTTTCAACAGTCCCTGGCATGTATATAGTAAGTGCTCAAAAAGTCTTATTGCTATTATTAGAGTCATCTGTAAAGCATGAGTGGAGTTCCATTGTTTTGTTGAAATCTTAGAAAGTTCTTGATACTCTGCCTAACCTCTAAAGTGTAATCAAAAGCCATGCTTTACATAAGCTTACATTTACTTATGCCTTCTTCTGTCCTCAAAGTCAGACTTCATAATACATATCTGAAAAAAGGGTTCAGCTCCCACCTTCTTCATCTCTATTTACCTAGTGTTTCCCTCCCAAGCTTCTGTGTGAGTCTACTGACCTTATTTCCACTAAAAGCAGAAGAAATAGTTCCCCCTTTGAACAAGGATTTAGTATTGAGAGAGCAAAGAATGTTTGTTAATTATATTAGATCTGATAATGGCATTGTAGCTGTATGAGAAAATTTCCATGTATTTTAGAGATGCATACTGAATACATAGGGATAAATTAAAATGATATCTGGTATTTGCTTTAAAATGGTTAAGCAAAAAATGGGGTAGTTTGAAGTAAGGATGGTGAAATTTTGATAATCTTAGAACCTAGGTAGCCAGTGTATGGGGGTTCACTTTACTGTTTTATCTACTGTTGGAGTTTAAATTTTCATAATAAACATTATTTTATTTAAAAATATATGTAAAGTATGTTAGGGGGTTTGTTTATTGGTACATTTTGTTTATAAATAATTCCTCTGCATAGTTGAGGTACATTTTCCCTCAGGAAAATTTAAGAATCAATAAAGTACCTATATTTTTTCTAATCAAGGTGGATTAGTGATTGAGAAGCAGTGCTTTGATCCCAACTGTACACACATTGTTGTGGGACATCCACTTCGAAACGAGAAGTATTTAGCTTCAGTGGCAGCTGGGAAGTGGGTGCTCCATCGCTCCTACCTTGAAGCTTGCAGGACTGCTGGGCGCTTCATGCTGGTGTGTATGCAAATTCATGTGAAGGGTTGTTTTTCTTTAAAAGTAAAGGTCTTAATAACTGATCCCAGCACATAAAATATTAAGCTAATTATTTGAAATATTTTGGTTCCTAACTGACCATTGCAGTAATATCTATCATGTACTTTTTGACGTTTTCAATCAAGATCATTCAGGGATCTCGCCTGTGTAGACAGGTAATCAAGCTGTTAATACATACCTCTTTTGAGACCATGTCCTTCTGTGAAGTTCATCTTACAGTAGGTGAAGCCCAATAATCTATTACCAATTGCTAAGATATAGTTATCTGTTTCTTAGAAATGTATGCAATATTCTTCTGATTTCTAATTAAAAGCCAGATATACTTAACTTTCATATGAAGCCAAATTAATCTACATTTCCTCCATGCTCATAAACTGATGCTTACTTAGTATCCTCTGTATTTAGAGGAATGGAATGTATAGCTTGTAACTCTTATTAGATTGTGAATTCTTTGAGGACATATTCTATGAACTCAAAAGTTTGTTGGACTAATTCTCTAGGAAGAAGACTATGAATGGGGAAGTAGTTCCATACTTGATGTTTTGACTGGAATCAGTGTACAGCAACGAAAACTAGCACTTGCAGCGATGAGATGGAGGAAGAAAATCCAGCAAAGACAAGAATCAGGCATTATTGAGGTATTAACGTATATAATTATGTAGGTAGTATAAATGGCTTTTGATGTCATGACCAGTCCAGATTTTTTTTTCAGAGAATGTGCTTGACAAAATAAGAATAATTCTATTCGTCTTTTATCACTTGATTGATATACTTAATTTGGACATTCTAAATTGAGCTTAGTGTTGATTCCTAATTCTTCTAATTGTGATCAACAGTAAGATATATATAATGTTGATAGCTCTCTTAAAAATCATTTATATGTGTAAAATGTGACCCATACTGTATTTCTTCCAAAGAGTCTTTCTAGCATGCAGCTTCAGGGCTTCTCAACTTGGGGTCCACAGACGGAGTTTTATAGATCAAATTCAGGAAGGCTATATGCACTTTGTTTTTGTTTTGTTTTGTTTTTTCTTTTATTGGAGTATAGTTACTTTACAATGTTGTGTTAGTTTCTGCTGTACAGCAAAGTGAATCAGCCACATGTATACATATATCCCCTCTTCCTTGTATTTCCTTCCCATTTAGGTCACCACAGAGCACTAAGAGGTCCCTGTGCTATACATTCTGTTCTCATTAGTTATCTATTTTATACATAGTACTGTATATATGTCAATCCCAGTCTCCCAATCCATCCCACCCCCTCCCTTCCCCCCATTGGTATCCATACATTTATTCTCCACATCTGTGTCTCTCTGCTTTGCGAATAAGTTCATCTATACCATTTTTCTAGATTCCACATATATACGTTAATATATGGTATTTGTTTTTCTCTTTCTGACTTACTTCACTCTGTGACAGCCTCTAGGTCCATCCACGTCTCTACAAATGACCCAATTTTGTTCCTTTATATGGCTGAGTAATATTCCATCATATATATGTACCACATCTTCTTTATTCATTCCTCTGTTGGTGGACATTTAGGTTGCTTCCATGTCCTGGCTATTGTAAATAGTGCTACAATGAACATTGGGGTCCAGGAAGGCTATACACTTTGGATGGGGGAAGAAATACATCCTTATTTTTACTAACCTCTAATTGAAAGTTAACATTTCCTTCATTGTAAGTCTAGGCAACAAATCGCAACACTATTAACAGTACTATGATTTTGCCCCACAGGAATCAGATATTTTTGCTTGCATTATGATTGCAACTTGAAATACTGTTTATGTTTGTCACAACTTTAAAATAGTACATACAGACCTCCCCAACTTGTGATGGTTCGACTTTATGATGGTGCAAAAGTGATACACGTTCAGTAAAAACCATAGTTTGAATTTTGAATGTTGGTCTTTTCTCAGGCTAGCATTATGCAGTACAGTATTCTCTGGTGATACTGGGCAGCGGCAGCAGCCACAGCTCCCAGTGAGCCACGTGATCATGAGGGTAAACAACCGATATACTTAAAACCATTCTGTTTTTCACTTTCAGTATAGTATTCAATAAATTACATGAGATATTCAGCCACTTTATTATAAAATTGGCTTTGTGTTAGATGATTTTGCCCAACCACAGACTAATATAAGTGTTATGAGCATATTTAAGATAGGCTGGGCTGGTAAGCTATGATGTTCAGTAGGTTAGGTGTATTTAAATGCTTCTTTTTTTTTTTGGCTGTGTTGGATCTTAGTTGTGGCACATGAGATCTTCATTGAGGCACATGGGATATTTCATTGCAGTGCATGGGCTCTTCGTTGGCGTGCGGGCTTCTCTCTAGTTGTGGCACGCAGGGTGCATGGGCTCTCTAGTTGTGGCACGTGAGTTCCAGAGCATGTGGACTCTGTAGTTTGCAGCACGCAGGCTCTCTCGTTGAGGCATGCAAGCTCAGTAGTTGTGGCACACAGGCTTAGTTGCCCCACGGCATGTGGGATCCCTGGGACCTGACCAGGGATCGAACGTGCATCCCCTTCATTTGAAGACAGACTCTTTACCACTGGATCACCAGGGAAGTCCCTTAATGCATTTTTGACTAAACCGTATTTTCAACCCTATGATGGGTTTAATATAGAAGCACGTCTATTATTATGTCACAAATTTTGAAACATTTTGATACTTTTCAATAAAATGGTTTCTTTTGTAATACTTTGTATTTTATTTTGGACATTTAAAAAACATTCATATGGTATGGAAATTATATCTCAATAAAGCTGTTATTTTTTTTTAACTTATTTAGAGAACAGATCCATAGGTTTTACTAGACTTCCAAATGGGTCCATGGCTCACAAAAAGGTTAAGAACCTGAGTTATATCATCTTTTGTGTTATATTCTGAGTTCTCTGCTGTCTCCAAGTCCCTGTTAGCCTTGATTCCCTTTCTTTTCAAGTAATTCCACTGGCTTCTGTTAATTGCTAATTCTGTACTTAAGTATTTTATGTTTCAAATTTGTAAACATTTTCAAGAGAAATATTAACTGGAGGCTTCATCTCATCTAAGAAGCTGTGCTTTAGGCTCTACCTTTGATTAGTTTTAAGAAAAAAATAGTAGAAAAGACTAAACAAATGTCACATTGCTTTGTTTTAATGTTACCGAATCATTAAATCATTTTCCTTCATTCTTCAAGTATTTATTGATGGGCTGCTGTGTGCCAGACACCATGGCTATGTGTTTCAGAGTATTCTGACCAAGATAGTTATCAGTGTGTTCATCAGAAGTAAAGGTTATAAGATTATTCATTGACAGAGAAAATAATGTATTTTTTGTATTATTTTGTCATTTATTTTTCCAAATAATTTCAACACTGATTATTTTTTTATTTGTAGGGGGCATTTAGTGGGTGGAAGGTTATTTTACATGTCGATCAGTCCCGAGAAGCAGGATTCAAACGCCTTCTTCAGTCAGGAGGAGCAAAGGTTTGTATTGACAAGGTTGCTGTGATCAGTTCTTGATTTTCTGTGCTTTGTGAAATGGTAATCCTTTATGTGTAGCTTATACAGTTGAACTACTTTGAAACACTGATAGATTGTGATGCTTTTTGTTTTTTCCTTAGGTGCTACCTGGTCATTCTGTATCTTTATTTAAAGAAGCTACACATCTCTTTTCTGACTTTAATAAACTAAAACCAGATGACTTGGGAGTTAATATAGCAGAAGCTGCTGCCCAGAATGTGTACTGCTTGAAAACGGAATACATTGCTGATTTTCTTATGCAGGTTTGTAAGATCCTGTCCTTGACCTCCTCACCACCAGAAATGTGCTTATATGCATAGAGACATAACTACACAACAAAACCCTTGGCTTGTTATTCATAGAATGTTAATCTCTTGTTAGTCTCCCCCATTCAACCCCTTTCAGTTTCAGTCTATTTTTTAAAATAATGAAAACCTATGTAAACATTTAGCCTAGAAGTTAAATATGAAATGGGCATAAAAATCTGGGTACCTCTAAAAGTGCCCTCTAAAATGTTGGAATATAAAGAAAGCAGAAATTGATTCCACGAGTCCAAGGAGAAACATTTACCCAAGGGTCCTTTTTAAATTTTCTTGACCTTTTGTTTTGATACACTGTAAATACCTGTGTTAGACAGTAAGGGAAATGAAACACTTACTACATGGAGGGCTCACTATACTCCTGTTCAGAATTGGCCTATGTTGGGTGATTTGAATGGGCAAAGAAAAATCTTGACACCGGAGTGCCTAAAATGCCATCAGGAATCAGCAAGATATGACACATGATTGTAAATGTCTTACAACAAAGGATTTCAAACAGATTAGTGTAGAAGTAGGGGGAAGCCAAAACTAACCTGCTTTGTGGTTGTTGCTGCTTGTGTTTGGAAGTTGGTCAGCTTTTAATAGGAGTGCCTGAAACATGCATGCAAAGCCTCTGTCATAAAGCAGTGGGGTGTATTGATTAGGACTTAGTAAACCAGTACTAGCTCTCCTTGAACATCTAAATAACTTTTTAAAAATCTCTATTTGTTGAGACATGAGGTTTTAAAATATTACCCACTGGGAAAAGGGCAGGGATTGGGGGAATGTAGAGAATTTCCCATACCTCATCCCTCCAGAAATTTCTGATCGTTTCAGGGATACAGCTGCCATCTAAGATGGGACCCAACATAGATTAATTGCTTAAACTTGTGCTGTGTTAAACTTGTACATGTGCTATAATTTGGGGGTATTTTTTCTTTTTACATAAAAAAGAGTGTATAGAAAATATGTTCTGGTTAAAGAATAGCAAAATGTCATTCAGGTGCCGAGGATAAGAAATAGAAGATTGCTAGTCCCATAGGAACTCCCTGTTGCTCCCTGTTGTTCCTGCCTTTCTCAGGGTTGTAATGTGTGTCAAATACTACATGTCTGCAGAAACACATTGGGGGAGTGAGCTGCTCTGTATTTCTGCATCTGAGCTTATTATTGCCTATCTCTAGCTCTCAGGAGTAAGTCAAAACAGAACACTTCTATAGTGTGAAGCAGCAGGCTAAGGAGGGGAGAGCAGCAGCTTCCTGTCAAGTTCATGGCCAAGATAAGCCAAGCACAGATAGGACTCTGAGATGGGCTCACCCCAGTGTTCTGACTTCAGCTTAGAAACTAGGTGTGTGGCTGCAGGGATCTTTGTCACCCTCTGTCTACTTCTGTACACTGCCATCGTCCCAGGAGCTCCATTCACCACCATTTGTCTCTTTTCTGTTGAATCTCCTCTTTCTGAATTGCATGTCATCCTGATCTGCTGTCTGATTGTGATGGAGGTCTCTTCTCGTAACTTCTTGAGAAGGGAACACATGGAAGGTAAATTGAGACTTTCTATTTGTGGAAATTCTTTTTTCTATTCTCATTCCTACTAGAATGATAGTTTGGCTGGGCATCAAATTCTAGGTTGGAAACTGCTTTCTCTTAGACTTTTGATTGTTTGTCTCATTGCTTCTAGTATTGCCATTGAGCAGTCTAAAGCCATCTGATTCTTAATCCTTTATATGTAACTGTAATCTAGTTAGGAAGTTCTTTTTGCCCCAGTTTTATGAAATTTCAAAATGATACACTCTCATGAGGATCTGTTTATATTATGCTGGGCACTTGGGCCCTTTCTGGTCTGGTAACTTCTATCTTTGAGTTCTGGGAAATCTTGAATTATTTCAATGATGAGGGGTTTTTTTTCCACTTTCTGTTCTCTCCTGTACTTCTGCTATTTGTATATTAGATTTTATTATTTTTCACTTATTTTTATCTTTTTGAGAGATTCTTGCAGTTCAATATTCTATCAACTTCATTTTGCTATCATGTTTTAGACCTGTTTTCATTTTTTGAATTTATATTTTATTGTTTTAATGTTTTCTTGTTTCATCGATTAATACCTTCTGTGAGCTCTCAGAGGATTTATTGATGTATTTTTTTTAAGTTTTCTTATCTCTGCATAGTTTCTACTTCCACCAAGCTGTGTTTTTCCCTTTATCTGGGTTTTTATCTTCCATGTTAGAGGAACTTATCAGATATCTAGTAATTCTTGGTTTTCTGTCCATGATTAAGAGTAGGGGGTAGGAACTTCCCTGGTGGCACAGTGGTCAAGAACCAGCCTGCCAGTGCAGGGGACACGGGTTCGAGCCCTGGTCCAGGAAGATCCCACATGCTGCAGAACAACTAAGCCCGTGTGCCACAACTACTGAAGCCTGCGAGCCTAGAACCCATGCTCCTCAACAAGAGAAGCCACTGCAATGAGAAGCCCGCGCACCGCAACGAAGAGTAGCCCCCACTTGCCGCAACCAGAGAAAGCCTGCACACAGCAATGAAGACCCAACACAGCCAAACGTAAAAATAAATAATTAATTTTTTAAAATATCACTTAAAAAGAAAAATAGGGGGTAAAAAGCTGCTTAGAAGTACTGAGCACAGTTGGGTCTTGTCCATTTTGAGCTGGGTGAGATGGTGTGGATGAACTAGTTATTGGACACCTCTCCTAGATTCATAACTTTATGTGCTTCTTGAATTGTTTCATTTTTACCCAAAAAGGAGTCTTCTGATCTGCCTAAATGATGAGTCTGGCCTTTTTTTTTTTTTGAATTGAGATACAATTGGCATATAACATTAGTTTCAGGTGTTCAAAATAATTAATGATTCAGTATATGTATATTTTACGAAATGATCTACGCAGTAAGTCTAGTTAGCATCCATCACCACACATAATTACAATTTTCTTTAATCTTGTGATAAGAACTTCCAAAATTGAGTCTCAACAACTTTCAAATATACCATATAGTATTATTAACTATAACCATTATGCTGTGTATTATATTCCCACAGCTTATTTATTTTATAACAAATTTGTACCTCTTGACCACCTTTATCCATTTTGCCCACCCCTCACCCCCCTGCCTCTGTCAAGCAACCACCAGTCTGTTCTCTGTTGTATCTGTTGAGTTTTGAGGGTTTTGGTTTTTTTAGATTCCACTTAACAAGAGATCATACAGTATTTGTATTTCTCTTTCTGACTTTTTTTGCTTAGCATAATGCCCTCAAGGTCCATCCATGTTGCCACAATTGGCAAGATTTCCTCTTTAATGGCTGAATAATATTCCATTTTGTGTGTGTGTGTGTGTGTGTGTGTGTGTGTGTGTGTACGTGTACATACCAGTTTTCTTTATCCATTCATTCATTGCTGGACACTCATGTCTTGGCTATTAGATATCTTCGAGTTAGTGTTTTTGTTTCCTTTGGATAAATACCCAGAAGTGGAACTGTTGGACCATATAGTAGTTCTGTATTTAATTTTTTGTGGAACCTCTATACTGTTTTCCAGAATGGCTGCACCATTTATATTCCCACCAATGGTGCACAAAGATTCCATTTTCTCTGCATCCTTGCCAACATGTGTTATCTCTTGTCTTTTTTATGTTAGTTATCCTAATGGGTGTGAGGTGGTATCTCATTGTGGTTTTGATTTGCATTTCTCTGTTGATTAGTGGTGTTGAGCACCATTTCATGTACCTGTTGGCCATCTGTATGTCTTCTTTGGAAAAATGTCTATTCAGATCCTCTGCCCATTTTTTAATCAGATTTTTTTTTTTGCTGTTGAGTTGTATGAGTTCTGTATATATTTTGGATATTAACCCTTATCAGATATATAATTTGCAAATATTTTTTCCCATTTGATAAGTTGGCTTTTCATTTTGTTGATGGTTTCCTTCACTGTGCAGAAGTTTTTTGGTTTGATATAGTTTCACTTGTTAATTTTTGCTTTTGTTACTTTGCTTTTGGTGTCAAATCCAAAAAATCATCACCAAAACCAGTGTCAAGGAGCTTGCTGCCTGTTTTTTTCTAGGAGTTTTATGGTTTCAGGTCTTGTGTTCAAGTCTTTAATCCATTTTGGGTTTATTTTTGTGTATGATATAAGATAGTGGTGGAGTTTCATTCTTCTGCATGTGGGGGTTCCGTTCTCCCAACACTATTTATCGAAAAGACTGTCTTTTCCCTATTGTATATTCTTGGCACCTTTATCGTAAATTAATTGATCATGTATGCATATGTTTACTTCTGGGCTCTCTAGTCTGTTCCATTGATCTGTTTTTGTGCCAATACCGTATTATTTTGATTACTGTAGCTTTGTAATATAGTTTGAAATCAGGGAGCATGATGCTTCCAACTTTGTTGTTCTTAACATTGCTTTTGGTATTTGAGATATTTTGTGGTTCCATACAAATTTTAGGTTTGTTTGTTCTGTTTCTCTGAAAAATGCCATTGGAATTTTGATAGGGATTGCATTGAATCTGCAGACTGCTTTGGGTAGTAAGGATATTTTAACAATATTCTTCCAGTCCATGAGCACAGCTTATCTTTTCATTTATTTGTATCTTTTTCAGTTTCTTTCATCAGTGTCTTACAGTTTTCAGTTTACAGATGCTTTACCTCCTTGGTTAAATTTTTTCCCAGGTATTTATCTTTTTAATTTTTAAATTATTTGTGTCTTTATATTTAAAACGGCTATTTTGTAAACAGGACATAGTTGGGCCTTGCTTTTTATTATCTGGAATGTTTAGTCCGTAATCACTGATACTGTTTTTTTGGGGGTTTTTGCCATTTGTTTTTGGTTTGTCTCTTCAGTTCTTTGTTCCTCAGTTCTTCTTTTCTTGCTTTTTTTGGTATTTAATATTTTTTAGAATTCCATTTCATCCATTGTCTTTTTTTTTAATATTTATTTATTATTTATTTGGCTGTGTTGTGGCATGGGGGATCTTTGTTGCCATGTGCGGGATCTTTGTTGCGGCTTGCAGGATCTTTAGTTGCTGCACATGGGATCTAGTTCCCTAACCAGGGATCAAACCCAGGCCCCCTGCATTGGGAATGTGGAGTCTTAACCACTGGACCACCAGGGAAATCCCCTCCATTGTCTTTTTTATTTTTGGCTGTGTTGGGTCTTCGTTGCTGCACGTGGGCTTTCTCTAGTTGTGGAGAGCAGGAGCTACTCTTAATTGCAGTGCGTGGCCTTCTCATTGCTGTGGCTTCTCTTGCTGCGGAGCATGGGCTTGAGGTGCACAGGCTTCAGTAGTTGCAGCACGCGGGCTCGGTAGTTGTGGCTCACAGGCTCTAGAGGACAGGCTCATTAGTTGTGGCGCATGGGCTTAGTTGCTCCACAGCATGTGGGATCTTCCCTGCCCAGGGCTCAAACCCATGTCCCCTGCATTGGCAGGCAGATTCTCAGCCACTGCACCACCAGGGAAGACCCTCCATTGTCTTTTTAAAGCAAAAACTTCTCTGCTTTTTTTTTAGAGGGGCAGGGGTGTTTTGCTCTACAGATTACAATATACTTCCTTAGTTTTTCATAATCTTCCTAGAGTTAATATTGTGCCACTTTGCATAAAATGCAGAAATCTTGAACCATATAGATTCCTTTGCTTCCCCTGTTCTTCAAACCAAGGGCCAGTAAACTATAGCCCACAGGCCAAATTCAGCCCACTGCCTGTTTTAATTAACAAAGTTTTATTGAAACCCAGCCACGTTCTTACATTTGCATATTCTCTTTGGCTGCTTTTGCACTACAACTGCAGAGTTGAGTAGTCGCAACAGAAATTTGCAACTACTAAAATATTTAATGTCTGGCCCATCTATCTGTTTTAGCCCCACAAGTACAGTGTTATACTTTAAGTAAGTTTTGCTTTAAACAATCCAATGTATTTTAAGGAAATCAAAAGGGAAAAAAGTCTTTTATATTTACCCTAATGTATACCATTTTGAGTGTTATTTTTTTCTGAATATCTAAGTTTCCATCTGGTATCATTTTCCTTCAGCCAGAAGAACTTTCTTTAGTTTGTAGTACAAATATGATGGGGACCAATGCTAGTTTTCTTTTTTTCTCTTTTTTTTGAAAATGTCTATTTTACCTTTATTCTTGAAGATTCTTGGCAGGATATAGAATTTGGGGTTGAGTTTTTTTTCTTCTTCTGGCACTTCAATAAAGACTTCATTCTCTCCTGGCCTCCATTGTTTCTTTTTCTTTTTACTTTTTAACAAAATATTTATTTTTTAAAATAAATAATGTTTTTTGGCTGCGTCGGGTCTTAATTGCGGCACTTGGGATCTTCGTTGAGGCATGCAGGATCTTTGTGGCATGGGCTCTTCATTGTGGCACACAGGCTTCTCTCTTGTTGTGGTGTGTGGGTTTTTTTCTCTCTCTAGTTGTGTCACGTGGGCTCCAGAGCGCCTGGGCTCTGTAGTTTTGTGGAATGCGGGCTCTCTCATTGAGGCGCACAGGCTTAGTTGCCCCAGGGCATGTGGGATCTTAGTTCCCTGACCAGAGATCAAAACTGCGTCCCCTGAATTAGAAGGTGGACTCTTTACCACTGGACCACTGAGGAAGTCCTAAGGCCTCCATTGTTTCTGATAAGAAGTAAATGGTAATTTGAATTGTTCCCTTTTATGCAATGTGTCATTTTTCTCCTGGCTGTTCTCAGGATTTTCTCTTCATCTTTGATTTTCAACCATTTATATTTCCAGGTATGGTTTCTTTGTATGAATCCTGATTGGTATTCACAAAGCTTCTTTAAACTTATGTCTCTCACCAAGTTTGGGAAATTTGGGGCATTATTTCTTCATTCTGCTATTTTTTCTGCTTCATTCTTTTCTGTCTGGGAATTCAGTTACTCACGTTACTCTTTTGATATTGTCCCACAGGCCCCTAAGCCTGTATTCACTTATTTGCAATTATTTTTCTCTGTGCTCTTCTGATTGCCCAATTCCTGTGTATCTATCTCCAACTTCACTGATTTTTTTCCTGTTATTTTCATCTGCTCTTAATCCTATCCAGTGAGACTTTGATTTAAGTCTTATATTTTTGGACTTCCCTGGTGGCTCTGTGGTTAAGAATCTGCCTGCGAATGCAGGGGACGCGGGTTCAATTCCTGGTCTGGGAAGATCCCACATGCCACGGAGCAACTGAGCCTGTGAACCACAACTACTGAGCCTGTGCTCTAGAGCCCGCATGCCACTACTGCTGAGCCTGTGCGCCACAACTACTGAAGCCCGCATGCCCTAGAGCCTGCACGCTGCAACTACTGAGCCCACACACCACAACTACTGAAGCCTGTGTGCTCTAGGGCCTGCATGCCACAACTACTGAGCCCACATGCTGCAACTACTGAAGCCTGCGTGCCTGGAGCCTGTGCTCCACAACAAGAAAGCCACTGCAATGAGAAGCCCACGCACAAAAACGAAGAGTAGCTCCCATTTGCCACAACTAGAGAAAGCCTGTGTGCAGCAGTGAAGACCCAACACAGCCAAAAATAAATAAAAATTTTTTTAAAGTATTACTTGTTTATATCTAAAATCTCTTTGGTTCTTTTCTGTGGTTTCTGTTTTTGTGCTGAGATTTCCTCTGTTCACTCATTTCAAGCATATTTTCCTTTATATCATTAAGAACAGTTATAATAGCTATGTTGCAATTGTCTACTATTTCCAACATCTGGGTCATGAGCAAGATGTTCTGTTACTTTTTTTTTAATTACTTTTTTATTTGGAAATAATTGTAGATTTACATGCAGTAGTAAGAAACAATACAGAGACATTCCATGTACACTTTCTCCAGGTTACACTAGTGGGTAGCATCTTGCAAAAACAAGGATATTCTTACAACCAGGATATTGGCTTTATACAATCCAAGCTTATTCAGATTTCCCGTTTTACTTCTATTCATGTATATTTGTGTATTTCGAATTCTGCAGTTTTATCATGTGTAAGTTCATGTATCTGTCACCACAGTCAAGATACAGAACAGTTCTATCACTACAAGAATCGCTCTTTTTTTTTTTTTTTTTTTTTTTTGCGGCACACAGGCCTCTCACTGTTGTGGCCTCTCCCGTTGTGGAGCACAGGCTCCAGACGCACAGGCTCAGTGGCCATGGCTCATGGGCCCAGCCACTCTGTGGGATGTGGGATCTTCCCGGACTGGGGCACAAATCCATGTCCCCCGCATCGGCAGGCGGACTCTCAACCACTGCGCCACCAGGGAAGCCCAAGAATCCCTCATTTTTTAAAACTTAAATAAATGGAATTAATAATAGTGTGTAAACTTTGGCAATTGGCTTTTCACTCAGTAAAATTCCTTTGAGTTTCATCCAGATTGTTGCATTCTTATGCAACAATGAATACTTTTACTACCTTTTATTGCTGAGTGGTACAGATGTACCACAGTTAATCATTAACCTATGGAAGGACATCTGGGTTGTTTCCATTTATGTACAGTTTCATATGTGAAAATAAGATTTCATTGCACTGGGATAAATTCTCAAGAGTGTGTTTACAAAGTGGGCATATTTTACATTCTCACCATCAATGTATGAGTGATCCAGTTTCTTTGTATCCTCATCTGCATTTAGTTGTCATTTTTTATTTAGCCATTTCATTTGGTGTATGATCTCTCTTGTGATTTTAACTTGCATTTTCCTAATGGCTAATCAAAGTGAACATCTTTTTGTGTGCTTATTTGCCATGTTCATATCCTCTTCCTTGAAATGTCTCTTCATGTCTTTTGTCTACTTTGTAATTGAATTGTTTTTTTTTAACGCTTGAGAGTTGTTTATAATAGATACTAGTCTTTTGTTGGATATGTATTTGCACATATTTTCTTCCAGTCTGTGGCTTATGTATTCATCCATTTACCTTTATCCTCTTTTTTTTTTTTTTTGGCTTAGCCACACAGCTAGCAGGATCTTAGTTCCTCAACCAGGGATTGAACCCGTGCCCCCGGTAGTGGAAGCACTGAGTCCTAACCACTGGACCACCAGGGATCCCCTACCTTTATCCTCTTAACAGGAATTTTTGCAAAACAAGTTTTAAAAAAGGTTTTATAGTTTTTACTTTTTATGTCTGATAATACATAGAGGTGTACGGTTTAGGTCAAAATTGTTAGGAGGTTGGTTGAGGGGTTTTCTGCCTCAGAATGTCCAGTTGCTCCAGCACCATTTGTTAAAAGAACTATACTCCATTTAGTTGCACTTGCACCTTGGTCAGTATTCAGATGTGCATTTTGTGTGGGTCTATTTCTGCATTCTCTGTTCTGTTCCATCAATCTATGTGTCTTTCCCTCTGCAAGACTCTTAATTACTGTATACATAATAAGTCCTAATATTAGGTCGTGATTCCTTCCTCTTTTTCAAAATTGTTGTTGCTATTCTAGGGCCTGTACTTCTTTTTGACTGTGTCTTTATATGTAAATTTTTAAATAAATCTGTTTGTCTATAAAAATACCTTTCTATGATTTTGATAGGAATTACATTAAACCTACAGATCAGTTTGAGTGTTTGACATCTTTACTATGTTAAGTCTTTTAGTCACTGAGGACAGCTTATCTCTAATTATTTAGATTGATTTCTTTCATGGGCATTTTGTAATTTTCAGTATATGTATATTTTTTTCTTAAGTTGATACTTAAGTATTTCCATTTTGGGGGGTGATTGTTTTTTCTTGAGAATAGTTCATGTTCTGCTTCTTCACGTGTACAGTAATTATGGATGTATCCTAGAAATTACAAATCAGTTGTAGAGACTAGATCCTGTCATGTTCTTCTGAAGAGGACCATTTTATTTGTTTAGCAGGCAGTTTACTTGGCTGACCTTCCACAGTGAGTGGCAGCTCAAATCTTAGTTGGGTTCTTTGAGCCTTACCTTGAGTCTCTGCACATACATGATTTAAGGGGTCAAGCAAGGATTTGGTCAGTGTTTATAACACAGAGTTTGGAGCTCCTCCCAAACTTTATGAATTTCCCACCTCATTTTCTAGTGCTGTGGTTGCCATTCTGTCCCCTGGTTCTTCAAAGTTTTCTGTTAGAGTTTTAGCCAGTCAACATGACACAGACAGGGGCTTCTCCTCAGACTAAAAGCCATAAAAAATGAAAAGGGGAATTCATCCCATTCCATTCAAAGATTTTCAAAAATTTACACTAAACATAACATCTCACAGTTAAATGATAGCTATTAACTTATTTTACCATATTTTCCATATTCTGTACTTAATCCATATTTTACAGATGAAACCATTAAGATCTGAGCTAGCCCCACTCTGCCTGAGCTATAAACTCATTTTTCTGATAAAAGGTGAAATTTTGTTACACAGGATCTGTCACTAAAGGTGACAGGTGCTAAATAGCTACCTTGAAAGACAAATGTTTAAGTTTTTTGGTCATAAAGCAGAGTAAAGGAATCTATTACCTAAATAACAGTTTGAAATCTGAAAAAAATGAACAATGTTGGGTTTTTTACCCCCTTTTATAGGAATCTCCTCCTCAAGTAGAAAATTACTGTCTACCAGAAGCTGTTTCATTTCTTCAGAATAATAAGGAACCTGGGCCTGGATTCTCACAAAAGAGGAAAGCTCCTACAGAGAAAAATAAAATCAAACGACCTAGAGTACAGTAATTGTATTTACTCAGTTAGCAAACATTAAATGTGTTTTAAATTAATAGCTTGAATGTAACTGTGATGGATTTGTGTAGTAATTTAAAGACAAGAACTTGAAGAATTCAGCTTCAGTGTAACAATGACCCTGCTTGAAGTTAGTTTTTAACACCTGAAATTTTAATCATTGAAATATTAACTGTTCCTGAATGGAAAGTTACCTAAAATAACAAAGTGCAACTCCTCAGCTAGCTTGTCATTAAACCATATTGACATGTGTAAAGAGCTTTTTGTTTATTTATTTTCTTATAAATATCTGAGTCTGTAGCTTAGTAGAAGTTTTAGCAAGGTGATAGATTTTGCCTTAAAATGTCTGTTTTAATTCATAACAACAAGGAAATTATCAATTGGGATTTATTCATGTTTTCCATGATTTTTAGCTTCTCACCATTTTACCTCTTTTTAACAGGAGCCTGAGCACAAGGTTTAATGAGGAACTGAGGCTTTAAACTTAATGTGTGTGTATATATGTATATGCATGTTTATACAAATCTCCATGAGGTTTTCCAAGTTTGGACGCCAAAGCTTCAAAAATAAGGACAATAAAGAATAAAAGTAGTGACTCAAAGTAGTTCAAATAAGTTTTTAAAAAGAAAAGCATTCTGGTATCCGTTTTCTTGTTGAAGCAATAAAAGATTTGTAAAACACATTAAAAAGTGAATCTAGTCATGTTTCTGATTTGTTTATATAGAATATTGGTCTAGTGGGTTGAAAAAAAAGGAACTACAAAATTGCAGTAGCCTCTATTAATCTAAACCTAAACACCAGGTACTATATGCATGACCACAATTCTCTAATTATAAAGCTACCTCATTTTGTTTGACTGTAATTTTGATGTAAACTGTTCAATTCCTAATAATTCTTTTAAAGCCAAATTCAAATGGTGATGGATTAAAGTCCTCAACCTGGACATCAAACCCCTGAAGTTTTCATCAGGTTTTCCTCTAAATGGAGTAGGGGTTATCCCTGCCCTTCACAATACGAATTCCTACACCGCCAAACAGGTAGCACTGTTATATAAACTGTACTCCTGTCCCTCCCCCAAGCAAAAAAACATATGGGCCTGGTTTTATTAGAGCCATTTTGTGTTAGTTGGGTCCTTTCATTGGCAGTTTGCAGTAAGTTTCTCCCTGAATTTCACTACTTAAAAATTCTTTGAAATAGTTACTCTACAAATCTTGATGAGCACACTGTTGACAAAACAAATGTTACTCTATTTCTCTATCCCAGGAAAAATTAACTAATGTACCATTTTCTTTTCTGCCAAGATTATGAACTATTTTTTCAGTTCAGGCCTTCAACACACAGTTTACAATTTTAAGGCTCCAGATCGGTCTACACCCTGCATAAATCATTTCAACTCAGGCTTTGGCTCTTACACTGTAAATGTCCTAATGCCAGCAAGTTCTTCTTAGCATGCAAATAATTCCAAGCATAGGTAGGTATCTCATTTAAAAAGGAAAAAAACCCAAAAATCTTTCCTTGATTATTCTTATTTTCTCCTTAGTATTACTACAGTATTTTAATCTGTGCCACTTAAATTAGCATCTTATATTCCTCCATGAATTTTTCATGTTCATTGGTCTGATCTCATCACCATTAATTCAACAAATAAGACACCTTAGCTGGAAGGTAGTGCGTGGGCTTCAGGAGCAAACCACTTAGAGTACGTGCTCTCTGAGACAGCTTACAGAAGCAGGGCCCTCAGTGCAGATACAGCACTCAGTTATATTCAGTATTTATATTATGGGCTGAATCGTGTCTTTCTTCCTCGACCCCCAAAAGAAAATTTTGTAAATTGAAGCTTAACCCCATACATAACTGTACTTGGAAATTGGGCCATTGAGGGGGTAATTAAGGTTAAATGAGGTCCTATGAATGGGGCCCTACTTTGGTAGGACTGGTGGCCTTATGAGGAGAGACCAGGAGTTCATGGGCACAGAGGAAAGAGGAAAGACAAGCCCATGTGGGGACACAGAGGCAGCTGTCTGCAAATTAGGAGGAGATGCTTTACCAGAAGCCACTCGTGGCAGCACCTCAGCCTTAGACTTCTAGCCTCCAGAATTGTGAGAAGTTTGTTGTTCAAGCCACCCACTCTGTGGTATTCTCTTTTGGCAGCCCCAGCAGACTAATAACAATATTACCATGCAGAGGTTCACAAACTGCGCCATAATGTTCAGGAATGGCATAAGCACACTTTCGTAGGGTAGAGCTCAGAGTTTTAGAGTTCACATCCGTGCCTTCCCACCCAAAAAAGACACAAACCACTGCTCTAGTCCAAACCTGTTAAAAGACAGGAAGGAAAGGGGAGGACAGAACGGCTAGAAAATGAAGGAGGGGCACAGCTGTTGGGATTCAATAAAAAGGAGCTGGAACTGGCTGAAACCAAGGAGGCTTCAAGAATAGTCTGGTCATTGACATTTAGCTCATTATACCTATATTGTAATACAGTGGTCCCCAATCTTTTTGCCACCAGGGACCAGTTTCAAGGAAGACAGTTTTTCTACGGATGGGGGGTGGTGGGGTGAGGGATGGTTCAGGTGGTAATGGGAACAAAGGGGAGTGGCAGATGAAGCTTTGCTGGCTCACCTGCCGCTCACCTCCTGCTGTGTGGCCCGGGCATTGGGGACCCCTGTTGTAATACTAAATATCACTCCCCCTTACATGGACCAGAAAAGTGGGCAGTGGCTGAATACCTGGGAAATACCCATGCTTCACTGAAATAGCAAGAATATTCCTCCCACTCATTAGCCTATGAAATTAGCCCATAAAACCCAAAAACCCCATGCCCTGGGGTCACTCTCACTTTCTGAAGACATCAGGCCAGAAGGGAGTGGCATGATATATTTAAAGTGCTGAAAGAAAAAAATACTGTGCTGGCAAACTTGTCCTTCAGAATTGAAGGAGAGATAGAGGGTTTTCCAGACAACGAAAAGCTAGAGAAGTTCATCAATACTAGACCAGACTTACAAGAAATGTTAAAGGAACTTCTTTAAGCTGAAAGAGGGTTGGAGGCACTAATTAGTAATGAGAAACATGGAAGTATAAATCTCACTGTTAGAGATAAATATATAGTAAAAATTCAGAACAATCTAATGTAAAATTGGTGAGTTAATCACTTGTACTAGGAAGGTTAAGACAAGAGTAGTAAAACTAACTACAATTTTTTAACAATAATAACTATTATTATTAATAACAATTTGTTAATGGATACACAAGATTAAAAGATGTAAATTGTGACATCAATATAAAACGTGGTGTGGGGAGTAAAAATGTAGAGCTTTAGAATGAGATCAAACTTAAGTTGTTATCAACTTAAAATAAACTGTTACAAATAAAAATATAAGTTGTTTTATGTAAGCTCATGGTAACCACAAAGCACAACCCACAGTAGATACATAAAAGACAAAGAGAAAGGAATCAAAGCATACCACTACAGAAAACCATCAAATCAAAAAGTAAGAGAGCAAGAGATGAACAAGGGAACAGAGGAACTACAAAACAGCCAGAAAACAATTAACAAAATGGCAATAACTATGTACCTATCAATAATTATTATAAATGTAAATGGAGTAAATTCTCCAAACAAAAGACGTAGAGTAGCTGAATGGATAAAAAAACAAAACAATACATTAACAACAAAAAACATCTATATGGGTCTCAGAAGAGACTCACTTCAGATGTAAGGACACAAAAAGACTGAAAGTGAAGGGATATAAAAAGATATTCCTTGAAATGGAACCCAAAGAAAGCTGGACTAGCTATACTTATAATGGACAAAATAGATTTTAAGTCAAAGAGACAAAGTCATTATACAAATGATAAAAGGGTCAACCCTACAAGAGAATACAATATTTGTAAATATTTATGCACCCAACATAGAATCACCTAAATATATAATGCAAAAATTAACACACATAAAGGAAGAAATAGACAGCAATATAGTAGTAAGGGATTTTAATATTCTACTTTAATTCATGAATAGATCATCCACAATGAAAATCAATACAGAATCACTGGCCTTAAATGACACATTAGATCAAATGGACTTAACAGACATATATAGAACATTCCATCCAAGGGCAACAGAATACACATTCTTCTCAGGTGCACATAAAACATTCTCCAGCATAGATAATATGTTAGGCCACAAAACAAGTCAATAAATTCAAGAAGACTGAAATCATACCAAGCATCTTTTCTGACCACAATGATATGAAACTAGAAATCAATAACAAGAAGAAAACTGGAAAATCAACAAATACGTGGAGATTAAACAACATGCTACTGAACAACAAATGGGTCAAAGAAGACATCAAAAGAGAAATAAAAAAATACTTTGAAACAAATGAAAATGGAAATACAACATACCAACACTTATGTGATGCAGCAAAAGCAGTTCTAAGAGGGAAGTTAATAGTGATAAAAGCCTTATTAAGAGACAAGAAAGATCTCAAACAACCTAACTTTAGACTTCAAGAAACTACAAAAAGAAGAAAAAACTAAGTCTAAATTTATAAATTTAGAAGGAAGGAAATAACAAAGATCAGAGCAGAAATGAAGTAGAGACTAAAAGACAATAGAAAAGATCAATGAAACTAAGAGCTGTTTTTGAAAAATGAAATATCAAATATAAACTAAAGAAACAAACCTTAGCTAGAAATGAAAGCAGAGACATTACAATGTCTACTATGAATAATTATACACCAACAAATTGGACAACCTATAAAAAATGGATAAATTTCTAGAAACATACAGACTACAAAGACTAAGTCATGAGGAAATAAAAAATTTGATTACACTGATTACTAGTAAGGAGATTGAATCAGTAATCCAAAACTTCTCAACAAACAAAAGTCCAGGACCAGATGATTCTACTGGTAAGTTCTAGCAAACATTTAAAGAATACCAATCCTTCTCAAACTCTTTCAAAAAAACAAGAGGAGGGAACACTTCCAAACCAATTTTATGAGGCCAGCATTACCCTGATACCAAAACCAAAGACACTAGAAGAAAAGAAAATTACAGGCCAACAATGAACATAGATGCAAAAATCCTCAACAGAATATTAGCAAACTGAATTCAACAATACATTAAAACGATCAGAAAACATGATTAAGTGGGATTTATTCCAGGGATGCAAGGGATAGGGGTGGTTCGATATCCACAAGTCAGTCAATGTGATACACCATATTAAAATGAAGAATAAAAATCCTATGATCATCTCAATAGATGCAGAAAAAGCTTTTCACAAAATTCAACATCCATTTTAGAAACTCTCAGAAAAGTGGTTATAGAGAGAATGTACCCCAACATAATAAAAGCCATGCATGACCAGCCAACAGCCAACATCATACTCAACAGTGAATAGCTGAAAGCTTTTCCTCTAAGATCAGGAACAAGACAAAGATGCCCACTCTTGCCACTTTTATTCATCATAGTATTGGAAGCGTTAGCCAGAGCAATGAGGCAAGAAAAAGAAATAAAAGACATCCAAATTGAAAAGGAAGAAGTGAAACTGTTACTGTTTGCAGATGATATGGTATTATAGCAAGAAAACCCTAAAGACTCCACCAAAAAACTGTTAGAATTAAATAATGAATTCAGTAATGATGCAGGACACAAAATCAATATGCAAAAATAAATTGCATTTCTGTACACTAATAGTGAACTATCAGAAATTGAAATTAAGAAAACAATCCTAGACCTATATGCTGATAACCATAAAACATTGATAAAGGAAACTGAAGATGATTCAAAGAAATGGAAAGAGATCCCATGCTCTTGGATTGGAAAAATTAATATTGTTATAATGGTCCTACTACCCAAAGAAATCTACAGATTTAATGCAATTCCTATCAAATTACCCATGACATTTTTCACAAAGCTAGAACAAATAATCCTAAAATTATTTGGGACACAGGTTCAATCCCTGGTCCAGGAAGATTCCACAGGCTGTGGAGCAATTAAGCTCATGCGCCACAACAACTGGGCCTGCGCTCTAGAGCCCACCAACCACAATTACTGAGCCCGTGTGCTACAACTACTGAAGCCTGTGTGCCTAGAATCCATGCTCCACAACAAAGAGAAGCCACTGCAATGAGAAACTCACACATCACAATGAAGAGTAGCCCCTGCTCACCACAACTACAGAAAGCCCGCGTGCAGCAATGAAGACCTAATGGAGCCAAAAATAAATAAATAAATTTATTATTTTTTTAAAAAGAACATTCCTTCATACCATATACAAAAATAAACTCAAGAAGGTTTAAAGACTTAAATATAAGACATGACACTGGACTTCCCTGGTGGCACAGTGGTTAAGAATCTGCCTGCCAATGCAGGGGACGTGGGTTCGAGCTCTGGTCCAGGAAGATCCCACATGCCTCGGAGCAACTAAGCCCACACGCCACAACTACTGAGCCTGCGTTCTAGAGCCTGCCAGCCACAACTACTGAGCCTGAGTGCCACAACTACTGAAGCCCACGTGCCCATAGCACGTGCTGTGCAACAAGAGAAGACACCACAATGAGAAGCCTGTGCACCACAACGAAAAGTAGCCCCTCCTTGCCGAAACTAGAGAAAGCCCACATGTAGCAACAAAGACCCAATGCAGCCAAAAATAAATAAATAAATTTATTTTTAAAAAAAGACATGACACCATAAAACTCCTAGAAAACATAGGCAAAACATCCCCCGACATAAATCGTAGAAATATATTCTTAGATCAATCTCCCCAGGCAAAATAAATAAAAGCAAAAATAAACTAATGGGACCTAATCAAACTTATAAGCTATTGCACAGCAAAAGAAACCATAAACAAAATGAAAAGACAGCTTACAGAATGGGAGATAATATTTGCAAATGATACAACGCCAAGGGGTTAATTTCCAAAATATATAAACAGCTCATACAACTTCATATAAAAAAAAAAAGCCAAACAACTCAATCAAAAAAGGGCAGAAGACCTAAATAGACATTTCTCCAAAGAAGACATACAGATGGCCAACAAGCACATGAAAAGATGCTCAACATCACTAATTATTGGAGAAATGCAAATCAAAACCACAGTGAGCTATCACCTCACATCAGTCAGAATGCCTATCATCAAAAAATCTACAAATAGAATTCCCTGGCAGTCCAATGGTTAAGACTCCATGCTTCTAATGCAGGGGGTGCGGGTTTGATCCCTGGTCAGGTAACTAAGATCCTACATGCTGCACAACATGACCCCCCCAAAAAAATGTCTACAAATAATAAATGCTGGAGAGGGTGTGGAGAAATAGGAACCCTCCTACACTGTTGGTGGGAATGTAAATTGATGCAACCACTATGAGAAACAGTATGGTGGCTCCTTAAATAACTAAAAATAGAGTTACCATATGATCCAGCAATTCCACTCCTAAGCATATATCCAGAAAAGACAAAAACTCTAATTCAAAAAGATACATGCACCCCAATTATCATAGCAGCACTATTTACAATAGCCAAGATATGGAAACCACACAAATATCCATGAACAGATGAATGGGTAAAGAAGATGTGTGCTATATATATATATATATATATATATATACACACATATGTATGTATATAATGGAATATTACTCAGCCATAAAAAAGAGTGAAATAATACCATTTACAGCAATGTGGATGGACCTAGAGATTGTCATACTAAGTGAAGTAAGCCAGACAAAGACAAATATCATATGATATTGCTTTTATGTGGAATGTTTTTTTAAAAAGATACAAATGAACTTATTTACAAAATATAAATAGACCCCCAAACATAGAAAACAAACTTATGGTTACCAAAGGGAAAAGGGGTGGTGGAGGGATAAATTAGGAAGTTGGGATTAACATATACACACTACTATATATAAAATAGATGACCAACAAGGACCTACTATATAGCACAGAGAAATATACTCAATATGTTGTAATAACTTATAAGGGAAAATAATCTGAAAAAGAATATATTGTCATATATATATAGCTATATGACTGAATCACTGTGCTCTACACTTAAACTAACACAACATTGTAAATCAACTATATTTCAATAAAAAAATATATATAATTATATATATAATTTGATGATTAAATAATAATATATATTATATATAATATATATTTTATACGTATATATAGTAGTCCTAAAATTTGTATGGAATCACAAAAGACCTGAATAGCCAAAGCAATTTGAGAAAGAATAACACAGCTGGAAGCATCATGGTTCCTGATTTCAAACTATATTACAAAGATATAATCAACAAAATAGTATGGTGCGGGGCTTCCCTGGTGGCTCAGTGGTTAAGAATCTTCCTGTCAATGCAGGAGACACCGGTTCAAGCCCTGGTCTGGGAAGATCCCACATGGGGTGGAGCAGCTGAGCCCGTGGGCCACAACTACTGAGCCCGCACACCACAATTACTGAAACCCATGTGCCTAGAGCCTGTGCTCCACAACAAGAGAAGCCACCACAATGAGAAGCCTGCACACCGCAATGAAGAGTAGCCCCCGCTTGCCACAACTAGAGAAAGCCCATGCATAACAACGAAGACCCAACACAGCCAAAAATAAATAAAATAAACAAATTTATTTAAAAAAATAGTATGGTGCGGACATTAAAAACAGACACATATATCAATGGAACAGAATAAGCCCACACATATGTAGTCAATTAACTTACAAAAAAGGTGTTAAGGATATACAATGGGGGAAAGATAATCTCTTCAATAAATGGTGATGGGAAGGGGCTTCCCTGGTGGCACAATGGTTGAGAGCCCGCCTGCCGATGCAGGGGACACGGGTTCGTGCCCCAGTCCGGGAAGATCCCACATGCCGCAGAGCGGCTAGGCCCGTGAGCCATGGTCGCTGAGCCTGTGCGTCCAGAGCCTGTGCTCTGCAACAGGAGAGGTCACAACAGTGAGAGGCCCGCGTACGGCAAAAAATACATAAATAAATAAATAAATGGTGATGGGAAAACTGAGCAACCACATGCAAAACAATGAAACTGGACCGCTATCTTATTCCATACACAAAAATATACTCAAAATGGATTAAAGTCCTGAACGTAAGACCTAAAACCATAAAACTCCTGGAAGAAAACATAGCAGTGATCTCCTTAACATAGGTCTTGGTAATGATACTTTGGATTTGACACCAAAAGCAAAAATAAACAAGTGGGACTAAATACTTCTGCACAGCAAAGAAAACCATCCACAAAATGAAAAGGCAACCTACTGAATGGGAGAAAATATTTGTAAACCATATAACTGATAAAAGGTTAATATCCAAATTATATAAGAATTCATGCAACTCAATAGCAAACAACCAATCTGATTAAAAAATGGGCAGAAGGGACTCCCCTTGTGGCACAGTGGATAAGAATCCACCTGCCAGTGCAGGGGACACGGGTTTGATCCCTGGTCCAGGAAGATTCCACATGCCATGGAGCAACTAAGCCCATGCGCCACAACTACTGAGCCTGCGCTCTAGAGCCCGCAAGCCACAACTATTGGCATCAAAGAAGTTCTTGAGAATGAGCATGTCTTTACAAGGCACTCTGACCCCAGTGAAGAATCTCAGGATTTTCAAGAAAATGTTCACCTCCTCAGCTAACACAGGAGGGCAAACTATGTCCACTGACAAGGAAGGCTCAGAGAGACTTGACTTTTCAACACTCTCAGTTTAGTCTGAGTCCAACCAGAATTTGCCATTCCAAGTTCCTCCATCTCTCCCAGTCAATATCCTAAATTTCACATGAGCAACTTAATGAGGTTGTGAATCCAACTGACGTCATAATTCTACAACCTGCACAATTAAGTTTTGTTTGATTTTCAGCAACATCAGCTCCCTGGCTCCGTGAAATGATTCTCTTAGGGCTGCCATGGATGCTCTCTGGTCCATGGACGGTGACTTGAGCTGAGAGTTTCAGGACCTGAGCTTGTCATTTCTTCTTGTAAGCACTCCAGTGCATGGAGAACCAGCCCCACACTAGCCCTTGCAGGCATCATTACTGCCATAAAACTCAAGTGCAGCCCAAGTCCCAGGGGCTCCCAAAGCACTTGCTTCAGCAGACACTTCATCACAAACAGAGGTGGTAGCTGAATTGTAATGCATATCGTGGATTATGAGTATCCCATTTCCCACTGGCAAGGCGCTCATCATTTTGCTTGAGTCCAAAGGTACCACCAAACCAATCCCCAAATCCAATCTTTGAAGGTTTGTCTCCTGAGACCATTCCTGGTACCATTTCATCAGCCAGCATTCAGTCAGGAAACAAATTAAACCAGTAATTTAGACAGGAAAAATATACAGAATTATTAACTAGTTAAAGTGGTTAACAATTAAAAAGGGTGAAAGAGTGTGCTTAGGGGTACAGCACTAGCAACTACAGAAAGCAGTCACTAGCCCTAGAGCTGAGGAAGAGTGAACAAGAAAGGAACTTAGAAACTTAAAGGCAAGGGTTCCTCCCAAGGCTGAGGTTCAAACCTGTGAGGGGAGAACATGGCTGCCACTGCAACAGCCAACCTGCCAGTGGCAGAGAAACTTGCTGGGGAATATGGGCTGAAGTAACTTCTGGAGGGTGGCTGAACCGCGGAGGGCTGCTGAGGTGAACATCCCAGGCTCCACATGCCAATCCTCCCAGAGGACCTGAAGAAAGACACGGTCCTCTTGCTAACTCTGCAGTGTTCCTCTGGCGCCCTCTGTTGGTAAAGCACAGATGTGTACAGGGTCCAGAGTTCTTGAACCACAAAATAAGGCTATCAATTAATAACGGGCACACGACTCATTTATAGGAGACATAGGAAAGTAACCTGCTAAGTTCAGAATGTGGACAATTCTACAAGCCAAATGACCAGAATTGTGGTAAGAATACAGTGGGAAAATTATGGGAGCCTTAAAGACTAAATGCAATGGGTCATCTTGTCTGGATTGTTTCAAACAAACCAACTGTAAAGCACCAGGAGAAATCAGAGTAATTTTAACACCAATAGGATATTTGATATTAAGAAAATGTTAGTTGTCAAGCCTGTGCGCCACAACTACTGAGCCTGTGCTCTAGAGCCCACGAGCCACAACTACTGGGCCCACGCACCACAACTACTGAAGCCTGTGCGCCTAGAGCCCGTGCTCCGCAACAAGAGAAGCCACTGCAATGAGAAGCCCACATACCGCCATGAACAGTAGACCCCACTTGCCACATCTAGAGAAAACCCACGTGCAGCAAAGAAAACCCGATGCAGCCAAAAATAAATAAAATAAAATAATTTTTAAAAAAGAAAGAAAATGTTAGTTGTTTAGGTGTGATAATGGTGTTATGGTTAGGGATCTTTATCCCTAGGTGAAACATTTATGGATGAAATAAGTCTGGGATTAGCTTGAAATAATCTGGGAAATGGGGAGGGTGTTTGCAGGTGAAATAAGAGTGGCCCACAGATTGATAATTGTTGAAGCTGGGCTATGGGTTTGAGTACATCTATTATACTATTCTCTGTACTAGTGTATTTGAATCATAAAACATCCTAAAAAATAAAATCCCACACCCAGAAAAAAATTTAAAGGTAGTACAGCTCACCTCAGTATCAGGAACTCTATCTTCTGCTACTTTGAGAGGGAGAGTGTAAGGAAACCAGCCTCTAGGACATTCATGCCGACCCTGGGATGAGGATATGGCAAAAGGCATTTTCAAGCCAAATTCGAAGAAACGTTAGTTTCCCACTTTCCTTCTCTAGCCTTAAATCCAGCAAGTGGAGTGGAAGCAAAGCCTCATGGTTAAGAACACGCCAGGGCCAAAACACCTGGGGTGGAATCCTGGCTCCTTTATCACCTGCTCTGTGATTCAGGCAAGTTTACCTAACTTTTCAGAACCTATTTTCCCATCTTTAAGGGACTGCCAGGAATTAAATGAGTAACATTTGTTACTTGTTTTGAAGAGTGCCTGGCCCAAGGTTAAATACTATATGAGTAATTTTTAAAAATTCTAACAAATGGGGACTTCCCTGGTGATCCAGTGAGTAAGACTCTATGCTCCCAATGCAGGGGGCCCGGGTTCGATCCCTGGTCAGGGAAGTAGATCCCACATGCATGCCACAACTAAGATTCCACATGCCGCAACTAAAGATCCCACATGCCACAACGAAGATTCCATGTGCTGCAACTAAGACCTGGTGTAGCCTAAATAAATAAATTAATTTAAAAAAATAATTCTCTAAAAAAAAATTCTGACAAATGATTTGCTATTTAACATTCTTGCCAGACTAGAGCTAAGGTTAAAAAAAGAGAAGGAAGAAGGGAGTGTCAGAGAAGGACACAGGAACATAACAGAAGCTGCAACCTGCTTTCATCCCCATTACACTAACGTGGTGTTAATTGAGGTTGGGAGTCCCTGACATGCAAGTTTAATTCAGGTCCTAATTAAAGGCATACATCTGAACTCTAAAATCAGAGAAACCCAGGAAGACAACTGCATTAGTTCCAGCCATCTAAGGCCAAAGACAAGCCTAAGAGGATTCCTCTCTGTGCCCACACGCCATTCAAAAGGATGCTTCAGTGCAACCCAACAACCCCTAGAAGGTGACTGAAGTAAACCACCAGCCAGGAGTGTGGGCAGTAAAGCGTCTGAGGTTCCAGGGCTGAGTAGGTGAGCCGTAGGTAGGATAGTGCAGTTGCTAAAGCCTGTCTCTGGTAAATTTAATCATGTTCATTTCATAGTCACCAGGGAGAACTCAGAATTACAAAGAAACCCTTAAAATCCAGAGGTGGTGTCACTGGGCACATAATGGAAGGACAAATTAAAAGTAGCCAGTGTAAGGCAGATTAACATGTACAGTGAGTAACTTCTGGAATGGTCAGACTTATTGTCAAGACACAAGTCAAACAAATTACTGTATGAGAAGGAAAACAAAGTAGCTACAGTAATTATATTGATGGTGAGGCAGTTTTCTGGGAAATATTTAACATAGCCTTTATGCTGATAATTACTGAACTATAAAAAGGCGTATGGAAAAATCAAAAAACTTAGTATTTCAGCTTACAGGTCTTCCCCCTCCCCATTTCAGTATCCATTTCCCCCCATTTCACAGTCTCCAATAATGTATTTAAAAATATGATAATCTTTTCTCGGCTAAGAATACAGTAGAAAGAATTTCCTACATAGTCTAATGAGCTCTGTGAATGTTTTCCCACTCAGTCACAGAGAGACCATTTGTCTCTCACTTTGACATAACCCAGTGGTTCCCATAATTTGCCACACATTAGAATTAACTGAAGAGAAAAAATATCCCTGTGTGCAGGTCACACCCCAAACCAATTAAATCAGAATGCCTGGGAGTGGGAGTCAGACATCAGTATTTTTTGTTGTTTTTAAAATTTTTTTAATTTAATTTAATTTATTTTTTTATACAACACGTTCTAATTAGTCATCAATTTTATATACATCAGTGTATACATGTCAGTCCCAATTACCTAATTCATCATAACACCATCCCAACCCTGCCACAGCTTTCCCCCCTTGGTGTCCATATGTTTGTTCTCTACATCTGTGTCTCAACTTCTGCCCTGCAAACGGTTCATCTGTACCATTTTGCTAGGTTCCACATACATGCATTAATATACGATATTTGTTTTTCTTTTTCTGACTTACTTCACTCTGTATGACAGTCTCTAGATCCAACCACGTCTCAACATGTGACCCAATTTCGTTCGTTCTTATGGATGAGTAATATTCCATTGTATATATGTACCACATCTTCTTTATCCATTCGTCTGTCAATGGGCATTTAGGTTGCTTCCATGATCTGGCTATTGTAAATAGTGCTGCAATGAACATTGGGGTGCATGCGTCTTTTTGAATTATGGTTTTCTCTGGGTATATGCCCAGTGGTTAAATTGCTGGATCATATGGTAATTCTATTTTTAGTTTTTTAGGGAACCTCCATACTGTTCTCCATAGTGGCTGTACCAATTTACATTCCCACCAACAGTGCAAGAAGGTTCCCTTTTCTCCACACCCTCTCCAGCATTTGTTGTTTGTAGATTTTCTGATGATGCCCATTCTAACTGGTGTGAGGTGATACCTCATTGTAGTTTTGATTTGCATTTCTCTAATAATTAGTGATATTGAGCAACTTTTCATGTGCTTCTTGGCCATCTGTATGTCCCCTTTGGAGAAATGTCTATTTAGGACTTCTGCCCATTTTTGGATTGGGTTGTCTGTTTTTTTAATATTGAGCTGCATGAGCTGTTTATATATTTTGGAGATTAATCCTTTGTCCATTGATTCGTTTGCAAATATTTTCTCCCATTCTGAGCGTTATCTTTCCATCTTGTTTATGGTATCCTTTGCTGTGCAAAAGCTTTTAAGTTTCATTAGGTCCCATTTGTTTATTTTTATTTCCATTACTTTAGGAGGTGGATCAAAAAAGATCTTGCTGTGATTTATGTCAAAGAGTGTTCTTCCTATGTTTTCCTCTAAGAGTTTTATAGTGTCCAGTCTTACATTTAGGTCTTGAATCCATTTTGAGTTTAGTTTTCTGTATGGTGTTAGGGAGTGTTCTAATTTCATTCTTTTACATGTAGCTGTCCAGTTTTCCCAGCACCACTTATTGAAGAGACTGTCTTTTCTCCATTGTATATCCTTGCCTTCTTTGTCATAGATTAGTTGACCATAGGTGCGTAGGTTTATCTCTGAGCTTTCTTTCTTGTTCATTCATCTATGTTTCTGTTTTTGTACCAGTACCATATTGTCTTGATTACTGTAGCTTTGTAGTATAGTCTGAAGTCAGAGAGTCTGATTCCTCCAGCTCTGTTTTTTCCCCTCAAGACTGTTTTGGCTATTCGGGGCCTTTTGTGTCTCCATACAAATTTTAAGATTTTTTGTTCTAGTTCCATAAAAAATGCCATTGTTAATTTGATAGGCATTGCATTGAATCTGTAGATTGCTTTGAGTAGTATAGTTATTTTCACAATACTGATTCTTCCAATCCAAGAACATGGTATATCTCTCCATCTGTTTGTATCATCTTTAGTTTCTTTCATCAGTGTCTTATAGTTTTCTGCATACAGGTCTTTTGTCTCCCTAGGTAGGTTTATTCCTAGGTATTTTATTCTTTTTCCTGCAATGGTAAATGGGAATGTTTCCTTAATTTCTTGTTCGGATGTTTCATCATTAGTGTATAGGAAAGCGAGATTTCTGTGCATTAATTTTGTATCCTGCAACATTACCAAATTCATTGATCAGCTCTACTAGTTTTCTGGTGGCATTTTTAGGATTCTCTATGTAGAGTATCATGTCATCTGTAAACAGTGACAGTTTTACTTCTTCTTTTCCAATTTGTATTTCTTTTTCTTCTCTGATTGCCATGGATAGGACTTCCAAAACTATGTTGAATAATAGTGGTGAGAGTGGACATCCTTGTCTTGTTCCTGATCTTAGAGGAAATGCTTTCAGTTTTTCACTGTTGAGAATGATGTTTGCTGTGGGTTTGTCATATATGGCCTTTATTATGTTGAGGTAGGTTCTCACTATGCCCACTTTCTGGAGAGTTGTTATCATAAATGGGTGTTGAATTTTGTCAAAAGCTTTTTCTGCAACTATTGAGATGATCATATGGTTTTTATTCTTCAATTTGTTAATATGGTGTATCACATTGATTGATTTGCATATATTGAAGAATCCTTGCATACCTCGGATAAATCCCACTTGATCATGGTGTATGATCCTTTTAATGTGTTGTTGGATTCTGTTTGCTAGTATTTGTTGAGGATTTTTGCATCTATATTCATCAGTGATATTGGTCTGTAATTTTCTTTTTTTTTTTTTTTTTTTTCGCGGTACACGGGCCTCTCACTGTTGTGGCCTCTCCCGTTGCGGAGCATGGGCTCCGGACGCGCAGGCTCAGCGGCCATGGCTCACGGGCCCAGCCGCTCCGCGGCATGTGGGATCTTCGCGAACCGGGGCACGAACCCGTGTCCCCTGCATCGGCAGGCGGACTCTCAACCACTGCGCCACCAGGGAAGCCCTGTAATTTTCTTTTTTTGTGGTATCTTTGTCTGGTTTTGGTATCAGGGTGATGGTGGCCTCATAGAATGAGTTTGAAAGTGTTCCTTCCTCTGCAATTTTTTGGAAGAGTTTGAGAAGGATGGGTGTTAGCTCTTCTCTAAATGTTTGATAGAATTCACCTGTGAAGCCATCTGGTCCTGGACTTTTGTTTGTTGAAAGATTTTTAATGACAGCTTCAATTTCATTACTTGTGATTGGTCTGTTCATATTTTCTCTTTCTTCCTGGTTAAGTCTCAGAAGGTTATACCTTTCTAAGAATTTGTCCATTTCTTCCATGTTGTCCATTTTATTGGCATAGAGTTGCTTGTAGTAGAGTCTTAGGGTGCTTTGTATTTCTGCGGTGTCTGTTGTAACGTCTCCTTTTTCATTTCTAACTTTACTGATTTGAGTCCTCTCCCTCTTTTTCTTGATGAGTCTGGCAAATGGTTTATCAATTTTGTTTATCTTCTCAAAGAACCAGCTTTTAGTTTTATTGATCTTTGCTATTGTTTCCTGTTTCTATTTCATTTATTTCTGCTCTGATCTTTATGATTTCTTTCCTTCAGCTAACTTTGGGTTTTCTTTGTTCTTCTTTCTCTAATTCCTTTAGGTGTAACGTTAGATTGTTTATTTGAGATTTTTCTTGTTTCTTGAGGTAGGCATGTATAGCTATAAACTTCCCTCTTAGAACTGCTTTTGCTGCATCCCATACATTTTGGATCAACATGTTTTCATTGTCATTTGTCTCTAGGTATTTTTTGATGTCTTCCTTGATTTCTTCAGTGATCTCTTGGTTATTTAGTAATGTATTGTTTAGCCTCCATGTGTTTGTGTTTTTTACGTTTTCTCCCCTGTAATTCATTTCTATCTCATAGAGTTGTGGTCAGAAAAGATGCTTGATATGATTTCAATTTTCTTAAATTTACTGAGGCTTGATTTGTGACCCAAGATGTGATCTATCCTGGAGAACGTCCCATGTGTATTTGACAAGGAAGTGTAATCTGCTGTTTTTGGATGGAATGTCCTATAAATATCAATTAAATCTATCTGGTCTATTGTGTCATTTAAAGCTTCTGTGTCCTTATTAATTTTCATTTTGGATGATGTCCATTGGAGTAAGTGAGGTGTTAAAGCCCCCCACTATTATTGTGTTACTGTTGATTTCCTCTTTTATATATATCTGTTAGCAGTTGCCTTATGTATTGAGGTGCTCCTATGTTGGGTGCATATGTATTTATAATTGTTATATCTTCTTCTTGGATTGATCCCTTGATCATTATGTAGTGTCCTTCCTTGTCTCTTGTAACATTCTTTATTTTAATGTCTATTTTATCTGATATGAGTATTGCTATTCCAGCTTTCTTCTGATTTTCATTTGCATGGAATATGTTTTTCCTTCCCCTCACTTTCAGTCTGTATGTGTCCCTAGGTCTGAAGTGGGTCTCTTGTAGACAGCATATATATGGGTCTTGTTTTTGTATCCATTCAGTGAGCCTGTCTTTTGTTCGGAGCATTTAATCCATTCACATTTAAGGTAATTATCGATATGTATGTTCCTGTTACCATTTTCTTAATTGTTTTGGGTTTGTTTTTGTAGGTCCTTTTCTTCTCTTGTGTGTTCCACTTAGAGAAGTTCTGTTGGCATTTGTTGTAGAGCTGGTTTGGTGGTGCAGAATTCTCTTAGCTTTTGCTTGTCTGTAAAGCTTTTGATTTCTCCATTGAATCTGAATGAGATCCTTGCCAGGTAATCTTGGTTGTAGGTTCTTCCCTTTCATCACTTTAAGTATATCATGCCACTCCCTTCTGGCTTGTAGAGTTTCTCCTGAGAAATCAGCTGTTAACCTTATGGGAGTTCCCTTGTATGTTATTTGTCATTTTTCCCTTGCTGCTTTCAATAATTTTTCTTTGTCTTTAATTTTTACCAATTTGATTACTATGTGTCTCAGTGTGTTTCTCTTTGGGTTTATCCTGTATGGGACTCTCTGCGCTTCCTGGACTTGGGTAGCTATTTCCTTTCCCATGTTAGGGAAGTTTTCGACTATAATCTCTTCAAATATTTTCTCTGGTCCTTCCTCTGTCTCTTCTCCTTCTGGGACCCCTATAATGAGAATGTTGTTGCATTTAATGTTGTCCCAGAGGTCTCTTAGGCTGTCTTCTTTTCATTCTTTTTTCTTTATTCTGTTCCACAGCAGTGAATTACACTATTCTGTCTTCCAGGTTACTTATCTGTTCTTCTGCCTCAGTTATTCTATTGATTCCTCCTAGTGTAATTTTCATTTCAGTTATTGTATTGTTCATCTGTTTGTTTGTTGTTTAATTCTTCTAGGTCTTTGTTAAACATTTCTTGCATCTTCTCAATCTTTGCCTCCATTATTTTTCTGAGGTCCTAGATCATCTTCACTATCATTATTCTGAATTCTTTTTCTGGAAGGTTGCCTATCTCCACTTCATTTAGTTGTTTTTCTGGGGTTTTATCTTGTTCCTTCATCTGGTACATAGCCCTCTTCCTTTTCATCTTGTCTATCTTTCTGTGAATGTCATTTTTGTTCCACAGGCTGCAGGATTGTAGTTCTTCTTGCTTCTGCTGTCTGCTCTCTGATACATTGTTTTGATTGAACTCCTCCTCCTACAGACATCAGTATTTTTAGAAAGATCTCCTGGCTTTCCAAAATGAAGCAGTTTGAGAACCATGGAAGTAACCCATAGAGCTGCCTCACTTCTTAAGAAGGAAGTCGCTACAGGATAAAAACTTCAGCTGCAGTCTTTTTAGGGATGATACACTGACTGAACTTTGGAGTTGAAAATCCAGGACACAGTCTCTGTCCCGAGGTAATGTTCTGTTTCCATACGCTCACATTCAAAATTATCAATAGTTTATTTTGTACATTTTGCCTCCTTACACAAAAAAGATTAAAAAAATCAAAGTTTGAGTTTTTCGGGGAAAAAAAGGTTAAGTTATACAACAGGAGTTAAGAGATGGTATAGAAAATTATTGCCACTTTGTCATAACAAAGTAAGGAAAGGTAAATACCCTGGTTTAAGATTTAAAACCCGAGAGCTCCTGTCAAAACTTCTCAGGTTTAAAGAAAAACAGAAACAGAAGACCATGTTTCCTAAAATGGCACTGCAAATATGTAGAACATCATACTAAATATTTGCAATAATTTTTTTAAAATAAATTTATTTATTTTTATTTATTTATTATTGGCTGCGCTGGGTCCTCGTTGTTGCTGGGGGCCCGTGGTGTGCGAACCTCTCACTGTGATGGCCTCTGCTGTTATGGAGAATGGGCTCCAGGTGCATGGGCTTCAGTAGTTGTGACTGGTGGGTGCTAGAGCCCAGGCTCAGTAGTTGTGGTGCACGGGCCTAGTTGATCCATGGCATGCAGGATCCTCCCTGACCAGGGATCAGACCTGTGTCCCCTGTGTTGGCAGACGGATTCTCAACCACTGTGCTACCAGGGAAGTCCCTAAATATTTAATAAAATTTAAAAAATCATCCCCTCAGTTGAATCTGCTACGCTTTTTAAGGAGAATGTGGCCACCTCCTTAGATGTTTTCACCTGATATTAAAGCTGTCTGCTCAGGCCTATTACCAATTAAGACAGACTATGGATGCCGCTTCCTTCATACTTACACACTATCTTCCATCTATTTGGAGACAAAGGATCTTATCCTTACACACAAGTTTCTTGCTGCCTGCTCTGACTGGATCCCTGTGGAGTGCAGTTGCAGGAGGGTGTTCAGTGGGGAGGATATTCGCAGGTGAAATAATAGTTGACAACTTAAGTTCAACGCATCTTCTGTTACTATATCCAGTTATTGTCTAAAATGCTAGTTCTCACTTGGGTTATAATTTCAAAAGGCTTAAAATACCTTAATGATTTTATATATATATATATATATATATATATATATATATATATATATATATATATTCTAAATCCTTGATGTGGATATAATCCCTTCTCATTGATTTTTAGATAATAAAAACACTTATTTAGATCAGTTATTTATGTCCTTTGATTAATTTATTCTTCATAATATTCTTTACCTTTATATCAAGCTCTAGAAACAATTCATCGGAATTCCCTGGTGGTCCAGTGGTTAGGACTTGGTGCTTTCACTGCCAGGGCTTGGTTCAGTCCCTGGTTGGGGAACTAAGACCTCACAAGCTGCACAGCATGGCCAAAAAACAAACAAACAAAAGAAACAATTCATAACTTGCCTGCATTCTGCAGGTCCCATTATGCCTTGTCAAAGTAGCTGGGTGATAAATTAAAACTATTATACGCCTGCAGTTTCAAGACACTGGTTATTAAAGCATCTGTGTATATGATTCTCTACTTCCTTGATTCTCCTTCCTAGCTCTGATTATCCCATTAAATTGTCCCCACTGTGTAATACTGATTCTTTTAATTTAAAAAATTTTTTATTAAAAACATTTTTTTGGGTCTGCGTTGGGTCTTCATTGCTGTGTGCGGGCTTTCTCTAGTTGCGGTGAGTGGGGACTATTCTTTGTTATGGTGTGTGGGATTCTCATTGCAGTGGCTTCTCTTGTTGCAGAGCACAGGCTCTAGGCATGTGGGCTTCAGTAGTTGTGGCACGCAGGCTCAGTAATTGTGGCTCACGGGCTCTAGAGCACAGGCTCAGTAGTTGTGGCCCTCGGGCTCAGCTGCTCCACAGCATGTGGGATCTTCCCAGACCAGAGCTTGAACCCGTGTCCCCTGCATTTGCAGGCAGATTCTTAACCACAGTGCCACCAGGGAAGTCCCTGTAATACAGATTCTGATCACAATCCTTTCATGTCTACCACCCTCCACCTGACCTCTCTCCCCAAATCCTATGCCACACTCTGAACCTGACATCACTTCCCATATGTTTCTACTCCAATTTCACATTCTAGTGGAGGGAGATAAACAAGATGTTTAATGTGCAAAATAATGGAGGAGTCTTAATGATGGAGGAGTCTTTTTAACAAATGGTGCTGGACAACTGAATATCCACGTGTAAAAGAATGAAGTTAGACTCCTACCTCACACCATATTCAAAAAGTAACTCAAAATGGATCAAAGTTCTAAATGAAAGAGCTAAATTGCAAAACTCTTAGAACAAGTATCTTTGTGATTTTGGTTAGGTAATTTCTTAGATACACCCAAAACATAAGCAATTTTAAAAAAAAGATAAATTGGGCTTCATCAAAATTAAAAACTTTCATGCTTCAAAAGACACTATTAAGAAAGTGAAGATGGGAGAAAATGTTTGCAAATCATGTATCTGATGAGGGAGTAGTATCCAGAATATATATATATATAGAACTCTTATAACAATAACAAAAAGCCAAAAAGTCAATTTAAAAATTAGCAAAGGATTTGCATAGACGAATTTTTCCAAAGATACACCAATGGCCAACAAGCACATGAGCAGATATTCAACATCATTAATCATTACAGAAATGCAATCAAAACCATGAGATATAACTTCATGCCAACTAGGATGACTAGAATTAAAAGTCAGGTAACAAGTGATTATGAGGCTATGAGGAAATCAAAATACTCAGACACTGCACAGACATTTTGGAAAAGAGTTTGGTAGTTACTCAAAAAAAGTTACCATGTGACCCAGCAATTTCATTCCTAGATATATACACAAGAGAACTGAAAAACATGTTGACATAAAAACTTGTAAGTTCATAGCAGCATTATTCATAACAAGGACAAAGTGGAAACAACCCAAATGTTCATCAAATGATGAACGGGTAAATGAAATATGGTATATCCACAGAAGTCCGGCAATCAAAAGGAATGAAGTACTGGGACTACCCTGGTGGTCCAATGGTAAAGAATCTGCCTTCCAATGCAGGGGATGCGGGTTCGATCCCTGGATGGGGAACTAAGATCCCACATGCTGTGGGGCAACTAAGCCCTTGTGCCACAACTACTGAGCTCACGCGTCTCAATGAGAGACCCCATCTGCCGCAAACTACAGAGCCCATGCACTCTGGAGCCCACACACCACAACTACAGAGCCCATGCCACAACTGGAGAGAAGCCCATGTGCCACTAGAGAGACGCACGTGTGCTGCAACGAAGACCCGACAGCCAAAAATAAAAAAACAAACATGCCAAATGAAAGAAGCCAGTCAAAAAAGACCACATATTATATAGCCCAGTTTATATGAAATGTCCAGAATAGAGAAATCTATAGAGAAAAAATAATAGTCGGTACCTAGCGTTGGGGATTTGAAGGGAAGTAGGAAAGGACTGCTCATGAGTATGGGGTTTCTTTGGGGATAATGAAAACATTCCAGAATTAAAAGTAGTGATAGTTGCATAACTTTGAGAATATATTGAAAACTACTTAATTGTACAATTTAAAATGGTGACTTTTATCTCAGAAAAAAAAGTTGGTTAAAAAATCCATGGAGGAACTTAGAGGAGGGAAGAGTGATAGGAAGTGTGTTTTTGTGTGTGTTCTATTTTAAATAGGGCTTTGAGAATAATCTCAATCAAATACAAAGAATGACCAAATAGTAAATCGTTAACATTAATGGCTGGCAGCAGCCATTTTGGGGAGCTTATTCTATCACAAGGACACTGGTGCTGGCAAGTGCCATTTTGGAATCCTCCTTCTAGATTATTAGCACCGGGACCCCATCCCACACACCAGTTTGTCAGCACCAGTCCTTGGGCCCCCCCAAGCCAAGCAGCTATCTGCATGGGGACACAGCTTTACCCATCAGGAGGCCAACAGCAGATGTGGGCCTGCCTGAGGCCCCCAAGGTCCCTGACCTGGCCCCTCATAACATAGAACCCAGGAGCTGGCCCCACCCACTAGTGGGGCCCCCAAAGCCCATAAGCCAGCCATGTCAGGACCTGGCCCTGACCACCAGTGGGCTGATACCAGCTCCAGAACCCTGGGGGCCTACAGCCAGAGACCCCAGGACCCAGCTCCACCCTTTAGTGGGGGTTTAGTGAGACCAGCACTAGCCCTGGACCTGGTCTCACTCACCAGTGTTGGACACCAACTCCGAGACACCTTGGGCCCCTCAGCCAGCAGCCTGGGGTCTGGCCTCATACCAGTGGGCCAGCACTAGCCTTAGGCCCTGGCCCCAACCACTGGCAGTCTAACACCAGCTCTGGGACACCTGGGCCTGCAAGCAACCACCCCAAGACTCAGCTTTCTCACCAGCAAGCTGGCACCAGCCGTAGAACAGCCCCCCTCCCGACCTCCTGAAGCCAGCTGCCCATGAATCAGCCCTGCCCACCAGTGGCTGGTGGCCTGTGCACTAAGCAGGTCCTTGGGACCAACTGGACCAGGGGCCAGTCATGACTACAAGCATGCCCACGGCAGTCTGCTCCACCACAACAGAAAATCCCAGAAGTTCACAGAGAGGGCACCCCTAGAGAATATAGGTCTGGTGACCGGAGGGCAGTGTGCTGCTGGGACACACAGGATATCTCCTACATAAGGCCACTTCTCCAAGATCAGGAAACATAACAGACCTACCTAATACATAGAAATAAAAACAGCAAATCAGGCAAAGAGAGGAAATAGAGGAATATGTTCCAAACAAGGAAAAAGATAAAACCTCAGAGGAAGAGCTAAATGAAGTGGAGATAATCTACCCAGTAAAGAGTTCAAGGTAGTAATAATAAAGATGCTCAATGAACTCAGAAGAATGGATGAACACAGTGAGTTTAACAAAGAGTTAGAAAATACAAACAAGACTCAAAAAGATCTGAAGAATACAGTAACTGAAAAAAAATACACTAGATGGAATCAACAGGAGACGAGATGATACAAAGGAACAGACCAGCAAACTGGAAGTCAGAGTAGTGGAAATCACCCAAGCTGAACAGAAAAAAGAAAAAAAAAGTGAAGACAGTTTAAGAGACCTCTGGGACAACATCAAGTGTATTAACGTTCTCATGATAGAGGTCCCAGGAGAATAAAGAGGCAAAGAACATATTTGAAGATAAGAGTTCAGCACCACTAAACTGGTTCTACAAGCGCCACAAGGGAAGTTGGCCTTAAATGACACATTAGATCAGATGGACTTAACAGATGCATTTTTTCCAACCATTATGCCATGAGACTAGAAATTAATTACAAGAAAAAAAACAACTGCAAAAAGTACAAACACATGGAGGCTAAAGAATATGCTACTGAACAACCAAAAGGTCACTGAAAAAAAATCAAAGAGGAAATAAAAAGAAACCTGGTGACAAATGAAAACACAATGATCCAAAATCCATGGGACACAGCAAAAGCCATTCTAAGAGGAAAGTTTATAGTAATACAAACCTCAGAAAACAAGAAAAATCTCAAACAACCTTATACCTAAAGGAAGTAGAAAAAGAACAAACAAAACCCAAAGTAGAAGGAAAGAAATAATAAAGATCAGAGCAGAAATGAAACAGAGACTAAAAATACAATAGAAAAAAAATGAATGAAACAGCTGATTCTTTGAAAAGATAAATAAAATTGATAAACTTTTAGCCAGATACAGCAAGGAAAAGAGAGAAGGCCCAAGTAAGTAAAAATCAGCAATGAAAACAGAGAAGTTGCAACCAATGCCACAGAAATATAAGATCATGAGAATACTATGAACACTTATATGCCAATAAACTGGAAAACTTAGAAGAAATGGACACATTCCTAGGAATGTACAATCTCCCAAGACTGCTTCAGGAAGGAGAAAACATGAACAGACTAACAGTAATGGAAATTGAATCAGTAATAAAAACAAAAAAACAAAACAAAGAAAAAACCCCAAAAACTTCCAACAAAAGTCCAATACCAGACAGCTTTACAGCTGATTCTACGAAACACTGAGTTAACATCTACCCTTCTCAAATTCCAAAACATTGCAGAGGAAGAAACACTTCCAAATTCATTCTACAAGGCCACGATCACCCTGATACCCAAACCAAAGATATTAAGAAAATAAAATTACAGGCCAATATCATTGATAAACGCAGATGCAAAAATCCTCAAGAAAACATTAGCAAATCAAATTCAACAATACATTAAAAGGATCATACAACATGATAAAAGTGGGATTCAACCCAGGGATGCAAGGATGATTTATCCCCAAATCGATCAATGTGATACACCATATTAGCAAACTGAAGAATGAAAAACATGATCATCTCAATAGATGCAGAAAAGCTTTTGACAAAATTCAAAATCCATTTACGATAAAAATTCTCAACAAAGGGACTTCCCTGGTGGTCCAGTGGGTAAGACTCTGTGCTCCCAATGCAGGGGGCCCGGGTTTGATCCTTGGTCAGGGAACTAGATCCCACATGCCTGCCACAACTAAGACCTGGAGCCGCCAAAATAAATACAAAAATATTTTTAAAAAAATTATCGACAAAGTGGGTACAGAAGAGAACATACCTCAGTATAATAAAAGCCATGTGTGACAAGCCAACAGGTAACATCATATGGTAAAAAGCTGAAAGCATTTCCTCTAAGATCAGGAACAAAACAAGGATGTCCACTCTCACCACTTTTATTCAACATAGTATTGTAAGTCCTAGCCACAACAATCAGACAAGAAAAAAAATAAGAGGAATTCAAATTTCAAAGGATGAAGTAATGCTCTCACTGTCTGCAGATGACATGATACTGTATACAGATAATCCTAAAGATGCCACCAAAAAACTATTGGAACTTATCAATGAATTCAGTAAAGTTGCAGGTTACAAAATTAATATACAGAAATCTGTTGCATTGCTATACACTAACAACTATCAGAAAGAGAAATTCCATTTACAGTTGCATCAAAAAGAATACCAGGAATAAATCTAACTAGGAAGGTAAAAGACCTGTATTCACTGATGAAAGAAACTGATGACACTAACAAATGTAAAGATGTACTGTGCTCATGGATTGAAGAATATTGTTAAAGTGACCATACCCCCCAAGGCAATCTATAGATTCAATGCAATCCCTATCAAAATACCAATGCTATTTTTCACAGAACTAGAATAATTCTAAAATTTGTATGGAAAGATCCCAAAAGGCCAAAACAATCTTGAGAAAGAACGAAGATAGAGGTAACATGATCCCTGATTTCAAAGTATACTACAAAGGTATAGTAATCAAAACGGAATGGTACTGGCATAAACACACACACAGATCAATGGAACAGAATAGACAGCCCAGAAACAAACTCACACTTTTATCATCAACTAATCTATGATAAAGGATATACAACAGAAAAGACAGCATCTTCAATAAATGATTTGGGAAACTGGACAGCTACATGCAAAATAAACTGGACTACTTTCTCACACCATATATAAACTCAAAATGTAAGACCTGAAACCATAAAGTTTCTAGAAGAAAAAACATAGGCAGGATGCTCTTTACCATTGGTCTCAGTTTTGTGTGTGTGTGTGTGTGTGTGTGTGTATCTGATGTCTTCTTAGGTAAAAGAAACAAAAAAAATAAACAAATGGGACTACATAAACCTAAAAAGCTTTTGTGCTTTTGCACAGTGAAGGAAACTACCAACAAAATAAAAAGGCCAACTACTAAATGGGAGAAGATATTTGCAAAGGATGTATCAGGTAAGTGGTTAATATCCAAATATAAAAAGAACTCATACAGGGACGTCACTGGTAGTCCAGTGGTTAAGACTCCACGCTTCCACTGCAGGGGGCACGGGTTCCCTTAACAGGGAACTAAGATCCTGCATGCCACGTGGAATAGCCAAAAAAAATAAATAAATAAAAATAAAAATGGACAGAGGACCTGAAGGACCTGAGAAGACATTTTCCCACAAAAGTCATACAGATAGATGCTCAACATCACTATCACCAGGGAAATGCAAACCAAAACCACAGTTATCACCTCACACCTGTCAGAATGGCTATTATCAAAAAGACAACAAATAACAAGAGTTCTCAAGCATGTGGAAAAGGGGAACCCTCATGCACTATTTGTGGGAATGTAAATTGGTGCAGCCACTATGGAAAACAGTATGGAGGCTCCTCAAAAAATTAAAAATAGATCTACCATACGACCCAGCAATACCACTCCTGGGTATTTATCCGAGCAAAGTAAAATCATTATTTTGAAAAGACATGTACATCCCTATGTTCAATGCAGCATTATTTACAACAGCCAAGATATGGAAGCAACCTAATGAAGAAAACGTGTTACACAGATACAATGAAATAACAGCCATAAAAGAGAATGAAAATTTGCCATTAGCAACATGGATGGACCTGGAGGGTATTATGCTTAGTTAAATAGTTCAGACAAATAGTGATTTCACTTATATGTGGAATTTATAAAACAAAAACAAACATAACAGGAACAGTCATAGATACTGAGAACACATGCCAGAGGGGAAGGGTGTGTGTGGGGATGGGTGAAATAGATGAGGAACATTAACAGGTACCTACTTCCAGTTACAAAATAAATAAGTTGTAGGTATAAAAAAAATACATATACTTACATTCCAAAATGAACAGTTCAGTTAAAAAAACACTTGTATTTGATTTTTGATATTTCAAAAATTTCACATTCCAACCAAAAATGACTGAAAATATACTTCCTCTAGTTTAGAAATTTAGGGACTATAATCCAGACTAAATCCTGAAATTTAAAATGGCTCTCATTTGAGAAATTTGTAAGCTTCTCAGAGGACAAGCCCTGAAATCTTTAGTTTACATAGTAGAGACTGTAGATTTCCCTACCATGGTCTAAGATAACACAATTTAATACAGCAATGAAGACAAGAATACATTTCAATGTTTATCTTTGGAAAAGAATATTCATCACAGGTTCACAGCCAGTTTCATTCCAGGTCTGGTTTTAACATTAAGAGTACTCTACAAACATTTCTCAAATGGAAAGGTCACTCGAGATGACATTATCAGCCTCCTAGAGCAAAGGAGGAATGTCATCAATTCTCCATTTTCAAAGATAATCAGTTACCAGTTAAGGGTAAAAACCACCAGACTCCAAAATCTACACATTTACTTTTTATTGAATTTGTTTATTGAATTGAATGTTACAGAGTTTTTGCACTGCCAAACCATGCCTGAGAATTCAAAGAAAGAAATGGTACAATGGACAGCCTCATCCACCCATCATACAGCATATTAAAACTTGATTCATGTGCATTTTGATAATTTCACAATCTTTTAAAAAGTTATAAGAAGGGTTGGAATTTTAAATCTCCTGCAGGTCTTCAGATTTCTATGCCATTAAGTAACATTTCCACATATTCATCTCAGTTCATTCCTCAATAACATAACCCCCAACGAAATTTTGCTGGAAAAAAATGCATACTTTTTAGGGGAAATATGTGGCTCAAGGTCCAAGAGGTTATTTGTTAAAAGATTTTTGGTTCTCAAATGAAGTCTTCAGATTAACCAAGAATCCTTTGTTTCTCACTCATCCAACCTCTCCTTGGCTGGCTCAGCTACTCACCCAAGTACATCAGAACGTAGGCATCCTGCCTGCCACTTCAAATAATGCCAACATTATTGCCCAGATATGGTTCGCATCTGACAGCAGATGACTCTGTAACACTCCTAGGAGTGCGATTCCTGCACTGACACTTATCAAGACTGAACTCCTAGAGGAAAATGCTCCCACATCAGGATAGTTTTACTCACCCATTTGCTTCACTCTTGCCAGTAGCAAGTCTGCAACTCCTACATTTGGCAAAGGGATTTTATTACAGAGAAATCCAGACTCTGCATCAAGTGGTCACATGCCACTTTGAAATATTTCTATTGAACCGAAGATACAAAACTAGGAAATTACCAGACTATCTCATTAGATGGAAAGACTTTTCAGTAATCCTGGGTAGCGTCCTGATGTCCTTTTCCAGGACTAAAAATTACTGGATAGTTTAAGCTGTAATCATTAAAAACAGAAGTGCTACATCACCTGTCTTTCGCCCCTGACTCTCCAAATGAACAACGTAAAAAGACACACCAGGAGGTTGATGACAGAGCTAGGCTGAGACAATCACTGCGTCTAATACCTTAAACGTTTGGGCACAAGTGCATCTGGAATTCTTGTCAGAGATCATGCAAGATCCATGAAACTTCAGTGGGTTTTAGGTTGAGGTTCTGCTCTCGCTGCTTTGAATTCATAAGGACACACCTGTGACTCCCTTGGCCTGAGCAGAAAATATACTCTTTCTACCAGTTTACTATACAACTTAGACCTGATTAGAGGAAGCTTTAGCAGCACCTGAAGTAGAGCCCCCTGCATCTACTGCCCTTTATATCAAAGGCCATCTGGTTCTGCTCTAGGGATTGGCAAATTCATGAGACGTTTCACAATTCCAATGCATATTTCAGGTTACTTAGCCAAGCAATATGCTCTGTCAAAGAACTATTCCAAGTCAAAGCAAAAAAAAAAAAAAAAAAAGAAAGAAAGAAAGAAAAAAAAAGCCTTAATATGGAACACAGAAAAAGTACTACCCAAATAAAAAATTACTAAAAAAATAAGATTATTCCCCCCCACACACCCCTTTTCCCACTTGGTGACCCAAGTTTCGTTGAATTTAATTTGTGGTTACCTCAGAATACAACTCAAAGTTTAAATTATAAATCACAGCCCTACACAGATTATCTGAACACATCAGTTCTTTAGAGAGCGGCATGTTCCAGGAAGTCTAATACCCACTACAGAGTGTTCCTTATGAATGGGGCACAGGACAGGTTAATTAAGGTCACTTAAATCTTCATCTTTTACAGCAGATCAGAACCCAGATGGCTGACTTTCTGCAGGATTTCTGATAGGAATCCAGTAGAGCTGGTTTCAAGTTTCACATCGACACTTAAAAGCTGTAACCTTCTTATCCAGAAGTTGTGATCCACATGAAGTCCACAATGAGTGCAGCAAATCTGAGGTAGTCAACCCTTACGAAGGCTCAGTATCTGAACATAAAAAGATTTTGAAATGACCACTGGCTGCAGTTTTTGATTATTTTGTATTTGCAGAGTAACTCTGAAAGAACACTGCTGAATCTAGTTGACACATTTATATAACAATGAAAATCCCCCTAAATCCAATACACATAAAGAGCAGTTGTGATACTTTAAACTTCCATAGTGCAACAGGGCCGGTCCCGTATACCGAGTGGTCTGCATCAGTTGTAGATCCAGCAGAGATCAGATGATGATGGCTGTCCGTGGTGGTTAGCTGTGGTCTAGTTACCTTAGAAGGGTTAGCAAACACCATTCCTTAATTGTACTGTGTGTGGCTGCTTTTCTGATTCTCAAGCACAGCATACTGGTTGTCTAGCTGAAGTTTAAGGGCCTGGTTTTTTGAAACCTCATCCCTACCTCTAGTTTTGTGTCTTACTACTTCAAAGCTCTTCTCCATTTCTTTATCCCTAAGGGAAAAGAAATGTAATCAGTAAATATTTCTTCTTCACTAGGTTGTTTTGAAAATATCCTTCCTTGAATTTAAAAAAAAGCCACCCCTTAGAAAAATCCTGAGGAAGGGACAGGAGGGGGAAACTGGTATATAAATCCTTACCAAAACCACTTTTAAGGCTTCAATTGAACAGAAAATATAGAATACTGTACTGAAGCTCTAGGGTCCTATTTTCTGTGGTAGCAAATCTACTGAATACTATTAACTGAAAACCTATTTTGGGACCAACTTCAAGACAACTGGAAAGTTAAAAAGCTGTCTAATGACATGGTGATTCCTTCTAAGACTCATTGTTACTCTTAGCAAATAACATCTCTTTCTTTATGCATAAAGTAAGAACAACAATTTCCTCATTCAAGTAAAGTTCTACTCATTATTCAAAGAACTCTCCACACATCTACTTTATGGGAGCGGGTCAGATAAAGATGAGTGTGGTGAACCACTGCCTCTCGTGGAGGACAGAGCAGAGGACCAAGTCAAGTGGAGGCTTAAATTCAAGCCAGCTGTGCTCTCAAAGAGGCAAAAACGCTGGGATTTAATTTAAAAGCCACCCCGAAAAATTTCCATCTGATGTCATTTACATTTCTTCCCATTTTATTTACTTTGTAAAAAATTCATGTCCCTAAATAAGATGTGGATGTGCCATATGTGGTCATTTAACTCCAGGTAGCATTCATTTTAAGTACCTGCTGAAATAAGATTATTTTTAATATTAGATTTATAAATGCCAACATCTTTCATCTACTCACATTAACTGGGAATATAATGAAATATTGCTGACTTTTCTAGTTTCTATATTACAAGGAACACAGAAGCAGCAATAATGTACTTAATATTTATTAAGAATTCTCACTAGATGAGACGTCATGGCTACAGAATGACATAAACTAGGAATAAGGGAAACTTGCAGACGAAGTTTGTCTTTGGTGCTCTTTCCCTTCGCCCCCCCCGACCCCAGGTCCTTCCCCACTTCTCCCCCCCAGTCCTGGGCATATAAGTCCCACCTTAATTCTCAGTTGCCTCTCAGCTGCAGCTTGGGCTTTACTGCAACACCCCAGGTGGGTTTTCAAATCCCAAAAACCCCACTCCCTGGCCAAAGGATAGGGCTCCAAAACACAATCTTGAGAATACTTACTTCCGGCTTTCTACATGCTTGGCAGTGGACTGCAGGGATGGGAACTGTGTATCACTGTAGATTTCTGGTGGTCCTTGGGGTGCTTTCCTTGTTGTGGTCAACCTGGCCCCAGGAGGCCTATACACGCCACTAGTCATTGTTGGTTCTGGGGTTTCTGTAACTAACATTTCAAAACAGTTTAGAGAAACTATTCAAGTGCTTGGCGTTTTAATAAGCTACTCCTGAATTCCTGATCATTTTAACAGTTATGGAGAAAAACAATACTTACATTAAGGGTCTCTGAACAACAGAAGGAAAGTTATCTGAGGAAATGTCCAAAAGCAAAGGCCTATTTTTCTAGGGTAAAAGTAGTCTTCCAATTTCTCTTCCATGTACAATTTTAATTATCTATGTAAATGAGTTCTATTAAGTCAACTTATTGGAAGTGGGAAAGGTATCTGCTGTTCCTGGGAGACAGGTCTCATCAGGGACTACCTTTCAAAGTATGACCACTTTTACATCATCAATGAATTTTTTATTTTCTAGTAAAACAGGAGAAAAAATTAAGCAGCCCAAAGTCTTGTACCATGACCAAGATTTTGAGGACACAGCCTTTCAGCTTTTCTTACATACCATTCACCCCCCCATCCTAAACATGAATTCAGTGTTTTACACATGTTTTCTAGTTATCAAAAGCTTCCTTTCAAATGAACATCTCTACATCATTCATTAGCTCAAGTGTAATGCAGCTAGAAGGAAACAGGCAAAAACTATGCATGGTAGTAATCTGTGATCTTTGGACAGTAACATTTGGGGGTGATTTGTTATTCTTTATATTATTCTGTATAAAATGGGTATACATCAGAGCATTATTTCTCAACATTTTTTCTTTATTGCCTTCCTAAAAGAGCCTTTTTAGACAACTTTCTTCTAAACAGTACTGTCCTCATGCCCCAAGCAAAAAATGTTAATACCACAGATACACTGTACATATGTTTACATACTCCGGCCCTCTGATGGGCCACAAACCACTGTAAGATCTAAGATTTCTTTACCATTCCCACTCTCCTCCGAGCCAAGAAGCACTTTTCATCCTCTTGGGAGTGATAAAATCCACCTGTCTGAGAATTCATTCTTCAGAGAGAGTAAAATGGGGAATGGAAAAAAAAAAGACACAGGTACCCAATATTCCTTAGTCAGCCGTCAAACATTGAAAAAAAAATGCTTAAACATGTAAATCTGGCAAGCTATAGGGCTGCAGTAAGATTTAAGCAGCCTACAGCCTTAACTTCCAAATTTCTTTATTGAGGATATGAAAGTCTTTAGATCAGACACAAATCTCTCTCCTAGGAATGGAAAGAAGACCCTACTCACCCAGTGCAAGCATACATTTAGTTGAAAGCTGACTGCATATAAAATATACACAAATAGACATCTTTATGAAAATGAAATATGAAGATTACCAACTACTGGAGCAGGAGGTGCTTGTACCGGAGCTGTTTTATTCCAGGGACCTGAAGATTTTTCTACACCACCACCACCTCCTCCGCCTTCTTCCCAGTTATCACCTGGATCTTCTCTTTTTTCACTTTCATCTTCTTCCTTTTCACTATTGGAAAATAAACAAGTGAATTCAATTACAGAAACACCAGGAAAACTGTCAGTCCAAATCCTTAATTCTATCAATAATGATCTGTGATTCTGGAGAAGGTACTTATTAACCTCTTCAAGCCCAAATGCCTCACTTGCTTTTAAAAAAAAAAAAGAGAGGAAGAATTAAGGGATTTTATCTATTTTATGCATTAGGACTTCATGTAAAAGGATTCATCGCTGGAAAAAGGTTGAGAAAACCTCTCTGTCTGACAGTCTCCATTTCCCTTTTTGCAAACTCCATACACTCAAGAATATCTAGAAATATTTAACATACTGACATGCCAGGCTTTTAACAATCTGTGTTGATTATTTATAGCAGTCCCTACTGAGGGAGGGAAGAGAGGTCAATCTAACCTGAAATGTAGAGAAAAGGGCAACTTGAAAGATTAAAAGTACAATTACTTGATTTTTTTCTAGGACCAAAGTGTACAAACAGGCACTTATGGTAAGCATATTTTTAGTGATCAAATGTATGGGTTTTAAAAGTTGTATAATTTCATTTGCTAATCCTTTAGTACATGTAAAAAAATACTCTCAAAATTAATTCACATTCCAACAGAGGAAAACAAGTTAGCATTCAGTATTTACATCAGTGCTTCATACTTTATTAGTGTCAGTCTCTACTGTCTAGACATAGGAAATATATAGAACTGGTCCCTAACATCAAAGATGTGTCACGCATTTAAAGAAGAGAATACAAGAACTCAGTCTTTGGCTTACTAGTGATTATAAATGCAAAATATATCCTCAGTGGTGACATACCATTCTAAGACTGACTGAACTGTTCTATTTAATGCCTATTTTTAATTTTTTTTTTTTAAGATTTGATGTGGACCATTTTTAATGTCTTTACTGAATTACAATATTGCTTCTGTTTTATGTTTTCTTGGTTTTTTGGCCACAAGGCACGTGGTATCTTAGCTGCCCGACCAGGGACTGAACCCACACCCCCTGCATTGGAAGGTGAATTCTTAACCCCTGGGCTGCCAGGCAAGTCCCTATTTTTTTATTCTTGAATCGACTTGAGTCAGAAGTCTGTGATCTCTGCAAGGTATCTTTATTTCTCCTTGTGTTGGATTACTTATTACTATTTTATGTAAGCCTGAATTTGCTAAATTATCAAGTACGTATATCTTGCCTCTATACCACTGGCTTGACAGCACAAAGATAACTGCCAAATCAAACTTCCTTTTTGCAACTCTTTGCCCTTGCAGATGATGCACCTGGCACAGACCACCAACCTTCTCCCTGGATTACTTTCCATGACAGTGGTGGTGCTTCCTAGGTCTTCAGCTTATCAATCTCTGTCATCAATCTAACTGTCCTTTCCTCTATTAAAAAAAAACAGGCTGCAGGACTTCCCTGGTAGAGCAGTGGTTAAGAATCCGCCTGCCAATGCAGGGGACACGGGTTCGATCCCTGGTCCAGGAAGATCCCACATGCCGCGGAGGAACTAAGCCCGTGTGCCACAACTACTGAGTCTGTGCTCTAGAGCCCGTGTGCCATAACTACTGAAGCCCACGCACTACAACTACTGAGCCTATGTGCCTCAACTACTGAAGCCCCTGTGCTCTAGGGCTCACGTGCTGCAATTACTGAGACTGCATGCTGCAACTACTGAAGCCTGTGTGCCTAGAGCCCATGCTCCTCAACGAGAAACCAATGCAATGAGAAGCCTGTGCACCGCAACAAAGAGAAAACCCGTGCGCGGCTGTGAAGACCCAACGCAACAAAAAGAAAAAAAAAAAAAGCTACATGCTGCTGCCTAAAGCTCTGTCTCTAGCCTTCCACTCTTTCAGACATTTTCTCCTTTTGATATCTGATCCATGACAATGGCCATAACAATGTATATATGACTCCTACCCTGACTGTGACCTTGGGAACATCAGGGCATATCCTGGTTTCTGCAAAATGACATCTAAGGGTGCTTTCTTTCCATGTCTATTAAAATAAGTTCTGGCTATATGACAAATTTCTTGAATAGCTAATGGTCTTCTTTAAAGACACTCAGATAATAGTACCATCAATTATTGCCCACCAACCAGAGATGATTCCAGAATTTAGAGGCCTAGGGTGACAACAGAAAGTGAGAAAGGGAACAAACGTACCTTCAATCTGCATTTAGAGCACGATTTTACTAAAGACTATAGTTTGAGAGGAAAAAAGCGTGGGGAGTATGGCTAAGCCAGCCTTCAGTCTTCCTTTTTGCTAACACATAATAGAATCCTATGGAGCCATTTAAAATGTGAGGCCTACACTAACATGGAAGTAATAATCATGTCACATAAACCAACAATGTATCAATACTAAAAATCTATGCACCTAATATAGATAGAAAGACAACTAGAATGATTTCTTGGGTAAATGTTAAAAAGTGGGTGCTAGAATGCATGACTTTATTTTCTTCATGGAGCAAGCAGTTATGAGCAGATTTTAAAGCCAAACTGGCTGGTTCAATACACCCAGGCTCTGCCATTTACTAGCCAGGAAGACTAAGTATGGCATCTAACTTCTGTACGCCTCAGTCTTCTTGTGTAAAAAGGGGGTAACAGCCCCATTATGAAGATTAACAGACACAAAGCACTGATAACAGTGCTTGGCACATGGTAAGTGCCGTAAGCATTTGGTATTACATGCTTTTTATTTATTAATTATTTTTTAACATCTTTATTGGAGTATAATTGCTTTACAATGGTGTTAGTTTCTGCTTTATAACAAAGTGAATCAGCTATATGTATACAAATATCCCCCCTCCCTCTTGCGTCTCCCTCCCACCCTCCCTATCCCACTCATCTAGGTGGTCACAAAGCACCGAGCTGATCTCCCTGTGCTATGCAGCTGCTTCCCACCAGCTATCTATTTTACATTTGGTAGTGTATATATGTCCATGCCACTCTCTCACTTCATCCCAGCTTACCCTTCCCCCTCCCCGTGTTCTCAAGTCCATTCTCTACATCTGTGTCTTTATTCTTGTCCTGCCCCTAGGGTCTTCAGAACCATTTTTTTTTTTAGATTCCATATATATGTGTTAGCATACAGTATTTATTTTTCTCCTTCTGACTTACTTCACTCTGTATGACAGTCTCTAGGGCCATCGACCTCACTACAAATAACTCAATTTCGTTTCTTTTTATGGCTGAGTAATATTCCATTGTATATATGTGCCACATCTTCTTTATCCATTCACCTGTTGATGCACACTTAGGTTGCTTCCATGTCCTGGCTACTGTAAATAGAGCTGCAATGAACATTGTGGTACATGCCTCTTTTTGAATTATGGTTTTCTCAGGGTATATACCAAGTAGTGGGATTGCTAGGTCATACAGTAGTTCTATTTTTAATTTTTTAAGGAACCTCCATACTGTTCTCCATAGTGGCTGTATTAATTCCCACCAACAGTGCAAGAGGTTTCCCTTTTCTCCACACCCTCTCCAGCATTTTAATATTTAGGTTTTCATATAAGCACCACATATACCACCTTTATAATAAGAAAAAACATAGTTTTCATTAAAAAAAAAAGCAACATGAAAACATGTTCTTTTAAAATGGACACTAAGCAGTATGATCTTGCTTCCTAAAGCTTTTAAGTAGAATGATCAGGTAAGAGTATGAAAGTCATAATTTATCCAGGAGTCTAACAGTGGTATCCAAATGTCAAAATTATCCCAAAAGAAGTTTTTTTAAAAAGTTACCCACCTCTGAAGCCACACCTATGTAATTACACTAAAATGTAATTTGCTTGGTCCATGAGTAAAAGCACAGGTGTTACTCACCTAGCTATAATTGACTATGTAGTTAGCAATGTCGCAGCAACCCAATCCATGCCAGACAGGGTGATAAGATCCCCACAAAGATTTAAGTGACTTCGTGGCACTTTTACACTCTTATATCCCCAAACTGTGATAGCTTTCATTTGATCAGTTACATTTAGAAACGGTTAATTTCAACAATGCACTGAATTAAAATAGCTTTTCCCTTAAATTATTTTAATATTTAAACTCCAGAATTATCAGCTTGCAATAAACTGAAAACCAAAAAAAACTTAACACTGATTATCCCTAAGCAGAAGGGATTATGAATAATTCTTGCATATTTCTTTATGCTGTTATACTCTTCAAATGTTCTAAAGAACAAAAACGTTGTTTTCCTAATCTGCAAAAAAATAAAGTTTGAAGAAAAACTCCAATTTGGTCTGACAGAATGCTGAGAGTCTCAAAGAAAAGAAGATTCCTTTACTGTCTAGTGTTCATCACCTTTTCACCCTCAGAGACAAGTGAAGAAATGAATTAAAAAAATCACAAATCTAAAATACCTCTAGATTACAAACTATTACTAGAAAATAAGAGTGATCTGTTTTAATTAGAGGGATTGTATATTGATAATAGGCACAAGACAACTTAGTATTTTGCTTCATAAGATTCTGAAATATCAGCTAAACTAAACATTGGAAATTGTCTAGTCAAGACACTTCATCCAACAGAGGGAAATAAGGCCCAGAGATGCTAAGAGCCTTGCCCAAGTGCTATAGTAACAATGGCAGGATAGAAATAATTTAAATAGCCTACTACTCTTTCATATTTACATATTCCAGAAAATGTCAAACCTCCAAATGCCAAAGAACAAAAATCATGTTGCAGAGAATTATTTCCACAGAAGACAACTAGGCTAAAATTTGGCGTTTGATCCAAATATAATATACAACGTCTCATCAGCTAAATTTGATGTTTTAAAAACTACAATGCTTAAAAAATAAGTAAATAAAATAAAAATAAAAACTACAATGTTACTGTAAATTCATTATTTAATGAATGATAATGCTACAAAAAGGAATATTTACTGAGCATCTACTATACCAGGCAGTGTTGTACCTGTTTTACAAAGTTAAAAATCGAAAGAACACTAAGGTGGGGAGAAGACCCATTGTACATATGAGGAGACTGAAATTCAGATACTTAAGTACCTTCACCAGGGCTACAATGTAGCAGAGCCAAGTCAGTGGGACTCCAGAGCCCATATTCTTTCAGGTTGCCTATTACTTCATTTCTCTCTCTTTATAGCTCTAAAGTATGAAACAAAAATTTTCCCTATTTTGAGATTTGAGAAATTCACTTTTTTTTAGTAAGACTGATCAGGATCACACATTCTACAGTGGTGTATCTATAAAGAACAGAACATTCTAACATCCTTATCTCAAGGGACATTACAGGAGAATTTATGTATCCTAACTCCCCCTTCCCCAAAAGCAGCTAAAACAAAATCCGGATTTGACTGCACTTTTGCCAGAATGCTGGGCATGGGCAGCGCCACTGATTTGACCCTATTATCCAATCACTGTTACAACAGTAAACTGGGGGGATAGAAATGGCCTGATGAGCCATGGCTGGCAGCTTAAAATGTCACTGTATTTCATCCAAGGACTCTTCCTTGACCCATTCATGGTAGACCTAAGCGTCTCTCCTGGACTTCACGGCCCCTGCACATTACTGAAATGATCTACTAGTGTTCAGTAGAGCATGAGTTATTTTTTTACAACTCCAAGACCCAGCAGTTGATGCCCAATATCCAGGACACAGCAGTCCCACAAATATTTGCTACTACGAATCCAGCTTGGATGGGAATAATTTCTTCTCTTCAAAGGACAAATTAACCAGCTCTACCTAATGGGTTTAAAAGTCTAGATTTCTTAAGATTCCTAGAAAACCACTGGGATCCAAGGACTCAATTTTTTTTGAAACATGACAAATGCTCACCATTTAGTAATAAGTAGTAAATGAAATCTTTCTTCCTCAAATCCATTTTAAAGATGGGAAAGGCCTATAGGTCCTACTATCAACCAATAATCTAAGCTCAAGCGCTAGGCCCCTTCTTTTATCACCATCTCAATGGCTTCCCTCTCAGAACTTGTCTGTAAACAATGTGATCTTGAATAAGATTAACTTAGACACAAAACTTGACACATGACCTCATAATACTCTTGGTACTTAAATCTTGAGCTAATGGGTAAATGTGAGCTAGGACGCTAATACAGTATGCTTGCTGCTGCTGAAAACTCTCCCCCTTTCAATTGCACACTCACCTTCAACAAACGTCCAGCATGCTAACTTACTACGAGGACTAGTGTCAAAAACTTTTAAGACTGTATGCAGCTAACTAAAGAGAAAGTAAGTGTGGCAAAAATGATTTGTACATCTCCAGCAAGAGTATAAGGGTACTTACTCTACTATTCTTGAAACTTTTCTGAGGTTTGTAATTTTTCAACACAATAAGTTGGGAGAAAAAAAATTAAGACTATAGATGGAGAATTTCAAGATATTTCTAAGTCAACTTCAAAGTGTCATTTTCCCTTGTTTCATATTGAAATAGCAAGGCTGTCTCTCTCATGGATAGAAAAGGTAACAAACTAAAGGCATAACCACCCCCCTCCAATTCCAGAGAAGAGAGAGATCTCATTTCTCTCCCCTTCTGAGGGCTTCTGCACAAAAGGTAAGACCAAGTCATAGAAGACAATCATTCAAGATCTCCAGCAACTCTGAGAAGCATTTTTCTTTATATGGTTATACTAATGCCAACCTGAACATGTCATGTTCTCCTATTAAGTCCATAGTGAACTGACTCACCAGAGTAGGACTTTAGTCATGATAATATTATGTGCCTCCATTACCCCTTCTCCTCAAATATTGGTATTATAAAGCAGGTGCCTCATGGTTAAATAGCAGAGAAATTCCCAAGAGTAAGACATTCTAATTTACCCACTAAACAGAGGTTGATTAATATTAACCAAGTGGATATATTATGAACATCCTGTTCAAAATTCTCACAAAAATCCTGAGTAGTCATCTCAATTTTGCAGATAACATTCACAAGTAAAGTAACTCACCCAAGGTCACACATAAGCAGCAGGGCTAAAATGCAAGCCCAGGTCTGTCTTTCCCTAAAGTCCATGTTTTTGCCACATTATCAACTATATCCTATTTGTGTGAGTAACCTACTTCCCATTCTATTGAACCAATGTGTCTTTCCTTGTAGACTCCCACTCCTGCTGAATTTCAATGTCAAGAACATTTAATACAAAGTTTATAAAGATATTCAGTACATGGTTGACCCTTGAACAACAGGGGTGTTAACATGCCTCATCTGCAGTTCTTCCATATCAGTAGATTCAACCAACCACAGGTCGTGTAATACAGCATTTACTATTGAAAAATATCTGCATATAAGTGGACCCATGCAGTACAAACCCATGTTGTTCAAGCGTCAGCTGTATAAAGTGAAAGTTTTTGTCATTATTATTAACCCTCTGATGGCTTCTCACTCTCAAGCCTTTCCTGGAAGCCGTTAGATTCCCCTCTGTTGATTTATGAAGGCAACGGAGACAGACCCCAGACTCCACAGTGACTGAGAATCCACAAAAGCAGCTTCCTGAAGAAGGTATGTTTCTCAATGTTAGCAGGTAAGAGAAAGATCTCTGGATGGCCACTGACGCGCAATGACTAGATGCTAAATAATGAAAAATGCAGTACAAAAAAGCTGGTCTGGGCTTCCCTGGTGGCGCAGTGGTTGAGAGTCCGCCTGCCGATGCAGGGGACATGGGTTCGTGCCCCAGTCCGGGAAGATGCCACATGCCACGGAGCGGCTGGGCCCGTGAGCCATGGCCGCTGAGCCTGCGTGTCCGGAGTCTGTGCTCCGCAACGGGAGAGGCCACAACAGTTAGAGGCCCGCGTACTGCAAAAAAAAAAAAGAATCCTCCTGCCAATGCAAGGGACATAGGTTTGATCCCTGGTCCAGGAAGATCCCACATGCCGCGGAGCAACCAAGCCAGTGCACCGCAACTACTGAAGCCCACGCACTCTAGGGCCCGCTTACCACAACTACTGAGCCTGTGTGCTGCAACTACTGAAGCCTGTGTGCCTAGAGCCCATGCCCTGCAAGAGAAGAAGCCACGGCAATGAGAAGCCCGCACACCACAATGAAGAGTAGCCCTCGCTCGCGGCAACTAGAGAAAGCCCGTGCACAGCAACAAAAACCCAACACAACCAAAAAAAGAAAAAACAAAAACCAAAAACATCTAACACACGAAGGAAGCCAAGAAGTGGCTGGGAATAAACCTCCAGTCTAATCACCTCTACTTCACACCACCACGTAAGGTATTTCAAATGTGGGGAAGCTGCATTTCCTAAAAGTTGCCCACTATCAATCAGGTTTCACTTTGCTTAAGCTCACACAGCGACATGAATGCCTAGTTGTGGTAAATATCCAACAAATGTCATAAAAGTTAGCCCTGGTTTTTTAATAAGTTATTTAACACCATAAATGTTACCATCTAGAGAAGTCAAAAGACAGTATTTTGTTAAGGAAAAGTATTTCCTCCACTGTGCCAGGCAGTCACGGGCATATATAAATCACAGACTTCAAACTGGAAGGCAGTGCATCAGGTTCACTTCTTTTTTTGGCTGTGCTGTGTGGCGTGCGGGACTTCAGCTCCTCGACCAGGGATGGACCCCAGGCCCCTGGTAGTGAGAGTGCTGAGTCCTAACCACTGGACTGCCAGGGAATTCCCAGGGATCACTTATTTCTTGAAACTGAGAATAAAGGGTTTTTAATCTAAACCAATGGATTTTCTACTTCATGAGACCCTCAAAAACATGACATTTATTTACATGAATCTAAAGTACATGTGACTACCATAGACTGGACTTGATAAAATATGTTAATTTCAAATTCTCTAAGCCAACCAATCCAATTATCAGAAATTACTGTTTTCTTGAACTTTAAAAATGTACTTAGAGTATGATTCCATTTCTATAAGTTCTAGGAAAATTAATCTAGTGTTAGGTTAGTGGTTATTTGAGGGGTGAAAACAGTGACTACGAGGGGGCTTTCTCCTCTACCAGTAATGTTCAGTTTCTTGACCTCAGTGCTAATTACACAAGTTGGTTTCACTGTGTGAATACGTAAAATCTGTTATTTCCCTCTAACTATGCTTCAATTACGAATACATATATAACTTGTTTGTAAAATCTGCTATTTCCCTCTAACTATGCTTCAATTATGAATACATATATAACTCGTCTGTCACAGAGGATCTGAAAACCACCCCTGTTATTTTCTGAAACAAAAAGAAAAACTAACTTCGACCCACCAATATTAAAAGTAAAAATTTTGAAACCACAAAATCCATTTTAGCTGTCTCAAAAAGGCCTAACCAAGATTTGAAGCAGGCAAGCTCTCACAGGATTTTAGACCTGGCAGCTAATTTGATCAGCATATAGAAGGGCCGCCATCAGAGGAATAGGCACAATCCATTAGAGTCCTAATAAGCATATCTAAAGCACAAGAGTACTGTGATGCTGTTTTGGGGCTAAAAACCCCCAAACATACAGTATCTATCCCTTGAGTTATCTAAGCACATGTGTAACCAGACCATACCTTATTTGCATTGCTTGAACTCTTAGGCCGCTGTAATCAACCTCTTTTTGCTCAAATTCTTTCCACTCATCTTCATCCTGTAAAACAGGTACCACTTAGTCAATTAAAGCTATTTGTAAAAACACAACTAAGACAACTATCAGACTATGAAAAAGGGATGAATCGGCTGGAACCTAAAGTGTGGACTCGTTTTCTGGCCAAAGCCCTTGCTCAATCCCAAGGCCAACTAGGCTGGCGGACAAACGTGAGTAAACTTTACTTCCACCGCGTTCCTTCATGAGACCTGTTACTTTAAAAGCAACCAGGAAACGCCAGATGAAATCAACAGGAAGCCCACAACTAAACGTCTAGCTCAATCTTGCCATGAGACTTTTCTTTTACGGGCTTCGGGACCAAGTCGTGCCAGTCAGAGCTGCCACAAATGTGATTGTTAGAAAATTCAGCTCAGACTACTGGTCTGAAATCAGAACGCTAAATTACTCAGAGTAGACGTCATTCGATAGATGCACTTCCGACCCGGGCCGATTCCCCGGGAGGGTGCCGCCGCCAGCTTGCGTCCTCGCCCGAGCCAAGCGACGCGGGTCGGGAGCGGGGTGTCGGGGGTCCAGCGGGGAGCGCGAGGCGGCCCGCCGTGGGAAGCCCGCGTCACGTGGCAGCCTCCGCGCCCATCAGCCCGCCAGCCGGGCCCCGGCCGCCCCTCCCGGCCGTTTCCCCGGGCAGGCAAGCAGGCAGGCGGGCGGGGGCGGGCACATGGACGCAAGCGCGCGGCCCGGGCCCCGACTCCCAGTCTCCCTGGCCCCTCACCTTTGTCACAACCTTGGTGGCGGCCCCGGGGCCCGTGGCCCCCGCGCCCGCGGTCCCGCCGTCGCCCGGCCGGGTCCCCGCGCCCGCCCCACCGCCCGCCGCGCCCGCGGCTCCGCTGCTCCCGCCGGCGACGCCCGCCGAACCCGCGGCGCTCGCCGCCCGGTTGCTCCGCTCCTTCTTCTTCTTCTTGTCTCTCTTGGCGAAGAAGTTGTCCAGGCTCCGCTCCTCCATCTCAGCCATGGTCGCGGCCTCCTCGACCCGGATGGGTGGGGCCGGCGGCGGGCGCTGCCCGCGGGGCTCCGAGCTCGGGGTCGAGGCCGGCTCGTTGCTCAAGCTCCCGGGCGCGGCGACGCCTCAGCCCCGCGGGGTCGCCGAGGCGTTTGCGGCGGGGCGAGCGGCTCCCCCCGCGTGCTGGCGAATGGTGGTACGGCCCTCCTCGGGGCTCGCGAGCCGCTGCCGCCGCCCCGCCCGCCCGGGCTGCAGCGACAGCGGTGCAGGATCCCGCCCGCTCCGCAGCCGGAGGGCAAAGGGAACGTTCGGGCCAGAGGTTCCAGCGAGAGTGCTAGGCTAGCGGCGGCGCGTGAAGGAGGAGGACGCGCGCACGCAGGCCCAGAGAGGAGGGGAAAGGGGTTGGGGAGGGGAGGGAGGGGAAGGAGGGCGGGCGGGCAGGCCCCGAGAAGAGAGAGGCAGCACCCACGCCTGCGTACTTAGCTCCGCCCGCCAGTGTAGGAGAGTGGAGGGGAGGGCGGCGGGAGGAGACGGAGGCGGGGCTGGAAAAGGAGCCAATCAGTTGCCAGAACGAAGTACCTGGCGACCATCCCTGTCTCGGACGGGGCGGGGCCATGGCTTGGGGGCGGGGAGAGGGTATATGCTAAATGTGACGTGCCTGATGACTCTTGCCTCCCGATTGGTCGAAGGTTTAGCCTTGGGGGCGGGCATTTAGAGGGCTGGTTGGTGACTTGGCTAAAGAGGTCCGGTCGAAGGGGCGGGTAGGTCCCGTCTGGGCGCATGCGTACGATACACGTGTGTCTGCTCGTCAGGGGCCAGCTGGGGCCTTCTAGTCGTTTGAACTTTAGCGAGACGGAAAGGCCCTGTGTTAAGCTAGCTATGTTAAAGATGGTACCATCCGCTCTGCTGGCCTCTGTACTTTCACCCTCTCTGGTCTGGCAACTATTCATTTTCATCGTAGGGGATGATATGAAAGTGAGGAGCAGTGGCCTTGAAGTTTAGTTCTCATTTACTAAAAGATCTTAGTAAGCCAGTAGGTAGTTAAAAGATTGGTTTTATCTATAATCCACCCTCTACTAGATATTGATATATCTACCAAGGTCAAGCTAAATCTGACCCTCAAGCTCCTGATCTGTAAAATGGAGATGTTAGCTCTTGCAAGATACTTGGGGAAAGAGTACCTCTTAGTTGCAGTGCTTAATACACATTGGATGCGATAAATGATTTTACATTTAAATAGTATCCCTTGCCCTGACGAGAAGATGGCTGTAATCTATCTTTTTTTTTATCCCTGATAAGAGGAGGGGAATGGCATACCATAGTAATGGGGACCAAATGTGCCCATGCTATACGTGGTTGTCCCATTTAAGTACCTTTTTGGCCTTGAGAATGAAATGAATCCTTGCATATGAAAAAGGGCCTCTAAAGTAAGGTATTAAACTTTCTACTTCCTCCTTCTAAAGACAGAGAACTGTCACAACCACTGAGGAAATGACTCAGACTTATGTTAGTAGCCTTGTGGGGTAGATAGAGCACAGCCAGTAAATGGAGCTACTTCTTGGTCTTTTCCTTTACAGTTTTTCTGTTAAAGTTTGTCTCCCCCATGACCCCTCCACCTACACTATTAACGTACTTAGCCTAGAATATGTCAAAGAAGCAAATCAAGGGCCTGGCCTTGGCCAACAGCAAGCTTACGTATAATTCCGCAAACATAAACTGCCCTCAACCACCTGGGATGGGTCTCTAGGTAACTTCCTTCTGTGACACCAGGTATCTTCTTGTGATGCAGGCCAAGTTCAGTATTGCCCCTCCCCCACCTTCCTTAATATCTCTGATCAAATTTCTTTTTCTTCCTTTCTCTCCCTCCCTTGCTTTCCTCCTTCCTCCTTCCCTTCCTTCCTTTTGTTCTTTCTTTCCTCATCTGTGAAGGACCTATTAAGCTATATTTAAGGCAATGTGCTTTGTTCCAGGCAGAGTAATTTGTCATTCCGGCCTTCAACTCCGTTATAATCTAGAAGAAAAGATCTAGATATGAATAACTGAAATCAGTCCTCCTTTTCTTAGGTCCCCATCAATGTATCCATGTCTTGAAAGAAGTAATGATGGGAAAAAAGCAGAGAAGGTATAGCAGTTGAGGGTTAATGCAGTAAAATTCTCTACTACATCTTTCAGTGTGATTGATGGCATGCTCCCCAAACTTGATCATATGTAGAAAACTCAGGTCAGACCAGTAGAGAGACAAGGGTCTTTGTGGTTGTGTCATTATCTGTAGTTAATAGTCTCCCGTATGGAGCTGGTCTCCTCCACTTTGAATCCCCCAACCTGAAACTGACAGCATATATTCCTACCAGGTTTTCCTCTTAAATCTCCCTTGCTACCCTCCTCCAGATGGGTTACACAGAGCCCTGAATCCTCATCTTCACCCCGTCCTCATCATGAAGCATCATCCAGCTCTCTCGATATTTGGACCTTCCCCATCTTTAAAGCAAAACAGACCTTCATTTGTACTCGGTAGATGGAAAGTTGAATAGTGGCGAGCACTCGGAATATTACCAGGTATTTCAGCACATCTTCTAAGTATCCTAATGCTGTCTGAATGTGGAAATTTCTCTCTGAGTCCTCTGAAGTGGTATAATCCAAAGGACATCATTTATCTCCCTCGACAAGGCCCACTGAGCTCCAATATTCCATGAGCTCAAGAGCTGGCACAGGGCAGCTGGGCCCAGCCCCATTATCCCTGGGCTCTTTTTTGCTGAGCTATTCATTCCAAGTTCCATTCTGCTACCTAGGCTGGAAATTCCACACACGCTCAGCTCAAAAGAATGCAGCTCATGCTGGCCAAAGACTTGCCAGGAAATGGGGAGTAACTTTTCATTTGTGGCTTCCTCTCTCAGATCTGTGAGCTACTGCCTGGCCTGTTCCACTGACGACCTTTTCCAATTGGGGAGCAGCTACTTTCAGGTCACTTCCTCTGGTGAAACCTCTACTGACTTCTACAGGCAGCCTGGTTCCTGACCTTTAAAGGCCCAGAGACCTTTTGTTTGGTATGGGTGTTTGATGCTTTCCTGGTATTTGCATGATTTGTTGTTTAACTATTCATCCACTTATTAACTCATTCATTTATGTAAAACATTTATTTAACAAGTACCTACTGTATGCCAGGCCTGATGTTAGGAGTTAAGTATAAGTCAGATATAGGCCCTTCCCTCACAGAGCTTACTGTATGGTAAACTGGTAGCCAGAAGCACACACGTACACATACAATTATAGCACATTGAAAATGTAATAGGGGCCGGGTGGGTGCGCAGTCCTTTGAGCCTGGGTTAGAGATCCACTCCACCAACAGCCTTGCAGTGGTCCTTGCAGCAGAGAGTGCGGTGAGAGGGGGATCATGGCTTTCTCCCTGGGACCCTCCAGGCCCTCTGGCCTCGGGGCCAGCAGGTGAGCTGGGGGGCCTGGGGACAGGGCTGTGTCCTGCGGGGCTCCAGAGTCCTCGCCACAGGCACCCATTGGCCAGGCCCAGGCCTTGAAACAGCCGAGAACCTCTCCCTCATCCCCACTTCTGTGACCTAATGGCAGCGGCTGTCTTCTGCAGGACCTGGCCCCTGTTTGGGCGGCTTGAGGAACCTGAGCGCCTGTGAGGTCCTGTGCGCCTTGCCCCCTCAGTGATGAAGGCTGGGCAGGGTCTGGGGACCTGGCCCTGAGGGCGCCGCCAGCTGAGATCTGCCTCTTCAGCCCGGCCTGGGCACTGAAGGGAGGACCCAGACTGGGTGCTGGACAAATGCTCCTGGGCAGGGTAACCGGCCTATGCAAGGACCCCCTTCCCTTAGCCAGGGCCTGGACCTTGGAGGGCGAAAGTTGAGCCTTGGAACCTTGCCCTTTCTAACAGAGGATAACATTTGTTTTGGTGGAGGTTAACATTTGTTTTGGTGGAGGTTTACAGGAACATGGTGACCTGACCTCAAGAACAAAGGATCTGACACCAAGAAGTTTGCAGCAAGTAACCATGCCTCTCTCTTACCTTTCCTATAAAAGGGCTTTGCTGAAAGCTTTTGGGGAGTTTGGGGTTTTTAAGGCATGAGCCACCCCCCTCCTTGCATGGCCCCGCAATAAACCTTTCTCTGCTCCAAACTCTGATGTTTTGGTATTGTTTCGCCTCACTATGCATTGGACACACGGCCTTGTGTTCGGTAACAAAAACACCTGAAGGTAAGAATGGTGTTGGGCATACAGCCTATGTCACAGAGGCATTTGACCGATGTTTGTAAAATGTCTCCACTAGTTCCCAGTTTTCCACATTAACGGGATTGCACAAACCATGGACTATCTAAGTGTTCCTTACCATCTTTCCTTGTTGGCTTTAGAATACATAGTCAGTCATGTGTAGCCAAAAATTTGACCTTCTTCCTCAACCTCAAGTCCCTCGTTAGCTCGTCCTTGACATTAAGGTTCTAGTTGGAGGATAAATGGTTAACAAGAGGAATGAGGTCCCAGACACCAGTGGCTACCCAGAAGAGCCTGTTTCCAGAAAGAGGTAAAGGGCTGCCATGCATGACCCTGCACCCCCCCCATGTATAAACCTACCACCAAGGCTTGCAAGAGGGAATTGGACTCATTAAGCCCACCCCTAGTGGATCAGGTCTGCTGTTTGTTGAACCACACGAAATTGCAGCTATCTGTTTTTTAACCTACCAAAATAGCAGTTCCATATGGTTCAACCTAATATATCTGAGAATAAACAAAAAAATTATGTAAATGAATGAAGAGCTGGGAACCACCAACCCACCCATTAAGGTGATATCCTTGATGTAATCTTAGGGGGGAAGGGCTGGAATGTGATGACAGTTGAATAATCAGCAATCTAATCAATTGTATTCTATGGAGAATGCATGAAACAAAGAGAAAGAATGAGGCTGGCATATAGAAAGAGGAAGGAAAAAGAAGTAGGGTAAAGCCAAGAGGCTAGAAGTTGGCACTTATTACCTACCACTGTCCAGGAAAGAGCAACATGAAATTGGAGCTCACACCGTACCCTGCTGTGAGGTGGAGATGACTCTCCAAACCCCACCCTGACTTGGATTACATCTGCCTCCCTTAACTCACCAACCAGCCTGCTGTTGACTGATTTGGCTACCAGGGATTGCTTATATTGGGAAAAGGGTGCTCTGGTTGAGGGAGGAGACAGCCAGTTACTGGAGGACTAACACCAACTGTTAATGAATACATGGGCATCTGCTTATATACTTCAGCCTCCTATGAGTTGGACTGTTGGGAGTCAGTCTTCTCTAGACAGACAAACCTCAGGACACTGACTTGGCTGTGAAACAGTTTCAGCTCTGTGGTAAATTGATCAAGGTAAAACTACCCTGGGTGGCCTCTTTGGGAGCCAGTCAGATGACTCTGGAACAATGCAAAACCTTCTGACTCAATCGTTTTGATCATAGAGTGCAAGGATATAATTATGTTGGCAAGGTACCATTATCCTATCCCTGACCTTAACTCCAATCCTAATCCTATTTCATGACCCAACAAGTAAATGTGAAATTGTCTGACATTTTCTGCTTCTGAATCAGAGCCAGCCCAGTCTTGCTTACCAAGTCAGTAGGTCAATAGTACTGTCATCCTCCTTGGACTAAAAAAGCAGGAAAAGGGTGAGGGTGTAGGGAGCCTAGAGAGAGCTTCACATACTGAAGGCAAGTCCTTTACATTCTCACAAGCACCTTGCTCTTTACTTCATGATCAAGCACCTGTTTTTTTGCGGTACGCGGGCCTCTCACTGTTGTGTCCTCTCCCGTTGCGGAGAACAGGCTCTGGACGCGCAGGCCCAGCAGCCATGGCTCATGGGCCCAGCTGCTCCATGGCATGTGGGATCCTCCTGGACCGGGGCACGAACCCATGTCCCCTGCATCGGCAGGCAGACTCTGAACCACTGCGCCACCAGGAAAGCCCCAAGCACCTGTTTTCTAAAGTCAGACCTGGACTCAAATCACAACTCTGCCTCTTCCTTGCAAGTCACTTAGCTTCTCTGCATCTCAGGTTTTTTCACCTGTAAAGTAAGGATGATAAACACACCTGCCTTGTGGGGCTGTGAGGACTCAATGAGAGGATGGAATTGAAGCCCACCCAGCTCAGTGTCTGACAAATAGTCATCCCAGTTAATGTTAGTTATTATTATTAATAGTATTCATGTTATTACTAAGGCATGTAACATGATTTATAGTTGCATAGGGGTTTTTGGTGACTGTTCCTTTATCTGTCCTCTCTGACCCTGCGGCTCATTATTGGGTCTTCATTTCCTGCTGAGTGGGTGCCAGCCCCATAGTAAACAATCACTAAACATTTGCTGACAATTAAAAAAATAATTAAAAAGACAATTTAAGAGGATGGCAGAGTAGAGGGACGTGCGCTCACTCTCTCTTGCGAGAACAATGGAATCACAACTAACTGCTGAACAATCATTGACAGGAAGACACTGGAACTCACCAGAAAGATACCCCACATCCAAAGACAAAGGAGAAGCTGTAATGAGATGGTAGGAGGGGCGCAATCACAATAAAATCAAATCCCATAATGGCTGGGTGGGTGATGCACAAATCGGAGAACACTTATACCACAGAAGTCCACCCACTGGAGTGAAGTCCTACCCACATCAGGCTTCCCAACCTGGGGGTGTGACAATGGGAGGAGGAATTCCTAGAGGATCAGACTTTGAAGGCTAGCAGGATCTGATTGCAGGACTTTGACAGGACTGGGGGAAACAGAGACTCTACTCTTGGAGGGCACACACAGAGTAGTGTGCACATTGGGACCCAGGAGAAGGAGCAGAAATCCCACAGGAGACTGAACTAGACCTACCTGCTGGTGTTGGAGGGTCTCCTGCAGAGGTGGGGGGTGGCTGTGCCTCACCATGAGGACAAGGACAATGGCAGAGAGGTTCTGGGAAGTCCTCCTTGACGTAAGTCCTCCCAGAGTCCGCCATTAGCCCCACCAAAGAGCCAGGTAGGCTTCAGTGCTGAGTCACCTCAGGCCAAACACCCAACAGGGAGAGAACCCAGCCCCACCCATCAGCAAGCAAGCAGATTAAAGTTTTACTGAGCTCTGCCCACCAGAGCAATACCCAGTCTACCCACCACCAGTCCCTCCCAACAGGAAGCTTGCAGAAGCCTCTTAGATAGCCTCATCCACCAGAGGGCAGACAGCAGAAGCAAGAAGAACTACAATTCTGCAGTCTGTGGAAGGAAAACCACATTGACAGAAAGAAAGACAAAATGAAAAGGCAGAGGACTTTGTACCAGATGAAGGAATGAGATAACCCCCCCCCCAAAAACTAAATAAAGTGGAGATGGGCAACCTTGCAGAAAAAGAATTCAGAATAATGATAGTGAAGATGATCTAGGACCTCAGAAAAAGAATGGGGGCAAAGATAGAAAAGATTCAAGAAATGTTTAACAAAGACCTAGAAGAATTAAAGAACAAACAAACAGAGATGAACAATACAATAACTGAAATGAAAAATACACCAGAAGGAAACAATAGCAGAAAAACTGAGGCAGAAGAACAGATAAGTGACATGGAAAAGAGAATGGTGGAATTCACTGCCCCAGAACAGAGTAAAGAAGAAAGAATGAAAAGAAACGAAGACAGCCTAAGAGACCTCTGGGACAACATTAAATACAACAACATTCACATTATAGGGGTCCCAGAAGGAGAAGAGAGAGAGAAAGGACCGAGAAAATATTTGAAGAGATTATAGTTGAAAACTTCCTTAACATGGGAAAGGAAATAGCCACCCAAGTCCAGGAAGTGCAGAGAGTCCAAGGCAGGATAAACCCAAGGAGAAACATGCCAAGACACATAGTAATCAAATTGACAAAAATTAAAGACAAAGAAAAATTACCAAAAGCAACAAGGGAAAAGTGACAAATAATATACAAGGGACCTCCCATAAGGTTAACAGCTGATTTCTCAGCAGAAACTCTACAAGCCAGAAGAGAGTGGAATGATATATTTAAAGTGATGAAAGGGAAAAACCTACAACCAAGATTACTCTACCCAGCAAGGATTTCATTCAGAGTCAATGGAGAAATCAAAAGCTTTACAGACAAGCAAAAGCTAAGAGAATTCAGCACCAACAAACCAGCTCTACAACAAATGCTAATGGAACTTCTGTAAGTGGGAACACAAGAAAAGGACCTACAAAAACAAACCCATAACAATTAAGAAAATGGAATAGGAACATACATATCGATAATTACCTTAAATGTGAATGGATTAAATGGTCCAACCAAAAGACACAGGCTTGCGGAATGGATACAAAAACAAGACCCATAAATATGCAGTCTACAAGAGACCCAATTCAGACCTAGGGACACATACAGACTGAAACTGAGGGGATGGAAAAAGATATTCCATGCAAAGGGAAATCAAAAGAAAGCTGGAGTAGCAATACTCATATCAGATAAAATAGACTTTAAAATAAAGAAAGTTACAGAGACAAGGAAGGACACTACATAATGATCAAAGGATCAATCTGAAAAGAAGATATGACAATTATAAATATATATGCACCCAACATAGGAGCACCTCAATACATAAGGCAACTGCTAACAGCTATAAAAGAGGAAATCGACAGTAACACAATAATAGTGAGGGACTTGAACACCTCACTTACACCAATGGACAGATCATCCAACAGAATATTAATAAGGAAACAGAAGCTTTAAATGACACAATAGACCAGATAGATTTAATTGATATTTGTAGGACATTCCATCCAAAAACAGCATATTACAATTTCTTCTCAAGTGCACATGGAATATTCTCCAGGATTGATCACACCTTGGGTCACAAATCAAGCCTCAGTAAATTTAAGAATATTGAAGTCATATCAAACATCTTTTCCAACCAAAATGTTATGAGATTAGAAATCAATTACAGGGGAAAGAAACATAAAAAACACAAACACCTGGAGGTTAAACAATATGTTACTAAATAACCAAGAGATCACTGAAGAAATCAAAAAATACCTAGAGACAAATTACAATGAAAACAGGACAATCCAAAACCTATGGGATGCAGCAAAAGCAGTTCTAAGAGGGAAGTTTATAGCAATACAAGCCTAGCTCAAGAAATAAGAAAAATCTCAAATAAACAATCTAGTCTTACACCTAAAGGAACTAGAGAAAGAAGAACAAACAAAACCCAAAGTTAGCTGAAGGAAAGAAATCATAAAGATCAGAGCAGAAATAAATGAAATAGGGGCTTCCCTGGTGGCACAGTGGTTAAGAAACTGCCTGCCAATGCAGGGGACACAGGTTCAAGCCCTGGTCCGGGAAGATCCCACATGCCACGGAGCAACTAAGCCCATGCACCACAACTACTGAGCCTGCACTCTAGGGCCTGTGAGACACAACTACTGGCCCACCTGCCACAACTACTGAAGCCCTCATGCCTAGAGCCCGGCTCCACAACAAGAGAAGCCACTGCAATGCGAAGCCTGTGCACTGCAACAAAGAGTAGCCCCTGCTCACCGCAACTAGAGAAAAGGCCACATACAGTAACGAAGACCCAACAGAGCCAAAAATAAAATAAATAAATTTATAAAAACAAACAAACAAAAAGAAATAAATGAAATAGAAACAAAGAAAACAATAGCAAAGATCAATAAAACGAAAAACTGGTTCTTTGAGAACATAAACAAAATTGATAAATCTTTAGCCAGACTCATCAAGAAAAAGAGGGAGGGGACTCAAATCAATAAAATTAGAAATGAAAAAGGAGAAGTTACAACAGACACCACAGAAATACAAAGTACCCTAAGAGACTACTCTAAGCGACTCTATGCCAATAAAATGGACAAACTGGAAGAAATGGACAAATTCTTAGAAAGGTATAACCTTCCAAGACAGAACCAGGAAGAAATAGAAAATGTGAACAGACCAATCACAAGTAATGAAATTGAAACTTATTTAAAATCTTCCAACAAACAAAAGTCCAGGACCAAATGACTTCACAGGTGAATTCTATCATACATTTAGAGAAGAGCTAACACCCATTCTTCTCAAACTCTTCCAAAAAATTGCAGAGGAAGGAACACTCCCAAACTCATTCTATGAGGCCACCATGATCCTGATACCAAAACCAGACAAAGATACTACAAAAAAAGAAAATTACAGACCAATATCACTGATGAATATAGATGCAAAAATCCTCAACACAATACTAGCAAACAGAATCCAACAACACATTAAAAGGATCATACACCATGATCAAGTGGGGTTTATCCCAGGAATGCAAGGATTCTTCAATATACGTAAGTCAATTAATGTGATACACCATATTAACAAGTTGAAGAATAAAAACCATATGATCATCTCAATAGATGCAAAAAAAGCTTCTGAAAAATTCAACACACATTTATGATAAAAATTCTCCAGAAAGTGGGCATAGAGGGAACCTACCTCAATATAATAAAGGCCATATATGACAAACCCACAGCAAACATCATTCTCAATGGTGAGAAACTGAAAGCATTTCCTCTAAGATCAGGAACAAGACAAGGATGTCCACTCTCACCACTATTATTCAACATAGTTTTGGAAGTCCAGCCAAGGCAATCAGAGAAGAAAAGGAAATAAAATGAATACAAATTGGAAAAGAAGAAGTAAAACTGTCACTGTGTGCAGATGACATGATACTATACATAGAGAATCCTAAAGATGCCACCAGAAAACTACTAGAGCTAATCAATGAATTTGGTAATGTTGCAGGTTACAAAATTAATGCACATAAATCTCTTTCATTCCTATACCCTAACAATGAAAGATCAGAAAGAGAAATTAAGGAAACAATCCCATTTAGCATTGCAACAAAAAGGATAAAATACTTAGGAATAAACCTACCTACGGAGGTAAAAGACCTGTACTCAGAAAACTATAAGACATTGATGAAAGCAATCAAAGATGACACAAAAAGATGGAGAGATATACCATGTTTTTGGATTGGAAGAATCAGTATTGTGAAAACGACTATGCTATCCAAAGCAATCTACAGATTCAATGCAATCCCTGTCAAATTACCAGTGGCATTTTTTTTTCAGAACTAGAAGAAAAAAATCCTAAAATTTGTATGGAGACATAAAAGACCCTGACTAGCCAAAGCAGTCTTGAGGGAAAAAAATGGAGCTGGAGGAATCAGACTCCCTGACTTCAGACTATACTACAAAGTTATAGTAATCAAGACAATATGGTACTGGCCCAAAAACAGAAATATAGATCAATGGAACAGGATAGAAAGCCCAGAGATAAACCCTGCACATCTATGGTCAACTAATCTATGACAAAGGAGGCAAGGATATACAATGGAGAAAAGACAGTCTCTTCAATAAGTGGTGCTGGGAAAACTGGACAGCTACATGTAAAAGAATGAAATTAGGACACTCCCTAACACCATACACAAAAATAAACTCAGAATGGATTAGAGACTAAATGTAAGACCAGACACTATAAAATTCGTAGAGGAAAACATAGGAAGAACAATCTTTGACATAAATTACAGCAAGATCATTTTTGATCCACCTCCTGGAGTAATGGAAATAAAAAAAAAATGGGACCTAATGAAACAAAAGCTTTTGCAAAGCAAAGGAAACTACAAACAAGACAACCCTCAGAATGGGAGAAAATATTTGCAAATGAATCAACAGACAAAGGATTAATCTCCAAAATATATAAACAGCTCATGCAGCTCAATATTAAAAAAACAAACAACCCAATCAATAAATGGGCAGAAGTCCTAAATAGACATTTCTCCAAAGAAGACATACGGATGGCCAAGAAGCACATGAAAAGTTGCTCAACATTACTAATTATTAGAGAAATGCAAATCAAAACTACAATGAGGTATCACCTCACAGCAGTTAGAATGGGCATCATCAGAAAATCTACAAACAACAAATGCTGAAGAGGGTGTGGAGAAAAGGGTACCCTCCTGCACTGTTGGTGGAAATGTAAATTGATACATCCACTGTGGAGAACAGTATGGAGATTCCTTAAAAAACTAAAAATAAAATTACCATATGATCCAGTAATCCCACTACTGGGCATATACTCAGAGAAAACCATAATTCAAAAAGACACATGCACCCCAATGTTCATTGCAGCAATATTTACAATAGCCAGGTCATGGAAGCCACCTAAATGCCCATCGACAGATGAATGGATAAAGAAGATGTGGTACATATATACAATAGAATATTACTCTGTCATAAAAAAGAATGAAATTGGGTCATTTGTAGAGATGTGGTTGGATCTAGAGACTGTCATACAGAGTGAAGTAAGTCAGAAAGAGAAAAACAAATATCGTATATTAATGCATATATGTGGAACCTAGAAAAATGGTACAGATGAACCAGTTTGCAGGGCATTAACTGAGACACAGATGTAGAGAACAAACATATGGACACCAAGGGGGGAAAGCGGCAGGGGCGTGGGGGTGGTGGTCTGATGAATTAGTCGATTGGGATTGACATGTATACAGTAATGTGTATAAAATGGATAACTAATAAGAAACTGCTGTATAAAAAAATAAATAAAATTTTTAAAAAGACAATTAAAAAAATTGAAGTTTCATGCTGCATAATTGTAGTTACTAAATATGAAATCACTTGGTATATTGGCCTCTTCTCTCAAATCTCAGAATTACCTGTGACCTCAAAATGGCTGGACCCAAATAGCCACCACAAAGTACCCATATGCCTAGAGCTCCTGTGGCTTCCCCTGAGGACCTCAGTGCTACCTGACATCCGCTCAGTCTTCTGAGCTGAGGAGGCACCCTCCCTCTCAGCCCAACAGAATTTGACTTGCTGGCCTACTTACTCCCCAGTCTGGGGTTTGAAGGAGGTGCCTGGCGTAGCCTCAAGGAATCATTGATTAGCCCCCAGTCAAATGGTTACACAGAGGAAGAAAGTATTTTGATGAGTTGGACCAACCTCCTGTGTGGAGTTCCTCCAAGATGGTATGATTCTGGGGTCTGTACCCCGCCCCCGCCCCCCCCCAGGCCCATCCTCAGGCAGACATCTCCATGCAGTGGGATGCCCAGCCTGAGAAGTGCCAGAGGGTAGAAACTGGAAATTTTTTGTGAGGCTGCTGGGAGCTTTCACCCTTGTTGTTGGCAAACCTCCTCCTTATGGGCCTCTGTGGGTCTTGGCCCTGGAGGAACAAAAAGTATGTCACGTAACCAATTGTAAAATAATATAAATCAATAATAAGATACAATCAAAGATTATATATTAAAGCTGCTGCCAAACGCAGCTCAATGAAGAATACCTCTGCTTGTAAGTTCTCAGTAAAATGGCAAAGTTAATTAAAGGTTCTTAGTGATGCTGTGCCCTTCTGTCTCCCCTAGCCCCACATCCATGACAAAGAAGCTCTGATACCAGCTTACCTTGTCCTGCTCTGCCAAACTGCAACAAATCTGCAATGGCTCCAAGAATGCTTATCACCATATTCCAACTCAATTCCCAGGTCCCTGGGTCCTCACATTCCCCAGGATGGCCTACACAAAAGGGAACCTTGTTTCTTGGGTGTGGAAAATGTGCAGCCTAAAAATCTCCTCCCTTTACCCTTGAGTGTGACATTTGGATGAAAACGACCTGGCATTTGGTCTTACCTGACCAGCCTCGGTGGAAGCTGACTCCAGGTGCATGTCGACTTTGATAACCTTCCGAGGTTCCTGAGGACTTCCTGTGTTCCGTTCCAGTTCACTCAAAGCACTGTCCCCAGAGTCCCCTTCCTAAGCCTGCTCCTTCCTGCACCTCATTTAGGGTCCTCTCCTGGACCCTTGCTCTGTCTGGATCCACCCATGAGACTCATGCCCCTTTGAGATTTGGTGGACATTGGAATGGTTTTGAAAGATATGATTTAGTGTTTTATAGGTTTATTTTTACATACCTTATTTCCTCATCTAAAGGCTTAAATAGAAAGAAGGCAAAAGGAGAACTACAGGTAGGAAAGTAAGGCAGGGAGAGATGAAGCTAGTACAAAAAATGCACATCCAAATGCTCTGGAAAGTTGCTTTTGGAGGTGGGGACAGGGCAAGCTCTGAACGAGCTGCGTAGCATTTTTCCCAGATGATGTCACAGGAAATTTTGATTTTAGCCACTGATGATGAAGATGATTTGGGGGCCAAGTTTGGATTGTTGCCCCAGACCCTCACAGTCTTGTGAGTCTGAGCTGTATGAACAGCTGTGCCTCCTTGCATCTGGAAAGAATCATGCCACTGCAAAGTTTCTCTGTCTCCCGCAAGTCCTGTATTTCCCCTCTTTGGACTTTTTCATTGACCATTGCCTCTTAGAACGTTCTGCCTTCTCCTGTCTCCCTGTGGAAGTCAACCTGTTTTTTAGGGCCGCCATCACTTCTTCACCTTTCCAGGTCCAGGTGGAATTAAACTCTGCCTTTCCCAGGTTTGCTTCTCTCTTAAAGCACTGATCCCAGCCTGTGCTAGTCACCTTGGTATTTGTCACTGGCTGGCTGTAGATCTTTGGGAGGGCAGGGACCCAGGGGATTTTCTTCCTGGGGCTACATCTGAGCTGGTGCTTTCCCTTAGGTATAGAATCAGAATCTTCAAACTGAAACACTCCAGGGACTTGATGACCTCTAGCACAAACAGTCCCTGAAGATGGGGTAGTCCTGGTCCCTTGGTAGAAAGGAGGAGATTAACAGTCTCTAGGTTACTAAGGCCTCATGGACTCAGGGCCTTCCCCAGTGTCCTCAGTTCTTCTGCTGGGCCAGCTGTGCCTTCCTAGAACCCTCTGATTCCATGAGCTGGCCTGGCCTATGTGTCCCTCCTTCTGGGCTTCAGTCCCTGTGACCAAGTAGCCAGCTAGTCAGAGCCCTGGGGCATAAGCATCTGAAGGCAGCCTGCTTGCTGCCCCCATCACAGCCTGCCCCAGGCCCTGCCCTCAGGCACACCTAGCTCACCTGGTCCAAGAAAGAGCTACTTAGCATTCCCTTCCATTTCTGCTTCTCATCCTACCCACCCAGCTGCCCTGGGCAGAGCCCTAGGGTCATGCTAGAGTACTCCTTGTTCCTCACCTCCATCCCATTAATCACTAAACCCTGCCCTCCAAACCAGGGTGTTTTTTTCTGGATCAAAAGATCAGATCAGGTTATCACTCCCCTGTTTAAAACCATTCAAAGGTTACTCATTGCTCTCAGGATACCAGCTAAAATTCTTAACAGGATTTAAAAACCTTTCACCTGGCCCTTTTGACATAAGAGGATTTATAATCTTTTCAAAACCAACAAGAATCCTGACACAACCTTAATTTTCCAGCTGTCAAAACTATTTAAGATCTATGAGGTCTGCATTAAATTGTTAAAAGGTGATTAACTCATCTGGCTTGAATAGGTATGAATTCCAAGGGAATTGTTTTTCCCGCCCCCTTCTCTGCTCTGCCTGTGACACTCTCCTTAGGTGACTGCTGGTAATAAGGTTCATTAAGGCAGTCAGGGTGGAGAGGACTGTGGAGGGGGCTGGAGGTGGAGTCTTGTAAATGAGATTCCTAGTAATACCAAAGAATGGCCCACCCCTCACTCTAAAATTCCTACTCTATATCAACACTATGCAACTGTCAGAATTCCTTTTAATGGCAAAAGATTTGGAAGGAATGTAAATACTCAACAATAGGGGAATGGTATGTAAACTATGGTTGGAATAATATGCTACCATTTAAAAGGAAGGTTTTGGGCTGTTTCCCTGGTGGCACAGTGGTTAAGAATCCACCTGCCAGTGCAAGGGACATGGGTTCAAGCCCTGGTCCAAGAAGATCTCACATGCTACGGAGCAACTAAGCCCATGCGCCACAACTACTGAGCCTGCCCTCTAGAGCCTACGAGCCACAGCTACTGAGCCCACGTGCCACAACTACTGAAGCCCTTGTGCCGCGAACCCATGCTCCGCAACTAGAGAAGCCACCTCAATGAGAAGCCCGTGCACCACAATGAAGAGTAGCCCCCGCTCACTGCAACTAGAGAAAGCCCGCATGCAGCAACGAAGACCCAACACAGCCAAAAGTAAATAAATAAATAAAATTTAAAAAAATAAAAGGAAGGTTTTGAAGGCTCTGCAACATGAAGAAGCACATATTATGTCACATTAAGTGGAATGTAGGTCACAGTCTGAGACAAGAGAGGTGGTGTAGGGATGTGAGACGGTGACAGAAACATGGATTTTTTAGCTGGATATAAAGACTGGCCATTCAATCGCCCCTACTCTCCCCACTCACAGGCTGTGTGATCATCTGCAAGTTAACTTCTCTGGGCTTTGGTTTCTTCTTTTCTAGAAATGTAGATAGTAACACAAGCTAGATTGTCTTGAGTGTTAGATAAGATAATGCATATAAAATTGCCAGGCAGAAATCAAAACAGGAGCTCAGTAAATATTAGTTCCCTTCCCCTTCTCTAAGTTGTGTGTGTGTATATTTTTAATTTTGTAAAAAGACTTGAAAATAATTAACAAAATTAAAGATTTTTATTTTCTGAACCATTTCAGTTATCTGTTGCTGTGTGACAAAGCAGCCTACAACCTAGTGGCTTAAAACAACAACCTTATTGAAACCGTGCACCTCAGATTGGGACTTGAACCCACACGCCGGGACTCGAACCCGGCCAAAACCCACAGTCTTCCAACTGAGGTCACACACCTGGTTTCAGGACTTAATGAAGCTCAGGTTCTTGATGTCTCTTCACAGAAGTAATTCAGTGAGAGACAAAGTGATAGGTAAGAAGTGGATTTATTTAGAGAGAAACACTTCACAGAGTGTGTGTGGGCCATCTCAGAAGGTGAGAAATGCACCAGGGTATGGGGTTGTCAGTTTTTATAGGAGTGGGTAATTTCATAGGCTAATGAGTGGGAGGAGTATTCCAGCTATTTCAGGACGGGGCGGGGATTTCTAGGAATTGGGCCATCGCCCACTTTTTGACCCTTATGGTCAGTCTTGGAACTGTCATGGCGCCTGTGGGTGTGTCATTTAGCTTGCTGATGTGTTACAGTGAACATATATCCGAAGCTCAAGGTCTAGTGGAAGTCGACTCGTCCACCATCTTGGACCCATTTGGTTCTAATCAGTTTATGTCATGTCCTCAGGCTATGTCATTCTTTCAAAGGTTGTGCCCTGTCCCCTTCCCTCCTGTTTCACTATTATCATATCACACAATTGTCACAAAAGTCAGGAATTTCTGCAAATCTCACCCAGGCAGTTCTTCTGCTTCACATGGCATTAACTGAGGCCACTCCATGGTATTTATCTGGTGACTGGGCTGGTCAGGAGGGTTAAGACAGCTTCCTCATTCACCGGTTAACACCTTGGGTGAAGATGACTGGCAGGCTGGGCTCAGCTGGACTATTGGCCAGGACAGAAGTGAATCACAGGAGGAAAACGTATAATATGCAAATGTGTGAAGTTGTGAAAGTCCAGAGCAAGTACAGGCAGACCTGGGAGATATTGTGGGTTCAGTCCAGACCACTGCAAATACTGCAATCAAGTGAGTCACATGAATTTTTTTGGTTTTCCAGTGCATATAAAATTTACGTTTACACTATACTGTAATCTATTAAGTGTGCAATGGCTTTATGTCTTTACTGTTAAAAAGTGCTAACCATCATCTGACAAAGCATGGTTGCCACAAACCTTTGATTTGTAAAAATCACAATACTTGTAAAGCACAATAAATGAGGTATGTGCATACATCAAAATAACATGGTACTTTGGAGCCTCAAATGAAAGAAAGCTTATATCTGTGTGAGAGATTCTGAAAAGGCCCTCACATGGACCTTTGAGGGTGTGGGAGAGTTCCCAGGTCCAGTTGGGATGGAAGGCATCTTAGAGGAAATAAAAAAGCACCAGCAAATGTGTGAATGTGGGAAGGTAAGGGACCTGTTTGGGCATGAAGGAGTAGATAGATTCAGAATGAGGTATAGTCACAGGGGTAAGTCTCAGTAAGCTGTGCTGTGAAGGGTGTTTGAATGCCAGGGTGAGATTAGACCTGTTTCACTTGATAGGCGGAGGGAAAGTCTCACCTGGCCTGAGTGAAAAAGATTCCAACAGGGGTCAGGCAGGGGTGATAAGTGAGTCAAATGGTCTGGGTATAAAAATAATCAAATTGGAGGCAGCCACTACTCAACTTTGTCATAGTTACCATTCAGGGATATGAAGCCACTTGGCCAGGACTTTTGATTTTTCAAAAGAAGTTAAAAAAAATTCCAAATTCTTAGGGAAAACTTCTCACTTAAAAAATATATATATTTAGGCTGTGCCAGGTCTTAGTTGCAGCATGTGGGATCTTCATTGCAGCATGCAGAATCTTTATTTGAGGCATACAGGATCTTTAGTTGCAGCATGCGGGATCTTTTAGTTGTGGCATATGGGCTTCTTAGTTGTGGCATGCGGACTTAGTTGCGGTATGCAAACTCTTTAGTTGTGGCATGCATGTGGGATCTAGTTCCCCAACCAGGGATCGAACCCAGGTCCCCTGCATTGGGATCACGGAGTCTTACCCACTGGACCACGAGGGAAGTCCCAAAACTTCTCACTTTTAAAATGTTGACCACTACAATACGTAAGCACTATGGGCCAGATGAGGCCTGTGGGTGTCGGCTCTCCTTGGATATTTGTAGGGCTGAATTGTGTTTGGAAGGGTGGCTGGGGCAGAGGGGGGTGGAGGGAAAACCAGGGGATGACACAGCCAGAGAACTTAGCTACTTTTGTTCTCTTTCTATCCTGCCGAAGAAATCCGAGGGAATTCATCTCCAGAGTTTTTGCATATGTTTTTGGTTTTGTCTTTTGGAATCCTCTCTACCCTAGGGCTGGTTTGCCAGGGAAATTTGGATTGGGCCTGGCAGCTGGTTCTCATTTTACAGGCCTTCTCACTAAAAAGTCTTATTTATTCCATCCTCTTTCAGTGGTTTGTTTCTATGTCCTGGGGTGAGGCCTCACATAAGCATTTGTGTGTGTGTATGTGTGTGTGTGTGTGTGTGCGTGTGTGTGTGTGTGTGTGTGTGTGTGTGTAAGAGTTCTTGCTTCTGAAGAATTCAGAATTAACAGCAGATCTTCTGTGCTGGGCTTTCTGAACCTGGCAGGAGCTGACCTTTATGGAAACAGAACCCTTTGCCTGCTGTAGACTTGAGGGAGGCCACTGACCGAACTCATAATCTTGGCTGATTACCTTGCATCCAGAGGTTATCAGCAAACCTTCGTAGAGGAAAGTGTTCTACTCTATTATGTCTATACGTTGGGATGACAGATAACATAGTGGAAGAAATATTAGAAGCAGCAGAGCTAGATGAGAATGTTTTATTTGCTGGGTGACCTTGGTCCAGTCACCTCCCCTCTCTGTGTCTCAGTTCCCTCATCTATAATGTTGTAACCACAAGTGTTCACCTCCTCGTGTATTGTGAGGATTCAATGAGACCATGGATGCAGAAGTACCTGACACCCAGCTATGCTGAATCAGAGGAATAAATGAAGGTATCGAGCTAAGGAGATGTGGATTTAAATATTGACTCCACTACTTTTCTTATGATAAGACATCTGTGTTCACTACAAAGCAATCATCACCAAAAGTCTGGTTACCATCCACCACCATACGATCGACCCCCCCCCCACCTATTTCACCCACCCCCCAAACACCTTCCCCTCTGGTAACCACTATTTGTTCTCTGAGTCTGTTTTTGTTTTGTTTTGTTTCTTTGTTTAGATTCCACATATGAGTGATATCACATGGTTTTTGTTTTTCCCCTTCTGTCTTATTTCACTTGACTCTACAACTAAAATAACAGCTACCATGAGTTCAGTAATTACTATGTACCAGGCTCTGTACATCTTTTAAAATCCTTACAACAACTCTATATGGATGGAGGTATGATTGTTGTTATCCTCATTTTACAAATGAGGAAACTGAGGCACAGAAGGATTAAGTAACTTACCCAAGACCTCCCAGCTAAGTGGTGAAACCAGGCTATCTGATTCCAGAGCCTATACTTTCTTTCCAGCTGTGTGAGTTAGGACAAGCCCTGTAATCTTTCTGCTCCTCAATTACTTGTGTATAAAATTGGGAACTCTTTGGGAGGATTAGAAATAATGTAGATAAAATTACTATCATGGCAAGTGCCTGGCATTTCATGGATATTAACTTTTTACTAACTGCTCAGTGTTATGGGTCTCTTCCAGGAGATGCTGAAGTCCTAGTACCTGGTGCCTATGAATATGACCTTATTTGGAAATAGGGTTTTTGCAGATGATGAAGTTAAGGTGAGGTAATTAGGGTGAGAAATTTGGACACAGAGACAGACACAAAGGAAGAGTGCCATCTGAACTTGAAGGAAGAGATCGGGGTGATGCATCAACAAGCCAAGCAATGCCAACGATTGCCAGCAAACCACCAGAAGCTAGGGTAGAAGATTGGAACAGATTTACCCTCACAGCTCTCAGAAGGAACTAGCCCTGCTGACACCTTAATTTGGACATCTAGCCTCCAGGACTATGAGAGAATACCTTTCTGTTGTTTTCAGCCACCCAGCTTGTGGCACTTTGCTACGGCGGCCCCGGGGATCTAATAGGTCAGTGAATGGTATATGTATCTTCATTTACTCTGCAATGTGTCTCTGGTTCTCTGGGTGCACACAGTAACCTGCCACTGAGCACGCTGGGTGCTCTGCACACGTGTAGCCCTGCAACCTAACTGTACATAGAGTCAGTCTAATATATTAGGAAGTGGACCAAGGTCAGCTTTTCGAGATCCCACCTGCCTTTTGTGATTCCCTGGATTAAGTTCCAACTACTGTACTCTTACGCTATCCTGGGCAGGGCAGAATGTCTTCAATAAACTCATTCAGAAGAAGGTGCTAGTGGATAATTTGTGCCTCCCAAAGGAATTAATCACACTTGAAAGGTGAAATCTCAGATACCTTGGTGCCTGGTTAGAAGAGATTTTAGTTTAAGAACCCTCAGGCCCCCACATGATATCTGCATATCTGACAGGCCATGTACCCCGTGCATTGCTCTCTGCACACAGATATCCATGTTGCCAGAGATCAAGGGATACTTTCTAGCAGAGAAGGTGATTTAAGCAGCCCAGGTAAGCATCTCAGGCCTTCAGGGAAATCAGGACAGCCTCACAGAGCATTCAGAAATGGAGAGGCAGGAGGACTTTGTGAGCCCAAGAGATTCATTGTTAAAGCTTGGAAAACAATTAAGAGTTGGAATGAGCTCAAGCAGCAGCAACCAGGGGCCCTGCCAGGCACTGTTCTTCAGGAACTCTAGAAGCAGAATTCCCTCAGGTTGATTTTCAGGAAAGGAAAAGAAATCCCCAAACAGAAAGACCATCACAACTGTTTAAAACAGGGGGAGATCAATATCTGTTAGCCACCCCTGTTCCTGTTAACTATTAGGGGGTATCAGACCACCTGCATAAGTTACCTATTGCTGTTTAAAAAACTACCCCACATTGAGCAGCTTAAAATAATCAATATTTATTGTCTCACAGTCTCTGGGGGTCACCTTACCTGGGTGGCTCTGGATCAGGGTCTTTCACGAGGTCGCAGTTGAGCTGTTGGCTGGGGCTGCAGTTGGCCCAAGGCTTGACTGGGGCTAGTAGATTTGCTCCTGAGATGCCTCCCTCATGTGGCTGTTGGTAGGAGGCCTTGGTTTCTTGCTCCCTGTTGTCCAGAAACCTCACTTCCTCACCACATAGGCGTAGGGTGACCAATCATCCTGGTTTGCCCAGGACTAAGGGCGTTCTCAGGATGTGAGAATTTCAGTCTAAAACTTCAGTCCTGGGAAACCTGGGGACAAGTTGGTCATCCTATGTGGACCTGTCTCCCAGGGGCTGCTTAGAACATGAAAAGTGACCTGAGAGAGTGGCCAAGACTGGAGCCACGAGGTCTTTCATCATCTAATCTTGGAAGTAACCTACTGTGTACATCACTTCTGGTCTATTCTATTGGTCACACAGACAAGCCCTGGTACAGTGTGCAAAGTGACGATACAAGGTGTAAATATCAAGAGGTGGGGATCAGTGGAGCCATCTTGGAGGCCCCCAAACTCATTGGTTTAAAGCAACCACCATGTTAATATCTCTCCTGAGTCTGTGGGTTAACAGGGCTCAGCTGGGTGGTTCTTCTGTCCCACATGATGTCTGTTGGACCTGCAGTCTTCGGGGCTCAACTGGGCTGGAATCCCAAATGACTTATTCCCATGGCTGGCAGTTGGTGCTTGCTGTTGGCTAGGAGCTCACCTAAGGCTGCCAATGGGAACGTCTTGGTTCTGCTTCATGCGACCTTTGCACGTGGCTTGGGCTAGGTTCTGAGAGGGAACATCCCAAGAACAAGTGTGTAAGAGCAAGGAAACAGAAGCTGCCAAATCTACTAAGACTTGAGATCAGAAGTCCTCCAACAGCTTATACTGCATTCCACTGGCAAAGCAGTCACAGGGACAGCCCAGATCCAAGGAAAGGGGAAATAAACCATACTTCTTGATGTGAGGAACAGCATATGTTTATAGGAATGGGAGAAATTATTAGGGGCTACTACACTGCCTAATGGGGCTACCACTCCCCAAAGATTGTGCTGCAAGGCCTCTCATTGGCAAATGTGCAAAATCCCCAGGGGTGGAGAAGTATTCCAGGCATTCTTAAATTTCTGCATCTATAACCCTGGCTTTATTTTTTAAAAAATATTCTTAGTTTAAAAATTACACATGTAACTGTAATGAGCTTCATTATAAATAGAAAATACAGGTAAGCATAAGAAAAAAACCTATAATTCCTATACCTAAAGACAATACTGTATAATTTTGGTACATAGCATCTTAGAATTTATTCTATGCAAAAATAACAATTTTGGGACTTCTCTGGTGGTGCAGTGGTTGAGAATCCACCTGCCAATTCAGGGGATCTTCCTGGTCCGGGAAGATCCCACATGCCGCGGAGCAACTAAGCCCATGTGCCACAACTACTCAGCCTGCGCTCTAGAGCCTGCAAGCCACAACTACTGCAGCCCACATGCCTAGAGCCCATGCTCCGCAACCAGAGAAGCCACGACAATGAGAAGCACGTGCACCGCAACAAAGAGTAACCCCTGCTCACCGCAACTAGAGAAAGCCCGCACACAACAGCGAAGACCCAATGCAGCCAAAAATAAATAAATAAAATAAATAAATTTATGAAAAATAGTTTTATTTTACAGAACTGTAACCATTCTGTACCTACTATTTTTGAATCTGCCATTTTCTCTTAAAACTACATTGCGAACATCTTTCTGTGACAGTTAATATAGAGCTAACTCAGCTTAAGGGTTGCATAGTGTTTTATTGTATATCTACCAACTGAGACTGTTGATGGCAACAACAGAAACAAACCATGGTTAACTTAATTAGTAAAAAAGGAAATTTTTTGAAGGGTATTGGATAGCCCATAGAATCTATGATATATCCGTTTAGAGTTCCATTAGCTATTGTTGTGTAACAACCCATAAGACTTAGTGGAATAAAAGAATCACCATTTTAATATATTTATAAATTCTGTGGGTCAGGAATTCCAATAGGGAACAGCAGGGATGATGCCACAGTGTCTGGGACCTCAGCTGGGAAAACTCAAACTAGGAGTGAAATGAAAGGCTGGGGTGGGGTGGGGGTGGAATCATCTGGAGGCTTCTTCATGCACATGTTGGAGATCGGGATGGCATGAGTTGGACTATGAGCTGAGTGGGGACTCTTGATCAGAGTGCCTATATGAGGTCTCTCTACATGGCTTGGGCTTCCTCCAGTGTGGCGGCCTCTGGGTAGTCTGACTTCTTACAAGATGGCTCAGTGCTCCAGGAGCTGGTGTCCCAGCAAGCAGCGATGAAGCTGCATGGTCTTTCATGACCTAGCCCTGGAAGTCACTTCCACCAAGGTCCATTGATTGAAGTGGTCACAAGCCTGCCCAGATTCAAAAGGAGGGGACATACTCTCTACTTCTCAATGGGAGGAGTATCAGAGAATTTGTGACCATGTTCTAAAATCACCATAATTAGGATAAGCTAAGGTACCATAACAAAGAAAGCTCAACTAAGAGTGAGTTAATGAATAGAGAAGTTTATTTCTCTCACACATAACAGTTCCAAGGTGAGTAGTCTAGCTCATTGAGGCAGCTCTGCCCCACCAGACACTTACCTCTATGCTGCTGGAATCTAGGCTCCACTGCCAACGTGGCAACCTTGAAAAGCACTAACTGTCCCTGTGTCTTTGTGGGCAAAACCTTAGGCAGGAGCATCACACTGGCCGCTCAACTCACACGCTTGTACCTTGCCTTCCAGGGAGCAGGGAGTAGGCATATCTGCCTTCTTCCTGCTTCTGTAGTGGAAAGCAAGGGTGCTTCTTTCTTATTTTAGAATTTTCCCTTAAAAGGAAGGATGATCAGATGCTAGATACTCTAAAAGCAACAAATATCCAGTAGAATATGGATGTATCATATTCCATCCCTTATTGATAGATATTTAGGTAAGATAGATATTTAGATAAGTTTCTGTTGATAAGATGTTATGCACATTGCTGCAAAGAACATTCAAATATCTTTGAATACTTGTAAGATATTTTTTTCCCTTTAAGATACATTCCAGGACTTCCCTGGTGGCACAGTGGTTAAGAATCTGCCTGCCATCGCAGGGGACACCAGTTCAAGCCCTTTTCGGGGAAGATCCCACAGGTCGCAGAGCAACTAAGCCCGTGTGCCACAACTACTGAGCCTGCACTCTAGAGTCCGTGAGCCACAACTACTGAGCCTTCACGCCATAACTACTGAAACCCGTGTGCCTAGAGCCTGTGCTCCATAAGAGAAGCCACTGCAATGAGAAGCCCGCACACCACAACGAAGAGTAGCCCCTGCTTGCAGCAACTAGAGAAAGCCTGCTTACAGCAACGAAGACCCAACATGGTCGAAAATAAATAAATAAATAAATAAATTTATTTTAAAAAGTTACATTCCAAGGAGTCATGTCATAGTTTCTGATTTCTGCATCTAGTCCTACAGGACCCCACTAAAGAAGGCAACCTGCTTTTCTTCAAGTCAGGAGTGACAGCTCAGCAATTTGTATGAACCAGGGAGAAAGAATGCAGAGATTCAGCATGTACTATCAAGGATGTTCCAGGATTAAGTGTTGGTGTGGCCATGATCATAAACCACTCTTGTTTAGGAGCACTGTGTGAAGGACTTTACATATATTGTCTCATTTAGTCTTCACAGTAATCGGATGGGGAAGGTATTATCTTCATTTGGAAGATGGAGAAGCTTAGACTCCAAGAGATTAAGTAATTTATCCAAGACCTTAGAGCCAAATCAGTGCTTGGAACACTTGTTCTTAGAATACTCCCTCTCCTAGCCCAACTGCCATATTGTGGGAATCCCAAGCCACATGAAGAGGCTATGTGTCGACATTTCAGCCAACAGTCCCAGCTGAGCTCCCAGCTGCCAGCCAGCATCAGCTCTCAGCCATGTGAGTGAGCCAGCTTGGACCCTGCAGCCCAACTCTTTAGCCCAGTCGAGCCCCCAGTTGGCTGCAGCCTCAACCAACATCACAAGTAGCAGAACTGCTAAGCTGAGCTCAGCCAATCCAAAGACTGGTGAGAACTAATAATAGAATAGTTTTTGTGTCAAGTCACTGACTTTTGGCAAGATTTGTTACGTAGCAATGGGTAACCAAAGCAGGTGAGGAGCTACTCATTCTTGGGTGAATCCCAGTAGAGCCTGAAGAGGGGGTTCCTCCTCTGGGGTGTAACTGGGGTAGGGGGCCTTTGATGATCCTTACAAACTCAGTGCACTAAGCTGGGTCTATATATGACAGTTTTCCTTGTACCCTGCCCCAGATGGGGAAAACTTCATTGAGTCACAAGTCTGGGAGGAGAAACTGTGTGTAAATGAGTTGACAGAAAGATTCCCAAAGTAAATAATGTTGATTCTCAGCACAAAGAAGGCATGGCTTAATGCTACAAAAACTCACATAAACAGTCATTGCTTTATTACTGATGTGTTATATATTTAAATTTCAAAAAGTAACCATAATAACCATCATTAAAAAAAAATAGTACTTGGAAATGCTTGAACACTCTGCGCAGTTCCTGAGGTCATAAGAGTGTCCTTATCTTTTGGAACTTCCCCATCCTGTGGGCCAGAGGTGGTGCCAATATGACCTTTGGGTAGCCCCAGTTGGCACTTGGATCCCAAAGCAAAATCCAACTTCTCTCTCCCACTCAAAGAGCAGAGGAGGAAGCTCACAACAGTTCAGTAAGATGGTGGCCTTATCAATCTTAGGTGTTTACTCTCCTAACCCTCACCTCTCAGTCCCTTCCAGTTCAGTGGTTCTCAGATTTGGGGGCATCAAAATTATCTAGGAAGTATGTAAAAAAAATGCAAAAATCTCGGGTTCTTCCCCAAAGATTCCCATTCTCTAAGTGTGGGGTGGGATCCCAGAATTTTTATTTTAACAAGAACCAGCTGGGACTTCCCTGGTGGTCCAGTGGTCACAACTCTGAGCTGCCGATGCAGGGGGCGTGGGTTCAATCCCTGGTCGGGGAACTAAGATCTGAAATGCCGCGGAGCACGGCCAAAAAATAAAAGGAACCAGCTGATTCCTTCATTGGTGGCTGGCCCTATACCACACATTGAAGAGCACTGTAATCTCAGGCCTTTCCTGAAAGTATAGAATAGAGATGGGGAGAGTCCTCTCTAAGCCAAACCTCCAGAGACCAGGATGGACCTTGGAAGGGGATCAAGATGGGATATTCAGATACTAAGCCAGGAAGGATATAACAAACCCACCTGGAGCAAATGGTTTTCAAACTGTGTTTCTTCAAACTGTGTTTCTTCAAACCCTAGGGGGTTCCTCAGATGTGCTATTACCTCCACCCCAGCAGTTTCTCTTTGATCTGTTTTACTATAGTAACTTTCCAAGAAAGATTTCATTAGAAGAAAAGGTTTTACTACTAAATGCCCTTCCTGCTTAAAGATATTATCAGTTTGGTGAGGATGAGGAGGAAATAGAACCCTCAAACCTTGGTGGTGAGAATGAAAAATGATGCAGCCACTGTGGAAAATAGTGTGGAGGTTCTGTAATAAGTGAAGCATAGATTACCATATGTCTTAGTCTGCTCAGGCTGCTGTAACAAAATACCATACCATGCTTAAACAACAGACATTTATTTCTCACAGTTCTGGAGGCTGGGAGTATAAGATCAGGGTTAGGTTCTTGGTGAGGACACCCTTCCTGACTTACAGATCACTGTGTCCTCACACGGGTGGGCAGGAGTAGGGGGTTGGGAGGGAGATCGCTGGTCTCTTTCTCTTCTTATAAGGACACTAATCCCACCATGGGGGCCCCACCCTCATGACCTCATCTAAACTTAAATTACCTCTCACAGGCCCCACGTCCACACACCAACACATTGGAGGTTAGGACTTCAACACATGAATCTGGGAGGTTGCAGACATTCAGTCCATAACACCCTATATCCCAGCCATTCTACTCCTGGATATATACCCCCAAAGAATTGGAAACAGATACTCAAATAGATTGTTGTACACATATGTTCATTGAATGTTTGGCTCTTTACAACAGCCCAAATGTGGAAACAACTCAAATGTCCATAATTGGTAACTGATGAATGGATAAAAGTGGTATATCTCTACAATGAAATTATCTAGCCAGAAAAAAGAATGAAGTATTGATACATGGATGAACCTTGAAAACATTATGCTAAGTGAAAGAAGCCAGTCACAAAAGACCACATAATTGTATGATTCCATTTATATGAAATATTAAGAATAGGCAAATCCATAGAGACAGAGACAGATAGCAGATTAGTGTTTGCCAGGGGCTAGGGGGAGGGGATAATGGGGAGTGACTGCTTAATGGGTGCAGGACTTCTTTCTGAGGTGATGAAAATGTCCTGGAACTAGATAGTGGTGACGGTCACACAACATTGTGAATGTACTAGATGTCAGTAATGACAAGTTTTATGTTATATGAATTTTACAAAATACAACAATTAAAAAAGATCCCAATCAACAGATCTAGAACAACCATCTCATTTTTTTTACTGATAAGGAAGCTGAGGTCAGAAAGAGGAAGTGACTTGGTGAGGTCACCCAGCCTGTCAGGGGTAAAGCCAAGGCTGGTGACCCCCAGCCTGCCATAGCAGTCTGCCTCTCTTCCTCAACATCCTTAGTCCCCTACACCCAGGCCCTACCAAAAAAGCTAAGATCCAGGGACGTGCAAAGTTCTGAGCTACCTGCCACGCCATAGTTTTTGCAGCCAGGCCCCCTGCTTCCCAGGCAGTGGTCCACCTTACCCACCCATAGAGCTGGGTCAGCCTTTCTTCTGCTGTCTCCAGTGCCTACTGCCTTCAAGTGTGTTGTTGATGAAAGACGAACCCACTTCTAACTTCATACTTAAGTAAGTAGTCCTAAGGGCCTCGCTGCAGCTACAGTCTTCAGACGGGGTTGATAGGGCTGGGTGCATCAGATTCCTTACACAGACATTGCTGAGTTTCCCAAACTCCAGCTGAGCAGACAGTCTGGAGGAGCTGGTGGTGGTCCCAGGGCTGGGTTGGATTTATCCCAGCCATATGCATTTGTGCAGTTGGCTCTTCTCTCCAGCTGTTGGACTATATGCATCCATCCCATAGTAGGTGCTTAATAAAGATTCATTGGCACCAGTTGTTCCTGTCTCGTGGTCATCCTGGGACTGTTTTCTTCATTTTAGTTAAAAGAGTTCAGGAAAAAGCCTCAGTTTCCTCAGTGCCCTTGAGAATAAAGGACTCAGGGTAAGCTTGCACGTGAACTGAGAGTCATTTATCTGATCACCATCTGAGATGGAATTATTTGCCATTCTGGGAGGTGGCAGCAACAGAAGGGTATAACTTATCTGCATTTGCTTTACTGTGAACTTTAGAGGTCAGGTCTTCTGGAACAATCCCTTCAGCCCCTTCCCCAGGGTCTCAAAAAATTGCTAAGGCTTTTGTTCTGTCCCAGATCCTGACCTTTTCTTACATCTCTTAGTTACAGCCTCCAAACAGATCATGGGTTTTTAAAAAACTGCATAAACATACAAAAGGGCAATTGCAGGACCCAAGAAAGCTGGCTCTCTGGAAATTTACTGAACTCAGATGAGAACCCTGGTTGAGAAGGGATACCTAATTCTGCCCACTTGTGTTCAAGACCTGTTTCAGCGTGGGAGTGGGGAGGGCGAACTCCCTCAATCCTGAGAAGGTGACTCTCTTCATTCAGCCTCAGAAGATTATCTAACACCTTGAACTTGAACCTGGATATTGGCTTCATACAGCAGGGATGAATGGTGCCATTAAGGAAGATGGCAGAGTAGCAGTGGCTGCAGTTTCTAAGTTGCCACTTGGGATAAAGCAGGAAAGGCGAGAATTGCTACAATGCAGAGGTTTGGGAGTGAATATTTAGAACTCACAGCTGAGGCTGACCTTAGTGGTTGTATGTGGTTTCCCTGCTGTGTGGATGATACCTTATGTTTGGATGAAGATTTTCCTTTCCCAGGACAGAGAGGTTTAGGAAACGCTGTTGACACCATGCCTCATTGGGGATTTCAAAGTGCATGACTCTGCTCAATGCTCTGAGGAGTCCTGCAGAAGAGAAACCTGCTTCAATGTTATTTAACCCAGTGTTTCCCAGTTATTTGACCTCAGAATTCCTCCCTGCTACCCCCACCTTATAGCACTCCTTTATGCCCTGTGAAAGCCAGGTTTCCAAGAAATTCTGGGAAATGCCTCCCTGTGGAGCTGGTTCCCCTGATGCCCTACGGTGAGCAACAGTGGGGATATTTGGGTAGGACACAGGACAGGGGGCCCTGCTATGATAACCCAGGAAGCAGCATTGTGTGTTGTACCTATCAGGCTCCCTCCCACACTAAGATGTTGTGATTCTCTCCACACTGACCAGGCAACCACTGACATTTGCTGAGCACCATGTGCTAGGAGCTTTTTGTATGTCACCTATATAATCTTCCCTCAAGTCTGTTGTCCCCATTTTACAATGAGGAAATTGAGACTCTAAGAGGCATAACAAGGTCACCCAATTGAGTCTGTGGCAGAGCTAAGATTTGGGCTGGGGACTCTGGGACTCCACACTGGTACTCCCTCCTCAGACATCAATTATGGGAATAGAAAACGGTGCAGCCACGTGGAAAATAGTTCCACCGTTTCTCCATCATTTAGAGAGAATTGCCAACTGTCTTAGTCTGCTCTTGGGCTGCTCTAACAAAATATCATGGACTGGGTGGCTTAAACAGCAGGCATTTAGTTCTCACAGCTCTGGAGGCTGACGAGTCCCAGAACAGCGTTAGTGTTTGGTGAGGGCTGGCGGGTGGCTGCCTCTCTCTATGGCTCCCCTGTGCTGTGCCACTTCACTAGCAAGGTGCATTTTCATGTCACTCTTTCCAGAGTGTCTGGTTCCCATGAGGAGCTGTTAGTGGACAAGTGACCTTGGGCCTCTGGGCCTCAATTTCCTCATCTGTAAAATAGGATAATACTCTCATTTTCTTCCTTCTGAACTTTTCCTCTTTTTCCTCTAACTTCCCTCCTTTCCTCTTTCCTTCTCCCTTAATTTCTTTCTCCCTCAATTCATTTTTCCACATTGTGATAGTCCTCAACCTCCTGTATTAATTTTCCCCTGGAAGATCCTTGAAACTGCCCTGTGGGCTCCTCCCTAAAGTGGCTTGAGAAGCACTGATGGTTTCTCTGTAACAGAGACCAGAAGAGAAGGCGGCTGCTGATTAATTCCACGTCAGCTGGGCGTTCTGTGCTCTGCATCTAGAATAGGGCAGTTTCCAAGGTGACTGAGCCTGGTGTGTGAGGATAAGGTGAGGGCCTGTAGTTATGAGCTGCCAAACTCGTAAACCACGTGGGCTTCCTCTGAGCCACTCGCCAAGCAGTTTAACAACTGACTTGCGGCAAAGTGTTCCAACACTATTTAATGATCAGTGCATCTATAAATAGGGTCGTAAGAACAATCTGGATGGATGTTAATGTATGGGTTCAGTCCTGGAGTGACTAAACCTTGAGTTGTTTTGACCTCAGAAAGCCATCAAAAGTCTGCTGCAAGGAACAATTCTGCAGTTGTCTTGTGGCAGATGTTTTGTTCCTGTTCAACATGTCCTTGTGTGTATAATTTACTAACATGATAATAATGTGCTGCTTGGCACTTGCGGTTTATTAAGTGCCTTCACACACATGTTTTCATTTGATCCTGGCATGACAGGAGTTATTACTGTGGCTCAGGGAGCCAAGTGACTTGCCCAGGGACATCCAGATTGTGGGGTGAATGGGGCTGGGGTGGGGGAGTAGGGATGGTGGTGGTGGTAGTAGAGTCCAGATTTCAGATAAGGACGATGTGGCTTCCAAATTGATCTTCCTTTCTTATTCCATCAAATCCTATTTCCTGGTTTAAAAGACTTGAAACAATCAATGACTCTCCTGTCCTCAAAGGGGCCAGCACATCAGGGTCTAACACCCTGATCTCTCCTTTGATTTCTTTGCATTGAAAGTAGGCTTGCCAGATTTAGTAAATAAAAATACAAAACACCCCATTAAATTTAAATTTCAGATTAAACAATGAATAATTTTTTGGTATAAGTGTGTCCCATGATATTTGGCAACTGTAATTTAAAGTACTTGTCATTAAAATTTTTTCTTTTAAAAAATAATACGAATTACTTATAGAAACTTTTGAAAAATGAAAAAATATATAAATTACTCCTAATTTTACCATCAGGTAATATTAATATTTTAATATTAACTGTTAATACTTTCATATATTTACTGAGACCTCTTTTTCCATGCATACGTTTATATGTATAAATTCTTTTTTAAAAAATAGAAAAAGAGAATTACAGAATACATTACTTTAGATTTGTCTTTTGTTTTTTTTCTGTTTTTTTTTTTTTTTTTTTGCGGTACGCGGGCCTCTCATTGTTGTGGCCTCTCCCGTTGCAGAGTACAGGCTCCAGACGCGCAGGCTCAGCGGCCATGGCTCACGGGCCCAGCCGCTCTGCAGCATGTGGCATCTTCCTGGACTAGGGCACGAACCTGTGTCCCCTGCATCGGCAGGCGGACTCTCAACCACTGTGCCACCAGGGAAGCCCTAGACCTGTTTTTTTTCACTCAGTAATATATCATGAACATCTTTCTGTACCTTTATGTATTCTGTAACATTCGAATGACTGCAAGGCCATTGATGGGATAGCACACAGCCTTCAGCGAATCCCCTATAGGTGAACATTTAAGTTGTGTCCAATGTTACTTATTGTTTTTTTTAAAGGCTAGATTTCTTTTTTTCAATATTTATTTATTTATTTGGTTGCACGAGGTCTTAGTTTCGGCTTGCAGGCTCCTTAGTTGCGGCACGTGGGCTCCTTAGTTGTGGAATGCGAACTCTTAGTTGTAGCATGCGAACTCTTAGTTGCAGCATGCATGTGGGATCTAGTTCCCTGACCAGGGATCGAACCCAGGCCCCCTGCATTGGGAGTGTGGAGCTTTTTCCACTGCACCACCAGGGAAGTCCCTGTGTCCAATGTTTTATTACTACAGACTTGTCATGAACAGCCTTCACTGAGTCTTTTTGCACATCCCTGGGATAAATTTCTGGCAGTAGAATTTCTAGGTTAAAGGATATACAAATTTTAAGGCTTTTTTACATATTGTCAAATTGTCCTCCGGAAAAATTGTACCAATTTACATTCTCACAAATAGTATCTGAAAGTGCCATTTCCTTGCATATTGTCAACATTGAAAATTATCATTAAAAATGAAAAGAAAAATAACCACTTTGATTCTGAGCCTACCCTGACTCCATAATCACATTCAACACTCTGTCCTTAAGCATTAATGATCTTACTTCTTTCTACTGAGACTTCATTTCTTAAGGAGGCGAGTACATTAGATTAGGAGTAGAAATCACTACCACTGTCCCATCACATGCCCACATCAGACATCAGTAATCAACCCTGACATTCTTTCTACTGAATTTCAACAGGGCTTCAGAATCTTATTCATCCCAGCCTTGCTGGTGGCCATTACTAATGTAAACAACTTGCTCATTAGGGGAAATTTCCCTTATACAAGAATTCAGTTAATAAATGGAGAAAGAATGATAGAATTACAATGGCATTGATCATCAGTGGCTGTTTACTTCAGGTGCAGAGAAAATGTTAAACTACACTATGAGCATGTAATCAGTGAAATCCAGACTGTGGGAAACTCTATAGTTCAAATGACCTCTTTTCTTTAAAAAAAAAAAAAAAAAAAGAATGGAGGGGAATCATACAGAGTAAAAGATACCTGAAACACATATCCATCAATCACAGTGAATGTATGGACCTTATTTGAATCCTTACTTTTTAAAAAAAACCATCGGAAACAGTCTACTTATACCATTTACGAGACAATTAGAAATTTTAACACTGGATTTTTTTTTTTTTTTTTTTGGTACGCGTGCCTCTCACTGTTGTGGCCTCTCCCGTTCTGGAGTACAGGCTCCGGATGCGCAGGCTCAGCGGCCATGGCTCACGGGCCCAGCCGCTCCTCGGCATGTGGGATCTTCCCCAACCGGGGCACGAACCCGTGTCCCCTGCATCGGCAGGCGGACTCTCAACCACTGCGCTACCAGGGAAGCCCCAACACTGGATATTTGATTACATTAAGAAATAATTATTAATTTAAAAATATATGATAGTATTATCATATCTATGTTTTTAAAAAGTGCCCTCATCTTTTACAGCAGTGTTTCTGTTTTGCTGCTCAGGACATTTGGCAATCTCAAGACATTTTTGGTTGTTAAAACTGGGGGGAAGGTGTTATAGCCTCTGGTGGGTAGAACCCTGGGATACTGCTAAACATCCTACAATGCACTGGACAGCTCCTCGCAACAAAGAATTATTTGACTTACAATGTTAATAGTGCTGAGGTTAAGAGGCTCTGTTTTAGAGATACATACTGAAATATTTATGGGTAAAAGGATCCTATGGGTGGGATTTGCTTCAAAATAATACAGTAGCTGCCCCCCACCGCCCCCATCGCGGTTTTGCTTTCTGCCCTGTTTCACTTACCTGTGGTCAGCTCTGGTTCAAAATTATTAAATGGAAAATTCTAGAAATAATTCATAAATTTTAAATTGCACAGCATTCTGAGTAGCGTGATGAAATCTCACACCATTCCACTCCATCCTGCCTGGGATGTAAATCATCCCTTTGTCCAGCGTATCTGTGCATTAGCCACTTAGTACCCGTCTAGGTTATCAGGTCGACTGCCATGGTAGTGCAGTTCTCATATTCAAGTAACCCTCATTTTACAGGGACCACATTTACATAACTTTTATTCCAGTATACTGTTATAATTGTTTTATTTTATTGTTGGTTATTGTTGTTAATCTCTTGCAGTGCCTAATTTATAAATTAAACTGTGTCTTAGGTATATATGTATAGGAAAGAACATCATATATATAGGGCTCAGTACTGTCCACAGTTTCAGGCATCCATGGGGGGTCTTGTATCCCCCGCAGACAAGGGGGGACTACTGTATGTGATGGAGGTCTGGATGCACAGACTGGTTGATGGTTGTTGGTTGGGGCTGGGTAAGTGGTATGGTACTTCATTATATTCTAACTCCTTTAGATAAGTTTGAAATTCTCTATAATAAAAGGTTTAGGAAATTCCCTGGCTGCCCAGTGGTTAGGACTCTGTGCTCTTCCACAGCAGGGGGCCTGGGTTTGATTCCTGATCCGGGAACTAAGGTCCTGTAAGCTGCGTGGTGCAGCCAGAAGAAAAAAACAAAAATACTTCCCATGAAGTGAACTGCCATCTCCGGAGTCCTTCTCTAAGGACCATCTTTTCTGTTCTCTAGTGACTTCAAACTTTTTCTGACCTCATCCACAAGGAAATTGTGAAATAGCTTATTTTGGGTGTTCTCCTATCTCTGCCTACCACCAGAGGGGAGATGTGTAGGTCAAAGTTTCCCCAACCTATTTCCTTATCTGCAAAGCAGGGACACAAATGAAATTGCTTACTTCCTGGAGTTTTTATGAGACTGAGGATTCCATTTTACCTGCTATTACCAAAATTGTGATATTTTTTTCTCCCCTTAATATTAAGTGCAGTATTTGGTCTTGAAGTAAAGTCTTTGAATTTCAGTGTAATTTTAACTTCACAGTTAGTTGGGAAATAATCCCTCCTCTTCAATTTTCTAAAATAATTTGTATAGAATTCATATTATTTCTTCCTTACATATCTGGTAGAATTTACCTGTAAAGCCATCTGGACCTGGAATTTTTTTTTTGTGGAAGAGTTTTAAACTATAAATTCAATTTTTTAAATAGGTATGAAATGCAGGTTATCTGTTCATTCTTCAGTGAGCTTTGGTAGTTTGTGTCTTTCAAGGAATTTGTCCGTTTCATCTAAGTTGTCAAATTTATTGACATAAAGTTAAGCTGGTCATAAACGTCTCTAATCCTTTTTTTAAAAATAAATTTATTTATTTATTTTTGGCTGCATTGGGCCTTTGTTGCTGCACGCAGGCTTACTCTAGTTGCGGTGAGCGGGGGCTACTCTTCGTTGCAGTGCGGGTGCTTCTCATTGCGGTGGCCTCTCTTGTGGCAGAGCATGGGCTCTAGGCATGTAGGCTTCAGTAGTTGTGGCTCACAGGCTCTAGAGTGCAGGCTCAGCAGTTGTGACGCATGGGCTTAGTTGCTTTGTGGCATGTGGGGTCTTCCAGGACCAGGGTTCAAACTTGTGTTCCCTGTATTGGCAGGAGGATTCTTAACCACTGCACCACCAGGGAAGTCCCAAATATCTCTTACCCTTTTAATCTTTGTAGAATCTATTAGTGATGTCTTCTCTCTCATTTCTTAAATTGGTAATTTGTGTCTGAATTAAAGTCTTTTTTTTTTTTTTGACTGCACCTCACAGCATGCGGGATCTCAGTTCCCCGACCCGGGGTCGAACCCGTGCCCCCTGCATTGGAAGCGCAGAGTGTTAACCACTGGACTGCCAGGGAAGTCCCTGAATTAAAGTATTTTAGAAGACAAAAATTCAACAGGAAGACAGAATTTCTTTGTTCACATGAGAGAATCTACTTATGTTAGAGGTTTTTGCTTTTACACATTTTATAGATTTATTCCTTATGCTGAATTAATGCAGCAGGAGGCTTATGGGAAGCAGAAGGGAGACAGTCAGATGAAAATCTGATTTGTAACCAAGCTCTGTCTTTATGAAAGGAGGAAGCAGGGGTGATGGATCACCTTGGTTTTTTGCATTTTGAGTTGCTTCAAAGAAGCAGGTAGTTTGTTTTGTTTTGTTTTTAGAAGTAGGTAGTTTTGTTCAAGGTCATTGACTACTACATTCTGGATCCTTCCCAAACCATTCAGTTTACTACCCTAGCATGTGATCCTAAATGATGTCACTGTGCCTGTTTATTCTCAAACACTCGAGGTTCTGACAACACTGACCAGCTCAGATAATATTCTAGGTCTGCTTTTCCAGGAAGAGTCTGGGGGAAGTTTGAAATAGTGGGAAAACCATGGGTTTTAGAGTAAGACAGACCTAAATTCAAAGTTTGCCTTTGCCACTCACTAGCTATGGACCCAGGGCAAATTGTGGAACTTCTCTGAGCTCCACTTTCCTCATGGACAAAATGGGGACAATGAGACCTACTTCATAGTGCTCTTGGGGTGTTTAAATGAGATAATATATGGGTCTAGCACATATTATCAACTCTGAGTGGATCTCAAAGTGTGGTCCCTGGACCAGCAGCATCAATAGCACTTGGAAACTTGTTAGAAATGTAAATTCTTGAACTCAACTCCAGACCTACTGAATCAGAAATTCTGGGGTGGGGCCCAGCAATCTATGTTTTCAGTAGTCTCCTAGGGGATTCTGAGGACCTGCTATGTTCAGAACCACCGAATTAACACATTCTTTGGCAGATGGTAGAAGCTCAAGATAAGCTAGTTTTCTCCCCTCATTTATACTTTCTTGATAACTATTCTTTCAGCTTATTCTTGGCTCTCATATTAAGTAAACTCTCCAAGAGTTAAGAGAGTCTTTCTCTGTCTCCTCTTCATTTTTCTTTCTTTTTCCAAAGTTCCTGGTGCATGTTAGCATTCAGTAGGAACTCAGAAAGTTAACTGTATTTCCGTGTGCCACATAAGGACAGAACTGCCCTTGGCTTTCCAGCTCTTTACTTATTTATTTGACTTATATAGCACCTTGGCTCAATCGTGTGTCTGGAAGATGAAGTGTTCCGTGTGCGTCCAGAGTGAATACCAATCCAGCTCTGACACCAGGGATGTAGGGAGTGTAATGTCTTCCTCTCGGTGTCGGCCAATAAACATAAAGGCCTGAGCAATGTCACAGACCATTTGGTCCTGATTAAAGAAGAGATGTCATAAAACCACAACAGTTCATAGCAAGTGGAGTGAGAGAGACAGAGAGGAGGGCAGGCCAATAAATAAATGAAAAACCTAAGTTTTATAGAAAATTCTTTTGTTTAAAAAATGCAACTTTATTTGCATGGCACTTTATGGTTTAAGAAGCACCTTAAGCCGAGACCGGTCACAGCTACCCTACAGGACTGTTGTGAGAAATGAATGTGATAATCCAGTAACATTCAAGGCATGGTGATCTTAATATTTATTAAGCACTCAATAAAGAATATTACTAAATTATTACTGGTAGTAATAGTAGGTGACAGGTGAATGTTTACTGGATAAATGGCTTACTGAAAGAGAGCTTGGTTGAATGATATAATGAACTATCAACTTGTTTGATCACAGATATTTTTTCTTAGTGCAAAAGCAGCTTCAGGGAAAATTATTCATTCCGTAGCTAGTGAGTCCCATAGCAGCTATTGAATTAGTACAGTTGAAACTCAAAAAAGGAAAGAAAAGAAAAGTTTTACTTATAATAGCCCCAAACTAGAAACCACCCAAATGTCTATCAAAAGGTGAATGAATAAAGAAATTGTGGTTCATCCATACAATGGAATACTCTTTTTTTTGAATTTTATTTTATTTATTTTTTTATACAGCAGGTTCTTACTAGTCAGCCATTTTATACATATTAGTGTATATATGTCAATCCCAGTCTCCCAATTCATCACACCACAGCCCCCACACCCCCCACTGCTTTCCCCTCTTGGTATCCATACGTTTGTTCTCTACATCTGTGTCTCAATTTCTGCCCTGCAAACCAGTTCATCTGTACCATTTTCTAGGTTCCACATATATGCGTTAATATACTATTTTTGTTTTTCTCTTTCTGACTTACTTCACTCTGTATGACAGTCTCTAGATCCATCCATGTCTCTACAAATGACTCAATTTCATTCCTTTTTACAATGGAATACTCTTAAGCAACAAAAAGAAAAGAATATACATATTGGCATACACAACTTGGATGAATCTCATAAACATTATACTGAGCAAAAGAAGCCAGACACAAAAGGGTGCATGCTGTATGATTTCATTTCTGTCACATTTTAGAAGAGGCAAACCTAATGCATCAGTGGTTGCCTGAGGCTGGGAATGGGGGTTGGGACTGACTACGAAGGGACCTGCAGGAACCTGAAAAGGTGATGGTGAAGTTCTATATCTTGATTACAAGATATATATATATATATATTACAAGTTCTATATCTTGGTTACAAGAGTGTGTACATTTGTCAAAACTCATTGAACTGTACATTTTAAATGGATGGATTTTATTGGCTCTAAATTATATTTCAACAAAGCTGATTTAAAAAAAAGATCAGAAAAAAAATACCAACAGTCTCTCCTACCAAGGCCTGGAAGCCACTGTGGTGCCAGTGTGGATTCTGAATCCAGAGTGAGATGGAGCCAAGGCTGCACAGTTTGTCCTGCTCTGGCTGGAAAGGCCGTGCCCCGTACACCCTGGTGCCACCTACCAGGGCTGATCACCCTGGGAAGGCCAAGGCAGTGGTGTGGGACAGTGTGCCCTAAAATGAAGTAATTGTTGCAAGCAGAGCAGATAGTTCAACTTGCTCCTCAGGCCTTCCCTTGTTTTGTTCCTAAACTAAAAGCTAACCTCTAATCTCACCCTGACCTGGCCTGTGTCCTAATGCATTTAAACACGATGTTCCAAGCCCTGCAGGATTCTTTCAGAGGGCCTTGAAGAATCTTAACAAGTTGTCTTGAAAGGCTATCTTACAAATCATTTTTCAGACTCCTACAATCACAGACATTCTGTGCAGCCCCACTGCAGTGTGTGTTTGGTTACCACAGAAGAATCCAGACCAAAGTCTGGGATGAGAGAACAGGCACCAGGGAGGGACTGCTTCCATCTACCCAGCTACCATTCGTCTCTCCATCCGCTTAGATATCTTCTCAAGTAATGTTTCACACTCTAAACAGAAAATCTAAATGTGGTCATTTAGCTTACTTAAAGCATAGAAAAAAACACATACAAAGTAAAAATTACCACCCATCAGTGATAACCACTGAATAACATTTTGGTTTATATTTTTTCAGGGACACAAACACATACACAAATTTATTTAAAATACAAAATAAGGGCTTCCCTGGTGGCGCAGTGGTTGAGAGTCCGCCTGCTGATACAGGGGACACGGGTTCGTGCCCCGGTCCGGGAAGATCCCACATGCCGTGGAGCGGCTGGGCCCGTGAGCCATGGCCACTGAGCCTGCACGTCCAGAGCCTGTGCTCCGCAATGGGAGAGGCCACAACAGTGAGAGGCCCGCGTACCGCAAAAAAAAAAAAACCAAAAAAACCAAAAAAACCAAAAAAACAAAATAAGATCTTACTGTATGAATTATTTTGTAATCTTCTTTTGCCATTATGTAATTTATTGGGAACATTTCCTCATGTCATGTAATAATCTCAGTCAACCTCCTGTTAGTTACTGCTGGGTAACAAGTAATCTCAAATTCTCAGTACACACACAGTTAACATTAGTTCTCATTTAAGTGTTTTCAGGTCATTTGGGGTGACTCTCGTCCGTATGTCTCCATCCTGCCCCTGGGATCAGCAAGCTAGTTCCAGCATGCTCTCACGATGATGAGAGAAACACAGGGGACTCACCCCACTGGCACACTTCAAATCTCTACTAATTTCACATCTGCTAACATCCCATTGGCCAGAACAAGTCACATGGGCCAGCCCAAAGTGAAGGGGCAAAGAAACAGACTCCACTATTTGTGGAGGAATTGCAGAGTTACATGGCGAAGGGCCTGGATACAAGGAGGAAGGTAAAATTGGGGCCAATAATGCAATCTACCACAGACCTCATTTTCAATGCCAGACTCATGTGGATTTTCACCAATTTACTTATTTATCACTCATAGTGCTATGTGCCAGCTACTATTCTAAGTACTTTATAAATATTTAATTCTCAAAACAGACCTGTGAGGTAAGTACTATTATTTTACAGATGAGAAAACTGAGGTACAGGAGGTCAAACAGCTTGCCCAGTCATCCAGCTAGTAAGTGGAGGAGCAAGGAAGTCTACATCCAGAGTCTGTGCACATGAGTACCATGCTTTGCTGCCTCTCTTATGATTTGTCTATCAACCCCCTGCTCCCACTCAACTGTGGACAGGCATTCAGCACCCAGTGCAGTACCTGGCCCTGCAAGCTCTCAGTATATATTTGCTGAATGAGTTTAACCATTATCCTATCATTAGATAGGTCAGTTGGTTCTAATGTGTTTAGCTACTATATACTGTTATGGGGTGAACTGTGTCCCCCCAAAATTCATATGTTGAAGCTCTAACCCCCAGTACCTCAGAATGTGATTGTATTTGGAGATAGGCATTTAGAGAAATGATCAAGTTAAACATAGCCTGTTAGACCAGGCCCTAATCCAATCTGACTGGTGTCCTTAAAAGAAGGGGAAATTTGGACGCACAAAGAGATACCAGGGAAGCTTGTGCACAGAGAGGAAAGACCATGTGCAGTATGGTGGCCTTTTGCAAGCCAAGGAGAGAGGTCTCAGAAGAAACCAAATCTGCTGACAGTTTGATATTGGAGTTCTCGCTTCCAGAACTGTGAGAAAATAAACTTCTATTGTTTAAGCAATTCGGTCTGTGGGCTTTTGTTACAGCAGCCCTAGCAAACTAATATGTATATCAGGTTGTTACAAACATCCTAGGTGTGTCTAAATTTATCTAAATCTGTGCATATATCCATAACTACTTGAGAGATCACTTTAAAATCCCATTTAGCCAAGTCTTTGGGGGAAGGGTAATGTTCTTTTTTTTTTTTAACATCTTTATTGGAGTATAATTGCTTTACAATGGTGTGTTAGTTTCTGCTTTATAAAAAAGTGAGTTATACATAGACATATGTTCCCATATCTCTTCCCTCTTGCGTCTCCCTCTCTCCCACCCCTCTAGGTGGTCACAAAGCACCGAGCTGATCTCCCTGTGTTATGTGGCTGCTTCCCACTAGCTATCTATTTTACGTTTGGTAGTGTATATATGTCCATGCCACTCTCTCACCTTGTCACAGCTTACCCTTCCCCCTCCCCATATCCTCAAGTCCATTCTCTAGTAGGTCTGTGTCTTTAGGGTAGTGTTCTTAATTCCATGGGAATTGAATATCTATTTTCTCCATAAAACTAAGTTATTTGATGACAGGGACTGTGGACTCTTAGTCTGTATGCCCAGTAACTCCAGAATATGCAAGACACATCATGGACACTCATTCCCATAAACATCTGTTATGGGAGTTCTTGGTCACACTTCCTTCTTTTTTTCCTGCCTCAGCCAGAACTAGGGCAAAGAATTTACTAGGAGCTCCTGGTCAGAATGGATGGTGAGAAGTGGGGGAAGGGAATTCAGGGCCTGGTCTCATCAGAAGGAGGAAGGGCAGGATGAGAGAGTGAGACAGAGAAAGACAGAGACGAGACCGCCTCAGCAGGAAAGGTGAGCTACTGTCAGAGAAATGAAATTTTCCCTGAGATGATGAAGAGGAAGGGCAAACAGCAGAACTTCCAGGGGACCATCTGCCTTTGCTCAGGAACTCGGTATGGGGATCAGAGTCAGGCAACCAGTGGTCTAGCACTCTTTCTGATGAGAGCACTGCATTTCCTTCTGTAGGTTTTCTTTAACAAGGAATGCAAATAAAAGGGCAAAATTATGAATAGTCTTTAGAAAATTACCATCCAGGGGCAAGGATTGATAGTATGTGAAGGTTTAAGATTCTTTGCAGCCCAACCGCCCCCCCCAAGTCTCTTTCCTCCCATATCTGTTAACTCATTCATTCATTCAACAAATATTTATTGAGTGTCCACTCTACATGGCACTGTGTGAGGTGCTGGGACACACTGGTGACAGGACAAGAAGCACTGGGCTTGTGTCTAACTCTCACAAGCAGCTGAAAAAAATTTGAAACATGCAGTGTTGAATGACAGTCATTGAATAATAGTCAAGTGATTTCCCTCCTCATAAATTCATTGTCTCACTGTTTCATTTATTCAAAAAGGTCTGTATAGCACCTATTAGGTATCAGATGCTGTTCTAAGCATAAGAGAAGGGGCTTGAAGGGGACACTGTCACTATCATGTGAAGGCTCAAGTCTAGTAGATGAGGAATCAGATGATGCTCATGGGCCCAAGGGCAGTGATAAGAGTGTGACTGTGGTAGTACAGGAGGCCTGTGCAGTGTAGGGGGACATTGGTTGTATACAGGGGACTGTGGGTGTGTATAGGGGACTGTGGTAGTATACAGGGGGACTGCGGTAGTATACAGGGGGACTGTGGTTGTATACAGGGGGACTGCGGTAGTGTACAGGGGGACTGTGATTGTGTACAGGGGGACTGTGGTAGTATACAGGGGGACTTTGCTTGTACACAGGGGGACTGTGGTAATATACAGGGGGACTGTGGTAGTATACAGGGGAGACTGTGATAGTATACAGGGGGACTGTGATAGTGTACAGGGAGACTGTGGTTGTATACAGGGGGACCACAGTAGTGTACAGGGGAACTGTGGTTGTACACAGGGGGACTGTGGCAGTGTATAGGGGGACTGTGACTGTGTACAGGGGGACTGTGGTTGTACACAGGGGGACTGTGATAGTGTACAGGGGGACTGTGGTTGTACACAGGGGGACTGTGATTGTGTACAGGGGGCCTGTGGTTGTGTACAGGGGGACTGTGGTAGTGTACAGGGGGACTGTGGTTGTACACAGGGGGACTGTGGTTGTACACAGGGGGACTGTGATTGTATACAGGGGGACCACAGTAGTGTACAGGGGGACTGTGGTTGTACACAGGGGGACTGTGGCAGTGTATAGGGGGACTGTGATTGTGTACAGGGGGACTGTGGTTGTACACAGGGGGACTGTGGTAGTGTACAGGGGGACTGTGGTTGTACACAGGGGGACTGTGGTTGTACACAGGGGGACTGTGATTGTATACAGGGGGACCACAGTAGTGTACAGGGGGACTGTGGTTGTACACAGGGGGATTGTGACAGTGTATAGGGGGACTGTGATTGTGTACAGGGGGACTGTGGTAGTATACAGGGGGACTACGGTAGTATACAGTGGGACTGTGGTTGTACACAGGGGGACTGTGGTAGTGTACAGGGGGACTGTGGTTGTACACAGGGGGACTGTGGTTGTACACAGGGGGACTGTGGTAGTGTACAGTGGGACTGTGGTTGTACACAGGGGGACTGTGGTAGTGTACAGGGGGACTGTGGTTGTGTACAGGGGGACTGTGGCAGTGTACGGGGGGCTGTGGTTGTGTACAGGGGGACTGTGGCAGTGTACAGGGGGACTGTGGTAGTATACAGGGGGACTGTGGTTGTACACAGGGGGACTGTGGTTGTACACAGGGGGACTGTGATTGTATACAGGGGGACCACAGTAGTGTACAGGGGGACTGTGGTTGTACACAGGGGGACTGTGGCAGTGTATAGGGGGACTGTGATTGTGTACAGGGGGACTGTGGTTGTACACAGGGGGACTGTGGTAGTGTACAGGGGGACTGTGGTTGTACACAGGGGGACTGTGGTTGTACACAGGGGGACTGTGATTGTATACAGGGGGACCACAGTAGTGTACAGGGGGACTGTGGTTGTACACAGGGGGATTGTGACAGTGTATAGGGGGACTGTGATTGTGTACAGGGGGACTGTGGTTGTACACAGGGGGACTACGGTAGTATACAGTGGGACTGTGGTTGTACACAGGGGGACTGTGGTAGTGTACAGGGGGACTGTGGTTGTACACAGGGGGACTGTGGTTGTACACAGGGGGACTGTGGTAGTGTACAGTGGGACTGTGGTTGTACACAGGGGGACTGTGGTAGTGTACAGGGGGACTGTGGTTGTGTACAGGGGGACTGTGGCAGTGTACAGGGGGCTGTGGTTGTGTACAGGGGGACTGTGGCAGTGTACAGGGGGACTGTGGTTGTACACAGGGGGACTGTGGTAGTGTACAGGGGGACTGTGGTTGTACACAGGGGGACTGTGGTAGTGTACAGGGGGACTGTGGTTGTACACAGGGGGACTGTGGTTGTATACAGGGGGACCACAGTAGTGTACAGGGGGACTGTGGTAGTGTACAGGGGGGCTGTGGTTGTGTACAGGGGGACTGTGGTAGTATACAGGGGGACTGTGGTAGTGTACAGGGGGACTGTGGTTGTATACAGGGGGACCACAGTAGTGTACAGGGGGACTGTGGTAGTGTACAGGGGGGCTGTGGTTGTGTACAGGGGGACTGTGGTAGTATACAGGGGGACTGTGGTAGTATACAGGGGGACTGTGGTTGTACACAGGGGGACTGTGGCAGTGTATAGGGGGACTGTGATTGTGTACAGGGGGACTGTGGTTGTACACAGGGGGACTGTGATAGTGTACAGTGGGACTGTGGTTGTACACAGGGGGACTGTGGTAGTGTACAGGGGGACTGTGGTTGTACACAGGGGGACTGTGGTAGTATACAGTGGGACTGTGGTTGTACACAGGGGGACTGTGGTAGTGTACAGTGGGACTGTGGTTGTACACAGGGGGACTGTGGTTATACACAGGGGGACTGTGGTAGTGTACAGTGGGACGGTGGTTGTACACAGGGGGACTGTGGTAGTGTACATGGGGACTGTGGTTGTACACAGGGGGACTGTGGTTGTATACAGGGGGACCACAGTAGTGTACAGGGGGACTGTGGTTGTGTACAGGGGGACTGTGGTAGTGTACAGGGGGACTGTGGTTGTACACAGGGGGACTGTGGTAGTGTACAGTGGGACTGTGGTTGTACACAGGGGGACTGTGGTAGTATACAGTGGGACTGTGGTTGTACAGAGGGGGACTGTGGTAGTGTACAGTGGGACTGTGGTTGTACACAGGGGGACTGTGGTTGTACACAGGGGACTGTGGTAGTGTACAGTGGGACTGTGGTTGTACACAGGGGGACTGTGGTAGTGTACAGGGGGACTGTGGTTGTACACAGGGGGACTGTGGTTGTATGCAGGGGGACCACAGTAGTGTACAGGGAGACTGTGGTTGTGTACGGGGGACTGTGGCAGTGTACCGGGGGACTGTGGTTGTATACAAGGGGACTGTGGTAGTATACAGGGGGACTGTGGCAGTGTATAGGGGGACTATGATAGTACAGGAATCCTAAGCAGGAATGGTCACTCTGAGGAAGGGTCAGGGAAGACATTTCAGAGCAGGGGATGTTTGTGCCTAGTGTTAAAGGATAACTGGTGGGCAGGACAGTAATGTAGGTCTTGGTGAAATGGAAGCTAGGTTAAAACAAAAAGTGTAATTTTTCTAGAGCATACAGGTCTTTCCTGAGACCCACAGGAAACAGAGTCTGCCAAGGCCTTGAACAGGAGCCCTATACACTCTGAGAGCCAAGGTAGAGATCTTACTCAGCCTCCAAAGCTGGGAGTTCTCTGTCTCTCCTCCTCTCTGCACGTCTGCTTCCTGCCTTCCCCTCAGTAGACCAGCCTTCTAGATTTCTCTGCCCGCCCACAGCTCCTGAGCTGGCCCATCTTTCAGTCAAGAAACGAACAGAAATGGACTCACTTGTTTTAGGCCCAATTTACATTTTTGGGAGAAGACTGACTGATCTTCAGTCAGGTGTCCATCCTTGACCCAGTCAGCTATGGTCAGGGATGGGCAGGTTACTGGTGACAAAATGGCTGCCAAGTCCCCTTCCTGAAGGTGGGTCAGATGGTTCTCAGGGAGGGGTGAGGTGAGCCACACTGATGCTGCAGAAAGCCTCTCCAACAAGGTGCAAGGGTGAGGAATCCATTAAGCTTCTAATTTTTAAATCATTCAAGAAAACTGGCAGTATATGCTATGAAGAGGAGCAAATACCACAGGTCAAAGTCCCAAACCAACAAGAATAACTGAACACAAAGAACTACATAGTAAAGCTTGCATAACAGATACCAGAGGATTAAGTAATAGAATCTCGTGAGATTTCCATAGTCACTGTAACCAAGAGTGAGGAAGAGTACGCAAATTCAGGGGGTCAGGATCTTGAAAGCTGGGAGTAGGAAAAGAGCAGCAAAAAGAGAAAATAAAATCTCCCTAGGTGGGAGTCTATAGCATGGAGGTCCTTACTTCACAGGCTGCTGTGAGGACAAAATGAGATCATGCACAAGAAGAATTTAGCCCAATGCCTGGCCCAATTGTACCTATAATTAGGAACATTAAAGGGTACAGGCCATGTTGGGGCTTCTCCTTGGTTAGCTGGCAAATCAGTGAAGGAACTGGGATTCCTAAGCCCAGCCCCAGGAAAGCAGTGCCATCCAGTGAAGATGTGAGTATATGTCCCCATCTCTTTGGGCATGAGGACCTCTTTCTAATGCCAAATTTTCCAAGGTAGGACCTTCAGTGTTCAGATCTGGAAATTCTGAAATTTGAAAGCTGAAAGGAACATTTAATGTCATTGCGTGGAGACACCTCAATTTACTGTTGAGGACACTAAGGGTCAGAAAAGTGAAGGCTATTGCTACTATCATACTGCAGGCTCGATACCAAGACCGACAGAACCTACGCCCCCTACCTGCCTTCCACTAGGATCCTTCTTGCCTCACCATCCCTACTCTGAGAGACTGGGTTTTATAGCTCCTTGCTCTGAACTTCCTTAATTTGAGGTTGTGCTAACACTCATGCACTCCTTCATGTAGGCCTTTGTCCATCCATCAGCGACCAGCTGCTATTTGGTACCCAGGGCCAGTCTGGACATTAAGTGTATAGCTAGATATCAGAGGGTCCTAGTGAATGAAGGTTCTTCATTATCGAGAAGAGTCCCCAAATGTAGAAGGACAGGAGCACCAGCCCCTCAGTGTCACTTGAGGATTTCTAATTAATACCAGTAGTATTAACATCGTTGTTTAGGGGTTCAGAAGTCCTACAGGCTTCAGAATGATTGAAAATTAGCCCAATAGCTTATTTACATGGCCTCATCTTTATTATTTTTATTTGTTTATTTTTATTTTTTTTGCGGTACGCGGGCCTCTCACTGTTGTGGCCTCTCCCATTGCGGAGCACAGGCTCTGGACGCACAGGCTCAGCGGGCATGGCTCACGGGCCCAGCCGCTCCATGGCATGTGGGATCTTCCTGGACCGGGGCACGAACCCGTGTCCCCTGCACCGGCAGGTGGACTCCCAACCACTGCACCACCAGGGAAGCCCCTCATCTTTATTTTTGATCTAGTTTAGTAACCATTATTTATCTAGCTAGCCAGCTTGAAATTCACATTTTCCCCTAGCACACAGTTAAGGAAACTGGTGAAAGGCTCATGTTTGATGAATCAAGGAGGAAACAGGCATACACAGACACAGGAGAGTGAGCTGTCTCATTTTATCCCCTGGATTCATGAGTTTTGGGAAGCACATTTTCATGCTCTGTCTTCTTAAGAATGGAATGCTGAGAGTTAAGACTTATTCAAGACGAAGCCATGTAAAATCAAAGCTCTCACCACATTCTTTCTAGGAAGCAGATACTTTAAAATGTTCAGCCACTAGCATTGTGTTTCTAAAATAGCACATGTTTCCTTTTCATGTTATTTCAGTTGTTAAAGAGACAGATGAAACTGATATTATTTGGCTGAAAATATTTATGTTGGGTGATGTCCCTATTCTGTCTCTACACCCAAGACATTCTTTCTACAAATATTTATTAATGGTATTAGAGCGGAGTGCAGGGTTTTTCAAGCTGTGGGTCACAACATATTGATGGGTCATGAACTCTGGTGGGCTGCAATTGGCCTTTAAAAAAATGAAATAGAACCAAATAAAATAAAATAGAATACATCAGCATGAATTATGTGCAGTAAGGGTAAATATTGTTACATGCACCTTTTGATTCCTCTGTGTTTGTGTATATGTGTGCGTGTGCGTGTGTGTGTGTGTGAGTGTGAGTACTGCACTGTGCTGTAAAACTTATTTCTTATTTGGAGTCACCAATGAAAATGTTTGAAAACACTGATAGAGCAGTGAAAAGCACAGGCTCTGGAGTTAGACAGAATGATTCCAGTCCTGGCTCCATCACTTTTCTACATGTACGATTATTGGGCAATTACTTAAACTCTCTGTGAAATGGGAATTAGGACAGAATATGACTAAGGGCCAACACATTGTTAGGTCTGGGAGGATGTGGGCACGATGACTGTGGCACATGGTATTTTTAGGAGCCTACTAAAATGTTTGATTTCTTTTAAAATCAGAAGGAAGAAAATGACCCTTTAGGGTTGAAGAAAACATTTTACATATTTTTCTCATATCATAAAAAAATTAAGTTTTTAGGGCCCACTAAAATCTACTACGGTGGGAGGGGCCCTCAAAAGCAGAAGTTCCTGGGCCAACGAAAGCCATAACGCAGCCCTGGACTGACCTAATAGGTAAGGTGACCAACCTACCCCAGTTTTAAATAGAAAGTCCTGCATCCCATGAACCCCCCAGCCCTGGGCAAACAGGACTCTCAGTCTCCATGCTGATAGGCTTGTTGCTAGGCTGAAATTGATGGTTGTTGACAAAGCTTGGCAGATTGCCTAGAACATCAGCGCTCAATAAATGCCTTACCAAGGGTCAGGCGCTGTGCTGGTCTTGGAGAATTGTAAGAGGAATCAGATAAGGCCAGCCCTTGAGAAGCGGTAGAATACTATGGAGGTTGAGAGTGTGAATGCGGAGCCAGATGACCTCTGTTCAAATCCCAGGTCTGCTACTTGTCAGCTTCATGATTTAGGGCCAAGTACTCGGCCTTTCTGTGCCTCAGATTCTTATCTGTATGATGGATAAGATCGTAACTGTACCTACTTCACTGGAAAGTTGTGAATATTACATGAATTGGTGCTTAAAGATGTCTAGCATATGGCAAGAACTTAGCAAATCTCAGCTACTTAAGCATTATCAACTAGCAGCTGGGGTTGCTATAACAAAATGCCATAGACTTGTTGGCTTAACCAATAGAAATTCATCTTCTCATAGTTCTGAAGGCTGAATGTCCAAGGTCACGGTTTGGCAGGGTTCAGTTTCTGGTGAGAGTTCTCTTCCTGGCAGGCAGATGACTGCCTTCCTGCTGTGTCCTACATGGGAGAGAGAGAGAGAGAGAGAGAAAGAGAGAGAGAGAGAAAGAGAGAGAGAGAGAGACAGAGAGAGAGAGCACATGCTCTGGCATATCCTCTCTACACCCTAATGACCAGAAATGAGCCACGTGCCCAAGCTTATGACACTCACTGGCAGAGGACTATGGGATTGCCATGACTGGTTTAGCCTAATCGTGATTTCTCCAAATATGATTGGTCTTCTGTCTGCAAGGAGGAAGAGGGGCATGGCTGTTGTGTAGGCTTCTGACAGTGTCTGCCTTGAGGCACTCACAGCCCACCTGGGAAGCCAGACAAAATGCTAACAGGTAATGGAGTGGAAGTCGTGGCACTAATGGTGCAAACAAAGTTGGAGGGGGGATGCTTCAGGGATGTGACAGGCATATGAGTGGGGTCTTGAGGCTTGAGGAAGATTTCTTCAGGCAAAGAAGTGGGGCAGAGGAAAGGAAACAGCACGGGGAAGGGTTCAGAAGCAGCAGGAGCACAGGGTGGTCAGGGACCCTGAGGAAAGTGCTGAAAGGGAGTCTTCAGGAGGTAGGAGTGGGTGCTGAGAGGCAGGAGAAGCGGGTGATCCCAGATCATGGAGGCCTTGAATGCTGGGCTAGGGAGGTTGGGCTTGATCCTGAGAGCGGTCAGGAGTCTTTGGACGTTTGAAGCAGGGAAGTGGCTGATTAGCTGAGCCACTTTTCAAGGGAAAGCCTATGTTCCTCAGTTTTGGATGTGCACTTCCAGGGGTTATATGGTGGCGTGGTCGGGGCTTTTGAAGCCACAGGATGAATGCGTGCATCTTCTTGCATGTAAGGGAACGGTTAGAGGAGAAAAAAATTAAGACATGTATCCAGTAAGCAACTTAAAATTTATTTTGATACTGAAACTAGCAAAGTAAGACACAGGATTTGCAGGAATAATAGAGATAAAAGAGAAGACTTTAAATAAATCGTGAGTTTGTAGTGTGTTTCTTTGAGATACGATCCCAGTCCTCCTGAGTCTACGTTTACTGTCGAATCTGATCAGGGGTTTGTTGATGGAGAGGTTGTAAAGCCCTGGAGCAAGTAACGAGGGCAGCAGGAAGCTATCTTATTCCCCCACCCCCACCCCGCCCCCAGGATGTTCGCCACTGGCCTGCCAGTGCCTGAGATCCCTGAAAGCTTCACTGGAAAGTATTCTTCTCAGAGGCGTTAACAGAGAGTGTCAGGCATTTGCAACTCTGTGTGAATTAACCTAAAGATACTCTGCTGGATTGTTCTATTGTCAACTTGGTTAACTGGGAACTATGTTTCCAGAATCCCCTTTCCTGTATGGTTTCAGATTAGAGTTGGCCAAAAGAGGAACCTGCACCAAATTCGGGAGGTGAAAGAGAAGCAGAAGGCATTACTCTTGGATGTCATCATGGTTACAGGCAGTGACAGGTGAAGAGGTGCCAGCACGTTCTGGCTTGCCCTGGCCCTCCTGAGCTCTGAGACCAGCTCTTCTATCCAAGTGCTGTTCCTGATGACCACCGGCAGCCCCAGGCCCATCACCAGATGCTGTGGATCCACAGCCCACACAGGCACAGCTTCGTACACGTTTCTCCATCAGCTTCCCCTTCGCATCCCACTTCAACAGCGGATGTACTTCTTTGATTGACAGGCTGGTGACTCTCTCATCTCACTCCTCCTTTCTGACCCCCACTTCCAAGCTCTTCCCATCATTGTATAAGGTCTAATTCCAAATCCGTTATCCCAGAGCTCACTGCGGTTCTGCTTCCCTGATTGAACCTGGATTGATATACATAATTTCCTTTTGATGCTTCACTCAGCCCTGAGGACAGAGAGGTTTGGATAGAAAATAAAGAGAGGAGGTAATCTCCAACAAGGACCTACTGCATAGTGCAGGGGACTATACTCAATATTTTGTAATAACCTATAAGGGAAAATAATCTGAAAAAATAGATATATATGTATATATAACTGAATCACTTTGCTGTACACCTGAAACTAACACAACATTGTAAATCAGCTATACCTCAATGAAAATAAACTAATTTAAAAAAACAAAGAGAGAGGAGGTAATCTTAAAGCTGTGGCAGTATTTGAGACGTGAGCCTAGACAGGGATATGGCAGTGGGAAGTTGTAAGCCCAGAGATCAGTGAGGTCCCACCACGGGTGGCAGATATAAGGGCCGTGCAGAGGTGAAAGAGCGTCAGTGGAAGAATGGTTCCTGCTTCCTGCTTTCACCATGACCTGCTTCTGACAACAGCTTACTCATTCTCTTCTGGCTGTCAGAATGGTTTGTTGAACAATGGCTTGTAACAGATGAGGCTTTTATGCCCAAGAGAGAAACAGAATCACAGAAAGTGCACAAAGGCAGGAGCAGTGGAAAATAGAACACTGAGTAAGAAGAAAGCCGCACAAGGAATTCATTAATCTAGACAGGACTTCGAAGAATTCCTTTTGTGGCATTGACTTTATAAAACTACATCTTTCTTTATTGTCTTCATATCTGGAATCATAGAATACATAAGTAGATCTCTCCGTACATTTTGAGAATGTTGTCTATTCCATTGTTCATGATCTTATACATAAAGATCCATGTAAAAATTGTCCTTTCAGAGTGCAAAGATGGGAAAAATTTGGAGTCTTGCAATAATCTGCAAAACATTCATTTCTAAGGCAAAAAGAAGTATGACACCTATTTTATTTTCCTTTTTGTCCTGGCTGCCAGGAAACTCAGAGATACATTTTATGATTGGAGGCAAGAGTGTTCTTTAGTCTGAGTTGGTATTATCATTCTGTATTTGGTTCCTTTGAGAGTCAGTCCTTGAAAAGTTTCTTTGTGAATACTTTAAGACAGTTTTGTGTTTGTTGAATTTGCCAAAGGTCCTGCCTCTTGCTTTCTTCTTTGGTTTTGGAGACAACCTAGAGAGGACATATTTCATTTCTGATACTTGACACCATTCCTTCCCATTCCACCCAAGAAATCAACGTGATTCTTGACTGAGAGGAAGACAAAGGAGAACATGGAAACTGTATTTCCAGTTTGGACAGAAATGAAATTACACTTGCACATGGATCATAATTATGCATGTGGTTATTTTTGTGATGAAATACAACCAAGATATGGAATACCTTCAGGATTGCTCAGTCATTTGGAAAAAAGCTTAGTGGTTTGCTCCTACATAGTCAATAAGGGGTTTTCAGAGTCATATAATGCATGTTCTTATAGGTTACCATGGAGACTGTGGGCTCCTTCTATTGGTTCCTCAGCTTTTTCATTTTTAGGTAATGGTCCAGTTACTAAAACAAACAAACAAATAAAAAACATACAAATTGTTGTCCAATAGAATCATACAGAGGTGGCTTTATTCTTTTCCAACTTTTTGAAAATGTAGTTATATAATTTGTAATTAAGTTTATAAAGAAAAGTTTGTTATGACAACAAACTGAGTTCCTATTTGTAAGGTTGAAGTCCATAAATTTAATCACAACAATTTTATCCTCAGGCTACAGAAAAGTAGATTAAAATCAACATGGATAATTTAATCTGAAGCCCTGAAGGGAATTCAAACTGGTTCCAGAGAACAGGAAAACAAATGTCAAGGTAAATTCAATCTCACTTCATTAGAGAAATGAAAGATCTGGGTAGCACAGCCCAGGTTAACTATCAGTAAAATGGCAAAAAATGATATAGTTATTATGTAAACATATCATAGCAAACCCAAATACACAGACACACTCTATGTACACACACAAACACGTCCACACAACAAAAGTACCATGAAAGCAAGAACTTTTTCTGTTTTGTGATATTGCCAGAGACCAAAACCTTGTCTTGCAGTAGTAGGTACTCAAATCTATGTTGAATAAATGATTCAAATATAAACAACATAGAAAGATACCAGCATGGAAGAAAATATCACCCTTAACCTGGGGCGTATTCTCCATAAGTGCTTTGCACTAAAAGAACATGTAGATTCTTAATTTAATATGATAATATCTATGAGATAATCAGCAAGACAGCAGAATGGGTTGAAGAGGATATTGCAGAGCTAAATAAGAGTTAATACTATTAATATGTAATAAATAAACCCAATACAGTTATGAATAGATGTAGCTGAAAGTCAAATTTTGGTGAGGAGTCTTGAGATAATCAGAATGAATGCAGAGAAAAGGAGAAAAAATTATTTTAAATTAGACAGGAGATGATAGACATGAAGAGGGCAAAGATGACCCTTTGATGGCTTTGAAGTAGAAACTCTCACAGATGGAACAGAAAAAATATTCAGAGATGTAATACAAAAAAGTTGCCTTGAAATGAAAGAAGAATAAAATTTTTAGGCAGAAAGGGCATATCACATACTTGGAAAAACTGTTCAAGAATGATGGTGATTAAAGCAGATCTACATTCTGATTTATTTAAGAACTTGAAAAAATGGAGGAAAATTATTCAGGTGTCCAAGAGGAAGAGGTAGGAGTTAGACTGGCCTTAGACTTTAAAAGTCCAAGCCAAAGACTATGAAGTAAAGTCAGCCAAGTTCTGAGGGAAACAAAGTGTGACCCAGAAACACTGTACCTGGTCAATTCTTACCCAAATGTAACAGAATCAGTCAGACATGTTCAAACATGAAGTAAGTCAGGAAGTCAAGTTCCCATCAGCCATCAACACTTTGGAAAATTCATTAAAGATAAATCTATTTAACCAAGAGATGAAACACAATAAAGAATCCAAGAATGACAAAGCTGTGGTTAAAGTAATCACAGTTCATTTAAATATAGACAGACCAAGGCTGGACAACAAAAGGAATTATAGTTTCAGAAAAGAATGTGAATACTATAAACCTTGATTAAGTAAAAATGACGTGAGCCAAAAAAAAAAAAAAAAAAACTAAGAGGGAAAGAGAAAGAAAAAGAGAAAGGGTGTAGCTGTGCTAACAATTGCATGTTTTCTAGTATAGAGAATTGATACTATATAAAACCAAAACATGTATTACAAAGTAATACATAATATTCCAACCAAATGAGTTGAAAACTTATGTCCACACAGAGTCTGTATACAGATGTCTGTAGCAGCTTTATTCATAATTGCCCCAGATTGAAAGCAACCAAGATTTCCCTCAATAGATGAATGGATAAACAAATTGGTGTGCCATATTTCATCCATACAGTGGAATAGTATTCAGTAATAAAAAGAAATGAGCTATCAAGCCATGAAAAAACATGCAGGAACTTTAAATTCATAGTGTTAAGTGAAAGAAAGCAATCTGAAAAGGCTACATGCTGTATGATTCCTACTATATGACATTCGGGAAAAAGCAAAACTATAGGGACAGTAAAAAGATCAGTAGTTGCCAGGGGTGCCAGGAGGGGGAAAGGATGAATAGGTAGAGCACAGAGGATCTTTAGGGAAGTGACACTATTCTGTATGATACTGTTATGGTGGATATATTTATCAAAACCCAAAGAATGTACAACACAAAGAGCAAACTCTAATGTAAATTATGGACTTTAGTTAATAATAATGTATTAATATTGGTTCACCAATTGTAACAAAGGTACCACACTAACGCAAGATGTTAATAATAGAGAACATTCTGTGTGGGAGAGAGAGTATACAGGAAGTCTCTGTACAATCTGCTCAATTTTTCTGTAAACCTAAAACCGTTATAAAAAATAGTCTACTAATTAGAAATTATTACCTAATTTTATAAATTTTAAATAATAAATCCCAAATTTAAAGTTTTTGTCTCAATGTTTGCCAGTCAAAATTTCTAGAGCTAGATAAGTATACAAGAAATTTTAATACTTTAAAATAATTTTTTGTAAGTTTGTAGCATATATATGTCTGAAGTTCATAAAGCTTAATACTGCATTAAGAATTTTGGGATGGTTATCTATCTATCTTTCTATCTATCTATATCTATCAATCTATCTATCCATCTATCTATCCATCAATCATCTATCTGTCATCATCTATCTAGAATGTTAATATTTGTGGAATCTGAGTGAAGTGTATACAGGAATTCTTTGAAATTTATTCTTCAACTCTTCTGTGTCTGAAATTATGTCAAAATAATAAGCAAAAGAAAAAACCCTTCAAATCCCAAACGTTGTAGCCTTATGGGTGGGTTACTGAGTTTAGTTTACAGACAAATACACTTTGTGTTGCTTCTGGAAATCTAGCTTTGCGCCCCTTTCCTTGTGGTGGCTGGTGTGTAAAGTACAGCGTGTGTCTCACTTTAGAAGGTCTATCCCAACAACCCCAGACCACTGGACCCTCAGAGGCTTCACCCATGTTCATAGGGTTTATCTCCCCCATCTGGCATGAAGGTACCTTACTGAAGCACCTAGATGCTAGCTCCTTGGGCCCACCAAGTCCAATTAGCATCATGAAAACATGTAATGGATCAGCTTGGTGTTCTTGGGTCCTTCTAGAATATATTATGACCAAGTGCAGGGGAGCAGACATGGCTGGAGGCAAGACAGGAAATGTATACCTTTGTTCCTGCCGGGAGGGACAGGAGAGGATGGGGGTAAAAGCATTTTCCGGGTCAATAGAGGCACACCAGGTGCCAGGGCTATGTGGATTTGCTCCAGTGAAAATACCACCCCTGCAATCTTGCTGTGATTCCCCTCACCATTTGCTTACTCTGTGATCATTCTCCCTGACCCACCTGACTGTGCACTAACCACCCAGGTGAGTTAGTTGGGCATAAGGTAGGAACCATCACCCTGCATCTTCAAGTCTTTGGTGGTGGCACTAAACTCTCATGGGGGGCAGAGAAAAGCATTTTAAGAAGGCTGGCACACTGAAGGAGCTTGATAAATGGTAGCCATCATCATCATCATCGTCATCGTTGTTGCTGTTATTGTTTAAGCTAAACCAGGGCCAAAATTTACATTACCACTTTGCTTTATAAATACCATATTTCATTGGTCCTAAGAAGCACATTGTTTCACACTTTAACATCTCTGAAATCAATATATGATAACAGTGATGAGGTGTTACTGCTTTCCAATTGGATTGAAATTGAATTCATTCACAGAGGATTTCTATTGGCTTCTACCAGTCCCTTGGGGGCAGAAACAGATCTACCTGAAGACAATGAAACTAAAATTTCAAGGCCCCTCACTTGTGCTGCTCTTCCAAGGCCCTGCAAGGGGCCTGAGTCACAGCTTCATATGTTCATCTGTTTTTGTAAAATTTGCAAGAAAAAGATATTCTTTATTCCTTTCCTAAAGATGGCTCCAAATCGTGTAAGCTTCAGGGTCTGGCTGAACCTTCTCTTGCTGTCCTACTCTGCTTGTCTTTTTCTTGCTATCTCTTTTTTTTTACATCTTTATTGGAGTATAATTGCTTTACAATGGTGTGTTAGTTTCTACTTTATAACAAAGTGAATCAGTTATACATACACATATGTTCCCATATCTCTTCCCTCTTGCGTCTCCCTCCCTCCCACACTCTCTATCCCACCCCTCTAGGTGGTCACAAAGCACCAAGGGGATCTCTCTGTGCTTTGCGGCTGCTTCCCACTAGCTATCTATTTTACGTTTGGTAGTGCATATATGACCACGCCACCCTCTCACTTTGTCACAGCTTACACTTCCCCCTCCCCATATCCTCAAGTCCATTCTCTAGTAGATCTGTGTCTTTATTCCTGTCTTAACCCTAGGTTCTTCATGACATTTTTTTTCTCTTAAATTCCATATATATGTGTTAGCATATGGCATTTGTCTTTCTCTTTCTGACTTACTTCACTCTGTATGACAGAGTCTAGGTCCATCCACCTCATTACAAATAGCTCAATTTCGTTTCTTTTTATGGCTGAGTAACATTCCATTGTATATATGTGCCACATGTTCTTTATCCATTCATCTGTCGATGGATACTGAGGTTGCTTCCATGTCCTGGCTATTGTAAATAGAGTTGCAATGAACATTTTGGTACATGACTCTTTTTGAATTATGGTTTTCTCAGGGTATATGCCCAGTAGTGGGATTGCTGGGTCATATGGTAGCTCTATTTGTAGTTTTTTAAGGAACCTCCATACTGTTCTCCATAGTGGCTGTACCAATTCACATCCCCAACAGCAGTGCAAGAGTGTTCCCTTTTCTTCACACCCTCTCCAGCATTTATTGTTTCTAGATTTTTTGATCATGGCCATTCTGACTGGTGTGAGATGATATCTCATTGTAGTTTTGATTTGCATTTCTCTAATGATTAATGATGTTGAACATTCTTTCATGTGTTTGTTGGCAGTCTGTATATCTTCTTTGGAGAAATGTCTATTTAGGTCTTCTGCCCATTTTTGGATGGGGTTGTTTGTTTTTTTGTTATTGAGCTGCATGAGCTGCTTGTAAATTTTGGAGATTAACCCTTTGTCAGTTGCTTCATTTGCAAATATTTTCTCCCATTCTGAGGATTGTCTTTTGGTCTTGTTTATGGTTTCCTTTGCTGTGCAAAAGCTTTGAAGTTTCATTAGGTCCCATTTGTTTATTTTTGTTTTTATTTCCATTTCTCTAGGAGGTGGGTCAAAAAGGATCTTGCTGTGATTTATGTCATAGAGTGTTCTGCCTGTTTTCCTCTAAGAGTTTGATAGTATCTGGCCTTACATTTAGGTCTTTAATCCATTTTGAGCTTATTTTTGTGTATGGTGTTAGGGAGTGATCTAATCTCTTACTTTTACATGTACCTGTCCAATTTTCCCAGCACCACTTATTGAAGAGGCTGTCCTTTCTCCATTGTACATTCCTGCCTCCTTTATCAAAGATAAGGTGACCATATGTGCGTGGGTTTATCTCTGGGCTTTCTATCCTGTTCCATTGATCTATATTTCTGTTTTTGTGCCAGTGCCATACTGTCTTGATTACTATAGCTTTGTAGTATAGTCTGAAGTCAGGGAGCCTGATTCTTCCAGCTCCATTTCTCGTTCTCAAGATTGCTCTGGCTATTCGGGGTCTTTTGTGTTTCCATACAAATTGTGAAATTTTTTGTTCTACTTCTGTGAAAAATGCCAGTGGTCGTGTGCTAAGGATTGCATTGAATCTGTAGATTGCTTTGGGTAGTAGAGTCATTTTCACAATGTTGATTCTTCCAATCCAAGAACATGGTATATCTCTCCATCTATTTGTATCATCTTTAATTTCTTTCATCAGTGTCTTATAATTTTCTGCATACAGGTCTTTTGTCTCCTTAGGTAGGTTTATTCCTAGATATTTTATTCTTTTTGTTGCAATGGTAAACGGGAGTGTTTTCTTGATTTCACTTTCAGAATTTTCATCATTACTGTATAGGAATGCTAGAGATTTCTGTACTTTAATTTTGTATCCTGTTACTTTACCTGTTTCATTGATTAACTCTAATAGTTTTCTGGTAGCATCTTTAGGATTCTCTATGTATAGTATCATGTCATCTGCAAACAGTGACAGCTTTACTTCTTCTTTTCCGATTTGGATTCCTTTTCTTCTCTGATTGCTGTGGCTAAAACTTCCAAAACTATATTGAATAAGAGGGGTGAGAGTGGGCAACCTTGTCTTGTTCCTGATCTTAGTGGAAATGCTTTCAGTTTTTCACCATTGAGGATGATGTTGGCTGTAGGTTTGTCATATATGGCCTTTATTATGTTGAGGAAAGTTCCCTCTATTCCTACTTTCTGCAGGGCTTTTATCACAAATGGGTGTTGAATTTTGTCAAAAGCTTTCTCTGCATCTATTGAGATGACCATATGGCTATTCTCCTTCAATTTCTTAATATGGTGTATCACATTGATTGATTTGCATGTATTGAAGAATCCTTGCATTCCTGGAATAAACCCCACTTGATCATGGTGTATGATCCTTTTAATGTGCTGTTGGATTCTGTGTGCTAGTATTTTGTTGAGGATTTTTGCATCTATGTTCATCAGTGATATTGGCCTGTAGTTTTCTTTCTTTGTGACATCCTTGTCTGGTTTTGGTATCAGGGTGATAGTGGCCTCGAAGAATGAATTTGGAAGTGTTCCTCCCTCTGCTATATTTTGGAAGAGTTTGAGGAGGATAGGTGTTAGCTGTTCTCTAAATGTTTGATAGAATTCGCCTGTGAAGCCATCTGGTCTTGGGCTTTTGTTTGTTGGAAGATTTTTAATCACAGTTTCAATTTCAGTGCTTGTGATTGGTCTGGTCATATTTTCTATTTCTTCCTGATTCAGTCTTGGCAGGTTATGCATTTCTAAGAATTTGTCCATTTCATTGGCATAGAGTTGCTTGTAGTAATCTCTCATGATCTTTTGTATTTCTGCAGTGTCAGTTGTTACTTCTCCTTTTTCATTTCTAATTCTATTGATTTGAGTCTTCTCCCTGTTTTTCTTGATGGGTCTGGCTAATGGTTTATCAATTTTGACTTATCTTCTCAAAGAACCAGCTTTTAGTTTTATTGATCTTTGCTATTGTTTCCTTCATTTCTTTTTCATTTATTTCTGATCTGATCTTCATGATTTCTTTCCTTCTGCTAATTTTAGGGGTTTTTTTTGTTCTTCTTTCTCTAACTGCTTTAGATGCAAGGTTAGGTTGTTTAATCGAGATGTTTCCTGTTTCTTAAGGTAGGATTGTATTGTTATAAACTTCCCTCTTAAAATTGCTTTTGTTGCATCCCATAGGTTTTGGGTTGTCGTGTCTCCATTGTCATTTGTTTCTAGGTATTTTTTGATTTCCTTTTGGTTTCTTCAGTGATCACTTCGTTATTAACTAGTGTGTATTGTTGAGACTCCGTGTGTTTGTATTTTTGCAGATCTTTTCCTGTAATTGATATTTAGTCTCATAGCGTTGTCGGAAAAGTTACTTGATAAAATTTCAATTTTCTAAAATTTTCCAAGGATTGATTTTTGACCCAAGATATGATCTATCCTGGAGAATGTTCCATGAGCACTTGAGAAGAATGTGTATTCTGTTGGTTTTGGATGGAATGTCCTATAAATATCAATTAAGTCCATATTGTTTAATGTATCATTTAAAGCTTGTGTTTCCCCATTTACTTTCATTTTGGATGATCTGTCCATTGGTGAAAGTGGGGTGTTAAAGTCCTCTACTATGAATGTGTTACTGTCGATTTCCCCTTTTATGGCTGTTAGTATTTGCCTTATGTATTGAGGTGGTCCTATGTTGGGTGCATAAATATTTACAATTGTTATATCTTCTTCTTGGATCGATCCCTTGATCATTATGTAGTGTCCTTCTTTGTCTCTTCTAGTAGTCTTTATTTTAAAGTCTATTTTGTCTGATATGAGAATAGCTACTCCAGCTTTCTTTTGGTTTCCATTTGCATGGAATACCTTTTTCCATCCCCTCACTTTCAGTCTGTATGTGTCTCTAGGTCTGAAGTGGGTCTCTTGTAGACAGCACATATATGGGTCTTGTTTTTGTATCCATTCAGCCAGTCTGTGTCTTTTGGTGGGAGCATTTAATCCATTTACATTTAAGGTAATTATCGATATGTATGTTCTTATTCCCATTTTCTTAATTGTTTTGGGTTTGTTATTATAGGTCTTTTCCTTCTCTTGTGTTTCTTGTCTAGAGAAGTTCCTTTAGCATTTGTTGTAAAGCTGGTTTGGTGGTGCTGAACTCTCTCAGCTTTTGCTTGTCTGTAAAGGTTTTAATTTCTCCATCAAATCTGAATGAGATCCTTGCTGGGTTGAGTAATATTGGTTGTAGGTTTTTCTCCTTCATCACTTTAAATATGTCCTGCCAGTCCTTTCTGGCTTGCAGAGTTTCTGCTGAAAGATCAGCTGTTAACCTTATGGGTATTCCCTTGTGTGTTATTTTTCCCTTGCTGCTTTTAATATGTTTTCTTTGTACTTAATTTTTGGCAGTTTGATTAATATGTGTCTTGGCATGTTTCTCCTTGAATTTATCCTGTATGAGATTCTCTGTGCTTCCTGGACTTGATTAACTGTTTCTTTTCCCACATTAGGGAAGTTTTCAACTATACTTTCTTCAAATATTTTCTCAGTCCCTTTCTTTTTCTCTTCTTCTTCTGGAACCCCTATAATTCGAATGTTGGTGCATTTAATGTTGTCCCAGCAGTCTCTGAGATTTTCCTCAGTTCTTTTCATTCTTTTTTCTTTATTCTGCTCTGCAGTAGTTATTTCCCCTATTCTATCTTCCAGGTCACTTCTCCGTTCTTCTGCCTCAGTTATTCTGCTATTGATCCCTTCTAGAGTATTTTTAATTTCATTTATTGTGTTGTTCATCATTGCTTGTTTCATCTTTAGTTCTTCTAGGTCCTTGTTAAATGTTTCTTGCATTTTCTCTATTCTATTTCCAAGATTTTGGATCATCTTTACTATCATTATTCTGAATTCTTTTTCAGGTAGACTGCCTATTTCCTCTTCAGTTGTTAGGTCTGGTGGGTTTTTATCTTGCTCCTTCATCTGCTGTGTGTTTTTCTGTCTTCTCATTTTACTTATCTTACTGTGTTTGGGGCCTCCTTTTTGCAGGCTGCAGGTTCATAGTTCCCGTTGTTTTTGGTGTCTGCCCCCAGTGGCTAACGTTGGTTCAGTGGGTTGTGTAGGCTTCCTGGTGGAGGGGACTAGTGCCTGTGTTCTGGTGGATGAGGCTGGATCTTGTCTTTCTGGTGGGCAGGTCCACGTCTGGTGGTGTGTTTTGGGGTGTCTGTGGACTTATTATCATTTTAGGCAACCTCTCAGCTAATGGGTGGTGTTGTGTTCCTGTGTTGCTAGTTGTTTGGCATAGGGTGTCCAGCACTGTAGCTTGCTGGTCGTCAAGTGAAGCTGGGTGCTGGTGTTGAGATGGAGATCTCTGGGAGATTTTCGCCATTTGATATTACGTGGAGCTGGGAGGTCTCTTGTGAACCAGTGTCCTGAAGTTGGCTCTCCCACCTCAGAGGCACAGCACTGACTGCTGGTTGCAGCACCAAGAGCCTTTCATCCACATGGCTCAGAATAAAAGGAGAAAAAGTAGAAAGAAAGAGGATAAAAGGAAATATTATAAAGCTATTAAAATAAAACAATAATTATTAAGAAAAAAATATTTTTAAAAGTAAAAAAAAAAAAAAAGGACAGATGGAACCCTAGGACAAATGGTGAAAGCAAAGCTATACAGACAAAATCTCACACAGAAGCATACACATACAAACTCACACAAAGAGGAAACGGGGAAAAAATAATAAATCTTGCTCTCAAAGTCTACCTCCTCAATTTGGGATGATTCATTGTCTATTCATGTAGTCCACAGATGCAGGGTACATTAAGTTGATTGTGGAGATTTAATCCGCTGCTCCTGAGGCTGCTGGGAGAGATTTCCCTTTCTCTTCTTTGTTCACACAGCTCCCGGGGTTCAGCTTTGGATTTGGCCCTGCCTCTGCGTGTAGGTCGCTGGAGGGCGTCCGTTTTTTGCTCAGACAGGACGGGGTTAAAGGAGCCGCTGATTCGGGGGCTCTGGCTCACTCAGGCCGCGGGTAGGGAGGGGTACAGTGCGGGGCAAGCCTGCGGCGGCAGAGGCCGGCGTGACGTTGCACCAGCCTGAGACCCGCCGTGTGTTCTACTGGGGAAGTTGTCCCTGGATCCCGGGACCCTGGCAGTCGCGGGCTGCACAGGCTCCCCGGAAGGGGGGTGTGGAGAGTGACCTGTGCTCACACACAGGCTTTTTGGTGACGGCAGCAGCAGCCTTAGCGTCTCATGCCCATCTCTGGGGTCCGCGATGTTAGCCGCGGCTCGCGCCCGTCTCTGGAGCTCCTTTAAGCAGCGTTCTTAATCCCCTCTGCTCGTGCACCGGGAAACAAAGAGGGAAGAAAAAGTCTCTTGCCTCTTTGGCAGCTCCAGACTTTTCCCCAGACTCCCTCCTGGCTAGCCGTGGCGCACTAACCTCTGCAGGCTGTGTTCACGCCGCCAACCCTGGTCCTCTCCCTGAGCTCCGACCGAAACCCGAGCCTCAGCTCCCAGCCCCGCCCGCACCGGCGGGTGAGCAGACAAGCCTCTCGGGCTGGTGAGTGCCGGTTGGCCCCATCCTCTGTGTGGGAATCTCTCCGCTTTGCCCTCCGCACCCCTGTTGCTGTGCTCTGCTCCGCGGCACCGAAGCTCCCCGCCCCCATCCGCCTCCCGCTGTCTGCACGCGCGAAGGGCCTTCCTAGTGTGTGGAAACCTTTCTTCCTTCACAGCTCCCTCCCACTGGTGCAGGTCCCGTCCCTATCCTTTTGTCTCTGTTTATTCTTTTTTCTTTTGCCCTATCCAGGTACATGGGGAGTTTCTTGCCTTTTGGGAGGTCTGAGGTCTTCTGCCAGCGTTCAGTAGGTGTTCTGTAGGAGTTGTTCCACGTGTAGGTGTATTTCTGATGTATCTGTGGGGAGGAAGGTGATCTCCGCGTCTTACTCTTCCGCCATCTTCCGCCTCTCCACATTGTTATCTCTTTTCTGTATATTCTCATTTACTCATAAACTGAGGCCTTTAGTGTCTCAGCTTTATCAGGGGTGTCCTAGTATACTTCCATTTGGGGTGGTTTTATTTCTTAGGGTTACATCCAGTAATGGTGCATTTTATAATCAATGATGCCTTAAGTCCTATGAACATACTATGTATTAGGGCAGGGTCAGGCTGGGTCTAGATGAGACCCTGTGGAGTTGGACTGCCCTGTTCCCTAGAGGTCCCTTTTGTGCTCTGGGGAGATTAGCCCCCCTAACTAAAATGGACAGTTCAGGAGTTTCTTAAAACTTAGGAAATATCTGGGGACATTGAAACAGATGCCTGGCCACATACCCTGATTTGCACGGGGCCGAGAAAAGAATATGAATTCAGCCCAGATGTGGGGTTCACATCTGTCTGAGGAACCAAAGTGGTTGGTGGTAAGTCCTGATGTAGCTAGACTGAGGGAGAGGCTGTGGGACCTTGGAGAGAAAGTCACCATGAGGGAGAGGGAACTGGCAGAATGGTTCAGCTGAGCAAGTGAGAGCTAGATGTGAGGTCATGTGAGCCTCTCTTGATTCATTACCCCTTCTAAGAAGTCAAAGAAAGGAGAGGGATGCACATAAAATGAAAGACCTATGTCACAGGAGGCCAAGCGCTCTGCTAGGGGAACTCCTTCCAAAAGAGCTGGTTATGAGAAGCAGTGCAGTGGAATAGAAGGATTACCTGGAGGAAGGCTGCAAAACTTGGAATGGCAGCCACGCAGTTTATACTCACTTAGGATACTATGGGATATCCTCCTGCCAGGCACTTCAGACATAATTGGGGAAGTGAAAGCAGGACTTCTCACAAATAAGTTTGCAAGTATGACCTCAGTTGTTTTCATGGTTAAGCCCGTTGTACATCCCACCCACCTCTACTCAGCTTTAATCTTCACTGTCCAATATGGTAGCCACCATCCATGTGTGGCTATTGAGCTCTTGAAATATGGCTAGTGTGGCTGAGGAACTGAAATTTAAAAAAAAAATTTTTTTTTAATTGGGATATAGTTGTTTTACAATGTTGTGTTTGTTTTTACTGTACAGCGAAGTGGAGTTCCCTGTGCTATATATACAGCAGGTTCTCATTAGTTATCTGTTTTATACATATTAGTGTATATATGTCAATCCCAATCTCCCAGTTCATCCCACCCCCCCTTCCCCCTTGATGTCCATCTGATGTCCATCTTGTTCTTTACATCTGTGTCTCTATTTCTGCCTTGCAAACTAAAATGTTGTTTAATTTTAATTTAAAAATTGAAACAGTATAGAGTATTTGTCCTGTAAAACTTATAAGAAAAATTTGAAACATGTTTCATTTTTGATATTTATAGATTTAGAATTGATTTTGCAATTTATGTAATACCTCCTTAAACATGATATTAATAATTGGACACAAGAGTGAGTGGATTTATTCAACTTGGGCAGGTGTGGTTTTGAAATTAACATGCTTTTGCTTCAAAGTTACATGAACTCTTCTGAAAAAGGTGAATATAGGTGGTCAATATAGTTGTAAACATCAAAGGAAAACAATTTTTTGGTCCTCAATTCACTTACTGGAAAACTTTTAAGTATGTTTGGAACAACTTGGATTTGTAAATCTACTTTTTCAACTATAAATTTTATGAGAGCTAAATACAGATCAAGTACTTCTGATGAAAATTTAGTATCCAAATTGAGATGGACTAGAGGGCTAAAATATAAGCCAGATTAGAAGATTTAGTATCCCAAAAGAATGCAAAATTTCTAATTAATAAATTGCATGCTGAAGTGATAGGATTTTGGATATAATGAGATTAAGTAAAATGTTATCAAAATTAGTTTGACATATATACACCTGTCCCCCACTCCCTTTTAAAAATGTGACTATTAAAAAATTTTAAATGACATATGTGGCTTGCATTCTGTTTCTATTGGACAGTGCTGATCTAAGTTATTTGAAGGCAGGTCCACATTTTGTACATCTCTGTATCCTTGGCACCTACCATGGTGACATGTAACAGGGCTGCATAAATGGTTATTGAGGAAGAGGATTTAATCTTGGAGTGAGTTTTCCACTACTGAGCATGATGGTTGCTCAGGTAAACTGCTAAGACTGAATTCCCAAAATAATGTGTAAAACCACTCTTTAACTTTCCCAGGACAGTGTATGACCCTGTATGTTTCTCTTACCTCTTTTCTCTTAGTCACCAGTAGCTAAATGATGAGGTGCTGAACCTACCACTAGTCTATTGATTCCTGCCACCTGCCCCCCCACCACCCCTATCCTGTGATTCCCTCTTAAAGCACCCAGAGCACCACTGGTTAGCAACAACTTGTACGCTTTTTTGCCAAGTATGCTTTTTAGTTTAAAATTGTGAACCTTGTTTATACATTTTTCCTGTTCAGGCCTTCAATAAGAAATTTCACTGCACAAAACAAAACAAAACAAAACAAGCCAACAAAGTATCTATGACTTGTCCAAAGAAATTATGTAGTTTGTTGCTCACCCACTTTGCAAAATGCCTTCCCCTAAAATGCAACATGGGTTTTGTGTCCAATCCTAGAACTACACTGAAAGCTTGACTCCCTGTGGTGTGAATTACTTTTCACTCTCAGGAGGAGCTGGAGAAAATGGAGTATTTCCTCTTGTGTATGACCAGGACAATGGGGCTTTTTGTTGACTCTGCAGCACAGCACATCTATGCTGGGATCTACTCTGGTTCCTGCTCAATCTATTGTTCAGAATAACCAGTCTATATGATCTAATTAAGCCAGTCGCTTCCGCGGAGAAAGTAGTTTGCTTTATTTCATCACTCATCTAGCAGATTAATTTCTTGAACATGACTGGACCTGCCTGTGCTATTGTGTCAGGAGACGGAGTTTTCAATCAAGACTGGGCAAGGACATGGCCTGGGTCACCCCTTCCTCTTCTTGTGTGTTGGAATATCCAAGCTAGAAATGCTGGACAAAACTTCATGTATTATTTGAAGTCCGGGGATATGAAGTATGGAGTGTTTCTGTCTGATATGATTAGGGCTTCCAGATAACTTTTTAGTAGACATATGTCTCAGACAATATGTGGGACATACTTCTATTAAAAATTATTCTTTATCTGAAATTCAGATTCAACTGGGCACCTTGTATTTTTATTTTCTAAGTCCAGCAACCCCAGATAAGATGCTAGAATTGCCCCAAAGAGGCACCATCCTCTTTTACCATTTCTCAAAACAAAAAGATTATGTGTTTATGAAAGGATATCTATAGCACAATAGCGTCAAAAACAATAAAATACTTAGGAATACATTTAACCAGGGAGGTGAAAGATCTCTACAGTGAAAACTATAAGACACTGATGAGAGAAATCAAAGAAGACACAAAGAAATGGAAAGGCATTCTGTGTTCATGGATTAGAAGAATTAATATTGTTAAAATGTCTATACTACTCAAAGCCATTTAGAAATTCAATGCAATTCCTATCAAGATTCCAATGGCATTTTTTACAGAAGTAGAAAAAACACTTCTAAAATTTACATGGAACCACAGAAATCCTGAATAGTGAAAACAATCCTGAGAAAGAAGAACAAAGTGGGAGGCATCACACTTCCCCATTTCAAGCTATAGTAATCAAAACAGTATGATATTGGCATAAAACAGCCACATAGACCAATGGAACAGAACTGAGAGCCCAGAAATAAACCCACACATATATGGTCAACTAGTAATTGAAAAGGGAGCCAAAAATACTCAATGAAGAAAACACAGTCTCTTCAATAACTGGCAAAATTGGATATTCACAAATAAAACAATGAAACTAGATTCTTATCTTACACCACTCACACAAATTAACTCAAAATGGATTAAAGACTTAAATGCAAGATGGAAACCCATAAAAGTCCTCAAAGAAAACATAGGAAGAAAGCTCTTTGACATGGGTCTTGACAAATGATTTTTTGGATGACACCTAAAGTACAAGAAACAAAATAAAAAGTAAACAAGTGGGACTACATCAAACTGAAAAGCTTCTGTTCAGCAGAAGAAACAATCAACAAAAGAAAAGACAACCTACGGATTGGGAAAAAATATTTGCAAACTATACATCTGATAAGGGGTTAACATCCAAATTATAATAAAGAACTCACACAACTCAATAACAAAAAAACCAAATAACCCAATTAAAAAATGGGCAAAGGGCATGCAAACATTTTTCCAAAGAAGATATATGAATGGCCAACAGGTAAGTGAAAAGATGCTCAACATCACTAATCATTAGGAAAATGTAAATCAAAATCACAATATGTCACCTCATGCCTGTTAAAATGGTTAGCATCAAAAAGACAAAAGATAGCAAATGCTGGAGAGGATGTGGAGAAAAGGGAACCCTTGTAGAATTGTAAATTGGTACCATAGCTATGGAAAACAGTGTGGAGTTTCCTCAAAAAATTAAAAATAGAACTGCCACATCATCCAGCATTTCCACTTCTGGGACTATATCCAGAGGAAATGAAAACACTATGTGAAAGAGATATCTGCACCCCCATGTTCATAGCATCATTACTTACAAAAACCAAGGTATGGAGACAACCTAAGTGTCCATTGATGGATAATGGATAAAGAAGTTGTGAGATTACACACACACACTTGCACACACACACACAGTGAATATTATTCAGCCATTAGAAAGAACGAAATCTTGCCATTTGTCATAACATGGATGGAATTCGAATGCGTTATACCAAGTGAAGTAAGTCAGACACGGAAAGACAAATACTGTATGATCTCACTTATATGTGACACCTTAAAAAAAAAACAACAACGCATGGAAAAAGAGATCAGATGTGTGGTTACCAGAGGTAGGGGGTAGGGGGAGGGGAAATTGGATGAAGGTGGTCAAAAGGTATAAACTTCTAGTGTATGATAAATAAGTACTAGGGACGTAACATACATGATGTTATAGTTAGCATGATGATTATAGTCAACACTGCTGTATGGTATAGATGAAAGTTATTAAGAGAGTGAATCCTGGGCTTCCCTGGTGGCGCAGTGGTTGAGAGTCCGCCTGCCGATGCAGGGGATGCGGGTTCGTGCCCCTGTCCAGGAAGATCCCACATGCCGTGGAGCGGCTGGGTCCATGAGCCATGGCCGCTGAGCCTGCGCATCCGGAGCCTGTGCTCTGCAACGGGAGAGGCCACAGCAGTGAGAGGCCTGCGTACCGCAAAAAAAAAAAAAAAAAAATGAGAGTGAATCCTAAGGGTTCTCATCACAAGGAAGAAAAATACTTTTGCTCTCTATTTAAGATAATGGATGTTAACTTATTGTGGTAGTCATTTCACAATATATCAAATCATCATTCTGTATACCTTAAACTTATACAGTGTTGTATGTCAATTTTATCTTAATAAATCTGGAAAAAATATTTGTGTGCTATTTGGAGATAATCAGAGATCAGCATGGTGCTTGATGATTCCTGTTGAATCATCTTACTGAAACCAACAGAGATCAGATCTGAATGTCTATGTTCATGTTTCCTACGATAAACTGAATTATGCGAAGGGGTTGTGCAAAGTGTAATGTGCTGCTCTGCCTGCTTTGCTTTGTTTCTCCTTTTATGTGCACACGTGAACTCCTCAAAGAGATTGTAAACCCACCAGCGCAGAAACTGTCTCTTCTTTTTACTGGGATCCCCAAAGTCCAACAAAATGTCTGGGCACCAGCAGGTGCTTGGAAGTGTCATAGATGATAATGAAGGTGAGACTTAAGGACTTTGGTCTGAAATCCAATGGATGTTCTAGCAATCTCAGTGGGAGTTTACACTGTGCTCCAGGAGCCAGGCCAGAGGCCAGTGGAACTCGTTACCTCGTCTGGAAATAGAGCCTGTCTGCGCTTTCGGAGGAGTCCGTCGGGAGCCCTTCTCTGGTCTGCCCCAGAACAAACACTCTGTCCTTGAGACCAGCACAAGCAGCATCCTCCCTGCCACCTGTCAGTGAACTGCCGCCAGAGTGTAATTGTACTGGATGTTGTAAGAGGGAGTCTGAGTTAAATGAGGCCCCAGAGGAGTCAGGGGGTCAGCAGTGCCTTTTCTTACCTGTTAATGAAGCCTCATTAGAAACAGCAAGAAACTGTACTGAGAACTGGAAGCACCAGTCTGCTGGGCTCTCCCTGCCAAAGGATGATTAACTTAATGGTTTAAGGCAGCTGCTCTTTGAGATTACGGAACCAAGGAGACCGAGTGTGTGCGGTCCGGCACGGCGTGCGTCTGGTGGAAACTCAGGAGGGTGTGCAAATCCATTCTCCCCTTCCTCCCGTGGCTGAGACAGCTTCCAGGTTCTGGAAAATGCACAGCCATTCAGACACAGAAGTACCTCCTTCTGAGGCCCTCCAGCTGTGTTTAGGTTAGGAATTCAGGTCTTGGGGGGGGGGCAAAAATTCACTGTAACAAGCAAGAAAGAAAAGAAACAGACCTCAGTGAATGGGCATTTGATATAGCCAGGCGCACACTCTCTCTTCTGGGGAGGCCCTGGTACCCAGTGTTTCAGTCGTGGGCACCCCTGGGGTGTGCAGCTGCAGAGGGGATTGGTGCTTTGCTGAAATGCAGCATTAGGTGGTGTCTTGATGATTTCTGTGCCTCAGACAACAGAGGGAATTGTGCGAAGGTGCCATACAAACTGTAAATAGCTGTCCTGCCCACGGGACTTATTATTACAATTTCTTTGATCCTGGAAGCCAAAAAGGGAAAGCAGCTGGAGCAATTTCAACCGGGAGACCTAATGTCTTGCCTTGCTTCTCTTTCCAGCTTTCTTAAGAGTAAATAAGATTTCATTTGTTTATGTCGGCCTTAGCTATTTGGAAGCCCAGGTACTGAGGGAGGGTGTCTTCCAATGTGCCCATATTGGACACATCGTTCTGTCTGGATTAGCAGCTTACATGAGGACAGAGACTCAGCTTGGATATTTTGGTCTGCAATTCTGTGTGACAGGTGGACTGACAGAAGCTTGGGGGAAGAATTGAGAAATTAAGTCTGGGCTGCGTGTGTGTGGTTTTGGAGGCATGCGAGACTGCGCTAGGACACAGGTGGTGGTTTCAGTTTTAATCAGAAGGCCGGGGAGTCTTGGCTGGGTATGTGGCGGATTCATGAACTATATTTGGCTGGCCTGGGCCCTGAGAGGGCTGGGGAAGGACCCTTGAAGTATATTCTGAGGCTGCAAGTGTAGGCAACCACAGCCTAATTCATCCCCCACAGATTTAAACTGAAGCTCCATTTAAGCTGATCGAGAAGTGCTCTGACAACAGCAGTGAAGTGGATGTGTCTGTGCATTACTACCCACGAAGAGCACGTTAAAGACACCCAAATACTTTGTGATGCCTGTGGTTATGATACACACAGACCCCCTCTGCAGCAAGAACATTGTTTTTGCCTCCAGTGGTGGCAATCTTGCCTGCCACGAGCACAACTCTTTCCCAAGAAGCACATTTATGTTGATAAACCCAAGAGCAGCTGACCCTTGAACAACGAGGAAGATGGCGTCACGCTCAGGGACCCTTCCAGAAGCCTTTAAGAATGGCCCCATGAGGAAAGGCCAGGCAGGTAAAGTGATACCCATCTCCATCCGACAGTGGATTGAACAAGGTGGGCAGACTGGAAGCCACACACGAAGCATTTATTTGGAGAGGGGCAAGGGAGGTTGCTCAAGCTACAGACTATTTGAATTCAGGCAGCAGGACACTCTCCACTTCCAGGTAGCTTTTCAGCTCAAGCTGAGCCAGCTGGGGAATCCAGCAGGGAATCCAGGTTGGGATGGGGGTGAGGAGGGTGAGGGAAGATGCGGGTTGTGGGGTGTGAGGGGGTGGGGACTCCTCAAGGAACTTCGCTGGTCACTCGGTGAGGAAGGTAGCATTTTCTTCATGAAAAGAGGGTATTTCTCCATTAGCTGAAACAAACAAACAAAACCCAAAAAACACATTTGAGTGAGACAAGCAATGGATGATGATAATTAGTAAAGAAATCACAACAGAATTATACGAAAGGCAGGTGTCTCATGGAAAGAATTTGGCCTTTGGAACAAGACAGTTTGGCTTTCAAATCCCACCTCCATGGTAATTAGCTGTGTGACCTTGGGCAAATGATTGAAGCTCTCTGAGGTTTTGTTTCCTGGCTGTAAAGTGGGGATAATGATGTAGTTCTGGCAGGGTTTTGTGGAGAAATGACGATAACATAGAGCTTAAGACTGTGCTGGCACATAGCAGGCACTCACTGGATGGAGTCCTTATATTCTTGAAGTAAATTCAGTCTATCTTGTTACTTTTTGGATTTGTTTAATACGATTTTGTGTAGTCAGATATTCATAGGCATCTGAAAAAATTCGCTTTGTTACAAACATCTAGCTTTTATAATCAACAGAAATCAGTCCAATAAAAAGACAGCTGGAAAGGAGCTGGATGACATGTTTTTGTTTGAAAGAGCAAGGGTTAGGTTGCTTCCATGTGGCCCTCTTGCCTTCTGAGAAAGGGATGGTACAGAGCACACTGGAGACCCAGGAGACCTAGGCTCTGGTCGAGCTCTGCCTCTTCCTCCTATTTTGATCACTGGCAAATCCTTTTCTGCTCTGGCCTTCTTATTCTCTCTGGAATCAGGAGGGGTTGTACTACGTAATTGATAAATTGTCTCTTAGAGCTGCTATTCTACTATGTATTCTCTTCCTCATTCAATGTATGCCACAGAAGGGACCTTGGAGGGCAATATGATGATACAGAATTGTGATAAAGGCTTCAATTTCCTTAAAAAGCTGGCAAGGAAGCTAAGCCCCAAGACTCATGCATATGCCACAGGAATCCTTACCCATTAAAAAAAGACTACATATGTATGTGTATACACATATATGTGTATACATATATGTATATATACCACATACACACATATATATACATAAACGTATACATGCCATTCCCAACCTGTTGCCTCTCTCCAGTATGGAGGCTGGAAAAGCTAAATAGTTGCTTTCCCAGCATCCCTTGCAGGTAGGTCTGGTCATGTGAGATAGAAGGAAAAGTCTGTTGGAGCCTCCCCAAAACATTTTTCCTTCACTGAAAAAAGGAGTGAGCCATACAGGGAAAGGCCTTTCTGCTGTTTCCTCTTGCCTCCCCTTTTCTGGCCATGAATGATGTCTTGTTATGATGTCTGGAGCTGTGGTAGGCATTTGGCAATTGGGGGTGACAAAGATGAAGACAGGGATGGTGTATCAGAAGGATGAAATGAGCTTGGGACCTGACTGACATCACGGAGCGGCCTGGCCTACCTCATGTCTGGAACTCTTAGGTAAACATGGTTTATGCCCTTGCTGCTCAAAGTGTGGTCTGTGGACCAGCAGTATAGGCGTCACCTGAGAGTTTTGTCAGAAATGCAGAATTTCAGGCCCCACCTCAGACCTTCGGAAATAGAATCTGCATTTTGAAAAGATGCCCAGGCTTGGCATGTTTTGAGTGCATATTAAAGTTTCAGGAGCATTAGTTTATAGCTACACTAATTAGGTTTTATTACAGGCAGCTGAAAGCATTCCTAACTGCCACCATGTATGGTAGGAAGTATGCATGAACACATATAGGTATGTCTGTGGTGTGTGGCTGTATGTCTGCATCTACGAATGCATACAAACATCCACACATATACGTATACATACATAAGTACATAATATATTTTTGTCTATATATTTGCATATATATGAATAGAAAAATCCTGGAAGGACACAGGCTGTGGGAGTGGGGCTGGGTGTTGGGAAGTTTGGGAGGTGATTTCTCCTTTTTACACTAATTACTTCTATAGTGTTTGAAAAAGTGTCTAGTTTAAACCCAAGAGTATCTACTCCTTTCCTAACAAAGCCGAGCAGAGACGCACCTGCTCTCCTCGCGGTCCAGCAGCGCATGGTAGGATGCCACGTCCCGCTGCATCTGGCACTTGTGTGCCAGCAGGTGCTCGCGGGCCTGCAGCTGCTGCTCCGCCTCTGTGCGCATCTCCCTGAGCTCCGCCTCCAGCCTGCTGACCACGGCGCCCAGGTTCTGCAGCTCGATGTCGTGCCAGTGCTTGGCATCGTGCAAGGTGTTCTCCAGGCCTCGTTTCTACAAGAGAGGGAATATGGTCCAGACCCAAGGCAGATGGGCAGGGCCTTGGAAGAGGGAGATGGGCAGAGCAGTGGGAGGGGCTGGCATCGGCCTGGTCTTTCTGTTTCTCCCAGGACGATGACCTTGACAGGCTGACGTGGCTCAGTGGGGAAGTAATGAACCCTCCTGGGGAGGCCAGAGTCTTGCTTAGTCTGATTCACTGATCCTTCCAACAGGGGTGGAGGTGGGGAGGGAGAAGAGGAAGAAGGAGGGGGAGAGAGACAGGAACCGGAGAGCCGGATGAGAGAGAATGATGAGAGAAGAGGCAGATGAGTGAGAGAGAGAACGAGAGAGGACAAGTGAGAGAGAGAGAGAGAGAGAGAGATTCTCACACACACACACACACACACGAGGCAGTTTGCAGGTGTTTTTTCTTTGTGAACCGCCACCCACCGTCCAGCTGGAACACAGTCTCCTCCTGCATTCCTCCCAGATTCCCACAGTCAGAACGAATGTCTCTGGCCTCTACACACTCACTGTGGTTTTTTAGTGTTTTAGTAGCACATCTTGCTAGTTCCTCTGCCCCTTGCTGCCCATTCGCCCCCTCCTCTCCCTGAGCTGTGCTGTGCAGGTTGGTCTCTACTCCACTCGCAGCTTGGTCATCTCTGTGGATGACTCTTGTGTTGATGTGTCCAGCACAGATCTCTCCCCCAAGCAGACTCGGTACTGAGGTTCTTACCGGAAATATATGCAGGCCATGGGCCCTATTCAAATCAAGGTGTCCAAAATGGAGCCATTGGCTTCCTTTGGAACCTGCTGGCCCCTCCTCTCCTGTGCTCCAGCTGGTGAACCCACATGAGATACAAACCGGGGAAAGATATGGCCCTGATCCTGCTTCCCTCCCAAATTCAGTCATTACTGAGTCCTACCTCTTGTACATTCAGAAACATTTTCCCATACGTGCCCCCTCTTGTCCAGCCACCAATGACCCAGATCGATTCTTATCACCTCTCACCTGGGGTAACCTCCATGGCCTCCTAGCTCATCTCCCTGCCTGTGGTTCCTCTCCCTCTGTATTCCCCCACAGCAGCCACAGTGTGCTGTCTAAAGTCCAAATCTGGGCTTGTATCTCCCCTTCTCCTCACCTGGCTGACTCCTATTCACCCCATGTCCAAGCTCAGGGGTTACATCTCCTAGGAAGACTTCCTTGATGCCCTCTTGCCTCTGACACCACCAGGCTGGGTTAGGGTGTCCTTCCTCTGGGTTTCACAGCTACCCAAGCACATGCATGCCCTTGAACTTATCATAGCAGGCTGAGCTTCTTAGGGGCATGTCTGCTCTAGCAGATGCTGAGCTGTTTGAGAGCAGGAACCTAGTCTCTGTAACCCCAGCGATAGGACAGGGCCTGGCACAGAATAGGTGTGTGTGTGTGTGTGTGTGTGTGTGTTGCCCAAGTGACAGCACTTTTATTATGGTGCACTTATTGCCCTATCTGTCTCCCCACTAGACTGAAACTTTCTTCTCATCTTCCCGTATACCAGGCCCTGCAAACTGTAGGGCTGACCAATAAAAAAATGGTATGCCCCTCTCTTTAACATCTTTTAGTAGTAGTAATTATGTAGTTCTATAATTTAGCATCTGCCTTTTTATTTTATATAACACATAAGAAACAAATAAATATCTTTCTAAATTGGACTGAGTCAAGTCTTGATGAAACAAGTTTCTATACCCTTTTTTGACCACTGTGGCTGAAATAGAAGACTCTTGGTCATGATGTCATCTTGAATCATGGCTGCTGTTAAGCAGGGGCCACCATATTATCTTATTTAAGTCTTCCCAATTCCACAGGATATGAGGAAGTTGAGTCAGATTCCCATCCTAGGTATGTCTACAGGTGGCAAAATGTGATTAGTGGAAATAAATATAGATCAGTGTCTGGTCTGGTTATTATTTTGCTGGTGAGATCTGAAAACCCCTCCATGGCAGTGAGGATGCAGAAATGGTCACCTGGACTTTGAGAATCATTCGTTCCAACCTCTCTGGGTTTTCTCCCTTTGTTTATCAGGGAACTGCTTGGTTTGTGAGTGGTGGTTGTTGACATTGGACCTGTAACATCTGTGATTTGGAAAAACCTTTCATGGAATCAGGTTTGGATCACCTGTCTATAGTTTTTGCCCTGTGTACGTGGTGACTTTTCCATGTGGCTTGGGGTTTTTCGCTGAAGACTTAGGACCCACTGCCCAAGGTGGGTTCATGGGAACACCTATCAGAGGTGCCACGTCTTTTCCATTCCACCCTTAGAGTCCAAGTCAAGCTTCTGCGCCTATGTCCCTGACATCTTGACCTGGTTCTCACAGAGATGCCTGTACTTGAGTCTCTATGATCAGCCACTGCTGTGGGTCTCCTGCCCCGGCCCACTCACGACACAGCCCCAGCAAGCAAACTGAGATCACAAAAGCATGCTTACTCTTGTCTCTAGAGATCTGAAGGGACTTCCTTAAATTGCTAAGCCGTCCGGAAAGTAAAATAGTGACCTTCTGTGATTTCTGGACTGAATTCCATTCCTGGTCTGAGTTGACTGAACACAGAGCTCAGGGGCTCTCAGACACCATTACTGATGCCTGGCTGCCGCTATAAACAGTGCCTTGTTGGCAAAGGAGCTGAAAATGTCACCAGCTCGGGTATCTGAGACTTACATAGCTTTGAGGGCCTGTGTGTGCACAGGTTGCTGCGACTGAGGGTAGCAGGATGGCTGGATGAACTCTGCCATGTCGGAAAGCCGTAGACGTGTGTGCTACCTGTTCTGGCTCATCTGTGTTCCTGACCTTGCCTGCAAGGCCCAGCGACCAGAACTCTGATCTACTAGAGCCACAGGGGACAGAGGCAGCCCATCCTGTGTTCCGAGCCCAGCCAGCACGTCACTGCTCCATCTGGTTGGGGGGTGAGTTCTTGTCCTATTTGTTCCAATAGTCAGGACCATGGGGTTTAGGTGTGGTGATAAGATGATGCCAACTTGGGGCTACTATACTAGAGGTTATAATAATAATTTTATAATGATAATTAATAACAGATACCATTTATTGACTCTGTGCCGGGCATGGTGCTAAGGGCTTGACCTGCATTATCTAGTTAATCATGCCAATGACTTTATGAGGAAAATTCTATGATGGTTCAGTGGTTGATCCCGTTTCCAAAGGCAGCTGCAACAATGGTCTCCAACCCACCTGCACTTTCTCTCCGTGATTTTGCCACTGTCTCATCAAGAGGCAGATTCCTGTGGAATCTGGGCTGGTCTGTGACTGCTTTGACCAACAGAATGCTGCATAAATGATATTCGGGGACTTTCAAGCCCAGGTGTTAGGAGGCCTGGTACTTTCTGTGCGCACCCTCTGAGGGAAGCCAGATGCCATGTCCAACAATGTAAGACTGCCATGATATGAGGAAGTCAAAGCCAGGTACGTGCAGAGGCCACGTGGAGAGAGAAAAAGAGATGCAGAGCTGAGGCATTGGGCATGTGAGCTGAAGCAGCCATTCTTGGACATTCCAGCCCCAGCAGATGCCACATGGGATGGAGAAAAGCCATCTCTGCTGAGTGCTCCCTAAATTGCTGAATAAATGAACAAATGATTTCCTGTTGTCCTAAGCCACTAACACAGCAGATGGATGTGATAACCAAAATAGATCCTCACTGTACAAGGGAGAAAACGGCATCTTCGGGAGGTCACACAGCTAGTGAGTAGAGGAGCCAGGATTCAAGACTCCAGGGTCTGAGTGCCCGTCCCGAACTCCACAGGACAGCCACTGTCTAGTGCATGATAGAGCCAGAGAGCTCTGCTCTCTACTTATGACTCGTGTTAGTGGGCAAATCCCTGAACCACAGTTTTCTCTTCGGCAAAATGGGATGCAGTCACAGTCTACCCTACTTAATGTTTCCATGAAGCTCTGATGAGAGACTGCAGGTGGGCATGCTCTTATTACTGTTTCTATCACTTTGAAGAAATTGTGTTTTGGGCACTGTACCAAGTGCTTTGGGAACATAAAACTACTTAGACATGGTCCCTGCCCTCCAGGAGTTAATGTGAGTTCAGTGCATGAGCTGATATAACCACATGAACCAGGGGCTCTGAGTGTGAGTGGGTGGCAGGTGGGAGGGATCACCCCAGCTCTGGAGTCAGGGTCTAGGCTTCACGGTGGGCGTGGCACTTCGGTGAGCTCCACCTCACCTGTGCCCAGGGTGTGGATGACAGGAGCAGGTAGAGGAGGCAGAGTCGGGGGAGGAGTCTCCTTCTAGACATGGGAGAACATATCCAAGGGCTCAAGTGTAGGAAAGCAAAGGATGAGTTCTGGGCATTAAAATGAAGCCAGAGTTGGGTGGTATTGGAAGGTCTGGCAAAGGAAGACTTTCTATTTTACCCACAGGCAATTCCAGGCAGTGGGGATACTGATAAAGCAGGAGAGAGGGGACAGTAGATAGAGTGAATGGCCCAGATGGTGCAACAGGGGACAGGTGGAGTCTATTGAAGGGAGGAGAGGGTGGATAAAGCTTCAGAGATATTTTGAGGTGGGAAATGGAAGCCAGAGACCTCAAGTTGGAGGACATTCATCTTCTCTGCAGAACAGTGCTGGTGACAGCATCTGCCAAGGGGCAGAGGTAAGGGTGGGCTGGGGGCGTGTGAGGATGGAGACTGCTGGAGCATCCACTCTGGGGAACACAGGAAGTATCCCTGCTTTTTTCTGTCATTTGTGTACTGGTTTTCTTTTACCAATCAGAAGACAGGAAACATATAATTCTTGATGGCCTCTCCCAAGTCTAAGGGAGGGCTCAGCACGTAGTAGGCTCCCGATACATGTGTGTGCAATCTGAGCTGGGTGATGTGCACCCGCTACTTAGGCTGCAATTTCTCCAGGCTTTGTTTTTGATGATGTGGCTTGAGGATACAGCCCTCACCTTTTGCCTGGAACTTTCTATCACCAGAAGAGTTGTAACTTTGGCAGCCACAAGGACCTCTGGGGGAGAAATGGCAACCTCTTAACTGTGTCTAAAGCAACTGCATTCCCAACATTAGGATGTTTATCAAGGGTTATGGCAGGTGAATAAAAGTGATTAGCATAAAATCCACATAACACTGAACAACGCAATCTCTTTCAGACAACTTTTTAGTTAAAGTAGCAGTGATTTAGGCTGTAGTTTCCTGATCTTTCTCACCTCAGATCCTTTCCTCACACCCCCTTGCACTGACCCAGATCCCATCAGAGGATGACACGGAGAAAAGTGGAGCAATGAGACGTGTGTCGTGTTGTAGCAAGACTGAGCATCTTCTCTGAGCTGACTGGGCACCATGTGACCTTGTTGCTGAGGACAACGGACCAAGTGAACTGAAGACCCTTGAAAGAAGGGAACTGGGGCTGATGGGATGATCTTGGCAGTAGGCAGAGGAAAAGTTGTTTCTGAGGGGAACCAACTAGAGCAAATACTTGAGCTAACTTGGTGGCAGGCTGTGGCTAAAGCAGGAGGTGGGGCTGGCAGTTTGTGATGGAGCTGTCATGGGTGGCAATACTGAGATGAGGTGTATGGGGGGGGTGGAAGAATGGGTACCCAAATAACCCAGGACTTGAGGCTGTTGGGAGAGAGGGGCTTCTTGGGCCTCAACGACGTCCAGACTACCTCAGCTGCACAGGGATTATACAACCCAACACCTTCATGCACTCTGGTGTGTACGAACACCTGTGGTTTGATTCAGTACACATGGCCCCCTGGAGGCATCCAGGAGGAGCCGTGCTTGACCCTAACAGAACTTCAGTCCACCCCAGAGATCAGAAGGTGGATTACTGTATTATTAATAATCATTTTAACTAATAATAATAATTAATAATGCAAGAGATCCATCCACAAACCACAGTGAGTCTGAAGAGCTACCTAGCTTACTAGTTTTGCTTGGGTTCCCCAGAAGCAGAGCCAGACACAGGGATCCTGGTACATGCCAATAATTAAGGAGTTCCCTTCAGGAAAAGGGGGAGAAGGAAAGCAGTTCAGGGCAATGTCAAGTGTTAAGCCAGGAGGTGGTCTTGGCTGGACTGTGGCTACAGCCTGATCCCTTGGAGAGCTCTGTAGTGTGGGTTACAACACAGAGCAGAGTCCACTTTGAAGCAAGTGGACTGGGCTTTTAAACCCCACTGTCAGTCAGTCATTGGCCAATGGCTGAGGACTGGGGGGGCACGCCTACCATCCTAGGCCAGGTCTTCTTTTTGGCAGAGGGCAAGTCTCTGGGCATCTGTGGCGTCAGCAGCCAACAGTCATGGCAGCAGCCTGGTGAAGGGGATTTCACTGGGGCACTAACCGTGTCTACTACATTTGTCATTTGGTATCGGTTGATCCTTTGCAGGCCTCAAAACTCATGTGCTGTGAGATGGGAAACCCATATGACTACAGTTAGACAGTTGAGAGTAAAACTTCACGCAGGAAAGGCCAAGGCTCTTCCTGGCCCACTCACCAGGGCCCGTAAGGATTCCGTCTCAGCCTGCAGGCTCTGGATTTGGCAGGAAGTGTTGTGCACCTCCACCCTGAGGGCAGCAGCCAGCTTCTCTTCCTGGGTCTGGGCCCTGCGGGCCACCTCCGTCTGTTGCTGTGGAGAGGCAGGGGTGAGCAGGGGGAACCAGGGCCTGAACCCGTCCTTCCCTCTTATCTTCTCCAGTCACCACTCCGCAGCCTCTAACTCAGAGGAAACAGCCATTTGATTTAAACATCGCTCTTTTTCTATCGGCGCCCACACCAGCTTGTATTCCAACATTTATTTAATTTGAACATATAATGCATACAAATGGAATAAAATTCAAAAGATTTTCTAAAGGATATATAGTAGAAAGTCTCCTTTTCTTCCTGTGCCCTACTTACTTTGTTCTCCTGTTTCTAGTTTCTCATATCTCCTTCCAGAAATATTTCATATATTTATAAATAAATGCATATGAGCATCCCTCCTTGCTTTGGTACTTAACATATTTTTAGAAATTATTCTATAGCAGTATATATAGATCACTTACATTTTTTTTAAGGGCTGCATGGTAATGCCTTGCTTGGAAGTACTATGATTATTTGGAAGTTCCCCACTGATGGACACTTAGCTTGTTTCCAGTCTTGGCTTATTATGAACAATGATGTAGTCCCTCATTTTCCATACATGGGAGGATCTCTGAGGGGTAAATTCCTGTAGTGGAACTGCTGAATCAAAAACATAGGCATTTGTGGACTTCCCTGGTGGCTCGGTAGTTAAGAATCCGCCTGCAATGCAGGGGACACAGATTTGAGCCCTGGTCCAGGAAGATCCCACATGCCACGCAGCAACTAAGCCTGTGAGCCACAACTACTGAGCTTATGACCCGCTGCAACTACTGAAGCCCACGAGCCTAGAGCCCATGCTCCGCAACAAGAGAAGCCACCGCAGTGAGAAGCCCACGCACTGCAATGAAGAGTAGCCCCTGCTCGCCGCAACTAGAGAAAGCCCGCGTGCAGCAATGAAGACCCAACACAGCCAAAAAGAAATAAATTTTGAAAAATAAAAAAAAAAGGAGCATATGGCCCTGAGGGTCAGAGCTGGGATTCAAGCCCAGCAGCCGACCCCAGTGCTGTGCTCTTAACAACCAGTACTTAATGCTGCCGATTCCACCAATGCCTCAACTTAAGACCCTCCAAATTAGAGCTGTCTCCCTCAAAGAGAAGGTGGATCCCTCTGAAATACCCTCATGGTTCACCAAGTCCTGTGATCAGTAGCCCGGTTTTTCTTCCTCCCTCTGGGGCCGGGGCCTGGCCAGATGGGCTGTGTGGGAGAGGGGTACCCTGGCGGACAAATGGAGTCAGAGTGGCCAGGGGCAGCCGTGAGCTGAAGCTGGCTCCTAAAAGCTCACAAAAGCCAAGTGTTAAAGTTTCAGGAATTTTGTGATCTGGTGGTTATGTAGCCATCATTCAAAATTAGATTATATCAAGTTACAATCAAATAAGTTATATGAAAAAGGGTAATAAATACATCACTGGCTAATTATTTTGCATTTTATCATTATCTATGCTACTGAGGTAATTTACATCAATGGTACTTGCGTGGTAGAAATAACACATAATGCTGTGCTCCTGCACATCTCTTCCCAACTTTGTGTTCATTTACATCATGTTAGTAGTTTGAAATCAACCATGGTGAGAGTATTTACACCATGGAAACTGGCAAACACTCCAAATCAGGGGTTGAATTATTGTTTTGTTGATTGTCCAGATTTAAGAAAGGGATGCAGAAAATGTTAATAATGCAGATGAAACTTAAAAGTGGGTCATGTCTGTAGCTATTGTACTGGGAATGGCACAAAAATTAGAGGGACTATTCTTCCAGTATATGAAAATTATCATGTGATTCACAAAGAAATTACTCACAATGCTGATGAATGAACTCATCCAAATATTAATCAAAATTCATAGCAGAGCTATCCTCATTCATCATTGATGTGAGTGACTATTTGCTTAACCAGATATTAATAATCAAGCATTTTTCTGTAATCTGACTTTGTGACACTATTGTTGATGACAGAATTGTAAAAATGGCTGGTGGATTTCGCAAGAAATAGCAAGTCACACTGAAGCTATAGATGCAAATGGAAGAGCAAAGTATTTTATCTTAAAGTGTGTTATTTCTAAAATTACATAAAGAAAACATCAACAGAAACTTTCATGTTACCTTTTAGGTAGTGTTATGAATTTGACTGGCACATGAAAACATATGTTTACATTTCTTTGCAGAGAGCAGCTGGGAAACATCACCAGCACAGGATGGGTAAGAGCCAGGCATGAGGGGAAGTCCAGTCCCACGGAGGCATGTTTTAAAGCCTTGGTGGGCATGTCTGGGGTAAAGCTGCTGGCCAAGGCCATAGCCCTGGCACTGAATGAACTGTCCCTCCTCTCGACCCAGATAATGTACTCGGTAGTTCAGTGGCACACACTGGTCTCTGGAGAGATGAATCCCCAGGTCTTAGTTTTATTGGCAAAATGCTGTACCCAAGTGTTTCCCAAATATTCTTGGACAACCAGCATGGTTTGTCATGTATCTGCATACTAATTCAAACTGTTTTTATTTGAAACAATTCACTTTTTCTTTGTAAATAAATGTCTTTAAAATGTAAACTACAGTTAAGTTCTCAGATTTTAAAGTGTGTCAGCATCATCTGGGGGACCTTGTGAAAATGCAGATTCTGATTCAGGAGATCCTGAGTGGGCCCCAGGAATCTGCATTTAAAACTTCCACGTGATGCCTGGTTCATGGAAGCAAAGTTCTAGATTGCTACAGAAACTGATAAAACTGTATTATTTGCCATAGATAAAAGATAACTGAAAAAAAATCAATAAAATTAAAGCAACCACTATATTATATTCTAGCAAATATTGCTTGCCAAGCTGCTGAGTCTCAAAGCTGGCTTTCTCTTTGTTGAAAGGCAAAATTAATAAGTATAAGAGAAGTGTTAATGATGCCCCAGCACCAAATGGAAAATTTCTTGCACCATTTTTAAATTAAGATGGAAAGAGAAAAAGAAATTAATTTGATCACTGTGGGTTTCAGTTTTGTTTTATATCACGTCCCAGACCTTCTCAAATCAGCTTGCCACAAATGATACTTGCCCTTCATCTGGGGACAGTTAATTGTTTTAACTCACCTAAAAGTATTACATGTTCTTCTCCAATGGCTTTTTAGATTTATGTTTTCTCGTTATTATAATAACTCCTGTTTCCATTTCAACCCAACGCCTACAGATTTCTCCTCACAGACCAAATAGGAGGTGTGTGGTTCTAGCTCCTGAGCATGGGAAGGGAGGATTGATCTGTCGTTCAGTGCCATTGCTGGGATGTGTGCTGAGGTTCAGATATGTTGGTTCCCAGGCTTGCAAACCAGCTTGAATTCTGGGCTCTACTACGCACGAGCCGAGCCACCCAGGTTTGCACTCCAGCTGTGTTTCTGGGGCAGGAGAGCATGTTGGCATTTTGAAATATGGTAAAAATTTTCAAATTAAAATTTAAAAATTGGCACAGTGTTGCCCATGAAGGATGGATGTGACAGACAAGAGCAGCAGGCTGTTGAGTGAGTCAGAATGAAGAATTGGAGGGTCTCCAAATGGAGGGGAAAAGAGGCATCTCCACACCCCACCCATCTGGCGGATTAGCGTTGCCATTCCCCAAAACACCTTTGGCGATTGGAAAAAATGGCCACTTTGTGGTGTGAGGGGAGAGTGAGAGTTTAGGAGGGGGGCAGAATGTGGAGAGCAACGATGCTGGTGTGTTCTTAGCAGAACACATGTCCAGGCTGAGCCCTCAAGGGTGGACGTGTGCAGCCTGCCTTTCCCCGAGCAGTTGCTGTGTGGGTTCCAGCAAGTCACAAGCTCTCTGGTTTTTGCAGCTGGGGGACAGCTTTATGAGAGTATCGCTCTGCTGCAGAGCACAGCTAACGGCCTTGCTCTTAAGCTTCTCAGACCTCACAGGATCACACGGACCTCATTATGGTCACTTTCATGGAGAAAGGGAAAGCAGTGGGCTCCTTGGGGACAAAGGGGTTCCCGATCTTGCATGATAGAGGAAGCTTATCCGCAGGGAAGGCACAGATTTGTGGTCTGGAAAGATCCTGACAGAAGTCTGGCCTAACCTTTTGGTCCCTCAAGACAAAGCCCTCCCAACCTCATACAAGATGTCACTTGTGCTCATCCTTAAAAAAGAGGATGAGTCAAGGTCCGCCCACTCCATGAGGTCTGTCTGGGTCAGAGTAGCAGTTAAGAGTGTTGATTCTATAGTCAGAACATGTGGTTTGAATCCCAGCTCTGCCATGGTCTAACTGTGTGATTTACCTAACCTCTCTGTGCCTCAGTTTCCTCCTCTATAAAATGGATAAAATCACAATACCTATCTCGGGTTGGGAAGATGAAATGAGAACAGACCAGTCAAGCGCTCAGGACACTGTCGGGCGCTCTGTAAACCCTCAATAAATGCACTGCTGGCCCTGCTTTCCCAGCACAGCTCACTCTGCCTGGTGTGGTGTTTCTGTCCGTTGTCTCCCCAGCCAACCTCACACTAGACTGTGGCACCTTGTGTGCAGGAACAACTTCTTACTCACCCCTCAACACCCCCGGACACCTAACATGGTTTTTACCCCTAGAACATGCCCAACGATGTTTATTGAAAGTCTACAACGTGTTTCAGGTGCAGTCTTGGGACTGCGGAAGAGGAAGATCTACCAAGAATGGAATTAATTCTCCTTTTCATTAGGAGGATCGGCTGTCATTATTGTAATGATTATAAGGCACTTTCCAGTCACCCAGTGTCATATAAATGTTATTTAGCTGAGGATAGATTTTGATAGGCAGCACACACACACCTGAACTACCCCAGCCAGGTGTAGGATTCACTTGGGAGAAAGCTGGATGCCATCCAGTCTTCACCAGAGACATGGGTCCTCCTTAGTGGGAATTAAAAAGAAGTGCATGTCTCACTCAGTGAAACATCAACACTGGCAGAAGAGCTGGCCTGGCTAGGCTGAGCCATGTCTCTCCTTAAACTTACATGAGAGCTGCTTGGCTGTTGAAGCGTATCTCTTTAGGGTGTAGGACCAATTCCCAGCCTCGGTTGAAGCTGCCAAAGGAAACACAGAGGAGCGTGTGGCTTGGCAGACTTGCTGACCTATTGGTCGCGAGTGAGCACACCCAGCTGATGAACGAGGCAGAAGGGGCTCAGCAAGGAGGGGTATTCTGAGGAGAAAAATATATTCTTCATCTGCAAGTAATTATTGGAGAAGTCTAAGTGAGAGCATTTTTGTTCGGGTTCATGGAGATCATTCCATTCCTAAGAAGGCTCGCCTCTGCTCTGTCCCTGCCAGGAGACTAGTTGTTGGATACGGGCCACCTTACCTTAATTTCTCAGGGATTTGGGTTGTTTTGTCTTTGCAGATCTCTTAGTTTCGAAGTAAGATCCCTACGCTTTTCCTGGGAAAGAGTTACTGTTAAGAAATATCTAAGACAGCTTTGAGATAGTCAGAATTCAGTGGCTGGGGATGAGTAAGAATTGAAGCCAGGGACGTTGTGTCCACAGCACCAAGCCTGGGGCCTGCAGCTTGGTTTGTGGTTGACAAATGGAGTCTGAATGAGTGAGTGAAGATTCCTTGGTGGAAGTTATGAGGATGAGGTTGCAATGCTGGATGGGTGTTGACCAGTCGTGGGGTTGAAAACACAATATAGGAGATGAGGACCTGGGCTCCCCCTGCATGTGGCTGTGCTGGGTAGTGGGGTAAAGGACTGGCAGTGCCCCCTTGATGAGACAGTCTCTTTATTTTCCCTAGTCTGATACCCTACCTTCCTGCCCCCAGCCACACCAGCTGGGGCACACCACCGTAGCACACAGCTATACTAACATTTCCTTACAGGCTAACAATATGTTTTGAAAGCCAGCTGGAACTACCATAAATTAAGTGAAAAGACAAGTGAGAGGGAGTTCCCTGGTGTCCCAGTGGTTAGGACTCTGAACTTCCAATGCCAGGGCCTGGGTTCAATCCCTGGTCAGGGAATTAGGATCCTGCAAACCTCGCGTTGTGGCCAAAAAAAAAAAAAAAAAAAGACAAGTGACAAGCTGGGAAGATATTTGCAACTTATATCACGGAGAGAGGACTAATTTCTCTAATTTACAAAGAGCCACTACAAACCAGTAAAAAAGAATCCCAGACCTAATAAAAATGGGCAAAAGATATGATCTGATAGTACACACAAAAGCAAATATGGATGAAATTCAGCACGTAAAAGGATGTTCCACCTTCCTCATAATATGACAAATGCAAGATAAAAGTATACTGAAAAACCATTTTTCACCTATAATATTGGCAAAGATCACAAAGTGATCACAAGCTGTGAGAACTCACAGTATCAATGAAGAGGCAGGGAATGGACACGCTCAAACATTTCTGATGAGAATATAAATTGTTATAACCTTTATAGAGGATAATTTGGCAATGTTTATCAAAATTACTGATGCACATAATTTTTGCCCCAGCAATTCCATGTCTATAAATTTATCCAGCGGATACATTTCTATATTGGGAAATGAGGGACATACAAAGTCAGTGACTAGTCTTATTTATAATAGCTTAAAGATTGGAAGCCACCATTCATCAGCAGGGCACAGGTTAAAGAAACCCTGGGATACCTGTTAGCTGGAACAAGGGTTGGCAACTTTTTCTGTAAAGGGCCAGATAGTAAATGTTTTAGGCTTAGCAGGCCATATGGTCTCTGTTGCAACTATTCAACTCTGCTGGTGTAATGCAAATGCAGCCATAGACAATATGTAAATGATGGGCATGGCTATGTTCCAATAAACCTTTATTTGTGATAAACAGGCAGCAGGTCAGACTTGGCTTGTGGGCCATAGTTTGCTGCCCCCTGTGGTACAATATTGTGTAGCTAAAAAGCAATATGTTCTGAATGCTACTAATTGTGTTAAAAGAGGGAATATATACATCGTTTCTTGTACCTGCATAAAATGTCTCTGAAAGGGCACATGGGAAAAGGAAAACATTGACTGACCCTACAACAAAGACTGGGTGGCTGGGACATGGGTGGGATGACACTTTTCACTGTATATCATTTTGAATTTTGAACCAAGTGAAGGTATTAGATATTAAAATGCATAAATAAAAAAAGAAATAAAAGCAAGCTGGGGCCCTTTTGTAAAACTCGCACTGTGACGTATTTTGAGGTTTAGAAATGCTAGGTGACTCATCTTCAGTGCTTGCTGTGAGCGCACCAGGAGGAATAAGCCAGTGCTTATTTCACAGAAGAGCCATTGAGATTATAGCCAACTCATCAGCGCACAGGGACCCCTAGATTACAGATGCTCTCAGCGTTCTGCTCTCTCAAAGGAACTCTCCCAGTTGGCTATCATGGCAGGACCATATTAGGCTGTCTTGGAGCCTAGAGCAAGGGACAGTTGAGTGCCAGAAATCCATTTCATCTAATTTCATATATCCTAGAAAATACTGAATCTTCTTGGTAAAAGCAAGCAAAGAAAAGCCATAGACACAGCAGCCTGCATAAAATACTTGCCCTCACAGAGCAAGTTATTGTTTGTGAATACGGATGACATGGTGACATGTTACCCAAGTCTTCTAGTCTCTCATGGGTGGATCTAGACCTATGCTGTCCAGTATGGTAGCCACTAGCCACATGTAGATATTTATGTAAGAAGTCATAAACATTAAATAACATTAAGAATTCAGTTTCTCAGGTGTATCAGGCACATTTCAAGCCCTCAGTAACCACACGTGGCTGAGCTGCCACACTGCACTCTGCACAGATTACAGAACAGCCCCATCACTGCAGAGGTTTCCATTAGCGGGCACTGTCTGGTGCCTCCTGCAGCTCTAAGACTATCAATAACCGGAAACCTCGCAATTCACTTCCATCTCTTCACCTCTCTTCATTCTTAACCATCTCCACAATCTGTCATCCTGACTGTTTGAGGCACGATGGTTATAGCTCAGATAAAGTTTCTGACCACAAACACCTTAAACTGATCTGAGGCAAGTGTGACCTACTGTCAGGGCAGGGAGCATGGAGAAATCTATTTGTTGTGGAGTTCCTGGCCCGGAGGGACTCATAGGAGCTGCCACCCAACCCCCCTCCAGCTCACGCTGGTGATTGAATAAGGCTTTGGTTACTGTGCCCGTCACCCAGCTGCAGCGAACAAGGGACAGAGATTTGGCTTCTGGGAATTGAGGGGAGGGCCTCCAATCCCATCAAGGGGAAACCGAAGTGGGGTAGGTCAACCTTTTGAACCCTAAGCAGCCTGATTCTGAAACTTTGAGAGCCCTTAGCCTTCAGGGTGGCCCCGTTTCCAGGAGGACCGCACACTGTAAGGAAAAGGTCAGTTGGAAGAAACATGGGATTATATGTATCGTGATGGACTGACATGGACATGAAAGACTATAACTGCATAATATATATATATATATATTTTTTTTTTTTTGCGGTACGCGGGCCTCGCACTGTTGTGGCCTCTCTCGTTGCGGAGCACAGGCTCCGGACACGCAGGCTCAGCGGCCATGGCTCACGGGCCCAGCCACCCGCGGCATATGGGATCTTTCCGGAGTGGGGCACAAACCCATGTCCCCTGCATCGGCAGGTGGACTCTCAACCACCGCACCACCAGGGAAGCCCAACTGCATAATATTTTCGAAAGTGTCTTTTTGGTTACCTGGAACTTCATTTTCCTGTTGATGATATGATGTTTGAAATGCTTGCATTTGTGAAAGAAAAACTTAGTAGAAACAGCCTGGCTGCAGGGAAACTAGAAGTTCCTGGCTCTCTCTCCTCCTTCCTTCCCTCCCTTCCTTCCTTCCTGGTAGCAGAAAACACATCTGTGAAATGGGAATAACAAGAGTTCCTGCTTTTGAGGCTGTTGTGAGAATTGAATGAGCAGAAAGGATGTCAGAGGTCTAGCCAGCACAAATGGCCTCACGTGGTTATCAGTTTTATGTTTTAATTCTAGGTCTTGTAACAATGACTGACAGATGATTTCGATGTATCCATAAGTTCCGCAAGTTTTAGGAAAGAAGGGCACTGAGAAATCTTAATCTAGCCAACGTCAGTGTACAGAATACTTGCACTCAGGACTCTCTTGTTTGTCGCTCTACAGAGTGGAAATGTCTCAGCACATGGATCCAGGAAACAGGTGAATAATAGTGACCCTTCAGTATTGCCCAAGGTGGTCTTTTTAAGGTCTGTCAGTTGCAGACTGGGAAGTGTGTTCCATGGCTAGCCAGGAGGAGGTGTGGAGGGTGGTATGGCATGGTATGGCTGTTGGAGGTTCTGGAAGTATCCCCAAATACCCTGAGCTGGGTAACCACATCAAACAGAAAAGGAAGGGCCAGACTTTAAAACACTGGAAATTCTCTGGACCAACGTGATCCCCCAGTCACTGAATCATGCAACCTGAGAAGCTCCAAAGACTGGACCACTGAGGTTCCCGACATCTGTAACACCGTGGCTGGAGAGGACCTGGTGTTATAAGCTTTTACCGATTAAGGAATAAAAAGAGTTGGCAGGAAAGTGATAGCAGATGCTGATGGCATCCACCTTGACTCCTTGGGCCACTACATGTTAGTTCTCCCCAGCTTCCTTCTCTCTGTCAGATTCTGTACCTCTCCCTGGGAGCTCTCTCTGAAGTCTTTGAAAGGTCACTCTGCTAGCAGATGGCCGATGACTGAGGGGAGAGGGTATTACTACCCCAGCTTCCTCTCCTCTCTCCTCTCCTGTATTCTGTACTGTTCCCCAGGCCCCCATGGGGATGCTCCTGTCTCCCCCAGTGGGAGCTGGTTGGATAATGTGTTCTTTGTTTGCTTCTCTGCTTCCCGCAACTTCCAAAGAAACCACCTACACTTCAATATTTGTCTCAGCATCAGTTTCTGGAGGAACTTAAATGAAGACAAATTAATCATGTCAATTAATTTTTAGCCTCTCCAAGCTGAGAGGTAATTAAATACATGTCTGTATTCTCTCTGCAGAATGTTTAGAAAGCAGTGTGTGCTAAACCATTTCACATTTGGGCTTTGCAGCCAAGAAACCTACAAGAGATGTTCAGGCTGGACAAAAGTCAGCCCCAGAGGGCATGATGGCAATTGACAAAACTATTTATTGGAGGACTTCTGGCTGTCAGTTCTGATCTCTGTTGATGATTAGAGGAATTCACTCATCCTGCAAATATTTTCTGAGCTCCTCCTCTCTGCAAGAGGCCCAGGGAGCATCGGCCAAACTGAAACAAGTACTGTCTGTTTTCTCTGAGACATAGCTTTCAGATTACTCTATTAAAAAAAACACTAATGAATCTGTTCAGAATTAATGTTTGAATGACTGTTGGGCTGGTGATGATTCTCAAGAGGGTGAGGGATGAATAATAATGTTTTTTTTTTCTTTTTCACACCATGCAGGATTAATTTCTGTTAATTACCATACTCCTCCACCCTTTCCCAAAGAGATAATCACTATGGTGTGGTGTAGACCCCAGGAGGGTTGGGACAGAAACAAGTCTGCAAATTCCTGGTCCACTGTGATTTAGCTTTGGAGGCAGAGCCAACAGCCTAATGCAGAGAAAAAAAAATCCCTGGATCAAGAGCCAGGAGAGCTGAACTGTGGTGTTCCAACCAGCTGTGCGACTTCAGGACATCAACTGCCCTCTCTGGGTCTCAGTTTCCTCACCTCTAAAATGAGGGAGTGGGACTGATGGTCTCTAGGGTCATTAATTATAAATATTCATGAGTCCCCTAAGAAGCCATGGACCCAAACCATATATCTGCTTTGGTTTCACTTTCTCTTTGTGTGGTTTTGCCTCTCACTGGTTATGGGGGCTGTATTTCGTGGAGGGACTAGGCACTATTTACCGTGGAAATTGTTTGTAGTGACCTGGCCCAAGGATTTGAAGGTTAGAAAGAAGAGCTTTGGAAAAGGGGTAAGGGGTGGAGAATTGGGGAGTGGAAGATGTTTTCTGGGCTGGAGAACATTGGGGGATCCAGACTTGTGAAGACCCTGCGGGGAAGTTTCCTGTTGATACTTGGGGGGCAGGGGTTGAGGAGGGCTGGGAGAAGAAAGAGCAGAAAAGGTCCTCCCGGTTTTCTTTTGGGAGTTTTTATCAACTCTTGTGGTTCCCAAACTTTACTGTGTGTTAGAATCATCAGTGAGCTTAAAAACCATGAAGTCCCTCTCCTCCTTCTGATTTAATTGGTCTTGGGCCTGGGTGTCTTTGAAAGTGCACCGAAATAATTTTGTTGTGCAGTCAGGATTGAGACCCACTCAGTGGTCACCGAGAAATCAGGAGCAGCCCTCTTGCCTTCTTTCAAATTCTACTTTATTTTTCCTACTTCCTTCATGCTTTCCTTCCTCTTCTGCTCTTTCAATCCTCTGCCTCAGAATTCCAGAATCATGAATGGGTGGGAGAAGGGGAAGGGAAGAACAAACCCTGTGCATTCTATTTTCTGGTTAATTCCTTTCTTATTTATGAGGTTTAATAAAACATGCTTTCCCTCCATGAATATAATTCATACTACTTTAAAAAAAACAAGAAAAATTCGGAAACAAGAAAGAAAAAACATCACAACATGAAATGGGTCCCACACTTAAAGATAACCACTGCTAATGCTAATACTTTTACAGTTTAGAGTTTTCTTTCTGATGTTTTTTTTAAGGGAGACCTTTTCTTCACAGCTTTATTAAGGTATAATTGAAGTACAAGAAACCGTGTTCTGACCTTTTCTTGATGCCTAGTTTCTTTGTTTGAAGGCTTTACCTACTGTGTATAGCAGGGGTTGGCAACTGCAGCCCGAAGGTCAAATCCAGCCCACCTCCTGTTTCTGTAAATAAAGTTTTATTGGAACACAGCCATGCTCACTGGTTACCTTCTGTCCACAGCAGCTTTCACACCACAGTGGCAGAGCTGAGTATTGCAACAGAGACCATCTTGCCCAGGAAGCCTCAATATTTACTATCTTGTCCTTTACAGAACAAGTTTGCTGACCCCTGGTGCATACCAATCTTACTCTCTTTTTTCTCCCCATTTTACCTTATTGCCTTAGCAGTTCCCATATTGCTATAAATGCTTCATAAATATCATTTCTAATAACTGCCTGATATTTTATTGCATGGTTAGGCTGTGGTTTAGTCTTTCTCCTGTTATTAAATATTTATCCAGTTTTATTCCCAATTTTTTCACCTTATAATAATGAAGGCTTCAGTGGGTATATCTGGATGTACACTTCATCTGTATTTTCAGTTATATCTTTAGGATGGGGTCTAGATTATTCAAGTGGTAGGCAGGAGCATTTTATGATTCTTGGTACATGTCATCAAATCCCTTCCTCAAAGATGTCACATGGGTTTGTGCTCCCCAACAACTCAGGAGAGCACCCACATTTCCACATGCTTGCCAGCACTGAGTATAACCATTTTAAATTTTTTCTGCATTTAGACAGGTAAACAAAAAGCTTTGTTTTAAATTGCATTTCTTTTCTGTCTAACGAGATTGAAATTGTTGCTTTTCTTCTTTTGCATGTTGGCTGCTACTCATCTTTGCTTGGCCTCCTTCTGCACAGGGCAGAGTGAGGATGCTGGTCCTGCCTCTTACCTTAGCTTGGAGCAAAGCTCCCGCTTCCGCCCACTTCTTTTCGACATCTCTCTCCCAGTGAATTCTGATTGTTTCAAGGATGTCATCCAGCCCAGTGCCAATGGGAACATCCAATTGTTCCAGCTCAGACCCTGCCAGCTGTTTGTATAGCATTTTCACATCCTGAAAATGACAACATATACCTCAGTGAGTTCCAGAGGAGAAAGAAAAGACACAGAATTCTAGCCAGCCGAAGCCCATCTCTGTGGGCAATACTTTGCTTCTCATTTTGCTGCTGCCAAACATGGGGCTTCACAAAGACAGGCAAAGTCCCTGGTCCTCTTCCCAGCATGGGCGCTATATTCTCTTTTCCTCAGGATGCATTTCTAGGCTACTCTTCACAAACCCATGCCCACCCAAAGCAAAGATCAAAATAAATAAATAGCAAAATAACAACACAGAGTAAGCAATAACAGCAAGATGAAATTTATGAATTTCATAAAGTCAGAGGAGGCGGAAAGAGATTTAAAGATAACTGCGGAGTTTTTAAAGCGTTACCTTGGGAGAGTGGTGAGAAACTATGGAGCTGAGAACAGGAGGAAGTTGGCTTATTGATTCCTGGTTAGCTTACAGTTGGACAAAAGAAGGAACTTCCCAATGTGAACATGGTTAAATGGGTTTTGACTTTTTCCAACTGCAAGCACTGTTTGGATCTTGACTGGTGTGAGGTTGTTTAGAATCACTGCAGGTCTGCAGGACACTGGACAACATCACCACAGGCGGTCCCCTTCAGTCCTGTCACTCAATGATCTGACCTAATTTCATTGAGTGTGACTAAACCACAGCCTGGGTCTACTCTCGGAGCTATTTTGTTTGTCCAGTACAGTGTTGAAAAAAAGTCTGAACTAGAAAGCTTAGGGGATGCTCCCTCCAATTCAACACACGTTCCATCACTCACTACTGCTTGGACCTGCTGCCTCCCCATTTATGTACCGGCCTGGTCCCTGAAGCCATTTGAGTTTGAAACTCAGGGTAACCTCACCCATTACAAGAAGTTGGAAATATTTTACTGGCATTTTGCCTGCAGCCCTGGGCAAGTGACGCGGAGCGTCACCTGTGTTGTGAAGCTCAGCCCGACAGGTGAGGGCCCCCACCTACCTCTTCATAGCTCCTTGACAGAAAGCCAAGTTCTTCTTTCAGGCTTTCTATTTGACTCTCCAGATCCTTTTTTGTCGAATTCGCTTCATCAATGACTTTATACAGAGAGTTAATTTCCTCTTCCGCCGCCTTTCGAAACGGCTGCTCATTTTCATATCTGTAGGTAAAGGAACTCAATCAGCAGAGCTGGGTGACCCCAAAGAAAAATAATCAAATTATAAATGTGACCAACAAACCAATTATTCACTTAAGCAATGAATGTTAAAAGTCACTGTTCCAATGGGTTTGCGGACACTGTTAATGGAATTGCTGCCTGTTGATTTATTAAAATGAAAGCGATTGCAGCCAACTTCTGATAACAGGGCACAGGGATTAATTAGGTGCCATCCTCATGGGGCACTGGAAGCACAGAGCTCTAGGGAAAGCTTCTCCAAGAGGCCAGATCCAGGTAAGGGGACCAGTGTTGTCATCATTATGCTGATCTGTCATCCTTTTCACCTGGGGATCCTTTAACGAACATTACTTAGAATCTGCTAAGTCCCAGGCTGTGTGCTGGTGACCCCCAAATGAAGAACGTGCATGGTTCCTCTCCCCCAAAGCCCAGGTAAAATTTCAGGACCGTGGCTGCAAACCCAAATGCCTTCAGGGACCAAGTGGGGAATGTAGATGAGGGATGAGGGTCAGGTCTGGGCAACAGCATAGAGGTGGGAATTGACACGCGTAGGACAGCACATGCTTCACCTAAAACGGTGCTGCTGCCCAGCCCTCCCCATCACTGCAGCGTGGGAAGGGGTATTCCCTTCTCTTGAGAAACCAGAAACCTGGATTTGCATACGAAATATGCAAAAACACACAGGCACACATAATACACGCAGACACAAGTCTGAAACTGCCCCCTCTGCGTTGTTTCAATCTCTGGTTTGCACAGGGCCTTTTTTCTAACAGCTACCCAACATCTTTGGCAGTTTCTCCCAGTGGCACTCCTTTCTTCCATGGCCTTCCACTCAGCCAAATTTCACACCTTACCTTCATCCATCCACAGAAGGGAGAAATCTCACACCTCTCGTTTCAGAAAGCCTCTCAAGGTCTTAGAATTTTAAAGGAATTTCTTGTTCAACTATCCAAACTCCTGCCTGATGACAATCCCTGATGGCATTTTTGATAGGTGATCATGCAGGCTCTGCTTCAATACTTCCAGCAACGGGGACCTCATCATCTCCCAAGGCCATCATACCATTTTTAGACAGCTGTAACTATTGCAGATTGCTTCCTTCAAGAGCTTTAGTCTCTATTCCTGAAAGAGTCTGAGTTCCACCCACTGGAACACCCAAAGTTAGTCTAATCCTTCCACTGGCAGTCCTACAAATATTTGGAGACACTCTCTTATGTCACTCTCTTGTCCCCCATCTCCATCCACTACACCCCTCCAAGACTTTTTGTCCTCAGGTTAAGCATTCCTACTTCCTTCCTCCATTTTTCATGCAAATGGGTTTTCATATTCGTCATTATCGAGGGCAGGGACTATGACCCTTTCATTTTTGTTTTTGCAGCAGCAGGTTTAAGATATATTTTTGGAATGACTTGAAATGCTCCAATTGGTCTGTGTCCTTCTTAAAATGTGATACAGAGAATGAAATGCAAAACTCCAGATGCTACCTGATTACTTCAGGGTCTTGTGGGACTGTCTGCTCCTTTGTTTAAACCCTTTAGTTCTATTCATCACGGATCCTAAGATTTGTATTGTGGGTTTTGTTTGTATGTTCGTTCATTTCATTTTGATTAGCTGTATTTGCTGCTAACTAATATTGAGTCTCCTGCCAAGTAGACGTCCTGAACATTTTTCACAAAAGCTACTTTCAGCCCAATTTCTCTGTCCTCCTGGGTGCAACTGGTATTTGAACCCAGGAATAGGAGTTTATATTCATCCTCTTTCAATGTCATCGGTCCATTGTTCCAATGTATTGGGATCAGAATCGTGATTCTGTCATTCTACTCTTCACCACCCCAACTGGCTTTGTATCAACTGCCATTTTGCCACGCCTGCTTTCAAGCACCTTGCAGTTAAAAATAGTAAATGAAGGGACTGAGGACAGAGTCCTGTGGCATACCACCAGAGACTTCCCTCAGAGTTGGACCTGTACATTTGAATCAGCACTTGGGGGCTTGTTTCAGAAGCGTTTTTCTGTGCTCTATATGTGGAATTAGATTTTCTACCCAAATTTATACTTTTTGAAGGATTGCGTTCTTATTAACATTTAGTTCTTTTGGAAACAAGTCCTACCCTTCCACCTGACATGGAAACCCACTCATATGACGGGGATTAGTCTCTTTTGACCCAAGCTGGAAGAATCCCCCACGTGCCTCTGGAGTCCTATTTTGTCCTATTTTGATCCATAAAAGGGGCATCTTCATTTTGCTTTTCCATTAGGCCAGTGTTTTGCAAACCCCACTCACCTACACGATTTTTCACTAAATGTGTATCTTCTGTATCATTATTTACTTTATGTTGTTCCTTAAATTCATGTACTGAAAGAGTAAATCTTAAATCAATAAACTTTAAAAGCTCTTTATATTAAATAAATTTTAAATTGCCACTATAAATGGTAGTACTGTAGTGGAAAAACAGTTTCATGGGCCATAAACAGAAGGTAACTATAAAAATAAATATATGGGCCTTCCCTGGTGGCGTAGTGGTTGAGTCTGCCTGCCGATGCAGGGGACACGGGTTCGTGCCCCGGTCCAGGAAGATCCCACATGCCGCGGAGCGGCTGGGCCCGTGAGCCATGGCTGCTGAGCCTGCGGGTCCGGAGCCTGTGCTCTGCAATGGGAGAGGCCACAACAGTGAGAGGCCCGTGTACCGCAAAAAAAAAAAGAAAAAACAATATATATGACTGGGACTTCCCTGGTGGCACAGTGGTTAAGAATCTGCCTGACGATGTAGGGAACATGGGTTCGATTCCCCGTCTGGGAAGATCCCACATGCTGCAGAGCAACTAAGCCTGTGCACCACAGCTACTGAGCCCTTGTGCCACAACTACTGAAGTCCGTGCGCCACGAGCCTGTGCTCCGGAACAAGAGAAGCCACCACAATGAGAAGCCCGTGCACTGCAACAAAGAGTAGTCCCTGCTCGCCACAACTAGAGAAAGCCTGTGTGCAGCAACAAAGACCCAGTGCATCCAAAAATAAATAAATAAATAGATAAATTTATAAATAAGTAAATACATAACTATTAAAATTAAAACGTTTATCTTTATACTGCTTAAAACGATCTTCATCAGCCACATTATAGGAAACACTATTAGACTCCAAAGAGGTGGTTCTCAAGGCTGGATGGGCATCAGGAAAGCCTGGTGAATGTTAAAAATACAGAGGCCGGGACCCACCCCCCAGCCTTCCATGAGGCTAGGGTGCATGCTGCAGACTCTGGGGCCGCATTACCCGAGTGGCCCAGCAGTCTGGGGCACGGAGGGACTGTCCCCTCGGCTGTGGAGTGTTACCTCTCCTTAAAGTCGTCCGCGCCCGCCTGGATATTCTCCGTCTGCAGCATGAGCCGTGCGTTTTCCAGGACTGCCTCGCCCACCTGGAACGACCACACACCAAAGGACAAGGTCACTGCGACGTCTTCCTACTTCAAATGGTGCCTCGCGCTGGGCACAGAGGCTCTGGGACGCTGAGAGCACTTTCTCATGGCAAATATTTTTAGAATTCAAGTGTCCCTCTCTAAGAAAGAGGGGGAGAGATAGACACGAAAGCATAAAATCTTGGTGTCTTCTAAGAGCTTTTAGGGTTGGATTTTTGGAGCAAAAAGATTGCTCAGGGCAGACTTGTCTGTGGCCTTTGTCACAATGATGAGCTTTCGGCTCTCCAGTGAAATTTCTGGCTCCTTAAATGAAGTTTCACTGGCTTGACTTAGTGTCTCTTAACATTTTCTGGTCATGGATGCCTTTGGGAAGCTGATGAAATCTCTGGCCCACTGCTACCCAATAGAACTTTCGGTAATGATGGAACTGATCTGCACTGTGTGGTCCAGCACAGTGGCCACACGTGGCTACTGAACACTCAAAATGTAGCAAAGGCAACTGAAGAACTGAACATTTACTTTTATTTAATCTTAACTAATTTACATTTAAATAGCCATAGGTGGCCACAGGTGGCTCCAGAACTGGACAGCTCAGCTCTAGAATTCTGTCCACCCTCAGAACATACATGTGAACATAAACATTGTACATACAGCTTATGTGTGTACATAAATATTGTACATACAGTTCGGGGGTTTCATGGGGAAGAATGATTTTTCAAATTTGGCCCTCAGCACCCCTCAGGGTTCCCCACAGGTGGGGATTGGGAGGATAGTCATCTTCTTAACCTGAGAAACTTCTTTTTAAACTAAATATATTTTTTACATATTGGCTTTTGGATAATCTGCAGCTTGGGATGTTACTGTTACTTTAAAATAAGGATGCAAATCTGAGGAAACTTTCTGGAGTGATAAAGATGTTCCATACCTGGATCTGGTGATTACATTGATGTATAATAGGTAACAATTTGTTAAGCTGTACCATTAAGATTTTTGTATTTTACTATATGTAAATTATGTTTAATAAAAATACATAAAACTGAAAAAAAAAAACGGTTGCATATCACTGTTTTAAGCTCTTATCAGTCCTTTGCTCTTGAAAGTAAATGAGTTGGAAGTTCTTTGCTGACTTGGTGGAGGACTTCTGGCACCAGAGGTCAGAGACCGGAGTAAGATGAGAAAGACCAGGGAGGGGGAGACCCCAGTTGCCTGCTCCCCAGTGTGCGTCAGGGCAGGGCTGCAGCAGAGAGAAGATGAGGTTGCTGGTGGGAAATTCAATGAAGTGGACAAACAACACAGGATGACCCTACTGGAACAGGGGAGCTCCATCCCTTCCACCCAGATCTGGGACTTGGTCCACGCCTGTGCTCCCTTGGTTTCCCCAGAAAAGCCCTCATCCCACTGTGCTGAAGTGGCCCTTCCCAGGGTCAACTCCTTGTTCATTGCTGTGTCTCCAAGCTCTGGTTGTGGTGGACATTCCATCAACACCTGTTGAGTGAATGCCTGCATGAATGAATTGTGACCATGGGTGAGCCATTCCCAGTCTTCCCCTGTCCCAGGTCTGGAGATCATTTTCTGGAAGCCCCCAAGAAGGGTGTTTTAAGATGTACCCGGGATTTTGTTTTTATTCTGGTATGGAGAGGCCAACAGATCAGGAGACAACGGACATTGCAAAGATCATTTGTTACTCACAGTTCCCAAGAGGAGGGGGCAGCCATACCATGTAGGCCAACACAGAGAAGAACCAGGGTTGGTCAGGAAGCAGAAGGGGCGAGGGGAAAGCATGGGCAAAAGGCTTTATTGTGGTTTTCATGGGAAGGAATGGGCACAGGAGTGTAAGCAGCTGGGATTGGCTGGTTTGAATAATTTCAATGGTCTCTGGGCTATAGGGGTGGTCCCTTGTTGTCTGGTACCCAGTCCTGGGTGGTCAGAGCAGAGGAATATTGCCTCTTGGAGTGTGAGCCACAGCAAGGGGAGGCAGGTTGGGGTATTGACTCAGGATGGGTTGGTTTGCATCTCAAAGGCACTCTCACAGGTAAGTGGTTCCTATCTCTAGGATTCACTAGCCTTGCAATGGGGCAGTCTCTCCCTGTCAATGAGGTCCCAGCTGCCACAGCATCAAGAATACAGAAAATGGGGCTTCCCTGGTGGCACAGTGGTTGAGAATCTGCCAACCAATGCAGGGGACACGGGTTCGAGCCCTGGTCTGGGAGGATCCCACATGGCGTGGAGCAACTGAGCCCGTGAGCCACAACTACTGAGCCTGCGCGTCTGGAGCCTGTGCTCCGCGACAAGAGTGGCCACAACAGTGAGAGGCCCGCGCACCGCGATGAAGAGTGGCCCCCGCTCGCCGCAACTAGAGAAAGTCCTCACACAGAAACGAAGACCCAACACAGCCAAAAAAAAAAAAGAATACAGAAAATAAGAACATAGAGTTAATATCGTTGAATATAGTTCATTCAACGGCTCTGGCTATGTGAGGCCTCTGAGGACTGGCTTTGGCTGCTCTGACCCAGCCCTCTATTCGTCCTCCTTCACACGCTGCTGCACCCACATTTAGGAGCCCCTTTCCTTGTCTTTGGATGCTCCGTGATGCCATTTTGCAGATGATGAATTTGCAGCCCAGGGCAATTACCCTGCTCATTTTCTTACAGTGGTGCCCATGGCAAATATTCCACCCTAGCACGGGACCTTGAGTCATAGCAGGTGTCCAGACCATGGGCTCATAAACCCCAGCTGCAGACATGATGGCTTCCAAAGTGCTCTAGAGTAGGTGGCCATGCAGGGCCAGATGCAGGCAGATGTGGGCTTGGAGCTTGTACAAGTTGGGAGACTGCCTTTAAGAAAAAGAATAAAAAATTACTAATACAAAGGGGGACATGCAAGTGAGGGAGCTTGAGGCTTAAACTCTTCACGTGGGTACAGCTCTGTTTTGTTTCTGCTTTGAAAACATGCAGCGGGTGGACAGAAAAAGTAGAAAACAAAACCCAGCCCTGGGGCGTCGGGGGATATACGTGTACCATATTCAGAGGCACACAATTCTGGAAAAGCAGAAAGATGCCTGGGGATGCAGTCACCTATGTCCCACTGTCCAGAACAAACACACTAGCGCTTGCATGTGCTGCCTTTTGACTTGGGATTTGCTCCGCCCAGCAGCAACTGTCCCCTGTGTGTGAATCGGTGACATCTGCCCAGCGGACTACAGACTTTTCATAAGTAAGAGGCTGCTGGGAGCAACGGTGCAGGAGTCAGTAGGAGATACAGGCTGATGGGAGGCGAGGCCAGGGCTCTGTACTTGCTTCTCCTTACTTGGGGTTGAGGACAGGATGCTGCCTGGGACACTTTGGACGCTGCCCAGGAGATGGGGAGGTTCTGTCCAATGTCTGTCCAAGGAGGCTGGGCAGCTCTGGGCTCAGGGAAGCTGGAGGTTCCTGCTTTCGCTGTTGTTTAGTAACAACCAAGGGTTTATTCGACCCTCAAGTGGAGGCTAATTATAGGCCCTGACTTGCCAAAGCACAGTTTGCTGGCCGTGCTTCCCCATCTCCACAGACTGGATCCTAAAATAGACCTCCAGGCCATTGCTGAGCGTAGAGAGCCTTCCTCTGTCCTCCTGCAGCCCCTCAGCCCAACAGAGGCCACGTTCTCTGGGTGTCAGGGGTGGCTCAGCACCCCCAGCCGGGAAAGGGCCAGGCAGCGGGTCCAGGGCTGGGACACTGGCTGAGGTTTAGCACAGGCAGAGGACTGGGATGGTGGCCAAGGCCAAAAGTAAGTGTGGTGCCTGCACTGGACAGGGACCATCTTTGTCTCAATACCTGGGAAAACCATGAAACCTTACCCGGGACTGAGGACAGGAAAGGAAGAGGGAGAGAAGTTGGATTTACTGCCTACAGGTGTGGCCCACCCACATGCTGGAGCTGGCTTGTACTGGCTTGTACCTGCTTGCCAGGACAGACTGTTAAATAAATATTTCAGGAGTTTTCGTGAGCCGGTTGTTAAACACAGCCACCAAGAAAATTTTAATTATGTGAACTTACAATTACATAAATTATACTAAAAACAAAGGTAACAAATACTCAAAATACAAAGGTAATGACTACTCATCACTTCCTAATTGTTTTACTATGTTTGACGGTCATCTCTGCTTTTGAGGTTATTTGCTTCTATTGTATCTGTAATGATTGTGGACAGGGAACATTGCTTGCCATTCCAGTAAACAAAGAATGTTGCCCACCATTCCAGAAGGACCAGGCCATGGTGCACCCAGAGAACTCGGGGTGGAGAAAAACAGAAAGTCTTCTGTGCTTTGGATACTGGCCCCAGAGAGTTAAGATGCATATTGAAGAAATAATTTCAATGAGCCCAGACTCTGCATCTTCCTTTATATAGGAAAGCACTAAAATCATTAACTTGAGATGTCAGTTTCTTGTGATTAGCAGTAATCTTTTGATGTTCAACCATATGTTGTTTTCCAGCAAAAGACTCCAATATATCCTGCCTCTTACCTTACCCTTTCTGAGCAGTTCCTCAGAGCTATTTGGGAGGCTGTCTCTGGGGCTATAGTCCTCAGTAAGGTTCCCTAATAAAACTTAACTCTCAACTTTTAAGTTGTGTGTTTTTCTTCAGTCAACAGGTGGGAACACTGTGTAACACTGTCCTACAATGCATCTCTTCCCAACTCTGCATTCATGCTGGTAGCTTGATGTCAGCTGTGGTGAGAGTAGCTACACTAGGGAAATTGGTGAACACCATAAAGTAGAGCGTTTCATCCACGGAGAGCCAATTGTTATACAGATCCCAGCTCACTGACTGTCCCCCACCTTCCACCCAATACTCAATATTCATAAATTCACTAAATGCTCACGGCCCTCCTCTAACGCTGATATCATTTTATGGATGAGGATGCCTAGGCTCAGAAAGCATATGATAATTGCCCAAATCGCATAGCTGGAATGTGGCAGAGCCAGAAGGCCAAACCAGGTTAATGTGACTTGAAAGTGTGCAAATCTTTGTCGTCTGTTTTGGAAACTGAAAGGCACATCAGAATCAAGAGAGACTCTGTTGTGGAGGACTGTTTTCTGTCTTTGCTGTAACATAGAACAGTCGGGACTCCTGGTTCCTATTTGGGCTGCATCACAAAGACAAAGAGGCATCTTCCCTACTGGGTGTGAGGACGCTAACCAATCAAACCAAACCGTCTCCCACTCCAAGTCCCTGAGCTTTCATTTCCGAGCCTTGTAAGCTGAGGAGAGCTGAGGCAGATCTGCAGTCCGCCTCTGAAGGCCCAGGGGGCTTCTGCAGCTGCGAACTTTGCTGTCGGGCCCAAGAGAGGAGAGGGCACTTGTGTTTAAAACTTCGAGAGATGTACATTAGCTATCTGGTCCTCTTGGATTTATGGCTGAGGTGGATGTAAATTAACCTCACTTCTCTGATCACCTTTTTTTCCAGGGGAGAAGGTGATAAAAATACCAAATGTACAGTGCCTCAAGGGCATATTTAAGGGAGGGCAGGCTAGCAGCTTGCACATGGTGTGCTGGGGACACCAGCAGATGACATCTCCTTTCTGTCCTTCTGCCCAAACAGAGCTGGGACTCCTACCATCAAGGCTACGTAACTTAACACCAGGTCTTCTGTTGAAAAGAGGCACTGTCATAGCAGCAGCAGTGCGAATCGCTATGTGAGATTAGCTGGTTTTAAGGGATTAAGACCCATTAATTTTGCTGGAGCCAGAAACAAAATTCACCTCCAAAGCCTAAAATGCTGTGGATGAGAGTAGCTGGGGTTGAGCGGCAGGGGAATGGCAGTCAGAGGTCACGGGGGCAGAGGTGTATTCTGTGAGGGACGGTGCAGGGTGGGGTGCTGCCCGCTGGCTGTGGAGGCACAAGCTGCTCCGGGCTTGGCTGGCAGCCACCTCATCTGACTTCCCTGGAGCTGTCTTCCTTTGCGCCTCCACGTGGACGCTTCCTTAGCAGAATTTACACCAGTGGTTCTCAAAGTGTGGTCCCTGGACCGGCAGCATCAGCCACCTGAAACTTGTGAGAAATGCACATTCTCAGACCCTGCCTCAGATGTCTGACTCAGAATCTCTGGAGTGGGTCCTAATGATGTGTGTTTTAACATGCTTTCTAGGGGCTTACGATGCACACTTGACTTTGACAGCCTTTGCTTTGCACAGACCTGCCTCCGGTCCTGCTCAGGCCGCCTCCAGACTGCTCCTGGACCTCCTTGCTGTCCTGACCCACGCCGTTGCCTCTGCCTGGAACACCTGGTCTTACCACCTGACACTCCCTGGCCCTGGCCACCTGAGAAACCCTTCCCCACTTTAACGCTCCTCTCGAACGTGGCTTCCTCTACCAAGTTTCTTTATTCGCTCATCCATTACTGCCTTCATGTCTTCAGCACGTGATTATTATTTCCTCTGTGCCAGGCTCTGCGCTGGTTTTGGGGAATCAGCAGCTATGGTAGGAGATGTGGTTAGAAAGGCAGGCAAAGACCAGATCCTGGGGGGAAGGCCTTGGGAGGAGTGGGAAGGAAGTGGCATTTGCTGGGATGCCAATGGAAGGTTTTGAGCAGGCACAGGGGTAACCTGTGTGGTAAGTGGATCCCCCTGACTCCTGTGGGACACAGGGGGCCATGCCGAGGGCCCAGCTAGGGGGTTTCTGCACTCATCCAGGGGAGGTGATGGTGGCTTTGACTAGGGCGGTTGAGGAACGGTGGGGATGGAGCAGTCATGGGGAGAGTGAGGGAGAGGAATTGAGGATGGCCCCTAGGCTTTTAGCCAGAGCTACTGGCTGCACATGGGCCCTAGCTGTCTCCCTACCTCCCTCCTTGAGTCATCCTGCATCTGGGTCACATTCCTCCCACAGCGGAGCATGTCCCCGTCTCTCCACGCAGTGTAAACAGTATGCAGGCAATGACCACATTAGCTTATTCTTGACCCCAGCTCCTCCCTCACCAATTTGGGCCAGTTACCGGATAAGTGACTCTAAGATTCAGTTTCCTCATCTGTAGAATGTGGATAATGCCACTCCCTGCCCCCTGGGATAGTTGTGAGAAACAAATGAGCCGATGCAATGCACTGGCTGGATGCCTGGAGCAGAGTAAGCACGAATGATAGCCATCTTTATTGTTGTTATTCGTCTTAGGACAGAGCAGTTGTTCAGTGATTGTTGAGGGAGTCTGCTGGGTATGTGTGGTCTGGCACTGTCCCCAATCTGCTTTTTCTGGATGCACAGTTGGCTGAATGAAGACTTCTATCTAGTGGCTTCATGTTATTTTTCTTTCAGTTTTTCCATCCATAGTCATTTGCAAAGCCCTGGTCCCTGGTACTACGATGATGAGGATTTTACCCTTTCCTACTGCCATTCTCACTGCGGATGCAGTTATAAAAATAAATGGAGCTGGTGGTGGCAGGTGAGGGATTTTACTTTCATTCTGTTTCAAAAAGGCAAGGATGAGCAGCATTTTCAAAAGGGTTATCATTTGTGCCCAAGGGTATAATTAGAGCTTTATTTGGATTTAAGATATTGGCATCCCAGCAACCAGAGCTGCAGGTGAGGGAGGAGGTGGGTGGAGGTGGGTAAGACTGGGCCCTGGGAAATGAGACTCAGCTGGTGTACTGGCAGATGCAAGAGAACACTTTTCACATTTGTTTGACTTTCAAGTTTAGGATGAATGCTCAGCATGACTTGCTTCCAGCAATAAATGAACAAGAAATCATCATCTGTCCCTATACCCTACTCTTACTGCATCTTCACCAGGATGGCGAAGGCCAGCTTGTCACCAGCCAGCCGGATGCCTCTCTGTGCTCAGCCTGACATGCCGCTACGTGCGTCATGAGACACACTTTCCTCTCTTGGCTTCCATGAACCACTATCCCCTGCTCTTCCTACTTTGTTGGCCATCTTTTGGCTTCCTCCTGCATGAAGTCTGTCTCCCTTGTCTGACCTCTAAATGCTAGAGTTCTCAGGATTGGGTCCTGGGGCTTTTTCTCTTTAATCACTGAGTTATCTGATCCATTCACATGGCTTGAAATGTATGTGCGGATGACTTCTGCATTTATATCTCTAGCTCAGAACCTTCCTTTCTACTCTAGGCTTGAGTACCATTCTCTCCTTGACATCTTCTCTACTTGGCTCAGATGTCTCAAACTTAACGTGGCCAAAATGGAATTGTTGCCCTCTAAAAGCAAATTGCGCCCCCCTCCAGCTCCATGCCAGTAAACAGTACTAACAGAAACCAGGGAGTCTTGACATCGTGCTTTCTCTCATCTCCCACATCTAATCCAACACCAAGGTTAGTCAATCCCCACCCTGCCCCAATGTATCTCAAATCCATCTACTTCTCACATCTCCACTGATGTCACCCTGCTGCACACCCCCATCACGCCCTCTGACCTCATGGCAACATCCTCTTAATCCTCTCTCCTCTCCTGCTTGAGTCCATTCTTCATCCTGCTTCCAGAGTGATTTTCTTCAACTCTTCACATCAGATGATGTCACTCTGATTAAATTAACTTAAAACTCTTCTGAGGTGTTTCTTGTGTCTAAGATAAAATCCAAGCTTCTGACAGCAGCCCTCAAGGCCCTGCATGTGTGTCAATCTTCCCACTGCTCACAGGCTCCACCCTGCTGGTGCCGGGTCTTTGTGGACCACGCGGGCCTCTCTCCTGCCTTGAGGCTTAAGCACGTGTGGACTCCTCTGCCTGGACTGCTCTCCCCTCTCCTGTGTTTGGGTGGCTCCCTCATCCTGATCACCCTGCCTAAGGTAGGACCTCCTTCCTCTCTGTCCCTCTCTGCCTTGTTCACTTTCTTTAAAACACTTAGCACAGCTTGTAATTATTACCAATTTTTGTTTATTGGTTTATTAGTTGTTATCTCTGTATTTGCTGCCAGAATATAAACTCCTTGAGGCCAGGCACTGCCTTTCTGTCCTGCTGTTGTTCATCCCCAGCACAGTGTCTGGTACAGGACATACAGTTGGATTAATGAGCCCAGAAATAGTGCTGCTTCTTCATGGACAACCAGGAAGGGGAGACCCTCCAGGGACACCCAGGTTCCTACCTAGTTCCAACCTGAGAATCACCTTTGGTACCTCCCTCCCCTTCACTCCCAAATCAGAACATATCAATTCCCCACACTGATGAGCTTCACTCCATTCCCGTCCCTTATGCAGCCTTGCTTCGAGCCCCAATCATCTCTTTTCTGGTTCAACCTGATAGTTACCTGAAGATGGAAAATATGAAGCCCACGCAGTGAGTTAAGGTTGCATCTGCAAGTGGAGTTAGGGGACGTGTCATCAGGTAGTGGAGAGTGTGCCATGTCCCAGACAGCTCCCCCCAAGCACAGTCACAGCCACTGTGGGTCCCGGGAGAATCAGGCACACTGAGGGCTAAGGTCGGGTCTTCCGGGCAAGTTCAGGATGGTGGGCACTTCTGCGTTGTACTGCATGTAACCCTTGACCTCATCATCACGCTGCGCTCTGGCTGAGGGAAGAAGGTCTTAGTAGGAGAGGTCGGAGGAGTGTGGAGTGAGAGGCCAGAGCTGGTGGGTGCTGGTGTTCACAGTGCTGGGTGATCAGGAGGACCTGGCCCCTAGAGGCTGCCCTCTGTCTCGAGGAGGACAAAGTCCCCTAGGCTTCACCTTCTGCGGAGGCCTCCCTCATCCTGTTCCCACAAGTTCTGGCTCTGGGCTCACCCAGCATCCTGCCTGCAGCTACCTTGGCTGGATATAGGAGGGCTTGCTTTGGGCACTAAAGAGTTTAACTGCCGCGGTACACCAGTATGTAAGCCTCGGTGTATGTGTCATGACCTGGCCCTTCAGGGCCTAATTTTCTACACATGCCCTAATAAAATCTGAGTGTTAAGCACCAGGCACATCAAGATACAGTGACCCTGGGAGGCTCTGTTTGGGCAGCCAGCTGGTCTCCCTCTGTGATATCTCTATCTCTCTGTCTCTCTTTGCTTCCTAGATTTGGAGCAACTGCTTTCCAACTTCTCATTCCCCTTTCTACTGGAATGAACTTACTAAGATGCAATTTGAATTTATTCAGGGGTGTGCTCTTGAATAAACCCTCACAACTTGGCCCTGCTCTTCACTGGCTTTATCTCTTTTTCTCTCCCCTGCTATAGGCTGAACTGTTTTTCTGAACAGACATGGGCCTCTCCAGCTTCCAGACCTTGACTCATGTTGCTACCTCTGTGTGTCATGACCTAACTAGGCCATCCAGCCTCTATGCTTTCCTTATCTGCCAGGTGAACTCCTACCCATCCTTCAAAACCCAGCTCAGGAATTAACACAACATTGTAAATCAATTATAATTCCATAAAATAAATTAAAAAAAACCAACTCAGGCTGCCCTGCTCATCCTCTGTACTTCCCATATTCCGTGTGGGTATACCTTGATCACTGTAGTTGCCATGTTAGACTTTATTCTGATATTTTTCTGTCTTTCCCCACCACTAATATGTGTGTCCCTGAGACAGGTACAGTCTCTCACCTCTGCCCTCAGAATCGGTGCATCTGTATAATTTCCATTATACAGATGGGGAAACTGAGGCCCAGAGAGTTCAGGAACTTGCCCCAGAACTAAGTGGCCCAGCTGATTTTAATCTGTATCAGTCTGACACAGCTCATTGCTCTTTTTTTCTTTTTTCAAAAAAACTTTTTATTGTGGGAAATTTCAACTCCATCAAACTACATATAAAGGTAGAGAGAGACTCACCTCCTTACTTCAACAATGACAATCTCACAGCTAATTTAAAAAAAAATCTCTATTCCCACTGACCTCTACTCCTATCTCTGAGGTTATTACATACATATCACTTCATCTGTCATTATTTCAGATGCTCTCTTTTGTACTTCTTGTATTTCAATTTAAAAATTATCAAAGCAATACATACATTGGTTTAAAAAATTAAACAATCCTAAAAAGAGATGCTTATAAAGGCTTGTAAAGAAAAGCGTTCCCTTTCCCACATTTTCCTCTCCTCATGTCCTAGTCCCCAGCTGTTCATTTGTCCAGAGCTTGCCCCATATTTCTACAAACTTCTTGATTGTTTGAGTTGTCAGCCACAGGCATTATTTATTGACTTCCTGGCGGACAAATGAAGATTTAGCTCACTCACACTCCACCTCCCTTTTCCTTTATTTATTGGCTATCTTGGTAACTTTAAACAATAAAGCTGTATGTCTTGCTGTATAAATTATGGAGAGTTTCTTCTCACACTTAGTCTTTCTCTTATAATTGCAGATGTTTTATTTTCTAAGGTCAAAAGAGAAGACTGAAAACCAGTTTAATTACTTAGCAACTCTACTGATGCCAGTGTGAAATATAGGTCCTTTCTGCTAAGAATTGCGATGGAGGTGCCCCTGTCAGAAGCTGTGGGCAGAGAGCCAAATTGTTTTATTTTCCAGCTGAGCATCCTCAGGCCTGCAGAACAATGTCCGCTGTTTGATTTTATGTTCATTTTATGTTTATGTTCAGGACATGCCTGCAATACCCACACGCAACCATCTTGCCTTACCACCATGTTTGAGCTGTGATTCTCATACTAAGTAGCTCAGTGTTTTCTCTTGTAAAAGAGGCAGCTTTATCTTGATAGTACCAGGCACACAATGATCCCTTAATAGACGTTTGTTGAATGAATAAGTGATATGTGTTTAAAGAGCCAAACGTGAAATAAGGATGAGAAACCAGTTCACAAGTATCAGACTGGCAAACCTTTGGGAGGTGAGGATGTGAAGAAAGTGGGGATCTCACACACTGTTTCCAGGAGGGTAAACTGGTGCAGCCGCTTTGGAGAGCTATTTGACAATGCCATATAAAAGCTGATGATGGGCACAGCCCATTCTGCTCCTAGGTACTGACCTGGAGCCGGGGAAGAAACTCTTTCTTTTTTTTTTTTTTATTTTGGTCACGTCACGAAGCTTGTGAGATCTTAGTTCCCCAACCAGGGATTGAACCCGGGCCCTCCGCAGTGAGAGTGCAGAGTCCTAACCACTGGACCACCAAGGAATTCCCAGAAACTCTTTCTATAGTGGGCCAGGGAGGAAATACTTTAGGTTTTGTGGTCTTTGTTGCAACTACACATCTCTGCTTGGGAGTATGAAAGCAGCCTTAGACAATTAGTACATGAACGGGTGTGACTGTGTTCCAGTCAAACTTTATTTACAAAAGCAGGCGCCTGGTTAGATTTCTGCCTATAGTTTGCCCACCTCGGACCTAGGGGGACTCTCCCATGTGTGCACGAGAAGGTTCATGCCCCTCCTGTTTAGTGAAACCGAAAGCAACCTCTATCCATCAGCAGAAAAATTCATAATCTATGGTATAAATACAATGAAATGCTCTATGTATAAACATGGATAAATCTCAAAATCAAAATGAGGAGTGAAGAAAGCAAGCTGCTGAAGGAAGTAGTGTGTGACGGTTAATTTTATGTGTCAATTTGGCTGGGCCATGGTGCCCAGAGATTTGGTCAAACACTACTCTGGATGAGATGAACATTTGAATTGGTGGCTCTGAGTAAAGTGGCTTGTCTTCCACAACGTTGGCGGGGACTCATCCAGTCAACTGAAGGCCTGAATAGAACAAACTATTCTAAACTATTCTGAACTGAGGTCCCCAGAGCCGGCAGATGGCCTTTGGACTTGACCTGGAACAACAGCTCTTCCCTGGATCTCCAACCTGCGGGCACCTTGATTTTGGACTTCTAGCCTCATTATAGTGTGAGCCAATTCCTTAAAATAAATCTCTCTCTCTCTCGAAACATCCTATTGGTTCTGTTTTTCTGGAGAACCCTGACTAATACACAGTGTAATACAATTGAATATAAAGTTTAAAATCATGCAAAACAATCCTATAAAGGATTTATATACATATATAGTAAAATTGAAACAACACTTTTGGGAATGATAAGTGCCAAATGTAAAGCAGTGGTGGCGTCTGCGGGGGGGAATGGAATCAGGACGGAGCAGCACAAAGGGTGTTTCAGTTGTATCTGGAATCTTTGATTTTGTGTTTTTAAAAGAGGTCTGTAGCAAATAACATTAAGGTGGACACTTTTGGATGTTGGGCACCCCTTTATATGTGTTTGACATATTTCATGATTAAGAAGAATGAGATAACGTCACAAAACAACGAGGGAACGAAAATCAGTGCAGTGACTGGCATGCCCTAGGCCCCTATCATGTAGAGCAAGAGTGGCTGGAACAGTTGGATGGAGAAGGCAGGTCAGCGGTGGTGGGAGACCACTAGGTGGAGCAAAGGGGGACCTCTAGAGCTCCAGAAGAGGCTTCTGGGCAGCGCGCATGAAGATGGAGCGGGTTTCTCCCTGCGTGGGAGAGGGGCGGAGCAGCGCAGCGTGTGCTGGGGCTGGGAGGTGGCTGCAGAGGCGTGGGCCGGCCCCGTGGACATGGCCACGGTCACGTGGGCTCAGAGAGGTACTTTGTGTTTACCGGGAGGAGGCCCTGCAGAAATAGTTATCCTCGACTACCCTCTGACAAGATTTGTTTCCTGGGCGCTTGCCAACATCGGAGGAATTTGTGTTGCCCAGAAATATGTGGGGTACTTGTTGAGGCTTAAACCGGATTGCGAACTCCTTTTCCCTCTTTCAGGTGCGGCTGCTAGAGCAGACACTCTCAGCGCTCGGCCACATCCCCTCGGATTGTTTTTTCCACTCATTTTGCGCCTGTGGGTTCCCTGTGCTTTCACTTCTCGGGGTCCGCAGTCGGGGCTTTTTTTGGAGCAGTGCCCTCCGGCCAGCAGAGCCCACTTTTCAGTTCCCTGGGCGAGTCCTCTGGGAATGACTGACAGGCATGGGGTGTGAAAGCCCCTTGCTTGGGGTTGGGACAACTCTGAGGTGGAACTTCCCCTCCTGAGTTGCCCTGAAGCTGGCCCTTGGCCTGAGATGGTTTGCTTGCTCCCTCCTCCCTCACAGGCTTCCCGGGGACACCTCCATAACATGCCACCTGGTAAAGTCCTAGACTTGGGGTCTGCCTCTTGGGAATCCATCTAAGACAAGTGTACTTCTCATCCCAGAAACTCTCCAGGGTCAGGATGCTGCGAGCTGTCGTCCATCTAGAGGGTTGCTGGGCACACAGGCTCTGGAATCAAACTACCCAAGCTGAAAGTCTTGTCTCTGTCACCTCCTAGCTGTGTGACCTTGCAAAAGTTATTTAACTGTTCTGTGCCTCAGTTTCCTCATCTTTATTTTATTTTCTTAATTTTATTTTTTTATCAAAGTATAGTTGATTTACAATGTGTTAGTTTCAGGTGTACAGCTCAGTTGTTCAGCTATGTGTGTATATATATATATTCTTTTTCAGATTTTTTTCCCTTATAGGTTATTACAAAATATTGAGTAGAGTTCCCTGTGCTATACAGTAGGTCCTTGTTGGTTATCTATTTTACATATATTTGTGTGTATATGTTAATCCCAAACTCTTTAATTTATCCCTCCCTCTCTCCTTCCCTTTTGGTAATCATAAATTTGTTTTCTATGTCTGTGAGTTTTCTCTTCTTTAAAAAGGGGGTCATAAAAGTATGGGCCTCATAAAGCTGATGTGAGGTCAAATGAGTTAGGATATGCAAGAACCTCAGAACAAATCCTGGCATATAGTAAGTGCTCAATAAACGTTACCTTTGTTACCCTTCACTGGAGCTTAAGGGACACTTAAGGGCAATCAGGAATTAATACGCTTTACCCCTGAGCCTGTGTCTGCTAATTTAATTTAATTAACCCAGGCTAATTTAATGAAGGGGACAAATAACCTCAATTTATTTGTTATGTGGACACATAACCTCAACTTATTACGATGGTGTAGAATGGACCGGTCAGTAGATTGGCAGGGTGGGTGTGGGGCTAACAGTCTACTGAAAGAACTCTAGAAGAATCCTCATTTTTCCTTTGCCTGAGACTCCACCCCACTTCCCATACCCGAAGCTGGTTGAAGTACAGGAAGGTGGGTTTGGACACCGTGTCCAGGAATGGGATTGGATAGGGAGACAATTAGGGAAGGGAGAGAAATGCTCACTCATTCTTGCATGAGCATCAGCAAGAAAGAGGGGACAGAACTCAAAGTATTAGACTTGGAACAGGAAACCGAGTTCCAGTCCTGGCTCTGGTTATCACTAGACACGGATTTCTCATCTCTGAGCCTCAGTTTCCGTCTCTGTAAAAGGGGATAATAACACCAGTTCTGCTACTCCACAGAGAGGCTGTGAGGATCTAGGGGGACACAGCAGAGAACATGCAGGGTACTCTGCGCGGCTGTGCTCTGCAGTCCTACAGACGGTGCCAAAGCAAGGTGTTAGGAGAACACGGCCAGTGCATGTTCTTGGAAATTATCCTTGGAAATCCCTTAGGAGGGTGCCATCTGGGGGACCCACAGTCAATACATCCAGCACAGATGGGGTTTTTCGTCATATGAAACAGTTGACTTAAAAGAGGAGTCATGCTATCTGGAAAGCTCCTCTCTTGAAACACCTATCATACTCAGCAAGGCATATCCCTCACACCAGGAGGGACCCGTGGGAAATGAGCCTGTCTGAAGAGGAAGCAAATTCACGCCTTCCACCTCTTGGGCACAGGGCACATCCTCACTGAGAGAGCAGAACTCCAGCACCAGTTAAATGGTGTCTCTCTCCCCCACGCTTGCTTAAGGTATAGGCCTGTAGGAGACGCAGGGCATTAGAGCAGGAAGTAGAGCGCTGAGTTGCCGGGCTGCCTTCCACGCTGAGGGTGAGGCCCTGTAGACTTCTCTGCCGTCAGCTTTCAGGAAGCCTCAACTCAGAAATACCATGACGCAGTTTTAGAATTGCAAAGGGCTTTCGGAGATCATGCAAGGTGAAGAACCAAGGCACAGAGAGGCGTGATGGCCGACCCCAGGCCTCACAGCAGGCCCTTCTCTCTCTCTCTCTCTCTTTTTTTTTTTTTTTTTTTTGCGGTATGCGGGCCTCTCACTGTTGTGGCCTCTCCCGTTGAGGAGCACAGGCTCCGGACGCGCAGGCTCAGCGGCCGTGGCTCACGGGCCCAGCTGCTCCGCGGCATGTGGAATCTTCCCGGACCAGGGCAGGAACCCGCGTCCCCTGCATCGGCAGGCGGACTCTCAACCACTGCGCCACCAGGGAAGCCCAGGCCCTTCTCTCTTTAGCGACCACAGCGAGGACTCATGGGAGAACCGTGGGCCTTGACCAGAGATGCAGGACTTCAAACCCTGTCTTGGTTAGTTGGGGATGTGTGTGCTCTAAAAGAAGTCCCTGTTTGTAGAACGGGGATGAGGAAACTTTCTCCCCAGAGTAGCAAGACGATTAAAAGATGTGCATGTGTAGCAGAATGTTAAATTGATTGAGCCCAGACGGGGAAGCCACTCACCCCTCTTTCAGTGCCCAAGGGTGCACCCGCCCCGGTAGCAAAGGCGGAACCCGCGACAGGCATGGCGGCCTGGGATCCACAGAGAGGGGTCCTGGCGAGAGGGCACCTGTGGGGTGGGGGAGGCCGTGGGGCCCCAGCCGAGGAGTGGCTGGTCCGGCGGGGGAGCGGGAGTCTCAGCAGAGCTCGTGAAAGTGTCCCCAGGAGAAGGAATCTGGTTTGAACTACAGCCAGACCCAGACGGTGGGAAGCCATCTTACAGCAGCGTGTCTGGAAAGGACTTTGCTGCCCTCCTTTCCACGCCTTCCTTCCTGCTTACGCTCTGGCTGCGTTAGAAACAGCAGGGGGAGTGGGGGTGGGAGAACGCTGGTCCCCACCTTGGAGGGGAGAACGAGGGTCCACAGGTTGAATAATAGTTGACTAGCTGTGCTGTTTACTGGATTGAGACAGTGTTCTGTGACTTAGAATGAGCACAGAATTTTTAATTACTTATAAGTGATCAGAAAAATCCTGAGACCATCCATGTTCTCAACCACGGGCAGGAGACAGTATTTATCTCACACTGAACACGTTGAAAGGGACCTTGGAAGAAATTCCTTTCAAACCAAAGCTGATTTTGTAAGTGGACCTCGTGAGTCCCTCCTGTTCAACACACGGTTGACATCCATCGCACGCCCAGCGCTGTGCTTGGCATACGGCAGGCTCTCAACAATGTGTGGATTCATTTATTTACTCCTTGTCCCTCTTGATCTCCAGGTCCTGGAGGCCAAGAATTTTGACTCTTTAATATCTGAATTCCATAGTGCCTGGTGCAGAGTCAACCCATCAATGCCTGAGGAATGAACAGAATAAAAAGGAATTCTGTGCCAGCTCCACAGCAGCCACCATGACAAAGGTTACAGTGTCGAGCCTGCTGGTGAGGAAGGAGGCGGGGCCAGCTTGCACCAACATCACTAAGATCCTGTAGTTACATGTGACACTAATTACACCCACAGGCTGAGGAGCTGCAGCCTAATCTCTGACACTGACAGAGGCTTTTCCCACTCGTGTTATTCTCCTTAAATTTCAAAAGAGTGGGGGCCATGATGGCAGGTGTAATTATCTCTGTCCTTTTGTAGATGCAGAAGCTGAAGGTGGAGAGATTAGGGACCCAGGCAAAGCCTTTAGTGTGCTGAGACTAGGTGAGACTCAGGACCCCTACTCCAAATGCAAGCTCTCACCTAAAACCCAAAGCCACAGAAAATGCAACTGAAAGAGAAAAGGAGGGTGTGTTTTCTCCCACCACAAATGGCAGCAGGAGAGAATTAAGACTTGCTGGATAATGTATGCAAAGTCTCAGGGTAAAGTGCAATTTTATGGTTGATGTAGAATCCTCAGGAAATTGGGAGCTGTCGTGGAAATTCTGAAATGAATGTGGGGCGGCATGAAGTGCGTGGCTGGCCTCACCGGATCAGGGTGGCTGCGGCAGGGAAGGGATGATTCTAGGCATCCAGAACTTGGCACAAACCACATTTTGCTGCTGGGTGACTAGGGGTGCAAGACAGTTCCCGGAGCAGCCAGAAGGTGGCGCCACTTGCCAAGGGAACCCAGTCAGAGGCAGCCGCCTGGGGCTCCTCCACCACTCTGATTTGGCCTGGAGGCCACTCTTGGATTTCTGCCACAAGGTGAGATGCGTCCCAAACACCAAGGGTTCATCTCTGATTGCCCCTGTGCAACTGCTAATTCCTTCTCCCTGGGGTACTGCGGAGTTGGCTGAGCAGATGGTAATAATAGGAGGGCCTTGCAATCCAAGCAGTTATTATCATTTTAACCACTGCAAACAGTGACGTCAGTTACTACCACAGTTTATCGAGTGCTTGCCCGGCCAGACGCTAAGCCAAGTGCTCTAAGTGAATTATTTAATTCCCATGACAATCCTGTAGAGTAAATATTATTATTCATATTTTACAGATGAGAATGTTGAAATTCATAGAGGCTAAGAAATTTGTTTTAGGTCACAAATCCAGTCAATGGCAAAGTCAGAATTTGAATGCAGTTCTTTTGGACTCTGTAGCTTGTGTCAGGAATCACTGTGATGCACTGTCTCTGTCTGTCTTCCTCCCTCCCTCCCTCCCATGCTTTCCGTGCACCTGGCATTGTGCCGGGGGTTAGATTCAGGACCCGTCGGACTATACCTCTGCTCTTGGTGATGAATGACAGCAGTGGGCCATGGGAGCATGTTGGAGAACAGGAAAGAAGGTTCACTTGTATCTGGTACCACCTTTAGGTCAGGCATGATGCTGGGCACTGTTTAAGTCGGAAATTCCAGGTGTCTGTTGGTTACATTTAATCTGGGTTTTTGTGATCTCAGATCAGGTGTGGGCTCTGGGCTCTCTCAGTAACCCTCTGACTAACAATGTCTCCCTTCACTGACAGTTAGCAAGGCCTGAGATATATTCTGGCAGGTGTGGGTGGGGGGGGGGGCTCAATAAAACTGCTTCATTAATGCTGGGGCACAGGCCACCACCTGACCCTTGAAAATGAAGGAGGCGGCCAACACGTACTGAACGTTCCTATCCCAGGTGGCCAACTAGCAGAGTCACGATAGATTAGGGAACTGGGCTCATGGGAGTGCAGTTTCTTCCCTTAGATGTCCTCCACTGCTTGGGAATAACGAGGAACTGTGACAGGAAGGTCTAGGGTCAAGGCTTCGGAGAGCAGAGAATTCCACCTTCTCATTTTATAGGTGAGGAACCTTGGAGAGAAAGGGGTTTGCCTCAGGGCACGCAGCCAGTTAGCAGCACAAAGTGAAGACAGACATGGGAGTCAGCTGTGTTTGGAATCTTCATGCCCATGGAGAGTGTGGTAAAGTGACCACCTGCTCGAAGGAGTTATGAAAGGGAATCTGGCCTATTCCCTGTGTGTCTGCAAGGAGATGTCAGTTTGACCCAATCTCTTCATTTAACAGTTAAGGAAACTGAGGTTCAGAGAGGTGGAGTAACTTGTCCAAGATCACACAGCAACTTAGTAGCATTTACTGTTTCAACTATATGAATAGTAGTCTCTCGGACTCTCTGTACCATGGCTGTCTGTACCATGGCTTTCCTTTCTGAACCCCAAGCTCTGTGTGGTTTCATAGGATTTGGGATCTGATTTCAAGTGCAAAAGGAAGTGAGGGTGAGGTGGATTAGGTGCAGAAATATTCGCATTTCTGGAACCTTCAAAATGGCATTTGAGGAAATAGGATAAAATGTTGGAAATCAGGACTATAAGGTGATAAAAACAATAGCTATTGTTATGGGTGGAACTGTGTACCACCCAAAAGATATGTTAAAGTCCTAACCCCTACTGAATACCTGTAAATGCAACCTGATTTGGAAATAAGATTTTTGCAGATGTAATCAAGTGGAGATGAGGTCATTAAGGTGGACCCTAGGCCAATGTGAGTTGATGTCCTTATAAGAGGGAAATTTGGACACTGACACACAGGGAGAAGGAAGGTGGAGACTGAACTAATACATCTACAAGCCAAGGAATGCCAAGGATGTGGCCTCCATCAGAAGGTAGAAAAGAAGCCTGGAGCATATTCTCCCTCAGAACCCTCAGGAGGAACCAACCCTACTGACACCTAGACTTCCAACTTCCAGCCTCCAGGACTGGGAGAGAATCAAGTTCTGTTGTTTAAGCCACACAGTTTGTGATACTTTGTTTCTGTTTAAAAATTATTATTTTGGCCGCACCACGCGGCACATGGGATCTTAGTTCCCACACGCCCTGCAGTGGAAGTGTGGAGTCTTAACCACTGGACCACCAGGGAAGCTCCTGTGATACTTTGTTATGGCAGCCCTAGAAAACAAATATAATAGAAATAGAAAACCTCTTATTAACTAATTACTTTTCTGGGCACGTCTTTTTGATTTAATCACTATTTGTTGTGCATCTACTATGTGCCAGGCACTGTCCAGGGCACCAGAGAAAGATCAGGGAATAGAGAGGCCAAGTTCCTGCCCTCTGGAAGCTTACTTTCTAGTTCCCCTGCATTACCTGCCAGAATCCTCACAGCAGTTCTATGAAATAGGGATTACCCCCCTCAACTTGAGGTAAGGGCCTCCCATGGGGGAAGGACAAAGCTGGTGGCTCTGTCTGAGGGCACCACACCGCCCTTCTCAGTCACTCTGTTCTCCTCATTTACCGCAGAGGCGTGCGACTGACTCCCAGGGGAGAAGGTGACACAGGCAGGAGTGTGGGATCCAGCATTTCTGAGGTCACAGTGGGTCCTGCTTCCCAAAGAAACTGCACCTCGGTCCCAGCCTGGAGAGCCCTGCGTAGCCACTGTGAGGCAGAGACCCTGACGCACCAGCTCTGTCCCGAGCCCTCCCTCCTGCCGCTGAGGACGGGGCTCAGGAAGCTCAGTCTAGCTGGAGGAAGCAAATCCCTGGCCCTGACAGCGGGCAGCAGCGGCTAACAGCTGGGCCACGACACTGTTGCCTGCACACGAACGCTCACAGTGTATCAGCGACCAGCAGACAGGTACTCTGTGATCCTGGTGGGAGGGCACAGAGACAAGACCACGCCGTGACTGCATCTGAATGGAGAGGCAAGGACGCTCTGCAGCCACACAGACTCAACTCGCGCCTTCCAGCCAGCTCCGTGAGGGACTATTGTTTACCCACGACAGCTCTAGACCTGCTTCACTCCTGTCCACTGGGTACAAACTGTAAGCTACCCAGTCGTCCAAGAGCCCCCGGTTCCTGACAGCATCAAATGCAGAACAAGTCCTTACTCTTAACTTCCCCCAGATCACCCAGTACAGACCCAAACCTCACAACAAGCCCCTTCCATTCCCTCTTCCTGAGACGTCCCAGGTTCCCCCAGAGTTTCTCTCCTGCTGCAGCAAGTGATAACCCTGACTTTGTCCCCATAGCCATGTGCTTTTGGTGGTCTGCGTGGCTGTAGCAGGTGCCTGCCTCACTCCCAGATCCAGGCCCTTGGGGGTCAGCACTGGGGGCCTCCCACTGGGTGTGGCCTCTCACCTCCCAGAAAGACCCCTCAGGTCTTCAAGGGGCTCATGGATCTAGGTGTGGTGGGAGACGATCACCCCCGCAGGGAACCGGAGCTCCAGCCCAGCGGTCTGTGGGAAACTGTGGTGTAGGTGCACGTTTTCTGAGGGGCACTCCTACCACCCCACGCAGGCGCCCACTGCCCATGCGGAGCTGCACCACGGGGAGTTCCTCAGCTCTGCTCAGAGAGAGGTTCCGCCTCCAGGGCCGACTGCTCAGCACATTTTTCTGAGAATTAAAAATCACTGAAAAAGGAAAACAGAAATCCCTAGGGGGCTGCATCATTCCTGACAGCCAAGCCATTAAACTTTCAAGTCCCAGTACCGAGCGGTGTGACAGCTGGAAGGCGCCCAGCCTCACACATCCTCGCTAGAGCCATTAGTTCCAGTTAGAGTGAGTTTGGGTAAGGATCAATCACTGTTTCTGGCAGTTTCTCCCAAATTGAAAGAGGCAGAGAAATGGAGAAAAAGGAGGCTCATCTCAGAGTTTAAACTCCTCTCAGAGAACGGTCCTGACTGACCACGACTCTACCTTCTCAAGCAGTGGGCACTCAAGCCATCCCTGGCCTGTTTACCCTTTAGAGTCTGGGGTCTTTCAAATGAGATTAACAGGAGGCTTTTCATAAGTATGGGGGGACAGACAACATACTGAGTTAGTCCTGGCTGGGACACTAACTCAGTGAGGAACTTAATCTCTGTGGGCCTCAGTTTCTTTGTCTATAAAATGGATGTTATGGCCTGCATTGTGTCCCCTATCCCAATCAACATGTTGAAGTCCTAACCCCTAGTACCTCAGAATGTGACTGCATTTGGGGAGAGGGCCTTTAAAGAGGTAAGTTAAAATGAGGTCACCGTAGTCTGATATGACTGGTGTCTTTATAAGACAAGCAAATTTGGACATAGGTGTAGAGGGAAGACCACAAGAAGACACAGGAAGAAGATGGCCACCTATAAGGCAAGAAGTGAAGCCTCAGAGGGAACAATCCTGCAGACACCTTGATCTCAGACTTCCAGCCTCCAGGACTGTGAGAAAATAAGTTTCTGTAGTTTAAGCCTTGCAGTATCACCCAGTCTGTGTTACTTTGTTAGGCGGCCCTTGCAGACTGATCCAGTGGGCATTCCCCCATCTTCCTGGGTGACATAGACATTGTCGAGAGAATCCATTGAGGCAGTGAGTAAAAGTTCCTGTTAATACTTGCAGGTGTCGCGCAGAAATGAGAGTCCTACCGGAGGCCAGCGGCTTATAGTGACAGTGTGCACAGCTCATCTCCATGGGTCTTATCAGAGCAGGATTCTGCTAGGAGACACTGGAGGGAACCGTGTAGAGCCCCAAGGACACCTGTGTCTGCTCCAGAGGGTGGCTGGGACCTGGGTAGAGACCCCGGGAATTGGGGGTTTGCCCTCTGCAGTGAGTGACTGGCCTGCCTAGCCCTGGGTGTGCTGGGGGCCTCCTGGCTCCCTCCCAGTCACCTGTGGGCACTGAAATCCCACCAGGAGCAATTCACTCTGCAGGCAGTGCTCTTCGGGGCCAGGGCCAGGAACTTTACTCCCTTGTCTCATTCATACCTCACAGCCACCGATGGGCTAAAAGCTGTTTCCACCTTCATTCTGTACATGAACCAGTGCTAGTGAGTTAAGAGACACATCTCTCCCCAAGTAACAGTCAATTCATTTATCAGATAAACTTCCTCCTCAGAGTGGCTGGGAGCAGGCTGGAGCAGTGGGCCTGAGGCAGGAGATGGATGGGCCCCAGGCTGAGCCACTGGAGTTGGTCCCCTGTGGACAGACACTCCATGCTGAAGACAATAGCAGGAGGGAAGAGGAGCCGAGCTCTGCCCAGTTAAGAGACAAAGAGACCACGTGTCCCTCATTCTGAGGTCAAGGAGAACTTCCTAACTACACATGCGCAGAAAGGCTCCTCGGGGACCAAAAGGGGAGGGGCATCATCCCATAGTAGTTGATGTCAACCTACCCATAGGCCTCTTCACTAGAATCCATCTTGGCTGAGATGCACATGCACACAGGGGAGGACGCTGAGTTACACCAGATATACCAGATACGGACTCAGAGCCAGGCAAAGCAAGATGATTGGCCAGAGGAAACCCGGAAGAAATGTCCCATACAGGTGATTTAAGGGCTTCCCTGGTGTCTCAGTGGTTGCGAGTCCGCCTGCCGATGCAGGGGACACAGGTTCATGCCCTGGTCTGGGAAGATCCCACATGCTGCAGAGCGGCTGGGCCCGTGAGCCATGGCTGCTGAGCCTGCGTGTCCGGAGCCTGTGCTCCGCAACGGGAGAGGCCACAACAGTGAGAGGCCCGCGTACCGCAAAAAAAAAAAAAAAAAAAAAAAAAAAAAGTGATTCAAACTACCACGAGGGCACGACTCTCCCTCTGAGCCCGCCCAGGTGAGTCTATTCACACGTACTCTTTTTACTCCTGATAAACACATTACTTGTTTCACTACTTTCCGTCTCTTGATGAAAATTCATTTCTACAAGGCTGACGGGCCAGGGCCTTGTCACTGGCCACTCTCTCTGGTGGTCTAGTGGCCAGGATTCAGCGCTCTCACTGCCGAGGTCTGACTTCAATCTCTGGCTGGGAACAGGAATCCTGCTTCAAGCCACTGCAGGCCGAGGCCACCCGAGATCAGGCCCTTACCAGGAGGGGTGGGAGATGAAGAGATGACACAATTAAAGGCTGGTGGTGAGGCCTTGTGCTCTGGGCAGCCAGGGAGGGCGAGTGAGGGCGGGGCCTCGGGTGCTCTGGGATGGGGGTGGGGGGTGGGGGGTGGGCAGGGGAGGAGGGTGAGTGTTCTTCACCTCCAGTGTAACTTTGCCCAGAGTCTGCTGAGAGGGGGCCTTTCTAACTTCATTTCTCTCTCCAGGCTGTAGTGTTTTGTTTCCCTTAAAACTTATTTAGGTGGTTATTCACTGGTCCCTGAAATAAATAAATAAAAATGACCAGTTTTCCGATAGCAGGTTGGTTTTGTGATGGAGTTTTCCACTCCCTGCGCACTGCTTTTCATTACTTACTGATAGTGGCTGAAATAACTTTTCATTTCTCCTGAATAATGCATTTGTGACACTCAGCTCTACCAACTCGTTTACAGCCAGATAAATGAATATTTATGTGCTTTTCCCCAGCCAGACAACGATAAACTAGGTTTTATTTTCCCAAATTGAGTCCTCAACTTCAGTGGATCAGCATAAACCCTCTGGGGCAACGCCGGGGGCCCTGGATTACATTCTGCTGGGTTCAGCCATTCTTTGAATAACTCCCCATACAGAGGCACCACGTGTGTCCTCGGCACTTGCCTGGGTTAAGTTTTAACTTAGTTTTTCTGGAGAGTACAGGCCAGGAGGAGGTCCTTCCTATTGCTCTTGTACACGGCTCTTGAACTTTGTAGGGGTTTTGTCTTGAGAGGAGGCTGTGGAGAAGACTTCCTCCTCCCACCTGGTTTGGTACTTCTGTGAGCCTATGGGGACTTCAGCAGCCCTGGACCTGGCTGGAATACCCCCTCCCCTCTCTGGCCCTCAGTGACAAGTCATTGGCAGGAGTTTTATTTATAACTTAATTTTCTTTTAAGATAAAACATTCTAACAGTGCAGGAGTCCAAAGTAAGCCTGCTTCTGCCTCTATCTCCAGTCACCCAGCCCCACACTAGAAGCATCCTTTGCCACCACTTTGTGTGTGCTCCAGAGAGGGTCTGCCCTCCCACCTTCCTTCCTCCCTCCTTCCCTCCCTCCCTCCCTCCCTCCCTCCCTCCCTTCCTTCCTTCCTTCCTTTTTTTATTAAACACAAACAGTGGCATAGCACACACAGGTTTTCAGTCTGCCTTTTTATTCAAAAAAATATAGATTGGTGCTAGCTACCCATCAGTAGTACATAGCGAGCTTCCTTGTTTCTTTCTTACAACTGCAGAGGATTGTGCTGCATTATTTAGCCTATGGAGCATTCGGCCTGTTTCTAGTATTTCTCTTCAGGGTTCTGATTTGAAACCTTGAGCCTGCCTGGTTCTGTATTCAGCCCTCACTGCCCAGCCCCTGTGGGCTGCCTTTTGTGCGCTGTGGTGTAACACTCTTGGAATAGAGAGCTGAGGGAGGAGGGGTACAGACCGGGAGAGCTTGGCGCTTGGAGGTGAGACCTGAAAACTGCACAGCACCCTCCAGCCACGCCCTCCCTCCACTAGGAGACCTGACCAGACGCTAGCATGGCTTCCATTTGCTCCAGGCCATGTCCCTAGGATGACCCCAGCCATCTTGAAATGCCTGCCTGAGAAAGCTTAGGCTGCCAAAAGAATTTACTGTTCCAGCCAAAACCTGACAAGAGGCTCCTGACCTACCTTTTCTTAGACGATTGCTTTAGGAAACTTGGAACTGTAAATGCTTTCTCTACTCCTTCAAGATATGAATCTCCAACAACCCAGAATGTTTCCTCCAGGACCTGTGAAATGCAAATATCTGGGTTCCTGTAGGAGGGTATGATGCTAACTTTGGGGGGCACTTCCTCCAATTTGCTCGTGTCATAAAGATATGAGAAGTGTGTTTCTCCTCTGTATTAGTGCCAGGTAGCAAACACGGATGGCCGAATTACCTAGACCACCCTCCCTCAACCTCCTTCAGTGTTCTCAGTTCTATTCTGAAGTCTCTCTCCCTACTGCTGTAGTCTGAATAAAACCTGTCTTGCTGATTTTAACAAAGTGTCCAGTGCAGACTTTCCCTTTGACAGCTGAGGAGTCAACCCCACATGCAGATTGCCCTGCAGATGGTCATGCCTGGTCCTGACTCCCAACTTGGTCCATGCCGAGCTTCTGGCAGGTTCGTTGGGTCTCACTTTTCATCTCCATTTCCTGGGGCACCTCTGAGGGCTGGTTAGTACCCCACTCATTCTCTAACCTCCTGCAGTGTCTGTGGTTTGAACCACTGATGAACTCATGTATATGAACACAGTTGTTTATGTTGTTACCCACTCAGTGTTTCTATCTTCTTGTTTATTCAATTCCACAAACTTTAACTGGGTATTGCTTATGCACCCAGCAATTTATATACATTATTTCATTTAATACCTATGGACCAATTCTAGGAGGTAGATATTCTATCTTCATTTTTATTATGAAAATTTCAAACATATATAAAAAGAAAGAATGGTATAATGGACCCCCATATAACCACCACCAGCTTCAATGATTATAAATGCATGGCCTATTTTCACCAATATCCCCTCACATTTCCTTCCCACCCCAGATTATTTAATTTATTTATTTAATTAATTTAACTTTATTTATTTTTTATTTTTATTTTTTTTGTGGTACGTGGGCCTCTCACTGTTGTGGCCTCTCCTGTTGCAGAGCACAGGCTCCGGACGCACAGGCTCAGCGGCCATGGCTCATGGGCCCAGCCGCTCCGTGGCATGTGGGATCTTCCCGGACCAGGGCACGAACCCGTGTCCCCTGCGTCGGCAGGCGGACTCTCAACTACTGTGCCACCAGGGAAGCCCCCACCCCAGATTATTTTAAACAAATCCTAGATATCATATTATTTCTTCTTCAGATATTTCAGTATGGTATTGCTAAATTATGAAGATGCTTTAAGAAAACGACATAACTTCTACAAAGCTAAAAATAACATAGCGCCTAAAAGTTAATAACAATTCCTCGATATCATCAAATATCCAGTGCCTCTTTCCTCAATTATCTGATGTATTTTTTAACAGTTTCCTTGAATAGTGGTCCAAATAATGTCCATTTCAATGGGTTAATGGGTTGATATGTCAGTTTAATCTCTTTTAATTTATAGATACCCCCTCCTCCCACCCATCTCTCTTTTTTCCCCTCACAATTTTTGCTTGTTGAAAAAATTGAATATTTAGCCCTGTAGTTTCCCACAGTCAGGATTTGCTGATTTCATCCCCATGGTGTCAATTAACATGTTCATCTGACCTTTTGTATTTCCTGTAAACTAGTAGTTCTATCTTGAGGCTTAATCCCTTGCAATTTTCTTTTCTTTTTTTTTTGGCAAGACTACTTCACAGGTGGTGGTGTGAACTCCACCAGGAGGTGCACATCTGCTGGTCTCTCTTTTTGTGAGATTAGTAGCTATTTGATGATTGTTATTGCTTAGATCCATTATTTTATTATGGTTGCAAAGTGGTGACATTCAAATTCTGTTTTAAGAATTATTTTTAGTGATACACATAAATAAAATTAATAATTACTTTTTTTTTTTTTTTAGCTGTAATACTTCTACAAAAAGACACTTCCTCTCTTTTTTTTTTTTTTTTAAACCATGATGTACCTACAGGTCTTATAGGAAAGACAGGAAGAATGCCTGGTTCTTTCTCATTATCTACCAGTTTCCAAAAAATGGGGTGGTTCCCCAGCAGACTCCAAGGTAACAAATTAGTGGGATTTGGCAGGGAGGGATTTAATACTGAACTCATAGATTTAAACATATTTGATATGTCTCAATCTATTGTAGTTAATATTCCTTATTGACCCTTAGACATCTTTGATTAGTGGGAGCTTATTCAAATTGGCTCTTAAGTCTTTTAATGTGACTCTAGTAGTTCTTTATAGTTTTCTTGGGTTCTCAGACTCATCTTGTACATTTCCTGCCCCCAAACCTGGATCTAGCCATTTCTCTAAGGAGCTTCTTCTGTTCTTGTAGTGAAAGATGGTGGTTAGAGACCAAAATCTGAGGCTGAAAATGCTCAGTACTGCTGCGTTGGACATTGTTTCTAGGTCTTTTCACTGACCAGAGCTAGGGTATATATTTATTTTATGTTGACATACACCATGGTTTTATACTGATAATTCCAATTCAAATTCAGGACTAAAGAATTGTCACTAAACTTTATCAGCCTTATAACTGTGTCTCCTTTCACCTACACTAAAAGTCTTAGTTCTCAATGACACAAATATATAGTTACTCTTTTGCTTTATCTCACAGTACATGCACCCACCCACCCCCCCCACCCCTCACAGGGTCACAATAATACCAACCTATCACCGACAACATGATGTCTGAAATGATTTAAGATTCTTTTTGCAGTACTCTTTTGTATCCCCCTTAGGGATGTACAGTCAAATTACTGTGATTTTAAAAGTCACTTGGAATATTTCTTCTCTGGGTAATTATACCATAAATTTGATACATTGTTGGATTCATTTGTTTCCTTTTCTTTTTGATTTTTAGGGTTTTCTTTTTAAGACTTAATTTTGTTTTATAATTCTGTAAAATATTTGCATGGTTCCAAAGTATCTCCACATAAAAAGATAAGTTAAAACAACTCTAGTGTCTATTCCTTTTCCCTCTACCCTCCTCCTGTAAGTGATCATTTAAAAACATTATGGTATTTTTTTCCATTATAAGCAAATACGTATGACATGAAGTGACTTATATCCCTTCCCCTTTCTTAGGTAAGTGGTAGAATGACATACATATTCTCTCCACCTTGCTTTTTAACTCAACAATATATCCTGGAAGTGATCATTCCATAATAGTTACAGAGCTATTCCTCATACCTTTTGTGGATTTATCATTGCATATTCAACTAGTCCCCTATTGATAGGTATTTGGGTTGTTTCCTGTCTTTTGCCATTATTCGTAGGGTTGAAATAAATAGTCTTATGCATACTTCTTTTTTATTTTTTTTTGCGGTACGCGGGCCTCTCACTGTTGTGGCCTCTCCCGTTGCGGAGCACAGGCTCTGGACACGCAGGCTTAGCGGCCATGGCTCACGGGCCCAGCTGCTCCGCGCCATGTGGGATCCTCCTGGACCAGGGAATAAACCCATGTCCCCTGCATCAGCAGGCGGACTCTCAACCACTGCGCCACCAGGGAAGCCCTTATGCATACTTCTTGTTCACGTTTTTGCCAATGTGTCATTGGGAGAGATTCTTAGAAGTGGGATTGCTGGATCAAATTCAATATACATAAATGCATATAAATTTGTCTAGAAATTGCCGAATTCTTCTCTACAAGTGGTTGCAACATCTTCTATTCCCATCAGTACTGTCTGAGCTTCCCTGGAGCTTCACCAACAAAATAGATTGACATATTTGTGGAGTTTTGCCAATCTGATAGGTGAAAATGGTATCTCAGGTAGGTTTTGTTTTATTTTTGTATTTCTCTATCATGAGTGAAGTTGAGCAAACTTTTGTATGGTTAAGAACCATTTTCATTTAATTTTAATTTCAAATGTCTCTTTATATCTCTAGCTTATTTAAAAATGAGAGTGTTGCTAGCTTTTTTTTTTTAACCTCAAATTTTAAATGCTGTTTATAGAATAGGGCTATTAACACTTTATATTCTAAGTTGCAAATACTTCTTTTTTAGTTTGCCATATATCTTTCAGTTTTGCTTATGGTGTTATATGGCAATGTAAAATTTAAAAAAATTTTGGTAATCAAATGCATCAATATTTTAAAAAATCAATAAATTGCTTTTAGATTTTGAATTGTATCAAGAATGAATGTTCTCACAGCCAAGTTATAAAGGAATTTCGCTTTGTATGGCTTCCTCTTTATTTTTTTATTAATTTATTTATTTTTGGCTGCACTGGGTCTTCGCTGCTGCACGCGGACTTTCTCTAGCTGCAGTGAGCGGGGGCTACTCTTCATTGCGGTGCACAGTCTTCTCATTACAGTGGCTTCTGTTGTTGCAGAGCATGGGCTCTAGGCGCGTGGGCTTCAGTGGTTGTGGTGCATGGGCTTAGTTGCTCCGCGGCACATGGGATCTTCCCGGACCAGGGCTCGAACCATGTCCCCTGCATTGGCAGGCAGATTCTTAACCACTGTGCCACCAGGGAAGCCCCACGGCTTCCTCTTTTACATTTAAATCTAGGATGCATTTAGAATTGATCCTAGAATACAGTGAGGGATGGATCCTATTTTATTATTTTCCTTATGACTATCCAGTTTCCTGAATACCACTTGCTGAAAAGTCCTCCATTGGTTTCAGATGCTGCCTTTAACAATACTAAATTTGCATATACAGTGGGTCCTACTTTTAAATTTTGTTTTAAGTTCCATTGGCCTTCCTATCCCTCATGTACTTTAATGCTTTAATGATCGAGACTTTCTAGTATGTTTTATTATCTGGGAGTGCTTTCCCTTCCCCTTGCTCTTTTTTTAGTTTTTCTTCTTGGCTCTTCTTGCCTTTTTGTTCTTACAAATGAAGTTTATGATAAGCCCATCTACTGCTAAGAAAAAACAACTGTGGTATTTTAAAAATTAGGAATGCATTAAATTTATAAATTAATACAGAGAACTGACATCTTTATACTATTGAGTCTTTATATTTGAGCACATGGTATTTCTTTCCATTTGTATCTTTCAGGAGGGTTTTATTGTAGTCTTATATAGATTTTGGACATTTTTAAAAATACTTATTCATTTTATTCATTTCTTTTTCATTTCTTTTCTTTTTAAAAATATTTATTTATTTATTTGGCTGCATTGGGTCTTCATTGCTGGGCAAGGGCTTTCTCTAGTTGCAGTGAGTGGGGGTTACTCTTTGTTGTGATGTGTGGGCTTCTCATTGCGGTGGCTTCTCTTGTTGCAGAGCATGGGTTCTAGGCACGTGGGCTTCAGTAGTTGTGGCACGTAGGCTCAGTAGTTGTGGTGCATGGGCTTAGTTGCTCCATGGCATGTGGGATCTTCTCAGACCAGGGCTCGAACCCATGTCCCCTGCATTGGCAGGCAGATTCTTGACCACTGCCTCACCAGGGAAGTCCCATTTATTTTCTTCTTTTTTTTTTTTGGCTGCATTGGGTCTCAGCTGTGGCGTGGGCTCCTCGTTGTGGCATGCAGACTTCTCTCTAGTTGTAGCAGCGTGCGGGCTTTTCTCTAGTTGTGGCATGCGGGTTTTCTCTCTCTAGTTGTTGTGCAAGGGGTTCAGGGTGCGTGGGCTCTGTAGTTGTGGCATGCGGGCCCTTCAGTTGAGGCATGCGAGCTCAGTAGTTGTAGAGCGTGGGCTTAGTTGCCCCGTGGCATGTGGGTTCTTAGTTCCCTGACCAGGGATCGAACCCGCATCCCCTGCATTGGAAGGCGGAGTTTTTACCACTGGACCACCAGGGGAGTCCCGGACATGTCGTGTTAAGTTTATTTAAAGGTATTTCATTTTAGTTTTTGCTATCATAAATGAGATTTTCTCTTCCATTATATCCTTTTTTGTTGTTTATAGATATGAGGGGCATTGATCTTTATTTCTTTTTATAACCTGCTACTTTACTAAAATCATGTAATTTTTGTTGTAAAATTGTCACATGGAACCTTTTGGACTCTCCAGAAAGACCAGCATTTTCCCTTTTTTGTTCCAGTTCTTGGTGCTTTCCGATCACTTTCTCTTCTCTGATTGCATTGACTACTACCTCTGACCAATGTTACTAGTAGTAGAGATAGTACACATCCCTTTCTTTTTAATTTCTGCAGGAAGGGCACTAGTGTTTTCTTCTCAGAGACAATTTATCATTCAAGAAAGTCTCCAAACATCCTCATTATCCAGATGAGGTATCAAGATGCAGAGATCAAGGAAGAACTTGCCTCGAGGTCATGTGAGACCTGAGTTTGACCTCAGGGCTCTCTGGTTTCATAATCCCCAGTCTTTGCAGCACACCCTCTGTTTTTAATTATCTAGATTTCTCTGTCCCTTTCCTCAAAACATACCTCATATTTTAACAGATCTTAAGAGATTTAAGAGTGGCTGAGCTTGGCATATGGGAAGGGCACAGAGGCCCCGAGTAACAGGACTCAGTCTCTCCCCTAATTTCTTTAGCAATTCTGCTCCCTCCCAGACACTCTATGCAGCAAAACAAGAGCCCCCAGGAAACCACCTTTCTTAGAAAGCAGCTTACTGACCACCTGTATTACTCAGTCAAGAGCCTCAAGCCTCCTTCCCCTCCCCTGCTCCCTCGGAGGACTTTTTTCAGTCTTACACAGCACTCTCCCTCAGAGGAAGTCTCAATATATTTTCCTCTGTATGATTACATTTCTAATGATACTTCAGTGTCCCTTATAGACCGGCTAACAGAGTAACTATCTTACTGGCCTCCTCTCACTAAAGAAATTGTATTTCTTGAGCAGTAGACTGCGTGGTTTGTCTTGGGTAAATGCATTCAAGCTTTTGCAGGCTCTAAAACTGCTCAGTTCTTTCTCCCTCCCCCTTTCAGGGATACCAGGTTGTGAATCACAACAATGACCCTGTTGCCTTTCATTTTATTCAGAGGGGAGGATTCTTCTCATATCTTTTATTTAAAAACCTGCTAGGACCACAAGTGCTGTGGGGAGAGAAACGTGGCCCAGACCTAGATTGCCTAAGTTTCCAGCTATTTCCCCAAATAGGTAGATCCCCAGAGTATGGGGTCTCTTTCTCTGCAAGGGACAGAAAGAGGGACTGTGAGAGCAGGGAAAATATTCAGATCAAGCCCATTTAAAATTCTAATCCTCTTGCCTTTCAATAATTTTGATTTCTCCTGTACTCCAGCTGACAGCCTCTGCTGTTGGAGGTGTGAGCCACTGGTTTCTCCCATGGAGACCCCTAAATTCGATGGAGATTTAAGCCGCCACGTTCCCTTTTCTTTCCCAGGCAGCATCTCGGCGGACCTGGCCTCCGCCTGCTCCATGTGCTTTGAGACTCTGTGGCTGCACCTCCTCTGTCCCCATTCTCCTTTTATCTGCAGCTCCAAGGAAGGGAGGCTGCTAATTCCAACCTCGTGTTTGACCTGTTTGAGGATGAAAGGGCCTGATGTTGCTGCCAGAGCTTATTATCAGTATTATTCACTTGGCAAGAAAAGTCAGAGCACTCAGCAAAGCCAGAGAGGGAAAGGACCACCTTTTACCCGAGCAGTGGGCTGGTACCCAGGTCCTCCTTGGCCTCTGTGGCCACCACCTGGGAATTCTTCCATTTTTACTGCTTAGAAGAAGTATCAATATCTGAGAGGGTCTAACAGAGCTGAGTCACAGAGAGAGAGAGATTTGGACTTGAAAAGGAACTTCATATACATTTAACTCTAACTAGGACCAGCTCCATAATTTGTGGGTCTCAGTACAAAATGAAAATATAGAGCTCCGTGTTCAAAAAGCAGGAGAAAGGGGGCTTTAAAGGTACTAAAATTTTCCTTTCTTCCTGGTTTTTCTCTTGGCCTGTCATGGTCATTTTTGCTGTTTAATCTTGCAATCCCTTGAGCATAGGGATAGTCAAGGGTCAGGTGCAACCCTCAAAGGCACCCAGGGGGCTGTGCTACATGATTTGGGGCACAGTGTGGCCCGCTACTAAGGGATTACCCTTCCTGCCAGCCACTGGACTGAGGTGCCAGGCCCTGGCCAGGGATGGGGAAGTCCAGCCAGGCATCTCCCTTTCCTAGAGACTGGCCACCCTAATCCATGGGGGACAGGAGACCCCCAAGAGTACTGAACCTCAGTGCTACTCTGTAGGCATCTGGATCTAGTGTAGGCCAAGAGGCTCACCCTTTCCCTGTCAGTTGCCTGCTGAGTGTACCATGGTGCTGCCAGCCCTGGATCTGCACCCCACCCAACATGCCACCCTGACCCTCCCCGCCCCTGTGACCAGGCCTCTGCTGGGGGTGGGGCAAGGCGGGGAGGGTCAGATGAGGCCTTGGGTTTCCAGGGGTCATGGGACCTGACTGTCCCAGGGAGACAGGGACCCTGTTTGAGCCAAGGCTCCAAGTTCCTGACACACGCTTCATCATGCCATTGGACTTCACTTACAAAATACAGATTCAAAGATAGAGCTAGTGAGAGTTTCAAGATGGTGGCTACTGAGTCTTAAATCCCAACTTTGGGGGCCTTCAGAGCTCAGGTTCCATAGGGCTGTACTCGGCCCATACCCGTGAAGCTGGCCCTGACTCTGACCCTAGTTCTTCCAAGGCTCACAAACTTATACAGTGAAAGAGGATGGAGACAATTTCCTCAGGTTGCTTTCCCGACCCTGCTATGGTGTGAACCCCTGAGTCCCCGTTCTGGGCTGCTTTCCATGCTGTGGCTTTTCCCACAGTGGCAACAATCTCTTTCCCCCTCTCACCTTTGTTTTTCTGAATATGTGCCTTTGTCTCCTCACGGTTGGTGGGTGAAAGCTCTTGGTGGGGGTGGGAGAGACCCCTTCCCAGAAAGGCTCTGGGAGCTCTCAGTTAACACTGCCCTGTCCCCTTCCAACCTTTAGTTCTCTTTTCACAAACAGCTACAGAAGTGTTGGACATAAAAGGAAATCATGCTTGTCACTTGTTCTGAACTTCCCCATGGCTCCTGCAGCCTGGTCTGAGAACGTGCCGCTGAAATGGACTTGCAGCCCAACCTGCTCTTGGGAGACAGAGGTCCCTGTTGGATTGTGTTAGGGGCCCAGGCTAAGGAGGAGGTGACATTTCTCTCTAGGTGCCCAACCACCATTCAGCCCCTTCAGGGCTCAGTAACTGAGAGCTTGATCCCAAGCCTCAAGCACAGTGCTGGTCCTGAGGAGTCAAAAGTCAGGGAGGGCTTCACAGTAGAGGTGCCATTGAACTGGATTGAAGGGTGAGGAGTTCTGCTGGGTGCACAAGGGCGGGGACGTGGTTGCAGATGGAGGAAAATGGGCTTCCAAGGGGCGAGGGTAAGGGAGCGTTGTGAAGGGTAAGGAATGCGGGGGCAGGTGTTTGGAAAGATGAGCAGGAAGCTCCAGGCCAAGAAGTCCAAGTGAGGGCAGAGAAACAAGAGTTTTCGGCTTCTGGATCCCAGCAACCCCCAGCACGTGTGGCTGCCTCTGAGACTCCGTGAGGAGGAGGCGACCCTTCCTGAAATAAATGGGCTGTGGAGGTGCGGGGGTCTGAGCTCTAGGCCGGGAACGGGGAGAGGGCCTGGGGGGGTGTTGGGTCCTTCCTGAGCAGGGAGGCAGTGGGGCCTGCCCCTCAGTGGGAAGGGTGTTGTTTCTCAGTGCCCAGAAGTTGGGCCAACGGTTGGGGACAGAGAGGGCTTAGGAGGGAGCTGTCTCCCCAGGTTCTTGGGTGACGAGAGGACACTGTTGGTGTTGGGGGGGTAGGAGTTCTGCTAAGAAGGCCCTGAAGGGAGCCATGGCTCCAACAGCAAGCCCTTGGCCAGAGGCCCAGCCCCCGGGGGCAAGTGCTCTGACTGAGGATGCCACACTGCACGTGCACAGCCCCTTTTCACATCTTATTTCATTTCATGCTCATAGCAGCCCATTCTACTGGTGAGGTGTTTGTCCATTTCAAAGACGGGGAAAGGGAGACATGGAGCAGATGAGTGGGTGGTCCATGTGAGTGGCAGAACCAGGATTTGAAGGGAGGTCCCGCTCATCATTGAGCATCGATCGTGTACGTGGCTCTAGGTATCTGTAGTGCCAGAAATGTATTTCTAGGCTGTTAGTCACTGATTTTACTCTAGGTATCTGTAGTGCCAGGAATGTATTTCTAGGCTGTTAGTCACTGATTTTACTAAATACATTACATTCAGTTAACCCCCTAACAGCCCTGTGTAGCAGATAAAGTGATCCCCAAATTGCAAATGAGGAAACAAGTTCAGAGAAGTTAAGTAACTGACGCAAAGCCACCCAGCTAGTAGGTAGCAGAGCCAACAAACAGCCAAATGCAGGTTCCCCTGACCCCCAGCTTGTGCCCTTTCTATTTGTCTAAGTGATCCTGGACTGTGAGGGTCTAGACACGCAGATGACACAGGACAACATGGTAGCTGCCGCAGTGGATGTATGTGCAGGCTGCCAAGCGATCACAGAAGGAGCAGGAAAGCAGCTCAGAGGAGTAGCCAGGTCGAGGGCATGTGGTGTGTTCACGGCCTCCCAGGTGGGTGGTGTGGCTAGGATGGAGGTGGCTTCGGAAGGGCCTTGTGGACTGAGCCCAGGGCTGTGGATTGTGTCCTGTTGTTTAGGAGGAGCCCAGAGGGTTTGGGGCAGGGACATAATGCAGTCAAATCGCGCATGTCCAAACGAGCATTCTGGTGATGGGGTGGAGAATACGGGTTGGAGAGCAGGTATCAGCGAAGCCATCTTAGAGCCAAATGTGGGTCTGTTTTGCAACAGCAACAGAAAAAAAATCATGTGTCTATCTCAGATATGTAGAATTTTCTTTTCTCTTTGATGAAACAGAGCTAAACATGGCTGGAGGACTGGGCTGTGTGATACAGAAATAACTCCACTTTATAGGTTGTTCTAACTGTATCTTCAAGTCCATGTTTTATAAAAGAGGAAAAAGAGAACTCTGTATTCATACCTAGAATCTCACTTAGAGTCACCTGAAAGGAAAATGACCCCCATTCGGGGGCTGACTGTCTTGGCATCCAGCCCACAGCGCTGTGCCTGTACTGCTCTCACTGTGCACTTCTCTAATCTGTAGCCTACCTGCAGGCAGGACCTATGCGACTTATTTATCTATATGGACTTGCGGAATACCCACAGCGTTATTATACCCATTTTACAGATAAGGAAACTGAGGCTCAAAGAAGTTTGGAAAGTTGCCCAAACCTCTGGAGCCAGACCAAGTCAGTCTCTGTTGAGTATGGACTAGGTTTTGTGGTCATACTTTTTGACCTAGAAAGTGGGATGCCTGACCTCTTGTGAAAAGTCAGTGTGACATCTGAGTGCAAGAAATTTTCTGGCAAATGCTGAAATATTGGAATATTCCAATATCGAAATATTGGAATAGGGGCGTTCTGGTGGTTTACAGGATACAAATATTTGGAATCAGCACTGTTGGAGAGAATCCTGGAGGAATGGCTGGCTGAGATTTGCCAGCTTTAAGGCCCCGGACTGCTCTAAGATGGTTCTCCTCACAGCATAGATGGATGCAAGCAGAACAGCAGCTCTGGGGAAAAGCCAAGAGGACAGTGTTGGGTGTCATGCGTACTGTGCTGTCAGCTAGGCACCAGCTGATGGTGGGGGAGAAGCAACCTGGGGTGAAGTGGGAGGCAGGAGGGGCAAATGGGGAGCCCCTGAGTGTGTGTGCCCAGCATCACCCAGCCACACACGAATGAAAGTCCGTGAGCTCCCCTCGTGGGCTGCGTGCTGCGTGCCCCAGGGTGCGAAGGGTCTGAGCTGGCAGTTCCTGGCTGGGCTAGAGGCTGATTTAGCTCAGAGGGATGCCAAGGCCAGCATTTGTGGGAGCTGGGGAGGAGAGAAGCTAGCCTCCCACAAAGAGACAGGTGAGCTGTGCAAAGCTGGCTGCGGCCCCAGCGTCAGAACCACAGGCTGCAGGCAGATGTGACAGATGAGCTTAGCACCCTGGAGAGCAGGTCCTGACCAAGTAAGGGACAGAGAGGAAACTTCTCTGCCCTGCCCTGGCCAATAAGGTAGCCACTGGCCACATGTGGCTATTTAAATTTAAATGAATGAAAATGAAAGAAAAATGTTAACTCCTCAGTCTCATTAGCCACAGGTCAAGTGCTCAATAGCCAGAGGTGGCTGGTGGCTACCAGACTAGACAGTGAGTATATAGGACATTTCCATCATTGCAGAAGTTCTCTTTGAATGTAAATGATCTCATTAATACTTTTTATATTGATTACATGTTGAAATAACATTTAAAATATTTTGAGTTAAATAAGATATAGTAATATTAACCTCACCTGTTTTTTTTTACTTTTATTACTGTGGGTAGTAAACTTGTCAATGACCTGCATGGCTCAGATTTCTATGGGACAACCCTGTATAAATGGATACAGGAACACACCTCCATTTAGCTATTGTTTTGTTTGTTTGTTTGTTTTACATCTTTATTGGAGTATAATTGCTTTACAATGGTGTGTTAGTTTCTGCTTTATAACAAAGTGAATCAGTTATACATATACATATGTTCCCATATCTCTTCCCTCTTGGTGTCTCCCTCCCTCCCACCCTCCCTATCCCACCCCTCCAGGCGGTCACAAAGCACTGAGCTGATCTCACACCAGTCAGAATGGCCATCATCAAAAGATCTAGAAACAGTAAATGCTGGAGAGGGTGTGGAGAAAAGGGAACACTCTTGCACTGCTGGTGGGAATGTGAATTGGTACAGCCACTATGGAGATCAGTATGGAGGTTCCTTAAAAAACTACAAATAGCTATTGTTTTTAATGCCACATCCATTCAGTGGTATTCCATCTGACAATGGCTGTAAAAACCCGTTCTTAACACAAAGGTTACAGAGTCAGCCCAGGCTGATGGGACAAATGCAAGCTTTGGACCTGGAAAAATTCAGGTTCAAATCTCAGCTCCATCTCCCGACTGGCTGTGTGATTTTGGGCACATAACTTCTTTGCGCCTCAGTTTTTTCATCTAAGAATGCAATCAATGAATGAGCCTCTGCACAGCATTGCTTTGAACCCTAGAGGAGATAGTGCCTGCACAGGGCCTGGCATGGGCTTGGCCCCGAGTACACCTCAGTAAATTGTGGGCCCTGTTATTCTTGTTATCGTCATTAACGGTTTTAGCATGGAAGCGTAAGGGGTTAGGGTCAGTCTCTCTGGCCTCAGACCACTCACTTCCCTGCCCCCTGCCTTGGCACCCTTGCTCTCTGATAGTGACCCTCCAGAGGTGCAGCAGGCAGCTGTCAGCATCCTCTCCCAGGCACTCACCTGCTGGCAGCTGCTGGTCCATGAAGCCCGGAGGGCACTGCAGCTCTCTGAGCGCGTGGCCTTGCTGTCCAGGTGCATCCGCAGCTGTGCCTCCAACTCCTGGCTGATTTTCTCAAGGGCGTGCACCTTGGCCATGTATTCCACCAGGCAACCCCCCAGGTCCTCGACGGCACTGAGGTCCCTCTCCAGGCCTGGAGTGGGTGCCGTGGCCAGGCCTGAGCTCCGCAGGCCCTGCAGGAAGACGCTGCTGATGCCCAGGGCCCGGCGGGTCACGCGGGCACCCAGGCCACCTGTGCACCCACTGGGTGTCATCCCTACATAGACCCTGGGTGTTCGGGCAAGACCACCCACGGCAATAGTCCTGGAGGCTGGGAGGCTATCCAGGGAGGACGATGACTGTGCTCCCCTGAAGGGTGCCTTGTGCCTCTGGAGCGGCATGCTGGAGCTGGCCCCCGCGGGCGCCTCCACCACCACTCGCCTTGTGCTCATCGCCCCTTCTGCCTCTGCTGTGCCTGGTGGGTTTGCAGAGCCCAGTGGCTTTTGGTTTCCAGCCCCAGCGTCCCCGTGACTTGGCCTCTCTGGCAGCTTCCCTGTGCCAGGGCTGCTTTGTCTGCTGTTTTCCATGAGTTTCCACCATTCACCAAGCTGAAAGGGAAACGGCACCCCCAGGGCTGTGTGCAGAGAGGCCCTCAGGCGTTCTCCACAGGGTCATGTGCAGCCTGTGCATGTGACCTCCTAGATTTTTCTGCGGGTAGTGGGGAGGCTGGATCAGCGCAGGCTGTGAAGGTGGCTCATCTGGGCTTGTGTATTTCGCTACCTGAGAGGGCAAGGCAGGCACCCAGCAGCCCCACTTCACAGATAAGTAAACTGAGGCTCAGAGACCTTAGATCACAAGTGCAGCGAGTGGCTGAGCCAGGACTGACTCCAGGTGTTCCAGGGCTGATGTCAGGGCTCTCCAGCCTTATCTGTGTTGCGTGTGTGACTGTGGAGGTGTGCCTGCAGATGGCTGTGAACCAGCCTTGGTGGGAGGCAGCCCCAGGGACTCCAGAGAAACAAAGTAAGGCTGTTGCTTCCTTCTCGCCCCCTCCCTCAGTCCCGGCAGCAGCTTGAGGTCCCTCCCTGGCACCTTCCTGCCCCCTCCCCCCCGCAGTGTATTCATCAGCTGCTTGACCTTGGCCACACTGCTTCACCTCTCTTGACCTTATTTTCCATGCACTGGCCTGGAAATTATATTAACTCTCTCATGCACTAGACAAGGGACCGTGGGCAAATTCAGGTCCCACACATGTCAGCCACCTACTGTGCTCCAGATGTTCCCCACACCTCTGTTTCCCCAACTGCCAGAAAACTAGTAAATAAAAACAAAGAGGTTTTCTGGTAAGATCTTTAAGGGTGCTCCAAGTTAGGATTGGATGACACCCTCTAGACTTTAACTCATGCTCTCAGTATCCAGAAAGGATCTTGCAGGCCCCAGGATAACAAAATGGACTAAAACCCACTGCATTTAAGTTTAATCCTAGAGAAATGAAGTATCCAAAACCCAGAGCTGGATATTTACCCCAGATCCTGCAATGTGGGAATGTACCTTGAGGAGAGAAGGGGAAGGGGTCAGCTGAATCCATCCAGTGCTGGGCAGATTTCCATGCTTTACTTCACTGAGTTCTCAATTCGACCTTAGGAGGTAGGTTCAGGGTTGACATGCACTGACATTTGGGCTGCACAGTGCACAACTCCAGAAGCATCTTCACATGTCCTATGATCACCTATTCTCCCTTGTGTGATGACAACCTGAGAGCTGCTGTGACTCACCCAAGGTCCCCTGTCCAGGAGGTGGCAGAGCTGGGATGAGAAGGCCTCTTCTGACTCCTAGTCCAGTGACTTATCTAGGACCCGCTCTGTCTCCCTAAACCCAGAAAACAGGGTAACTCCCAATGTCACACAGGCAGAGTTAAATATTCTGGAATATTCTATGTGCTCCTCCCTTTTTCTTTCTTCCTTCTACTTTTTCTATTTGAAATGACATGGAAGGTACTTTATAAATATCAATGTTGGTTATATGATTATCAGATTAAGGAACCAACTTGATCAAGTAAAGGCTGGCAGTGCCCCTTGTTTATTTAGATGTGACTTTCTCACTGAGAACACCACCTCTGGTGCACCCCGAAGGCCCGTGGCTCCCATTAGTCTGTGTTATAATAACATCCTCTTAAAACAGGTGATGCTGATGGGTCCCAGGAGCTGCAGGAATTCTAGGATGCATCATCCAAGGCTAAACGAAGAGCTCAAGCCACTAATTACATTGTTTACAAAGGTGCCGTGTTTAGGCACTGTTACTCTACGGAATGGTGACACTCAGTGGCGAGGTTAACTTCAGATTTCTCTGACCAAAGATATTTACAATACCGTCCTGAGCCCAGGGAAGGGGAGGAGGGTGTGTCTTGACACCAGTATCTCCAAAGACCTGAAGACAAATGACTTTTGGGAGGAGAAATCCCAAACATGTTTCTAAAGAATTTTTTACCAAATGATAAATGGCTATTAGCTCATCACTCTGATAAAAATCCAACTTACTGTTAGATTAAAAAATACAGATGGACAGGTAGTGTTGGTACTGAGGAAGACTTAAAAGTTATTTAAAAATGAAAAGAATGCAAAATGTATTAGCAACTTAATCCTCTGGCTAATAAAATAAGTTTATTTATATATACATGGTAGCTGAATTCTGTGGATAAGGAAAAATAAGTCATACATCCCACATATGTATATATAACATATGTATCTCTGATTACATATATTATATATAAATTTTACTTTTCAAACAGATTTCTTTCTCTGTATACACACACACATTGATATTTTAAATGCAATCACTGACAGAAATATTATGATAAGAAGGTTGAAAGATCAGACAGCAACACGCTGGGAAATGAATCTCAGAGTAACACATAACCTGCTTCTTTGTGGGTTGAAGAGTCTTTGAAGACAGACAGTCACCAAACTCATGTTAAGTAGGTTCACAGGACATTGAGAACACACACTTTTGAAGGCCATCTTTTTTTTTTTAAAGGAAAATGTAGGAAGAAAGGAAAAAGTTATGATAAAGAGACCACAGCAATAACACGAACATATGACTCAACATTCAAGTTCAGGTCCCAATCCGACTATAAGAACATCTATATTCAAAATATACTATCAAACTATTTTTCTTTTAGAGAAGGAAGGTCAAAGCAGTTATCTTCTCTCCCAGCCACTATACAGTAGGGATAAAATGGAGAAGCAGCCATCTCTGGAAGCCCCTCTCACATCTCTGGGGGTCCGACTCCTGTTGGCCATGGGCCCACGGGGCAGCAGGTGACCACCGATGGAGAGAGCAGTGAGGGGAGACGTCCCCGTGACCCCCAGGCAGGCCTGCAGGGCTGAACAAGAATACAATGACATCTTCCTCCCGAGCCATCTGCTTTGGCAATCTTGTTATTTTAAGATCCTGGGAGGAAGGTTTAGAAAATTACAGCTCCACACACCAAGGTTTCTTCCACAAACACGTTCCTCAGCGGTGTGATGTGATGGTCTTTTGAGAAAACGAAGGTGATCCCCAAAACGTTGGATCCTTGGAGAAGAGCAAGCGTTCCGAAGCTCCGGGGCTGGGATCCGCATCCAAACCCTCTCCAGAGAAAGGCACGCTGTCTAATGCATTTGTGGTTGGTGGGAGGATGCAGGGATGTGCTTGGAGGGGAGCCTTCTGTCGCCCAGGAAGGCAGTCCTGCCTGGACGCTCCCTGTGTGGGCTGTCAGGGGGCGTGGCCTGAGGATGCCTCCGCGATCTCCAGCTACTGCCTGCGTCCGAATCCCAACTGTGCCGTCGCGAGGCTCCGGGCACCTGGGAGGATGAGGTGCTCCCTCTTCCTTGTCCGCCGGTGTCCCTCTAGGTGGCGGCCCAGCTCCGTCGCCGGTGTGTGGAGGAGGGGGCGGAAATGGGTCCCTCACATTGAATCGAGAGGAACCAGAGCTTTAAGAAGCCTCAGAGGCCGTGCACTTGGCCGTTTTAACATTAACTTGTACAAGTCGGTCTCTCCCCTCACCTGCCTGGGGCTGCTGGGACCCCCTACATGCTCAAGGACAGTTATGAAGAGAAGCAATCAATGCAACTGCTTTGCTTATAAATACCTTTATTTTATAAAGCCACGGATTGTTCTGTCAGGTTTTTTTTTTTTTAAACCACACTTATAAAAAAGATGTTGACAATTCTTAGGAAAAAAAAGCTGAAAATGTTTCTCATCAAGTCAGGGTTACACAAAGATTATATTTATAATATATATTTGTATATTGATAATTTAGAGCCGAAAGATAGGGACTGGCAAAGCGAGGGCTGCTGCAGTTAGATTTCCGACACTTGATCGTTTCCCACAAACAGAGTTTCTTGGCAGAAGGGGTTAACGAGGACCATCCCGGTGTCTCTGTAGTCACCGTTGGCTGGGGAGCGGGGCTCCGAGAGCTGGTCCTGGGGGACAGAGGGAGCAGATGGCATGAGCTGGGTAGGGGTTATCAGGTGGCCATTCTTAAAGAAACGTACCCACGGGGACGTTTACTTCCCCTTGGGAGTGCTTGGTAAACATTAAAAAAGTTATTGAAATATAGTCAACATAACAATATTATGTGACTTTCAGGTGTACTACATAGTGATTTGACATTTACACAATTATGAAATGGTCACCACGATAAGTCTAATAACCGTGTGTCCTCATACAAAGTTATTACAATATTATCGACCATATTCCTTATGGTGTACGTTACATCCCCGAGGCTTATTTATTATATAACTGGAGGTTTGTTCCTCTTAATCCCCTTCACCTATTTTACTCCCCACCACAACCATTTTTCACCATCCTCACTGCTGATGCTGGGGTACAGAGCCCTTTCTGCTCTTTTTTCAGACTTTTATAGCAGCTTCCAAAGAAGACTTCCTGCTTCCTGAATCACCTCCACCTCAGGCTGCCAGAGGTGGCATTGCTTTCCACGCTGCCCTGGTGGGCAAAACCTGGTCCACTTGGGCCCCAGACTCTCCTTCCTGCCTCTTTCTCACAGACCTCTGGGAGGCCTCACCACTTTTCTTTACTGAACATACCCTGTGCTTGCCCACCTCCTTCTTCTCCTGCCACCCACCTGTCAGAGCCTCCAAGGCTAATTCTACCCTCCCGGATCCTGCCATAGCCTGGTCAGAATTCTCGGCCCATTTCTTGTAGCACTAGATGTGCTGAGCTGAAGGGATCTCAATCTCTGTGTGACTGCACAATAGGTGGTGAGTGAAAAATTCAGTCGCCTACACAGCCTGAGGAGTGGAAAAGCCTAGAAACAGACAATCTGCTCGGGTCATCTGAATGGCTTTGGTTGCAGCTACCAAGGACTGCAAGCACTTGGGGGCCACAAAATGGCTGTTCCCAGACTCAGGCCCAGGTGTTAACGTAGAGAAAAAAGCCATAGTTTGTTCCAATTCTACACAACTGAAGGCTCAGAGCCTGCAGGCTATTTCAGGGCAAAGACTCAGCAGCAGGCCTAGATGTAACCGGCTTAGGCCAGACCAGCTTAGAAATGGCTTCGTCTTAAGAAGCCACGATTAATACTCTGAAGTTTATTTTTAAACAAAACATGTTATTTTTGACCAGTACGTATTACTTTATGGGTAATAAGGAGAGACAGGAAGAAAGGTCATTTGTTGTAAATGTCTTTTCAGAAGACAAGAATTTCCTTCACTGTCTGGAATCAGCTGTGCGCCCATCCAAAGGGTGGATGTGGGACCAGCCGTCTAAGTAAGGAGAATAGGGCAGCATGTCAGCGAGGGGACAGAAATCCTCCTTCTCCACTGGGCTTTGGGGTTGAGCTGCGGACGGGAATTTTGGAGCCTGAGATCTGGCTTGCGGCTTTACAGTTCTCACAACGCAAGCATTCAAGGGTGAACCACGTGGGAGAAGTTACTCTGCGTAGAAAAGAGAAGGTTATGTAGAAAATAACTAAGGCAGGAAAGAAGAAACCAGAAGGAGGGGAGGGAAAAAGAAGAGAAAGCATGGAAAAGTTTACAGGCGCCTCTGGGCATCACAACTCTGTCCATACAGCCCAGATTCTGTTTTGTGGCTTTCATCAGCCCAGAAGGGGAGCAGGGCACCGGGGAAACTTGCTTAGGCAAAGCACTTGGCAGCCTCCAACACTGGCAGCCCGGCAGTGAGCTCATGGTCCTGTGACTGTGGTCGCTCTGTGGGTGGGCGGCAGGGCCTCTGTACCCAGGGAGGGGACAGCCGCTGTTACTGACAATACAGCAGAACGAGGGGAGGGGGCTGGCTGGGAGGGGAGGGTGAGAAACCCACTCTAAAGCCGGCAGAGCTTCCTGCCGCTGGTGCTGCTGCAGCCTCCTGACCCTGGGGACTGCGGCCTCTGCAAGCAGGGTACTTGTGACAGTACGCTCACCGGCACCGTACTCTAGCTTTGGTTTTCATTTACCAATTTGTAAAGAGCATATGAGTTTAGGATCCCGGGTGCATGGCCCACACTCAAAGTGGGCCAGCCCCCTGTCCAAGTTACCTATTTTTTCACTCACTGTAACAGTTCTCAGGAACACTTCTGCCACCAAATTGCACCCTGGCCACACTAAAGGTCAATGCCATTGTGAGGCCTGTCCCTGTTTGCCCTTCAGCTAAAGCTTCTTACTGAGCGTCCACTGTGTGTCAGGCTTTGGGCTGGGTAATGGGTAAATCGTGAGTAAAATTCACTCATGTGACAACCATTTACAGAGTACCTACCATGTGCTGGGCACTGTTCGTGGAGCTGGGTATAGGGCAGTGAACAGAGCAAACAACCCTCCTGCCCTCAGGCAGCTTATGTCGTAGTAGGTGAGATGGATGCACACCAGTCAACAGAGAGAGAAGGGTGCAATGCCAGGCAGTGAGAAGTGCTCAAAACAGGGATGGGGACAGAGCACCAGGGGTTGGAGGGTGGGGTTCTAACCTGTGTAGAGCAGTAAGGGAAGGCCTCCCTGAGGAGGTGGCATTGCAGCAGAGGCCTGGAGGAAGTGAGGGGTGGAGGCAGTCGGGAGAAGAGCATTTCAGACAGGTGCCAGGACGAGCTCACTCTTGGGCTGGGGCATGTGCTCTCTGGCAGAGGGGGAGGAGGTGGGGCAGGGCCAGCCCGAGAAACCCCTGCTAAGAGGAATCTGGATTCTGTCCAAAGTGTGAACAGGGTCCCTGTGAAGCGTGGGAGCCGTGGCTGACGGGAGGTCCTGCCTTGGAAAGATCATCTGGCTGCTCTGTTTAGGATAGACCGTGGTGGGTAGCCAGTAGCGGGGAGAACTGTTTGCAGAGCGATGGCAGCAATCCACAATTCGAGGGGTGATGGCAACCTGGACGAGGGGTCACAGTGCAAGTGGTGAGCCCTGCTCACGTGGAGGAAGAACCAGCAGGGCTGCAGACAGACGGGAGGTGGGATGTGCGAGAGGAGAAGGCGGCCGCGGTGCCATCTAATAATGAGAAACACCAGGGGGCCTTCTGGGCGTCGGGGCAGGAGGGAGAAGCCGAGAGTTCAGTCTCGGGCTGTTGGCTGGGAGATGCCTGTTAGAAACGTGTGCATCTGTAGCTGGGCACACGGGTCTGGAGCTCAGCGGAGACGGCCAGCCTAGGGCAGAACTTGGTAGTCACAGTGAGGAATGGGATTTAAAGGCATGGAGCTGAGAGGAAAGAGAAGAGAAGCAGTGTGGGAGCACTGAGCGTGCGCCCTCCCGTGACTGGAGGTCGGGGCAAGACAGAGGCCAACGACGGAGACTGAGGAGGAGCTGTGGGTGGGTGGGGAGAGCAGGACAGGATGGGGCCCAGATGCCAGTGGAGAAACATTTTGAGGAGGAAACGACCGACTGTGCCGATGCTGCTGGTAGATGGAGTAGAATGAGTGCCCAGAATGGCCCTTGGCGTCAGCAATGTGGGGATAACTGGTTATTCCAGTGGGGGAAGGACATTCTACCTATAATGTCAGACCAGTAGCTGCACAGTGACAACCTTGATAAGTGCCACGATGGAAAAGCACAGGAGCTGAGACCATATGACAGGAGAGTGAACCCAGCCTGGAGACAGGGAAGGCCTCTCTGAGGAAGTGACGGTTGGACTGGGCCCTGAGTGGTGGGTAGGAGTCACTGAGGTGAACAGCGAAGGGGGTGCCAGGGAGGGACAGAAGACATGCCAGGAGAGGGAACAGCTCATGCACAGCCCTGGAGTGGGATGTAACTTGGTGCCATAAGGCAATGAAAAGAAATGCAATGTGGCCGGAGCTTAGCAAACAAGAGGGAGAGGGCATAACATGAGGCTGGATAGTTGGGCGGGGACTGGTCCACCTGGCAGGCCCTGAACAGACTTTGAACTTTAACTTACCAGCAATGGGAAGCTACTGAAGGGTTTTGAGTGATGTGATCACATGTCTGTTTATAAATGCTCATCTGGCTGCTGGAGGGATGAGAGGGGACGGTTCCTCCAGAAGTTCTCAGCTACCCCTGCCTTTACTCAGACGTCTGCCATCCTTCTCCAGGGCCATCTCAACTGTATCCCAGGTGACCTACTTATTTTTTGTGTGTCTGTCTGTCCTCTCATCCATTCATCCATCCACTAAACTACCCTTCCTTTCCTCCCTATACCTTCACTGACGACGTGCCCTTACCAGACCATCAGCACAATTTTTCTACAACTAGTTCACAAAAAGCGCAAAACTTTCAATGACTCTCCGCTGCCCAAGACTAAAGCACAAACTCCATTCAACCCCATCCAAGGCCGTGCCTAATCCATCTACCTTTCCAGCCGCACCCTGGCCTCTGCCCTATCTTCCGGTGGGAGTGGAAAGAGGTCTTCAGTCAGAGAGACCTGGGTCAAAGTGCAGCTCTCTCACTGGCCAGCTGGGGGTTTCAGGCAAATACTCTCCCTTCCAGCACCTGCACTGTGAAGCTTTCCTCCACTGGGTTCCACAGCTCTGTACCTCTCCCTGTAGCCCCCCTAGTTTGCTTTGAATGATGTCAGGGTTTGTACCTCACCCCAAATCTTGGATCCTGGGCCCCTTGAGAGCAAGCTTTCACCTTCACAGTCCCCAGAGAGTGCCTGCCCCCAAACGATCCTCAGTGAACAGTCGTTGACTTGTTCCCAGAAACCCCAAGTCCCAAACTTCAACGTGAGCAGAAGGCCCCCGGGGATTCTCGCTAATGCAGATGCCCACTTGGCAGGGCTGGGCGGGCTCACAGCCTCTGGGGCCACGCTGCTCGGAGGAGCGAGGCACTAACAGGCAGGCAGCTGCTCTGCTCTCTTTGGAGCCTGTGCTCTTCCCACAGCGGCAGCCCTCCCCGGGGCAGCCCCTGGTTTGGGGCTTGTTACCTCAGAGGTTTCAAGGGACTGGATCTCCCTGGGAAGCTCCACGGCGTGCTTGCTGAAGTAGTCCATGGTGATGGCGTTGTTCCAGTAGCTCAGGCTGTTCTCGGGGTTGGCCGGCTTCTTCTTCTTCCGCAGGCAGCACACGGTCAGCAAGACGGCTGTTCAGAGAGTCCGTGTTAGAGAGCGGGAGGGTGGCGAGCAGGGCCAGGCAGGCCATGACGGTTACACATCCAGCCACTTGCCCTGCTCGTTGATTCGTTTGTTCATCTGCTCAACAAATATCTATAAACGCTGAGCATCTGCTTTGTGCAGGGTGCTGGAGAGAGGGGGAGCAAAGAGAAAGACAAGACTGCCCTGCTTTCATAAGCTTCCCGCCTAGCATGTGGATGGAGAGGTGCACGGGGGTCAGACAATATACAAGAGAACTGTTCAAAGAAAAGAAAACGTGGCAAAGTGAGAGAGACAGCAGGGGGTAGCTGGGGGAGAGGCTCCATTGTGAAAGGCTTGCCTGAGCAGTGACCTTACAGCTGAGACTGGAATTGGGGAAGAAGCTGGCCATGGGTGGAACAGGGGCAGTGTGTCCCAGGTGGAGGGAACAGCATGTGCAAAGGGCCTGAGGTGGGGACAAGCTGCCTGTGTGTGAGGAAAGAGTCGCATGGCTGGAGTGGGGTGGGTGTGGGAGAGTGAGGTGGGAGGTGAGGCCAGAGCGATGCTCAGAGGCTGCCTCCATAGGCTCAGGGGCAAGAGGCGTGGATGCAATTTTGGTTGCTAGTGCATGCTGCAGTGCCACCCAGTGAGTTTGCTCCAAGGAAAGGCCTTGCTCTCTCGCTGGGAGGGCTCCCCAGAGCTTGGCTTCAGGGAATGGCATGTGTGCACCACGTTGCACCGTGGGACTGATAAGGAGCGTTCTCAGTCAGAGCGAGAGCATGGCAGAGAGACGGGAAGAGCCCAGGGAATTTTACAAAATGAGCCTTGACTTCCACAGAGGGCAGAGGTTCACAGAGCAAATCTCTGGGCAGAGGTCTTGGACCCTGATAAAACAGCTGCTCTGGCCTCATCATCATCGTCAAAAACAAATAGCTGCTAACAGTCTTATAGCATTTATGTGCCAGGTGGCTCCAAGCACTTTAGAAACATTAATTCATTTAATCCTCTACGTAACTCCATGAGGTCCCCATTTTACAGAAAGGAAAACGGAGACTCAGAGAGGTGAAGTGACTTGCCCAAGAGCAAACCCAGACATCTGGACTCCCAAGTCCATGCTCTCAACCATCTACGATTCTGCCTCACAAAGACAAGCCAAACGCTTATGTGGAGTCCGCACTGCACAGGCGGGCCTGACGTGGCCTCCACACAGCTCAATGTGCCACACTGTCTGTTCAGTCTCGGAGACTCGGGGGCCCCGGGAGGAAGCAGCACGTTTGGATGTTGCTGATGAACCAGGTATGAACAGAGTGGCTTGGACATGCTGACAGGGAAGGCTTCCGAGTTTGGAGGGTGGGGTGGCCTGTCCAGGGTCACACAAGGGAACAGCTGATGCAAGGACCAGGATGACAGGAGCCTTCTTGGGGAGAAGCCGGTAAATGAAGACTGGGCACCTCCTGCCCAGGCTCCCATCACCAGAGCCCACAGGGTGGGTGAAACTCTCGGCCAGGGCTGGGCAGGGCTGTATCCAACAACCTGGTGGTGCCCATCATCGGCATTGGGGAGTCGGGGGGGAGGCCCATGCTGAGCGGCCCACAAAGGCTGGTACTGTGGTGGCAATGGCCATCGGGGGGCAGTGGAGGCTATCCCTGTCTACCGCAGCCTGAAGGCTTGGCTGTCTTTGGGGGCCTGTGCATGCTAGGGTGTGGGGAAGATGCAAAAGCTGGCATCCACACAGGCTGAGACCTCAGGGCCCAGAACCGAGAGCCCTGCGGGCTGACTGGGGAATTCTGTAGCTCTTCCTTGCTGTTGGCCTTGCTGGTATCTCAACCTGAAAAGGCTTCCAGGCAGAGTCAAGAGATTGGGCAAATTTCCATTCTAGCCAATCTGCTTTGATCAAAAAGACTTCTACTTTGGTTACCATTTTTCCAGGTCCCCACAAAAAGTTTTAAAAATAGAAAGGTGATTTCTGAATATTTGAGCAAAAAGAAATTTTAGACCGGCTGGCAGAGATTCCTTCAAGCTTTGTGGGTTTCCTCCCTTCCTTCCAAAGAGCCCTTTCTTCAACTGGTTGAAGGAGGAAGGGGTGAGGAGGGAGGCTGCAGAGTCAGCCTGAAAATCTGCTAGATTAGGGCTCATCTCCTTGTTCTACAGATGAGAAGACTGGTCCAAAGCAGCCAGCTGACTTGCCACAGGTCACAGCGAGTGGTGGGACTGGGGCGAGGCCCCAGGTCCCCTCTCCCCTTTTCTGGAGACTTTATTCTTCAGGGTCACTACTTTTCACCCTGCTCCAGGACTGGGATGGTGAAGCAGCCCAGGGGGATTCAAGCTGGGCAAACCTAAGCCACAGGGAGAGGGCTAGGCTTCATGAACCCCCTTGCTAACCCGGGTGGGCGCAGGTTGTAGAATCCAGGTTCTCTGAGCCCCAGTCCAGTGCCCTTTGAGCCCACACTGCCCCTGCTCCGAGGCCTGGGCCTGTTTAGGATGCAGGACCAGCGGGAAGGGCTGGGGGTCGGAATGGGGAGTTCTGTTCCTAGCTTTCTCCCCCTCCCATGTTGTTAGTGCCCCCGGTCTGATTACACGTCTATCAGGGAGTTCCTGGTGCCTCTCAAACACCATTTCGCTTACATGCCAGAAGCCAGCCCAGCTGCAGGGAGAGCACGGGCTTGGAGTCCAAAAGACCTGCGTTCAAGTCTGACTCTGCTGTGAGTTACACTAGGTGTCACTTCATCACGCTGATCACTACGGACTCCACCAGGATGTAAGGAGAGTTAGAGATCATGAATGCAAAATGCTGAGCGCCCTGCCTGGTGCTTAATTAATAAGAGTTTCCTTCTTGTTCTCTCAGCATCATCCCTGAAGAGACATCCTGAAAGAAAAACTACACTGCACAACTGTTGGGTGGTTCAAGGCCAGGCCTCCAACTGTGGCTTAGCGCTTTCATTATTTTGGGGTCTGAACTTTCATTCCAGAAAGAAAAGTACAATCAGACTTATGGAATCTCTACTCTATTCCCAGGTGCTCTACGGTCTGATTTAACCCACAAGATAGCTGCCTGAGGAAGGTGCTGGCACTCTTCCCATTCACAGAAGAGGCAACTGCAGTTCACGGAGGTTCACAGAATTGATCCTGGTTACCCAGCTAATTACTGGAGCTTGAACCCAGGTCTCTGCCACCCTGACGTTGATGGTCATTGTCCTAGCTCATCCTGAGCACTGGATGGGGCGTGCCTGTGGAAGCACTGCGTAAACCGCACAGCTCCGTGCACACACAGGGCGTGAGCCACCCCTCTCCCATGCCACTGAAAGCTTCAACTGCTCTGCTTCTCCAAAGGGAGCAGCTGTCAAGACTCTCAAGGAGGTCGGTGAGATCCCTATTTCCTACAGTTTTGAAACTGGAGTGAGGGTGAAGCAAGCCCTCTCGGCTTCCCAGGCATGTCAGTGGGGAATCAGCTGTATCTTGTCAGATGTATGACGGGAAGGAGGAGGGCTGCTGATGTGAAGACGGAGTCCAGGTACTGTGTTGACGTTTCTGGGAGGGGCCTCATTTTAGGGATGGGACCTGTTGTGTGATGGGAAATGGAAATGAGAGCGTACAGGACCCTGAGGTTGCTTTTCAAATACCTGATGAAAGTGCTCTCCATGGCCTGCTGGAGAATGCGTGGCAAATCCTGACAACAAGATGAATATAATCACTCTCTGACCACTGCCCTCATCCGGCACCTCTCCGTGGCAGATGCTGTGATAGGACCTCAGATGCATCCCCTCTGCTGTACGTAGCAAGCCTTTGGGGAGGCTGCTGCAGCCCTGGGAGTGCCTGCTCAGCTTTCTTGCTGCAGGGGCACAGCCGAGGGACTGCTCCGGCCACCGGCCCCTGGACTCACCACCACGTGTGTGCCGAGGCCACGCTTCCCGGGCTACTCCCAGCCGTGGCTGACTGTGCAGGCCTGTTCCTGCAGGACAGGAGACTCCCCTAACAGCCTGAGGACTACCCTCACCTGGCAGAAACTTCCTTAGGACTGCACTGCACTGCTGGGAAGCCTCTTCCTTCCCATCCCTCTGGCCCCTTCTCCTTCCTCAGGTGCCATACATGCACTGCGGTCTGAGGCTCTCCCTGCCTCCTCCAGCCCCTTCCTTAAGACCGCACAGGTGTTTCCCCAGTAAATCTCTTGCAGGCCTAATTCTGTTTTGGTATCTGCCTCCTGAAGGCCCTGAATTAACACAGCGGACGCTAGTCCTATTTGCACAGGTGAGAAAACACTGGCCCAAGGCTTAACCTGTCCAAGTCCCACAGGTGACGAGTGGGAGAGCTGGGGTTACGTCCAGGTGTGTCTGATTCCCAAGCCGAGGCTTCCTATCACACCAGGCTCCCTCTCAAGTGATTCACAAGGGTTTAAAGTTAGGAAAGTGAGAGAGGGCAGGGAGCTCTGACGTCTCAGTTTGGCCCCTCATTAGGGAGATGAGAAACCAGAGACCCTCAAGGGGGATTAGTCCAGCGGTGCCAGCCCAGCTGTGGACAGTCATTTCCCCGCTTTGGAGGTTGGGGAGGAGGCCAGGGGAGGCCTCAGGATGTAGAAGGAGACCAGGCTGGACAGAGGCCATGGGCCTGGGGAAAGCAGTTTTGGGGGCTCATTGACTTCCCGGCCTGGTGGGTAGGGATGTGCCTGAGGAAGCTCCAGGAGGTTCCTGCAGGGGGCGCTGGTCAGGAAGCACAGGGAACAGCTGTGAGAGCGCGGCCACGGCACTCTGGTCCAACCTCGGGGACACCCCCAGACAAGCCTGCCTTGTCCAAAGGCTTCCCCTCTTCCTTCAATTGGCTCATAAGCCCCAAGGAGACAACCTCCTTGTCAAACTTCCTTCCTGTTCTAGTCTCTTCTATTCTTTTTACTGGAAAAGCACTTCAGACCCAGGTTTTTTAATATAATAACTACAAAGTCATTGGGGTCTGTGAGTAAAAGGTACACAGATACATTCAGCTTTCAGTAACATTCACAGAACAACTGGTATATATCCAAGAGCCATACGGGCACAGGATGTGTTATCTGAGTGCTGTGCTGATGCTCCAACGGCATTTACTGTGCATCTGGAAGGAAGCCAACCTGCTCTGGGCAAGGTGCACATGGGCGCTCACAGGTCCAGGGTCAGCGAGACGCGCTACTCTGCTTTGGACAGCTCAGCTTGGACTGATGATGAACAACATGCGTAGCTGGCCTTGCTTCCTGCTTTCACCCCATATAACCACCATCTCTTTCAAGGAGGCTGGATGACGACATTCTCAAGAATGGATGTGGCATGTGCAGGACAGGCCAGGGAACCTGGTAGAGCCACACAACTGACCTGATGAAAACCCAGAGCACTGACAGCTGAGAGTGGGGACCCCTTCAGTGCCAGGCCGAGGCTTCCAGTAGGAGGTGGTGGGCTGTGTGTCCTGATGGTGGCAGCAGAGACCGGCTCAGGAGCCACACGGCTCCCGGGACCCAGCCAAATGTGGCCTGGATCCAATCAATTTCGGTTCTCAGCACATCTGAAACTGTGTGTGGCTGTCTCCAGCGTGGCTCAGGAGACAAAGCATTTCTCAGACCTGGCACAATATACATCCAACCGCTGGGCGGGGCTCACGATCTGGAAGGACAGGTGGAAGTGGTGACATCCCTTCTTGGGCAGGCCTGAGGCTTGCTGTGATCACCCTCTGCTTCCATCAGAAACTGGGGACTTGCCAGCCTGCCTGGCAGCCCCGGCCTCTGAAGCCTGGCTTCTGCTGAATGCAGAAAAGCAGGACCAGGGCTAGGGCTACTCTGAAAAGCCAGAGGAGGAAATCTATGCACACACTGTGCTACCAGCACAGATCGCCTGAAATATCTGGCAAACTAGCAAAGGAGGAGACCCTTCTTTGAGGGCTGGAGAGTTTGCTTTAGGATAAATGTAGCTTCTGGGAAGGTCTGAAATACAAGGGCCCTTAGCCCTGGAAGACATCTGCTTGCCTGATGACTCGAGCGGCGCCAGGCTATGAAAACAGCCTGGCTAGTTACTCATCTGTGCTTCCAAAGAGCACAGCGTTCTCAAGCTGGACAAGTGTCTCCTTTCTCAATGCCCCTCTCATCAGCACCTTCACAGGGTCAATGATGGTCCCACAGGACAGGGAGCTGTCTGTGGAGGCAGCTAGGCTGGAACCTTGTGGCCTGAGGATGGTGGAAATGCAAGACAGACACCAAAGGAAGCAGGGGCTGCAGTTCCTAGGGGCAATCTTCCTTTATGAAGTAATATGCTCTATCCCTGCAGCTGAAGGCTCCTGTCAGGGCCAGAAGCATTCTCACGGTGCAGTTCCAGGCTGCGTCCTTGCTCCTGTCTTGGCTGATGTTACTATGCATGGTTTAGGCAGCCCATGGGTTTTCCACTTTGCAGTAAAACCTGATCTAATCTCAACCTCAGACATAGCAAAAGGGCTGGAGAAGTTTTTAGAACTGCAAACGCAGGTGGGTGTGGCCCGTGGGGGTGCAGGTGGGGAGAGGGCTCTGGCAGCTGGGGGTGTGGGGAGCCACAGCAGCCACCTCCAGGTCCCTAGTGCTGGAACGGTGCTTGGCACACAGCGGGCGCTCAGGAAATGCTGTGCTGAGTCAGACGGATTCCACCACCAGATGTGGGCTGACTCATGTGTGACTGGGACCCTGGGCAAGTCACTTCATTTGATGATTTACTCCCTACCTGTATGGTATGTTTGCTTTTTCTGTTTTGTTTTATTCCTCTGGCTAGTCTGTTTTAAGGATGAATGATTCAAAATAATGGGAACTCCCTTTGTAAACTAGAGCCTCTAGACACATGGAAAGAATGGAAAATTAGAAAGCTGTCTCTAATGTGATTACTTCTCAAATATGACCATTATTAATAATTTATTGGCTAAGAGCGCTACATTTTCTCATTATCATTCTTCTGTTTTAGACGTGGGCAATTACAGTTTTATGAATACCTCTGTGCTTCCATGAGTGACAATACAGCTGCTTAATGAAAGAATGAAATATGCAACCTGCAAACATTTTCACTTTTCCTGCACTGGGGCCTTGAGCAGATGTAGGCCGCCTACCCCTGACGTGGAAAGTTTGTTTTGCTTATCAACTAGAAGGAGACAGGGAGCTGGGAGAGATGTGGCTCCTGGAAAGAGTCCAGACTCCAGATTAAGGAGGATCTTGCCAGAGCACAGTGCCAAGCAGACATCAGCTTAATGTTAAAGGCACACACCTCCTGTGCTGACATTTGATCGACCCACAACAGGAAAGGCTGGGAGACCTAGCTTAACAGCCTCCTCTGTGGAAAGCTTCTGGGGCTTCATTCCCCCTGAGATTGGGCTGAGCCCACGGTGTGACGTGAAGCATTACAATCAACGGAGCTGACGCAGTACAGGATGCCCGGATGTGACCAAAGTGTCCAGAAGAGAGCACCTGCCACGTGCTCTCCTTTGTCACAGTAGGGCATGTGCAACGCTGTGCTCCCTCTGGGGAAGCAGGCGTAAACTGGAGGCTGTCAGAGGGGCAGATTGGGCCAGGGCCAGGGCCAGGGCCAGGGCCAGGTGGCCCTATGAAGAGACTGGAAGGAACAGGGATAAGCAGCTTGGAAAAGGAAAACCTGCCCTTGAGAGCCATTTCACGTATCTCAGGGGTTGGTGGATGGACTTGTTTTATGTATGGTTTCAGAGGGCACAGGTTAGGACCAAAGAGTGGGAATTACAAAGAGGTGAATTTCAGGCCCCCAGGAGAGCTGGAAACAACCCAAGGGGTCACAGGAGAAGGGGCTGATGAGTGGGGAGCACAGGGGGTTTCTCACCCCTGGAAGGGCTGAGGGGGTGCCTGGATGATGGCCGTGTGGGTTGGGGAGTGGCGGGTACAGTGAGGATTCCTGTGGGGCCATCAGAGGAATGATAAGAACTGAGGATCGAATACTCCGGGAAGACGTAAAGGAAGCCCTGGGTCCTGAGTGATTGCATCAGGTTCTTTATGGAGCCGTCAGTGGGGAATCCCCTCGACTCTTCATTAAAGGAGTGATGGGCAGCAGCAAGGAGGCGCTGGTGGCCTGGGGGAGCCCTTCCCCACATACCAGTGAGAGCAAAAGACAACGACAAGGTCCACAAAGCATCAGCTCACACCACCCGTGAACAAACCAAACATGGGGGAGGGACTGCTAAATTCACATGTAACTCTCAAGCCTCAATTTAGCTACAAGAACTCTGTTTTTATCAAGGCTAACAGAACTTCCCGTAAGATCAAAGCTTCACTTTTTCTTCTTTCTCAGGGGAAGACAGAGGAGGGGGAGGAAAAGAGGTGAGAGAGGAGAAGAACAGCAGGAAGGGCGATGGAAGGGAGGTGGGGAGGAAGGCGAGGGCTCTGCTACTCAGAGCCTGTAAGTTTGGAAGCACCAGTTTTCAACCTGCGGTGTATTGGTGCCATGTTGCTACAGGAGAGAGCAGGCAGGGTGGTGTCACGACAAGAGCCCTGGGCTGGAAGACAGGTGCTCGGAGCTCACATCCCAGCCCTGCCGCTCAGTAACTCTGGGGTCCTGGGGGACCATGTCCCCTCCCCAGCTTGGTGTTTCTTTCTGCACATGCAGAGTCGGATTCGACTCCACAGCTCCTGGGAGTTGTGCATTTACCATCAGTGGGCATGTGAGCCATGGCCTGACCAGCCAAGGACCAGGGGTGGGGATAATCCATGGTTCTTGTTCTACTACCTCCTTTCCCAGGATTCTGGGAAGTTTGCAGCCCACTTGGTGGGGGCTGCCCACGTGTGGGGCAAAGGGATTCTAGGGATGGGCAAGCCGGTGTGGTGGGTGGGTGGGGGGAGAAGGGAGAGGGTGAGGCACTTACAGCAGGAGGAGATGGGCACGCTGATGGCCAGGATCACCCAGGCGATGTCCATCTTGCTCAGGCAGATGGTGGCTCTGTGCTGGGGTTTGTCCCCTTCGGCCACATGGGAGATGTTCCCTGCTGTTCCAGGCTTCCAGGTCCCAGCAGGGACCAGACGGTTGAGGAAGTTCCCTGTGGCTGTGGACACCACTGTGGAGAGAGGACTGGACACCCTGCCAGTCATGGTGGGCATAGGGGTGGCCGCAGCTTCCTCCTTGGCTAGGGAAACAGTGCTTTCTGAAACCCCGGGGGGGCGGGCCGGGGCCTGCGGGGCTGAGGATGTTCCCTGAGGAAGCCCCTTGGAAGGGGCTGAGACACTGGCATCGAAGGCAGCCTGAATGGGCCCCATGGTGGCCGTGAAGACCCCAGAGCTGGCAGATGGAGGTCTGCTGGTGCCAGGGGTGACAGTAAGCCAGGAGTCACTGTGGCTGGGGCCATCCTGTGGGTCACCGCGTGGGTGCTGAGAAGGCACTGGGGCAGGATGTGGACTGGCGGGGGTGCCTGAGGCTGCTGTGGTGGCCGGCTCCCCTCCTTGGCTGGTGAAGGTGGGACCACCCCCCTGGTCTGCTCTGTTAAGGCCGGGCTTGTCCTCCGCAGACACCAGGGTCGTGTTGGGTCGTACCCACGAGGTCCTGCTGGGCGCTGAGGTTGCGGCCACTATCTGGGGCTGTGGAGACAAGGAGTAACCCCAGAGCGGGTTCCTGGGGGTGACGGTGGAGGTGTCAGGCTCCACAGACCCTGTGAAGTTGCCTTTGTAAATCTGAAAGATCTTCCCCAGGGGCCGCTTCTGCCCCAGATGCGTGGAGCTCTGATTTCGTCCCCGCTGGCCTTCCTTCCTTCTGGAGTGACCGCTGGGTGCAGGCAGGACAGGGTGTGGTGAACTGCTGGCTCCCTTTCGGGAGGAGCCAGGGGGCCTGGGGGGCCTGCGTGGGGTAGCCTGGGAGGGGGCTGTGAGGGGACGGCTGGTAGCATCCCTTGGCTTTGTCAGCAGGATGGTGGGCACAGCCTGGCCCGGGGGGCGGCCCTCTGAATGGGAGGACGTGGTTGCCACGGCAGCAGGAAGTGGCCCTGTGGACAGGGGGCCTTCAGAATGGGGGGTGGTTGCCCTCGCCATGATGGTGGAGATGGCGTTTTTAGGAGGGTGACCGCTTGGATGGGGCATTGTCGTTGCCATGGAAGCTGCAGCCTGTGAGGAGGGTCCGTCGGGATGAGGGGTCAGTGCCACCATGGAAGAAGGGGCAGCCACCACGGAGGAGTGTCTGGTAGAACTGAGGGGTGCTGTCACCATGGTGTCTGGGGTGGTGCCTGAGGGGAAGACTTGAAGAGATTCCCTGGGAGATGGTTCCTGGGCAGCAAATACCAGTGCTTCAGTCAGTGCCAAGGTCAGGAGGAAGCCTTGCGAGGGAGACAGAGAGTAGAGAGGTGAAATGCCCAGGAGCAGCTTGGCCCTGGGCCTTCCTTACCCACGAAACTGAAACGCCTGAGAACTCAAGGGAGACATCGGGAGTATCCCTGAGGTCCACACCCATCAGACACAGGACCATGGGGACGTGGGGAAGCTTCAGCAGGTCGGTGCCACCCAGCACCTGTCCCAGAGAGAACCCAGCCACAGGGGAAGCAGAGCTGGCTAAACCAGCCAGGCCCATCCTTTCCCAAACAGCTCTGAAATGCCATGGCCCTCTGCCCAAGGGCAGCTGCTCACAACAGGCTGGGGGTAGGGGTATGGAAGAAGCCTTGTGGCCTCTGAGTGCCTGCTGGCCCTCTGCACCAGGGAGCAGTCAAGGCCAGTGCAGCCACAAGGACGCCAGCAGCTCTGTGTGGGCTGCCTTGAGCCACTGAGTGGGGCTTGGGTGGGCAGAGCAGACCAGCTGCCACACCTCTTCTGACTCTTCCACTTATGAACTAGACAAAGGCACAAACGACAGACCTCTGTTCATTCAGGCCCACCCACCAAACGATTAAGGAGGGTCCAGCCCCTCCTTGACCCTGGAGACACAAGAATGAACATGGCAGTCTCTGGCCCTGGGTGAGCTCGTACAAATCCACAAACAATCCTAAAACAAGGCAGAGACGTCTCAGTGCCATCGGAGACTGATAGGCAGGAGGGGACAGGGGTTCAGAGGGTGACCAGATCTGGTGCCTATTAAGCACTTAGCACAGAGCCTGCAGGAGAAGTGCATTCCATGAATGCCCGCTGGTTGTAAGGTTGTTGTCATGTTAACTGCGTGTCCTATGTGCTCATGCGGCTGAACTCTGTGGAAAACCACTGGTGGTGCCTAGCCTTTTAGAGGAGGAGGAGCGCTTCTGAGCATTAGAAGGAAATCATGGACTTTGCGTGATGGTAAGTGGTGTATGCTTTTAGTTCACTGAGAAAAAATGCACAAGGACAAAAACCTATATATTGAAAAACTCTTCTAAATATGCATGGATTTTATTAATCACAACAGCATATGCCTATCTTTAAAAATAACACCTCATATCAATGTGAGACATAGGATCTATCCAGATTATAGACGGGAAGACTGACCACCCCGTACAACACACAGGCTGGGAAGAGCTGCTCCGTATTGCCGAGGAGCGCCTGACAAACCTGATTCTGTCCTGAGCACTCGCCCTGTTCATATGAGCCCCCTGCTTGGTCACTCGCATGCCCTTCCTTCAGCCCTGCTAGCCACCCAGACAATGGTAGAGGTGGGCCTCGGCCTGGTAACTCTCTTGGCGCCTCCCTCCCCCACCAGATTCCAGCAGGATGAATGGTCAAAGCAGGGGCCCTGGCAGTGATTCCTGGGAGCCTGGGGTGGTCAGCAAAGCTGACAGGGGACATCTGGGGCCCTGGTGAGTTTCTGGAAGCAGAGAGGAGGAGGAAACCTCCTGACACTCCTTTGAAACAAGGATCACCACTGAGGCCTCCTCCAACTAGGGGAGGGTGGGGTGGATCAGTGTCCCCTCACCCTTCATGTCTAACTTAATGGGTGGGGGAGGCTGAGGGACAGCAGACTGAGCAGAGACGGCAGCACCCACATCTCCAGGACCAACACTTTGCCCTAAGTGACCTAGTTTCTCTAAACTTTCATTCATAGTCTAGCCCATACACCAACAGTGTTTTCTCCTTCTCCGAGTCAATCCTAAAATCTGTTTAACGCTGAGCACCAGCTCTGGCCCCGTCTTTCCCTCTCGATTTAACCCTCACAACCACTTGATGGGGCAGGAAGTTGAGGCTGAGGGAGATTAAGTAACGTGTTCAAAGCCCCTCAGTAGCAGAAGGGGTATATAACACCCAGGTGTTCCTGGTCGCCCACCAGCAGTGAGGCAGGAGAAGAGGACGGAACGTCGCAGCCACAGAAGGAACAACGTGCTTGTGCTCTGACCGGTTCAGGGTTATTCCAGCTCCTTCCTGGCATTTTAGCACCACAGGGACAGTCTACTCCTAGAGCTGGTGGTCGTGACTACTGAGGTTTTAAGGGACGTTCTCTTACAAGCTTCTGTTTGGCTCACAAGCACCCTGGTTAACTGTAAGTGTTGAACACATCCCCCTCAAATCCGTATGTTGAAGCCCTGACCCTAGCACCTCAGAATGGGACTGTACGTTAGACAGGGCTTTGAAGAGCTGATGAAGGCAAAATGAAGCCGTTGGAGTAGGTCCTAACCCAATCTGACTGGTATCCTTATAAGAAGAGGAGCTCAGGGCGCAGAGGTGCCAGGAATGCCTGTACACAGGCAGGACACATGAAAGGTTGCAACCCAAGAAGAGAGGCATCAGGGGACTCCAACCCTGCTGGCACCTGGATCTTGGGCTTCCAGTTTCCAGAACTGGAAGGAGAAAACTTTCTGTTTGTTGTTTAAGCCCCGCAGCCTGTGGGACCTTGTATGGCAGACTGACCAGACTGATATACCTGTCATACCTTAGTGATTCCTGAAAAAGGAGAGGCGGACACTGGGGCTCGTGTGCAGGTGGTTTATTTTGGGAAGTGACCGTAGTGGACAGCGGTGGGGGAATGAGATGAGTGAAACAGGGAAAGTCAATCCCAGGGCAGTTTATCAGCTGATCAGGGTGCAACTCAGATCCACTGGGGGTCTCTGAGGAGCTGAGCAGACACATGTCAAACTGTGAGAGGAGCGCCTCTCACCAGCAGCTCTCCTTCCCACAGCCCAGCACTGCTCCATCCCACCTCCTGCCTCCTCCTCCCCCCAAGTGGCCGAGTCAGAGACGCCCCGGGCGGGCGGGGCTGTCAGCTCACACCTGTGCCTGGCTGAAGGCTGCTGGAGTTAAAATTAAGAGCCCAGAGGATTTCTGGGGTGGAGCACAGATGTGTCCCATACAATCCAAGGCCCAAAACCAAGGACACTGCCGCCTTCTGGCAGTAGCGTCAGAGGCAGCACAAAGCTTTCAGAGAGGATCTGACGGACCCCAGGGACAGGCCGGGGGTGGGAGAGGAGCAGCTTGGCCTCCAGGAGATCTTCTGCAGCCTCTAGAGGCAGAGGGCTTAATGCATCCTGGTTTTTAAAATACTCAGGGAAAGAAATTCCCCTGACTTTCCCACCACGAGCATTTCAGGGGCTAAAATCCTCCCAGCTGGGAAGTATACGACAGGAGTGCTTCCTGCAAGACTAACAGTGGAAGTAAACATGTTTGCCCTTGCTGCGGCTCTTTTTAGCTGCCAGCATCCCCTGAAGTTATTCTTCTCTCTAGGAGGACTGGTAGGGCAAATTACCTCCCAGCCCTTTCTTCTTTAGGCTTTAAAACTTTGGTACAATGAATGGATACTACCATCCTGGGTGCCGAGGGCTTTCACCTGGAGGATGACATTTAGCTGTCACAGTGAGAAGGGCACTAGAGGCAACTTACTTAGTTCAATCCCCTCATTTCACAGAGGGGGCAACGGAAGGCGTGAACTGACTTGTCCAGGAACCCAGCTGGTTAGGGACACAGCCTGGATCATGGCCATTATTTCAAAGCAACTTTTCATTTGTATCATAAAAATTGCTACAACACTGCACTGTCCAAATGCCTCCTTCAACATCCACTGTCACCTTCACTATGGAAATCGTCTCTCCTCTCTGGCACAAAAGGTTAAGGACTGAATGCAAGGGCGCATACTGTCACAATAACTGTGCAAGGCCTTCAACACAGGGCTCGCCTAACAGATGCAAATTTCCACTCCAGGCCCTTTGTGCTGGCCTGCTCACTCCCCTCCCCACAATCTGGGGCTACCGCCTCTTTGCATATCATTTGCACAGATTTGCATAATGGGATCTGGAGGCTCTAATTCCAAATATATAGGAGAGACTATAACTAAAATCTAACTTGACATGTTTTAAATGTGGAACCTGTTTTTAATGCATGTCAGAATAAGGACAAGTGTCGGGGGTGGAAACTTGCAGATTGATGGGTGCCCTGATATCACAGGAAGGCCTCCCCCTACCTAGAATTCCAATGCATATATGATCCCAGGATCCAAGGGAAGGAAAAGCCTTCCTCCTTCTGTTTATTTGGTTGGCTGTCCACGGTCCATATTGGGCATGATATTTGCATCTGGCAAAGGCAAGGAGGGATTTGGTGAAGAGAGAAATGGCTAATCTGTACTGAGTGCTTCCTACATGCCACATGCCGCTCCAAGGCTGAGCCTGTCCTGACACATTTAATCCTCATAACAACCTGATGAGGCAGGTACTATCATTAGCTCCCCACTGCAACCGAAGAAAAGCAGCACAGAGAGGCACAGGAAGCTGCCTCCTTCCACACAGCCAGGAACGGCGAGCTGCGATTTGAACTTGGCGGCCTGGCCCCGGAGTCCACACTCTCAACTGCGTTCACTCATCGCTCTGCTCTGCCCATTCAAAAGCAATGGTCCACTATCTTTTGGGAATTGATTTTCTATTACTGCTCTTTTGACTTTTCTTTCCTCTTACCTGTTTTCTTCTAGCTCCATTTCAGGGCTCTATATTAACATTTTTGTTCTTTTAACAAGTTAGTCAATTAACTTTATTTTGCAAGTAACTAGGGGGAACTTGTAGTAGGACAATACAAAAGCTGGACATCCCTGCTTTAATTCTCTCCTTTTTTCCAATCCTGGCATTTCATGCACACCATTGTTTAACTAATTAAATTGTATAATTTTTATCTTAAAATTGCTTACACACATGCACATTTATTACATGTCTACATTTTCCCTTGCACATATAAATAGAATCTTATCTCATTTTCCTTGTGATTTAAAATATCTGCTAAGTAGAGCTTCCCTCCCAGTTAAATTAGGTTTCCACTGCCAGATATTCTTCCATTGCCTGTAAATCCTGTGACAGAACCACAGGAGTCTGAGAAGTCTTCTAAGCCATCCCCATTCACTAAGCAAGATGTCAGCATGGCCATCCCAGATGCTTGTGTGGTGATTTAAAACTGGGTCTGCAAGTTCTCCAAAACTGCTCCCACCAAGGGGTGGAATCTGAACCTAGCTGGGCCTTTGTGACCTCCTTGATGAACAGAATGGGGAAGAAGTGACACCACGTGGTTTCTGAGGCCAGGGAAGAAAAGTCATTCAGCCTCTGCAGGTTTCTCTTGGGGGCCCTCAGGCTCATGTAAAAAGTCTAGCCACCTCGAGGCCAGCATGTGGAGAGACTGTGTGAAGAGCAACTGAAAGGCCTGAGGAGCCCCAGCTGTTCCAGCCCCAGCCAGGCATTGGACATGAGAGAGGCGGAGCCCAGGAGATGAGCCTGGTCCAGCCACTACTGGACCTCGACCACACAGACCCCAAGACAGAGCCACCTATCTGAGCCCAGTCAACCCGGACATTCATGAACAAAATAAACAATTGTTACTGCCTTACTCCACGTTTGGGTGGGGTTTGTTTTGCATCAATAAGTAATCGAATACTTGGGAATTTAGCTTCTGCATCCAGTGTTTCAATGACAAAAAGAAAGAGAACCCATGCGCACCAAGTCTGACCATCAGGGAGTCTGTTTTCTATGTGGGCAATAACATACCATCTTGCCAGAAAACAGGCTCTTTTCATTTCAAGATTATTGTCTTTTAATTGGAAGGGGCGCTAGGGTTCTCTGGTATCTAATTCACTTTACAGTGAGAAGGCTGAGCCCCAACAAAGTGGAATCCTTGCCCTGGGCCGCACACTGCCCAGCCAGCCCCACTATGGTGCACCAACCCACAGGGTTCTTTTTATATCACTGTGGTCCCGGTATTCTGATGCTCCATCCTCCGTACTTCAGTGATTCCTTTTGTTTTAAAGATCAAAAACCTCCTCATTCCTAAGAGCATGGTTTCCCTCACTCAGAAATAAATATGCATCATTGACTTTAGGGTGAGCTGGGTGACCGGAAGAGGTACTCATGCCTGTGACCTTGGCCTTCTTTATGAAAGGGAGATTTTTTTCACAAAGAAAAAAAGGAGTTTTGGGTACATAGCTTTGCTGCTATCCTCTTTCCAAGCAGCCACATTCCAAATGTTCCCTCCCATCAAGTCCTGCTGGGGACATGCCTCAGGTCACAGGGCTAAAGCACAGAGGGTTCTGCTTAGTTCTTAGAGATAGCTGAGGCCATCACCTGGTGTGTTCCAGAAATGTCTGGAGATCACTGGTTTCAGAGTTGGGCTGATGAGGTCCATGACTCCACTGGGAATTACTACTCAGAGTACAATCTCTAGAACACATGTGCGCAAGAAAACCACGCGAGATGGGCCTGAATGCCCCAGACATACCTGTGAACTCACCTCGTGTTGCAACTCTGGGAGGCTGACAGATCACAGCTTCCTAACAAAAACATGTGCACGCATGTGTGAGTTCGTGCACGTGCGGACTCACACACACACGCACACAGAGACAAGCACTGTACAGGTGCTCTCCTGGGAGCAGGAACTGGGGAAGAATGACAAATGTGAGTCCTCCCATCATCTCCATGCTAACATACAGTTAAGTCATTCATCTAAGGTCAGAACGGCCACCATGTAGCAGTACCAGGATTTAAACCCAGGTTTCTTTGACCCTGGCTGCTCCAGAACCTAGGTACTGAGAAAGTTTTGATCCCGGAAAATGTCCTACGTGAGCAGGAGAACACTTTATGAAGACAGGCAATGATATAACAATAGTAACGGCCGTGATGACCACAATTAAAAAACAAAAATTTCCTCCAAAGCGGAAACACTTGGTAACCACACCACCTTTTATCCTCAGCTTTTGCTTCTCTGCCTTAGTCATTCAGTTCCATTTGGGACAAGCATTTTCCAACTAGAACTCCTCCTGGGCCTTGAAGCCATTGTTAGGAGCCCCTCCTTCTGTGCCTGTAACCACTAAGCCTACCCCTGTTCTAGCCCCCATCTCTCTAAATGTCTAAATATCTGTTTCCCTGTCTGAACTCAAAGCTGCCAGAGGACAGACTGTGTCTGGATCAATGATATTTCCCCATATCTAGTCCAGCACCTTAGCCACAACAAATCTTTGCTGAAGAATAAGAAACCTTCCTAAATATCCAAAATAGAAGAACTCATACAACTCAATTAGCAACACCCCCCAAATAATCTGATTAAAAACTTGGTAGAGGTGCTGAATAGATATTTTTCCAAAGAAGACATCCAGACGGCCAACAGGTACATGAAAAGGTGCTCAATATCACTAATCATCAGAGACATGCAAATCAAAACCACAATGAGATATCACCTCACACCCATTAGAATGACTATTATCAAAAAGATAAGAGATAACAAGTGTTAGTGAGGATGTGGAGAAAAGGAAACCCTTGTGCACTGTTGGGGGAAATGTAAGTTGGTGCAGCCAATATGGAAAACAGGATGGAGGTTTCTCAAAAAATTAAAAATAGAACTAATATATTATTTAGCAATTCCACTTCTGAGCACATTTCTGAAGGAAACAAAAATCACTATCTTGAAGAGATATTTGCATCCCCATGTTCGCTGCAGCATTATTTACAATAGCCAAGCCATGGAAACAAGCTAAGTTTCTACTGATGGATGAATGGATCAAGAAAATGTGGTATTACACACACACACACACACACACACACAGAAAAATATCACTCAGCCACAAAAAAGAAGGAAATGCTCCCATTTTCAACAACATGGATGGACCTTGAGGGCATTAATGCTAACTGAAATAAGTCAGACAGAGAAAGCCAAATACCATATGAGCTCACTTATATGTGGACTCTAAAATAAAAATCAAACTCACAGAAACAGAGAACACATTGGTGGTTACCAGAGGTGGGGAATAGATGGTGGGGGAAATGGGGGTCAAAAGGTGGTCAAAATGTACAAACTTCCAGTTACAATAAATAAGCTCTGGGCATAATGCACAGCATGGTGCCTACAGTTCACAATACTTATTGTATATTTGAAAGTTGCTAAGAGAGCAGATCTTAATCACACAAAATATTTATACCTATGTGAGGTGACTGATGTTAACTAAACTTGTTGTGGTGATCATTTCACAATATACATACATATCAAATCATTATGATGTAATACAATGTTATATGTCAATTATATCTAAAAAAAACTGGAAAAAAAACCTCTTCTAAATCAATCACTAGCCAGCTTGTATTTCCAAAAATAACCACTGTAACACACCCCAACCAGCTTACTCTTTTTCTAAATGTGACTTCAACACTCCTACTGAAAGGTGAGGTCTGTGTTCCACCCGCTGGAATCTGGGTGGGTTTGTGACTATGGCTGAAGTGATGCTACGTGACTTCTGAGGCCAGGTCATAAAAGATGGTACAACTTCTTCCTAGTCCTTGCTCTTGGGTGTTACTCTCAGAAGTCAGCCACCATGCTGTGAGGAAGTCTGAGTTGTCCACCGAGGGGCCCCTGTGCAAAGGAGCTGAGACCCCAGGCCTTCAGTCCCAGCTGAACTTCCAGACGAAGCCAGCAGTGACCTGCTAGCCAGGGGAATGAGCCTTCTTCAGCCCAACTCGAGCTACCCCAGCCGAGCCTGGGTGGAGCAGAGACAAGGGATCCCTGCCCGAACTAAAGATTTATAAGCAAAATGAGTGATTACTGTTGTTTTAAGTTTTGAGGTGGTTTGTTAGGCAGTAATAGTAACTTGAATATCATCTTTGTCGAAGTGAAATTAAAGTTCTTTCAGTGACCATTCTGGATTTAAACCTCAGGGTTTTTAAGTGCTGGAGCTCAACAGGCTGATCTTGACCTGGGTTCCCTTACTGTCCTCTCCTGCCCAAACTCAAGGAAAGGGAAACATCTCACTTCTAGGCTCTTTCTACAGCATCATGATTTCTCTAATCTACAGCTACAAGTTCCCCTAAAGAAAGGAATGAATAAATGCATACTAGCAGTGGCATGAAGCTCCTGGAACGCATGTATTACTTTGTGGGCTGGGGGCACAGATGGAATAAAGGTGGAGACTAGTATAAGGTGACCACATATTGAAGACATGAGTTCAATATGCATATGTATGTGGTATATGGTGCCTACATTTTGAAGACATGACCATTTCCTTCCAGGGGCTGCCATTCTAGAAGGGAAGAAAATCAGCTGTGACAGGGGAACAAACCTACACACCAAAGATGTTCTCTCAAAGACTTTCTCCAAACAACAATGAAAATCAGAATTAGATGGATGAAAAGGTCAGCTCAGCTTCTAATAAAATAACAGGATCATTTATATTCAGGTAACATCTCGCTGACATCATGCAAAAGAACACAAATGCACTAGTCCAGACTGCTTTGTACTCTCCCAAACTAAATGGAAAAGACTCATAAAAATGTTCCCTGCTTTACAGGAGAGAACCTGACAGACATTACCTCAGCCAGGTGATCAAGTCATGGTGATAGTATGCACCCTGGATATAAAGATAGCACATTACCTCTGTAGCTTTCCTTCCCCAAACCTATATCCCCAGTCTAACCATAAGAAAAACATCTGAAAAATCCCAATTGAGGGACATTCCACAAAATAGCTGACCAGTACTCCTCATCAAGGTCATCAAAAATAAGGAAAGTCTGAGAAACTCACAGCCAAAAGTACCTAAGGAGACATGACAACTAAACATAATGTGGAATCCTGGCTGAGGTCCTGGAACAGAAAAAGGACACTGGGGAAAAATGAAGGAAATGTGAATAAAGTATGGACTTCAGTTAATAATAATGTATCAATACTAGCTCATTAATTGTGACAGTGGACACTAGTAATGTAAGATGCTGATTACAGAGGGAACTGGGTGCAGGCTATATAGGAGCTCTCTGCTTTACCTTTGCAATTTTCCTGTAAGTTCAAAACTACTGTGAGATTAAACAAAAGTTTCATGGAGGTCAGATAGCAGGGACAGTGTGAGGGTGGGTCCTGGAAGGAGGTTTGTGGGCAACTTTCCCAGCACCCTGGTGTGAGATCACGTGCCCACAGACACATTTTGGAGTCCACTTAGAGAGAGGGGAATGACTATTGCTGCATCTGTTTATGTTCCCTCTGGCTCTCAACATTTAAAGTGTTCTCATTCAGAGTGTGGAGTTTGGAGGTGAAATCGTCAGGGAGACTGACAGCTTGAACACATAGTTTTTAAACCCGTTTAAATTCCAACTGAGGATTCAGTTTATGTTACATGCCACACATGTAATATAAATACTCTTGACCAAGGAAGCAGGCTGCATGAAAATCAAAACTTATGTATCATTACCACGGGGCTACATTGCCCCACCGTCTAAACATGAAAGGTATGAGGTGTTGGATACAGACGGATACCCAACCTATCAAAGTTTCTGCCCATATACCACTCCCTTTCCTGCTGGGTGACCATGTAACCATCTCCAAAAACCCAACCTGACTGTCACCTTGTCTTGACGAGATCATAGTTCCTCAATTCGTCCAGTTAGAAGTGGTGGCCCCCTAACCAGTGCTCCCAGGGCACTCTGCTCCCGTTCATATGTGGCCCTTCTCCCCACACAGTCCTTCAGCCAAGGGCATGGTGGGAGGGCAGGGATGGACCTGGGGTCAGTGGGATTTAGGTCCATTCTGGCTCTGGAACTTCCTAGTGGTGGGACCTCAGGCAGATTAGTTCAGCTTTGTTCTCCTCGCTGTACATAAGGAAGATAATGCCTAACTTCAGGGTGCTTTCAGGGGTGGGAACAGGACACGAAGAGGCACAGAGGCCCCACACATGGGCTGGATGCAACAGGTGGAAACTGTTGCTTTAGCTTCTGCTACATTTAGGTCAGTCCCCTGGGGCCGTGAGCTTCTTCAGCATCTGGAGCCCCAGAACATAGCACTGTCTGACTCATACTAGAAGCATAATAATGTTTTCTGAAAAAGATGTGAGGATGAAAGAAGACTTAGAGAATTCCATGCATTTGCAGCTGAATCCTTGCCACAAAATTATAGATGTTTATTTCGAAGACAATATCAACAAAAGAATACAGTAAGCAACGTGAGTCCTGTGTGTGTGTGTGTGTGTGTGTGTGCATCTTGTTTTCACTTTGCTTGTTTTAATGATTAACATTAATCAAATGAACACAAAATGAACACAAATCCCATAAGACAGGGAGGCAGGAGAAGGTTGAGGTGGATGAAACCAGCTTCCTGCAGATCCCTGCCACACCCGCCACTGCCATTTCCATTCCTCATTACCTAAGCAAATCGGCCTTCACTGTCCTTCCAAAGTTCTAACGGGTTGTGTGAGAGCATTGGTCAGGATTTGGGTTTTACAGACAAGTCCCAGATTTGGCTTGCTAACTCAAGGCGTGTGCTCTCGGGAGGTTTGGATGAAACCAGAAAGGAAGCAGGACAAACAGGAGGACTTCTATTGAGCGGCTGCTGGCAGGGCAGCCCATGGAGGGCCCAGTGTGCCCTAGACAGCCATGGTGTCTCCGAACCTGTGGCTCCTACAAACCCAATAAAATGACTCCCCCAGAGCCTTTAGCCCCACAGCCTGGGGTCTGGTCCAGTGGGCGCCTCAGCAACTATAATAGGATCTGTCGGACCCTGAGGAAGCCCTGGGGAGTCCCAGGACCTGCCTAAAGAGGCTGAGGTACCTGCCTGAGCACATGGGCATCTGCCTATCCTCAGCTCAGAATTCTCCAAAGCCAGGAGGAGAAGAAAGAGTCCAGGCCTGATCACACCTAAGAGTCACTTACCTAAAAAGGGCACTGGGGCTTTCGACCTGACATTCTCTTGGGCTTGCTAACAGTCTGAAGTATCATCTCTCAGCATGTGCCCCTCCACACAAAAGAGTTTGCGAGGAAAGAAGAGGACAGGAGGAGGGAGGAGGCTGGCAGGGAGGTAGCAGGGACGGTGGCAAGGTGCCTGGGGGGAGGGGAAGGCAGGCTGGGGCGACTGGGGAGGGGCTGATGTCAAGAAGAGTGCCTGCTGTATCCGGCACTGGCTCTGCTGCTCCTGAGCCCATGGCTGCTCGGTATTCTGGCCCCGGTCCTGTTGGGCAGGCTGCAGGCTGGCTGGCACTGCTCTCCTCGGTTGCCAAAGGTTCACCACCTTTTCCAGTTTGCCTGGAACAAAACGGCTCAGGCAACACAGTTGTGCATCCTTGTGAAACTGTCTAATTTCCCATTTCAAGGCAGGATGCCCATACTACAATGTATAATTTAGGTTTGGGGCACGAATTAGATTTCACAAATGAATTCTGAAAGTCAGCCCTCCAGGCTGTGCATGCTTGGGGATGAAAGCTTTCCTCCTACCTCGTCCCTCCTTCTCCCCAATACCAATACTGATACTGTCACTAATCCTAAATCTACATTTATTGAGCATATACTATGTGCCAGGCACTCTACTAAGAAATTTTTATATGTCATCTTACTCAAACTTCACAAAACCCTATGAGAAAAAAGAACAAACCTCAACCCATGTCCTATATAATTATAAGGGTACTTGCTACTCGCCCTCTACATCTTTATTATTCTCTTTTGGACTATAAATTTGTGAATTTAGGTAACTGAATAGTTCAGTGTGGACTTGGAGGTAGTTTTTTGGAGGAAAAAATAATAAAATCATCTTGTCCACATCAAGCCAAGGAGATGAGAACACAGAACAAGTAGAGAACGGAAGGTGGGCTGTAATCCAGGGCTATGTTGGATGGAGCAGATTTTATGGGCAGCAGCTTGCAGGGAAAGCAGGGAACCCACAAAAGCTGGAGGAACCCAGGAAGGCTTCCTGGAGGAAAACCCAAAGCCTCTTACTATCATTCCACCATTCATCCATTTCTTCATTCACATGTTCAGCAAACATCTACTGAGGGCTGAGTGTGGCTTTGTGTTTCTTGGGTAAACTGGCTTCCTGGTCTCAGCCATGGAGTTGGCTGTCATTACCCATTCCCCACCATGGGTAATAAAATGCATCTTGGCAGAGAAAATTCTGGCAAATTCTGAAAAGGTAAGTTTATCTACAGGTGGGAACCACTTTATAGGGTGTTAATGTTCAGAATAAGAACATATATTTATTAAGCATATTATATTTGTGAGTATTTCACGCCTGCAAACTAATTTAATACTCATTAAATTTTGCGAGGTGGGTCTCATTCTCTAAAACTGAGGTTCAGAGAGGTTAAAGGATTTATTCAAGGGGGACCCATGATACACACGTAATATTTGTTTTTCTATACCTTCCTTCTCTTTTTCTATTTTCAGTGGACACTGCCAGCTGCAAAAGCCCTTTAGTGGTAACACTTGCTTACTTTTGCTCCCAGCGAGCTCACCACCTGATCAAAGGACTCCTAGCTTCAGCAGGCCTTAGAGAGGACAAGTGGGTGATTATGTTGCATTGGACTCTCAAAAGTTGTTCCACTCTGGTCCGGCTCCACTCCAGGCACACAGTTCAAACACTGCCTCTGATCTGAACCCGAGAAAATAAGGTCAGGAACGAAACTGAGGTACATCTCTCAAAGGCTCCGATCCCCAGGTCAATACTGTGGGTGGCGTGGGGACCACCATCAAAGCCCCACTTGGGATGTTGTCTTTTGTAGACACCCTGCTTAGTAGGAGAAAGGAAACTGCCCCTACCTCCTAGGCAGGGGGAGAAGGGGAGATGGTTTCTTGCCACTGAAATTTCCTTAGCTGTTCTCTCCCTCACTCAAGCCACTGCATCTAACAAGCCAGGTACCCAAGGCACACAGGGAAATACGGCCCCCAAACGTAGTCCAGATTTTAGAATCTAGAACAGACAGTGTTTGAATACTACAGATCTAGAAACAGGACACTTGGTAATAAAGGGTGTTTAAGTTCTATTCTTTACCTCTCTCCTCTTTCCTGGAGAGGTATGGAGAGAACACAGACACTGGAACCAAACAGAACTATGTGTAAACTCACTAATTGTATGGCCTTGCATCAGTTTCCCACACAAGCTGGCTATGTTGGGATTCTGCCCCATGATTTCCATTCACCATGGTGCTCTCTTGTTTGTTCTTTAGATTTTGCATGGAATTGGTATAGTGAACACTGTGGTCCACCACCCAGATTCCTCCTTCTGCCCCCCAACAAGGAGGTCTTCATTCCATCGCTGCTAGGAGTGTTAGCAGCTGAGGATACACAGCCGAGTTTCTCTTTAGGAATTGCTCTCAGGTCAAGGTGACACCTCCTTCCTGGGAAACCTGCATCCAGTGACTTGTTCATGTGGGGTTAAAAGGACTGGTCCCCTTGCCTCAATTTGGGAGGACCACCCCAGCTTGGGAGTTCTCCTTGGGGTTGGCTGAGGCCTTTGGTGTGACTACACCACAGCCCCACTTCTTTCCATGCCCTTACTTTCCTAAAGGTGTTTTTTTTTTTTTCCCATTAATTAATTAATTAATTTTTGGCTCCACTGGGTCTTTGTTGCTGCACGTGAGTTTCCCACTGTGGTGGCTTCCCCCGCCACGGAGCACGGGTTCCAGTCACGCGGGCCTCAGTAGTTGTGGCTCGCTGGCTTCAGTAGTTGTGGCTCATGGGCTCCAGAGCACAGGCTCAGTAGTTGTGGCACATGGGCCCAGTTGCTCCGCGGCATGTGGGATCCTCCTGGACCAGGGATTGAACCCGTGTCCCCTGCATTGGTAAGCGGACTCCTAACCACTGTGCCACCAGGGAAGCCCTCCAAAAGATGTTGTATGCAAATCTGCAGCTCATAGTCTGTTTTCTGGGATCTAGGTCTGCAGCAAACAGTATCCAATCAATGCTGATGACTATTCTTCCTTTTTGTCATCCCTTTCCTCTGCCTTACTCCACCATACTCTTTCCATTTCACGTGATACCCCTTTAGATTCACCGATTCTGGGTAGCCTCTCTCAGTGTACCCCTTCCTGGTTTCAGTCACTCTAATCGTGAATGCCACTATAAATGACAGTATGTAAGACCTTTATTCTTGTCATTGTGTATTTTCTCACATCTTTCTATTAGCCTGGGAGCAACCTGAGAATAGACAATTTCAAATTTAATTTTAAAATATTCCCTCTCACCCACTTGCATACAGTGGTGGTTAGAGGCTACCTGATCCTACTGGCTGGATGTTTGACAAAACCTTCCTCTATGTCTCATTTAATTTATTCAGCACGCATTTACTGGGTGTCCTATCAGAGCTAAGCATGATCTGTGTTATGGGGACGCACAAAGATAATGTTTCCTCCCTACATTGTGGGTGAGCAGGAGGGCCCTGTGGAAATGTAACTGACCCTGAAGCCAGACTACCAAGCTTCAGCTCCGCTGTCCCCATTTTCTAGCTCAGTGGCCGTGGGCAAGTTACTTAAGCTCTCTGTGCCTTAGCTTCCTTACCTGTAAAATGAGATTAATAACACTGTCTACCTCTTAGGATTATTGTAAGGATTAAATGAGTTAATATATAAGGGTTTATAACCTTGTCTAGTACACAGTAAGCACGCTCTAAGTCTACACTGCCCAATATGGTAGCCACTGGCTACATGTGGCTACTGAGCACCCCACGTGTGGTTAGTTCAAGTTGAAACATGCTATAAGTGTAAAATACATACGTAATTTTGAAAACTGAGTACAAAAAATGTAGAATATCCCATTAATATTTATTTTGGTATTGATTACATGCTGAAATGATAATATTTTGGATATATTTGATTAAATAAAATACACTGTTAAAATTAATTTCATCATTTTTATTAATGTAGCTAGTATAAAATTGAAAATTGTATATGTAGGTCACATTTCTACTGGACAATAGTGATCTAAGTCTTTCCTATAAAAACAACAATGAAAGCAGAATATAACAGGTACCATGATAGAGGTATAGGTGCCGCCAGAAGAGCTACTCTAAGTATGGACCACCAGCAGCATCAGCATAACCTGGGAACTTGCTAGAAATAGAGACTCTTGGGTCTCCATTCCAGACCTACTGAATCAGAAACTCAGGGAACAGGCTAGGCAACCTGTTTTTTTTTTTTTTTTTCTTTTAACTAAAACCTCCAGGTGATTCCAATATCACCAACGTTTTTGAAAGGTACTGCCCGAAGGAGTGCAGAGGAATCAGTGGAGGAGACCATGTCGTCCACAGGATGGTAAGGGAGAAAAGGTAGGTGCAGAGGCCACCCAGAAAATGGTCCAGGAAGTTAGTAAATTTGAAATAAAAATGTCAGGTGAGCTACAGCAATGCTTCATTCCGCTCTGCTTGGCTCCTTCAGATGCTGCTTTTTCCGGAAACAATTCCCTCTGGCCTGGCTCGGCTCCTCGTCCTCTGTACCTTTTTTTTTTTTTTTTAATTAATTTCATTGGAGTATGGTTGTTTTACAATGTTGTGTTAGTTACTGCTGTACAGCAAAATGAATCAATTATACATATACATATATCCCCTCTTTTTTTTTTAACATCTTTATTGGAGTATAATTGCTTTACAATGGTGTGTTAGTTTCTGCTTTATAACAAAGTGAATCAGCTATACATATATATATATCCCCATATCCCTTCCCTCTTGCGTCTCCCTCCCTCCCACCCTCCCTATCCCACCCCTCTAGGTGGTCACAAAGCACCGAGCTGATCTCCCTGTGCTATGCAGCTTTTTAACGTAAAGTGAGCCAAGAGCAAATGGAATCTGAGCTGTCTGCCAGCAGTGAAATTAATTTGCATTTGTAAAGCACAACCTCAAACGGTGGTTGTTCTTCCCTGGGTTGTGGATGTGGAGCCAACTGCGTAGCCCAGGTTCAGAAACAGACTGCAAGAGAGAAGCAGCTCCAGAGTCAGCCCGTAACAAGTGGGTCAGCTTCTAAATACAGCCACTTCCCGAGAGCACCATAAGCCAGTGGAGGATTAGGGGTGGGTGCAGAGATCCTTTTCCATTAGGAAAATATTCTACGCTGACTTCATGATTTTACACTTTGGATTTGTGGTCTTTATTTTCTCCCGGGCTCCTACCAAATGAATGCCTTTTAATTGATGAAGTCCAAATTCTGCTATTAGTCTTCAGTGGGGTTGTACAGAGGGTTGCCAGTCCAGAGATGTCCATGATTGTGGTGTGGGTAGGACCCACTGTGAATTAAAGGACTTGCCAAGCTCATGCCACATTTCTTTCCCTAGGAGAGTGGGATGGGAGAGCTGGGAAGAAGGGGCTCCATGGGGCAGCGTCACTGTGCAGGAGGCTGCAGGTGTATAACAAACACATCTTTATGTGGAAGCCTGTCTTTGCTCTCTGCCCCCCAGGTTTCATTTTATTTACAGCTTGTGTACTCACAGCCATCTCACAATGACGATACCACCTTCACTCACTGTGAATTACGATGTAGAAGTTTTGGGCCAGCAGCTGGGTTTCCACTAAACAATTTCCTGGAAATAGCTTTGGTTCTGGGGCTCTCAACCACCATGGGAAGGGCAAGCACCAGAACACCAACAGTGACAGGTACATCAGGTTTACTGGCAGTAACCTATAATATTAACAGTAAAAGTGATAGCAGTAACAGTGCCAGTGGTGGTAGTAATGCTCAGATAGGTATTGTTTATTTGGTCTTACGATGTTCCAGCTACTAGGTTATGTATTTTACTACTGTGCTAGATTATATCTTCCAAACATGACTACACCAAAATATCTCACCCCACAGGTTCTTCCTACAATGTCATATTGACATTCATTTAGAGATAGCATCTATGTTCCCTCTCCCTGCATCTGGGCAGACCCAGGACACTATGAGTTCTAAGTTCCACTATGAGTTCCAAAGGTGACCTGTAATAAGTTTGGTCTGGTTTCCAGACCAGAGCCCACAGTTGGCAAACAAAGAACTGGGGCAGGCAGAGTGTGTTCAATTGTCTCCATTTCTCCAGGGTTCCTGCAATATAGGACGGAGACTTATCCTGTTTACAACCACCCTGGAGGGCTAACGACTCTATCTTCTCATTATCAAATATTCTTTCCTCTTTCACTGCCCCCTTTGGAGTGATTCAGGGAGACATTTGTTTCTTTCGTTTAAAATTAACTTTATTAAAGTATGATTTATATGCAATAAAACCCACACATTGTAAGTGTACAGATGGATGAGTTTTGACAAGTGTACACCCTTGTTTAGCCACTACCATAATCAAGATATGGAACATTCCCATCTCTCTAGAAAGTTCCCTCCTGTCCCTTTGCAGTCAGATCTCCCCTACACCCACTCCAGGCAACGATCTGATTTCCATCACTATAGGTTTGTTTCATCTGTTCTAGATTTTCACATATGTGAATTTAGATAGAATCTTCTGTGTCTGGCTTTCACTTGGTGTAACTTCTGTGAAATGTATCCACTTGCTGCCTGTCTCAGTGGTTTTCTCCTTCTTCATTGCTGAGTAGTATTCCATCACATGGCTATGCCCCAATTCGTATCTTCATTCATCTGCTGATAAACATTTGGGTTGTTTCCAGTTTAGGACGATCATAAATAAAGATGCTATGAACACTTGTTTACAAGTCTTTGCATGGACATATGTTTTCATTTCTCTTGGGTAAATACCTAGGAGTAGAACTGCTGGGACATATGGTAAGTGTATATTTAACTTTGTTAAAAACTGCCAAACTGTTTTCCAAAGGGTTTACCATTTTACATTTTTGTTTTAAAATGTAATGATGTTCATCGACAGACTGATTGTTTAGGTAATGAAGTACACTAGCATGACCCCAAAGTCAAAATGTGGATAATCAATGCAGTGAAGAGTCTGCCTCCCAGTTCCAAGGCACCTCAAGCTGAATGGTGTTACCAGTTCATGATGGATCTTTCAAGAGATGATTGAAACATTCACAAGCAAACACTTAACTACATTTTCCCTTTTCACTCTTTATATTGATGGGTGGGTAATGCATACACCTTGATTTTTCACTTAATAATATACCTTGGATACTGTTAGAGAGTCATCTTCCAGTTTCCTGAGGAACTCTATACCCATTAGGTGCTCTGTAAGAAAAGGGTTCCTAAATAAACTTGGGAAAATGATGTATACTTCAGCTACCTCTCAGAAATTCACAGTGCATGTTAGCTTATTAAAGGCTCTAAGAAGTCCTCTGATTAAAAAGCAGAGTTTCCATAATGATTTGACCTGAGAATCTTTTTCTTTCTAGCAATACCTATTTAACATTTTGCAGAAGTAGAATTCTGCAGAAAACTCTTGGGGAAGCATTTGTCTAGACCAAACTAGTAAACATTTTGGGCTTTGAGGACACCCAATCCAGCTATTGCCATGTGAAAGCAGACACAGACAAGATGTAAATAAACAGGTGTAGCTGTGATTCAATAAAACTTTATTTACAAAAAGAGGCAGAAGACTGTAGTTTGCCAACTCCTGCTCTAGAGTACGGTAGGACTTGAGATGGAAAAGTTTCCAGTTAACTTTTTTTTTTGGCTGAACAGCTTGTAGGATCTTAGTTCCCCGACCAGCAACTGAACCCAGGCCCTTGGCAGTGAAAGCGTGGAGTCCTAACCCCTGGACCGCCAGGGAATTCCCCCAGTTAAGTTTTTAAAGTGTTTCTTCAAGGCCTCCTGTTTGTGCTGCTTTCTCCATACGCGCCCCATTCCCTTCCCCACACCAACTAATCTGCCTCCTCAAGGTTTAGAAGGAGGGCAGGAAGGAAGGAGAGGAGTGGACAAAAGCAAAGAAAGAAGATGGGGGTGTAGGGAGAGGGAAAGGTGAGACGGGAATTGTTGAGAAGGCGTCCATAGAAAACAAACCCTGTAAGGGCTGAATGAACAGCCACCCAACCTGAAACCTCATCCCTTCCCACTTCTGCCTTCTCCTCCCCTCCCTTCTAAGCCCAAAATGTCCACCTGGAGCACTGGGAAAAGGGCATGCATGCTTCACATTCTCATGGTCCACTTGATTAGATAAATGTCCAGTGACTGAATGGAGGCTTCTGGATTCTGGGCTTCAGCAGCTCCATGTGTAAGACCATAGAATCCCCAAGACTCCTTTACAGCTTACTTATTCTAGCATTCCACGAAATCTTTGTTGCTCACATTGAAACCATCTGAGGATGTGTCAGCTTATGGCCAGACGTGTGATTCTGGGAGTGAATTTTATAAGTTTTCTCATGCTAACAACCAGGCAATAGATACAATACTTATCTAAGGAAATTCTAGCTCTTCTGTTTTAAGTACCATATTTCATCAAACATAAGTAGCAACATACTATTGTTTTATGTACCAGTATGAAAGAAAAAATACTGCCAATTACGCTATAACACAATGCTTTCTTAAATTTACAATTTTTATTCTATACCATTGAGAGAGCTCCTTTAGACTTATCCAGACACTTTCATCATGCATCCCTTCACTTACATCATGCAGTACATAATTGTCAATCCTTCTGCAAGCATTTCAGCAACAAAACACAGCCCAGTTTCAACTGCCCTGTGAGGGTTTTTTTTTCCTTTAGTCCCATTTAGAACTTGGTTGTTGCTCTGGAATGTGGAATGGAGACTATTCTTACAATGATGAACACTTGTTCCAGAAATATCAAATTTCTGCCCTGCTGTTCTGCTTTGATGCCCTCTGCACACACAGCAATCTTCTGAGTCAATGCTGAGTCACAGTGAATCTTTTTGAAGAATTTAAAATAGCAGTTAAAGATGCATAGTACCAATGATCATGTACCTCAAACGGAGAGATGACAAGGTGAACAACTACAGCCGACACTTGCCTGTGTGGTCTGTGATCGCTGTCTGGCTGACAGTGACCTTAAGATGCATCCCAGTCACAGAGGTGTTAAAATGAACAATATAAACCTAGGGGAAGATGTGTGCTTAAACAAAGTCCTACTTTCAAACTTTAGGAGGTAAAGAAAAAAAACAACTGCCTTGAAGCAGCATGTTGTAGCATCTTCCTTCTTTGCAACCATTTCCAGATGCTGCAGAGTGATATTCAGATACTTTAGCCGAATATCTGTGCCCTGGAAGTCACCTGGATGGAAACAGGTCTAACTACGGAATTCATGCTGGTGCTAACTTGAAATGACCCACAAAAACTGTATCTTCACACTTGCCCTCCTCCCGCCCTGTGAGCTCAAAAAAAATCTTCTGGTTTACATAATGAATTGTGCAAAGGAGTGTGAAGCGCTGATCATCTTAAAGGAAGAAAATCAGAATTAAACTAGTTTTTTTTCCCAACATGTGCTTAGCACATATGCCAAAGAAATGTGTAAAGGAAAAAGCCAAATTAGAAATTTATATCTGTGTAAAAAATGGTTATATGACATTTAAAGTAAGATCTGACAACTACTGCTACAGTTAAGGAGGCTGCTTGGCTCCTTTAAGCCCTTCTCCTAGCTGGGCCTGCCAGGTTCTGTTTGGTGGGGAGGGGGTGCAGGGATCTAGGGAGGCGTGGGTGCTTGTTGGTGTGGTGAGGAAAGCACATGCTGTACTGTGGGTCTCTTCTCTTGGTTATGGATCTTGTGTCTCTCTCCTGCCTGAGATTCAGACTCAGGTCTCTCTAACCCAATCTCCTATTCTTTCCACCTTATGTTGTTTCACAAATGTGCTGCTAGAATCCAATATCAAAACCCTAATATTTCTATTCTGTACAACCCAATGTAGTAAACAAGCTTCCTGGCCACTGTCCCCTGGAGATGAGGCTGAGTGACATGTTGTTACGGGTACCAGCTCATCCTTCTGTGCTCCTCTAGCACGGCAGGGGTCTGTCAGATGCCTGACAGGTGTCTTGGGTGCCTCCATGTGAGTCAATCTCCAGATGTGTCCCCAGCTCAGAGCCTCACTGGCACACACCAGATGTGGTGTATGCCACACTCCTATCACAGACGTGGAAGTCTGAAATGATAAAATTTGCTTCTGACGTATGCCTTTTACACTTTCAAAAAGGCTTCAAGGTTGTTTACAACAGGATGGGCACAAACATAAGCCTCTGTAACATAAAAACTGAGATCAAAACTTTACAGAGGAGTAAGAAGACTAAAATGAGGCGAAACAGAGGGTGGAAACAAAGGCAACAGGGGGAGAAAGAGCCACCTGTGAAATACCATGCTGCTCGCCCTGCTTCCTGTGGTCTAATTGTTAAGCAACCTTAAAGAATACAAGCAAATCGCTGCTTCTCCCAAATGTCAAGGAACCATATCTGGGAGAAATCATGTGCCTGCTTGGTGCTTGGGAAGGAAAGATTGGGAAATGGGCTGTATGATTAAACCGGATAGTAGGCAAGACACAACACTATTCTTTCTCTGAAAGGGAGGACCTGAACATAGCAACTGGAGAAGCAACAGGGTTCTTGGCTGGCTCTTAAGCTGCCTCCATGTGTGTAAGAGATGATTATTTCTTCCCACTGCACCACCTTTCTCCCAGTTCACATCTCACACCTAGTACTTTTCTGTCAATCTAGAAGCAGGAGGGCTGTAAGAGCTGGGGCAAACCCCACATGCCCACTCTGATAATCTAAGGTCCTAATTTGCCAGAGATGAGGAGACTGCACAGGGCAGAAGCAGATCCGGCAATCCTGCGCATGGGACACCTGGCTGCCGTTTCCCTGATGGATAGGATCCTTAGGATGTCTGAAGTCACACCAGATTCTTGCTATGTCACTGCTCTGGTAGGCTTGGGTTTTACATCTTCATTTTGGAAGAACTAAGACTAACAATATATGTGGTTCCATTTAAGGAATCCTTACAAAAACAGGCTCTCCTAACTCTTGAGCCACAATCAACATCAGACTGCTTCCCATAACTTTAACTTCATGGAAGTGGGTGGTGAAGGCAGAATTATCAATACCCTGGTATCCCTTGAGCAACATCTTTGTCCTCGGCCTTCTGGTATTCTGGAAAGAGGTGTTCCCCATCTCCATCCCAGCATGTCATTTTTTTTTCTTATTGGAGTATAATTGTTTTACAATGTTGTGTCAGTTTCCGCTGTACAATGAAGTGAATCAGCTATATGTATACATATATCTCCTCCCTCCCCCTGTATCCCAGCCATCTAGGTCATCACAGAGCACCGAGCTGAGCTCCCTGTGCTATACAGCAGGTTCCCACTAGCTACCCATTTTACACATGGTAGTGTATTTATGTCAAACCTAATCTCCCAATTCATCCCACCCTCCCCTTACCCCGCTGTGTCCACATGTCCATTCTCTACATCGGCCTTTCTATTCCTGCCCTGCGAATAGGTTCATCTGTACCATTTTTCTAGATTCCACACATATATGATATTTGTTTTTCTCTTTCTCACTTAACTTCACTCTGTATGACAGACTCTAGGTCCATCCACATCTCTACAAATGACCCAATTTCATTTCTTTTTATGGCTGAAAAATATTCCATTATATATATGTACCACATCTTCTTCATCCATTCATCTGGGTACAAATTTCCAAGACCGAACCAGGAAGAAATAGAAAATATAAACAGACCAATCACAAGTAATGAAATTGAAACTGTAATTAAAAATCTTCCAACAAACAAAAGTCCAGGACCAGATGGCTTCACAGGGAAATTCTATCAAACATTTAGAGAAGAGTTAACACCTATCCTCAAACTCTTCTAAAAAATTGCAGAGGAAGGAACACTCCCAAACTCGTTCTATGAGGCCACCATTGCTCTGATACCAAAACGAGACAAAGATGTCACAAAAAAAGAAAACTATAGACCAATATCACTGATGAACATAGATGCAAAAACCCTCAACAAAATACTAGCAAAAAGAATCCAGCAACACATTAAAAAGATCATACACCATGATCAAATGGGATTTATCCCAGGTATGCAAGGATTCTTCAGTATACGCAAAACAATCAATGTGATACACCATATTAACAAATTAAAGAATAAAAACCATATGATCATTTCCACAGATGCAGAAAAAGCTTTTGGCAAAATTCAACACCCATTTATGATAAAAACTCTCTAGAATGTGGGCATAGAGGGAACTTACCTCAACATAATAAAGGCCATATACGACAAACCCACAGCAAACATCATTCTCAATGGTGAAAAACTGAAAGAATTTCCCCAAAGATCAGGAACAAGACAAAGATGTCCACTCTCGCCACTGTTATTCAACATAGTATTGGAAGTCCTAGCCATGGCAATCAGAGAAGAAAAAGAAATAAAAGGAATACAAATTGGAAAAGAAGAAGTAAAACTGTCACTGTTTGCAGATGACATGACACTATACATAGAAAATCCTAAAGATGCCGCCAGAGAACTACTAGAGCTAATCAATGAATTTGGTAAGGTTGCAGGATAATCTCTTGCATTCCTATACACTAACAACGAAAGATCAGAAAGAGAAATGAAGGAGACAATCCCATTTACCATCACAACAAAAAGAATAAAATACCTAGGAATAAACCTACCTGAGGAGGCAAAAAACCTGTACTCAGAAAACTATAAAACAATGATGAAAGAAATCAAAGATGACACAGATAGAGAGATATACCATGCTCCTGGATTGGAAGAATCAATATTGTAAAAATGACTACACTACCCAAAGCAATCTTCAGGTTCAATGCAATCCCTATCAAATTACCAATGGCATTTTTCACAGAATTAGAACAAAAAATTATACAATTTGTATGGAAACACAAAAGACCCCAAATAGCCAAAGCAATCTTGAGAAAGAAAAACAGAGCTGGAGGAATCAGGCTCCCTGACTTCAGACTATACTACAAAGCTACAGTAATCAAGACAGTATGGTACTGGCACAAAAACAGAAAGAAATATAGATCAATGGTACAGGATAGAAAGCCCAGAGATAAACCCATGCACCTATGGTCATCTAATCTATGACAAAGAAGGCAAGAATATACAATGGAGACAAGACAGCCTCTTCAATAAATGGTTCTGGGAAAACTGGAAAACTACATGTAAAAGAATGAAGTTAGAACACTAATACCATACACAAAAATAAACTCAAAATGGATTAAAGACCTAAATGCAAGACTGGACGCTATAAAACTCTTAGAGGAAAACAAAGGAAAAAAACTCTTCGACATAAATCACAACAAGATCTTTTATGACCCACCTCTTAGAGTAATGAAAATAAAAACAAAAATAAGCGAATGGGACTTAATTAAACTTAAAAGCTTTTGCACAGCAAAGGACAACCCAGCATGTCATTCTGCTGCTCAAAAATCTAGTTGGCTTCCTTCAGATTAAGGAGAAATTTCAAGATCAAATCACATAGGCGGTAAGTGGCAGGGCTGAAACTTGAAACTAGGTTTTCTAACTCTGTTCAGAGCTATGACTCCCCACCACACATGAGGATGCACTGCAGTACCTAAAGTTTCTAAGCTTACTGAAGCTGCTGTGTTCTGTGTTTTTGTTTAGTTACCATTTCTGTTAGGTTAATATGAAAATAAAGTTGTAAATAAAATGCTCAAAATAGTCACAGTTTCATCCAATGATGCAATCTCCTTAAAGCATAAGGAGGAGGTAACATTAGCTTTTAAGATGACACCAACTTTGTGTTCTAGGATATTTTTGGCATGCATCTAATAAGTAGTTCTTAACCTTGGCTTCTCACTGGAACCAATGGGATTTTAAGAAACTCCCTAGGTGAATCTAATGTGAAGCCAAGACTGAGAATCACTGATGTAATAATAGCTGCACACTAAGTCTCCTGCCTGTAGTCTCCATAGCCCACCTCACTGAATGGAGCCTGAGAGGAACTGAGCTGGCAAAAACACTGAGGTCTTTGGAATCAGACAGATCTTCACTCACATTCAGGTGGCTCAAGAAAGTGCTTTCAGCTGTGTGATCTTGGGCAATTGATCACTCTAAGCCTCATTTCCTCCATATGTAAAATGGAGACTTATGAAGTTTGGTGAGATAATATATGAAAGTGCTTCTCACAGTGTCTGGTACAGTCACTGTGGCTGCTATTATTATAATATTAACCCAGAAGGTTTCTTCTTCCTTCCTAGAGCATCATAGTCTCTAACCACCCATCGGCCTTTCCAAGGGTTCAGAACAAAGCAGTAAGTAAGAACATGGTACGTCCAGAAAAAGCCCACCATGCTGGATGTTCAGCACCTCCTATGGCCTTGACTTTCTATAACAGGCACACAAATGTGGGGTGAGGTTAGCCAGGGAAGTGCAAGTTGCTGGGGGAGGTAGGAGCCAGTGGGAGAATATTCCCTGGAGACCATGCTTTCTTACAAGTATGTTGAGTTTGAAGTAAGCAGGACCCTCTGGGTGACTGAAAATCAGCCCCTCCCCACCATACACAAATGTGAAGTAATCCTGAAGGTCCCATAGGAGCAAATAGCTCAGGCTGCAAACCAAAGCTGATATGCTCTATTTGTCAGGGCTTTGTCAGCACTGGAAGGAAAATCTATTCCTCCAGATGTTCAGCCTTTCAGGCAAGGGAGGTCCCACCTGGACCACAGTGATGCTGGTGGCTTTTCCTACTGCTTTCTCTTCCCACTTACACTCCCCACCTTGATAAAACCTATTGTTATAATAGCTATTTTACATCTCTTTTTATCTGATTTGGAAAATATCACACAAAAATTTTCAATCCTATTTTTGGACTATTTATCAATATTTTACTCCATTTGTTTTATAATTTCATCTTTTACATTTACCCATGTAGAGAATATTGTATGCCACTCAGATCTCCTCTTCAAGACTGAGGCTGTCCTCCCCCAAATAGGACTGTTGGCTGCTCACAGCAGAATCCCTCTCCTGGAATTTCCCTGGACAAAGGAAGGTGCCAAGGCTATATGATTCCAATTTATATACAATAACACACATTTTATTTTATTTTTTAATTGAAGTGTAGCTGATTTACAATATAAGCACTGGTTTGTTTTCTATGTGAATCTGCTTCTGTTTTGCATTCATATTCATTTGTATTATTTTTTAGATTCCACATATAAGTGATATTACACAGTATTTGTCTTTCTCTGACTTATTTCACTAAGCATAATATTCTCTAGGTCTACCTACTTTGCTGCAAATGGCAGAATTTCATTCTTTTTTTTATGGCTGAGTAATGTTCCATTGTGTATGTGTGTGTTTACGTATGTATGTATGTACATGTGTATGTATGTATGTATGTGTATATATCTCTCTCCCTCTCTCACATATTTCTTATCCATTGATCTGTTGATGGACATTTAGATTGCTTCCATATCTTGGCTATTGTAAATAATGCTGCTATGAACATTGGGGTGCATATATCTTTTCAAATTAATGTTTTTGTTTTCCTCGGATATATACCCAGGAGTGGAATTGTTGGATCATATGGTAGTTCTATTTATAGTGCTTTGAGACACCTCCATACTGTATTCCATAGTGGCTGTACCAATTTACATATCCACCAACAGTGTAGAGGGTTCCCTTTTCTCCACATCCTCTCCACATTTGTAATTTGTGGATTTTTTGATGATAGCCATTCTGATAGGTGTGAGGTGATGTCTTGTTGTTTTGATTTACTTTTCCCTAACAATTAGCAACGTTGAGCATCTTTTCATGTGCCTGTAGCCATTTGTATGTCTTCTTCGAAAAATGTCTATTCTGTCCATTTTTTGATTGGGTTGTTTGTTCTTTTGATATTGAACAGTATGAGCTGTTTACATATTTTGGATATTAATCCCTTGTTGGTCATATCATTTGCTCTCATTCCGTAGGTTGTCTTTTTGTTTTGCCAATGGTTTCCTTTGCTGTGCAAAACTCTTAAGTTTAATTAGGCCCCATTTGTTTATTTTTGCTTGTATTTCTTTTGCCTTAGGAGACAGAATCAAAAAATATTGCTATGATTTATGTCAAAGAGTATTCTGCCTATGTTCTCCTGTAGGAGTTTTAGGGTTTCAGGTCTTACATTGACGTCTTTAATCCATTTTGAGTTTATTTTTATATATGGTATGAGGTAATGTTCTAATCTCATTGTTTTACATGTAGCTGTCCAGTTTTCCGGGCACCACTTGTTGAAGAGGCTGTCTTTTCTCCGTTGTACATTCTTTTTTTTGTTTGTTTTTGTTTTTGTTTTTGTTTTGGCAGCATGCGGGCCTCTCACTGCCGTGGCCCCTCCTGTTGCGGAGCACAGGCTCCGGACGCGCAGACTCAGTGGCCATGGCTCACGGGCCCAGCCGCTCCACGGCACGTGGGATCCTCCTGGACTGGGGCACGAACCCGTGTCCCCTGCATCAGCAGGCGGACTCCCAACCACTGCGCCACCAGGGAAGCCCTGTTGTATATTCTTGCCTCCTTTGTTGTGGATTAACTGACCATATATGAGTGGGATTATTTCTGGGCTTTCTATTCCATTCCATTGATCTATGTGTCTGTTTTTGTGCCAGCACTATGCTATTTTGATTACTGTAGCTTTATAGTATAGTTGAAGTCTGGGTGGGTGATACCTCCAGCTTTTTTCTTTCTATTCAAGATTGCTTTGCCAGTTTGGGGCCTTTTGTGGTTCCACATGAATTTTAGGATTATTTTCTAGTTCTGTGAAAAATGGCATGGGTATTTTGATAGGGACTGCATTGAATCTGTAGATTGCCTTGGGTAGTATGGCCATTTTAACAATATCAATTCTTCCAATCCAAGAGCACAGAATATCTTTCCATTTCTTTGTATCATCTTCAGTTTCCTTCATCAATGTTTTATAGTTTTCAGAGTATAGGTGTTTCACCTCCTTGATTAAGTTTATTCCTAGGTATTTTATTTCTGTTGACGTGATTTTAAACAGATTTAAAAAATTTTTTCTCTTTCTGATAGTTCATTATTAGTGTATAGAAACACAACAGAATTCTCTATATTAATCTTGTATCCTTCTACCTTGTCGAATTCACTTATTACTTCTAATAATTCTTGTGTGGAGACTTTAGGGTTCTCTATAGAGAGTATCATGTCATCTGTAAACAGGGACAGCTTTACTTCTTCCCTACTTGGATGACTTTTATTTCTTTTTCTTGTGTGATTGCTGTGGCTAGGACTTCCAATACTATGTTAAATATCAGAGGTGGGAGTGGAGATCCTTGTCTTCTTCCTGAATTTAGAGGAAAGGCTTTTAGCTTTTCACCACTGAGTATGATGCTGGCTGTAGGTCTGTCATAAATTGCCTTTATTATGTAAAGACGTGTTCCCTCTATACTCACTTTGATGACAGTTTTTACCATGAATAGATATTGAATTTTGTGAAATGCTTTTTCTGTGTCTGAGAAGATCATGTGATTTTGATCCTTCCTTTTGTTAAAGTGGTATATCACATTGATTGATTTGCAAATGTTGAGCCATCCTTGTGACCCTTGAATAAATCCCACTTGATCATGGTGTATGATCCTTTTTATATATTGCTGGATTCAGTTTGCTAATACTTTGTTGAGAATTTTTGCATTTATATTCATCAAAGATATTGGCCTATAATTTTTTTTTTTTTTTTTTTTTGGTAGTGTCTTTGTCTGGTTTTGGTATCAGGGTAATGGTGGCTTCATAGAATGAATTTGGAAGTGTCCTGTCTTCTTCAGTTTTTTGGAATAGTTTGAGAAGGACAGGTATTAGTTCTTCTTTATATGTTTGGTAGAATACCCCTGTGAAGCCATCTGGTCCTCGACTTTTGTTTTCTGGAAGTTTTTTTTTTAAAATAACAAATTCAATTTTTCTACTAGTGATCAGTCTGTTCAAATTGTCTCTTTCTTCTTGGTTAGGTCTTGTCAGGCTGTATGTTTCTAGAAATTTGTCCACTTCTTCTAGGTTGTCCAATTCGATGGCATGTAACTGTTCATAGTATTTTCCTATGATTCTTTTTTTGTATCTCTGCGGCGTCAGTTATTATTTATCCTCTTTCACTTCTTATTTTATTTTGGTCCTCTCTCTTTTCTTCTTGGTGAGCCTGGCTAAAGGTTTATCAGTTTTGTTTATCTTTTCAAAAAAATAGCTCTTACGGGGGACTTCCGTGGTGGCACAGTGGTTAAGACTCCATGTTCCCAATGTAGGGGGCCCAGGTTCGATCCCTGGTCAGGGAACTAAATCCCACATGCATGCTGCAACTAAGAGTTCACATGCCGTAACTGAGGAACTGGTAAGCCTCAACTAAGGAGCCTGTGAGCTGCAACTAAGGAGCCCACCTGCCACAACTAAGACCTGGTGCAACCAGATAAATAAGTAAATAAATAAAATTTAAAAATAGCTCTTGGTTTCCTTAATCTTTTCTATTATTTTTTTAAATTTGTATTTTAGTTATTTTCTCTCTGATCTTTATTTCCTTTCTTCTGCTGATGTTGGGCTTTGTTCATTCTTTTTCTGATTCTTTTAGGTGGTAGATTAGGTTATTTGAGATTTTTCTTATTTCTTGAGGAAGGCCTGTATTGCTATAAACTTCCCTCTTAGAACCGCTTTTGCTGCATCCCATAGATTTTGGAGTATTGTGTTTCCATTTTCATTTGTCTTGAGTTATTTTCTGATTTCCCCTTTAATTTCTTCATTGACTCATTGGTTTTCTTCTATAAGCTATTGAGCTGGTCATTCAACTACTCTCCTTATACTTCACAGTCTACATTAATAGGTACTAATAGCAATCCATCTGTACATTCTTTGAATAACCCTCATTTTATCTTGACAGAACTTTGTTTCAGATTGTTATATCTGTATTTATGATTAATATTGGTCTGTAAGTTTGAGATGTTTAAGGCACCAGATTAGGTTTTGGTAACTGGGTTACATGAGCTGTGTAATACAAATTGAGAGGCTTTAAGTGTTTTCTGTGACATGGGCAACTTTATATAGCATGTCAAATATTTGTTCATTGACCTTTCTTTTTTCTTTTTTTTCTTTTGCCTATTTGTAAAACCCCCCTTTTGGACATAATTCTTTAACAACTTAACAACCTAAAACTTTGACAGTTTAAAAATACTTTCTATGCTTATAGTTCTACCTGGTTTGCTATATAATTTTGGTTACTTGTATTTTTCTAGTAAATTGTAAATTTTGTTGAAATTTTCACACTAAACACATAGCACAAGGTGTAACCTTGTTTAAAAAGTTCCTCATCTATTATATATTTCTTATAGTTTGTTTGTTTTCCCTCTTTTAATAGGCTTGTCAAAGGCACACTTTTTATTTTTTCAAATAATCAACTTTTGAATATATTCACAAGTGTGACTATTTCTAATTTACAATTTTACTTCCTTTTTATTTTCCTCTTCATACTTTCTTTAAGTATATTTTGTTGTTTTCTAAAAAAATTTAGCTGAACTCATAGGTAACTTATCTTCATTCTTCCTCATTAAGTGATGAAAGCTTTCAAGGCTATGGATTTGTCTGAATTGAGAATTAAGGACTTTTTTTTTTGCTTTTGCATTCAAAATTTATTACAAACCCATCTTCCTTCAACCGTTACATATGCTTGACTATTTCCATAAAATGATATGTTTTAATCACCTTTCAGCCATAAACTTTGACATACAATTTTTGTGCTATTTTCTATGCAATCTATATTTGAAATATTCAATTTCTCTAATATCTAATATTATTTAGGATGTTTGCTTTAACAGCTGTGAGATTTTGGTTTAAATTTTTATTTTTAAAATTTCTAACCCTAGTTTTTGTTGCACAAGGAGAAAATTTACTTTTTTGAATTTAGTGAGTTAAAAATTTTTTGGTCCAGTGTAGAATAATTTTTTATAAATGATCCATGAATATTTGAAAAGCTTATATCATCTGTAGGGTACAAAGTCTGATACATAAACTATTATTAAGCATATTTATATCCTATTTATTTTTGACTCCATGATTTACTGAAAATATGGCATGCCAATTTTCCTACAATTGTGTTTCTTTCCAGTTTTTGTCTTCTAATAGCTTTTACTCTCTATATTTCTGTTCTAGTTGTAGTACATTATGCATTCATTGTGGATCACACCTTTTATAAAGCAATCGTCTTCATCCAAAACTTTACCCCCTTGTTTTATTCCAGTCAGTATCAATATTGCCACTCCTGTGTCATTCTGCCTCTTTATTTGCTTTTTTGACTTAAAACATATTTCTGCTTTATTTTTGGCTGATTTTTCTCTATCTTTGTATTTACCAATCTTTTGTGTCATTTTGTTTTAGGTTAATGGAGCACATTAGCTATATTTTTTTTAGATGAAAGTCTTTGTTACCTAATAAGGGATTTTAGTTACATTTCTTCACATAAATTTTAGGCCTTATTTCTCTCACTTTGCTTTATGATTTCTGTTTTATTGTTTTAATGCTTCCTCACTTGTTTCTTTATTTTTAAAGTATATAAACTGTTACTGTCCTTCAATAATTACGTTTCTCTAATTATCCACGTCAAATATGAAACTCTGAATCTTTCCCTTACCTTTCCACCAATCCCACTTAAAACAGGAATTTATCAAGCTGAGTGGGTCTCACCCATTTCTGTTTCTAAATAATTGTACTTATTTAAACAATCTCTTCCAAAGAGCTACCAGCAAAAAATGTCAATTGTTCTTCATTATTCTACTAACTGAATTTTCTAACTAGCCCTGGTGCCAGGGACACTGTGTATCAATTATGCTTAAAGTGTCATTTAAAAATAAAACTGCTTGAGGACAAATCAGAAATTAGCAGATTTAACTCTCTGCTTAATTACCACAAGAGATCTTGGTCACAGTTTCCATATTTTACTTCCTTCTGCTACAGACTGAAATAAGTCAGATCTCCTCACTACATATAATTTCAGATCAGCCTCAAGGAACAGAAGAGCGACACCAAAAACTCCTTCTCTCCCAGGACCATACCTCACCCACCCCATTCACCCATCACTCCTGCTGGACAGATGCAGTCACTGTCCTGGCTGATCCCAGGTCCATGACTTTTCTCTGGCTACTTTCTTACATCCATAATGATTTTTTCCATCCAACCATTTTTTCAAAGATCAGCTCAAATCTCAGTGATTTTCCTGACAACTTGCTTCTCTGAGTGGCCAAAGAAGTGGAAGTTGTTGTTCTGCTTAAGGGAGTTCATCTGTTGTCTTATAATAACTATTTCCATGTGCCAAGTGTCCCCTCAACTTGGTTATGGGATTCTTCAGAGCAGAAATACTATCTTATATTTCAATCATGGAATTACAAGATTTCATGGTTGTGAAGAATCTCAAAACTCAATCATAGATTGAGGACCAGGAAGACCAGGGTTACAGTGCCAGATCTGATTCTAACTCAATGACTTCACTTCTTTGGACCTGCAAAATGAGGGTGAGCTCCAAGCCACTTCAGAAGTCAACATTCTATGACTCCGTGGTAAGACCAATAGTCGTTTTACAAAGGAGGAACCAACCCACAGCCCAGAGACAGAAAATGACTTGCTCAGGTTCACAGAGTCAATTAATGGCCAAAATATAATTAGAAGTTCAATTTCCTGATCTCTGGCCTGCTGGGAGCTATTTCAGAATGCCCTTTGACTCCCACAGCACCACTGCGAACCTCAATGAAATAATGCTCAATGAAAACATACAGATTAACTTACTAAAAAACTAAACTCTCCAGAAAGATGCAACTGACAACAAACTTTGAATACTCTTAAACACTTATTATTTATTACAAAATTGTACAATTACTTCTCCACTTCAACTCCAAGGCACTGATTCCTTTTATGCCATGCCAAAGGTTAGCTCTCTTTTTTCTCTGTTAAAAAAGTCTTATTCTTAACTTTGGAACTGTCTGCCAAGCTCTGTTGTCCCTTACTTGTTTCTGATTTTCCACTTGCTCTTATATTTTCACAAAGACAAGTTATAGTAGAGGCATATTAATCTCTTTGGACTTCTGTTTCCTTATCTGTGACCAAAAGTTGTGGAAATGAATGTTCTCTAAAGGTCTTTCTGACTCTGAGATTATTTGATTTGTTTTCTTTTTGAATGAAGAAGCAGGAACAGAGTAAGGAAGGTGAAAGAAGAGGGGATGTTTTAACCCTGTTTTTCCCCCCAAAGCAGGCTGAGACATGGCTTAAACATAGGTAGTTTATTGTGGAGGAATATGATTTCAGGGAACAGGTGTAGGGGACTGGAAAGTGTGAAAAGTGAAGGAGAGAAAGAACATCCAAGCATACGTTACTGAGCTGATCACCACTGTGGACAATTGGGATGCAGTCTCACTGAGGATCCTTGGAGGAGAAAGGCAGAGTGTATCTTATTGTCCTTCCAAGGCTCAGAAGAGGGAAAAATCTACCCATTGGCTCTCTCATTAGTCAAAGGGTACCTGTCTCTTGGGATGTTAACCTGCTCCCGTGGCAGGAGTGTGCATGACAGAAGGGCTGTGTGGTCCTCACAGTCTTCCCACATGGCTGTGACAGAGAAGGTGGGGTCAGAATGAGAAAAAATGTGGAGTGCAGGTGCTGTCTGGTTACTTCTCTATGTGGCTGATTTCTGCAGCAACCACTAGAGTAAAAGGGGGACTGAGAGGATATGAGGCTGGTGGGCCCAGGGGAAATGGATTTGGGATTGAGGTCCTCAGACCTAACTCTGCCTGGGTGGCCCAGAAAAAAGGAGTATTAAATCAGAGTCTGGGGTGGACTGAGACACAGTGGAATTTCCCAGAAGGCTTAAAAATAGGGGGCAGAAATATCGTTCAGAGAAAGATGATTTTAAACATATGATAACAGGTTACTTCTCCTCTCAAAACTCTCTAGGACTTCTGGTTCACTTAGAGCAAAAGCCTAAGTCTTAGCAATGCCATTGACCTTTCCTCTGACCTCATTTCTTCCCCTCCCCACCACCACTCTGGTCCAGCCACACTGGCTTCCACATTGTTCTTCCTACACACCAGGCAGGCTCATCCCTCAGGGTTTCTGAACTTGATGGAGGTTCCTCCTGCACTTGGGGTCAGTCTCTGCTGCAATGTCACCTGAGAGGCCTTCCATGACCATCCCACAAATGGTCCCTTCACCCTCACCCCTGACCCTACTTAATTCTTTTTTCCATACACTTATTCTACCTTGGTTCATATTACATGTCTTTTTTCCCTCAACAACTTTTTATTAAAGTATAGCTGACTTACAATGTTGTGTTAGTTTCAGGTGTAGAGCAAAGTGATTCAGTTATATCTATCTATCTATCTATTCTTTTTCAGATTCTTTTCCATTATAGGTTATTACAAGATATTGTATATCTTGTAATACTCAATATTGTGCCATACAATAGGTTATTGCTGTCTATTTTATATATAGTGGTGTGTACCTATTAATCCCAAACTCCTAATTTATTCCCCACCACAACCCCCCCCCTTTCCCTTTGGTAACCATACGTTTGTTTTCTATGTCTGTGAGACTATTTCTGTTTTGTACATAAGTTCATTTGTAGCTTTTTTCTAGATTCTACATATAAGTGATAATATATGATATTTGACTTCCTCTGTCTGACTTACTTCACTTAGTATGATAATCTCTAGGTCCATCCATGTTGCTGCAAATGGCATTATTCCATTCTTTTTTATAGTTGAGTAGTATTCCATTGTATATATGTACCACATCTTCTTTATCCTTTCACATATCAATGGACTATTAAGTTGCTTCCATGTTTCGGCTATTGTAAATATTGCTGGTATGAACACTGGGGTGCATGTATCTTTTCGAATTAGAGTTATTCTCTTTTCCATATATATGCCCAGGAATGGGAATGTTGGATCATATGGTAACTCTATTTTTAGTTTTTTAAGGAACCTCCGTAGTGGCTGAACCAATTTACATTCTCACCAACAGTGTAGGAGGGTTCATTTTTCTCCACACTCTCTCCAGCATTTTTTATTTGTAGATATTTTGGTTGTTGTTGTTTTGATAGTGTTTTTAAAATTAAAAAAAATTTTTTATACAGCAGGTTCTTATTAGTCATCCATTTTATACACATCAGTGTATACATGTCAATCCCAATCACCCAATTCATCACACCACCACCCTGCCCCCCACCCCTGCCACTTTCCCCCCTTGGTGTCTATACGTTTGTTCACTACTTCTGTATCTCAATTTCTGCCCTGCAAACCGGTTCATCTGTACCATTGTTCTAGGTTCCACATATATGCGTTAATATACGATATTTGTTTTTCTCTTTCTGACTTACTTCACTCTGTATGACAGTCTCTAGATCCATCAGCGTCTCAACAAATGACGCAATTTTGTTCCTTTCTATGGCTGAGTAATATTTCATTGTATATATATACCACATCTTCTTTATCCATTTGTCTGTCGATGGGCATTTATGTCACTTCCATGACCTGGGTATTGTAAATAGTGCTGCAATGAACATTGGGGTGCAGGTGTCTTTTTGAATTATGATTTTCTCTGGGTATATGCCCAGTAGTGGGATTGCTGGATCATATGGTAATTTTATTTTTAGTTTTTTAAGGAACCTCCATACTATTCTCCATAGGGGCTGTATCAATTTACATTCCCACCAACAGTGCAAGAGGGTTCCCATTTCTCCACACCCTCTCCAGCATTTGTTGTTTGCAGATTTTCTGATGACACCCATTCTAACTGGTGTGAGGTGGTACCTCATTGTAGTTTTGATTTGCATTTCTCTAATAAGTGGTGATGTTGAGCAGCTTTTGATATGCTTCTTGGCCATCTGTATGTCTTCTTTGGAGAAATGTCTATTTAGGTCTTCTGTCTATTTTTGGATTGGGTTGTTTGTTTTTTTAATATTGAGCTGCATGAGCTGTTTATATATTTTGGAGATTAATCCTTTGTCTGTTGATTCGTTTACAAATATTTTCTCCCATTCTGAGGGTTGTTTTTTCATCTTGTTTATGGTTTCCTTTGCTGTGCAAAAGCTTTTAAGTTTCATTAGGTCACATTTGTTTATTTTTGTTTTTATTTCCATTACTCTAGGAGGTAGATCAAAATAGATCTTGCTATGATTTATGTCAAAGAGTGTTCTTCCTATGTTTTCCTCCAAGAGTTTTACAGTGTCCGGTCTTACATTTAGGTCTCTAATCCATTTTGAGTTTACTTTTGTGTATGGTGTTAGGGAGTGTTCTAATTTCATTCTTTTACATGTAGCTGTCCAGTTTTCCCAGCACCACTTATTGAAGAGACTGTCTTTTCTCCATTGTATGTCCTTGCCTCTTTTGTCACAGATTAGTTAAACATAGGTGAATGTGTGGTTTTATCTCTCGGCTTTCTATCTTGTTGCATTGATCTATGTTTCTTTTTTTGTGCCAGTACCATATTGTCTTGATTACTGTAGCTTTGAGTATAGTCTGAAGTCAGGGAGTCTGATTCCTCCAGCTCTGTTTTTTTCCCACAAGACTACTTTGGCTATTCGGGGTCTTTTTTGTCTCCATACAAATTTTAAGATTTTTTTTCTAGTCCTGTAAAAAAATGCCATTGGTAATTTGATAGGGATTGCATTGAACCTGTAGCTTGCTTTGGGTAGTATAGTCATTTTCACAATATTGATTCTTCCAATCTAAGAACATCGTATATCTCTCCATCTGTTGGTATCAACTTTAAATTCTTTCATCAGTGTCTTATAGTTTTCTGCATACAGGTGTTTTGTCTCCCTAGGTAAGTTTACTCCTAGGTATTTTATTCTTTTTGTTGCAATGGTAAATTGGAGTGTTTCTTTAATTTCTCTTTCAGATTTTTCATCATTAGTGTATAGGAATGCAAGAGATTTCAGTGCATTAATTTTGCACCCTGCAACTTTACCAAATTCATTGATTAGTTCTAGTAGTTTTCTGGGGTGTCATTAGGATTCTCTATGTACAGTATCATGTCATCTGCAAATAGTGACAGTTTTACTTCTTCTTTTCCAATCTGTATTCCTTTTATTTATTTTTCTTATCTGATTGCTGTGGCTAGGACTTCCAATACTCTGTTGAATAATAGTGGTGAGGGTGGACATCCTTGTCTATTTCCTGATCTTGGAGGAAATACTTTCAGTTTTTCACTACTGAGAATGATGTTTGCTGTGGGTTTGTCGTATATGGCCTTTATTATGTTGAGGTAGGTTCCCTCTATGCCCACATTTTGGAGAGTTTTATCATAAATTGGCATTGAATTTTGTCAAAAGCTTTTTCTGCATCTATTGAGATGACCATATGGTTTTTATTCTTCAGTTTGTTAATATGGTGTATCACATTGATTGATTTGCGTATATTGAAGAATACTTGCATCCCTGGAATAAATCCCACTTGATCATGGTGTATGACCCTTTTAATGTGTTGTTAGATTCTGTTTTGTTGAGGATTTTTGCATCTATATTCATCAGTGATACTGGCTTGTAATTTTCTTTTTTTGTAATATCTTTGTCTGGTTTTGGTATCAGGATGATGGTGGCCTCATAGAATGAGTTTGGGAGTGTTCCTTCCTCTGCAATTTTTTGGAAGACTTTGATTAGGATGGGTGTTAGCTCTTCTCTAAGTGTTTGATAGAATTCACATGTGAAGCCATCCGGTTCTGGAACTTTTGTGTGTTGGAAGATTATTAATCGCAGTTTCAATTTCATTACTTGTGATTGGTCTGTTCATATTTTCTATTTCTTCCTGGTTCAGTCTTGGAAGGTTACACCTTTCTAAGAATTTGTCCATTTCTTCCAAGTTGTCCATTTTATTGGCATAGAGTTGCTTGTAGTAGTCTCTTAGGATGCTTTGTATTTTTGCGGTGTCTGTTGTAACTTCTCCTTTTTCATGTCTAATTTTATTGATTTGAGTCCTCTCCCTCTTTTTCTTGATGACTCTGGCTAACGGTTTATCAATTTTGTTTACCTTCTGAAAGAACCAGCTTTTAGTTTTATTGATCTTTGCTACTGTTTTCTTTGTTTCTATTTCATTTATTTCTGCTCTGATCTTTATGATTTCTTTCCTTCTGCTAACTTTGAGTTTTATTTGTTCTTCTTTCTCTAGTTCCTTTAGGTGCAAGGTTAGATTGTTGGAGATTTTTCTTGTTTCTTGAGGTAGGCTTGTATAGCTATAAACTTCTCTCTTAGAACTGCTTTTGTTTCATCCCACAGGTTTTGGATTGTCGTGTTTTCATTGTCATTTGTCTCTAGATATTTTTTGATTTCTTCAGTGATCTCTTGGTTATTTAGTAACGTATTGTTTAGCCTCCATGTTTTTGTGTTTTTTCCCCTAAAATTCATATCTAATCTCATAGTGTTGTGGTCAGAAAAGATGCTTGATAGGATTTCAATTTTCTTAAATTTACTGAGGCTTGATTTGTGACCCAAGATGTGATCTATCCTGGAGAATGTTCCATGTGCACTTGAGAAGAAAGTGTAATGTGCTGTTTTTGGATGGAATGTCCTATAAATATCAATTAAATCTACTGGTCTATTGTGTCATTTAAACTTTCTGTTTCCTTATTTATTTTCATTTTGGATGATCTGTCCATTGGTGTAAGTGAGGTGTTAAAGTCCCCCACTATTATTGTGTTACTGTTGATTTCCTCTTCTAGAGCTGTTAGCAACGTTGCCTTATGTATTGAGGTACTCCTATGTTGGGTGCATATATATTTATAATTGTTATATCTTCTTCTTGGATTGATCCCTTGATCATTATGTAGTGTCCTTGTCTCTTGTAACATTCTTTATTTTAAAGTCTATTTTATCTGATATGATTATTGCTACTCCAGCTTTGTTTTGATTTTCATTTGCTTGGAATATGTTTTTCCATCCCCTCACTTTCAGTCTCTATGTGTCCCTAGGTCTGAAGTGGGTCTCTTGTAGACAGAATATATATGGGTCTTGTTTTTGTATCCATTCAGCAAGTCTGTGTCTTTTGGTTGGAGCATTTAGTACATTCATATTTAAGGTTCTTATCAATATGTATGTTCCTATGACCATTTTCTTAATTGTTTTGGGTTTGTTTTTGTAGGTCCTTTTCTTCTCTTGTGTTTCCCACTTAGAGAAGTTCCTTTAGCATTTGTTGTAGAGCTGGTTTGGTGGTGCTGAATTCTCTTCGCTTTTGCTTGTCTGTAAAGGTTTTGATTTCTCCATTGAATCTGAATGAGATCCTTGCCAGGTAATCTTGGTTGTAGGTTCTTCCCTTTCATCACTTTAAGTATATCATGCCACTCCCTTCTGGCTTGTAGAGTTTCTCCTGAGAAATCAGCTGTTAACCTTATGGGAGTTCCCTTGTATGTGATTTGTTGTTTTTCCCTTGCTGCTTTCAATAATTTTTCTTTGTCTTTAATTTTTGCCAGTTTGATTACTATGTGTCTTGGCATATTTCTCCTTGGGTTTATCCTGTATGGGAGTCTCTGTGCTGCCTGGACTTGCGTGGCTGTTTCCTTTCCCATGTTAGGGAAGTTTTCAAATATAATCTCTTCAAATATTTTCTCGGGTCCTTTCTCTCTCTCTTCTCCTTCTGGGACCCCTATAATCGAATGTTGTTGCATTTAATGTTGTCCCAGAGGTCTCTTAGGCTGTCTTCATTTCTTTTCATTCTTTTTTCTTTATTCTGTTCTGCAGCAGTGAATCCCACCATTCTGTCTTCCAGGTCACTTATCCGTTCTTCTGCCTCAGTCATTCTGCTATCGATTCCTTCTAATGTAGTCTTCATTTCAGTTATTGTATTGTTCATCTTTGTTTGTTTGTTCTTTAATTCTTCTAGGTCTTTGTTAAACATTTCTTGCATCTTCTTTGTCTTTGCTTCTATTCTTTTTCTGAGGTCCTGGATCATCTTCACTTTCATTATTCTGAATTCTTTTTCTGGAAGGTTGCCTATCTCCACTTCATCTAGTTGTTTTTCTGGGGTTTTATCTTGTTCTTTCATCTGGTACATAGCCCTCTGCCTTTTCATCTTGTCTGTCTTTCTGTGAATGTGGTTTTTGTTCCACAGGCTGCAGGATTGTAGTTCTTCTTGCTTCTGCTGTCTGCCCTCTGGTGGATGAGGCTATCTAAGAGGCTTGTGCAAGTTTCCTGATGGGAGGGATTGGTGGTGGGTAGAGCTGACTGTTTTTCTTGTGGGCAGAGTTGAGTAAAACTTTAATCTGTTTGACTGCTGATGGGTGGGCCTGGGTTCTCTCCCTGTTGGTTGTTTGGCCTGAGGTAACCCAACACTGGAGACTACCTGGGCTCTCTGGTGGGGCTAATGGTAGACTCTGGGATGGCTCACGCCAAGGAGTACTTCCCGGAACTTCTGATGCCAGTGTCCTTGTCCCCACGGTGAGCCACAGCCACCCCCTGCCTCTGAAGGAGACCCTCCAACACTAGCGGGTAGGTCTGACTCAGTCTCCCCTGTGGTCACTGCTCCTTCCCCTCGGTCCCAATGCACACACTACTTTGTGTGTGCCCTCCAAGAGTGGAGTCTCTGTTTCCCCCAGTTCTGTTGAAGTCCTGCAATCAAATCCCACTAGACTTCAAAGTCTGATTCTCTAGGAATTCCTCTGACTGTTGCCGGACCCCCAGGTTGGGAAGCCTGACGTGGGGCTCAGAACCTTCAATCCAGTGTGTTGACTTCTGTGGTATAAGCATTCTCCAGTCTGTGAGTCACACACCTAGCAGTCATGGGATTTGATTTTACTGTGATTGTGCCCCTCTTAACATCTCATTGTGGTTTCTCTGTTGTCTTTGGATGTGGAGTATCTTTTCTGGTGAGTTTTAGTGTCCTCCTATCGATGACTGTCCAGCAGCTAGTTGTGATTCAGGTGTTCTCGCAAGAGGAAGTGAGAGCACATCTTCTACTCTGCCATCTTCTTTCTGATCTGTAGACTTTTTGATGATGGTCATTCTGACCAGTGTGAGGTGATACCTCATTGTAGTTTTGATTTGAATTTCTCTAATAATTATGATGTTGAGCATCTTCTCATATGCCTGCTGGCCATCTGTATGTCTTCTTTGGAGAAATATCTACTTAGGTCTTCTGACCATTTTTTGATTGGGTTGCTTGTTTTTTTTTGGATATTTGGCTGTATGGGCTGTTCATATATTTTGGAAATTAATCCCTTATTGGTTGTATCATCTGCAAATATTTTATCTCATTCCATAGGTTATCTTTTTGTTTTGCTGATGGTTTCCTTCTCTGTGCAAAAGCTTTTAAGTTTAAGTAGGTCCAATTTGTTTATTTTTGTTTTTACTTCCATGACTCTAGGAGATGGATCCAAAAGGATACTGCTGTGATTTATGTCAAAGAGTGTTCTGCCTTTGTTTTCATCTAGGAGTTTTATAGTATCTGGTCTTATATTTAGGTCTTTAATCCATTCTGAGTTTATTTTTGTATATAGTTTTACAGAATGTTCTAGTTTCATTCTTTTACATGTAGTTGTCCAGTTTTCCAGGAACCACTTGTTGAAGAGACTGTCTTTTCTCCCCTGTATATTCTTGCCTCCTTTGTTGTAGATTAACTGACCATAAGTGTGTGGGTTTATTTCTGGGCTCTCTATCCTGTTCCATTGATCTATTTGTCTGTCTTTGTGCTAGTGCCATACTGTTTTGATTACTGTAGTTTTGTAGTATAGCCTGAAGTCAGGAAGCGTGATTCCTCCAGCTCTGTTCTTCTTTCTTAAGACTGTTTTGGCTATTTGGGATCTTTTGTGTTTTCATACAAATTAAAAAAATTTTTGTTCTAGTTCTCTGAAAAATGCCATTGGTATTTTGATAGGGGTAATCTGTAGATTGCCTTGGGTAGTATGGTTATTATAACAATATTGATTCTTCCAATCCAAGAACATGGTATATCTTTGCAACTGTCTGTGTCGTCTTCAATTTTTTCATCAGCATCTTATAGTTTTCAGAGTACAGGTCTTTTGCCTCCTTAGGTAGGTTTATTCCTAGGTATTTTGTTCTTTTTGATGTGATGGTAAATGGCATTGTTTCCTTAATTTCTCTTTCTGATAGTTCATTATTAGTGTATAGAAATGCAACAAATTCCTGTATATTAATTTTGTATCCTGCAATTGTACTGAACTCATTGATGAGTACTAGTAGTCTTCTGGTAGCATCTTTAGGATTTTCTATTTATAGTATCAGATTGTCTGCAAACAGTGATGGTTTTAATTCTTCCTTTCCAATTTGGATTCCTTTTATTTCTTTTTCTCCTCTGACTGCCATGGCTAGGACTTCCAAAACTCTATTGAATAAAAGTGGGGGGGGAGTGAACATCCTTGTCTTGTTCCTGATCTTAGAGGAAATGCTTTCAAATTTTCACTGTTGAGTATGATGTTAGTCATAGGTTTGTCATATATGGCCTTTATTATTTTGAGGTATGTTCCCTCTCTGCCCACTTTCTGTGTCTTTTTAAAATTAATTTATCTTCTGGCACCAATAGACTTGCTCAACTTGGAGTTGCCACAAACCTTAAATTTGTAAAAAACAATATATATGCAAAGCACTATAAAATGAGGTATGCCTGTAAATATACAGGCACATCACAACTCTATTAGAAATTTACATTAAGTAAATTTCATGAAGTACCTTAAAAGGCTATTTTAGTTTTGAACCAATTGTTGATTTTTCTCTATAAATACAATATTAAAAATAAAATAAAATAAATTTATTTTCAGTATCTTCCACTGAATGTAAGCACCACCAGGGTAACATATTTCTTTGTTTTGTTTACTGGCATGTCTCCAACATCTAGAACAGTTCCTGGAAATAGCAGGTACTTGATAAATTACAGAAAAAATGAATGACATTGAATGAATGCAGATGCTCATGTCTTGCTGATTCTGAGTTTGTTTAAAAAAGACAGGAGGGTCTAATATTTGTCAAAAGGCCCTAAATAGAAGCACAAACACTGATAAGGTGATGGAACTTTCTAGTGTAAAAAGTTGTGATGTAGAAAGACAGGAGCATTTTGGACCTGGAAAGGCCAGTGTGTAAACAGTGTCACCTGTAGCTGTGTGTTACTGTTGGGGACTCTGGGGGCTAAAGGGAGGCATTTTGGAATATGTTGCAACAACTATCACCTTCTGCCCCTGGTGCATCCCATACCCTGTAGCTTCAGATGATATTTTGTCCTCTTGGCTAATTAAATCAGGTACTTAAGCTAAACTTAAAGAATGTGTAAGAGTTTGTGTGTGTGTGTGTGTGTATGTACATGCATAAATGTGAACAAACAAATGCTCTTCCAACCAATAAGCAACTCAAAAAACCCTGCAAAGATGTACTGTAGAACCTTAAGGTGGTAGCCTCTAAGTGTGACTATGGCAGCATGATGTGTACATATTTGAGAATGAACAGAATAGCTAGATGACGAAGGCTAAATGAAGTTGTTTTAGTGATAAAGATCTCAAGAATCAGAAGAGATGTGAAATATGTAGGATTTTTGGACAACTTTCTACAGATAATAGACAGTTTAGCTAGTGAACCTAAGAACAGAGTCTCATTGAATCTAGACTCTTGGAGGAAGAGTTAAAGGCAGGAAGGGGGTTTACCTTAAGTAGAGGCAATGGCCTGATTCTTAAATGATGGTAAGCTTGCCAGTGATGCTGTATGAAAGTGTACATAGAGTTTAGCATGACCCTAAACTCTGTAGTGGTATTAGTTATTTAAGATGTTTTTAATCTTTTGAAATCATGTAAATCTAGCATTTGTAGATATCACAGTATGAAACTGAGGCCTGAAAATTTTTGAAAAATGGAGATAGTAAAGAAATGTGTAAGCTGAGCTTGTTTTATGTGGATGGAAGTAAAGGGGTCCTAAAATTTTGTATTTAGCCATGTACAATTTTTTGGGAGAAGGGTATGGAGCAGTGTTGGCAAACATTTTCTGTAAAGGTCCAGACAGTAAAGTTTTGGACTTTGTGGGCCAGGTGCTCTCTGTTGCAAACTAGTCAACTCTGCCCATATAGTGTGAAGGTAGCCATAGATAATACATAAAAGAATGGGCATGGCTGTCTTTCAATAAAACTTTATCTACAGTCATAGGAGGAGGACTGAACTTGGCCCACAAGCCACAGTTTGCTGATCCATAGTATAGAGTAGTGTTATCCACAAGAACTCTCTGCAGTAATGAAAATGTCCTTTATTGGTGCTGTCCAATAGGGTAGCTGCTAAAGACATACGGCTATTGAGCACTTGAAATGTAGCTAGTACTACTTGGGAGTTGAGTTTTTGATCTATTAAAATTTAAATTTAATAGCCACATATAGCTATTGGCTACCATACTGGAAGGTACAGGTCTAAACCTTTCATCACAAAATTAGAGGCATTGCATATAAGCCACAGGCTCCCAGAGAAGAGGACCTCACCCTGCAAGGAGAGGTGTTGCACACAGAGAGAGTTCCCTAGGGCCTTGCCATCATGGTACACACAGTCATTCAAACCTCACCTCAGATGAGGTCTTGATGGCTTAGTGTCAGGGACTGAGGAGGTGGTCTCATTTTATAACAAATGCTTTGGGATCTGACACTTGGAGCACTACAGAGGATAGACTCTCTTCTCTCACTTTATCTGCCTGAAATAGTTCAAAAGTGTGACACTAATGGTCACCCACTTTCCTAGTGGTTCCTTGGCTAGAGGAACATGCTGTGCAATGTGACCAATCAGCTGAAAGGATAGGAAGAAGACTGAATCTAGGTGCTTAATAAAGGCTAAAATTGAAGGGCTTTAAGGTGTACAGGTATTCTCCCTCCCTTATCTTCAGAAAGTATTGAAATACACCAGAACCTGGCTCTATATTTAATTTTGGGGCCAAAAGCATTTCTCAAATAGGCTGATTACCATGCATCAGAAGGATCTTGTTCTAACACTACTGCATCTGCCCGCCTCTAGGGAGTGTCCAAGTTGAGGCAGAGGCCTCTGGTCTCTGTGCCTCACTACTGGTGTCTCCCACCACATATTCCAACTCTTCCAGCATGATAACCATCCTCCAGAATTGGTGGGAATGGATGTGTCCATTCACATTTGGTGCTGGGATTCCAAGAAGTTCTCTCTTGTCAGTTTTTGACATGGCTTCAGTGAGAATCGTACAGAGACTTTTCCAGATATTCAGCACCACCCTTCAACAGAATTACTCCTAGTGGATCTCTAACCTAGGTTGAACCTTCAGCATTCTCAAACCTCCCGGAGATGAGACGATTCAGTGGAGAAACCATTTTCCTCACTTATACACTGCCCTTCCCAATACAAGAAGTGGCTATTCCAGGGGCAAATTGGACACCTCAGCTCCCTCTAAGGACCCTGACTCATCTAGGTAGATCATAATGCAAAGCCCTCAGATGCAAAATTGAATTCCAAGTTTCACTATGTATTTTTGACATGAACTGACTTCTGCTCTGGTCTCTCTGTTTTTGAGACTTCCCCATCCTCCATCACCAGAATTCCCCTGACAAATATTAATAAGATTGCTTCCTCTGATTCTTGAGATTTAATTAGGTTTGTCCCTAGGGAAATACGTGTATCATGGAACACAGGGGGCCATGCTTCTGGGGAAACCAGAAGAGAAAAAAAATGATAATCAATATGGGTCCTCTGGGGCCCTGTGGATATGTAGCTTGCAGTCTATAAATGGCACTGATATGGCAGCTAAGGGCAGATTCCACATGGCTTCTGCTCCCAGAGGGTTCTAACAGATGAAGAAAGGCAATATTTTGACTGTTCAATCCATACTGCAGTCTGCACTGGATGTTTTGTTGTTGGTTTTAGGAAAGAGAGTCATTTGTCTAGTTTCTCTGCCTCTATTTGAATGTTCCATCAGAGAAATGTTTCATTAGATGGTAAATTGCCCCATAAAATATTTAGCAATGGGAGAGACCTATTAAGACTGGATCAAATCCATAACCAGGAGTTTCTTTATTCCAGCATTATTTTTTCATTACCGAGACATTTGATAACAGTCAGTATCCCCAAGTAAAGCAACCACCCACATTAAATGTCAGTATCTTTCTTAGTAAAATGTTTTGGTAGCCTGCAGCCTGACTTCTTTTACTGTGATCTCCATATCTCGGGGCTGAGGGACACAGGTACAACTTTTTATGTTTTATCACAGATAAATGTAAACCTATCTAAAAGGAGGCAAAACAGTATTAGGAAACTTCCACGTGCCAACAAGTATCAACTCCTGCCCAGTCCTGCTTCATCTAATCCCCCATCCACTCCCCTCCTTTCTTGCATTGCTTTGAGGTAAATTTCCAGACATTGTATAATGATAACTATTTTTTAGGGATCTCTCTTAATCCTCTTCGCCTGATATGTTACATTGTTTACTTCTCACCTCTAATGTTTTGTTATTTTGAAGTGAATCCCAAATATCATACATTTTAGGGATCCCTTTCTTCTCCCAGCCTGATATATTATGTTATAAAGTTATTTGTTCATTACTTTTAATAAATTGAACACATTAAAAAACAGGTGCAACATGGTCAGCAGAGAAAGCATGAGTTAGAATACAGTTCACAAACAAGCTCCATTCTCTAGAGAGGGCTGACTGTAGTTGGAAGACACAGTACTGAATTTTATCCTAGCAAAAGCAACAAAACAAAGCAACCATACTACCGCCAGCAACAGCAACAACAACAAAAGAAAAACACAAGATATACTCTATGTGATGAGATACTTTCCTATAAAACCAGATGGTTTTATTGCCCAAGATTTTCACCTACGTCATTCTCGAAAAGAACTTTTCTAAGAAAACTAACTATAAGCCACATATCAGATATAACATATTGCCTCTTTGTCTCTCTGTCCCTCTCTTTCTCTTTCACAGTCACACACACTTGAATATCGTTTCCCCCGCTAAACCTTTCCCGACAGACTTCAGACTTAGAAGAGGACTTGGTCCCAGCCCTCCGCCTCCCGACTCCTGGCCCAAGCTACTCTCCACGGCAACATGGACTCACACACGGCAAGGCCAGGAAGCGGAGCTGGCCAAGAGAAAGCTTCTCATCTAAAGGCAACTTACTTATTTTTAAAAAGTTGTCTTCCCAAAAGAAATTGTGTGTACCCAGCACATTTCAGGGTAAGTAAATAGCTGTGTTTATGACCTTTCAATGTTCCTTTCCCTCCCTCTCATTATTGTGATTGTTTCATTTCAAAAGCAAAACTGCCAGATACAAAGGATGAAAAGGCAATGAAACTTGTTCCTTAGAGAACCGTATTGCATCTTCCCCAGCATCAAGTTCCTCTTTATGAGGAATTTTAATCTTTCTGTGGAGGGGATGTAACCACATACTGCCCTATAACCTTCTCCCAGGAAATCCTGATCACAGTCTGGAAGCATGTTTAATTAGCAATTAACCATTCACTCCCAGATGGTTCTGAGATGGATGCTCCTGTGTGTGCAGTTTTGGGTGGGGGTGAACAGAGGGCCCTGGGTCTTCACTTCGTGTGCCTATGAGCTGTGATAAGAATTATTTGAACTTTTTCTTTGCCTTAAAAGTAAACAATAAACAAAAATGAGGTTAACCAAACAAAAAAAAGGGTAAGTAAAATCTTCCCTCATGACTTTCCTATGTGGTTGGCAAAGCTGCCCAGAGTCGAAGCTGCAGAATGAAGGAGCAATTGGAAGCCAGGCTTCCGCCACTTCCAGGATTTCCCTCCTCCTTTTCCCTGGAGCTTTTCTGTGAGGTCTCGCAATCCTGTCTGTAGATACAAGACCCAGAAAAGCTCTGCCAGTCACCGCCAGGATGTCACGGGTTCTAGGCACTGATGAACGCACGCGGTAATGTGTCACCAGCTTACAAAACAATATTTATCTTCCTCAGCAAGAGCCCTAACCTCATTTCCCAGATTCCTTCTCTGGTTTTAGTGACATAGACCTGGACAATGTTCCAAGGCACCAGGCAACAGTGGGGCTGTTAATTTTCTTAAAGGAGACTCTTTCCTGTTCCCTTCTACACCCCACCACACACAATGTGGCTGGACTGAGCACGGGAACAGGGGTTTTCACAAAACACTAGTGATGTCATATATACTCTGAGACTTTCTCACTTAATAATTTTTCAAACACTTATTTACCACCTACTGTACTCCAGACACCATACTAGATTATGAAAATGGTTTGCAGTCCTGACACTCTTAGGCAGCTCAAGGGGGATGGGGGCAGTGGGCAGGAGATAATAGCCAGATACATAAATAAACAGCATCACAATGTGATAAGGGTTAAAACAGAGGTATGGGTTTAACACAGTAAGGCTGGAAAGGGAGGCATGAAAAGCACCTCTAACCACCTCCCTGCTCTACTCCTTCCTCCTTCCCCCAACTATTCAGGGAACCTGTGGCATAGAAGGTTCAGAGTGTTGTTCAGCGTTCAGTCCTATATTACATGTGCCCTGCTACAGACTTGGACACTAAAAGTAAAACACATTCCGGTTTCCTCTGTCCACTGCTCTGCGAGAGTGCAGTGGCTGTGTGTGCAGCTGTGTGATAGGCTGACAGCAGGAAGTGAGGAGGGTAGGACAGGGTTAGGAAAAATCCACAACTGCTCTCGGCCTGGAAATGCCTGTAACATTGTTCTCACCTGGTTGGGCAGAAACGGCCAGAGTCCCTCTGCTTCTCACAGGGCCTTAGAGGAAGACACCTGCGGACCCAGGCTGGGGGCTCCAGACAGTAAGCAGGGCAGTAAGAGCTCACACAGTCGTGTTAGTTGTAGAAAAAAGCAAAAACTGATCAAATTATAGGGACTTTCATTGATCTCTATCAGATTTATTTTTCCACTTTTAAAATCTGAAGTATAGGTGATGTACAATGCTGTGTTAGTTTCTGGTGTACAGCAAAGTGATTCATATATATATATATCAGATATATTATGTACATTATATATCTGATATATAATATATATGATATATATATATATTCTTTTTCCGATTATTTTCCATTATAGGTTATTGCAAGATACTGAATATAGTTCCCTGTGCTATATAGTAGGTCCTTGTTGTTTATCTATTTTATATATAGTAGTGTGTATCTGTTAATCCCAAACTCCATCCCAAACACATCTACAAAAGTGGGCCTGGCCTCTGCTCTTTTCTTTTAGAAGGGTGGGATTCCTGCCCCTGAGCCTCTGTGGCCTTGAACTTCTGAGATGAAGTAGTGTGATGGGGCAGAGAAGATGTAAACGCTCACCCAGACCACACTGACCCTGACACCGCTTTGGAGAGGCAGCACCTCTTTAAATGCTTCAAAGGAAACAACGGCCCTCGGGGCCTTTCTGCCAATGGACATTTGCCAGGGGACTCCTATCACTAGTTAAGATTCACCCGGCATCAATCTGGGATGCAGAGCTGACTGTGACCTGAGGGTGGCCTGGGGGAAGTCAGTCCTAACATGTAGCCCATGTGGATAACTTGCATTTTCATGCTTCTGTCTTTTTAATGACCTTGGTACCATGATGCCCAGGCTAGGCCCCTGAATCAACCAACAAGAAATTTTATCATGGTCTCAAAATGTGGTTTGTTTCAAAGAAGGCCCAGTGCTCTGACAATATGAATTGGAGTTATTTTTCCTCTTGCCTCTTGGTACTAGTTGGAGTCATGCATTATAAAAACAAATCCCTTTCTCTGGTGACTAGCAGTTTCCTTCTGAGCAGGGACACTGATAGCTCACTCAGCAGTTTTGCACAAAGTAGACAAAGGCACTCTTCCTTCAGGCAGACAGTCCTGCACTCAGGTGCACAGCCGAGTCTGGCCAGGCGCCCTGGTGCAGTGCAAAGCCTGTGTATCTGTACCTGGTGACCCTGCTACTGAGGCATCCACCTTCAGAGAAACATCTAGTTACACATTCATCCACCAAGCATCAAGAGAGCACCTGAGCACGGTGGGAAACTAACACTTCCTGAACACCAACTATGAGCTGGACATTGAATGTCCTCTTTCATTAATTCCTCTTAGTGGGCTTTATTATTGCTATTTCACAGATAAGGAGGTTGCTTTGCCAAAGGCCTCGTGGCAGGTAAGTGATAGATATAGAATTAAACCCCAGGATTCTCTGATGCCAAGGCCATGTTCTTCCCACCTCACTATCCTGGGAACACAAAGAAGCACAATGCAGGTTCCTTCTCTCAGGGGTGTGGTTCAATGTGGGACAAAGAGATGATCCAGAAAATGTGAGTCACTCCCTCTACAGAGACCAGTTCTCCCCAATTCATTCATTGCTGGGTCTTAGTTGACCACAGCATTTGGGGGCTCAGATTCTTGGGAGGGATATTCACAATAGATCTTATTCTATTATGTTTAATGCTACTCCATTTGATAACCACAACTCGCTAAGGCTCAGTAAGGTGAAGGGCTTTGCTCAAGGTGTACAGCTGCTAAAAAGTAAGGCCAGACTTTTCATTGTATCACATCACCCTCTGGTTCCTTGGGTGAGGTGGCCCATGCCGCAAGCTGCAGAAAAGCCACAGACCCGGGACAGGGGAGTCTACCAGGGGCAGGAAGTCCAACGTTTAGCCAGCTCTGTAAACCAAGGCAGCCACAGGCCTGGAAGATGTGCTCTGACCATTAGACTTAGTTTTTGCCTCCAGTCTAATGGAAGAGACTGGGTACCTAAGAAAGTGGCAGATGGTCAGTGCAACCAATTCCACATTCACCACAGCAGGGGTGTTTGGTTTGGTTTTATTTTTTATTGTGGAAAAATTTAAGCATATACAGAACCGAAGAGAATACTATAACAAACTGCTACAATGGTGATCAACATATGGCCAGTCTTGTTTATTTATACTCCCTGCAATGCATTATTCTAAAGTTAATCCCAGGCAGCATATCATTTTCTCTGGAAATATGTAAGCATGTACTTTTAAAATTACTGTTTTACAAATATCGCATATTAACGCATATATGTGGAACCTAGAAAAATGGTACACATGAACCAGTTTGCAGGGTAAAAATAGAGACACAGATGTAGAGAACAAACGTATGGATGCCAAGGGGGGAAAGTGGCGGGGCGGGGGTGTGGTGGGATGAATTGGGAGATTGGGATTGACATATATACACTAATATGTATAAAATGGATAACTAATAAGAACCTGCTGTATAAAAATATAAATAAAATAAAATTCAAAAATTCAAAAAAAATTACTGTTTTAAAAAACATTGGTCTTTTATCACACCTGAAAAAATAAAAATAATTCTTTAAAATTATCAAATACCTTAGTGTTCAAATTCCTGTATGCCTGTCATTGATTTTAAATAGTTTGTTCGAATCAAGATCCAAATAAGGTCCAAACATCAACATTGGTTGTCTCTTAAGTCACTTTTAATCTATAGGTTATTTCTCGCTCTTTTTCCTGCAATTAATTTGCTGAAGGAACCAGGTAATTTGTCCTGTATAGTGTCCCACATTCTGGATTTTGCTGAGTGCATCTACATCTGGGAAAGGTTTTTAAGGTAAAGAGTGAGGCACTTGTAAGAATGTGGCCAGTGGTGAAAGATGATAGATTCTAGAATCAGATCTGGGCTTAAATCCTCAAACTGAAACTAACTGGATGAATTTGAGAAAGTTACTTAATCTTTCCTCTTTTTTTGCGGTACGCGGGCCTCTCACTGTTGTGGCCTCTCCCGTGGCGGAGCACAGGCTCCGGATGCGCAGGCTCAGCAGCCATGGCTCATGGGCCCTGCCACTCCACGGCATGTGGGATCTTCCTGGACCGGGGCACGAACCCATGTCCCCTGCATCGGCAGGCGGACTCTCAACCACTGCACCACCAGGGAAGCCCAAGTTCCTTAATGTTTATTTTCCATTTGTTAACCTATAAGATGGGCTTGAAAAAGGACAGTGCCTACTTAATGGTGAATTTCAAAGAACAAAATGTTAAAGAGGCAACTGTACAAGTCTGTAACATCCTCAAGACATAAAACAGTTATCCCCATTTTCCCTCCCATCTGCCATCACCGGAGTGGAAGCACCAGTGGGGCCACTTTCGGGAGTGCCCATCCAAAGCAGATGCTCCCTCAGGGTGAGCTGTGTCTTTGTTTTCCCGGCACAAAAGAACACAACTTGGTGAAGCACTTTGCAAGTTTGAAATCCAATCTGTTTCTTAATTTCCCTTGTGTCATATGTCAAAGTACCACCATCGACCAGAGCTGTGAGAGCTTGTTTGTGACAAAGATCACAGTCTAACTGCTTCATTGGATCAATGGAGAAATGGTGATCAAGGGAGTGAGGTGCCTGGCCAGAGCCTCCGTCCACTCAGGAAACCATGTGTATCCTGAAATTAGGGCCTCTGGCACATTTCTCCCCTTTCCAAGCTGAAACACCATCCTTCAACACACCTACTCCCATTTCTGGCTTTATATTTCTTCATTGCGTGCATCCCCATCTAACATATCAGATGTTTTGCTTATTTATTACTGTTTATTAATTTTTCCCTACTAGAGTGTCAGCATCATGAGGGCAGGGACTTGGGCTGTTTTGTTTGCTGCTGTGTCTCCAACTCCTAGAATGGTGTCTGGCTCATAGGAGGCACTCTATTCATATCTGCTAGAATGAACCATGGTGAAAAAAGCCTTTTCAGTTGCTATTTGGGGCATCCACACCAAGCAACATCTCTAGCCAAGATGACATTAAAGGTTATAAGCAGGGAATTCCTTGGTGGTCCAGTGGTTACATCCTGGCGCTCTCACTGCCAGGGGCCCAGGTTCGATCCCTGGTCAGGGAACTAAGATCCCACAAGCCACTCGGTATGGCCAGTAAATAAATAAATGAATAAAAAGGCTTAAAAAAAGGTTATAAGCAATTACTATTTGTTAATGCTCTTCAGATTTCTATTCTGATTATTTTCAAATTTTGGTTTGGTGTTTATGTTCCTGCCTATAATTTATGTTCTGTTTCCAATCTCTTATTCACTAAGCCATCTGCGCAATCTGTAAATCCGTTACCCACAATGTGGAGAATCTCATTTCTTATAAAAATCATATGATTGATATCTGCCAAGATCTTCAAGATTTGGCAAAAATCTTTTTCCTCTCTTTGAGATAATGTTTATTACTTCCTTAGCAAAGGTAGTAAAAGCTCAGCATTTTTACTGACAGCCTGTCAAACATCTGGTATCAAGGGAATGGCATATATATATTCTTTAAGCCATCACAGTAATACGGTAACAGCAATGCACGCGTTCTTTGGGGATACAAATCCCTTTCGATTTCCCTGTCGTCAGATTGACATGATCAATAATAGGGCTGTGGAAACACAGAGAATGTTTGTCAGCCCAGGAACTTGGAATGCTTCTCAATTGATCACAGGAACACAGTTGCAGTTCACTTTTGAATCAATCCTCACTCTGACAAGCTCAAAAGAGTTTACAAACCAACCCACCCAGGCCTCTCTGGCATTCTCAGTGGTGTTCCTCTCCCCACCAATGGTGAAAGACACTGCTGTGGATCCCCTTCCCACACAGAACTTTCCCCCACCCTCAACTTCATCCCTGGCTACCCAGCTTTTTCTGTTCTGTCTGTACCAACTCACTCTGCTGGCTTTTTGATTTGGTAACTCCCCAAACTCTGTTTTTCAGCTTCCCCCTTGGTCTCGCATATTATAAACCGAGGGCCAAATATGCCCTCACCTTAGTGCTGACTCAGGTCCCTGGGGACCTCGCCAGCTGGGTCTTGTTTGGATGAGAGGAGGAATCTGACACTGGCTGATTTTCAATCATTTCAGAGGCAACGGTGAGACATGGAGTTTGGCAACGGTGAGATACAGAGCTTGGCTACATCTTTTACCCACAAAGAAAAGATGTTCACCCATGCTATTATATGACCTACCTCTCTTTGTAATGGCAAGTCCTCAGTTTCTAAGGTTCAGACCTCTTGAATTGTTAAGTGCCAGGCAAAGTGGTGTTCAGTTCATAGTTAGTACTCTCTCCACAGGACGGAAACAAACCTAGTGACCACACAGCTCCCTAAGTGACGATGCTAGAGACGCAGGCTCTGCAGTATAGACCTTTACATCTGTTGCCCAATGGATACTGATTTTCTTTTAAAGAGATTGCTTTCTTCAATTTCCACTGTAAAATATATTCTTATACATTTGGAGGATACCTATAGAAGGAAGATCCAAACTGAATACCCACAATCTCACCACCCAAAGGGAATCACTCAACACTTTGGTACATTTCTTCCAGCTTTTTTTTTTTTTTTAAAGAATGTGAGGAGCATATTTCTTTTTTAGTTTTTAAGTCCTTTTCTCCCCCTCCCCCATATATGGGTTTCCTTTTATCCCTCCTGTTTTGTGTGATTAATGGAATAACTAATGAAATAGGGACTCCAGAACAGTTGATGACTGGCCGCAATGTTTGTCTTGTATCGGCCCCTTTTCCCCCTTTGCCATCTGTGTGAGTTTCAGGACAGGCTGCAGGGCTTTCTGCTGTCCCTGGATCTTAGGTGCAAGGAGATCTATTTTAAGAGCAGGTGCTTGCTAAAGCTGCAGAGTGTGTGTATGTTTTTTATCTCTCTTAATAACTGAATGATACAAGTGCTCACTCAATTATGTGTTCTGTTTTTTCCTTTTAATGTTAATGTGTAATACAAAAATGAAAGTGATTTTTGCAAACAAGTGCTTCTGTGGTGTCCACTGTTAAAACTGCATCAAATTTAATTTTCGTTCCCTAAAGAGCTGAAGTTACAAAAGCCATATCTCAAATATGTCCGTGGTCTTTATTTCCTTTTTCTTTAAAGCATTTTGATATTTATTTGTTTGTTTATTTGTTTGTTTTGCTGCACTGTGAGGCATGCAGGATCTTCCCCAACCAGGGATCGAGCCCATGCTGCCTGCAATGGAAGCACGGAGTCTTAACCACTGGACTGCCAGTGAAGTCCCTCTGTGGTCTTTATTTCTGAGGGAGACCTAACTTTCTATATTTGCTACTGTCACTGTGACTGATGGGCTTGGCGGAACCAGCATGCCAGAGAGATTTCCTGCTGGGGTAGCTGGGTGCCTGGAAGGGCAGGGGGCTTGTGTCGTTCCTACCCCCATCTTGACTGACTCCTCACTGAATCTGTGCTGGCAGCTGCCATAGATCCAGGCTCTGGTGGGCCTGGGGGCTCAGCAAGTGGTCAATCATTTCTGTGGGGACACAGTCTGGTCCAGGCCTGTTTCACATATTCAGGAGGGTCTGTGCTTCAGAACCATTTAGTGTTATGCCATGCTCAAAAGCCTGGAGGGAGGAGGGCCCTTCCTAGGGACCTAGAGCAGGACTCACAAGCTCAGAGTGGCTTCTCTCTTAGGTCCCCTCAATTACTGTGTGATCATAGGCAAGTCATTGAACTGCTGGCTGCTACCTCCTCATCATTAAAAACAGGGTATCAATCCATGTCTTCGCCTTCTCCAACAGAATATGAGGATGATGACAATACTTGTGTTAAGCATTTCCTGTGTGCCAGGCATCATTCTAACACTTGATAAATATTATCTCACTTAGTTCCCACAATCACCTACAAGCAGGGAACCACTATTATGTCCATACTACACATGAGGAAACTGAGACACAGAGAGGTTAGACAATTTTAAGATTATACAGTCATGAGATGGTGAGGCCAAGATTTACTCCAAGGCATTCTGGCTATATTGTCTGAAGGGAGATACTTCTAAGAGTGCTTTGAAAGGGAAAAGAGCTATGCAAATTAGATGGTCACTGCCATCACATTTCTCTCAGAGAGTTGTATCAATAGTACTGCGATTTGGGGGTTGGGATCTGGCCATGCCAAATCCTAAACTGATGCTACCCGTCTTTGCCCCATAGACTTTTAGGCAAAGTCTAATCCATCCACTAATCACCAGGATAGATTCTATGTTACAAAAGCTCCAGCCCTAGACCTTTGTGTGACTAGGTGGAGAAATGGCTTTAGTGTGCAGGTTATAGCTCTCTCGTGACCTTGGCTGTAACATATAATGGGGGACCGCTTACATCTTCATGTGTAAAAGTGACTTTGAGAATGAGGGTTCTCCGTGAAGACTGGCTGTACAACCATTCCTTCCCAAACCATACATGTTCCTAGGAGAAGTATCAGTTTGAGAATGGGAAATGGGTCTAGAAATTGAGTTCCATCACTGAAATCACAGCTTATGATGTGAGAGCGCTTCTGAAAGCAACTGAACCTCCTATTTGGTTGTGCCTTCAATTAGCGTCTACATAATTTAACAACAAAGCTGTCATTCTCTCCTAATAACTAGATGGCGAGATACTAATGAGAGATGGCACATGCTTTGGAGTTGTCATCATCCTTTTTTATTTTCTCAAGCTATTAAAAATATCTTTTTTCCAAGTATTACGCTTTCCAATAAAGTCTGAGCCATTTCTTTTCTTCCGAGCTGTTCGTTTATCTTGATTTGATGGAATAGGAAAAAAAAAAACAAACCCTTAAGAATCCCTATAGGAACACAGCTCCATCCATTTATTCATGAACAAGCATGGCAGGGATCAAATCAGGGAAGTCTTTGGAGATATTAATAGAACAGCGGAAAGGAGTTAATCTTGTATTAGATTACAGTGGAGAAGAAAACCGTCATCCATTTGGTAGCAGCTTTCTCTAATTCTAATCATCTATGCATTAGGGAAAAGTCTTAAATACACATTAAAAAGGTCTTCAGGCTTTAATACCATTATCAACGTTCTCTTCACAGGGGGTAGCAATTACTTGCAGTATTGCAAGTAGAGGAGCAGTTCCTTTCCCTGCCAGGGACACTGAGAAAAATCTGAAATGCCGGTCCAAAAAGAAATCAGAGGACTTACTAAATGTGAGGAGAAAATGGTAGTTAAACAGTGGAAAAACTGGGCCCACCTTGATTAGGTGATGAAAATTAACATCAGTGAGGCAGATGGACATTGCGTGCCTCCAGACGTGTTGCCCTGAGAAGGACACACCATCACCTAAGTGGTATTCCGACTTGAGAAGCACAACATGAAGGGAATCAGGAGGAAACGTCAGACAGAGAAAAAGCAAAGAACATTTACTTTAAAATGTATTTTTAAATGATGTTAAAATAATTTTCAAAACTGTCAATATATATGTATTGGCTAATGTTTTTTGAAAGTGTATTTTCAAAACTGTTAATATTATAAAAGGCAAAGAAAGGCTGAGGAAGTGTTCCAGATTAAAGAGACATGACAACTAAATGAACTGTGTGATTCTAAATTGGATCCTGTTCAGGAGGAAAATATGCTATGAAGCACATTCCAATTGGTGAAATTGGAATATAGGTAATTGATGATCAGATGAAAGCATATCTAGGGAAGTCGGTAACTGCACTGTGGTTACGTAAGAGAAGGTCATTCTTGGGGAATGCACACTGAAGTCCTTAGGGGTAAAGGGCATGATATATGCAAGTAATCCATCAGTGGGATTGGGCAGACTTTGGGCTCGGCAGAGTTCTCAAAAATAATACCAAACACATCAAAATTAAAAACTTCCATGCTTCAAAAGTTACTATTAAGGAAATGAAAATGTAAGCCATAGACAAAAACAGAAATATAAGCTACAGGAGAAAATATTTGCATAATATAGATTTGACAAAGACATGTATCTAGAATACATAAAGAACTCTTACAAATCAGTAAAAGACAATCCAATTTAAAAACGGGCAACAGACATTTCACCAAAGAAGACATATGGATGGCAAATAAGTATATGAAAAGATGTTCAATATTATTAGTCATCAGGGAAATGCAAATTAAAACGACAATAAATATCACTTCATATCTACTAGACTGGCTGTAACAAAAAAGACAAGAGAAGTGTGGGTTGGTGATAATGTAGAGAAACTGGAATATTCATACAGTCCTAGTGGGAGTGTAAAATGGTAAGCCACTTTGGAAAACAATTTGGCAGTTTTAAAGAGATAAACACAGACCTACCATGGAACCCTGAAATTTTACTCCTAGGAAGCTACCCAAGAGAAATGAAAACAAACGTTCACACAAAGACATATACATGAATATTCATAGAGGCATTATTCTTAATAGCCCCAAACTGGACACAATCCAAATCTCCATCAACTGATGAAAGATAAGTAACATGTGGTATATCCATACAATAGAATACTATTCAGCAATTTAAAAGAATGAAATATTGATACATGCTTGTGATGGTTAATTTTTTTTTTTTTTTTTGCGGTATGCGGGCCTCTCACTGTTGTGGCCTCTCCTGTTGCGGAGCACAGGCTCCGGACCCACAGGCTCAGCGGCCATGGCTCATGGGCCCAGCCACTCCACGACATGTGGGATCTTCCCGGACCGGGGCACGAACCCATGTCCCCTGCATCGGCAGGCGGACTCTCAACCACTGCGCCACCAGAGAAGCCCGATGGTTAATTTTTTGCATCAACTTGACTAGGCTAAGGGATGTTCAGATAGCTGAAAAAATATTATTTCTGGGTGTGTCTGTGAGGGTGTTTCTGGAAGAGATTAGCATTTGCATCAGTAGACTGAGTAAAGAGGATTGCCCTCACCAATTTGCGTGGGCATCAACCAATCTTTTAAACGTCTGAATAGAACAAAAAGGCAGATGAAGGGCAAATTTTCCCTTTGATTGACCTGTGATATCCTATCTTTTCCTGCCTTGGACAATGGCACTCCTGGTTCTTGGGCCTTTAGACTCAGACTAGGATTTATACCACTGGCTAGCCTGCTTCTCAGGCTTTCAGATTTAGACTGGAACTATACCACCAGCTTTCCTGGGCTTCCAGATTGCAGATGGCAGATTGTGGGATAACTTAGCTCCCGGAATCACATAAGCCAATCCCTTATAATAAATCTCTTTCTATATATTTATTCATTTCCTATTGGTCTATTTCTCTGAAGAATTCTAACACAATGGCACAACAGATGAACCTCAAAAACATCATGCACAATGTAGAAGCCAGGTGCAAAAGACTGCATATATTATACAGTTCCATTTATATAAATGTCTAGAAAGGGTAAATTTATAGAGAAACCAAGCAGATCAGTTGCTGCCTAGGATTGTGGTGGCAATCAGGTGCTGCAAATGGGCAGAGGAAACTTTGCAGTGATAGAATATTCTATAACTGTACCATGGTGATGGTTGCACAACTCCATATACATATTTTTTAAAATAAATATTTATTTATTTTTGGCTGAGTTGGGTGCTGTGCGCGGGCTTTCTCTAGTTGCGGCGAGCGGGGCCTACTCTTTGTTGTGGTGTACGGGCTTCTCATTGTGGTGGCTTCTCTTGTTGCAGAGCACAGGCTCTAGGCGCGTGGGCTTCAGTAGTTGTGGCACACAATCTCAGTAGTTGTGGCTCGCGGGCTCTAGAGTGCAGGCTCAGTAGTTGTGGCGCTCGGGCTTAGCTGCTCTGTGGCATGTGGGATCTTCCCAGACCAGGGCTCGAACCCGTGTCCCCTGCAATGGCAGGTGGGTTCTTAAACACTGAGCCACGAGGGAAGCCCAACTCCATACATTTATGAAGATAATTGAACTATTCACCAGCAATGGGTGAATTTTATGGTATGTAATTCATACTTCAATAAAGCTGTTAAAAGAATCAGTACAGATTTTCCTTGACTTACAATGGGACTATGTCCCAACAAACCCATTGTAAGATGAAAATATCACAAGTCAAAAATGCATTTAATACACTTAATCTAATGAACACCACAGGTTAGCCTAGCTTACCTAGCTCAGAACACTTACATTAGCCCGCAGTTAGGTAAAATCATCTAACGCCAAGTCTATTTTATAATAAATGGTTGAATATCTCATGTAATTTATAGAATGTTGTACTGAAAGTGGAAGATGGAACGGTTGTAAGTACAGTACGTTGCTTGTTTACCCTTGTGGTCACGTGGCTGACCGGGAGCTGCAGCTCACTGCCACTGCCCAGCATCACAAGAGAGGATTGTACTGTATATTGCCAGCCCAGGAAGAGATCAAAATTCAAAATTCAAATTACGGTTTCTACTGAACGCATATCACATCACTGTAAAGTTGAAAAATCCTAAGTCAAACCAGCATAAATTGGGGACCATCTGTATAGCCAAATTCAGAAGGAAAATGTAATATAGAAGGCTTCCACTCTGTCAGGCCATTCTTGTATGATCATGGTTGAATCAGAATGTCAAGTACTGTTTTGGAGTGAGATGACCACGGCTCTTTTATGGCACAGGTAGGAAAGGTAAAGAATTGAGCCAGGCAGTATATACCAGGCATTATGACATCATGATGTTTCCTTTTCTTACATTTATTCTATTTAATCATCATGACAGCCAACGAAGATGATAATTATTCTCATTTTGCAGGTTTGGGCTCAGAAGTTGTTAAGATGGCGAAGCCCTGTTAGTATATCTTGATGAGCCTGGATCTCACATCATGAGACACTGGAAGTAGTAGCTGCCACATGGCCATGTTGGCTTACATAACAAGGCATGGGAAATGTGGAGCTCCAAGCCAGGAATAGTTATAGAGTCAGGAACTACATTAACAGAAAGAGACTTCAATTTTCTGCTTAGGCAGAAGGGAAATAGCAACCACATAACTATACAACCATTTGACTTTTCAATAGATTAAAAAAAAAAAACACCACAACAAAGTAATCAATTGAAATTGGATTTCCTTGACATTTCATTATGATAGCAGTAAAGTTCTGCAAAGCGAATTGTCACATAATTACATGTGCCTTAACCTTCATAAAGCAATCCTGGGTTAGTAAATTAATAGTACTCATTTTAAGAGTGTATGCGTTTTTTTAATGACTAAGGCAGGCTCTCATGTTTCATTAAGATTGCATAACGAATGAATAAATAATGAATAAACAATGACCAGATTCCTTCACTGCTCAAGTTTCTTGATTTTAGGAGAAGGATATTAGGAAGCTATTTTCAGAAGTGTTCTGACTCAGCAACTTATTACATTACACTGATTTTCTATACATTGTGGGATGTTTAGGAAGGCACCCAAAAAAGAGTTGTTTTTGGAAACCTTGATAAAGTTCACTGTCTATGAGATTTGTCACTATTATGAAACATTGCCTTTGAAAGGTCCAAAACTTGCTCACTTCCCCGCTGTGAGGGCCATCTGTTCCCTATGGGGACCCTCACTGACCTGGCTGATGTAAGGCAGAGTATGTAGCATGTACATCCTCCAAATACAGCGGTTACCACTAAAATGTATGTAAAAGTGTTTTCAAAATGACAACTCTAATATATAAATACTACACACAGTGATTCTTCTTGAGAAATTTGCTACCATTGTTGGCTCTAAAGAACACCTGTTTCTATAATTAGAGTTATATTGTAAAATTAGAGGTGAGTGTCATAGAAAAAATTCCCATAGAAAAGCTTTATTATCAAACAGGCCTCTGGTTCTGATCATATTTCTTGGACCACTTTAGCCTCTACCAGCAGAACTCATCAAGAGACAGTTAAAAAACAGGACAGTGGGTAAGAGGTCCACTGTTCCATTTATCACCTCACTTCAGGCTTGAGGGACCAGCAAGGAGTGAAGTCAGAGCCCCACGAGGCTTACTGCTGCTCTTCTCACACTCAGGGCTGCCTGGGGGTGGGGCGCTCCAGGGATGTCAGACGTTACAGGATCATGCTGACCCCGAGGGCCAATACTACTTGGAGATTAGAGTGAAAACACTGTAATATTAAATGCAGATTAGAACAGAAAATTCAGAAGGTCCATGAAATTTTACATTTAAAATTTTATATTTTCAAAATGTAAACTGAATTTTACATTTAATTTGGAATATGTCTTCAGTCTACCAAGAGTGTAAATTCCCTGGTATGTAAAGTTTGGTAACTGGGGTATGTGTGTGTGTACCTGTGTGTGTACATGTACATGTGCTCCTGTGGTCCCGCTGATGTGTCAGTTTAAGTTTTAGTGAGGTAATGAGCAAGAGATGCCTGAAGTCACACACTGGAGCAACAAACGATGCAAGTGGCAAGATCATGGATTCATTGGATGTTAAGAGCCAGGGCCGTACAATCCACCTGTGTCCTCTGTACCTCCCTTCCTCAGCCATTTTACAGCTGAGGACACTGAGGCTTAGAGATATAGGGAAGTTCTGGGGATCATCCCTTGCAGAGGCAGAGGCAGGGCAGGGGCCAGGTCTCCTGCCCCACGGTGGGGGGTGGGTACACTCACAGAGTGCTTCCTGGGTTGCATCCATGTTCTGTGCAAATCAGGACACCAAAGGGCAATAAGGAAGAGTAGATAACATAAAGATTAAAACATGGTTTTACCCAATGTGTGTACATTTGTGCTGGGATTTGAACATTAGGAATGTGTAACCAAATGCAATGAAAATGATGGTTAGTCAGTACAGGTTTGCAGAGACTATGGAACTAAAAATGACTGTGTTAAATGCTTTTCTATTACTTGTCTTTTCCCTTAATCCCATCCGAATCATCACTTCTATCTCCTAAATATGCATTGTTAAGAATCCCCCAAAGAGGCCTACCCTGGTGGCGCAGTGGTTAAGAATCCGCCTGCCAATGTAGGGGACACGGATTCGAGCCTTGGTCCGGGAAGATCCCACATGCTGCAGAGCAATGAAGCCCGTGTGCCACAACTACTGAAGCCCATGCACCTAGAGCCCGTGCTTCGCAACAAGAGAAGCCACCGCAATGAGAAGCCTGCACACTGCAACAAAGAGTAGCCCCCGCTCACTGCAACTAGAGAAAGCCTGCACGCAGCAACGAAGACAAAACACAGCCAAAAATAAAAATAAATAAATTTATTTAAAAAAAAAAAGAATCCCCCAAAGAAATTATTAACAAGTGAGCCAGCCAGTGCTTGTTAAACCATTTTACAAACACAAAAGGCTCAGGGCTTCCCTGGTGGCGCAGTGGTTGAGAGTCCGCCTGCCGATGCAGCAGACATGGGTTTGTGCCCCTGTCCGGGAGGATCCCACATGCCGCGGAGCGACTAGGCTAGGCCCATGAGCCATGGCCGCTGAGCCTGCGCGTCCAGAGCCTGTGCTCCGCAACGGGAGAGGCCACAATAGTGAGAGGCCCGCGTACCGCAAAAAAAAAAAAAAAGGCTCAGCAAATGTTTATTCTCATTATTGAAACTAATTCACCAATGGCATAATAAAGTATTGCCAAATACTGCTTTTTAGCAATGCTCACTATACGTGATTGGAAACAATACAGTTCATGCCCGAACCCTGGTTAAAACTGTAAGGTGAGCTGAGGAAAAGGCATTCTCCACTTTTCTGGGTTGAGATAATCAAAATGACTAGACCTGAGTCCTGCACTGTTTGGAGTTATCCTTTCAAGCCTGTACCTCATGGACTACATGTTGGTACTGCGTAAAATGCTTCAATGTCCTTTAGATCCTAAAGCGCACATCTTGAAAGAAGAATGGCTTTTCTTGAGGCACCCTGTAGGTGTGCTCACCATGTTCTTGGGCTTCAATTGGACAAGGAGAGAACAGGAGATCTTTCTAATGTTGCTTTTTAGGGTTCCTTTCTTACTCTGGAAATGCCAGCCCCTAAAACACAGATACCTCCTACATCACAAAACAGACAGTAGACCTTTTGCTTATGTTGTATCAGGGTCTGTATTAACTATATTTTCTATATTCTTATGCTCTGGCAGCTGGGGCCTTGCAGACCTGAGGGAGGACTGCCCCTCCCAGGGTGAGCTAATTCTTAGAGACTGTAAACTTACCTGTGAGCCTGCCTTTGACATGCAGGCCAACCAATCCTGAGTCCATTCCCACAATTTACCTCCTGGTATCAGGCCCCTGCAGCGCAGGATACTATCCTTCTGCCCTAATTACCCCAGGGCCAGGACATGGGCAATTTATTGTCCAGGTACCACTAAACTTATTTAAATTAGCCAATTCTAAACCTGTCTGCCCTGCTTACCTTGCCTCGCCCTCTCCTTCCCATGAAAACCACAATAAAGATTCTTGCCCATGTTTCCCCTCTGCCTCCTGACTGACCCTGGTGCTTCCCCATGTGGCCCTGTGTGGCATGCCATGCTTACTCCTTCTAGGGGTCTGTGAGACATTCCTTCATGACAGTCATTTCCATGTCTCTGTCTTACCATACCTGATTGAAACAAATCCTGGGTACATTTCAAAACAGAGTCCCTTACCCAATTCTATTCATAGTCAACAAACAGGGGGTAGGGGTGGTAAAATTAGCTCTCTGAACACATCCCCAATTTCCCTCTTTGCCTGGGACTCTGCTGCTCCAGGAACGGCTGAAGTTGCCAGGCAATACCATCAGGTATGCTGCCTACAGCCCCTGGACATTTATCACTCTCCTTCAGGACTTATTTACTTAGGTCTTTATTTTATATTCTTAAATTGTGGTCAGGACCAACTTCCTCCTCCTTTTCCACCACAAAAAAATATCCTTTATCTTTTGAACAAACACTTTTGAGACTTCCAATGTCTTGATAAATGATATGGTGCGCTGCGCAGCAAGGAAGGCAAGGACCTGTCAGGTAACCTACGAATTCTAACTATGCCATTAACACACTTCACGCCGTCCTCTTTGGCTCACCATAATTTCCCAAAAACTTAGGGCAAAAAATCAGCTAGTCCTATTTTCTTCTCACTCTGACCTTCCCCTGTTCTTATCTCTGTTTTTCAGATTTATCACTTCTATGTGCTAGGAAGACCATTTTAATAAAATGTGTTAATGAGATATGATAATTACATTTATCATTGGGGAGAAAGGGGAACAGATGTATGATTGTAATCATTAGGGTGGTCCAAGAGAAGAGTCTCTGTGTGTGTGTGTGTCTGTGTGTGTCTGTGTGTGTCAGGTTGAAGATATACATTGGCCTGGGGGAATGGGAACAAGTTTCAGTTGTTGCTATTTCTAGTACCATACTAGGCAGAGAAGAACAGTGGGCCTGTGTCATAAGGGAGAAAAAGCAAAAAAATGTCCTCTGACTCACTAAGATCTCGGATGGTTTTGGTCCAACATCACTCAAAAATCTTAAGCATGACTTGACTGACCCTGTGGTGGGCCCAGGGGTGGAGGGGGGCATAATTTCCATGAGCTCCTCCACGCTAAGCCATCCCCTAAACAAATTGTACTGCAGAAGGAAAAATCCTGCTTGCTATACAAATGTAGCTTCAGGACACGTACCTTGAAGCTATGTTCACTCCATTCCAAAAAGACTGCCAGCCCCATCTCCGGCTATACAGAAAACCTGGAGATTTGAGCGTGACCTCCAAATTGACTTGTGTTTACAGGTTGTCAAAACATCCAGATTAAAAGAGAAAGATTAGACTCACCAACTGGCTGGTTAAGATATTTGCCACTGAAGAGTTACTCTTATTTCCCCTCTGAAATAAATAGAGACAATTTGCTCTTCTTGTTTGAAGAGTGGCTTTCTGACCTCTACGTCGCCCAGGAGGCAGTGAGCAACAGCAGGCTGCATGGTGTCATCCAACGTCAGCAGGCTTCACCTTCACTAGGCTGCAACCTTTATAATTTCCCTCGATTGTTCCTAGATTACACTTGCCATGAATCAAGCATTAACAACCTCACAAGAAAGTGTCCTTTTTCCCCACAGTGCAGGTTTCCACAGTGGGAATTTGTGTAGGATGGCCACCTCTCTCTGTCAGCTCAAAACGAAAGTGGGGCAGGCAGCTCTCCTGGAAACCTACCCTAAACAAGTAATCTGAAAGAATGAAAAAAGCCATGAGCAATAAGATGTTCTTTCCAGTTATTTATAATTCTAAAAAGAACTGTAAGCAGACTAAATGTTAAACAGCAGAAGGACAATTAACTAAAATGTCAGTACTGCACAGTGGTTATGAGCGCAAACTAGTATACGCCTGTCTCCGCCGCTCACTCACTGTGTGACCTTGTGCAAGTTACCTAACCTCTCTAAGCCTCGATTTCCTTATCTATAACATCTATAACACAAGCATGATAGTTGCTAGCATGATAGTTGTTAGAAGTGTGAAATGAGTTTATAAATATTATGAGGATGAAATGAGTTAATATTTATTATAATATTTGTGTACCTGGTACATGAAAAGCACTATATAAGTACTGTATTTGGTAAACAAAGTGGTACCTTTTCTAGGTGGAGAATTTTGCAGCTGTTACAAAGATCATCATCAAGGTTATGCAGCAATGAAGAAAATGCTTATAATAGAAAAGGTCCCACAAAATCATAAGTACTCTATATAAAATATGAAAATTAATCAAGGGACTACATAAAATGAAAACAGTTGTACTGAGATTCAGGGGCATCTTCTGTTTTCCAGACATTCTGTATAGCTTTTGTAAGTTTTAAGGAAGTTTTGATAAGGTTTGTGAGGTGGCAGTGGGAGGGAAACATTCTTCCTGAGCCCCTAGTTGGAATGAATCACCTGGTCCTTCTAGCAGAGCTGGGAGGGTTGCTTGCTCTACCAAGAGTTAATAGATTCATGTGTGCCATATTTTAGATTCCACATGTAAGTGGTATCATACGGTATTTATCTTTCTCTTTCTGACTTACTTAGTATGATAATCTCTAATTGCATCCATGTTGTTGCAAATGGCATTATTTCATTCTTTTTTATGGCTGAGTAGTATTCCACTGTATATATGTACCACATCTTCTTTATCCATTCATCTGTCAATGGACATTTAGGCTGCTTGCATGTCTTGGCTGTTGTAAATAGTGCTGCAATGAACATAGGGGTGCATGTATCTTTTTGAATTATAATTTTTTTTCGGGCATATGCCCAGGAGTGTATCTACAAAACAGAAACAGACTCACATAGAAAACAGACTTGTGGTTGCCAAGGGGGAGGGAAGGACTGTGAGTTTGGGATTAGCAGATGCAAACTATTATGTATAGGATAGATAAACAACCAAGGCCTACTGTATAGCACAGTGAACTATATTCAATATCCTGTGATAAACCATAATGGAAAAGAATATAAAAAAAGAATGTGTATAACTGAGTCACTTTGCTGTACAGCAGAGATTGCCACAACATTGTAAATCAACTATACTTCAATTAAAAAAAATTAAAAAAAAAAGAGTTAATAGAAACCTACTCATAAGAATATCCTCAAAGAGGAAGATAACTGGGGAAAGAGGTTTTAGCAGCCAGGAGCGGGAAGAGGGACTAGAGTCAGTGGACAGGCACTTCCTTGCTGCCTACTCCCTGATTCGATAGTGGTGTGGTCCATGGGGGGAGGACAGGATCTCAGAGCATCTTGCCCAATTAGATGGACAAAGACATCAAAGAGATCCAAAACATTTGAGACTTATAAGGCAGGGATAGAATACCCTCACTTGTCAGGGACTTGTCCATAGTTAGTGAAATAAACAGCTCCAACAAAAGAAATCAACACCCACACCAACCCTATGCATCCCTCCCTCTCCTCCTCTGACCTTGGTATCTTATCAGCCTTTCCCAGGAGGGCAGCCTCTTTCCTCAGGATAAAGCAACTTGGATACAGCAGCCCTGCCCTCTGTGTTTACCCTCATCCCCTTTTTTCTCCCTTCTCATAAGAAAAGATTCTCAAGGATACAAAGAAACCTTAGAGATTGCCTCAGCCAGTGGCTTTCAAGTCTGGCCCACAGCCCACTCCAGGGGAACTTAAATATATACAGGTCACTGGGCTTTAAGAAGTAGTAGCTCTGGGTGGGGCCAGCATTCTGCATTTTTAATCTCTCCCAAGGTGAATCCCAGTCATGTGTGGGAATCATAAATCACCTAGATCATCTCAGTGATAGGAAACAACTGACCCCAAGCTTTCCCTTTTTCTTCTACCTCTCGGTCACTTTCAATTTTTTTTCTCCAGCTTCTCCTACTTCTTCCTCTCCCTCTCTAAAAATCTTTCTTTCTTTTCCTAAGCTGGGATTGACATTTTAACTACAAAATGAAAACCTCAGTTAGGGGAAGGGAGGCTGACAATCTTTTGTCACTAATAAACATGCTGGCATTGTTCCAGCATGGCCTAATATCCCGACATCTGTCTCAGGCAGAGAGAAGTATGCCTGAGCTGTACACACATCTGTCCTGGCAACGATGCAGCGACACAATGAGATGCTCTGAATTAAATGAGTGAGCACTTCGCCTAATGAGTGTTATTAGCATACTTGCATGCATTTAAGGAAAAGCCACTGTTAGCCCGGTGCTGTTCTGACCTCCATCAGAAAGAGGGTCTGAGACTCAGCTCAGACCTGGGCCTTGTTCTACTGACTTGATGAGACATCTGAGGACCAGGCTCCCCGAGACAGTGGGGAAAGCCGACATCACCAGGGGTCCGTCATCCTCACTGGTTCGTACTCTCCATTCTTCTTCCCACCTAATGAGAAAGCTGTCTCCTTAGATTCTATACTTTTGAATCAGACATACTTTCATTCAAACCTGGTTTCCAGCAGTCATCCTGACACTCCCCCATGCTTGTTTCTGGCATTTCGTGCTGGCCTGCAGCCTCACTGTGCACCAATGGCCCCAACAACCCCTTGTCCTGCTCTACTGGCCCCTGCCACATTGGTGGCCTTGGTTCAGGCAGGTCCCTCATCCAACCTGTCCATCTCCCCACGAGGAGTGGGACAGAGATCTGGATAAGCATAAAGTTCAATGAAAATGTCAGATTACTGCTTTCTGTGAGTGTTTTTTGGGCAGCCTAGTAACCTGGTATTAACAGTTTATGCTCACTTACATGGTACTTCTTGGTTAGCCTGGCTATATGATACTCTGCATCCTAGAAACAGAGGCAGAAACATGATTTCTTTGTGCAACAGATTTTTCGTATACTTTGTGTGTAAATATAAATTCCTGTGAGTTCTAAGCACCTTGCCTCCTGTGTGTAACTCCTGTTTTAACAATGTAATCGTTACTTTATGTTTAATGAACTCACAAAAGCAAGGGCTTTGGGGGCAGATACTCTGAGATTTAAATTCTGACTTCACTAGTTTCATAGCTTTAATATTAATTTTATTACTTTGGCTTAGTTTGTTTTTGGCCTGCCTTTAGTATTTAGTAAAATTCTTTAAAAAACTTAAACATGACTAACAGAAAACCAAGAAAAAAGGGACTTTTGTTAATACGTGAAACAGAGTGTTAAGGGTGGACACACAGTCATTAGACATACTAGGAGCAGCAGGAATGGAAATAAGGGAGAATTTTGGAGAAATAGTTTAGACAAGAACCCTTCCCAGTCTTACAACAGTCTGTCTTGTTCTTTCGTTTTAGGAGAAGAGGTTGTTCCCTAATCAACAGCCCCATTACCCTTTGTTGGCTAGAGGATGTTTTCATCCAGTGGGCCCTGGTGAGCCGTGGCTCTCCCTCCTTCAGTGGGCCAGCTGCATCGCCTCTGGCCTGGAACTGTTTATCCGTCTGTAGTGGATGAGGTGAAGTAGCATAACCAGTGGCCCAGCAGCCAGTGGAGGCCCTAACATTGCACTCCTTATCTCCTTCCCGGCTCTCTCAGTGTCCCTAAGGGATATGAAGAGCCTGGTCTGGATGTTGGGACCTCCTGGATTCCAGGCCTGGTTTTGCTGAAGAATGCTCTTGGGCAAGTCATGCACACTTCTGCTCTTCATCAGAAAAGTATGGGGGTTTTCTAAATCATAACAACTGACCCTGACGTTGGGCTTTATAGTTCACATGCTTCCAGGAGATTTCATTCCATGCTCACAACTTTCCAAGTAGGCAGAGGTGTTGCCACCATTTCCATTTACAGATAAGGAAACTGGGCCACGGGGTTACTTAATGGTCCAAGGTCACATGGCTGGACAATGGCAAGCAGGGATGGAACCAGAGCTCTGCTCTGCCCACTTCTCCATCCCTCCCTCTTGGCGAGTTGCTCTAAAAGGCTTCTTTCAGATCTCAAATGCTATGATTCTCAGGGTTTGGGGCAAACTTTGCCTAGTTTCTGCATCAAAAATTTTGCATAACTTACACTAATCTCTAAACTTGTCCTTTTTATGAAACAAACATGAGAAAAAAGCTTATAACATATATGCTAATAACGTGATGTTAGCGTCTCAATTTTTATCTAAATTCATTATTTTCCCATGATTTGTTGTTATAAAAGTACATAGTGGGGAGTAGCTGAAAATAGCCTTTAATTTGGTAGATAAACCCCAAATGCTTTTGCCCACAGTAACACTCCTAGCGTTGCTGAGATTTTATTTCAGGCAAGGAATGTACATTATTCAGTCGGTGGTTCTGCTCTCATTATATTGAATTGGCACATACATTCATTTCTTTAAAAAGAATTCTTCAGGAAACAGTAAGGACATATGGATGCTTGAAATCTCATAAATGTGAAATTACCCAGATTGTGAATCGGCCAACATTGTTAAAGGGGATGGGCTGGCCTGTCATTTCCTGAACTCCACCATCTCAGTAGCAGTCATTTAATAAGAGCTGATGTGCATTTAGTTTTAATTAGTTTCCATCAATAGTGACAGAAGTTTAAAAAATAATCAAGCAAACCGATAAAAATACATCTCAATATTGCTACTTGGGAATCAAACTGATTCTGTCCTTCTGCGGATGAGGGAATTATCACAAGAGGCAAAGCCCCCATCTCCAGAAGTAATCCTTACACCAGTATTTAAATTAAATTGTCCGGAAATAATCATATTTGAAGGAAGTAGAGAAAACATCCTGAGATGAGTCATCATGAGGCAATTTTATACTTTTCTTTGGCTTCTCAACTCTGAATTAGTATTTTTTAAAAAAGTAAAACAAATATCACAAATGGTAGTTTGACTTTTTATTGCCACATTCTTCTAGAAGTTCAAAGAATTTTAGAGCCATGTTGCTATCAGCTCAAAACAGCTCTAGGATTGGGAGATTTTTTACTGGACAGTAAAACCTTCTTCTTTATGTTTAATACTATCACTTTCCTTGTGCCTGAAGATGCCCTGTATTTTTATAAAGAGGAGAAATACAAATGTTCATTATCCAAAAAAGCAATTCTAGTAAATTAAATTCACTCAAATCACATCACAGAGAACGAAACACTTCAGAGAGTAGGAAATTAATATTCAGACATAAGAAATTCAAGATCTTCTGCATACTAGTCTAGTCTATCTTTGGCAAAAGTATGGCGATGTTCCAAGCTGCAGCATCTCCTCTCTGTGTGCTGAAGCTGATTCCCATGTTACCAGCTGTCACTGGAAGTAATTCTAAAATTCAAGTTGACAGTTTCTTAGCTCTTCTGTTGTACTCTAATTGAGAGGATGGTCCCTGCTTCCAACCTAAACTAGATCAGACCCTGATATAAGAAAAATCTTCAATTATATTAAGAAAAATCCTCTTATATATAAAATATGGGCATGTTCTACCCCTTTCATTTAAGTGGAGAATGGGGAAATGGACTTCAGCTGCACAAAGGATCCTTAACGATTTGGCCAGGAAAACCACTCAATGTCCTTCTCAGGAAGGAACTGAAAATAAAGGACCCTAATTTGTTAGGTGCTTGAAAGTTGGCTCTGGCTAAGGGCAGGAAGTTGGTAAGATGAATCCTTAAGATCCATTCTAACTCAGGAATGTGTATTGTGCTAATCTGTAGCCTAAAGTGCATCTAATCCAACGCTGGACAGTGTCCAAGCATTCATTTAATAGCCAACATTTGTTAGGGGCTTACTATGTGCGAGGGCCTGTGTTAGGCTTGGGGACAGATACAAAGAAGGTTTCTGACCTTGAGGAGCATGAAAAGGCTTTCAGGGAGGGAAGTGCTAACTTCAATGGGAACCCAAGGGAAGGCATGACTGACTCCAGCTGCGGGTTCAGTGCTGAAGAAAGCTGAGGCCAGATCCTCTGATGAATGGCAGACTGTCTAGATGGAAACGCTAACAGTGAGAGTTAAAATTTCCTGAAAGGTACCTACTGGTAAATTGATTCTTCTTTGTGTCTCAGACAAAGAAACCTGTCTTACAAGGTTGAATTACACAAGGTTCTGTTCCCTATTGTTCTTAAGAAATAGCACCAATTTGTAGCCTATATCCCTTTTCTCAAAACTCCATTCACATGAGATCTCCTCCATTATTCCTGGCAGCAAAAAGTACATAAAGCATGCTATTATACCGATTTTATAGAAAGGGGAACTGAGACAGGAGATAACGTTTCGCTTGGCCAGGTGATTTTGCTCAAGTTAAATAAGTAAGCAGCATATGAAACAGAACGGGAAGCCAAGAGTCACCTATCTCAAGCCCAGAGCTCTTCACAGGACTTTGTTCGATCAAATTGATAATAATAAATTCAGAATTCTACAGTAAGGAAACTGTGGCTAGGGTATCTGTCTGTCTGTTTGGGCAAAGGAAGACAGGACTTTGTATTTGAGAGTATGGGATAGATGCTTAAAAAACTTGATGAAAACTGTCTCTGGGGTTCCCGTGGGCAGGCTAAAAACCATACAAACTCACTGTCAACTGCAGAGCACTTTGGGGTGGGCTGCTCCTGCCTGAGGTATTTCATAAGCAGCCAAGTTCCAAGTTCCAGCCATGTTGTTTATCTCTCTTATGAAGACAAGCAGTGCCAAAGCAAAGGACAAGCAAGAGGCAGCCACGGTAAGATCAAAGGAAAGCCTGAGACCAACCCAGACCCTGGAGCTGGGCCTATGAGGACTGGGCAAGGAACCCACCACCGGTAAGGCTGAAACAGCAGATCTGGAGGGGAGCTTGGCAGTGAGACCTTTATCAAAAGAAATCTTATTAAGAACGCTGATGTTTACAAAACAGCTTCCATCCGAATACTTTTTGGAATTTGAAAACCCGCACTTCCTTGGACTTGCCACACACGTATCTTCACCCATATTTGTACACATGGCATTTTATATCCATGTGAAGAGAATTCTCTTCTTCCCTTTGCCAATCTGGTAAACTTCTACTCACCCTTCCAGAGTCTCATGAAGTGTCTTCTAACCGAATCATCTGAGGCACTTAAAAGTACAAATTTGTGGGCATCTCATATGTACTAAATACAGACTTCTGTTCTTATTGAGCTCCTGGGGAGATTTAGGTATGCAGTCAGGATTGGGAACCACTGCAGATCCTGCTCTGCAAAATGGTTTTTAACAAGAGATGGTTTACAGAGGGATTAACTCCAAACTTTCTGGGAAGGGGTGGAGGTGGCAGAGAGATAATCTGGCGCTCGTTAACAGGCTGGAGCTGAGAGAGGCCAAGAAGGAAAGCAAAGGGGCTGAAATGGCTCCAGATCCTCCAGGAACCCTGCCCTCTGTGTGTGATGGCTTCATTGAGGACACAGAAGCGAGACAACAAGCAAGCTGAGGAACACAGGACATCGGGGGCTTATAATCAATGAATCTACAATTTTCTCTTGGGTGATGCTCAGGGAAATTGTACAGCTCCATGAAGGTTGCACCTGTCCCATAAAGAAATCCAGTGGTGGTAATTTAAACATTTTTTTTCTTCTGATATTTCCATTTATAAGGTTTTAAAGGGGTGCCAGAAGGAAAACAACCTACTGCCTGAATGACTGATGGTTCTAATTGCTATTAACATTTTCAGTATTGACTTCTATACATTACCCATAGTTCAAGAAAAAAAAACCCATGGCCCTCCACTCCCAAATTCATAAAACATCTACATACAAAAGCAAAATATTGTTAAGCTGTTATTATGTGAGCAGCTGGTGTGAGTACAGTGTATATCCCATTTAAAACAGCTAAGCATTTTAGCTAGTGTCATTTAGCATCTCAAATCATGAGAACATGATTTCTTATTTGCATAAAATCTCCGGGCCCTTCTTCATTTCGCATTGTAATTGAGGTATAGTACAGAGCTGGTGTGATTATTTATTATCTTTGTTCCCTCACTCTCCAAGTTCAGGTTCCACTGAAAACAGTGAAGTGAGGTTATCCATGGAGAAGAAAAGTTATACACCAGTTTTCTTTTGCTTTGTCAAGAATTATTCTATCTGATGTAGGCCAGTTCTCATAAGTTTCCGTTTGTTGTACAACTTAACTTCAGGGCTCTGTTTCTGAATTAGTCTTTTTTTTTTTGTTAAGAGATAACTAACAAAGTTAAGTGGCTGATAGTTCGCTTACCTCTTTTAGGTCTTTACTAAACTGCCATCTTAGCCAGGCCTTCCCTGCCCCTTTATCTAAAATGTCACCTCCTTCCTGCCCCACCACATTTTCTATGCTCCTGGCCTGCTTTGTGCCCTTCTTAGCACTTATCAAGTCTAATATAATGTATGCTTATTGTTAGTTCTGATTATTGTTTATCTTCCCATCAGGATATAAGCCCCATCAGGGAGGCATTTTTGTCTGTCTTGTTCACTGCTGTATCCCCTGTGCCTAGCACAGCACCTGGCAAGTAGTAGGTGTTTTGTAAGTTTGGGTGAAAGAGTAAGTGGATGAACCATTCTGCTTCCCTCCTATCCTTCCTTCCTTCCTTCCTTCTTCCCTCCCTCCCTCCCTTCCTTCCCTCCATCCCTCCCTCCCTCCTTTCTTCCTTCTTCCCTTCCCTCCCTCCCCCCCACCTCCTTCCCTCCTTTTTTCCTTGCAAGGATTATTTTTTATTGTGGCAACATATGCATAACATAAAATCTACCATTTCAACCTTTTAAAAAAAGTGTACAATCTCAGTGGCATTAAGCACATTCACATTGTTGTGAAACCATCAGAATTTCAGAACTTTTGAATCTTCCCAAACTTAAACTCTGTGCCCTTTAAACACTAACTCCCCATCCCCGGGCAACCACCATTTTACTTTATGTCTCTGTGAATCTGATTACTCTAGGTACTTCATATATGCGGAACTATACAATATTTGTCCTTTTCTGTCTGGCTTATTTCACTTAACATAATGTCTTCAAGGTTCATCCATGTTGTAGCATGTGACAGAATTTTCTTCCTGAATATTCCACTTTATGAATAAACCACATTTTAAAATTGAGATATAACTGACATATACATTGTGTACGTTTAAGATGTACATGTTGAGTTGTTACATTTATACATTGCCTTATGAGTACCACTGAAGCTTTAGCTAACATCTTTATCATGTCATACAACTATCATTTCTTTTTTTTTTTGTGGTGAGAACATTTGAGATTTAGGCCCTTAGGAATTTTGAAATATATAATAATGCATTGTGGACTGTAATCACTATGCTGTGTATTAGATCTCTAGAACTCATTCATCTTCCAGTTGCAAGTTTGTCCTCTTTCACATGTCCCCAATCCCCCCATTCCCCAGCCTCTGGTAACCATCATATTTTACTCTCTGTTTCTAGGAGTTTGGCTTTTTAAAGATTGTACACAGAAGTGATATCATACAATATTTGTCTTTCTGGCTTATCTCACTAAGCATAATGCCCTCAAGGTCCATTCATGTTGTCACAAATGGCAGGATTTCCTTCTTTCTTACAGCTGAATAATATTCCACTGTACATATACGACATTTTCTTTATCCATTCATCTGTTGATGGATACTTAGGTTGTTTCCATATCTTGGCTATTTTGAATAATGCTGAAATGGACATGGGACTGTAGATATCTTTTTGATACACTGTTTTCATTTCCTTTGGCTATATACCCAGAAGAGGGATTGCTGGATCCTACGGTAGTTGTATTTTTAATTTGAGGAATCTCTGTACTGTTTTCCATAGTGGCTGAACCAACTTACGTTCCTACCAACAGTCTACAAGGGTTCCCTTTTTCTCCACATTCTCCCCAACACTTGTTTTTTCCTGTGTTTTTGATAGTAGCCATTCTAACAGGTGTGTGGTGATCTCCATTTTTGGTTTTGATTCTCTGATGACTAGAGATATTGAGCACCTTTTCATGTACTTGTTGGCCATTTGGATATTTTCTTTGGAAAAAATGTCTATTCAATTCTTTTGCTCATTTTTTAAAGTGGATTACTTGTTTTTGTTATTGAGGTTGTATGAGTTCTTTATATATTTTGGATATTAGCCCTTTCCTATTATATGGTCTGCAAATATTTTCTCCCATTCCATAGGTTGCCTTTCATTTTGTTTAGCATTTCTTTTGCTGCACAGAAGCTTTTTAGTTTGATGTAGTCACACTTGTTTTTTGCTTTTGTTGCTTGTGCTTTTGGTGTTGTATCCAAAAAATCATTGCCAAGACCAGTGTCAAGGAGCTTTTTCCTTATGTTTTCTTCTAGGAGTTTTTACCATATCAAGTCTTACGTCTAGGTCTTTAATCCACTTTGAGTTAATTTTTATGAGTGGTGTTAAGACTGAGGTCCAATTTCATTATATTCTGCATGTGGTTATCCTGTTTTCCCAACACCATTTGTTGGAAAGACTATCCTTTCTCCACTGAGTGTTCTGGGCTTCCTTGTCAAGTATTAGTTGACTGTATATGTAGGGATTTATTTCTGGGCTCTTGATTCTGTTCCATTTGTCTATGTGTCTATTTTTATGCCAGTACTATACTGTTTAAATTAGTACAGCTTTGTAGTACAGTTTGAAGTCAGGAAGTGTGACGGTTCTGGCTTTGTTCTTCTTTCTCAGAATTGCTTTGGCTACTTGGGGCCTTTTGTGAACCTGCCTTTCTTTCAATGAAGCAGGTGACCTAGCACAGGGGACATTTAGATACTCCATGTTTTAGCCTCCACATCTGAGGCAGTGTAGTCTAGTGCAGGGATTCCCAAAACTTTGGTTCACAGGGATCAAAAAACTTAAGAAGTATTTATGTCCTAACAACTTAGTAGCCATCTGAAAAGAAATACACATTGAAAGAAACAATATTTTAATTTTATTCTTTAATACTGTAATTACTTACTAATGGGATATGTGCACCTATTAGGGATGGAAAACTTCTCAAACCCCAGAATCAGATGGGACACCAGAACCTTCAGTTCTTATTTTATCACAAGTGCTAAAAAGCCAGTTTCACAAAGATATGCTATCGTCACAGGAATGCAGTGTGCTCTAACGTGGACACTGCGAATTTGAGCTAGTAGTTCAGGTGGTATATGACAGCTGTGGGGTACTGCTCTGCATTCACCCACAACTTAAATATTCTGCAGCCCCCCACTGCTGCACCCTGGGGAGCTGTGGTGCAGTTTCAGAACCATGGATAGAGTGGTTGGATGCAAACCCTTGGGCAAGGTTCACCATCTATAAGAAAGAGAAAATAATAGTATCTACCTCTTAGGTTTTGTTTTGGTTTTCATTACGAAGAAATATCAGACCTACATAAAAGCACACAGAATAAAACATATCCCATCACTAAGACCCAAAACCATTCAATTATGGCCAACTCTGCCCCAGCATACCCTGTATACTCTGTTCCCCCAAACTGAGACATAAACCCCAAGTTTCATCTGTAAGTATTTCAGCACCTCTTAGGTTTTTCATGCGAATTAAATGAATTAATAAATGTAAGGCATTCAGCACAGTGCTGGGCATCCTGAAGTGGAGGGTATTGTTACCACTGTCATCTCAGCACCAGCAGTTCTACCACATGCAAGCACTCTGCTCTGCTCCCAGGATGTCATATAGGTAAAAAGAAGTATGTTTCCTGAGATTTTCCCCAATATAAAGGAATACCCACGATCACAGAGAATAGGGCCGCTGCAAATGCACTCACCATTCCACACATAGGTTTTAGCAAACATTCTCTCTACAAGAAATTTTGTGTACCCACCTTAGAAAGTACATGGCATTCAAATGGCAACAGATGCTTTTTATAAACAACCGAGCCACATTGAATTTAGTCTGATTTCTTGGTTCTGGGTAGAAATGTTCTCTGGGTAAGAGAGAAGATTAAGTTCTTTCCTACTTCCTGGCACTTCAGATGCAGTGGGGTTTTGCTAAATTAAGTATATCAGAATGCTGCCAATCTAGTATAGCACGATTTTGGAAGAACTAGGAAAAATCAGTTTAGGGAGAGAGGTAACACCTTCATGTAACTGCCCACATACACATTTGATTGTGAGGGGCACAGCTGCTAATCTAAACACCTGTTCAGGCACGAGGTGTACAACTGATTATAAGGGCAAGAAACAATTGCTATTTTCTATTAATCATTACACATAATTCTCCCTTCCCTCCTGGGGATTGATTAAAATGTAACTTAGATTGTTCCCATCTTGGGGTCTCTGGGTCCATCATCCTGAACCCAGCCTAAGTGAGTGAGGGGTGATGACGGGACCATTAAGCACTCCTCTGACATTTATGCCACAGCAGCAAAATTCTCCACTCAGCTCTCCTGAATTTGTTTGCTGTGGAACCTAAGTGATTATCTGTATTCAACAAAGTTGAACAAATTATTGATCTGTACTGTTTGATTTACAGTCTGTTTGGTTTACTGATCTGAGAGAGGCCCTAATGAAAGTTCTTTGGGTTTCACTTAGCCCAAGGGCAAAATTTACAACCAAACCGTCTACAACCAGCATCCCTTTCTTTTAGGCACTGAGTATACCTTAGACTGGGAAGTTGTTTTGGAATTTTATCAGCATAGCCTCTCTCACAACATTCATTTTATTATAATTTGCTATCAACATTACATCATAATTTCAATCTAGCTCCCTTCAAAGGCAACCAGCAATCTCATAAAAAGGAGCAAATAAAATCATTCTGAAAAACAGAGTGAACTGGCTAGAAGTAACTCTGTTAACCTCCATGCAACTTAGGAAGGCAGGAACTCAATAAAACTGTATCTGTCAGTAGCTTGTTCAGGGAGTAAATGCATGTGACACACGGTATTGTATCCTTTAATACTGCAGGATGCTTCGTTCAAACAGCTTTTCCTGGATTCATTGACAGAGGTCACTCATACCCATAAATATACTCAGCCTTGATTTACCTCTAAAAAGGTTTTATAAGTCAGGCTTTGGGAGAATTTTAATCCATATTCTTTATCAGTAATCTGCTCATCATCTCCTGAACCTCACTACATAAAACTGTCCGGAGCAGGTGAATTATTAAAACTACCAAGAACCTTCTTGTCAGCTACACTCTCAATTCCTGTGGCAGTGAGGCAGGACTTTGAGGGACCTGAACCTCTTACTTGTCCAGCCTCCCTGCCTACTCTGAAAGCAAAGAGGAGCACAGGATTCAATATTCGAGCTGGAAAAATAGAGAACGTATTAATTAGATGAAAATCTAAGAAAACAGGATCAGAGAAGCAGATATCAGTGTGTACATGAAGAATCAATCCCTTTCTTTTCTTTTCTTTTTTTTTAAGCTCTTAATAGCTTTATTTCTTGTTTTGTTTCTCTTGCATTTCTGAAACCATTTCTTATGTACTTTTTCTGAAATTAATTTTTATTGGAGTATGGTTGCTTTACAATGTTGTGTTAGCCTCCACTGCACAACAAAATGAATCAGCCATACACATACAGATAATCCCTTCCCTTTTGGACTTCCCTCTCATTTAGGTTACCACAGTGCCCTAGGTTGAGTTCCCTGTACTATACAGCACGTTCCCATCAGTTGTCCATTTTATACATAGTATCAATAATGTACATGTGTCAATCCCAGCCTCCATATTCCTCCCACCCCACCCCTCTCCCCATACATTTGGTATCCATACATTTGTCCTCTACATCTTTCATGTTTGGTCTGTTTCCTGCTTTCGTGATAAGAGCAGCTTTTTCGGTTACTAAGGCAGTGGAGATGGAGCCACAAGACCTACCTGTGCATTCACTGGGTACCCAGGCATGCTCATGACTGGTCAGCGGCCAGGGGCCGGAGTTTCCCTACTGCTTTGCTCCTCTGGCTGCTGTCCTATTGTAGCTGATACAGGTACAACATGTGGATCACATTTTGGAGTCCCTTTCAGGATCATTAAAAAGTCAGGGGTGGCACTTCTCTGGTGGCGCAGTGGTTAAGAATCCGCCTGCCAATCCAGGGGACACGGGTTAGAGCCCTGGTCCAGGAAGATCCCACATGCTGCGGAGCAACTAAGCCCGTGCGCCACAACTACTGAGCCTGCGCTCTAGAGCCCGTGTTCCGCAACAAGAGAAGCCACCGCAATGAGAAGCCCATGTACTGCAACGAAGAGTAGCCCTGCTCGCCGCAACTAGAGAAAGCCCACGTGCAGCAATGAAGGCCCAACACAGCCAGAAATAAATAAATAAATAGGTAAGTAAATAAATAAATAGGTAAATTAAAAAAAAAATTTAGGTGTGATGAAGATGACCACAAATGCTCTGCTATTCCTCCCACTGACAGGTAGAGCCTAATTCCCTTCCCATTTAAATCTTGATCTGCTTTAGTGACTTGCTTGACCAATAAAATGCAATTTAAGCGACTCCTGGGACCTCCAAGTCTAGGTCATAAGAAGTTTTGCAGTGTCTATCTGGCTGTCTTGAGACAGTCTCTCTGGCTGCCCTGAGTGCCATGCAAGAAAGCCAACTACCCTGAGACTGCTCTGCAGGCAAGGTCAGATGTGGGTGCTCCAGCTGACAGTCAGTGCCAGCTAAGCTCAGGCTACCAGCCGTCCTTGTTAAGATACGTGAGCAAAGTTGTCTGATAGCCTCCAGGCCAACCCACCTTTCAGCCGAATACCACCAAGCGTTCTTAGTTAATGCCCCATGGAGCAGAAGAATCCCCCAGCTGAACCCTGTCCTCCACTTCCTGTCATCTTAAACCACGAGGTATAATGAAATGGTTGTTGTTTGAAGCTGCTGAGTTTTAGGGTGGTTTGTTACACAGCAGTGGATAACAGGAACACCAGGTATACTGCCTTGCTGCACCATAACATGACTGCCACTTCTACAGCTAGAGCCTAGAGCCTGGGGTAGAATGGCTGGCGTGCTGTTGAATGACTAGTGAACTGGATCAGCCGAGGGCTCTCAGGGTCACGGCTGGTTGGAGGAGAGCATGGAGAGTGATGCTGGCTTTGTTGAAAGGAAATCAAGCCCAGTGAGGGGTGTTAGGGAAAGTATTAAAGAGGAATCTTGGTGTGTAGGGTTTTGCTTGAGTGTCATATAGAATGGATTACTTTAGTGATTTGGAGGAAGTACCAGGAGAGAAAGCGATCCAGAAAAATGATCTTAGTTCCCTATTTTGGACACTGAATTTCTAAAAACATTGACTATCTTTTTGGAGAAGAAGGGAAGGATGGGTGGGAACGGAGAAGAGAGGGTATAAAATCACTGCTGTGGCTGCTCACCTGGAATATCAACAGAAAAGTGAGCGAAAAGAAGATGCCACTTGGCTTGATGTGGGAATCTCATGAAACTAAACACTGCCGAATTGGTCACAGGATAAGGTGCCCGTTCACTCTGGTATGCTGGACAGAGTCCCAGTTTAAGTCTGTTATTCTGGGGTAATTATTAAGAACATTCTCTTTCACTCTCAAAGGTGTCTGGTTTTGGATAATAAATTATGTGCTTGTCCTATTTCTAGGGGCCTGTGTGGCTCAGTGGAATAGAGTTTTGAACACACTTCATATCATCCCATTAAGATAATACAGAAGGGCCTTACTGAAAGTTTGTAGGTTCTGCTCTGGAGTAACGTTTGTCTTTAGATTTGATATTTCATATATTCACTCAAATAATATTTAATGAGAGCCTATTGTACTGTATTCTTTCATACTTGTGACCAGATGCTTAGGGAATGATGAATGTAGGAGTGAAAAACTCTTTATTTGTGTGTTATGATTAGAAAGGTATTGGAGGGGACATCACCACTGGCCAAGACAGCTTTGTAAGTTCGTGTTTTGATGTATCTCCCACTTTGCCCCCCAGCCTCAAGCACAGAGCAATGCCAGTTATAATGTAGGAATAGAAAACTAAAAGGACACAGCTGAACTAAATAACAAGATGAACATTTCCTTGGGCCAGAAATGGAACAGAAAGTTAAAGCAGTGAAAATTGCTGAAGCCACAGGCCAGCAGGGCGTCTGTCTGGAGGCAGGCAGACAGTGGTGGAGTCTGGCTCTGGCAGGAAAAATGAACTAATGGTACTCACAGGACCTCGGGTGGGGGGGTGGGTGGGAACCTGGCTTGTAGCTTGAGGTCAGGGGCTGAGGTGGGGCTCTTCTGCTTGTGAAAGTAGAGTGAAAAATGGGTCATTTCTAGCTACTTCTTGGGGCTGCAGTTTTAGCAGGTGGAAAGTCCAGGGAGAAGGAAGACTGAAGTCATGGTCTGATGGGAGCTGAACCAAGCCATCCACAGGTCTCTCCACATTCACCATCTTGCTGTGGAGCAGGAGCTTCAACACACATTTTAAGATGTAGTTCTACCACCATAAAACCCAGCCATTCCACTCCTGGGTCATAACAGAAAAAAACAAAAACACTAAATGAAGCAGTACCTTCCACTTGAAAAACAGAGAAAGAAATTAGAAAGCAAAGAATGCAAAAATAAGAATAAGAAAATTTACCAATTAAAATGTTGGTAATTAAATATACGTTCATCAAATTAAGAAATGTTAATGCATGAAGTAAACCTTAGACAGTGGTATAGTGATTTAGTGAACTGGAAGACAGAACTGAGGCATGAAGCCAGGTGGAGCACAAAAGACAAAGTGAATATTCTTGTAAGAACTAGTAGAAAAGGAGGGTTGTGGATCATTATTGGTTTGAATAAGTCAGGGTTTTGGCATTAATCTGGGAGGGTCCGAACAGAATAGGCAGCAACTCAGAAAAATAACATGGGAAGAAGAGAAAAAAGCCATTTTTTGAAAGAGATGAACTCAAAACATCGGCCAGTTGCTAGGTAGCCAGCCAGGGGCCTCAGCAGCCACTGGAGGAGAAGGCGAAGGCACCTGCCCCATGAGAAGAGGGTCAAGTAGGGTCATCGCCAAGGGAAGGTGGCCATCTGACTGAAGGGACAAGGAGAACCTGTTGTCACAATAGCCAAGACATGGAAACAACCTAAATGTCCATCAACAGATGACTGGATAAAAAAGATGTGGTACATATATACAATAGAATATTACTCAGCCATAAAAAAGAATGAAATAATGCCATCTGCAGCAACATGGATGGACCTAGAGATCATCATACTAAGTGAAGTAAGTCAGACAGAGAAAGACAAATATCGTATGATATCACTTATATGTGGAACCTAAAATATGACATAAATGAACACACCTATGAAACAAAAACAGACTCACATAGAGAACAGACTTCTGATCGCCAAGGGGGGATGGCGGAGGAAAGGACTGGGGTTAGCAGATGTGAACTACTGTATATAGGATGGAAAAACAACACACAGGGAACTATACTCAATATCCTGTGATAAACCAGCATGGAAAAGAATATGAAAAAGAATGTATAATGTATAACTGAGTCACTTTGCTGTACAGCAGAAATTAAACACAACATTGTAAATCAACTATACTTAAATAAAATTTAAAAAGAAAGAAAGAAATAGCCTGCCTGAGAGAGGCAGGAGGCCTAAACCATGCCGGCCCCTTGAACAAGTGGCCTTTTCTGTGGGTGCACTGATAGGACTCTGGGAAGGGGCGGGAGCCACAGGGGGCAGGAGGGTGGAGGAAAGGGCTGATCTCTGAGTGGAGTGAGCCTGACCTACTGACAGAGACCGAGGGTGCGGCCCAAAGAAAAGGGCACCAAGCTGGACAGGACATGCGCGCTCTGCAGGGACTAGATGCCGCCTCCTCTGGCTGCCTGGGAGCTGAGGACTTAACAGGAGACCAAAGCAGGGATGAAGGAGATGTGGCTGGGTGGAAGGCAAGCTAGCCCTTCCTCCAAACCCTGAGCACCATGCAACCCTATAGCCCCCTGGCCGGGACGACTCCCTGTCAGAATGTGCTAGAATCGTGCTGTGCAGTACAGCAGCCACCAGGCCCCGTACCTAGTCCACATTTGATGCCTGGAGACACTCTGCACAGGTCTTTTCTCCCACATCTCTCAGTTTGGAGAGGCCATTGAGTTTTCTGGGTACCTGAGAGGCACCAGATAAATGCCACATGGATTATAATTTTCAAAAACACAGAAAGCAACACCAGATACTGCCCACATTTTAACCTTCTTTGAAATCTCCAAAGTTGCATTAGGAACGTGCGTCGTTATAAACAGCAGTTATCAGCATATGGTACTATAACTGCTGAAGGTGTAAGAAATTAAGCGTCATCTGGACTGATCCTACAACAGAACCTAAAAGGTGCTTTTGGAAAAGTTCCTCAATTTCAGCCTCTTATTTGTCTCACTTTCAGAAAGCAGAGTAGAGAGGAAAGCTGCTGATCACGTGAGCTTTCTGGTTGCCCAGATTATGAAGAAATAGTACTTTCCTATAATTAAATTGTAAGGAGTTGTAATTAAATTGCACAGTATTTGAAAAAAGCTGTCACTTCTCAGAATTAGCTCTGAGAACAAAACTGAAATGACAGAGTAATTAAAACCTGAAATGCAGATGTTTTCAGATGGTTCTTGTCCAGGTTGGAGTACATGGGCTTTTTATTTCTTGCAACCTTTGTTGTGTTACTTTCCCTCACATTGAAGGGTCAGAAAGTTTATGACATCTCCACATCCAGGATTCTGGGTTATTAATCTGAGAACAAGTAAGCAAGTTTTTCCTACTTTTTGTTTATTTTCTTACATCCAGGGGTAAATATAAACCATCACCACGTAACTCTTTACAAGAAATTCTGTTTAACATCTTTTTTTAAATTTCAAAAATACATATGACTATATGCTTAATGTTAAAAATCTAAGTAATGCAGATAAGCAAACATTCTCATTACTCTCCCTACCCCCCATCTACTCTGCTGACCTGAGAAAACTGCTGTTATGTATTCATGTGTCCTTCCTGAGCAATCTCACCTTGTGTACACACATCTACACGTATCTTGAAATACATCATTTAAGTTACCTTTTCTGTAAATAATACCACATTAGACACATTATTCTGTTTTTCCCATTTCTCCATATCTTTTGGAAAATGTTTGATGTTAATACCAATAAACCTTGCTCCTTTTCACTGCTGTACTGTATTCCCTCAAATAGCTATGCCCTATTTTATTAAACCATTCTTCCCTCTATGGGCGTTCAGGTTTGTCCCACTTTTCACTATTACAAACACTGCTGCAATGAACTTCATGCTTCACAAAAAATATGAATGGAGATGGGGACAGGAAACACATTCTTAACTTCACAATGGTAGAGAAAGAGAAATGAAATCACGACAGACAAATGGAAATGCACAAGAGCAGGACAAGGGTATGCGATCTAATGAGTGCCAGGCACAGGAGAGCCTTCTTTGGTACCACCTGAAGACTTCTTGGTGATCCAATTCATCGGTGAATTAAAAGGCCAAGTCAAAAAAAGCTTCTGACGCATGCCAGATGTGAAGAATTCATGCAAGGAGGTAAGCAATAAGAGGACTGTGTTAAGGCCCCCTGTTGCCTAAAATGGCACTGGAAAACTGGGGAGAAAGCCTTCTAAATCTCTGTAGAGTCCCTTCTGATCTTATTTGCATAATTACTCTCTCTCAAAGAAAAGCAAACTGGGTTTGGTAGAGAGGCCCATGGCCAGGAAAGCTCCACTAGAGCCCAGGGTTACAGTGGTCTAAGAATACTCTTTTCCCTCTGTAGAGTTTCTTGGGATAAGCTGTTATGTGTTGAAGTACTCAGCCCAATAATCCTAATTTCACTATTGAAAGGAACCACAGAGATGATTAAACCTATTCTCCTATTTGGTAGAGAAGGTAACTAAAGCCCAGAAAGGGAAGGTGACTTGGGCAACATCATAGAGCTGCTTAGTGGCAGAGTCAGGACCTGGAGGAGAGTTACCCCGAACCAGCCCCCTGCTGTTCGACATAGTACCCTCCTCCATCACCAACTGTGTGCCAACTACTCCTGTGCTTCCGTCTGGAAGTGTCACCTCTGCTTGCCTCTTTCTTAGCCACATGACATAACATTTTTTGTTTAAACCTCTCTATCCTTGGTTACAGGGCACAAAGAAAGATGCTCAGTCAGCCATGGTTGTTCCCAGCTGTCCGTGGTGTCTACTGCAAGGTTAATTTTTATCTGATGCTATGTTACTGCAGACGTTTGAAGCACAGCTATCTGGCAGAACCATATCCACACACACCTTTCCTAAAGCAGAATTCAATTTCTCCATCAAAACCAATTTTGTAAACTTTAGTGCAATGATGAGGTTCTGGTTCTCATTTCCTGCCCCCCTCAGTCTGACTGCATTTAAATATGTGACTCCTCTGACCCCTCATCTTCTCTTCTTTTGCCCTGGCAGTTTAAGCCTTATTTACTGATTTCATTCAGGGCTATACTTCTTTTGATGTGACTCTGGGCAATTGCAAAAATGACTACAGTTCTTCCCTTCACAGTATCTGCTCCCACCCCTTGCACGTGACTCTAAAGCTCTTCACATTAAGATGTAAAGTTTATTTCCCCATCTCTTTAATCTGGGTTGCTGTGTGACTTGCTTTGGCCAACAGAATGAGGTGGAAGTGACAGTGTGCCAGCTCTGAGGGTGGACTTCAAGAGGTCTTGTATATTACTGTCTGTTCTCTTAGACACCTGCTCAGTGTCCATGTGAAGAAGCTGGAGCTAGCCTGCTGGAGCAAGCGAGACCATGTGGAGCAGAGATGAACAGTCCCAAATAAGGCCATCCCAGATCAGCCAGCCTCCCAGCTCACTTGGCAGCTGAGCACAAGGGCACGAGAGAGTCTGGCCCAAACTAGAACCACCCAGCTGAGCCCAGCCCGTGTAGCTAACCAGTAGGATTGTGCGCTAAATAAATGATGGTTGTTTTAAGCCACTAAGGTTTTTTTTTTGAGGGGGGTGGTTTATGCAGCAAAAGCCAACTGATAAAGATCCCTTTATTACTGTCTGCAAGAATGTTTATTAAACTGGGCCTCTCAGAGCAAAGGGATATTTCTCACTTAGTTCTGTACAGTACCAACATGAGTAACTTAATGGAAATTTAGAACAAAAATTATTTTCTTGAGGGGAATAGGGAAATGGGAAAGACTGATGCAAATGTGATTCCCACTTTCCCCCTACACTCAGCCCACTCCAATCTCTACAGCCTGTTATTAAAGAAATAAATAGAAATCCACAGGATGCAGGGCATGACATCAATCAATACTAGGGTAGTAAGACAAGCAGCAGAAAATTCTCTCCTTACAAAAGGTTTTCTCCTTACCAAAAAATAAACTAGGACAATTATCTAGGGACAGAAAACCCTATAATTTTTCAAACATCTTGGCTTCTGTGATTTTTGCTGTGCCATTTCTTTGCCACTGTCTTAGGGCCTTACCTTTGAGCTCCCCTCAGTTCCTTCTGAAAGGCAGCTATTCATCCACCCTTGCTCGAGGCTCTCTAGCAGGGGAAGGGTGGGGACTATGTCACCTGACTGCTATGACAGGGCTGTTTTAAGTCCTTCTTGGGCCCTACACACTAACTTTTGGAGCCTCCACTCATGCCACATTTAACATGTTAAAATGTACCCACGTCCTACAATTTAATATAACTTGTACAGAATGCTCAGGGTCAAGTTGCACTTGACTAGTCAGCCGACATAGTATCATGTATTGTAGCCAGCTAATTACACATTTTAATGTTTACTTTGCAGTTTTCTTTCTGTATTTTGGAGTCATTAAGTCTGTTATCGATCTTCAGGTCTGAAACATTTTCATAGTCCCTTGAAGAAGTCACAGGTTCTGGGCTCTGTGCCTATAGGTGCCTAACAGGAAAGTCACCCTGGCCTAGTCAATCAGCCAATAGCTATTTATTGAGTACCTAATACCTATAAAGCATTGTGCTGAAGTCTTCATAAAAATCATTCACTGTGCAGCCATTTACCATGTCCAGCTACTGAGCTAAGTGCTGAGAACCAGGATAGAGGTCCTTCAGTTCCTGCCCTTGAGGGCTCTGAGTTAGCCAGGCCTTGGCCCAAAGTAAAGCAGATGAAAATTGTGGAGTTAGGTAGGATCTACGACCAGGGCCTTGTTAGGGTGAGCAGAGGTCATTGGGTCATCACCACTGAGAAATAAAATACTGCTTGCCATATCAGTAAACAAAGGATGTCGCAGTCATCATCGATTACAGCCACCTGAAGGTGCACCCTGAGGAAACTCAGGATATGAAAACACAGGATACTTGCCCCAGATAGCTGAGGTGCATATCAAAGGAATGATTTCAGTAAGCCCAGGCTCTTGCATCTTCCAATACGCAGAAAAGCACTGAATTCCTTAACTTGAGATATCGAGTTTTCTTTTATTAACAGTAATCTTTTGGTCCTTTTGTTGTGAGACTCCTATATATCCCAGCTCCCCACATCGCCACCTCAGAGCAGTTTTCTCAGGGTTACTTGAGATGCTGCCTCCTGTGCTTGAAGTCCTAAGAAATCCGCCAAATAAAACATAACTCTCAACTTTTAAGCTGTGCAATTGTTTTCAGTCGACACCACCTTTCTGCTCTGTTAGCGAAAGGAGACTTGACAGATGGTCCTAATTCCTACTTGCAGCTGACCTTGGGTTAAGCCCTTATAGTCTTTCCCTCGAAAAGCCAGGATGGTCTCATGATGGACATGGTGGTCTCCAGAAAAAAGGCCAGACTTGGAAGTAACAGGTGTCTCTCAGAGCTGACTTAGGGGGTCATGGTGGGGGTGGCTGAGAGGACTAGCTCAGTCCTCTTTTGAGGCAAAAGCTGGGTCAGGGTGCTCAGTGTGCTTTTAATGTTCACCAGAGACTATGCTGGTGTCCTAGGCCCTTGCCTGACGTACTTTATAGCCTCAATAGGCAAAACACTGAAAATCAAGCAGTTCTGAGGTTCCAGCAAACATCAGGCCACTTGGAAGTTCTGGTTTTAAGCCCCCTCAGACCTCTTTAAAGGTACTAACTTGGGCTTCCCTGGTGGCGCAGTGGTTGGGAGTCCGCCTGCCGATGCAGAGGACGTGGGTTTGTGCCCCGGTCCTGGAGGATCCCACATGCTGCAGAGCGGCTGGGCCCATGGGCCATGGCCGCTGAGCCTGAGCGTCCGGAGCGGGGGAGACCACAGCAGTGAGGGGCCCGTGTACCGCCAAAAAAAAAAAAAAAAAAGTAAATTCCGATCCAGTAGGTCTGGGGTCGGGCCCAAGTGTCTGCCTTTGTCTCCCCATGAAATCGATGCTGAACTACACTTTGAGCAAGGCTTCCTATGATACAGCCCTTTGCAGTTTACCCAGCCCCTCCACAGACTTTGTCTCTGATTAATTCACCAACTCTGAAGCCTTAGCATCTGCATCTTACAAATAAAGCCACGGGCTCAGAGTGGCTCACCTAGAACCCCAGGCTAGCAAACGGCAGAGCAGCGTTCTATCCCCAGTCTTCTGGCTCAGCGTCACTGCCGTTCACTCACAGCCCCAGACAGTTCTTTTTATTTTTACCTCCCATGTCTTGTGAGGTCATTTGTCTCAAGGTAAAAGTCCAGAGTTAATTTCATCCTTTTCAATCCTCTGAGCTGATAACCTGATCTCACTTCTCATGCTGTGTGGCAGCTGGGGAAGGAAAGATTTTCAAAAGCTGTCTAGAAAGGGCTTGCAGTAGTTTTGTCTGGAGTGATTATGCCTGCAAGGAAACGAATCATGCTTGGAAACACTGCTCGGTGCAGTTTAACGAACAGGATTTCCATCGGGGCTTGCAGTTGGAGGTTTCCAGAGGGGCAGAGCCTGAGTTTCAGGTCCATAGACTTGGCAACAGACTGTTGCTTTCGGTGCCTGAAAATAATAAAAGACTGGAGCCAACCAGCCATGGTCTTTCTGTGGAAACAAAGATATATTTAATTTGGTGGTGCTGGGAGGTACCTATTACATGCCAGATACTCAGCCAGGTGCTTTGTAAACATCACCTCCAATCCTGACAGCAAGGCTGCGAGGTAAGTTGCCATACCCCGTTTATACAGGTTAGGAAACTGAGGCTCAGCAAGGTTAAACAGCTAGGGCCCTGCAGCCCACGGAACACCAGGCCTGTGTGTCTGCTGTGCAGGCTCTTCCCACCAAACCACATGACCTCTGAAATGGAAAGTCAGTGAAGTTCAAGGGCAGAGAGACTAAACCTACTCGAATTCCAGTAGCTCCTGACTCAGGGAGCTGACCCCCTCCCATGGCTACCCTTTTGAGACATCTGTTTTTAGGTTTTGCCAGGCTGCCATCCTTTTCTATTAAAATAAATTTATTAAAAAAATTCTTACTAGAAGTTATAAAAATAGTACATGAATCTCTGTACACTTCACATAGATTCACCAATAGTTAATTTCTGCCACACTTCTGTGCACATATGTGAGAGGATACTATATATTCTATGTACTAAATACTATATATATATATATATTTTTTCTGAACCATTTGAAACCATAAAACCTTTACCCTTAAAAACTAGGAACAAAGACATTCTCTTATTCACAGTACAGCTACAGTGAGGAATTTTAACAATGACAAAACTACTGTCTAATAAATGCCTTATATTCAAATTTTACCAGTTGCCTCTCAATAATGTCCTTTACAGCAACTTTTTTTTTTTGTTTCTAATCCAGAGTTCAATCCAATATCTTGTAGTACATTTGCTTGTCATGTCCCTTTGGTCTCCTTTAATCTGGAACAGTTCCTCAGTCAGGTGCTTTTGACCTAGCACTTTCACAAGTCATTGGGAAGGATGTCACCTGAGTTCGGGAGATCCTGAGTGCAGCCCACTGAACCAGTGGGTACCATGCTGGCTCCTCCTTCATCTGTCAAATTTTCCACCTGCTCTGCTGACTCTCTCTGAGAGACTTAAAGCCCCCAGCTAGGCAGGGGGGGCTGGGAACAATGCTGTTTATAGGAGCTGAAGCCCACTTTCTTTTTTTCTGTTGTTTAGGGGTTTTTTATTAAACTTTCATTGTGTAGGCATGATAGATTTAATCCTTGGACATTGGTGATTGAATTCAATCTCTAGTCTCTCTCCCCTCTCAGGAGGCTGGAGTGGGGGTAAGGACAGCCAGCCCCTATCCTGAACCTATCTAGGGTCCTCCCCAACCTGTGGGTCATCTCATTAGCATACAAAAGACAAATTCGCAGGGATTTAGGACCTCTGGCTGAAGCCCACATTTGATGCAAGTATCAAGCCTCCCCATCCCTGCACCTGGGTGAGCCAGATGGTTCTTAAAGCAGCACTTCCTCTTGGCACCTCTTAATTTCTGAGGCATTTAGAGAGGGAATTATGCTCTCAACAAACGTCCACCACTGCCCCTCAACACCTCCCATTTTAAAAAACAGAGATGGTTCCTAATTCACCCTCCTTGGTTTTCTTTCTGGAATCCTTGGTGGAGATTAAGAAGTTCCTAACTCAGGGCTGCATGATTGGTTTGTGGCTTATAACCTGACGAGGTTCTTAAGGACATTAAGACATTAAGCATGTCAGATTAGCTTTTGGCTTAAAGTTCCCTGGCAATGACCTTGCCATGAGGACTGCAAATGTCACATTAGTAATTGCATTCTTTGTCATTCTGGATGTTTTGGATTCTGGAATTTAAAAACGAGATTTCTAGTCTCCTTAACCATCCAGACAGACCTCTCTGTATATTTTGTCTGAGAAAATGTGATGCAAGATGAAAAAGAAAGTCTTCCCTCACATTGCTTTAGCTGGCCCATAAGAAGCAGCAGTCTACTTCTGACAGCTTTTAACCTGTCGGAGTTAGTACATAAAAATACAAGATGGCCAGGTAAATGTGAAATCTGGATAAACTTTATCTAAAATTCAAATATTGTGTGGGACATACTTACATTAAAAAGTTGTTTGATGTTTATGTGAAATTCAAATTTAACTGAGTGTCCTGTATTTTCTCTGGCAATCCTAAATCTAGGCCCCATGGATTACCTTTTAAGTTTGCTGGAGATTCAAAGATTGAATCTTGTCACTACTGAGATTCAAAATAAGGGAGGAAAAGAGTGGATATATGTGTATGTATAACTGATTCACTTTGCTGTAAGGCAGAAACTAACACAACATTGTAAATCAACTATACTCCAATAAAAGTTTTTAAAAAATGAAAAAATAAGGGAGAAGACAACCACTATACCACGTCCATGGCCAGCAAATGGACAACGGTATTACCATATTAGCTCTGCGCTGGTTTTTGATAAATGAAACAGCTAAGTAAATATTGAAGCTAAGCACACACAGTTTTCATGGTACATATCCGCATCCTTTATCTGTAATTTCAAAAGATAAAACCCTCTGAAAATCGAAAGTTTTTTATTTAACTCACTTGCCAGCAACATTCAACCTACAAGATACTAATTATCATCTTCATTTATCTCACTTGGTATGAACTGTCATACTTTTTGCTACAGAAATATTTGTTTGATCATGGAGTGCTGCTCCAGACCCCCTAGGAGTATCACATAATATATGATAAATATTGTATTAGCTGTTAAGATGAAAAATTCTGAATCCTGCATCTGACCTCAATAGTTTCAAATAGAGAACTGTGGCAGATTTAAAACTTAATAGCCAGAAGATTTTAAAGCTGCATTGTCCAATATGATAGCCATTAGCCATGTGGCTATATTGAACACTTGAAATGTATCTAGTCTGAACTGAGATGCATTGTTAGTGTAAAATACACATTGAGTTTCAAAAATTAGTAGGGAAAAGAATATGAAATATATGATCACACATTGAAATAACATTATTTTGGATATATTAGGTTATATAAAATATATTATGAAAACTATTGAAAATATTTTTTTCTGTTTCTTTTTTTGGACCCTTTTTAAAGTCTTTACTGAATTTGTTACAATATTGCTTCTGTTTTTCTTTTTTTTTTTTTTTTTTTTTTTTTTTTTTTTATGCGTTACGCGGGCCTCTCACTGTTGTGGCCTCTCCCGTTGCGGAGGACAGGCTCCGGACGCGCAGGCTCAGCGGCCATGGCTCACGGGCCCAGCCGCTCCGCGGCATGTGGGATCCTCCCAGACCGGGGCACGAACCCGTGTCCCCTGCATCGGCAGGCGGACTCTCAACCACTGCGCCACCAGGGAAGCCCTGTTTTTCTTTTTTTAATGTTTTGGTTTTTTGGCCGCCAGGCATGTGGGATCTTAGCTCCCTGGAAGAAGTCTTAACCACTGGACCACCAGGGAAGTCCCTGTTTCTTTTTTTCTATTTATAATGTAGCTACTAGAAAATTCAGAATTACTTAGGTGGCTCCTGTTATATTTCCAGTGGACAGCACTGCTTTAGAGAATATCTAAGTGTAAAACTCTTTTGTACAGTTGGGGAAACTGGATGAGAAAGTGACTTGGGTCGTGTGAATAGTTAGTTGCTGAGCCTGAGCTAAACCTTTGGTCTTCTGACTTCTGGCTTAGTGCTCTTTTTATTTTCCCTTCAAAAGGCATGACTCCAGAATGAAAATCCTCAAAGGACGAATCTCTCAACAGTCTCTGGGCTCTATACTTGGCGCTGGGCTTCTAAGACCAATTTTAGAGTCTGATTGAGTGTTGGTGGTTCTTGCTGAAGGAAGTAGGAAAATCAAACACCAACTTGTAATCAGGCATAACTGGATGAGACTCAGAGAAGAAAATGAGAAAGACTGTAGCTCACTAGTTCCATTTGATGTGCTAGTTTTCAACTAGGTTCAGAAAAGGAGATCTTGGCTGTGAGTGCCCTGCCAGAGAGGCAGTGGAATTTCACTCAGACTCTGATCAGACCTAACTAAGCTCCTTCATCAACTCTGCTGGAGACGGGTCAGGGGTAGAAAATCATACCCAGCAGGAAGGGAGGGGGATGTGCCTTTCTGCTTAGCAAGTGGTACAAACAAAGGTCCACTACCTTCAGAAAGATCACCTCTAGACACAAAGTATTCAGTTATAAGATGTTAGCCATCTAAGAGAATGGTAAGCACTGTCGCAGTAGGCAGGAAGTCACTTGTTCAGTAATAGGTACGACTCCCTGACAGGAGGCAGTGGGAAAGGACTTCTTGTCCACCAGCACACACTGCATTTGGCTCAACGGAGGGAAAAACAAATATCCAAGGGGAGCAGAACAAGGAACTCTGGGGGATGAAACAGAGCCATCAGCTAAGTGAATGTAGACGCAGGCTGCCTCTTGATGTGTCCAAGCCTTGCTTGGGAGGCTCTCAGGGGCTGCATTCTCAGGCACTTGCCTCTCCCATCAGTATAGAAGGAAAGGTTCAAAGTCAAGAGAAAGAGGGAAGAAAGCCCATGAGAGATGTTGCCTTGACAGGTTTCTGTGTGGCCTTGACAGATCATCAGAAAGCTAAAAGAAAGTCAGCAGCCTCGTCCCCAGCATCCCGGACAGACCCAGAGCAGCCTGAGAATGGTGCTGTAGCTGGGGAGCTTCGGTAATTTGAAGGTATGGAGGCCCCTGCTGAGCAGGTAATTTTAGCAGTTTGAAGGCATCATTAGCTGCGTTTGCTCATTTACACAAGCTGGCTGGGTGTCTGGGAAGCACTGGGGTGGGGAGAACTTGGCCTAGGAGTCACATAGGGCTGGGTTGGAATTTTATGTAACTGTGAAAAAAAGTTATTTAATGTCTCTGAGCCACCGTTTCCTCATTAGTAAAATGGACAAGAAAATATGCCCCAGAGCGATCTGTCAGGTGTGAGTGAGTTAAAGTTCTTGAAGGGTAACTATTCGGAATGTCTGTTTGGCTCTACTTTTACACTTGACCCTAAGTCCTTTCGCACAGGGTGGCAGCGAGCTGCCCATCTTTCCTCTCCTTTTCTCACCTCTCTCCTGCCCTCATCCCCTCTCCTCTCCAAAACAGCACCACAGAGGCTTGACAATCCACTACCTGTTGCAAAAGGGAGGAACAGAGCATCTTGAAATGGAGCATTTTGCCATTTAAGTGATTTAATGAGTCAGAAATTGCCCACTTTGAAAATTTGAAAAACACAGCGCATGATTTACAGCTTGACTAGTACTTTAAATCTGCAGTCCTTCTAACTCAGTCAGGACACACACAATTGCAGGAGAGACTCTTCACAGCTAAGGAGAGGGATCCTTTGAAGTAAGTACCCACTCCCACCTCCCAGCACTTCTAATGTGGGGACAACAAAGGGAAGGAAGGTGCTGGAAGCAGATTCGGTGTTCAGTTGGCTCTCACTAAGAACCATCACCTATAATTTTCAAGTGAATTTTCCAGAGCTTCTGATGAATGAAAAAAAAGGGATCTAATAGTCTGGATAGCACTGTACCCACTTGATAGGGAAAAAAAAGACATTTATTATTCATTCTATTAGGCAGACACCCCTTTATCCATAAGAAAATATACACATATTTAATTTCTTCTACCTTTATGTCTCTTTCTAGACCAGAGTTATTAACCTGGGGTTCATGGATGGGCTTAAAGGGGCTTATAACCCATTAAAATTAAGTGCAAAGTTCATGCATATGTGAAGGTTTCCCCAAAGAGGGGATTTTTAATCAGTTCTCAGAGGAGTTGGTGACCCACTCCCAAATACGCACACAATGATGAACTACTGCTCTGTAAACTACCACAAAGCTAGTTTCCTTGCGCTCCTGACGGGCTCTTTTCGGCATAAGCAAAGTGACTTTAATCCCGTGGTTCTCAGTGTGCTGCTGCCACCTGGGGCTGGGTGAGTCCTCACCGGATAGGACTGTTTCAATATGTTTAGCATCCCTGGTACCTGTGCAGTAAATACCAGTATCACTCCTAGTCATTGTGACAACCAAAAATGATCACACACATTTCTAAACCCCCTTAGAGAGCAGTGCCCCCTCTGGTTGAGAAGATTAAGCTTACCTTCTCCCGCTTCTCTTTCTTCATGAGGAAAATGAGGAAGTCGGGTGAGATGACCTTCCAGCTCCATGACTCAGCGAACCTCACACACATGACCCCTTCTCTGAGTGTCACGCCTGTTTCTATTCACTCCACTAGTCTGACAAATGTGTGTTCCCTGGAGGGACCTGAAAAGCACCCAAAAAAGTGCAGAACCATGGCCTGGCCTAGATTCAGCCCTCCTGGGCAGTTCTCTGGCTTCCCGAGGCTGATGCCTATCAACTGTAAACAGGCTGAGGTGATCTGGAGGGTCAGTTCAGCTCTAGAGTTGGATGATTCTATGAAGTAATGAGTCGAGTTTATGGGACCCTACCTCAAGGAAGTTGCCAGAAGTCTCCTTTCAGATATTATAACAAACCCCCCTTTGGAAACAAAAGTGTATAGTGCTCCTAGAGGGCTGAGTTAGACACAAAGGACCCAGCATGCTCCTTCAATGCTCTAAGTGTTAGAACACACAGATCAGACATCGAATAAAGGAAAAAGACAGAAAAAGTCCTAGGGGAGGGGATATCCTGGTCGGGCTTACTGATGAGAATCTGGGAATCTGATTAAGGGAAATTGTGAGGCACCAAGTTCAGATGGTAACTCCGCTCAGAGGCCTGCTTTAGCTCCTGAAGCAGTTAAGAGCTCACAGCCCAACGCCAATGCCTTTTTATTATGATGCATTCATTTTTCCCATAGCTGCTGATTATTTGCTCACCTACTTATATCTTTACTGAGCACCTGAGGTCTTTGAAAACAGGTTGCACAGGACTCATCTTTGCCTCCTTGAAGCATACCTAGCACAGAGCCTGACACACAGTAGGGATTCAGATGGATGAAACGAGGTACAGGAATAAGGATGGGCTGTGCACTAGAAGGAAGAAATGATAAAAACAAGCTAGGCTGGCTTCTAGGTGGGGCTGCCCACGATGGCCTGTGAACGTCGCCTTCCAGCTTTGTCTCCTCTGTCTCCCAGGGGAGCCAGAGCAGTACCTGGTGTGTTAATCACTCTCTCCCTGAAAATGAGACACTTCCTTAACACACACACTAGCCAGGAGCTCCTGTGAAGCCAAAGGAACCATGCTGTTAATTCCTGCTCTCCCCCTTTCTCCCCCCTTCTCTCTAGGGAACAGCATCTGATGGGCAGAAAGACCTTCTACATTTTTCTCTAGAGATTTAACACCATGTAGGAAATTATTCCAAGCAATCACTTTTGAACTGCTGAATCTGAGTATTCCTATTGAAAAATGACAGCCCTGTAATAAGGAAGTGTGTGGGCCTTATGAGAGAGGTTTTGAACATAATAGTCACTGGGTAGAAAGTTAATATTTTCTAATGACACTGTATTGTAGCTGATTCACCTCCCCAGACAATGTTCCTCTGTAGGCTGTGAGCCCTGCCTATTTCCTGGTCCTCTTCCTGTTTCCTAGGTCTTCCCTTTCTACTGCAGAATTCTTGACTCTTTCCTTCAGTGAGCTCAATCTTGCTTGGTTTCTACAAGTCTCCTTTTTGGCCCCCTGGTGATGGTGAGGGTGGTATGGGGAAGGGGGGAGGGCAAGCAAGACTGCCGAGTTGTTGGGGTATGGTTTTGGGTCCAGAGCTGGGCTGTGTGACCATCTGGAGTAACTAGGAGTGGTAAGTACCAAAGAGTCACAGAAGATAGTGTCCCGCAGCGTTTCAAAGGTCAGAACAGTGCTCGCTTCAGGAGGATGGCTTGGAAGGGGCTTCAGCTCCTCAGTGACTCCATCACCAGTCCTGCTGCCCAAGGTGCACCAAAGAGGGTTGGGGTAGACTCTTCCTGACAGAGCTGTGTGCTGATTTAGGGAGGAGAATTGTGTGTGCTTAGGTGGGGCCATTCTTCAGGCAGGGAGAAATTCCTAGAAGCAGAAATTGGCTAATATGACCAAGAAACAAAAGGCTTCTGCAACATTTGACTACCAAGGTCTTCTCAGGAACAGAAGATGTCCATGACACCTGCCTAAATCTGGGAAGCCCTTAGAAAGTCCCTTCTTGCGGACCAGGACCAGTAGCCTCTACTCTCCAACCCAGCTCCACCAGCTAAAGGTGGCCAGAAGTGGTGAAAAGGACACAAGCTTGAGAGGAAGATCTGGGTTTGAGTTTTATATCTGCCTCTGCAAACTAGCAAGTCACAAACTCAGAGTTTGAATCTCATCTCTAAACAAAGGCACTACAGGTTTCAAGGTCCTTTAGGATCTTAAATTTATTGAAATAATATTTATCAAGTACCTGCTATGTACCAGGTACTTTCAAGGTGCTTGGGATACAGCAGAAAACACAAAAGACTAAAATCCCTGTCCTCATGGGGCTCACATTCTAGTGGAGGGAGCTTGATAATAAAGATAAGTAAGTATATTATCTTGTGGTTTAGAAGGTGATCAGTACTGTGGGATGAAATAAAGCAGAGTAGGTTAAGGAGGACCAGGAGAGGTGAAGTCAGGGGCTGAGGGGGAGGGCAAGTCACAAATTCTCTGACTGATGATTTTCTGGAATCTCAAGAATGCCTTCCTAAGTAAACCTTCTGAGGAATAGGGACATGATGCCTGTTGAAATCACATAATCAGAGAGGAAAATGAGGTTTATCTTTCACAAGATTTGGGAATGATCTCAATTAGCAGCTCTTACCTCAACTCTAGCTCATTTCCATGAGGAGAAGTTGGATCTTATTTTTAATGCTCACTAAGGGTTTGGGTTGGGAGTATTGACATGGAAGTCCCAAAGCTCAGAAGGAGCCATTACTACTGACAGCTTTCTCCTCAACTTGGGATTCTTGGAAATCCCACAGGAGGAGGTTACAAGTGACAGGCAGCTTACAGATTTACTACCCAAGACTCTGTAATTACTGGGAGCCTTGGATTTATTGGTCAGGGACTGCCTAATCGCTCTAAATGGCAACAAATATCATTGTGAGAAGCCAATCTAAAAATGACTCAATAAATGATCAATAACTCACTGGAAACTCTTCTTCCTCCATAAATAAAATACTCTTATTGTGCCAATGCTTGGTTGTAAGTTTTTTGGAGGTTTGATTGGTTGATTGATTCATTCATATATATTCATTCCCTCCCTCCCTCTTTCTTTGCAGAACTGGCTAAAATATCTATTTGAGTTCTGAGATGAGCACTAACTCATTTATATAATTTTCCTAATTGTAAAGATCTGGGTAGAGGAAGGAAGGAGAAAAGCAAAGATTGGCACGTGGCACATGATGGCAGTGAGTGCTTGCCAGCCGGCAGACCTCACAGGATGCAGTTGTACTTAGCAAGTGCAAAAACCACTGGGTGGGGCTTCCCTGGTGGCGCAGTGGTTGAGAGTCTGCCTGCCGACGCAGGGGACACAGGTTCGTGCCCCAGTCCAGGAGGATCCCACATGCCGCGGAGTGGCTGGGCCCGTGAGCCATGGCCGCTGAGCCTGCACGTCCAGAGCCTGTGCTCCACAGGGGGAGAGGCCACAACAGTGAGAGGCCCGTGTACCGCAAAAATAAATAAATAAATAAAATGTAAAGGCCAATAATTAATTGCTGTGTACAAAAATATTTAAAAAAAAAAAAACCACTGGGTGGTGGCTCCCATTGACCATAATGCAAGTAATGGATTTCCTGGCAGATATTTACTGTGTGAGGCTCAGCAGTTAACTGGCTCCCAAATCTGATCCCAGGGAAGACAATACTTGGAAAGGTCATCTGGAAATTAGGACATTTTCTAGAATGTGCACTATCTTGTAGCTTTCCAAATCCCTGTTTATCATATTATTCCTCAGGGCCTCTTTTCTGAAAATGTAGGTTTCTGTTCTTCAGACTGAGACAAAACAAATACTCTGGTTGGAAAACATTGTGAAGCTTTCCAACAGGGACGTATTCGGTATGTTTCCTTTGTTGGCACCATTTACGTGACTACAATTCATAATAAAAGAGAATGTCTTTTTGTTATTAGATCGCATGACATGATTAGTGACACTGTGAAAATCCATAGCTCTCTAGACTCATTCTGTAGATTCAGGTAAAAATGTTTACAGTATGCTTTCTAGCTTTGAAGTGGAGCCAATATGACTTAGGAGTCAATCTTCTGTCCTCTTTTTCCCTCAGCACTCAAATTTGTAATTATTTCTACTGCATCCTTTGTAATAGTACTTCTCAAACTTCTAGGTCCACATGAATCAGATTCTTTTATTATGTCTAGGGTGACGCCTGGGATCCTGCATTTCTACAAGCTCTCAGGTGATGCCAGTGCTGCTTGGCATTGTACTCCACGGACCACATTTTGAGTAGCAAAGAGGCAGAGAGACATTTCCATATCACAGCTGCCCTGATCTGGGCCTGTGTCATCTTGCTGGACTTTTGTGACAGCTCACTGGCCCTTCTGTTCCAAACTCTTTCTCCATATTGTCCAAGAGCCCTTTCTAAAACATAAATCTGACACCAACCTTCTCTTCTTACAGCTCCCTTCTGTGGCTCCGAACTGCCTATAGATGATGTGTCAGGTCCTTAATGATGGCTGTTGGGGTCCTTCATGATTAGGCCCTGCACCTTGTCAGCTTCTTCTGCCATTCTGTATCTTAATATTGATGTCCTTGTGCGGCAGCCAGTTTCCAAGATCTCCTCAATGATCTCATGCCCTTGTGTAGTCCCCTCCCTTCTTGCATAGGGCTAACTTGTATAATCACTAGAATTTTGTGTGACTTCTAAGATTAGGTCATAAAAGATACTTTGGTTTTGCTTTGCTTTCTCTTGGACCATTTACTCTGGGAGAAGCCAGATGTCATGTCATAAGAACACGTGGGCAGGCCTATCAAGAAACCCACATGGTAAGGAACTGAGGCTTCCGGCCAACAGCTGCATGAGTGAACCATTTCTGAGAGACCTTGAGCTAGAAACCTTCAGGCTAAGCCACTTTCAAATTCCTGACTCATAGGGACTGTGAGATAATAAGTGTTTATTGCTTTAAGCCACTAAGTTTTGGGGTAAGTTGTTGTGCAGCTATAGATGCTGGTGCCTCTTCCAGGAAAATATTTCACCTGGATAACTTCTAGTCATCCTTTGAGACCCAGATCTCCAGATATTTCCTCCAGGAAGCCTTCATTGACCTCTTCCCTCAAGATTTGGCCAGATAACTCTTCTTTGGGCTGCCAAGATGCCCTAGGCGTGCCTCTATCCCTGTATTTATTATAATGTCTAGTTGTTATCTATATGTCTGACAGTCCCACTAGACTGTGAGCTCCTTAGAGGCAGGGGACCGTGCCATTTTGGTATACTGAGTGCTAATCACAGTACCTGAAACATAACAGGCACTTACATATGTTGGAATGAACAAATGAAGGAAGTCAACTGCCCTGGAATCATGACTTTACTGCAACTATATCCCTTTTTCTTGGAAGTTCTTTAAGCACCTGCCACTACTTTCTTGACCTGCCATCTCACATGGGCCAGCTATGACACAATCCATTGACTGCTGGTTTCCAGTTTTTTATCACATCACTCATCCACCGAGTTACTTCAGTGGCTCTTAACCAGAAGAACACATCGAAATCACCTGTGGAGATTTAAAAGAATATATATATACACACACACACACACACATACATACATATTCCAGTCCTGCCCCCAGAGATTCTGACTCACTAGTTGTGAGCTCCAGACATATACAGTTTAAAAGTCTCCATAGGTGACTTTTCATACACAAGTTGATATTCATTTATTTATTGATGTTTAATTTATGTCCAAAAAGAATAGGAGGTTTATAAGAACATACGATTACTAAAACAAAACAACAATAACAAAACCCCCCAAACTCTTAAATATAGGGAAGTATAATAATAAGAACAAGTGATGATAAGTCTTGGTAGGAGATGATTATCAGACCAGAAAATCTAGGCTAGGGAAACTACTACAAGTGAACAAAAATTTTTTTAGAGCTTCCTTGGAGCCAAGACAAAAAGAGATTTGAATGGATTATACAACTGTCAACAATTTGAAAGAGGTAGCATATAAGTTTGTCAGTAAAGACAACTTTTGCTCTAGTATTGAATTATAAGAGGAATTATCTCTCAACTCTTTACGCAAGAGGCATTGAAACACATGAATATGTTTTCGATACTTTTTTTTTAAACAAAAAGTGCAGGAAACTTTTACATACAGCTACTTTCAACAAAAGACAAAAGCATAATGTTAAATTCTAGGGTGGTGAAGGTATTTCTACGGATAGCCAAATAATGAAGTATGTAGTTTCATTGTCATCTGCCTTGATACAAGAAAATTATAGAACCAGGAGGAGAAATTATCATGAATGTTCCATTCATTTTCAATGGCCTCACACAGGATTTTTTCAGGAGCCCAAGTGTAGCTAAGTCCAAACTTGGGATATTCTCCCAATGCAGCTCTGTTGCCAAGGATGGAAGGTGGAGACAGAAAACGTGTAGGTGTGGAATGAATGCTAGCCACATTGGTTCATGAAGGCTTCTGCCCACAGGGCTCAGAATCACCACAGTGGAGTGTCAGCAAATGATGCAGGGAAGGTACATTTCACCTGCAAGAGCCAGTGCTGTGAGCACTGTACAGCAGCACAGGGTACAGTGATCACATCTAACTCAAAGCATGTATTTTGTCTACCAACAGGTTGGGAGCTCAAGGAAAAATTTTTTAATGAATTATTTCAAAGCTTCAAGGTAGAACATCAAACTTCAAAGGCATACAGAATGTTAGAGGCAGAAGAAGCAGCTATCTGGAGGGAGTATGCTAGAGAAAGAACACGCAATCAAAGGATCCTGCCTTGCCCATCTGGCTGTGATGATTCCTAGCATATCCATGACAGACTGGTCCATCAGGGATACTCGACCTTTGATTAGTGGTCAACTGGTCAGTGAGGTATCATACAGCCACTACCATACTCCTGGCTCTCCCTGCCAAATACCAAGGGTAACTTTGGGGGTCACCGAAAAGCCCTAGGACTACAAGTACAGACTGGGAAAGTACTGGGGCCCTAAAGTGATACTCTATGCCATTAATATTTCAGAAAACTTGCAAAGATTGTAGAGTTCAGCTATGCTTGCAAGTTCTGACTGTCAAGTGAAGAGACATTCTAGCAAGTGCTGAAATTGATGGAACTATTCTATGTCTGCACTGTCCAATACGATGGCCACTAGTTACATGTGGCTACTGAGAATTCCAAATTTTATTTAATTACAAATAATTTAAATTTCAATCACCACGTGTGTTGTTAAATATGTTGTTATCATATTGGACAGTACAATTCTATAGGGTATGGACTAAACTGCTTCTCCTCTGGAACTTCTAATTGAGGCTCCTGACTTCATCTGCTAGTGAGGGGTGTCCCCAAGTAAAGCTGTATGGCCCATGGGACACCTGATCGTGTGCCCTGAGAGCTTTGGCAGCAGCCTCGACCAGATCAACAGGGCCTCCCAAGCCAGGAGTGTCAAGTTCAAGCCTTGTGGGAGAACAACCCCTCCACCATTCTGGGTCTCTGGGTATCATTAGATATCAACTTGTCCAAAGAGCTCTAGGAAATGAGGATGGAGACATGGGAGTTAAAAGTACTAGCTTACATCTGAATATCAAAAGCAGCAGGAATATAACTAGACTTCAGCAGGCACTGTGGTAAGCACTTTCCTGTTGTGGTAAATAATGTGACTTGGTTTTCCCAATCTGCATTCCACCTTCCTTCTAGTTGGAGGGGCAGAGGCTTAAAACATGTCGCCCCGACTCCTGTTTGTGGCAGTGTTCTGGACGTGTACTGCATGCTGCAGGAGACCTGGAGGCCCAAGCAAGTGAGAGGCCACTGTCCTGCAGGTCAGCTCCCGCTCAGAATGACAAGCAGCGAGGCAGCTGTATTCAGCATTCCTGTATCCTGGCCATGGTGTTGTCAGAGCTTAGAGGAGGCTGTGGTAGTCCCTGACCTCTGGATCACTGCTACAGTGGAGTGTGCTTGGACCTGACCATTCCTGACTTCTACTGTCCCGGCTTTCCAATAGTTTAGTCAGCACTTAATCCTCTTTATGCAATCCCTTTCTGCTCGAACTACTAGAGTGATTTCTGCTTCCTGCACTATTTTCCTGATCAACACCCCTGCATTATCTCATTTTGTCCCCTGAGCAACCCTCTAAGGTAGGTAATTTCACCATTACCTGTTTTACAGATAATCAAGTCCAGTTCTGTTTGTGGTAAGTACTTTGCACATTCGTGGTCTCATTTTTTTCTCCAAACAAATCTAGACCTATATTATGGACTGTTTCAAAAGCCAGGGCATGTGCTTAGAACATCAATGCTTATTTTTGTGATGAATTTGTACCCAAAGCAGAAAGGAACAGAATGTAATGGCAACTTGCAGTGGGTGATGCTATCTTTGCTAGAAAATGTTGTTGTCACCTGTGGATGTAAATTTAAACCCAAGTTAGCTGTGTTCCTGCTAAGAAAGTCATAGTTCTAAGTTCATAGAATGAATCTCTAACCACAGACAAGCAGCTACAAATGAGGTTCTTGCTCAAGAGTAACTGGACAAGAGAATGTGGATGGCTAAGAACAGCCTTCTTTGGGGGAATTGACACTGTTAACCTACTTCTCTAAAGTCAGGTATCTAAGCATTTTCACCTACAGATCCCCAATACTTCATAACTCACCAGTTATTCCCTTTGTAGGATGAGCTATTGACCACTCCACGGACACATCAAATAACTGCTCTGAAATAGTTTCTCTCAGGCTAGAGAGGAAGAAAACAGTCATTGCTAGACTGGCTGTGACGGGCAGGGGGTCTTCCCCTCATGCTCTCGCTGCGGCTGTGTGGTCTGCAGAAGGACAGCACAACAGACTGACCTCTCCAACTTGCTCAAATGCTGCCTGCAAGCTCTGACTACACAGTGCGTGGATTATCTGTGTCCTTCTCACACTTCTGTTGCTAACTTTGGGCCATTTGATTGCTTACAAATCCATCCTTCTAGAGGCTGGAATTCATGATAGTATTAAAACTCAAACCAGTGAATCTGACTTTTAAGCATCATTAGAGTCTCTGAGTAATATCACTCTCAGAGCTACTTTTCACCCTTCCAATGAGTCAAAGAGTAAAGATGTAGCATTCAGGGCATCGGGGAAGGTCAAATTTTAAAAATGTATAACATTCTATTTTTGTTTAGCTTATTCTTTTTCACCACAAAAATACTATATGGAATTGAGTCATTTTCTGAGAGAAACTATTATTACACAGAAATACTTTGAGGGCGGTAAACACGAGATTATAAACTACTCATTTAAACCAATAAATCAGCTGTTACTATCAGTGAGTACTCTTTAATGTTTATCATTTAATAACTCAACATCGTGAGCTCATCTATGAACCAAGATACTTTTAAATCCATGAAGAAATTTCACTTTTACTTGTAAGTCAGATTCACCAAGCACTGAAAAGACTCACTTAATCTAACTGCAATTAGGATAGAGTGGTAATGTCGTAAACAATACCATATATAGTATACCTGAAGGACTAATACAGCTTTCAGAGGTAGCAAACGTTCAAGAAATAACTTAGCTCCGGATGACCTAAATGTTCCTTGCTACTTGCTTATGCGAAAAATGGAATTCAGCTAATTTTCACTCCAATTCATTCCCTCTAACTTACCACCATGGGATTTTGATTATTTTTCTCCAGAAAACTACATGAATTTCCAGTTCACTGCTATCTGGAGTTCCTGTAACCTCTGCGCTCACTACCTCACCTGCAGTATTCTCAACAGGTTAAGATCTTTGCAAGGAAACAAAGCACTTGGCTTGCAAAGTTCTATAAACCATCACTTCGTTATCTATAGCAGCAGAGAACTTCCAAAAACGTGGAAGGCTTGTTTATGTATTTCATATGGAGGATCACGTTTTCATTCCATTACCAGGCTATTCAGGACAAAAATGTTTTATAATCATGAATCAAGAGCCCATCCTCAGGAGATTTGGAAAAAAGATGCCTGGTAATAAAGGGATTCTTTTTGGAAATTTTGTTAAGATTTCTGCATAACAACCCTTTTGTGTGAAAGGGGTATGATTACTAGATTACAAGTTCTTTGAAGGCAGCACCACATCTCCTGCTGCTTGAATGACACACAGTGGGTACTTAGTAAATATCTGATGAACTGAATTCTCAGAATCCACAAGTATTACAACACTCTTATCTCTAATTATAGTCAGTAACCTTGGGGGTAGGGGTCCCTGCTTCCTCCAGACCCTCTGACTGGGTTGGTGGGCTCACAGAAACCTTGAACCATGAAGCGGAAAGCTCAGTGCTATCTCTCTCCCATTTTTGTTTGAACAATCTTTCTATGTTACTATGGTAACGCCTGGCATCAGGATGCTCTGTAAATGAAAGTGGGAAGGAGGAGGAGGTCATGAGTGATACAGTTCATAGAAAAATCTGCCCACAGGGCAACCTCTTTGGCAATCTGCAAAGCTTGTGCATGTCCCATTTCATAGTAAATGCATTTAAATAATCCATGACACTATATAAAACAGACACAATATGTTGAAACAGAGAGCCACTGAGCCCAGGAAAACTGCATTAAGTATGAGGTTATAAGTAAGTGAATATTTTAAGACAGAATTTAGTCCATAGATAACACACTTTCTCATTTCAGCACATAAAGGTAATAGCTGTGGAATTCCAAACATGAGTACATGAGGCTGGATATTAATCTGGGACCTGATGTGAATGGTGAGTACACTGGTTACTGCAGTTAAAAGGGCAGGGATAAAGTAAAGAAACAAATATTTTCCCACTGACATGTGCAACTTTAAGACTGGGTCTGATCAAAGCTAGAATCTGAGATGGGGATGAGAAAAGGGCATGCAGTGTCTGACACTTGAATCACGAAGGCGAGTTTCTTCGTACCACTTTTGGACTGTGTTGACTATAGCTTATTAAAACCCAAGCTGGGAATGCTCCTGCCTGTCCAAAGTAGGCACTATAACACCTTAGGAAACCTATCTGCAGATAATTTTGTGTGAGGACTTATGAAGAAAGCTGCTATGGCTTCCTAATTTATGACTTCATTAAAATGTCTGGGCTTCAAACTTCCATCAATGCTTACTGGAATTAAAGCTTCTTAAAATGGAAATATTCAGTGATAAATGAATGCAGCTTGGATCTTAGGAGAGGGGAAAACAGAGCACTCTAGGCACCCTTTATATTCCTCCAGGAAAGAGTAATACTTTCTGCCATTGTATACTAGTAAGTCTCAGGAATGAGTGGGTAAGAAGAGGTAAGTGAGAGCATAAAGACAACACTCACTGATTCTCAGCCAGGAAGAGCAGAGGTGCAAGCACTCTTTCAGAAATGCATTAAGGAAAAGGTCTAAATTGTTCCTGCTTAGAAAGACCACAACCAACTCAGAAATCAAAGGGCCGCTGTGTCTATTACAGACATTACCTGATTTGGTATCCATGAAGATCTCAGTTTAAAGATGTAACTTTGAGATGGGCTGTTTGTGAAGATTCCCACAAGGACACAGGAGTGTGAGCTTCCTAGGCAGCTCTAACTTATCTTTTTTTTTTTTTTTGCAGTACACGGGCCTTTCACTGTTGTGGCCTCTCCCGTTGCCGAGCACAGGCTCCGGACGCGCAGGCTCAGCGGCCATGGCTCACAGGCCCAGCTGCTCCGTGGCATGTGGGATCTTCCCAGGCTGGGGCACGAACCCATGTCCCCTGCATTGGCAGGTGGACTTTCAACCACTGTGCCACCAGGGAAGACCCTAACTTATCTTTATATATTCACAGCACTTAGCTACATCTAGCAGATATTAAATATTTGATGAATTAATGAATGAAACAGCTACCACTTCCAAAGAGAGCCCCAATTCTTCCTGTGGTTTCTTGCTGTCCATTTGTTCAAACTATCCCAGGATCTAGAGATGATGTGGTTACTGCCATCAGCACCAAGCTCAACAAAGGTGCACTTATCCCTTTCTTTATAAACTCAAGTGTGGATAAGTAGCTCAAACAATCAATGGGAGTTTAACCCAAACTTCTCGCTTTTGTTCACCCCTGTATACCATATCTTATTCCACTGGTCCTCTCACTCACTACACTCCAGACACAATTGGCCATCTTGCTGTTCCTCGACAATTATGAGCATGTTCCCACCTCAGGCCCTTTGCCCCTTTTGTCCTTCCCTACCTGGGATGTTCTTTTTTATTCACCTCGGCAGGGCAGGGTGCTTCTTTTCATTCAGAGTACAGTCTAATGTTAACCTACTCTGAGATGCTTTTCTTCACCACTTAACCAAACTAGCTACCCAGTCACCCACTATCACAATGACCTTGTTTGATCTCTGCATAGTCGGGGTCTCTTTCTGACTTTAAACATTTCCTTATTGTCTGGGTTGCCCAACTGTACGTTCCAGGAAGGCAGAGATCTTGTTTATTATTCACTATCAAGAATGGTGCCCAGCACACAGTAGAAGCCTAGTATTCTTATTAAAAACAAAAAGCAAGTCTAAAACGGTCACATGTGAGTAGTTCTGCAAGCAAGAAACGACTTCACTGAATGCAGGTTCCTGAACCAAGCTAAGTGCTAAGCAAAAACACTTAACACTTGGCTTAAGGAATATCTGAGTTGGTGAGTTGGCATAGTTCTTCCACATCTGATGAGAGTTTCACTCACCCCTTGAACCCACAAAACCAATTCTTAGTATCCTTGGCTCTGGGCTCTGTCTCCACAAGGCATCCACCTAGCTGGACCCTGGAGAATCTGCTGTGGGCATCTTCCTGTTCTGTGCCAATTTAGGAACTGCCTCCTTGACCGTTTGGACAATTCAAAGGACTGATCTGCCAGACCCATTCTCCTGAGGCCTATCTTATTTATAAGAATCACAGCCACCCTCTAGGTATCGGAAAACTTTCTTTGCCCCTATGTAAGTTGTCCTTACTAGTGACCACTTGGTACTATACCGGGACTCAAAGACTTACTCTTTCTCTTCCTTTTGCAAAACTTATATTTTCTTTTTGGTAACCCATTATTTCCCCTAACTGCTAATGTGTAATAGTTAAAGGAACACTGGGCTTGAAGTCAGAATCCAGGGGCTAAAATCCTAATTCTATTATTTACTTGTAGCCTGTAGCCTGGTATATGATTTAACCTCACTGAGCCTCAGTTTTCTCATCTGCAATATATCTACCTCTTAAATAAATATGTGAAAGCACTGGGGCTTTTACTCTGTAAGCAATAAGCATCTGAGCCAAGGCAAGTCCAGAACTCATGGACTTGTCCACTTCTCTGTGGCTTCCTCTGGTAGTTCCTCAAACATTCATAGGGAAGAGAAAAGATCCATCAGGAGAGGTTTAGAACACCAGAAACACTTCTTTGGTCACCAAAACACAATTATCATAAAGGAAAGGATTATGTCTCACCACAGGCTACAGAAAGATTAGAAGCAAAAGGAAGTATACAGACCCGGTTTATTAAGATACAAAGTCAGACAGATGACAACACTGAATTCTGCAAGACTCTGACTTAGTACCAGTAATGTGTTAAGTGCCAAGAAGGTCTTGGTGATTGGGAGGAATTTTAATGGACCTACTACCCTATATTAAAACACTACCCATCATGACAGCCAGAGACTGAAGACTAAACCAAAGGAAAATTCAAGGATTACTTCACATGGGTCTGTATATACTAAAATAACAAAATAATTATCCTCAAATCAGGAACAAGAACCTGCTCATTATTATTTATACGAGTGCAAACTTTTCTTCTCCCAATCTTACATTTAAATTTTTATACATTTTGTCAATGAATTGTAAGCCACTTGAGGCAGAGATCAACCCACTGTTTCCTATGTAACAACTGTAAGAATAAAACTTTTCTCCTGCAAATGGTCCTTTGGGCTATGGAATGGGCTTGCCTGGTCGTCCTTAAGGCATGTCTCTGGTTTGTGGAGCTCTGTGCTCCAGGGTTACTCAACAAACATGCCTGGACGACACCAAGAAGCTATTCCAAAGTAGTAGATGGCCTGCTAGAAAGCACTGGATTCTCCAACACAGAAGAGGAGCCAAAGGTGGGGTGTGGGAGGTGGGCTGGGTGAGAACAAGGAACGTGGACTCCAGGCGCTGTGTATCTGTTACTTGCTGCCATTTCCACATATGCTACCTCACTGGACCACTCACTTAATAAGTGAGGAGACAAACTAAAGCACCCAGCTGGTAAAGAGCAGAGCCAGGACTGGAAAATTCATGATCTTCTCCTATATCCTATGGCCTCACATAGCTCAGATTTCTGACATTTCTGGTCCAATTTACTAAATTTAGGAGTCTGAAGGAGAAAAGGAAAGGGAAAAGAATTTAATTCTCAGGTAGTTCTCATTGGCAGCTCTAGACCTTGCAGGCTGCTGGCTGGGCATGAACCTCACCAGGTACTTAGACTTCTGTCTGAATGAGAATTATGCTGTTTTTTCCCCTCAAAGTTTCTCATTCAATCTTAAACCACAGTCATCAAGCCCAGAGTCCTTACTAGAGAGCTACGTGCATAAGGAATAATTTCTACTATTTATTTGGCATCTATTAGGTACCAGGTATTGTGCGTGGAACTGGTGATAAGTAATCTCCCTTAATCCTCACAACCCCCTGCATGGTAGGTTATATTATTCCTTCTAGACAGACGAGGAAACTGAGGCAGCTAGTAAATGATAGGACCAAGTTTTGAATGCAAGCTTGTCAAAGCTCAAATGGCAAACACTTGTTATTTAATACAGCTCACAGTCAGTTCACATTAAACCAAAATAATACTGATATCTTGGATACTTAACAATAAAGCATAAACAGCTTTGCCCACTAAAGGTCAAATTGATTTAGCATAATATTAGAGCTTGGTTTTGCTTCTCACCTCCTCTTGTCATGCTAAAACAGGTAGACATGTAGAATAATGATATTGCTAGAAAAACTTCAACACAATTCTTTTGTAAAATGCAATTGCTACTTCTAACCACTAGCATCTGCGGCACTTGCAATGTGAAAATCAGGCAGAAGAATTCTGAAAACATAGCAAATGAGTAACCTAGCATTTCACATTTAACCTTAAAGCAAAAAACAACAGAAAACGTAAAATCTCCTACTATTTCCAGGCATGTCCACAGGTCTGTTGGCACAGACGGGGTCTGTTTTAGTGCTTTCTCAGCTGCACTAACAGTCAGCTAATCCTGAACCTGCTCTTCATACTGCAAATTTAGTCCAAGAGTCTTAAACGACACCATCTTTGTTTTTCAATAGAGATGTCCCTCCAAGACGAAAAAGAAACCCTACCCATCCTCAAGAAAAAAAAAAAAAAAAAAGTGTCCCTACACAATGTTTTGCCCTTTGTTCATAGCGTGAGAAGATGTCCAATTCTTTGTGCTCTCTGTGTCTCTTTCTGCCTCGCCCCTGCTCCCTTGCCCTCCCACTCTGGATGAGGAATTCCTTTTGCTTTCCTCAAAGTACTAAGGATGGCTACTGCTGAGGGGGCAGGTCTGAGGAGGAGGGACACGTGTAGCAGGTGGCACTGGCGATGCTGGAGAGTGTGAGCACTGCTGGGGTTCCACCTCTGCCCCCTGAGCTGCAGGAGTGGGAGGTGGATGGACAGCTGCCTCAGGGACAAGGATGTGACACGCAAGTACCTGAGGGACTCCTCTGGAGTTCTGACACTCTAGTTCATCTACTCTTAACAAGAGGGAGCAGGACCCAGCAGCCAGCTCCTCCTGGCCTGGACCCACCACACAGCCTTCCAAACCAGGTTCCAGAGAAACACCTAGTGTGCTTTCCTGACTTCGCAAAATGCCCTCTCGTAGCTGGATGGAAACAAGGGTGGAGTATGGATGGTATTTTCACCATGGGACTCAGGGGTACCTGATTCCTGTCCCACCCTTCCTAAAAGGTCCCTGAGGGAAATACACAAAACAACTCCTCCTGGAGCCCTTCATGTTGGGGAGATCCTTTCCTCTAGCAAAAACTGCCTGGGTCTCTGACTTCTTCACAATAGGCAGAGCTCAGGGCTATGCACTAAGTAGATCAGTGCCTGGAAGAGAAGTCCCTGCACTTTCCCTCTTCACCAGGAATCGACCAAAGTTTACAACTAGGCAGCATCTACTCTGCCCAGTTCAGATACCCAGTCTAATCCTATGAGCGGTTTGCATCCCTTTTTATTTGCCCTTTTCTCAATGACAGCTCTCATAGAGAGAGGAAGGAGGAGAGGCAAATCCACGCTTGTAACTTTAACCTAATTTGCCAACTCAAGCTTTAACATGCCACTGAATAGATGACAGGTAGGTCCTCTGCATCCAAAGGGAGAGACATAGTACTGCTTTAGGTTTTGTTTCAGGAGGGTCAAATTTTAAGAGGCAGCGATATTACGGGTCAGGTCTGATTATTGCAAATTTCTGGACTTGAGCAATGCTTAAACCATGCCAAAATGTATTGCTTTTCTAAGGACTATTAATAATACATTTTGTAACTACTCAGAGACTGGTTATAAACTTTCAGAGACAGAATGAGAATGTAATCTGTCCACAGCAACAGAGAAAAATCACTCTGATAAATTCTTTATGATGGTGCCTCATCTCCTGCAACTCTGGATTGGTTAAGAGTCTACAGTTAATCCTTCAATAACTCCCACAAGCACTTCATTACTCATCAGACTGTGACATCTTGGGTCGTAAAAGATCGTAAAAGAGGTGCTGTTATATAACACAGGCACTGTGTAGCAGCCTCAGGTCATGAATATTAAGAGACAGCCTCAAATGAATTGATATCAACCTCAAATGAATTGATATCAATAAAGACCTCCTGCCAACCTCCACCTAAGAAATAAACCAGAAGAAGGCACGATCTTGTCCTTGGAGGCATCCTGAAAGTAGGAGTGACAGGTGCAGGTGCTGTGCTCTTTGCCGCTTTCATGGTTGCCATCCTTCCTACCAAGCCATGACTTTATAATTATGTTGATGAGCATAAGATTGACTCAGTAATTTTCCTTTCTCATATTATCCTTTCCTGGCTTTTGCATTAAATGTATAGTAATCTCGTAAAGTGAGTTGTGAAGCACTTAACTGGTTCGTTTGATCTGCTGACATTTACTGTGCAAATTGATATTTGTACTTATTTCTACCTTATCTTACCTTATCCTACTCATTTAACTTCTCTATGCCCATTTTTTATCATTTTCCTTTGAACTATATATTTTTCTTATTATAATAGTTTTTTTTTTAAAATTTTGCTCTACTTGTTTGGAAGTTATCTCTATTCTTTTGGTGGTTCCCTTAAAATTTTGCCATGCCTATTTACCTTGACAATGTCTAATTTAATTGATGTATTTTCCTTCCTCTCAAACACTGTAAGGGAGTTAGAAGACTCTGATTCTGTTCAACCCCTCCCAACTTAAATGCTACTATTGTCTAGTATATTTCTTTAGTTTTGTTTTTCTTTGACCTGACAAATTAGACATTATTATACTGTTTAATACAGAATATTGTTTGCCAATTTCTTTGATGACTAATCCTTCTTACATTTAAGGCCTTCCTTCTGAGAAAATTTTTCTTCTTCCTAAAGGATATCTTTTAGAAATTCTGTAAATAAGGGCCCATCTGTGAAATGCCCTATTTAAAAAAAAATCTGAAAACGTTTTTATTTTGTTCTCATGCTTTTAAGATAGTTTCATTGGATACATAATTCTAAGTTGACAGTTATCGACTACCAGCATTTTGAAGACATTATTTCACTGTCTCCTGAATACTGTAGTGGCTGTAGAGAAGCCAATGGTCTCTTTAAGTGCTATTCCTTTACAGGTAACTTTTTCCTCTGTCTGCTTTTAAGACTATCTCTTTATCTACAATCTCATTGTTTGTAATATATTCAGGTGTGGAGTTCCTTTTATTTTTTCTTCAGATTCACAGTACTCCCAGAATCTGAGTATTCACATCATTCATATATCCTAGAAAATATTCCGAGCTTTTACATCTTCAAGTATTTCTTCTTCCTCATTGTCTCTATTCTCTTCTTCCTGAACCCCCAGTTCTACCTATTAGGCCTTCTCAAATTACCTTCCATGTCTCAATCACTTTCAAATTTTGTACCTTCTTATTTCTCCATAACACATTCTGGGTACTTTCTTAAGCTCTGTGTTCCAGTATGTTAATTCTTTTAAAAAAGATATTTAATATGCTATTTAATCCATCCACTGAGTTTCAAATTCCAATGATTATATATTCTATAATTCTATAAGTGCTAGCTTGTTCTTTTTTCAAACCTAAATGGTCAATTTTAACAGTCTATTATCTCATTATCCCCCTACCCCATTTCCATCTCTTATTTATCTTTTTATAAAATGGCTGCAACAATATTTCTAGTGCCAAATTCCCCCTCAGAACCTTGCCAACCCTCATCAAGAGGTGAAGTCTATTTTCCTTTCCCTCAAGCCTGGCCAAGCCTTTGTGATTTCCCTGACAACCAGAATGCTATGGAAGTCACACATCAAGCTTCTGAGGCTAGGTTAGAAAAGGTGATACTCTTCTGCCTGGCTCTCTCTACAGATGCTCTGGGAACCAGCCACCATGCTGTGAGCAAGCCCAGGCCACAAGGTGAGGTCACATTTGGACGTTCTGGCTGATAACTCCATCTAAGGTCTCAACCACAGCCAGCAGGAACCACCGGAAATATGAGTGAAGGAGCCTTCAGAGTAGCCTGTGGCTGAGTCACTCCAGCCTTCCAGCTGTGGACCCCAGCAACATGGAGCAGACACAAACCATTTCCCCTGGACCCTCAATGCCTGACCCACAGACTCCACGAGCATAACAAATGGTTGTTTTATGCCACTAAATTCTGCAGTAATTTATTAAACATTGACAGGTTATAAGAATTCCAGTTAGTTCATATTCAGTATCTGGTCATTCCAACAGCTAAAGTCCTTGGCAGTCTAAATCAATCTGTCTCTCCCCACCTACTGCCATCTCTTTCCTTTCTCTCCTCTCTCTCATGCTGACTCCCACCATTACAGCTCATTTCTTTATGTATTTGGTAACTTTTCATTGAGATCTCACATTCGGCTGAAGTTAATCTGTAGGTATCCTGAGGCTCTTTGGTTGAGGATGCTTTCTTACCAAGAGAACTTCCATTTGCTTTGGCTGGCTCCCAGAAGGTGCTATCACTGGCATTATTTTTATTTATATCTCCTCTTAGAGTTACCCATAACGAACGTGTAATATGGATTCAAAATCCAAACCACAAGAAAGCAGGTCTGTGGTTAGAAATTCTCAAGGGAGGCTAATGTTATTACTATTTTTGTCCACCAATAGCCATAACAGTGACTGATAAGTTTGTTCATTGGCTGCCTTTGTTGCAGGTGGATATTTCCTAGGCACATTCATTCAACCTACAAGTACTGAATAAATATCCTTTATATGTTCCTTTATAGGAATATGGCTCATGTTCCTTTACATGACATATTTAGGACCCCCAACAGTGCTGCAGCCAGGTTTACAATTCAGTTTTTAAAATTATCCCTCCAATTACCTACTTCCCATACCTATTGGAATTAAGTAGAAGCTCTATGAGATCAGGCCTATTATCTTTTTCCTTTTATTTTCTTTCATACTCACAGTGACTACAAAAGCCCAACATGCACAGGAGATGCTCAGAACAGTTTTTGGTTTTGGTTTTTCCCCAGCTTTACTGAGGTATAATTGACAAATAAAAATTGTATGTATTTAAATTATACACTGTGATATTTTGATATAGTGTGAAATAACCACCCCAGTCAAGCTAATTAACCCATTCATCACCTCAAAAAAATTTTTTTTTTGGTGGTGAGAACATTTAAGATCTATTCTCTTAGCAAATTTCAAATATACAAAACACATTTTTGAAGGTGACTATCAGCCAATCAAGGGAAGCTTAGTAAACAAGGAAAACAGGTGATATTAACTTGACCACTGGAAAAATAAATCTTTCTATAGATTTAGAATTCAAAAACCCTATCAGAAGGGTGGCATGTGTTTCAGTTTTCTGTATAAATCTGCTCATACCTAAAGAGTTAAAGAGTTTAGTACATGTTTAATAAGCAGTAACACCTGGGACAGACTAACTGAAAAGACCACATACACTCTTACTTATGTTTCTTCTTTGGTGAGATCTTCCCATGTAGTCTGACTCCAGTGTGGAGATTCAATGACACTCATATCTTTTCATTTGTCTTAGGGCAAATACACCCATCCATTTAAAAATTCTAGAATCACAGAATATTAAGAGTAGGAACAGAGACTTCCCTGGCAGTCCAGTGGTTAGGACTCCACCTTACAATGCAGGGGGGTGCAGGTTCAATCCCTGGTAGAGGAACTAAGATCTCACATGCCACTGGGCAACTGAGAGGCCACATGCTGCATCGAAGATCCCGTGTGCCACAACTAAGATCCAGCACAGCCTAAATAAATAAATATTAAAAAAAAAAGAGTAGGAACAACCTTGTAGAGCACCTGTGCTTTTTTTTTTTAATATTTTTTTTGATGTGGACCATTTTTAAAGTCTTTATTGAATTTGTTACAATATTGCTTCTGTCTTATGTTTTGATTTTTTGGCCTAGAGGCATGTGTGATCTTAGCTCCCTGACCAGGGATTGAACCCACACCACCTGCATTGGAAGGAGAAGTCCTAATCATTGGACCACCAGGGAAGTCCCTCATGTGCTTTTTCAAATGTTCTTTTTATAGGTGGATAAACTGAGACTCAGAAATGGGTATACTGAGGCTCAGAACAAGGAAATAATTGACTGCACGAGCAGTATTATAGTGGTATTAGTAGCAGAGCCAGTATTAGAATCCAGCTTTTCTGACTCGCAGACCAGTGTTTCTGTCACAGAACTACTGTTCTTGTTTTATGTGATATTTGTTGGGTAAAACAGAAACCCCTGAAATAGATTGCTCTACATTCTACGTTTCTTTGAACACTGTACACAGGAATGGTGTCAGACCTCCTCGTTTAAGCTTCCCATTTCACAGATAAATGATCAGAGGCTCAGAGAGGTCTCTCCATCCACTCAGTTAAATCTCAGTATGTCACAGCTCCTTGACCCTCCCATCTTCTGTTTCTCTTTCATTATATTCTCAACTCTCTTCCTCTTGATTTTACTTTCCATTTCTTTACAGAAATGTGAAATACCTGCTTAATGAACAAGACTTCCTTATATACTGTTTCAAGAAAAACTTGATCAGAACTTAAGTCAGCAAAATCTAAAAGGAAAGTTATCTGCTGGGTCCCAATGTGAACTTCGAGTTAATGTATCATAAACTATGTTTAAAACACTATTTTTTCCTTACTATTCCATTACTAAAATTTTCCTTCAGTCCTTTGCAGAATAGCCACATAATTCCAGGAGGACACCATTAACACAGTCTGCATGTGAACGGTGCCCCTGTTGCTGTGCACTTCACATCCTGAATAACCTTAGATAATGGTCCTGTTTCCATTCATCTCACACACCCAGACCTTTTCAGCTCTTTTATTACTACCATAGCAGGGAGCTGAATCATGTTTTACTCTCCTTTCATCCTTCACAACCTGTGAACAGCAGTATTTACTCCCACGAGTCTATCAAAACTTGAAATTAATGTGGTTCTGGTCACTCATTTATTTCAAGGTCACTCACATCAACAGATGATGGCAGTGATGGTACCAGAACTCCGTAACAGTGAAACAATGCTGCAGGAGTTACATAGCAACAGTGGTTGGAACTAGTTATTTCTAAAAACCATGCCTATTGCCTTTATTTTACTCTATACTACAGGCTGTCAGAAGAATTGAACGCTTGACAGAGTTTCTGCCTAGAGTTTTAAATGTAGAGCTTCAAAGAGATGACTAGTTGACTACCCAAGATTCACATTTCCCTCCCATAGTGTATACTTGTTTCTGGGAAGTGGCTGCACAGCTGTACACAGCATTTCCCAGTCCCCTTGCATCTATGCAAGGCCATATGACTAAATTGAGCTAATGGGATAGGAGTAGAAATTCATGTTTATTATTGTAATTCTAGGCAGAGGAGGACAGGTATCCAATATTTATCTCCCATTTGTGATGGTCTTAGAGGCCAGCATTTGAAGATAGTGGGATCATGAGATGGAAGAAACCTGGGTTCCGGATTAAATCTTGGAGGAAAGCCACCCAACCAGAAACATCTACTTGGGAACTTTGGGTAAGTGAGAAACAAACCTTTGTTATGCTAGGCCGTTGTGATCTTGGGGCAGTTTTTTACAGCAGATGACCTACACTGATTAAAACAATGAATACCTGTTGGTTGGTTGTATGAAATTCTTTTAAAGAGAAGAGACCTGTTATATCTTCTGCAGTACCTTCGCAGCAAGTGCTTAATGAATGTCCAAGAAAATTTCTTCTGAAAAAGGATAACTTTCATCTGTCTTTCACAGGGAGTGTAAGATTTTTAAGATTTTGTCTGTTTGCTTTTTAAGGGATACATTCAGGATCTAGCACAGTGCCTGGCATATTTGTCTATTAATCTCTTTCAGCACCTGTTTGAGTCACATAATGGCTGGCTATGGACTGACTGAGATCCTAGGGAAGCTCACCGACCCACCAGGCATGCCAGCAGGACTATACAAATCAGACTAGACCTCTAATGAAGTAAAATAAACAAACGAAATCCAAGGGATTCTGGTTGCCGTGATACACTATATGATTTTAGGCAAGTGGCTCAATGCCAAAGAATTCTCCTTTGAGAAATGAGAGTAAAAAGAAGAAAAACAGGAGACAAATTAGAGTTGAGAGAATTGAAATCATTTTAAAGCCACCGCACCCCTACAGTTAGAGATCACAATGATGGTCTGGTACCTCAAGGAAGCATAATTTTTAAAGCTTAAAGATATATATCAAAAAAATTCATATAACCCCTATCTTACACCATATACAAAAATCAACTCAAAATAAATTAAAGGCTTGAATGTAAGTCATGAAATCATAAAATTCCTATAAGAAAACATAAGGAAAAAGCTCCTTGCCATCAGTCTTGGCAACGATTTTTTGGGGGGGATTTGAACCAAAAGCAAAGGCAACAAAAGCAAAAATAAACAAGTGGGACTATATCAAACCAAAAAGCTTCTACACAGTAAAGGAAGCCACAACAAAATGAAAAGGCAGCCCACCAAATGGGAGAAAATATTTGCAAATCATATATCTGATAAAGGGTTAATATCCATAATATATAAAGAACTCAAATAGCTCAATAGCAAAAAACAAATGAAACAAAAAACATAAACAACAACAACAAACACTCTGATTAAAACATAGGCAGAGGAACTGAATAGACATTTCTCCAAAGAAGAAATACAAATGGCCAGTAAGTACAGAAAAGATGTTTAACATCGCTAATTATCAGAGAAATGCAAATCAAAACCACTGTGAGATATCACCTCACATCAATTAGAATGGCTGCCATCAAAAAGACAAGAAATAGCAAGTACTGGCAAGGATATGGGAAAAAGAGAACCCTTGGGCATTATTGGTGAGGATGTAAATATTGGTACAGTCACTATGGAAAACAGTATGAAGGTTCCTCAAAAATTAAAAATAGAACTACCGTATGATCTAGCAATCCCACTTCTGGGTATATATTCAAAGAAAATAAAAACAGGATCTCAAGGAGATATCTGCATCACCATGTTCACTGCAGCATTATTCACAACACCCAAGATATGGAAACAACCTAAGTGTCTATCAGTGGATGAATGGATAAAGAAGGTGATTATACACACACACACACACACACACACACACACACACACACACACACACACACACACACACAACTGAATACTATTCAGCCATGTGAAGAAGGACATCCTGCCATTTGTGATAATATGAATGGAACTTGAGGGCACTAAATTAAATGAAAAAAGACAGAGAAAGAGAAATACTGCATGATCTCATTTATATGTGGAATCTAAAAATGCTTAAGTCATAGGAACAGAGATTAAGATGGTGGTTACCAGGGGTGTGGGGGCAAAGGGGTGATATTGGTTAAAGAGCACAAACTTCCACTTGTAAGATGAATAAGTTCTGAGAAACGAATGTACAGAATGGTGATTATGGTTAATACTGTATTTTATACTTGAAAGTTGCTAAGAGAATGAGTAGATCTTAAATATTCTCATCATTAAAAAGAAATAGTATATTATACGATGTAATGCTGGTGTTATTTAACACTATGGTGGTAATCATTTTGCAATATGTATGTGTATCAAATCAACACATTGTACACCTTAAACTTATACAGTTATACGTCAACTATATCTCAATAAACCTGGAAAAATACATGTAACTGCATTTTTCATAAAAGAGAAATTTCCTTTTCTTTTGAAAAAGTTTCCTACTGTATACATGATAATCACTTAAATTACTGTATTGTTCAAAGAATTTAAAAGCTCTTTATTCCTTAATGTGAAGAAAATTAATCACTACAAAATTAATTTAAAATGATGGTGCTTCCTATAGTGTTCCTAATCAGATAAATTCACCTCTGAAATGTCATCAGTTATGAAATAAAGATTATCAGGGTTATCCTAGTGGCATCTAGTAGCCATGGCAACAGCTAAGAATCAATGGCTGATGTCACTATTGTAGGAATCTCTGATGAACTTGAAAACTCATCACTAAGGTCTGCTGTTTCCTTGATTACGTTTTATTGATATAAACAATTTAGTACAATGAGCAGATCCACAGTGTTTTGACTTTTGGACTCAGCAAATTTAATACACTTTGTTATTCAACCAGAAGCCTGGGGCCCATTTAATTCACTTTAGGCTTTTTATTTTCTTCTTACATGTCTTAGAACATCTTTGGCTTTTGATACACTCACAACCTCAAACTCCTGTTGAAATTCACCCCAACACTCCACTTGTGCAATTAGTAGACAGCCTTAATAGCTAAACAACAGGATTTTGCAAGGTATTTGCAAATCAATGGGATTTTTACAGTGCCATATGCTGGGCTTCTGGGGACTTTTACTCTGTTATGAAAATTGTATTAAATAGCAAATAAAATATAATGACTTTAAACTGTCCACATCATTATGACTGTAATTACAGTCATAATGTAATGACTATAGTTACATTACGGGATTAGGGGTTGCTTAAAAAATGTCTCCATCCTCTCAACTCTTAACTTTCCGTCTCCCATTTTTCTTCCTCTTTTTCATCTCTTTCCCTAGCCTTCCACCACCCTGATCTCATTTCATATCTTCATAGTAACTCTGGACTCAACTATGACCACTTTTCTAATTCCTTGTACTCTGTTATCTGCATTTCTTCATTCTTTATTACTCTGGGATTCTAAGCTTCTTCAAAATATTTTTATCATCTCCCTTCTCCTCACTGGACTGTATCATCCTTCTTCTGGGGAAACAAAAGGCAAAATAGATTATTTCACTGGTCCCACAACCATATCTTACATTTTTTTCTCTTGAAATACTGTAAATGCTGAAGGAAAATAAACTATGTTGGATGGGCTTGGCAGTAAGTCATGGTAGCCCCTCAGCAATGAACCAGTGAGGATGTGAAAGAAGAGCCAAGACTTGGCAGGAGGAGGAGCTGGAGAAAACCAAGCAGCTAGAGACAGCGTTGCAGTTGACAACGTGGGAAGTCCAATGGATGTGTCATATCTGACCTCACCCTGGACAGGCCATGAAAGCTCAGCTGTGGAGTTTAGGAACGCCCAGAGAATCCAGGCCAAGTCGACTTCCCTGTCACAGTGCTGGGTGACCAGTCTGTTGGGGCAGGCCCTCAGTGCCGAGGACTTATGGAAAACAGAATCCAGTTCCCTAGGGGGAGATGCAGACGGGAGCTCAGTGGGTGAGGAGACTGCAAGTGAGCCCCTGGGACAGCAGCAGGGAAGGTGGGGGAGCGATGGCTGCTGTAGGATGCAGGAGGTGGCAGTAAAACGTCAGTTCACATCCTTCCTGCTCAGAGTATTCCCTACTCTGGTTTTTCCTCTACAACTCCTTCAAAGCTTTTCTGTAATTAACCATATGTGAGAGAAACCGTTTAAGGGCTAACATTCCCTCCCCTTAGCTGCTCCGATGCAGCCCAATAATTGACCATATTTATTTACTTCCTGAATCCCTTGTCACTCTCCAGTGCACAGTGGGGCTGTCCCATTACAATCTCTTCCTCTTATCACATCAGCTTGAACGAGGCTTAAGTGCCATGACTAGAATATCAGACTCAACACAAATTGTTAATGTTTCATTTGGCACCATGAGGGCGATGTCATGTCACATTTATGCACGCTTCCTATGTGGCCTTTTCCACCTCGACCCTCCCAGGTCCATCTGGTACCCAGAATAAACAACTGGATGAGGAGGAGGACCTGCAGCACCCTGAAACACCTCTCATCAGCTGGTAGCCCCATCAGCAACCACACAAGGATGGGTGCAGTATCCTCTGAGGGCTGGATGAAGGCAAATCTAACTCAAGAAACAATTAAGCAGATGTATACTGGGAACCGGATTTCTTTTCCCATTCTTTTTCACAGTTGCTATAATAATCTAAGACTTCTAAAAATACAGCCATAAGGATGGCACAACCAGAGCTTGCTAACTAAGAAATAATTAGGCTAAATGAACTCCAGATTCATCAGCTTATAAAAGGAATGGCCCACTGCCTCCATCCTTTTCCCAAATCTTACCAAGCCAACTTGGGAGCTAATAACCTTATCCTACTACTGTTTGTTTTATTTCTTTAAACAGACTAGGGGCAGGAGGTGGGGATGACAAAAAGACCAACCACCTAATCTGCTAAAACAAAATGAGGCATATTGCAAGGGAAAGGTTGGAGGAGTTCATTGCCTGAAGTTGAAAAACTCCAAGAAGAAACACACAATCAGATGGCACAACTGTCTTCAGTGGGTTGTATGGTATTCCCAGTACAAGGCCTGTGATTTAGATAAAATATGGGAGACTGTGGGTAAAGATTTTGGAGTATGAAGACCTGGGTCCAAGTTCCTGGTAGGATCTTGACCACAACACTTAGCTTCTTTGGGTTTCCATTTTATTTGTAGTAACATGGTGATAAAAATGATGCCCATCAACAGGGTTGTCAGGATGATGAAAGGCATATCAGATGAGAAAACACTTTGTGAAGTATGAATGGCTTGTTTTCATTAGTCACCTTTGGTTGTAGTGCTGGTTTTAGGGACTAATCACTGCCTTGCTCCAAGTTGGGAACCCATTAATAAAACATACACAGAGGAGTCAGAAGTTGAATCAAAACGTCATCTTTATTACTATTAAGTTGGACTTAAGAACACGGCTTGACCTGTGGCTTCTTCTTATATTCTAAAACATACTATTTTCTTTTTATCTTCTATACCTGTCTTCTTGATTATACTATAAGCTTCTGGAGAGTGGATTATGCCTTGTGCCTCTTTGTAGCCCTAGAATTTTCCCCAGAGCCATACGTGCAGCAGGTGCTCTGTCTGATAAGGAGTCATGATGAACCACTTTTGTACTCCAGTTCCCTGTGTGAAGCCGCCCTCTCCACTAGCCTGGAGTTGGTGGAGAGAAGGGCTCACATCTTTTCACTCCCAGTGCCTAGCACAATGCCTAGGAGTGAAATACATAGTAAGTTCTTTATGAAAGTGAGGTGAAAGATAATGAAAACAGAAGGATACCAAATGATCTACCCAGGGTTGTAGAGAGGGATTTAAAGTAGGGATGTCTTCTAAAAATTCCATTCTTTTTTTTTGGTACGCGGGCCTCTCACTGTTGTGGCCTCTCCCGTTGCGGAGCACAGGCTCTGGACACGCAGGCTCAGCGGCCATGGCTCACGGGCCCAGCCGCTCCGCGGCATGTGGGATCCTCCCAGACCACGGCACAAACCCGTGTCCCCTGCATCGGCAGGCGGACTCTCAACCACTGCGCCACCAGGGAAGCCCCTAAAAATTCCATTCTTGATAGTTCATTCATTTGGAAAAAGCTCTACCTGAAAATTGTTTGTGATTTAAGAATTTATGTGAGATAGTTTTCCTCAAGACAAACTTTAGCCTTTGTCTGCTCATCAGGCCCCTTGCCTATCTGGCCATCTGTGCTCTGGATATCTCAATTAGAGTTACTCTGCTAATGTTCTTAGCAGAGAAGAACAGTCACATCATAATTAAATTAGAGCCATGAGAAAAGCCTGTGACATCTGATGACCCTTGTTCTCCCAAGGGATGCATGCAACATGAAAGTTTGCTTTGGGGTCACTGGTGGAATCAGCTCACGGCATGATACCCAGGCCTCCTGGACAAGTGTAGGAAAGCTGTGAGAAATAACTCGTCTGCCCCTGCATCATTAAGCTCCTTGGGAACTGAGGGACATGCAGGGCTGCCAGGCCAGGATTGCAGCAGAGGTCAGGTTGAGATGGATACAGAGGGCCTGAGGATCTCAAAACATGCTTTGGAGGAGGGACGCTCATTAGTTCAGGGCCTTGCGGAGGATATGAGGAAAGAAGCCTTCCTGGACTGATAAACTCTCAATGCTTCCATGGCTCACTGTCACAGCTACCCAAGCAGGGCTGCTCGAGAGTCAGGCCCTCTGCTTTATGTGATGTTCTCTGTTTTATAAGCCCCGAGGAGCTCCAAGAGCCTGATGCTACTCACTTCGAGAGAGGCTCACATGTGTGCTTTGTGTTCAACCCTGGAGTACACGTTCTCTGTGGGCAGTGTGAGAATCCCCTGACCTTGCCCTTCTTCCAGAACAACTCAAAATAAAACAACTTTACTTAAAGGGATTTACTAACTCCTATCTCTTAACATGATGGCCAGAGACTGATGGGCTAGAGGCACAGTCATTTATCCTGGACCAAGGCCCTGGTGTTCTGCCTCAGTGGGCCCCACCCACCAGGCTCCATACCAAGGGGCTGATGGAGGGCAGGAAGGGCAGAGGAACTTCAAAACCAACAGCCAGATGTCACTGATACAGACTCACGCAGCCATGAGCCTCGTGCGGCAGTGTGCTTGAAATGTTGCTAGTGACTGAGGACCTGAATTTTAAAGTTTTATTCATTTTTAACTAAACTTACAAACTGATAACAAATTCAATTGTTAGAAAAGTTTTTAAGTATGTGAATCTAATTTTTCAACTATATATTTCATGATATCTAAATGCCAATCAAGTATTTCTGATGAAAATTCAGTGTCCAAATTGAGATGTGCTGTAAGTGTAAATTATATATGGGGTTTCAAAGACCCGGTATGAAAGCAAGCAAGCAAAATACTTCACTAATAATTTATAAAATATTGATTACATGTTGAAATGATAATATTTTAGATATACTGGGTTAAATAAAATACATTACTAAAATTAATTTCACCTATTTCTTCCCACTCTTTCTAATGTGGCTACTGGAAAATATAAAATTGTGACTTACGTTCTCTATGTCTATCAGACAGTACTAATCTAGACCATAACTCTACCCCCTTTCAACATGGGTCTCACCTGACAATATGAACCACCCAAGAAACCTGCCCATTGGTCCTCTGTCTGTTCATTCTGTTTTAATGCCATTTTTGTTGGGGGACTTTCATGAGCTGGGCACTGTTCAATGCTGGAATTACAGCATGTTGGCATGTAGCTGACAAGGGGAGATGTAGGCAATGCAAAAAACAAGGCAAAGAAAATGTCAGATGGCTCCATGTGCTATGCAAGACTTAAACCAGGGTAACCTGATGGAGAGAGCCTGGGTGGAGAGGAAGCTGCTGGGAGGAGGTCAGGGGGCCACACCCCAAGCAGCAGGGAGCCAGTCATGCCAGGTTGTTGGAATACTTGAGGAAGGAAGAGAAAATCAGTGTGACTGGAGCACAAGGCAAGGTGGAGGGTGGTGGAAGGAGAGCCTGGAGTGAGCACTGCACCTGGCTCCGTGGGCCCATGTTTGAGCCTCTGCCCTCACATCAACCAGGCTTGCATCTTGGACAAGTTACTTATCCTCTCAGGATGGGATCCACTGCTTCATCTGTCAAATGGGGTGACAATTACTAAAGGATCTTCCATTCAGCTCTGAAAGTATATGCTTTTATGACTCTTCCATATATTCCAGGGAATAAAATCTTGTCGTGGAAAATGGAAGAAAAAGGAAGCAAGTGGAAACATCCTGACTGCTAATCTCTTTCTAGATTTAGCAACTGCTCATCTGATGCCTCCTCTTTCTCTTCCTCTCCTCCTCCTTTTTTTTTTTTTTTAAAGAAAATGAACTTTATTTGACATCAAGCCAACTCATTTTCATGTAGCATCAGAAGGTAAACTTCTAAATTCCCTGGTGTACACACACAAGTTTTTCTCTAAAACCTGGATCAGCTTCCTCACAAGAACAATTAGACGTTCTGCATAAAGACTGCCCTCCTTCCTTTATAATTATACTACAATTCTCTCAGAAGTCTATAAATAATTTCCTAGTTTTTAGAACTTTATATTTTTGAAGCATCTGTTGATTGGGGAAATCTGGATCCTCAGACTGGCAATAACTCTTGCCAAAGTTCCACCTATGGGAAAACATTCCCAAGAAGACCACATGTGTAAGAGCCACATCTCCAGGGAAAGATTAAAATACCTGGTCCCTCTCATTTATCATCCCAATTTAATCATGCACAGGAGAAGCCCATGGGGCCACATCTGGGGGGATTTCAATTACACCTCTAACCACAGACACCTTCATCACCAGCCCTTCGCCAGTCACCTCCAGCCCTCAGCTGGGACTCCAGACAGGTTCTCAAAGAAGGAGACTTAGCAGGAAGACTCGTAGGGGAGAGGACAGAGATGTAATAGTTTGCATTTGTAATATGATGCGTAAGAATGAGAACAAGGTCCTAGAGATAAAAGAGAGATGAAGTTTTACTTTAATTCCAGAGAAATGGGAGGAGTAGGGGAAGGGGTGATAATGGTGGTGAAATAGTAACAATCCAAAATTTATAGCTCTGTTCCAAATGTTTTGCGTATCTCAGTGTATTAAATGTGATAACATGCATGCCACTAATTTAATGTGCTTAAACGGTGCCTGGCACATGCACTGACCCACCGATCAGGGAATAGGATGCTCCAGCTCTGTCACCCATGATGGGGACAAGGCCAAGGTGTGACCTGCACTCTTACCAGAGTTCACAGGAGAAACTAAGCCCAAGCCAGCCTCTGTGGGGCTTTGTTGGATAAGGCACCCTGGTGGGGCCTCCTTCCCTTTCCAGGCCCACTCCCTATGCCCCTGTTGGTTTCCTGGGAATGTTTCCCAACAAGTCACTTCTTAGGAGTCAAGGTCTGCTTCCAGGGAGCCTGACCAAAGACACTTGCCAAAAGAGAAACTGAATGTACTAACAATATGAGACCAACTTTTTGGGTGAAATATGGGACATTTTTTCCCTATGGAATTTCTATGGCTAAGCTATTTAAATAAATAGTATGCTTTATTTCTTAGCTCAATTATTTTGCAGTTACCACAGGTCAGAATAACAATAACATATCAAAGACATACTGTGACTATATTTCTCTGAGCCTCCTTTGTGAGTGCTGCTTAGATGAGACCTCAGGTGTTCAGACAAGAAAGCTGCCCAGCCACTTGGGCTTCTTTCAGACTGGCACTCCCCCAACCTCAGAGGCTGTCCAGGCCTCATAATGGCCTCCAGGCCAGAGCTGGAGTCTTAATTATCACCATCTCTGTTTCAGTGCCCCACTCTAGAGCTTCCAACCCTCCCTTCCCATCATCTCCCACTGCAACCCAGGATGCCGGGGCATGACCTAGCAGGCACTTGGGGCACGATACTGGTCCTCCATCGAGGTGACTCAAGGATTCTGGCTTTTGGGAAAAGTGGGTATACTCTCATTTCTTCATCTAACCAAGGAATTTCAAAGTAAACTGTAGCATCTTTTCATCTCAGAGGGCTCTGGGCTCTCTCCTGAGCCACCTTATAATTAGCAGACCCACAGCTGCCAGCACAGAGCCTGGGCTCTGCCCTGTGGGGAGACAGTTGTCTGACTTTGAGAGAACATCGCAGGGAAATCATTAAAGCCCTTATGCTCAGTGTTAACCAGACTCACTCATCACAGTTCAGGGGAATCTAATTCTTGCCTCTTCTCATCGAACACAGAACAATTATGTACCCAGCACTGGCATTCATTGGCAAGGTCAGGAAACACAGCTTGTGCACCAACTCTATACAGCACGGGAATCATGGCTAGAGCTCCTCCTGCCCTAGGTGCTCACCCTCAGCGTGCATCTCACACCCCCTGAAGCTCATAGCCCTACAGCACTCAGTTTCTGCAAACCTTTCCTGGGAACTTTTACACCAGCTCAATTCACTGTTTTTGTTTGTTTGTTTTTGCTCTTGTTTTTTAAACACTTAGCCCTCTAACCACCACTAGCTACAGCCTTCTCTTGCCCTCACTTTATGGAAAACGTCTCCAAAAAGCTGTATAAACTCATAAGCTCACTAGTTCCATTTCCTCATACCCTGCTCCTCAACCCACATCCACCACTTCCTGAGCACATATTCTGAAATGGGCACTGTGCTAAGTGCTCAATATACTTATATTTCCAAATCAACGAAGTATAGCAATATCATGCTCTAGTTGGTTGAGGGGTGGTCCCTCAAAAGTTCTATCTATGTCCTAACCCAGAAACCTGTTAATGAGACCTTATTTGGAAAAAGTATTTTTGCAGATGTAATGAAGTTAAGCATATTTGAGATGAGATCATGCTGGATCCAAGTGGGCCCTAAATCCAATGACAAGTGTCCTTACAAGAGACACACACAAGAGAGACACAGGGATAAGAGGAAGGCCATGTGAAGACAAAGGCAGAGTTTGGAATGATGCAGCCATGAACCAAGGAACATCTCAGAAGCACCAGAATAGAAGAGTCAAGGAAAGATTCTCCCTTGGAGCCTTTGAGGGCAGTGTACCTCTGCTGACACCTTGATTTCAGACTTCTGGCCCCCATAACTGTGAGAGAAAAAAAGTTCTATTGTTTTAAGGCACCAAGTTTGTGCTAATTTGACACGGCAGCCATAGGGAGCTTTTTATAGATGGGGAAACTGATGAAGATGCTGGGGGGGTGGGCGGAGTAATATGACTGGCCACAGCTCACAGGGCACCCTGATATCCTGAGTGATATGCTGGTGTAGCCAGATCAAAGACAAGAAATTAACTTTTGAGGAGCTGTCAGGATACCTGCAGCAGACAAAGGATTTATGCCCTGCAGGAGAAAATTTTAGAAACTTCTGAAGGGGAAGAGCAAAGAGAAGAGAAAGTCTGGTGATGGAGACGAACCAAAGGAAAGAAAGGGGAAATGGGTGAACAGGAGAGGAAGACACGAAAGGAGAGCTGGCAAAGGCAATGTGGCTTAGGTTTGGGGAGCTTCTTGGATTCTAGCCTAAAGAATCTCCAGTGTCCATCACGTTTGTAAAGGCAATGATTAAACTGTTCAGAAAACGTCCACTGAAGATTTGTTACAAGCCAACATGAATCTGCTGGGAAAAAAATCCCTTTTCTTCATTTAAAAAATTCTTTTCCAACTTCTCTCGTTTACAACAATTTTCAGAATTTTATCAGATCCTGATAAGCCAGAAAACCCTTTGTTAGAATAGCCCCCGTTGAGTTTTACATGCATTAATGAGTGTTCTACTAAATTGGAAGCTGGGCAGGAACATGCTCTACTGTCTTTCACATTTCCTTTTTAAAATTTTTAAATGAGATTTACTAAACGATAGTATAATTTAACAACAAAAGGAATACTTAAGTTATTTAAGGAAATACTTATGCTATTTAAGGACAGTAGTAAAACAATAACCCATGTTTGGAAGGCATTTTACAACTTATAAAATGTTTTTATACTCTGATCATTTAACTCTCACGACAATCCTCAAGGGAGATATACTCATCATCTGTGTATTGCAGTTAAGGAAAACGAGGCAGCTCTGGGAGGTTACCTATTCTGTGCGAAGTCACATAACTACTAAGAGAAGACGTGAGAGCTCAAAGTACATTCTTTAAATCCAAATTCTATGCTCTCTCCCACCGTATGTTTAAGCAAAAGTACTTTCATATAGAAAATTGAATTTACTCATTAAGAGTTAACATTTAAATTTGCATAAGTCAACAGCTCTATATGTGAGCATGACTTCCCTCACCTACGTTCCTGCCAACTATGTAATGGAATACACTGGAAAGTCATAAAATTGAGTTTCTTTAAAATATTTTATTCCTCAGTCTTCATTGACATTGCTTACAATGAAAATGCCTTACTAATGTTTGGTTACTCTGCATAAGAGAGTTGTTGACTTAATGCAAATTTAAAAATCACAACTTAAAATGTGAAAGACATTAAATCAACATGACACCTTTAAGGGCCCAGTATGCACAGACTTCCTGGGTTAATGTCACACTTCAAAGTGTTACCTCCTCAATTTTTCTGTGTGAATGACTTAACCTTCAGAACCAAAGAGACCCGTTCTCCCTAAGAGAAAATTTGCATAGTAAAAGAAAATCCAGCCTCAAATTCTTTTTTTTTTTTGTTAGTTTTTGCAGTACGCGGGCCTCTCACCGTTGTGGCCTCTCCCGTTGTGGAGCACAGGCTCCAGACAAGCAGGCTCAGCGGCCATGGCTCACGGGCCCAGCCGCTCCGTGGCATGTGGGATCCTCCTGGACCGGGGCACGAACCTGTGTCCCCTGCATCGGCAGGCGGACTCTCAACCACTGTGCCACCAGGGAAGCCCTTGTGCCTTTCTTAAAACGGAGTAAAAATTAACTTCCAGTGTATCCTGAGGAGTAACTGAAACTTCAAGTTCTAACAGTTCCTAACCCTGCAACACTGTGATTCTGCTGGTTCTCTTCCTGACATCTTCTCTCCTCCTCTTCCTTCCCAACTGGACCTGATTTTGTTCCAAGATCCATTTCACCACTAGGCAGCTCAAGTGAGGCAGGGAAGCTGAAAGCATCTTTGGCTCCAGGACAGCCCTTCTTTAGTCTAAGACAGTGATTCTCAAAGTGTGGTCCCTGGACCAAAGCTTCAGCATCACTGAAAATTTAGAAATACAAATTATCGTCCCCATCCCAGATCTACTGAATCAGAAATTCCAGGCATAGTGCCCAGCAATCTGTATTTAAACAAGCCTTCTAGGTGATTCTGTTGCATGGTTATCACTGCTATAAGCCAGTGATTCTCAACCATGCTTGCACATTAGAATCACCCGATGCCCAGGCCCCATGCTCCCTATCCCCTCTTCCAAAGATTCTAATTGATCTGTGGTGGGTCTGGACAAGGGGATTTGTTAAAAGCTCTCCAGGTGATTCTAATGTACATCAAAGTTTGAGAAACACCGATGAAAGCCAATCAGAGTAATCCAGTCTAAAATACTGAATTGCAGTTGGGATGAAATGGATGCCTCCCATTTCCATAATGCTGACTGGAGACCGAACATGTCATTACCATTATTATAGCCACTGGTGGTAGCACTTTGCTGTTTGCTACTAAATGGAGCATGCTCTTTTACTGTCATGGCCTCCGGAGTGATAGATTTGCAAGGGGTGGAGGACAGACAGTCCAACAGTTGTTTGGCAGTGGAGGCATGCTCAATTGGCATGTTTTGTATGGAAAGAGGTGAAAATCATTTAGATAAGAATTTGTGGCAAACCAGGATTTGAACCCAAGTAGTCTTAATCCAGAATCTGAGCTCTTAACTGTGGCTGCCACAGTGTCACTCCACATGGAGGTTATGGCCAGGCACCTTCAGTGAGAGAGGGAAGCACCTTCAATGGTGGTAGAGGAAATGAAAATTCTTCATTTCATATGCAAACATAATGCAATATCTTTATAACTGCCTGTAACATTGGAAAGAGCTTACATTTCTGGATTTAGTTCTTGTTTGGACATAAATTCCATGTCAGTTATGATTCATACCACCTCTCCCTCCTTAATTTCAGGGAAAACTTCCTCTCACTTCTCAGGAAAAACAAACCATGAAGACAGCGGTTCTTTATGGTCTCATGACCTCTTTATACTCTTAAAAATTGAGGACCACAAAGAGCCTTTGTTTATATGGGTTATATCTACTAATATTTACTATACTAAAAGTTAAAGCTGAGAAACAAAAAAATTAATCCATTAAAATAACAATAAACTCATTACATGTTAACAAATAACATTTTAAATAAAATATAACCATAATTTCTAAAACAAAAATATAGTGAGAAGGGTGTCATTGTTTTAACTGTTGTAAATCTCCTTAATATCTGGCTTATGAAAGACAGCTAGCTGGATCTCACATCACCTTCTGCATTCAATCTGTTGCAATATAGTTGAAGGCTATAAATCATAAAGATAATGCAGTTGGGACTTCCCTGGTGGCACAGTGGTTAAGAATCCACCTGCTAATGCAGGGGCTAAGGGTTTGAGTCCTGGTCCGGGAAGATCCCACATGCTGCGGAGCAACTAAGTCCGCGTGCCACAACTACTGAAGCCCGCACAGCTAGATCCTGTGCTCTGCAGCAAGAGAAACCACTGCAATAAGAAGTCCACGCACCACAACGAAGAGTAGCCCCCGCTCGCCTCAACTAGAGAAAGCCTGCCTGCAGCAACGAAGACCCAACACAGCCAAAAATCAAAATAAATAAATTAATTAATTTTTAAAAATTCACCTCTAAAAAAAAAAAAGATAATATAGTTGGAAAAGGAGAGCCTCACAGACTTCCTGAAAAGTCTCAGGGGTCCTGAGAGGTTCTTGGACCACACTAGGAGAACTGTTGTTCCTGGTAATGCAAAGCCATTGAAAGATCATCAGCAGAGGACAAGCTGCTATTCTGTGGCAATGTTAGGGTGACTTAGAAGGAGGAGGACTGAGATTAGGGCAGCAAGAAGGAAAACTATTAAAAGGGTTCAGGCAAGACCACAGGAAGCCCTTCACTGAACAGAGACAATGTGGATGCAGAGAAATGTATTCACAACAAGTTAGAGTCCATGGGAGCTGGTATCCAACTGCATCCAGGTTGAAACAGAGAACAAATCGAGATGACTTTAGCTATTCAGGGATGGAAATCCAGGAGGATGGTGATGATAAGGGTATAAATGGGCATAATAAGATCATTTCTGGTTTAAGTTGGCCAAAGAGGCAAGAGATAAGCCAGAAAGAGAAATGAAGATTCAAGACCATTGACTCAAGGAGATTCAGAGAAATGGACAGGCCCTGGGAAACTTATCTGTTTAAACTGCTATACTCAATATGGTTTAAAATGACACCAACACAGCATTTGCCTTGAGAAGGTAAAATTAATTTCTTTAAAAATGCAAATATCACTGAAAGTTATGGAGAAGCTCCCTAGCCAATGAAGCATACCTTGGCATTAATTAATTTAGATTGCTTTCTACCTTAATGAATACATGAGAAATTCAGATCACAGACCAGAGTAGGGCAGCTGGTCTGGGTAGGTACCATGGTGGGACTCTGGGTCTACTATGGGATAAGGATAAGCATGGAGGAAAAAGAGAGGGAAAATGTTAATCCCCTGTGGAAGATATTACTATGTGGATATTTCTAGTTTAAGAAGTGACTGGAGGGACGAATAAAGTCACTGGGTAGCTGGTTGGCAAAATGTGCTAGTTAGAGCTAAAAAAGCATCAAAGACATTTTGCTCACTGTAAAGGATTTTTAGGGGCTTCTGCCCAGTTCCAGAGATCAGATGAGATGCAGATCATCCCATTAGAAATGAACTCCATTCTCAACCAGCTTCTCATTATGCCTGAAAGAGTCTAGAGAGTTGAGTAATATGGATTTTGTGGTGTGTGTGCATAATTCAAGTCTGAGACAGATGCAATCCCCATGGGCCAGGTAAAGAGGGCAAAAAAGGTGATATCTTTTACCTTCTAAATTCTACAGGTTAGGGGCCCAAACTACAGCAGGAGTTCTCTTTCTCTTCCACCTTCTGAGTAACAGGGACCCATGAACAGTTCTCTGGATTGAGCAAAGGATTACTTTTTTGTATGGTCACCCCAGTTCAGTATATTTCGAGGATCCAAGAACAAGCAAGATGTACCAATAATACAGAGTATGAATTAAGAATATAGATGCCTGGGTGTAGAGCAAATACTTAACTTACTAAACATAATTGCTCCTTAACTCTGAGTAAGTACCCAAACAACTTTGACTTAAATAGATATTAGTATATAAAAACTTATGTTCATGAGCTCAAAAGAATTGTCTTGGTCTTCTTAAAAATGAAGTAATGCAACAAATTTCCAGTACACAGCACCCAGACAAATCTGTCAACTCAGGACTCAGCGCCTCTCCAGTAATGTCACGTTCTTCAGCATTTGTGATGATGCTACTTATTTTCCATTATTACTTTTAAAACAAATTGTGACATGGCCTGGGAAAGGCAGCCTTGATCGTGTCAACTCCTTCCTCTGTAGAATGAGATCAATGATAATTAATGTCCTGCTTGCCTAATAAGGTTTGTAAGGATCAAATTCTGTAAAAATGTCATTGACAGACGAATGGATAAAGAAGATGTGGCACATATATACAATGGAATATTACTCAGCCATAAAAGGAACAAAATTGGGTCACTTGTAGAGACGTGGATGGACCTAGAGACTGTCATACAGAGTGAAGTAAGTCAGAAAGAGAAAAACAAATATCATATATTAATGCATGTATGTGGAATCTAGAAAAATGGTGCAGAAGAACTGGTTTGCAAGGCAGAAGTAGAGACACAGATGTAGAGAACAAACGTATGTACACCAAGGGGGCAAAGCGGGTGGTGGGTGGTGGGTGGTGGTGATGGTGGGATGAATTGGGAGATTAGGATTGACAATATATATACTAATATGTATAAAATAGATAACTAATAAGAACCTGCCATATAAAAAAATAAAATTCAAAAAGAAATTCTGTAAAAATGTTTTGTGAACCAAATGTCAGTTACAGCTGAGCTCCTAGAGAGGCTGTATCCTTCTCTTGCAGACAGGAAGGCCCAATAAGGGAACAGGCATTTACTGTAGTTCTTCTATATACCATGGTGGTCATATCCCATTTTATATACGAGGCACATGGAGAGTAAGTAACTTACCTAACATAAACTACCAACTAAGTGGTAGGGATAGGATTTGAACACTGGTTGGCAGCTCAAAAACCCAGATATTCCTGGCACTAGCTTCACACCTACTTTATTACTTAGCTCTAAAAAGGAAAAACGAATGCAGCATTTGTTTTTTACATAATCATGAAGGTTCTCATCACCACCTTCATCCTCAAGCTCTTAGTCATTCCAAGGTATTGTTTAAAATGTGTTAAACCTTCCCAAAGGGCTAAAGCTGGCAGGATGAAGTACTCAGTATTGCACTGTGGGATGAAGCCCAAGAAATAAAATAAAGGCAGAGACAGTCAGTTGTAATAAAAGTAAAATATTAAACCCTCAACTGCCCTGCCTGCCAAAGACTGCATCCCTCAAGCACACAAAAGCCTCAATGACTGGTGATTGTGATGTACTGACCCAGAAAGAGCTTGGATTTTTTTTTCAGCCTTACCTGACATCACTAATAGGATGCAAACTTTGCCCATCATGGGTTAGAACCACCTCTGTCTAGCCATAGGGGCCACACTGCTCATTTTTTCTGTGTGTGGTGGAGACACCAGGCAGGATAAAAAAAAAATGGACATGAACAAAGAGGTCCGAGAGACCTGGCTATGAATTCCAACCTCATCACTCACCACCTGGTCACCCTCGGCCGGTCCTTGACTCACTCATTGCTAACACTTTTTCATATTGGTGCATTTACCTCTGGAGTGAGTGAGATGGCGCACGTGAGCTGATCAGCAGAGGTCTGGGAACACAGTAGGCACTCCAGAGGGAGGAGTTTCTCTGATGAGTCTCATGGACTGGCTCATGTCCACTAGGAAGTGCTTGACTTTTTTTCTTGTTAAACAGATACTCTCTGCTAGACTAAAGATGATTACAAACTTCTACTACTCTTGCCTTTGAGAGGTGGAGTCCAATCCCTCTCCCCTTGGGTCAGGGTTGGTCTTAGTGACTTCTTCCGCCAATACAATGTGGCTGAAGTATTGTTCTGGGATTTCCAAGCCTAATTCTTAAGAAGCTTGTAGGTTTTGCCCAGGCCTCAAAGCCGTGAGGTGCCATGTATAAGGTATGACCACCCTGAGGCCACTATTGCTGTGAGGAAGCCCCATTTTGTCCTGTGAAAAGGCCTGAGGGAAAAAAGCCCCAGCTCTTGGAGTTATTCTAGCCCAGATCCCAGCCACTGTGGAGCAGAGAGTCTGCCAACCCCTCATCAAACTGCAGATACCTAAGCAAAATAAATGATTGCTGTTGTTTTAAGCTACAAAGTTTTGGGGTGATTTGTTATGCAACAAAAGATAACCAGAACACTCTGTCCCCCCTCCAAATTAAAATCAGTTTGCTGAGTCACATACAGTAACATAATAAGTTTATGTTGACTCTATAGTTCTCAAGTCAGTTTTAGACACTGAAAAACCATTTTGTTTGTGGACAATGTTAATTCAGGCATAAGTGAACAATTGGCTGACCAATGACATATATGATAGTTTGTGTATGTATGCCAGAGTTTAAGTTATCTAGGACTTTACTAAATATCTAACTCATCTCATGAAAAAAAATGCTATAAATAACAGCCTGTCATCTCAGATGAACTTATGAAAACCACTCTCTGAAGTCAGGCTAATTGATCTATTGCCAAGTGCTTTACCCTTTCAGCTGTGTACAAAGCTGGGCTCCAGCCCACAATCAGCTACCTAGTAATCAGTGTGGTTTATTGAAGGCCACTACCTACCTCCTAATTTGGGTTGCTTGCGTTTCTAGGCAAGCTTGCAAACAATGAAAAGTGTTAAGACAAGGTTAGTTTCTGCAGCTATCCAGATAGTGTTTGAGGAAAATCTCTTCAGCTTTCCAATATGTTGGACCTGGGAGGATGGGCACTTGTTATAGAATAAGACTGGACTCTAAACCACAGAATACTTCTCTGATGCCTTTCAGATTAGATATGACCTTATAACATTATGCACACTCTGGGGCATACAATCAGCACAGGTGAATTCAACAAGCATTCTGCTGCCTTCTAAATCTACTATGCTCTTTTTCGTTTCTTGTTTCTTTTGCCTGTAAAACCTGCCTTGCCTTCTTGAGGGTATATCTGTGTGAGTGTGTGTGTGTGTGTGTGTGTGAGTGTGTGTGTGTGTGTGTGTGTGTGTGTGTGTGTGTAAAATCCTATTTATCCTTCAAATGTTCCCTATCCCATCAAGGCAGAATTAATCATTTCTTGATGACACTGCTTCTTCAATCCGTAAAGCCTTTTCTCTAACAAGCAAGCTTATCATTAAAAAAAAAAAAAAAAAGGCAACAAACCCTATAGAATACATGGAGAAAGCATATGAGAGAGTCCCTATAACTCTTGGCGATGTTCCATCAGGCTGAAATCAGGCTGACGTGATCTGTGTTTCAGGGATTAGAATTCAATAGCAAAAATGAGTCAATTAAAACACCCAACCAGAATGCTGTCTGTAGATAAAGTGCTTTGCACTGGGGGCACAACATAACGTGAATTGCTAAATTCTAAGGGCTGACTGGTGATTTGCATCTCAATCTATTTTCATGTTATTTCCTTGGCAAAAGTTAACAAGGAGCCACTCAGCCTAGGAAAGATAGGTCCTCTACCTCAGCAAGAATTAGACAAGCACGGTGAATTTTAAGTTTTCCCAACTCAATGCCTTTGGTTTGACCCGGAGTGAGCAACGTCTGTTGTCCCAAATGTGTCAATCTGAACATCAAACCCACCAACTGGTACTGGATTTTACATTCATTCAGTGACAATCCAATCCCAAAGACTACACACTCCCTATATGGCAACTGGCACTTTGTGGCACAATACACAAAACACAACAACCTGCAGAGAAAATCAGGATCGAACACTTCATTCTACCACCAAACCTAAACAAACCACATTTTCACCACTCATTATCTAAGAACACGCAAAACTATGCAAAACATTCCAAGTCAAAGGCTGTACAGTCACTGAATGGTAATAGGTTATATGTGACTAAATCCCACAGCCTACCATTCCCTCTTCATGAGGAGCCCAGAGGGGATCATACCGGAACCCCCTTCATTCTGCCACAAAACCAAGAGTAATAATGTTGTTGACACTCATTTTCAAATTGACTTGCTTAACATGCCAATTTAGAATTATCATAACGAAGTCTACAGTAATTATGTACAGTAACTGAAGCCCAAGGCAATAGAATGACTTAATGCTTGATATTTCAAGTACCTAGATGAAGCAGAGGGAAAATGTATTGTCCTTCACTGACCAAACCCTGGTCTTCCTCCAGAAGGTGTGTAAGTTTCTGGCACTGGGCAAACAATAACATTGATCTATTCTAGGAAAGAAGAAATGTGACATCAACTTACTTAACAGTTGGCAATAGAGGGCCTGTAAACTTCTCTTCATGGTATCATCTGGTCCTGCTTGTCCTCCAGTTTATTCATGATTCTGTCTAGGAAATTGGGAGAAGAAAATTGTTACATCTGGGAAACAGAATTCAAGTCAAGAATCAGAAAGAGCTCCACTCAATATGATCCTGGTTGTAAAGCCCAAAATACCTGATTTGAAGAGAAAAATTCTTGGAGTGAATATACCATAGTACCGTCTATGTTATAAAACTACCAATTAATCAATTAGATTCTGACACTACATACACCACTCATATGGGCAACTAGAGGGTGAGAATCTGGCTTTGGAACTTTTGAGGACTTCTAATTCTTCTCCCTTGCATCTCTAGTCTTGAAACAGGAGAAACAAGAAACTTCTAATCTCAGTTCTGTTATTGTGCTCACCAAACAAAACACTCCAAAAGCGTCACCAATTTGAAACTGTATTATATTAAATAACTTTTCTATTATTTTCTGATTATAAAAGATACCTCCAGTGAAGAACATCTGGAAAATACAGCTAAACAAAATATAGATAAGGGTGTACAAGAAACTACCAACTACCTATCTCTTCAGCCTTTCGTGTATATACTTCTACTGGTCTGCTTTGCTTATGTATTATACATTCTAATTTTTCTCCCTAGCAGGAGTGACATCTTCCGTGCTGTTACTGTACTTTACTACTTTTTTTCTTTTCTTTTTTTTTTTTTGGCCATGCCGCTCGGCTTGCGGGATCTTAGTTCCCTGAACCCAGGCCCTCAGCAGTGAAAGAGCAGAGTCCTAAGCATGAGACCACCAGGGAATTCCCACCTTACAACTTTATTTTACATGGTACACAGTATTTTTTCAAGATAAAGTCCTAGAAATGGAATCACAAGGACACAATCTAAGGCTTCTGAAATATATTGCCAAATTGCTCTTCATCAATATCATATTATGAAAATCTCCATTAGACTGCAACCTACCCAATGATGGAAACTTGTATTTTCTTTCCATCTTTGTCAAGAAAATAAGCACATATTCCATCTCATTACTTTAATTTGTATTTTATAGGTTTATTAGTCATTTGTCTTTTTAAAGTTTTAAATTCACATTTGACAAAGAGTATTTTGTCACACTCCTGAACCTTCTCCTAGGCCAATCTGTGAACTTCTTTGTAAAACTTGGTGAAAGCAGCTCTTTTGCCCCTTTCCTGTTCACCCACTTCTGCTCCTGTTTTAACCTTAAAAGAACCTAATTACAGGAATGAGATCGTTAGGCAATTTAACCTAACTCCTGACTTACGCTCTCCTGAATGCATACCACGTCTTGTTTAACCTGCTGATTCTTTTCCTAGACAAAAAGAAGAGTGAAGAATGAAGTAGTTATAGAATGACTAGCTCTCTACCCTCAACAGCCCCCTAAGGAAGAGTGCAGGCAGATCATGTAGGCAAGATAACATCTGAAGAGAGAGTCAGCCAGTCTGCACTCAGTGGGGAATGATACAGAACCCAACCTCCTGTCTCAATGATTCCCTGAGAGTCTTCCCCCCATTTTTCCCTTTAAAAACTGTCATGGCTGAGCAGAATCTTTGGAGTTGGCCTCTGGACACGAGTCTGCCTTCTCCTCAGATCGCCAGCTTTTCTGCTTAAAGCACCTTTTCTTTCTGCTGACACTTGCCTCTCGAATTATTGGCTCTCGAGTGGTGAGCAGCCAAACCTGAGTTCCGTAACACTAGTTTTAGCAAGAACCCTGCTAAATCAGTTTAACCAGCACCCCGAAACCCTCAATATCTGGTAAGATTTACTCTACCACCCCCAGGTGATGACAGCCTGGCCTGCCTTCAGCAACAACCCTGTTGGGCCAGTACAGCCAAGTCCCTGACCCCTGATGCTTCCTGTTAGTAGTTTTCCATCCACTGACCCCACACTGCTCCTTGGCTATGAATTCCCACTTGCCCATGCTTTGTTCAGAGTGGAGCCCAATCTCTCCCCCCACAGTAAAATCCCACTGCAGTGGTCCCTGCACCCATCCAGATGGTCCTGAATAAAGTACGCCTTGCCACCTTTAACAAGTGTCACTGAATATTTTTTAAAGACATTCTTTAATCATTCTCTATTGGCATGCTGGGTTTTTTTTCTTATGATACCCCAAGTGGAGCTGATTTATCTTTACATTTTTTCTGAGATATAATTAATGTATCATAAAATTCAGCCTTTAAGTATACAATTCAGTGGTTATTAGCACATTCAAAAGTTGTGCGACCGTCACCAGTACCTAATTCCAGAACATTTCATCACTCTAAAAAGAAATTCCCATGTTTGTTACCAGTTATTTCTCATTGTCCCCTCTCCCCAGTCCCTGGCAACCACTAATCTACTATGGGTTCACCTATTCTGTACATTTCACATAGATAGAATCATATAATATACGGCCTTTTGTGCCTGCCTCTTTCACTTAGCATAGTGTTTTTAAGGTTCATTCACGGTGTAAAGCATGCTGGTTTTTTTCTTATTTATTTATTGTAAGAACTATACACACACACAAACACACACGTTACCATGTTTAGAAAGGCCTTCTTTACTTAATTCAGGATTACATAAATAATTGCCTGTATTTTCCTCTGGTATTTTTTATTTCATTTAGATCCGTTTCTGGACTTTGTGTTACGTTTTACTTCTCTGTCTGATCATAGTTTCATTAAACAATATGTGTTGTTTAAATTAAACTCTTGGTAGAATTAGTCCTCCATCATTACTCTTCTAAGATTTACCTTGTTCTTTGAGCTTGTTTTTCCCCCCAAATTAACTTTAAGATAATTTTTTTTTGCAGTATGCGGGCCTCTCACTGTTGTGGCCTCTCCCGTTGCGGAGCACAGGCTCCAGACGCGCAGGCTCAGCGGCCATGGCTCACGGGCCTAGCCGCTCCGTGGCATGTGGAATCTTCCCAGACCGGGGCACGAACCCGTGGTCCCCTGCATCGGCAGGCAGACTCTCAACCACTGCGCCATCAGGGAAGCCCAACTTTAAGATAATTTTATTAAACTTCAGAAAAAATATCATTGGGATTATAGTTGGAATTATCTTCTACTTCATTAATTTGGGAGAGACCTGATCTCTTCAAAATCCAAGTGTGGTGAGGAAAAAAATAATCTTTAAATATGGTTGCTCTGGAGATAAGAAGAATTCCTTTTGGAGGAAGAGAAGTGCTCTTGTTTTGGGGGATGGGGTAGGGAGTTGGGGAACCATAGCTCAATGACTTCTTTGGTTAGGCAAATTAAAGCTCCCCTCCTCCAAACCCCAATGTGAACTAGCAGAGTAGGAAGGAGAAAAAGAGAGAGTTAAATTTCTCTCCATTATAATACAAGAGGAGGTTTGAGTTCCAAAAGGCTAGGAAAGAGGGATTAAGTAGTCTAGAAATCTGAGAGGCTGAGGAGATGATACACAAGAGATGCTGAGAGACTGAAGAGGCAGTTCCAAAAGACAGCAGCAGGTGGGACCCAAGAATAAACTGAGAAATTCCCCGCAAACTTTAATAAGCATAATATTTAATTTTTCATTAGTTCTTGCTTCATGCTGTTTTTCGTCAGACACCACATCTGCCCTCCTTCTCTGCCCCACAACACTTATCCACCACTAAGACCCTCCAGAACCTCAGCAGAAGTCTTGCACAAAACAGCCTTGTATTAATGGTGCTCAGCTGGGCAATGAAAGAGACTATGTTCTAAGACAAGGGTGACTGGAAATGGAGGTAGGAGCCAAAGGGGCCATAAGCCATGGTTGGTGGGCATCTACGGAGTGCTCAGGACCCAATAAGCATGCAAAAAATGTGCCGTGAATAAACAAACAGATGAATGAATAAATGAATAATCAAGTAAGAGGAGAGCAGAGAAATAGTTGTAGTTGATATTGATCCAGGGGGACATAAGCCCCTCAATCATCTCTGGAAATGCTTAGAGATTTTCAAGAAACTGTTAAACTTGCAATAATAGATGGAATAGAGCTATGTCATTCGCTTATCAAAGAAACACCTGAGCACATAAATCTGGGACAATTGAGATCATCTGGGTTACACAGGGCTATTCTAACTACAAGCACCATATGGTCTAGTATTTATTCAAAATTAATCTTTATTTAGGTAGTTCTGTGGAGTTCTGCAATGTTTTTCCTGCAAGTTCTATAGTCTTGTCGAGTTAATCCCAAGGCATCTTATACAATATATATATTTTTTTGCTACAGTGATGGTATTTCTATTTCCATTATATTTTCTACTTGTCTCTATATGGAAATGACTGAGTTTTCTATATTCATTCTGTGACCTAACTGAACTCAGAGTTCTAATAATGGTTTCTCAGCTGAGTCTCATGGGTCAATTGCACTCCTTTGGCTAGATGGAGAGGTGCAGTGAGATTCTACCAAAAGCCTCTTTTTTCAATCATATAAGAGGAAACATTAATTGTTATCTAGTCCCTCGGGGAAAAATTTAGGAGCTCCAAGGATGACAACTGATTTCTGGGATGAAATCCTAAGAAAGTACAGAGTTTTATAGCCAAAAAGCTGAAGAAAAGACAAATGAGAGAGGAGGAGGATGAAAACACTTGGCCAAACATGCAGAGACAGCAGCACAGGTGGGGACTTTGCTGATTGTTAGCTCAGGGGAAATGAGAAGGTGCAAGTAACCTGAATCACTCCTTTTTTTCCTTTAACATCTTTATTGGAATATAATTACTTTACAATGATGTGTTACTTTCTGCTGTATAACAAAGTGAGTCAGCTATACAAATACATATACCCCCATATCCCCTCCCTCTTGCGTATCCCTCCCACCCTCCCTATCCCATTCCTCTAGGTGGTCACAAAGCACCGAGCTGATCTCCCTGTGTCATGCGGCTGCTTCCCACTAACTATTTTACATTTGGTAGTGTATATATGTCCGTGCCGCTCTCTCACGTCGTCCCAGCTTACCCTTCCCTATCACTGTGTCCTCAAGTCCATGCTCTACTTCTGCATGTTTATTCCTGTCCTGCCCCTAGGTTCTTCAGAACCACTTTTCTCTTTTTTTAGGATTCCATATATATGTGTTAGCATATGGTATTTGTTTTTCTCTTTCTGACTTACTTCACTCTGTATGAAAGACTTAGGTCCATCCACCTCACTACATATAACTCAATTTCATTTCTTTTTATGGCTGAGTAATATTCCATTGTATATATGGGCCACATCTTTATCCATTCATATGATGATGGACACTTAGGTTGCTTCCATGTCCTGGCTATTGTAAATAGTGTTGCAATGAACATTGTAGTACATGACTCTTTTTGAATTATGGTTTTCTCAGGGCATATGCCTAGTAGTGGGATTGCTGGGTTGCAAGGTAGTTCTATTTTTAGTTTTTTAAGGAACCTCTATACTGTTCTCCATAGTGGCTGTATCAGTTTACATTCCCACTAATAGTGCAAGAGGGTTCCCTTTTCTCCACACCCTCTCCAGCATTTATTGCTTGTAGATGTTTTGATGATGGCCATTCTGACTGGTGTGAGGTGATGCCTCATTGTAGTTTTGATTTGCATTTCTCTAATGATTAGTGATGTTGAGCATCCTTTAATGTGTTAGTTGGCAATCTGTTTAACTTCTTTGGAGAAATGTCTATTTAGGTCTTCTGCCCATTTTTGGATTCAGTTGTTTGTTTTATTGATATGGAGCTGCATGAGCTGCTTGTATATTTTGGAGATGAATCGTTTGTCAGTTGCTTCATTTGCAAATATTTTCTCCCATTCGGAGGGCTGTCTTTTTGTCTTGTTTATGGTTTCCTCTGCTGTGTAAAAGCTTTTAAGTTTCATTAGGTCCCATTTGTTTATTTTTGTTTTTATTCCGATTTCTCTAGGAGGTAGGTCAAAAAGGATCTTGCTGTGATTTATGTCATAGACTGTTCTGCTTATGTTTTCCTCTAAGAGTTTGATGGTGTCTAGCCTTACATTTAGGTCTTTAATCCATTTTGAGTTTACTTTGCATACACTGTTAGGGAGTGTTCTAATTTCATTTTTTTACATGTAGCTGTCCAGTTTTCCCAGCACCACTTATTGAAGAGGCTGTCTTTTCTCCATTGTATATTCTTGCCTCCTTTATCAAAGACAAGGTGACCATATGTGCATGGGTTTATCTCTGGGCTTTCTATCCTCTTCCATTGATCTATATTTCTGTTTTTGTGCCAGTACCATACTGTCTTGATTACTGTAGCTTTGCAGTATAGTCTGAAGTCAGGAAGCCTGATTCTTCCAGCTCTGTTATTCTTTCTCAAGATTGCTTTGGCTATTCAGGGCCTTTTGTGTTTCCATACAAATTGTGAAATTTTTTGTTCTAGTTCTGTGAAAAATGCCAGTGGTAGTTTGATAGGTATTGTACTGAATCTGTAGATTGCTTTGGGTAGTATAGTCGTTTTCACAATGTTGATTCTTCCAATCCAAGACCATGGTATATCTCTCCATCTGTTTGTATCATCTTTAATTTCTTTCATCAGTGTCTTATAGTTTTCTGCATACAGGTCTTTTGTCTCCCTAGGTAGGTTTATTCCTAGGTATTTTATTCTTTTTGTTGCAATGGTAAATGGGAGTGTTTCCTTAATTTATCTTACAGATTTTTCATCATTAGTGTATAGGAATGTCAGAGATTTCTGTGCATTAATTTTGTATCCTGCAACTTTACTGAATTCATTGATTAGCTCCAGTAGTTTTCTGGTAGCATCTTTAGGCTTCTCTATGTATAGTATCATGTCATCTGTAAACAGTGACAGCTTTACTTCTTCTTTCCTGATTTGGATTCCTTTTATTTCTTCTTCTTCTCTGATTGCTGTGGCTAGAACTTCCAAAACTATGTTGAATAATACTGATTAGAGTGGCAACCTTGTCTTGTTCCTGATCTTAGTGGAAATGCTTTCAGATTTTCACCATTGAGAACGATGCTGGCTGTGGGTTTGTCATATATGGCCTTTTTTATGTTGAGGAAAGTTCCTCTATGCCTACTTTCTAGAGAGTTTTTATCGTAAATGGGTGTTGAATTTTGTCAAAAGCTTTTTCTGCATCTATTGAGATGATCATATGGTTTTTATCCTTCAATTTATTAATATGGTTTCACACATTGATTGATTTGCGTATACTGAAGAATCCTTGCATTCCTGGGATAAACCCCACTTGATCATGGTGTATGATCCTCTTAATGTGCTGTTGGATTTTGATTGCTAGTATTTTGTTGAGGATTTTTGCATCTATGTTCATCAGTGATATTGGTCTGTAGTTTTCTTTTTTTGTGACACCTTTGTCTGGCTTTGGTATCAGAGGATGGTGGGTCTCATAGAAAGAGTTTGGGAGTGTTCCTCCCTCTGCTATATTTTGGAAGAGTTTGAGAAGGATAGGTGTTAGCTCATCCCTAAATGTTTGATAGAATTCGCCCGTGAAGCCATCAGGTCCTGGGCTTTGGTTTGTTGGAAGATTTTTAATTACAGTCTCAATTTCAATGCTTGTGATTGGTCTGTTTATATTTTCTACTTCTTCCTGGTTCAGTGTCAGAAGGTTGTGCTGCTTTTCTTAGAATTTGTCCATTTCTTCCAGGTTGTCCACTGTGTTGGCATATAGTTGCTGGTAGTAATCTCTCATGATCCTTTGTATTTCTGCAGCATCAGTTGTTACTTCTTTTTCTATTCTAATTCTATTGATTTGAGTCTTTTCCCTTTTTGTCTTTATGAGTCTGGCTAATGGTTTATCAATTTTGTTTATCTTCTCAAAGAACCAGCTTTTAGTTTTGGTGACCTTTGCCATTGTGTCCTTGATTTCTTTTTTATTTATTTCTGCTCTGATCTTTATGATTTTTTTCCTTCTGCTAACTTTGGGGTTTTTTTTATTGCTGTTCTTCTTTCTCTACTTGCTTTAGGTGTAAGTTTAGGTTGTTTATTTGATATTTTTCTTGTTTATTGAGGTAGGATTGTATTGCTAAACTTCCCTCTTAGAAGTGCTTTTGTTGCATCCCATAGGTTTTGGGTCATCATGTTCTCATTGTCATTTGTTTCTAAGTATTTTTTGATGATTTCTTCAGTGATCTCTTGGTTATTTAGTAGTGTATTGTTTAGCCTCCATGTGTTTGTATTTTTTACAGTTCTTTTCCTATAATTGATATCTAGTCTTATAGCATTGTGGTCGGAAAAGATACTTGATATGATTTCAATTTTATTAAATTTACCAAGGCTTCATTTGTGACCCAAGATATGATGTATCCTGGAGAATGTCCCATGAGCACTTGAGAAGAATGTGTATTCTGTTGGTTTTGGGTGCAATGACCTATCAATATCAATTAAGTCCATATTATTTAATGTGTCATTTAAAGCTTGTGCTTCCTTATTTATTTTCATTTCAGATGTTCTGTCCATTGGTGAAAGTGGGGTATTAAAGTCCCCTATTATTATCGTGTTACTGTCGATTTCCGCTTTTATGGCTGTTAGCATTTGCCTTACGTATTGAGGTGCTCCTGTGTTGGATGCATAAATATTTACAAGTGTTATATCTTCTTCTTGGATTGATCCCTTGATCGTTATGTAGTGTCCTTCTTTGCCTCTTGTAATAGTCTTTAAAGTCTATTTTTTCTGATATGAGAATTGCTACTCCAGCTTTCCATTTGCATGGAATATCTTTCTCAATCCCCTCACCTTCAGTCTGTATGTGTCCCTAGGTCTGTAGTAGATCTCTTGTAGACAGCATATATATGGGTCTTGTTTTTGTATCCATTCAGCCAGTCTATGTCTTTTGGTTGTAGCATTTAATCCATTTACATTTAAGGTAATTATCAATGTGTATGGTCCTATTACCATTTTCTTAACTGTTTTGGGTTTTTTATTGTAGGTGTTTTCCTTCTGTTATGTTTCCTGCCTAGAGAAGTTCCTTTAGCATTTGTTGTAAAGCTGGTTTGGTGGTGCTGAATTCCCTTAAACTTTGCTTGTCTGTAAAGGTTTTAATTTCTCCGTCGAAACTGAATGAGATCCTTGCTGGGTAGAGTAATCTTGGTTGTAGGTTTTTCCGTTCCATCACTTTAACTATGTCCTGCCACTCCCTTCTGGCTTGCAGAGTTTCTGCTGAAAGATCAGCTGTTAACCTTATGGGGATTCCCTTGTGTGTTATTTTTCCCTTGCTGCTTTTAATATTTTTTCTTTGTATTTAATTTTTGATAGTTTGATTAATATGTGTCTTGGCATGTTTCTCCTTGGATTTATCCTCTATGGGACTCTTTGCGCTTCCCGGACTTGATTGACTATTTCTTTTCCCATATTAGGGAAGTTTTCAACTATAATCTCTTCAAATATTTTCAGTCCCTGCCTTTTCCTCTTCTGGGACCCCTATAATTTGAAAGTTGGTGTGTTTAATGTTGTCCCAGAGGTCTCTGAGACTGTCCTCAATTCCTTTCATTCTTTTTTCTTTATTCTGCTCTGCAGTAGTTATTTCCCCTATTTTATTTTCCAGGTCACTTATCCATTCTTCTGCCTCAGTTATTCTGCTATTGATTCCTTCTAGAGAATTTTTAACTTCATTTATTGTGTTGTTCAACATTTCTTTGCTCTTTAGTTCTTCTAGGTCCTTGTTAAATGTTTCTTGTATTTTCTCCATTCTATTTCCAAGATTTTGGATTATATTTACTATCATTACTCTGAATTCTTTTTCAGGTAGACTGCCTATTTCCTCTTCATTTGTTAGGTCTTGTGGGTTTTTACCTTGCTCCTTCATCTGCTGTGTATTTCTGTCTTCTCATTTTACTTAACTTACTGTGTTTGGGGTCTACTTTTCACAGGCTACAGGTTCGTAATTCCCATTGTTTTTGATGTCTGCCCCCACTGGGTACGGTTGGTTTAGTGTGTTGTGTAGGCTTCCTGGTGGAGGGGACTGGTGCCTGTGTTCTGATGGCTGAGGCTGAATGTTGTATTTCTGGTGGGCAGGACCGCATCTGGTGGTGTGCTTTGTGGTGTCTGTGAACTTATTCTGATTTTAGGCAGCCTCTCTGCTAATGGCTGGTGTTGTGTTCCTCTCCTGCTAGTTGTTTGGCATGGGGTGTCCAGCACTAGAGGTTGCTTGTCGTTGAGGGGAGCTGGGTCTTAGAATTGAGATGGAGATCTCTGGGAGAACTCTCACCAATTGATATAATGAGGGGCCAGGAAGTCTCTGGTGGACCAATGTCCTGAACTCAGCTCTCTGACCTCAGAGGCTCAGGCCTGAATGCCGGCCAGAGCAACAAGACCCTGTCAGCCACATGGCTAGAGAAACAGGCCTGAAGGAAGCTTCCAAGGCAAAGAGGTGAGTACTGGTCCTCAATCACTCCTTAACAAGAGCGAGTGTCATAGAACCCCACCTCTCTCTTTGGCTTAAATGGAACAGTTCTATCAATTCTACTGACTCGGGAGGGAAATCTCTTTCTTTCATAGACTGCTTAAAATGTTCCCATTAGAAATGTCCACATAGCAGGGAAGAAGTAATAAACAACCAAATGAAAAGCTCTGAATTTGGTATGTAAATTGACTTGAAAAGACAAGTTCATAGAGAACAAATGAGGAAGAATAGCCAGGAAAATCCTGGAAAACAAAAACAAAAAAACCCCAACAAGATGGGGTCAGGGCGAGAGGGACTTCCAGGCCTACCAGACATTAAAGCACCCTCAAAAGCCTCTGTAATTAAAACAATTTGAAATTGGCACATGAATACACCAAATTATACATATATGGATATTTAGGATATGATAAAGGCAGCATTATTAAATCAGTGGGCAAAAAGATGAGCTTTTAAGTACACATTTTGAGATAATGGCAGAGTAATATGGAAAAAGATAAAATTGTACTCATTCTAAATATCACACACGAGCATAAACTCCAAATGAGGCAGACATTTAAATGTAAGAAAGTAAAGTATACAAATACTAGAAGGAAATATGAGTAATTCTTCAATTACTTGGGGGTAGAGAAAGAAGCTTTGCTAACTCTGAATCAAAGTTTGAAGCAATAAGAAAAACGATAAACTTTATTACATAAATAATTACTCAGTTAAAACTACAATTAAGTAAAAATACAAATTAAAAACTATAAAAAAATGTTCAACTTATAAGAAGCAAAGAGTTAACATCCTTAAATTTTCCCCGAAATCAATACTCATCGTGCTTTAGCCATCATTTGTATACATGTGCAGAATGGCAAAAATGTGAGTTGCCCAACACATGTGCTCCCAGCTGAGGTCGAGCAAGGCAGTGCTCTGTCTCCTTGTTTCAGCTCTTGTACTGTGAACACTATCCCTTCTACAGGCAATTTAGTGCCATGCTTTTTAGCATTTTTGTGCTTTTTATTGACATCTCTGTTTGAAATGGCCCCCAAGTACAGTGCTGAAGTGTTGTCTAGTGTTCCTAAGTGCAAGAATACTGTGCAGGGCCCTACAGAGAAAATATGTGTCTTAGATAAGCTTTGCACAGGCATGAGTATTGTTGGCTGTGAGTTCAAAGTTAATGAATTAACAATGTATATTACATAAGTTGTCTTTAGACAGAAACACATATAAACAAGACTATATATTGATCAGTTGACACAAATGTGACCAAAGCTCATAGGACCCTAACCCTATATTTCCGTTAGGAGCACTGGTTCAGTCTTCATTCATTCAGAATTCATGGCACCTTTATAGAACATAACTATTATGAGTAATGAAAATCAATGGTATTTGAGTTCAGCTTTAAAATATTTTGTGGAGCAAAGAATGAAGATGATTACAATCCAGGCCAATAGTACAGCTTGAACAAAACAGAACAATTGCTTACCATCTCTATGGGACAAAGGAAGATCTGAATAAGCTGATGGCCAGCCCTCAGAGTGCCCTCTGGGAAAGTGAGGGGGGCAAGAAATAGGAGAGTTGACATATCAACTAACATCACAGGCCTGTGAAGAAGTTTGGAAAGGAGCATCTGCCTCCATTTTATAGGTAAGGACACAGACACCAAGAAGTCATAGTCTTTTTTTTTGTTTTTTTTAAGTAGAAATAGTGATTTTATTCTCCACATGATTTCTGATACCACAAAATTAGATATTTGAAGTTTAATTTATATGATATCTGTGATTCATGCCCTTTCTAGATACTACATTTCTTGTCATAAAAAATTATAATAGAGTAATGATGAACAAGAAAGACTTTCCTTCTCTAAAAGGTCCTCATGGGGGACCTCCCTGGTGGTCCAGTGGTTAAGTCTTCACCTTCCAATGCAGGGGGTGCAGGTTCAATCCCTGGTCAGGGAGCTAAGATCCCACATGCCTCATGGCCAAAAAGACAAAACATAAACAGAAGCAATATTGTAACAAATTCAACAAAGATTTAAAAAATGGTCCACATCAAAAAAATCTTAAAAAAAAAAGTCCTCATGCGATAATCATATCAATTCTGTTCACTTCTTGATTTTGTCATTTAACAATTTATTTCATGTCCTCCATGTACCTGGTAGTGTTTTATTTATTTTTAGTTTTTTTGTCAAGAAGCTATAGTCTTTATTCAAGATCAAACCTACCAGCTCCAAGACCTCGAGGTAGTTTCTGGACTTCTCTGATCCTTGAATTTCTTGTAAGGGGTAAAAACGGTCGTTGATATGCTTGCTGCAAAGACTGAGACAATGCATGCAAAGAACTTTTCTCTGTGCTTGGCACGTAGTAAGTGCTCAGTGCTCATCAGCAACTATTACCCAACAGCAGAAGGCAAGATAACACATCAGGCCAGAGCTCACCAACTGTCTCTTAATTTTGCTTCCCCTAAGCTAAAAAAGAACCAAAGGCTTTTGGGCTACTCCCCAAATAGCCCTTTTTGTTAAATCCACTGTCTTACTTAAACTGAATTTAGAAATTACTTATAGGGGTATAAGTTGAACTTTAAGGCTCTTATTTATAATTTATATATTTGTCCTCCTTATAAAGGATCTGAGGAAGCTTACTACCAGATGCAACTTGTACAACAGAATTATTAACATATCAAAGCCTATTAATGACATCAGAAAGAGAGATCCAGAATTACATGGAGAAAGGGGTGATTCACTTTACCATAAGATGCAATGGGGCCATACACTTCCCTTGGAGCTTCCTGAAAATAAAGGCAAAAAGGACAGCTAGCACCATTTTTTTCCACCTGTATAAATAGAAGTACATTCTCTATTTTGTCCAGAAATACAAACCTTTTCTGCCATTAATTTCCAAGAAAAGATCATTAGACAAATCTTCTGATAAGCATATGAACAGAATATTCTTGCCATGGCTGCTCCTTATCAACCCTCAATAAAAGCTAATGTCTTTGTGTTAAGTAGTAATTCAGGGAAAGCATTTCGATGAGCCACAGGAATACCATGCTTTGGGGTAAGAGTCAGGCAGGCCTGCCCCTGAGTAGCTTTGCTATGTGACCTTGGGCAAGTTACTTAACTTCTCTAAGCCTCAGCTTTCTCACCTGTAAATGGGGCTGGCACCTAAATCAAAGGATTGCTGTGTACCTGGTATATTGTATGTGTCTCTCCCTTTCTCCTAAACTAATAGTGTATAGTTTCTATACACTATTCTGTTCATATGGGGATAGAGAGAACTAGGGAAACAGGGGGAACTGATGTTCAGCAAGTCAGTCCAGGGCCTGAGCTGCTGGATTACTTCAAGAAGGCAAGTAAGATGGTTTCTCATGCTCACTTACACCATAAGTCACAAATGAGTGCATGTGTCCACAAGGGCTGGGTTTGGGTCACAATGGTGTTTTCAGTCAAATTCTTTTGATACAGACTCTTTGCATATTAAACACAGGGGGGCTTCCCTGGTGGCACAGTGGTTGAGAGTCCACCTGCCGATGCAGGGGACACGGGTTCGTGCCGCGGTCCGGGAGATTCCACATGCCGCGGAGCGGCTGGGCCCGTGAGCCATGGCCGCTGGGCCTGCGAGTCCGGAGCCTGTGCTCCGCAGCAGGAGGGGCCACAGTGGTGAGAGGCCCACGTACCGCAAAAAAAAAAAAATAAAAATAAATAAAATAAACACAGGAATATCCTTCAGTTCCATAAAGAAATTTCTCTCTCATTTTTCTTGAAACTTGTAGTCCTCCTAGTCTTTCTTCCAAATTTTCTCACTTTTGTGCAAGAACTAGTTCATCCTCTTCTGAACCTATGATCAACAGTGTGAGCATGATTACAGTCACTGTCGCTTTCTGTCAGGTCTGAAAGTTTAGTTTATAGGAAGTCAAGGGGACTATAATGAACTTGAAAGCAGGAGAAAATAGTGTTTTTTTGTCTCCAGCCAATTGTCAGCAGGAAAACAGGTCTTTGTATCTTTTGCTTTTTTCTTAAAGAAACTGAAAATCCTCTCAAAATTTTTTCCCTAAATTATCAAGAGAGGCTAGACATTTTAGATGAGTCACACTATTTTAAAATACTAGCAATTAATTCATGTGGGCCAAAAGAAACAGGCTGTGTGATTTCTGACTTATAAAGGCTCTCCTGCTGCAGAACCTGCAGTGTGTGTTGGGGGAGCGGGGAGGGCGGGGAGGAGGACGTACAGCTCTGCCTTCCACCCAAGCTCTATCTTCCAGGAGGCCTGGGGTCCAGTGAACTTCAAAGGATTAAAAAACACCTTCAATAGAGATCCTTTCCTCTCCTCCCCTTCCTATTTCCTTGTCTGAAAAGGAAAAGAAAATATTGGAGGTTGTCAGATCCACTGAGATGCTGAATTCCAAACAAAAGGGTAAAAATTATTCATCTCCTGCTAAGGAAAAGCCTACAAAAGGGGATCAATCGATGTGGATTCTGCTTGGAGGACTGAGAAGTAACTACCTGAATGTTCCTCAAGACCAGCTGGACTTTGAATTTGTTGGGGGAGGGTGTTCTACTGTCCACAGCCACCGAAGTCAGCACCAGGGTGAAAAACGGGACGAGAAGTTTGAGGCATATTAGAATGACAAAGACCTCCTCCTTCTAGCATTAAAGTGTATTAAGACCACTTATCTCACTTAAGGAGACAGAAAGGTGCTTGTGCGAGGTGAAGAATATGTATCACACTTCCCTTTTTATAGTTTTGGTATTAAAAACTGAACACTGAGGTCAAGGAATTAAATGATATTGTAGGAATGCCAAATACTAAACGAGCATGTTCTATCATTTTGACTGCACTGTTTATGAAAAAGATTATTTCTTGTCCACAAAGAAACTCACGCATCTTTCTTTTTTCTTTAGCAGCACCTGAGAAACACCCTCAGGAATTGAATTTGGGGATCTAAAAAAACATCTTTATTTCCTTTGGGTAGCAGGCATTTGTTCTGAAAGAGGTACCAAGTTTTTACAATGGAAAGAGAGGCAAGGCCTTATGAAACAGGCAAAACTCTTACCAGAATGTTTACATGTGGAAAGAGCATTTAAATCCATGATGCACACTTTGAACAAGCAATACGTCTCAGTATGTGAAATTATTCATAATATCATAGTAACTGCTAAATTTGAATTTTGACCTGTTGACTGAAAAAAATGCATGACCTAACAGTTGAGAATTATGTTTTATTTGGCAGACTTTCTGAGGACTTCAAGCCTGGGAAGCAGCCTCTCAGGTAGCTCTGAGGGACTGCTCCGAAGAGGTAATGGAGGAGCCAGGATACACAGGGGTCTCTGCAACAAAGACTAGGTAGTTGGAACATCAAAAGATTACTGTTATTAAAGAAAACCAAATTCTCAAGTTAAGGAATTTAGCGCTTTTCTGAGTGGGAAGATGCAAGAGTCTGGGCTCACTGAAATCATTCCTCTGATATGCACCTTAGCGGTCTAGGGCCAGTATATTGTTCTTTCCCATCCTGAGCCCCCTCAGGGTGCCCCGCTGGGGTGGCTGCAGTGGTGAGGACTTGGCAGCTGTCAGCCCATCTGTCTCCAACCTGAGTTCCGTCAGGGCTCACCACTGGGGGGGCTGTAGCGGCTTGATGGCTGCAACATCCTCTGTTTACTAATATGGCAGGCAACATTTTTCATTGACAGACCTTTAACCTCAAACTCTTTTTTTCCCCCATTCCCCTTCCTTCGCTCCTCCCATCGCACCTCAATCTACATAAAGCCTTCTTTAATTCTTGTGCTAGTATGAAGACAGTTTTAATTTGTGGTTTGGTTTAATCTTTGAAAATACATCATTTATGTCAAGCGATTCCAGAGGATACAGACTGTTGAATGTGCAGCTGGAATAAAAATTATGACATGAAAAATTATGTGGGCAAGAGTGGGATGGGCCAATATAAAACAGGGGAAGCCGTCACTTGAAGAGTATGGGTCCAGGTCACAGGTAAGACCTGTGCAGACAAGCTGATTCCACGGGGAAGCTGTGGTATTCTAAGAACTTCTGATGAACTTTACGTCTTGCTTCAGGAAGCATGCATTAAGTAATACATTTGACCTCACCTGTGAGGGCCTGAAGTATTGAACAGCTCATTTAACTGTGTTGATAATTCTGTCTTGCTTTGATGACTACAAGGGCTAGAAGAAATATCCAGAAGAACCAAGATTGGTGTTTCCCAAACCAGCTGATGGTCAGAATCTATTTTTAAAATAAATTCCTAGGTTTTTCCCTCAGGAATTCTAATTCCAGGTTCTTAGATGGGACAATTTTAAAAGGCTCTCAAGTTGGCTCTCATAAGCCAGGGCTAGAAACCAAGAACTGAATCTAGGACCTCTAACCCTGACTGCACATTAGAACCCTGGAGGAACATACTAGAGCAATCAAATCAGACTCCCCCAGGGACAGAGGGAAGCCCCCAGGGATTCTAATTGTGCAGCTGGTGGAGAACCAGGGATCCTTGCCCCCACCTAAGGGGGCACTGGAGCCACAGCGAGGCCAATCCCACTTCTTCTTACTCATGAAACTGGTAGTTTTCCGAGAGATGGAAGAAGTGGAATGATAAATGACCACATTTGCAAGTTATATTCGAAACAGAAAATGAGTCAGTGTTTCTTAAATATTTTGATCCACAGCCTCTCACGCAATTCCAGTTGTAAGCAACATGAACTCTTTGTGACCTTTTACTCAATCTCTTTGATAAACCTCTCACATGTCCCTGCTACTTGCTTCATAGGGATGCCCAAGATTAAGAGATAAGGACTGAAAAGGAGAGACTGAGGCCCATGAAGAGGGTGTGGAAGCCGCATGAAGACTAAGAGCCTGGCACACAGCTGAAATTACCCTCAGCTCCAAATCACTTGTTCCCAAGGTGGAGTGACGTTCCTTTTCCTGAACGCTGCATTCATAGAGGGAACAGAGTGAGGAGCTGAGGCTGAAAATTCTGAGTGGGAACACAGGGAGAGGCCACACTGAAGGTGCCCCCCTCCCTGCACAGAGAGAAGCAGGGCAGGAAGACACACTACAAGCAGCAATGAGCCTGGAGATCCATTCTTTGAAAAATAGAGTGCCACCATGTAACAAGTACTGTGTTAGTAGCAGGGGCTGGGGCTGCAAAGAAGAGCAAACGAGACACAACCCCTGCCTTCAGGAGCCTGCAGTTCAGCATGGGGAGAAATTGGCACATCAAAATTCACTCCACAGCCAGATTTGGCCCTACCAGCTGCATCAGACAAACTATTATATTATAGCAAATTGTAACAAACTAAAAAATGTGTTACCCTTCTTGTCTCAGCATCCCTATCTGTAAAACAGGTATCACACCTACACTGCAAGGTTGTCTTGAGAATAAAATAAGATTCCTGTCCTTTCAGAGGAAGGAAAAATGACGTCTTCTGGAGGGTACCAGACAAGGTTTTTGAAGGAGATGGAATCTGCATTAACTTTCAAAGTTAAGAAGGGTTTTGACAGGTAAAGGTGGAAAAGTGCAAAGGTGCCGAGAGAGGATACTGAGGCAGGAGTTTGGATGAATACATTAAACAGCAGAAGCCCTACTACTGGCTGCTTTAAAATTCCTAAATAATGCAGTTTGGGATATAATGTAACTGGCTTGCCAGCTTCTCAAATAGGGTTGGGCCAAAAATTTCGCCTTCTAGGGCTGGGAAGGAAATATGGAGAAGACAGACTGACAGGGAAGCAGCAGGCAGTGGTTGGGAAGCAGAAATCCAGAAGCTGGGCCCCTAAGACCTAATCTTCCCAGATCTGAACAACAAAACAAATGCTTACTAACGATGAGATAACTGGAATGTCATTGTCCTGAAAGTCCCAGACAGCTATCGGACCCAGAAGCATCCCCATCAGTATTTACCCAGTACTAGATGACCACCAACAACAGCTGGTGCCAAACCCAAGTCTACAATTGGATAGAACTCGATCATGCAGCTGGATCCTCAGATCTCTAGGCTAGCTGTGTAGGCGCTCTCATCATTTTATTAACTCCACAATAATGTAACCACATGGTTTACAAAATGGGGTTCTCAAAATGTGGACCACCAGCAGCACCCAGGAAGTTGCTGGAAATGCAAATTATCAGGCTCTACCCTAGACCCACTGAATCAGAAACTCTGGGGACGGGGCTCAGCAATCAGTGCTTCAACAAGCCCTCCAGGACACACACAAAAGTTTGAGAAGCACTGCTTTGCAAGGGTGAATTTCTGGACCCCTTTATTATGCTATGGCAGGGTTTTACTCTTCAACTATTGCCTTGGACAAATCATTTACATATTTGAAGAACCAATAATGGGGAAAGAGGGATTTGGATCAGAAAGACCCATTTCAACTGTAACAGTTCATCAGTTCACCAGTGGGGAAAACGTTTACAGTTCATTAGTTCAACCAGATTGTTGGTGTTGGTGATCGTGGCTCTTGATGAGAGCATTAGCACAGTGTCTGAATTCTAATGGCTAATTTAGAAATACCACCCATTTCCATTATTCAACTTTTTAGGCTGGTATTATTAACGTTCTACGAGTAACTCTTGTATGGAGGGGTGTATTAAAACATGGGCTTTGTGGTAGGAAAACCAATGAAATGATTGCAATGTATTGTCTCTGCTGTGGTTACATACCATCCGTAAGAACTAGGCCTTTCACTGAATTAAAATTCTAAACACAGGGAGGCAGAATTGATTTAAATGATTATATCCTAGAACAACTACTTTCAAATAAAACTCTCATTTACAATGTAAAACACTTTACAATGACAGCTAATACTTAAAGGTAAATCAAATATGTAAGCGATTTGTGCCTTGCAAATCACCCCAAATCAGAAGTCTAAAATTCAGAGGTCTAATAGTTGAAGAAAATTGAGATACACCTCACAGAAATCAGACTGGGGATGAGCCAGGATTAAAACAAAAAACAAAAAACAATTAGCAGCCATCTGTTTCCTAGGGCTTCCTTCTTCAAGTTATTGCTACACACTGACATTTGGATGCAGGCTTTGTAAATTAAAGTGTAAGTCCTGGGAGAGCAGAAATTTTGTCTGTCTTGTCTACTGCTGTACCCTCAGTGCTTAGAATAGGGTCAGGCACATGGTAGGTATTCAGCATATCGATTGAATGCATGAATGATCCTACAAAATTGAGATACTGTCCACAAGTTGTGGCACTGTCGAACAGAATTTTCTGTGAGGATAGAAATGTTCTATAAGCTGTATTGTCCAACACGGTAGCCACCAGCTACAGGTGGCTCTTGAGCACTTAAAATGTGGCTCGTGTAGCTGGGTATATAAATTTTAAATTTAAATGCCTACCATATTGGGCGGCACAGTTATAGAGGCTGCAGAAATGTGTGTGGGAAAAAAAAAACAAACAAGTAAAGAAAAGAAAAACAATGAGTGTGTAGTGCAGAAGACTTGTTCTTTATGATTTTTGACCCTGGGAAGAGGTTCAGGTAAGGGCGGGTTGCGTGGCCAATGCTTCCAGGGTTCCAGATTCTTCCCACTTTTCCTCCAACCCACTAAAGGCTGTGGCAGCAGCTGTTTAGGCAGGGAAGACTGGGTTTCAGATTTAAGGAGGAGAGTCTGCACTCCTTTCCCACCAGGGACAAGGTGGTGTTGAATCTATGGATATAACAGCGGGTGGAAGAGTGACCATTGGATGGCAAATGACACCAAGTATCTGCAGAAGCAAAGGGAGTGACGAGCTCCGGGCCTCTCTGTTGGCTCGGCGTGCTTTCTGGTTCATGTGTTCATTCATTTGATTATTTTCACTCATTCATGTATCTTCCAATATCTTCACTAAGAGCCAGGCCCTGTTTTCTCAATTTCTTTTCTTAGGGGATACTAGATGAAGGTCTGACCCTTGGGATTGAGTCAGGCCTTGAGGTTCTTGGGCTTGCCACAAATGGAGGAAATCTTGGGAAGAACGGGCTGCCTTGCAAAATGAGATGATTAAATGAGAGCTATTTAATCTTAGTATTTTAAAAAAGACATGCCCTTTTTTCTCTACCCAAACTACTTGTCATTTATGTGGTATGCGACCTCAAATTAAGGCTTACTATCATGTGCTGCCTTGACATCTGGTAAAATCAGGAAAGCCTTGAATGGCCTAACTGCTAGTTCTCTTCCTCACTCTGCTCCAATGGTCAAAGTCTCCTAGCCAAGCAACTCTCCTTATCAAAGGTACCAAGCGTAGTTCCTGCTTGGCCCTGAGCAGCGGGTTTCAATTGCCTCCAAGCAAGTGGAGTTATTCCCACAAGCCAATCTCATCCTCCACATGAAGCAGGGGCTCCCCAGCCTCTCAATACTGCAAAGCCTGCCTCCTACAGACCCTGGTTGCTCACGCTGTTTCTGAGTACAGCTCTCTCGTGCCCTGCATGGCATCCCTGTCCTCAGCCCCCAGCTATGAGTCCATATGACTAATCAGCTGCTGTTGATCTCATCTATCCAGTGTTGGGTGTTTGGCCATCCCCAAGCCCCTAGGGCGGGATCCCTCCTTCAGCAGTGCAGAGAATAGGAAGCAATTAAAACAAGTTTTGTAAACTCTTCACACATAATTCATCAGTTGCTGCTGGGCCAGATATCATTCACTGATATTCAGGACAACCTCCACCCTTCTGAGCATTCCCTTGTACCTCAGGGGCATGAAGCCAGGAAACTACATTTCTCAGAGGCCCTTGCCATCAGGTTTCCCATTAGATTCCCACCAATAAGAGGCACTTGCGGGATTCCCTGGTGGCACAGTGGTGAAGAATCCGCCTGCCAATGCAGGGGACACAGGTTCGAGCCCTGGTCCGGGAAGATCCCACATGCTGCAGAGCAACTAAGCTCGTGCACCACAACTACTGAGCCTGTGCTCTAAAGCCCGCGAGCCACAACTACTGAGCCTGCATGCCACAACTACTGAAGCCCGTGTGCCTAGAGCCTGTGCTCCACAACAAGAGAAGCCACCGCAATAAGAAGCCCGTGCACCACAGTGAAGAGTAGCCTCCGCTCACCGCAACTAGAGAAAGCCCGTGTGCAGCAATGAAGATCCAATGCGGCCAAAAATAAATAAATAAAAATAAATAAATCTATTAAAAAAAAAAAAGAGGCACTTGCATGACATTTGAAAGGTAACGAGAAGCTGTTACTCCCCAGCAGCAGCTGTGGGAGCCAGAGATGGAAGGCACTGCCAGAGGCTTCTGAGTGTCCACCAGAGAACCACCTATTTGGGTACTACAGGCAGTTAAGGCTTTTAGTGGTTACTCCTCTATGACTCTTTCATGTCCAATTTCCTGATATTTGCTGTAGCAGATGCCTCTGCACCCGGGGTCATATCCTCTTGCCTTCACCTCTGATTTCAGCCATGGTTGCATAGTTCCACACAAGTTTCAACTCACTTCATGCTGGCAGCATCCCAACTCAAGTGCAGGATACACATCTCCAGGGTTCCTCCAACACTTCAGATGTCATGGGAGCTAGCTGGCTCACATACACATGGGCAGCTCATAAATATAGGAAGTTAATATCTCTGGGGGCAATTCTTGGGAGCCAGTGGATAAATGCTCCCACCTTTGGGCAGACAATTCTGGAAGGTACTCTGTTTCTCAGTAGGTTCTGAAAGAATCAAGCTCCTGCCTATCATAACGCAACCTCTACAACAGCAGTCCCCAAACTTTTTGGCACCAGTTTTATGGAAGATAATTTTTCCACAGAATTGGGGGGGTTGGAAATGGTCAGGCAGTAATGCCAGTGATGGGGAGCGGCAGATGAAGCTTTGCTCGCTCACCTCCACTCACCTCCTGTTGTGAGGCCTGGTTCCTAACAGGTCACGGACCCTTACCGGTCTGCAGCCCAGGGGTTGGGGACCCCTGCCCTACAATGCACCCCTACATTGGCTATTCCTCTTTCCCTTACTCTCCCACTGCTGATCCTTGGGCTCACCTCCCAAGTAAACTATCTGCTCATAGTCCTTGCCTCAGGCTCTGCTTTGGGAGGACTCCAAGCTAAGATAGGGGTCTTCCTGACCTTCACTCCTCCAGCCCTCCAAGGACTGTATAGCTTCTAATTCCCTGTATTAAAACGTTTCCTAGCCCTCATACCTAGATTGGCTTCTGTTTTCATGACCTAACTATAATTAATATAGTTACAGAATATTCTATCATGTCTGATCATTTTATTTATCCATTAACCTGCAAATGGATATTAAGTGTGCCTCTGTTATTTTACTTTTGTTATCTTCAGTACACTGATTGCTATGGACAACATTACTAGTTGTTCACAAACAGCCATTCTCCCAATTTTCCTTACTAAGAAAACCCAATAAGGGTTAACCTGCCAATGTACCAAACCTAAACCTTAATTTCCCAGCCTTCCTTACAGCTAGGGGAGACACAGTTCTGGCTAATGAAAAATAAACAGAAGTCTACCTGAGATTTCTAGGAAAGTTTTACCTGTCCTCCTGTCCTTTTCTCTTCTCACCTGGAACAATGACATGACTTGCCATCCAACAACCACAAGTGACAGTGAGGGAAAAAGCCATTAAAGAAGCCTGGGATGCCAATCGTATTGAAACCAAGCAGGCCCTGTGGGGCTCCCAGGCATGGAGGGCCTTTTGTCCCCCATTTATTGTAGGCAAGACTCCAGCCTTCATGACTTTCCCTGAGTTCCAAGGGGCAGATTCAAACAGTTGCTAATCAAGGGAGGAGCAGCCAAGAAACCATCTGAGGCAAGATTAAAGGGACCAGAGAAGCTCATCAAGATTAGGAGATGAGATGAGTACAAGCCCTGCTCACACCCTAACCTTGTCAGAGACCCCATCTCTGAACCATTGTTATAAAATCTGCATCAAATCCTCCTGGGTTGGGACACATAGTCGTTTTTTTATTTGAGGTAGGAGCCCGCTGTGTCCCCCTTTTCCTGGCAAAGCAATAAAGCTATCCTTTTCCACTTCACCCAAACCTTCATCTCTGAGATTTGATTTGGCACTGGTGTACAGAGAAGCTGAGCTTTTGGCATCAGTATCATGGAGGTGCCTCAGCAGCTCTGAGTGTTGGTCTCCTCACTTCTGGTTATGTGAGAAAGATAAACGTCTATTTTGTTAAGCCGCTGTAATGGTTTCTCTGACACTGCTGAGTACAGTTCCACACCTGGTACACTGCATTCATATTTTTATGAATTATTTCCTTTAACTAGACAACCAGAAGGAAATTGCCAGGTCAAAAGGGGTATTAAACATACATAAATTTATTATGCAGGTTGCTATTTTACAAAAGGAATAAATCAATCTACATGGCTACCCTTATAATTTAATTTGTAGCTATATATTCTGTAAAGGTACAATGTTTTGCAATTACCTTGTTAATTTGTTTCCACTTTGATTAGCAGTCTAATACACTACTAGTAGGTTTCAAGCTCATAGGCTACATGGGGAGAAAATGCTCTGTGGGAGCCCTACTCGAAACAACTCTAAGAATTTTGTCCATTCAAAAAAGTAGCACATACAATGCTATCTCTACAGTGATTTCATCACAGCCTGACTATTAAGACAGCCAGTGTGACCTCCTTCAAAAAGAATTCTCCCACTGCTCCAAAGTAACTACAGTGGTCAAGGAAGACACAGAGATGAGAAGAGGCAAAACAATGAGAAGATGACAAGTGTGGCCATGGCTTACCAACAGTTAAGAGATCTGCTTCCATCTGCAAAAGGTAGAGGGAAAGGTGGAAAGGTCCCTGCATCACTCCAATTGAAAAGAGAACTGTTAGATAAGAGACAAAGGTGGGGATTTCTAACTGATAGCTCCAGAGATACTGTGGCTCAAAAGAAGTACTAGCTTGAAAAGAGAAATTTAAAAAACCATTGTAAAGAGAAGACCACGGCCAAATAGGTGTGCTCTCCATGGCTTGCCATGCACTGCACTGTGTTCAAAGCTCAGCCTCATCTTACATCTGAGCCATTTTCCCCCTTTAACCGCAACTCTAAGAGGAAAGATCCTTGGCTAAGTGAGTCATCACAAAACTGCTTCACGGCAGAGACTCTTGGAATGTCACTCGTTCTTATTTGTTCACTCACTCACTCAGACACATTTTCCCTGCATGCCTGCTACTAGTAAGTGGTAATAATACACCCACTGGACTCAAGGAACTTATTGTTTTGAAGCAGTAATGCTACTACACTAATAATGACAACACAAAGGCCCTGTAGGTTATGAACCACAATAGAGGGAGGGGGGAAGATGGCATAAGAGTAAGACGCAGAGATTACCTTCCTCCCCACAGATACGCAAGAAATACATCTACACGTGGAACAATTCCTACAGAACACCTACTAAACACTGGCAGAAGACCTCAGACCTCCCAAAAGGCAAGAAACTCCTCATGTACCTGGGTAGGGCAAAATAAAAAAGAATAAACAGAGACAAAAGAACAGGGACCGGACCTGTACCAGTGGGAGGGAGCTGTGAAGAAGGAAAGGTTTCCACACAGTAGGAAGCCCTTTCGTGGGTGGAGTCTTTGGATGGCGGAGCGGGGGAGCTTTGGAGCCGCGGAGGAGAGCATAGCAACAGAGGTGCAGAGGGCAAAGCTGAGAGATTCCCGCACAGAGGATCGGTGCCGACCAGCACTTACCAGCCCGAGAGGCTTGTCTGCTCACCCGCCTGGGCGGGCGGGGCTGGGAGCTGAGGCTCGGGCTTTGGTCGGAGCGCAGGGAGAGGACTGGGGTTGGTGGCATGAATACAGCCTGCAGCGGGTGAGTGCACCAAGGCTAGCCCGGAGGGAGTCCTGGGAAAAGGCTGAACTTGAAGAAGAGGCAAGAGACTTTTTCTTCCCTCTTTGTTTCCTGGTACGCGAGGAGAGGGGATTAAGAGCACTGCTTAAAGGAGCTCCAGAGACGGGCACAAGCCACGGCTAACAGCGTGGACCCTGAGACGGGCGTGAGACGCTAAGGCTGCTGCTGCCGCCACCAAGAAGCCTGTGTGCAAGCACAGGTCACTATCCACACCCCCTTCTGGGGAGCCTGTGCAGCCCGCCACTGCCAGGGTCCGGGGATCCAGGGACAACTTCCCCGGAAGAGCGCACAGCGCGCCTCAGGCTGGTGCAACGTCCCGCCGGCCTCTGCCGCCGAAGGCTGGCCCTGCATCCGCACCCCTCCTTCCCCTCGGCCTGAGTGAGCCAGAGTCCCCGAAGCAGCTGCTCCTTTAACCCCATCCTGTCTGAGCTAAGAACAGAGGCCCTCCGGGGACCTACACGCAGAGGAGGGGCCAAATCCAAAATTGAGCCCCTGGAGCTGTGCGAACAAAGAAGAGAAAGGGAAATCTCTCCCAGCAGCCTCAGAAGCAGCGGACTAAAGCTCCACAATCAACTTGATATACCCTGCATCTGTGGAATACATGAGTAGAAAACGAATCATCCCAAATTGAGGAGATAGACTTTGAGAGCAAGATTTATTATTTTTTTCCCCTTTTCTTCTTTTTGTGAGTGTGTATGTGTATGCTGCTGTGTGAGATTTTGTCTGTATAGCATTGCTTTCACCATTTGTCCTAGGGTTCTATCCATCCTTTTTTTAAACAATTTTTTTCTTAATAATTATTTTTTAATTTAACAACTTTATTTTACTTTATGTTACTTTATTTTATTTTATCCTCTTTCTTTCTTTCTATTTTTTCTCCCTTTTATTCTGAGCCGTGTGGATGAAAGTCTCTTGGTGCTACAGCCAGGAGTCAGTGCTGTGCTTCTGAGGTGGGAGAGCCAACTTCAGGACACTGGAAGACAAGAGACCTCCCAGCTCCACATAATATCAAATGGCGAAAATCTCCCAGAGATCTCCATCTCAAAACCAGCACCCAGCTTCTCTCAAAGACCAGCAAGATACAGTGCTGGACACCCAAGGCCAAACAACTAGCAAGACAGGAACACAACCCCACCCATTAGTAGAGAGGCTGCCTAAAATCATAATAAGTCCACAGACACCCCAAAACACACCACCAGACGTGGACCTGCCCACCAGAAAGACAAGATCCAGCCTCATCCACCAGAACACAGGCACTAGTCCCCTCTACCAGGAAGCCTACACAACCCACTGAACCAACTTTAGCCACTGGGGACAGACACCAAAAACAACAGGAACTATGAACCTGCAGCCTGCAAAAAGGAGACACCAAACACAGTAAGATAAGCAAAATGAGAAGACAGAAGAACACACAGCAGATGAAGGAGCAAGATAAAAACCCACCAGACCTAACAAATGAAGAGGAAATAGGCAGTCTACTTGAAAAAGAATTCAGAATAATGATAGTAAAGATGATCCAAAATCTTGGAAATAGAAGAGACAAAATGGAAGAAACATTTAACAAGGAACTAGAAGAACTAAAGAGGAAACAAGCAATGATGAACAACACAATAAATGAAATTAAAAATACTCTAGAAGGGATCAATAGCAGAATAACTGAGGCAGAAGAACGGATAACTAACCTGGAAGATAAAATAGTGGAAATAACTACTGCAGAGAAGAATAAATAAAAAAGAATGGAAAGAACTGAGGGCAGGCTGAGAGACCTCTGGGACAACATTAAACACACCAACATTCGAATTATAGGGGTTCCAGAAGAAGAAGAGGAAAAGAAAGGGACTGAGAAAATATTTGAAGAGATTATAGCTGAAAACTTCCCTAATATGGGAAAGGAAATAGTTAATCAAGTCCAGGAAGCACAGAGAGTCCCATACAGGATAAATCCAAGGAGAAACACGCCAAGACACATATTAGTCAAACTGTCAAAAATTAAATACAAAGAAAACATATTAAAAGCAGCAAGGGAAACACAACACATAACACACAAGGGAATCCCCATAAGGTTAACAGCTGATCTTTCAGCAGAAACTCTGCAAACCAGAAGGGACCGGCAGGACATATTTAAAGTGATGAAGGAGAAAAACATACAACCAAGATTACTCTACCCAGCAAGGATCTCATTCAGATTTGATGGAGAAATTAAAACCTTTACAGACAGCAAAAGGTGAGAGTTCAGCACCACCAAACCTGCTTTACAACAAATGCTAAAGGAACTTCTCTAGGCAAGAAACACAAGAGAAGTAAAAGATCTACAATAACAAACCCAAAACAATTAAGAAAGTGGGAATAGGAACATACATATTGATAATTACCTTAAATGTAAATGGATTAAATGCTCCTACCAAAAGACACAGACTGGCTGAATGGATACAAAAACAAGACCCATATATATGCTGTCTACAAGAGACCCACTTCAGACCTAGAGACACGTACAGACTGAAAGTGAGGGGACTGAGAAAGATATTCCATACAAATGGAAAGCAAAAGAAAGCTGGAGTAGCAATTCTCATATCAGATAAAATAGACTTTAGAAAAAGACTATTAGAAGAGACAAAGAAGGACACTACATAATGATCAAGGGTTTGATCCAAGAAGATATAACAATTGAAAATATTTATGCACCCAACATAAGAGCACCTCAATACATAAGGCAAATACTAAGAGCCATAAAAGGGGAATTCGACAGTAACACATTCATAGTAGGGGACTTTAACTTCCACTTTCACCAATGGACAGATCATCAAAAATGAAAATAAATAAGGACATTCCATCCCAAAACAACAGAATACACATTTTTCTCAAGTGCTCATGGAACATTCTCCAGGATAGATCATATCTTGGGTCACAAATCAAGCCTTGTTAAATTTAAGAAAATTGAAATTGTATCAAGTATCTTTTCCGACCACAACACTATGAGACTAGATATCAATTACAGGAAAAGATCTGTAAAAAATATAAACACATGGAGACTAAACACTACACTACTTAATAACGAAGTGATCACTGAAGAAATCAAAGAGGAAATCAAAAAATACCTAGAAACAAATGACAATGGAGACACGACGACCCAAAACCTATGGGATGCAGCAAAGGCACTTCTAAGAGGGAAGTTTATAGCAATACAATCCTACTTTAAGAAACAGGAAACATCTCGAATAAACAACATAACTTTGCACCTAAAGCAGTTAGAGATAGAAGAACAAAAAAAACCCCAAAATTAGCAGAAGGAAAGAAATCATAAAGATCAGATCAGAAATAAATGAAAAAGAAATGAAGGAAACAATAGCAAAGACCAATAAAATTAAAAGCTGGTTCTTTGAGAAGATAAACAACATTGATAAACCATTAGCCAGACTCATCAAGAAAAAAAGAGAGAAGACTCAAATCAAGAGAATTAGAAATGAGAAAGGAGAAGTAACAACTGACACTGCAGAAATACAAAAGATCATGAGAGATTACTACAAGCAACTCTATGCCAATAAAATAGACAACCTGGAAGAAATGGACAAATTCTTAGAAATGCACAACCTGCCAAGACTGAATCAGGAAGAAATAGAAAATATGAACAGACCAATCACAAGCACTGAAATTGAAACTGTGATTTAAAATCTTCCAACAAACAGAAGCCCAGGACCAGATGGATTCACAGGCGAATTCTATCAAACATTTAGAGAAGAGCTAACACCTATCCTTCTCAAACTCCTCCCAAATACAGCAGAAGGAGGAACACTCCCAAACTCATTCAACGAGGCCACCATCACCCTGATACCAAAACCAGACAAAGACGTCACAAAGAAAGAAAACTACAGGGCAATATCACTGATGAACATAGATGCAAAAATCCTCAACAAAATACTAGCAAACAGAATCCAACAGCACATTAAAAGGATCGTACACCATGATGAAGTGGGGTTTATTCCAGGAATGCAAGGATTCTTCAATATATGCAAATCAATGAACGTGATACACCATATTAACAAACTGAAGGAGAAAATCCATATGATCATCTCAATAGATGCAGAGAAAGCTTTCTACAAAATTCAACACCTATTTATGATAAAAACCCTGCAGAAAGTAGGCATAGAGGGAAATTTCCTCAACATAACAAAGGCCATATACGACAAACCCACAGCCAAGATCGTCTTAAATGGTGAAAAACTGAAAGTATTTCCACTAAGATCAGGAACAAGACAAGGTTGCCCACTCTCACCACTCTTATTCAACATAGTTTTGGAAGTTTTAGCCACAGCAATCAGAGAAGAAAAGGAAATAAAAGGAATCCAGATCGGAAAAGAAGAAGTAAAGCTGTTACTGTTTGCAGATGACATCATACTATACATAAAGAACCCTAAAGATGCTACCAGAAAACTACTAGAGCTAATCAATGAATTTGGTAAAGTAGCAGGATACAAAATTAATGCACAGAAATCTCTGGCATTCCTATACACTAATGATGAAAATTCTGAAAGTGAAATTGAGAAACCACTCCCATTTACCATTGCAACAAAATGAATAATATATCTAGGAATAAACCTACCTAAGGAGAGAAAAGACCTGTATGCAGAAAATTATGATATGGATGAAAGACATTAAAGACGATACAAATAGATGGAGAGATATACCATGTTCTTGGATTGGAAGAATCAACATTGTGAAAATGACGCTACTACCCAAAGCAATCTACAGATTCAATGCAATCCCTATCAAACTACCACTGGCATTTTTCACAGAACTAGAACAAAAAATTTCACAATTTGTATGGAAACACAAAAGACGCTGAATAGCCAAAAAAATCTTGAGAATGAAAAATGGAGCTGGAGTAATCAGGCTCCCTGACTTCAGACTTCATTACAAAACTACAGTAATTAAGCAGTACGGCACTGGCACAAAAACAGAAATATAGATCAATGGAACAGGATAGAAAGCCCAGAGATAAACCCACGCACATGTGGTCATCTTATCTTTGATAAAGGAGGCAAGAATATACAGTGGAGAAAAGACAGCCTCTTCAATAAGTGGTGCTGGGAAAACTGGACAGGTACATGTAAAAGTATGAGATTAGAACACTCCCTAACACCATACACAAAAATAAGCTCAAAATGGATTAAAGATCTAAATATAAGGCCAGAAACCATCAAACTATTAGAGGAAATCATAGGCAGAACACTCTATGACATAAATCACAGCAAGATCCTCTTTGACCCACCTCCTAGAGAAATGGAAATAAAAACCAAAATAGGGGCTTCCTTGGTGGCACAGTGGTTGAGAGTACGCCTGCCGATGCAGGGGATACAGGTTCATGCCCCGGTCTGGGAAGATCCCACATGCCGCGGAGTGGCTGGGCCCTTGAGCCATGGCTGCTGAGCTTGCTCGTCCGGAGCCTGTGCTCCGCAACGGGAGAGGCCACGATAGTGAGAGGCCCGCGTACCGCAAAAACAAAAACAAAAACACCAAAATAAACAAATGGGACCTAATGGTACTTCCTTTTTTGATGGTGATAAGTTTGAACACTCAGGAAGTTGGTTTAAAAAATATGGCAGAAGAGGCATGTTATTTCTTTCTCTTTGCCTAGTTTGAATTGAGTCTAGTCAGTAGAGAAGAGATATAATTTGAAAAAAAATTAATAAATGCAGAAAACTACCCACAGCAAAACTGGCATAACTTGCTCTAGGAAAGGTAGGATTTCAAGAAAATGTCACAGGAAATTACTCATATTACTAATTCATGGCAAAAGAGGTGAGGTTAAATTAAGTAGAGGTTGATACAATTCAAGAATTAATGTTCCTACTATTCCTAAGCATTTTTTATTTAATTAAAAACATAATTAAACATGATATAAATATGATTGATTCCAGTTAATGCTTACATTTAACTAGCTTAATAATACACTCAACTTTCATACAAAGAGTTTAATTACATGAAAAAACATGCCCATCTGTTTAATCCCGTTGATTAGTAATCTGAGAAATAAACCTAATGGTATATCTAAGGCCCCACCAATCATATCTAGGCAGTATAGGTTAAAACTGTAGGTAAAATCATAGGAAATTGACATTTACTGTGCAATGACTGTGTGTCTAGCAACATGCTAGGTGGGACTGTTTCACCAGTGGCTTCACATCATTAAGTAGGCATCAGTGGTCTTGTTTTCTTTGGAGCACTAAGAAACTTTAGGTTACTCAAGGTCATAAAGCTAAGCTGATGGCAGAACTATGATTCTAACTCAGGCCTGTTAAGCTCACTGTCTTTCCATAAAACCATGCTATTGTCTTCTACACACTGAATTTCTTAAAAGTTAGCCTTGAAAACTCAAATCTACCAAATGTTCACAGCATCAATAATCACACAGGCTCCTATCAAATGCTTTTCATTTACTGAGTCATCTCTGAAGACTTATTTCTTTTGTCCCTCTACAAAGTGGCCAAAAGTAACATCTTTTCTCTTTGATTTTTACAGATTTGTATTTTTTTAAAATTGAGGAACAAGAGCAATTGTTCAAAAGCTTTTTACTCTTCAGTTTAAAGATAAAGTCCTATCTTTTCTTTAGTCTCTAACACTGGAGATTAGATCAACATAGTTTTGCTTCATTGTAAGAAATGAAATATTACTTTCCAAACCAATGTTCCAAACCCTTTCTAGAGTTTCTCCTGGTCCAGGGAGGTACTGATCTAGACAAACTAAAACTTCAGGCCCAGATTCCTGAAAAAGTCTTCTCTCTGATTTTTCTAGGTTTCTGTGAAGCTACTGACTTCTTTTGCTGAAATCATACACATAGAGAGCGCAAAATTCATTTTCAAGAATCCACACAAGCTTCCTTTGGCCTGAGACATCAGATTTCCTCAGCATGTTCCCGTCTCATCTTTTATTGCTTCCAACACCTTCTTCCTCATCAAGTTGCCATACTTACTACTTCCTGCCATGCACGCTCATACATGAGCCTCCTGCTGCCCATTTCCACTTCAGTATTCATCACCCGTGAGAAATGTCCTCTTTCTCTCCCTCTGGCAATTCAAACATACTTGCTACAAGATTGACTTATTCCAAATACCCTTACCTGCTGTAATTCTTCCTTCACCTATGTCCATCAACAACCATGCTGACATCCTGCATAGATTATAAAAAACTCCCAGAGTTATAAGCAGCCTTAGAGGGCAACTATTTAAATCTCACCACAAGAGTACTTACAACACTGAAAACTGGCACAATAATAAGTGTGTGTGTGTGTGTGTGTGTGTGTGTGTATGGGGAGAGTTTCTGTGGTGAAAATGAAGAGAAGAAATTCAAGCTAGGAAAGATTAAATGTAAATTGTTACTAAATGTATATATGTTCTTCTTTCAATCCTAATCTGACTCTCAGAAAGGTAAAATGACTTACGGTTACTAATTGGCTGAAACTCAGGTCAATTTAGCAATCATCGAGGATATGTAAAGATTCATAAAACGTGTTATTTCTTTAAATCTTGTTCTAAATCTAGGATGCTATTTAAACGCACAGTAACAATTCTAATAGATGTTATACTTCACTTTTAAATCAAGAGTTCTATTTTGGTAGAAGCACCAGAATAGCATTAACCTTGCCTTAAGTTCACCACCTTCCTGTTGTCCACATTAACTATGTAGCTGAGTCTGTCTGGTTGAACCATGAGACAAGAGTCTAACATTTGGTGGCAGCCAACTCAAATTACAGGTAAAAAAAGCTAGAAGGAAACACTCTAGAAGGAAATAGAGATTAACTATCAATATAGAAACTAAGGGCTTCCCTGGTGGTACAGTGGTTGAGAGTCCGCCTGCTGATGTAGGGGACATGGGTTTGTGTCCCAGTCCGGGAAGATCCCACGTGCCGCGGAGCGGTTCGGCCCGTGAGCCATGGCCATTGAGCCTGCACATCTGGAGACTGTGATCCACAACGGGAGAGGCCACAACAATGAGAGGCCCACATACCGCAAAAAAAAAAAAAAAAAAAAAAAAAAAAAAAATATATATATATATATATATATATATATATATATATATATATATATATATAAACTAAGACTCTATGAATGACACACAACTGCACAGAGCAGTATTTCTCAACTTTTTAATTACTGTCTCCCTTAGGAGACTTTTTGAACATTTTTCCCAAATGTTCCTCCTACGAAATTTTAGTACCACGGATACCCTGTATACCTGTTTACATAGTATATGTATGTCTATGTTTTATACAAAAACAGAGTAAGTACAAAGATATCTTTTATTTAATGCAGGGTTAAGGATGAATAAATAAACATTTTAAATGAAAAGTCACAGATGTAGAGAACAAAGTATGGATACCATGGGGGAATGGGGAGGGTGGGATGAACTGGGAGATTGGGATTGACATATATATACTACTGATATTGTGTATAAAATAGATAACTAATGGGAACCTACTGTATAGCACAGGGAACTCTACTCAATGCCCTGTGGTGACCTAAATGGGAAGGAAAACCAAAAAAGAGGGGATATATGTATATGTACAGCTGATTCACTTTGCTGTACAGTAGAAACTAACACAATATTGTAAAGCAATACTTACTTTGTAAAGTAAGTATTACTTTGTTTTATTGTAAAGCAATCTATACTCCAATAAAAAATTTTAAAACAAGTAAAATTAAAAGTTAAAAAGTTATTAACATTTAACTCTACAAATGTGTTTGCTTAGTAACCTAATATAATTTACTTATATAAACTATAACATATCAAATTGAACATGCAAATTTGTAATTTACACAACTATATAACAGCAATGTAATAGAATTAAAAAAAAAAACAAACCTGTTATTCTCCCTTCCAAAGCAAAACAACAAAACTAATTTATAACAAATTATTTTTGGTGAACTTAACTTTTGTCTGATGTTAGTAAATGACTTTTAGCTATCTGCTAGATATTGCAGATTCTTTTTTCTTTTATATACATGACACAATTAACAATGGGTTGGATAACTTTTGTAAAATAATGAAATGTAAATTTTTAGAATTTAATTCTGAAGGCCCAAATCATACACAAAAGCACTGAATAGCAACCATACACAATATCCACGAAGCACCCAAAAGGCACACACACAGGCCACCTCTCACAATATGACTTTGAGATAAGGACTGACTGAGAGAAAATCTTCCAATTATAATCACATCAATTCACCATAGTTTTATAGCACTGCATGTATTCTGTGTATCTTCCATGAACTCAATGTCAATGCTGCTTGTGTGACACCAAAGAAAACCCAGGTAGATAAATTAAATACCAAGGAATAAGATTTTGCTGGATAGGATTGAGTCTTGTAGGGCCACAAACTATTGCAATCTCTAAGACTTGAGCTACCCTCCCTCCTCCCCTAGAACCAACTTCGATTCCCTTGGGGCAAATCTTCCTTTGTTAGGAATACACAGTTCAAGAGATATACCGCAAAAATTATTTCAATATCTTGCCATATGACAGAATAAAAGTAAATCTATGGAGATGTTTTAAAGTTTTTTGAACTTGGTCACAGTGGGCAGTGTCATTGTGCACTGAGGGCTCAGTTTTATCTGCAGATGTAAATACAGACTCTAGCTCCTATGGTATTCCCCCTTCCTGGCTCATCTCGCCTTTCTCCATATTCCTCTTAGTTCATTACTCCGTCTCCTCTTCCTCTGCTCCCTACCTCTTAAATATGGGCATTTCTGCCTATCCTAACCTCCCTCTCTTCTTTCCTTACTCTAAACTTTCTCCCTGTACAATCTCTTCAAACTTTCACATTTTACTGCATTAGTCTTGCCTCTAGCTGTGGACACTTTCCTGAGCTTCCCAACTTCCTGACAACCCCTCAGAGAAGTCCTATTCATACCTCAAACCCAATGTGTCAAAAATAATATCAGTAAATTTTTAAAACTATTAACACATATTTCAACCACTTCCCTGAGTTCTCTGTCTTGGTAATGGACTTACTCTCTCAATAACCCAAGGTGAAACTCTCACATTTTACTTTTCTCAGGTAAAAACTTCAGTGTACCCTTCCTTTGCTATTGTGATGGCTTCCCAGCTCTTCCTCCTATGTCCAAGCATTGATTCTTCAATCTGTCAGAGCCTGGGCATCCTTGGCCATGGAACATGTACACATCTCAGCCAAACAGCCAGCCGGGGTGAGGAAGAAGCTGGGGCAGGGTGGGGTGGGGGCGAGGCTGGGCAAACTAATCTGCCTGTAAAGACTGGGCTCGAGAGGTTGTACCACTCTGGCATGGCAGCGCCACACAGACATATTGAAGCAAGCTGACATTACTACATCGATAGTAATATTTTAAATAACAGGGCAGTTTCACCCCATCGGTTCATTCCCAGCAGGCCCCGAGGCCCAGTAGACAATTGTTAATAGTCTCCTGCTGATCTGCCTCCTATCTCTTAGTTTCTAAAGCTCAAAGCTGATCCTATGTTACTGCACTTAAAATTCTTCAGGGGCTCCATCCCCACTGGGCAATGACAGGGGTATAAATCTTGACCAGCTGGAAGCAGGAAGTTGGAAAGGAAAGGTCCTGCTTCATGAACCATATCAGAGGTGACACAGGACAAAGGTCCAAGACAAAGGCTGAAAACCAAGATCCCTTAGGGGACCATCCTTCCTTTTGAGTTTAACCACTTGAGAGAGGACCCTGTGCCCTCTGTGCTCAGTCCAGTGGTAACTCCCTGCACAGGGCTCACACTTTCACAACACCATTCCTTCCTGGTCCCTCTGCCTTAAGTGCTGGTCTCTATTCTTCCTTTGCTTATCCAAACTCTGCTCATTTTTCAAGGGCTGATTTAAACATCAGCTCTTCTGTGGACCTTGATCAAGTCAGCTTCATGGGATGGGAAAGAAAAGGAAAATGCTTTTGTTAAAGCACTTTCAAACAAGTATTTTTGTGAAAGCAAAGTCAACAGGCTAGAAAGATGGTCTGATTTGCAAGCAAGGCTCTTGTCTGCCTTGTTCTTGGCTATTTTCCCAGGGCCTAAGAACAGAGTCTCACACACAGTGGGTAATCAATAAATATTTGTTGAATGCATGAATTAGTAGAAGTATATGAAGATGGGGCAAAATCAGATTTTATGAGCTAAATAACATTTTGAATCAATAATTATAGTTGACCACATTATGAAATATCCATAGCCCTTTTTCTTGGAGGAGTAAAGACACAGGTGATCTTTGATGGACATGTAGTGCTAGGGAACAATAAACCTTTTTTGTTTTATGTTACTCAGATCTGTACGTTTTTTGTTACTGTAGCATAACCTAGGAAATGCCAACTAATACAGTAGTTGTTATCAGGAATGGGGTGATCCAGTAATAACAAAAAGCCCTAAAACATAAGGCATTGGCTTAGGGCCAAGCAGTGGTACCATGCAGAAACTTTTAGTGGAGCCTGGAAGAATGGCAATCCATTTTGCAGCAGGAAAACATTTGCTAAAACTGTCACCTATGATAACTTAGAATACATATAATGCACCTAATGAACTTGTTGCTTTAGGTGAAGAGGGTGAAAAATGGAATGCTAATAGCATCCTCTGATTGCTGCTGGCTGCATCTAACAAGGTACCATGAGAAAGAGATGATTTTAAAAAAAGAAGTGAAGGCTTTGTATAAATAAAAGGGACTGAGAGCCCAGAAATTCCAAGTCTTATAGGATTATAAGAGACAATTTCTTTACAATTCAAAATGTAACAGAAAACAACAAGGAGACCTTTGAGCAATGAAGGCTAATTAAATCTCAGTTTCAGGGCAAGGACCAAATTAAAGGTGTGGCCTTCATAACCTTTTAAAAAAAACCCTGAATGGCTTAAGGTGGTCCCCGGGTGGACAAAATAGCCCAGGAAAAAGAGACTAAGGGTGTCTCCCCCAAAGTTCAAGGTACATAGATTAAGTTTAGAAAGAGAAGAAGGACTTCCTTCTCTGTCCAAGCTTGGTGATGTGATGTGTTTGGCTAATGAGACATGAGCAGGCTTGATGTGTGTTGATTCTGGACTGAAGCTTTAATAGCTAGTGTTCGATTAACAGGAAGGAATCCTCTTTCCTCTCAACCACAAAACTGGCAGCGTTCCAGACAGAGGCCACATCATCAGCCTAGGACTCAGAGTAAAGATGACAGCAAGCAGAGATGCAGCTCATCTTTGTTGGCATATAGCATGAATGAGAAGTAAACTTCCATGATTGTTTGCTACCACAGCATAAATCAGCCTCCCTGGACAGACATGATGACTTTTAAAAACACCTCTCAAAACTTCAAAGGAAAAGAGGCCTATTTCATACTAACAGATGAAAGTTTGCTCACTGAACAATAGTGAACAGTGGAAGAGAAAACTGGTGAATTTACAACCTAGTTATTAAGGTTCTGTTAGGGACTATGCTTTGTTAAAACTGATTCCCTTCTCTGATTTTGCCTCTTTATGCCCCACGTTTTTCTTCAAAAAAAATCTCTGCATGCTATCTTGCTTATGGCATTCCACCCCAATTCTCAATGTCTATTCACGATGTACTACTCAAAATATATTCTGTTGTTTCTTCCAATTAATTCTAAATGAAAAGAGATTTAATGTTTTTGGTCATTAAGAATGAAAATGAGCCAGATTGGTGTATTTAGGATGTTTTTGTTCTTTGCACTGAACCACTGTTTAATTGAAATACCAGCTCTGTCAACAGCTCTGATGGAATCATAACGTTGACACCAACGGCTAAAGAATGTTGTGTTGAACCCTTAGTTTAGATCCTCATATAGAAGTGACTGCCTCTAATGACACCCAGCATGAGCCAATGTTCCTCTGTTCACAAGGGCAAGGATGACTGCACACACTCTGGTCTGAGTGCCTCAAGCAGCCAGCACAGTGCCTGGCACAGAGCTTGTGACCAACAAATGTCAGTTTCCTCTCGTGCCCAGGCTCCTCCCTGCCTCTTTATTGAAGAGATCTGGCTGATCAGACTCACTGTCATTTTAAGGTCTTAAAACAGAGATGGCGGGTGATTTCTCTACAGCACAGCTTCTAGGGAAGCTCAGTTTTCTAGACCAGGGTGATCAGGTATCCCTCCCTTACAGGACTGGCTCCCACTAAGAGGTTTAATAACAGCAGAAGAAGAACTTAGCACGAAAATAAAGCAGTAACATCCAATGGAGGTTAATTTAATTAGTTCCTCCCTCCTTCCAATTTTTTGGGGTCTGGCAATATTCAGGGAAGTTCAACAAATTAAATTTCTTATGCTTCTACTGTTGAGATACCTCCTGAATTTTTTTTTAAAGGTCATTGTTCCTGGGTAGGAAAATGATATCTAACATGGCTTAAGTATCACTTCTTGACCTGATGTAAATAAAATCAGGGTTGACATATTAAAAGTCCTAAAGGCCTTCACCCTGGACATTAGCCCTTTGGCCCAGATGCTCTAACAAAACCCTGTTGCCAAAGGTCACTCCTCACATTCACAAAACGGCAATCTTTAAGGCTAGAGAAAAAAACACTTTTTCATGTGATAACAAGTTAAAAGCTGAGATCTCTGTTGCCATGGCGATTGGATTTTTCTGCAGTGCTGGCCTTTGCTGGCAGATGAAGGTAGTACTATAATCAATAAGAACATAGTACTTTCCCACATTCCTCTTGGGGAAAGGATTCTAAGCAAAAGCATATAGAACCATAATTGATGGGCCTTAAATGTCTATGTGTAGAAATTTCCCCTGTGAAATACTAGCATGCCCGATAAAATGCCAGTCTATGCCTTCACCATGCTCTGCTGAAGGATTCACTAAAAGTCAGAGTATACAGGCCAATTCTTGACTTCTATCGGTTCCTTGTCAATATGTTTCTCTACCGCTTTTGGTCCCATCTAATAAGTCCTTCATATGTCCGAATCGCTTCTTAATCAAGAACCAACTTGAGTTGAGAATCCCTTAGACCTTGAATTTTGGAGTAAGGTTAAAGGGCGTAAATGAATCTGTCTAGAACCCTGTGTCTCAAATTTGCAATCAAGTAATCTGTTACTAGACATCTTGGTGTTACTTTATTCCGTTATCTTTAATCTGAAATCTCTCTGGCTTTGTTTCCCTTTTGATCATTTGGTTATCTTGAAGTCCTATAGTGTTTTCTTCTTCCCCACAGAGGAACACCTTGGTAGAGAGGAACAATCATTTAAAGATTTTCCTAATATAATAGATGAATGGATGATATCTCCTCTTACTTCCCATGTGTGTATACTGAACAGTCAGCAGCCACTCCCTGTAGAATTCCACTTTAAAAATATGGTGATTCAGGCAGAGTAGTTACACATGTTTATCCCTGACAGGAGAAAAATCCTCCTGTATGTGTAACAGTCTTCTCCTTCCAGAGAAAAGTAAATGGAATAAAACAGAATCAAATGGATATATGCCTAACCACTAGATCAGTCCATTTAAACGCCCTGGTGTCATTACACATAGATACCCTAGAACTAGGACGGTATGCACAGGTATGTTTAGCAAAAGGAAAGGGAACCAAGGTAGAGTCACTACTATGGATTCACCAAACTTTTTTCTTCCTTCTACAGGTCATGAAGCGCAACTCCATTTCCAAAGCTCCCGTGCAGTTAGGTGGGACCATGTGTCGGAGAAGTTCTAGTCCATGGTCTGGATACAGACCCATCTCTATCCTGCACGATCCTCTACTCTCTTTCTAACTTAGCTGCCAGGTAGATACAGAGAATCCAGTGGAGGGATGCTAAATGTGAGGAGGCAGACTTACATTATAGAGAAATTCTAGGTCCCTAAATGGAACAGGGAGGGCCCTTCTCCACCCCAACTCCTGCCAACCTACACTGGATGAGGATGTGAGTGATTAATTTTTATGTCAGAACACTGAGACTTTGGCTTTTTGTTAATGCAACCAGTATTACCTATCCTGACTAAAAAAGGCAGTAAATGGATCCTGAAACATGGTTCCTTTTGTATGTTTAACCCACCTTAGGAGCCAGAAAGTGTCCTAAACTACTCTTAAATAATTCACATTAGAATTTTAAGGCAACTCGTGGTAGATGGACACTGCTCATTGATCCTCTGAGCTTAAGGATCAAGAAGCAATATTCTTAATAGTGCAAACCTGGAATTGATGGCCAAAAACATAAATAAAATTTCTTGCCCTTTACTTTCCCAAGCTCTCCATGTCTATGAAAAAAAGGAATAAAATAAATAGGATTGCCTCTAGAAGCTGGAGCTCACAAATGTCATTTCAGGGTAGGGACAGCGAGGACAAGGGAAGGAGAAAGGACCGCCTGTAACATCCAATCTCTTTCAAATTATTCACTCATCATTTCTACGGGGAGATTATCCCCCTCCAATACCACTTTTCATTTTGCAAATGTGTAGTGTGCAGACTTTCCTGGTTTGATGGGAAAGGTTTCCAAGAAAATTAAATGTCAAGGCTGCTTGGCTTATTGGTTTTGTTCTGTATAAATTCCCTTTTTAATTCAGCTTTGAATAATAATACTCTTCAGTGTCAGTGTGACAAATCAGCTTCAATCTTAATGGGGTGTGAGAATTGAGAAAGGAGGTGAGGGCTAGCTAAGATCCTCATCTTAGCAGGTTAGAAATAGAGAATTAAGTCTAAAAGACAGCCTTTAATGGCTCTGAGGAAGAAATGGCACATAAAACACCAGATTTTTTCTAAAGCCTATTGATTATTTGTTCCTGTCTTTTTCCTCTTCCAGAGGTCAGTGCCCTGACATATGCAAAGATTAATGTAAACTAGGACCCTCCCCTGAATGTAGATAGGAAACTGCTGGGAAACCCATGTTGTCCTGTTAGATTCCCCTCAAGGCTACTCCTGAAGTGAATGAGATAGTGAGCACCTTGGAGACCCAGGCCCAGAATTCCTCCCCCAACCCTCAACCCTGCAGGAGCCCCATGTAACACTATTCTATTCTATGGCTTCCACCATTGGGGTTGGCAGTGGTGGGCTGATGGTGAAGACTGGCTTAGGGGTGGATCTAATATTTAGTCAAAAAAGATTTTAATCTTTTTTTACCCCCTCCCCTCAGTTTACATATATTAAAATATAAGACAAAAGCTAAGAGAACAGTCCTTGTACATATGTGAATATTATCAGTCCAGGCTCTCAGAGATAAAGCTTTAGTCTACGTTATCTCCACATGCAGGCCACACATAAGCATGTGACCTCAGGATTCTTTCCCATTAGAATAAAAGAATGTTATAACCGTGGAATGCTTAAAATAAAATATAGTGTAATTCTTTCACACTACAATGTGAGGATACAGCCCAGAGAGGCTAACTGACTTGCCCAAGGTCTGTTTCTCTGAAATGACTGGCTGACTTGATATGACAGGATATACACACACACACACACACACACACACACACACACACACACAGACAGGAGAAAAGATATACCAATTTGCACATTAAAATCTCAGATGTCTGGAAGCAGTATATTTAAAACACCATATCTTCAAAGCATGCATCATAAAGTAAAATTATTCTTAAAGACTTGAAATTTAGGATTAGAAAAGCTGTTGCCAATGTTGTTGCCAAGCTTTTATCAAAAGGAAATTTGGATTGGGAAGACTTATTTCCTTATATGCTCTTTCCAGGGATAACTGCACAAATCAGTGGACGACACATTTCCTAGAGATTGTCACAATATGTTCTTGACTGACATTTCCACTTCTACTCACAAACAGGACATACTAGTTTTCAACTAGGTTTTGATTCCTAAGCCTTTTCAGAGTATTAAAACTTGACCCCAGCACAGCAGCTGATGTTTTTAAAAATCATTTTACATGACATGGCTTTGCCGGCATGGCTCAGAGCTAGGACAGTAAGAAATAAATTACAAGCTGTGTTTATAGCAGGAACAGAACAGTAGTATCAATTCAAATGGTTTGAGAGGAGTTAACCAACTCCCACTTCCAATGTTTTGAAAGTAATGTTCAGAAATGTGCCGCAAATGGATCAGAAATTGTTATTAACACTGTGAAGCAACCCTTAACAGTTCCTAATAAAGTGGACAGTATTGGCTCTAGAGAAAACAATAACAAATGAAACCAAAAACATGAGTATTACTCTTGACTTTCCAACATGAGAAGGATGTCAACCCTGCTCTGGAGACTGCATCCTCTGACAGACTGAGAAGGTCCTCAATTCATCTGCCAAAGGCAGCAGAGGCACCTGCTCATTCTTGGGTGAGACTTTTCCTATAGCTGGAGAAATTGATGAGCACTTGTTGAAGTTCTGCCCCTTGCTCCACAGCTAAGAGTTCACCTGTAGGATCTCTGGCTCTGCAAACAAGAAGGGGAGTGCACACACAGGCACAATGTCAAGGAAGAGCTCACCAACTCTCCCTTCAACCTGCTCCACTGCAGGCTCAGGGGGCCTTAGACTACTGCATAGGGAAAAAGTGCCTGAGCAAAGAACAAGAGAAACCTGAACAGCACTGGACATGAAACGGTTAATCAGGCACACCTTTGAAGACAGGGAGAAGTGCAGGTAAAGGGCAGAGTGAAATCTAAGAGTTAAACAGAAGGCACCCATGTGTCCATTCAATGGGGGGAAGAACAGTTTCTGGCTTGGACCCCCAAGCAGAAACTTACTTTTCTAACCAAAAGTAGCTGAAAATAGATTAATGAAGTCACTGCACTGAGAGAGGACACAGAGTAGAGAAATATAGACAGAACCAGAGCAACAAAGCCAAGCCAAACCTGAATTAAGTGGTAGATCAGGCAGCTGTAATTTTGAAGAATGTGTGGCAGGAAACAAACTTCCTTCCAAGTACAGCAATGAAGATCATATTTGAAGAGACCTTTGAGGAGGTGTGTAAGCAGAAACTGGAATGAACTCTATAGATGATAAAGAAAAACCTTATTGATTTATCATGCAATCAAGAATATCATGGAAAAGAGTCAGCAGGAAAAAAAAATTAGTGTTCCATTGAATATCCTTATACAAATTAGCTACATACATTTATGGTTTGGTTAATTTATCACAGAATGTATGCAGTGGGCTTTCAAAGTGTAACCCACAGTGCTGGCAACTTAGAAGTGCAGGGGAGAACACAACTTTGAAAATGTCCTCTGTAACTAACCTGTCTTCCTTTTGAGCCCTCATCTGCTCTTAGAGAGAAAACGTTACACTATTCACACTCTTAACCAACCCCCAGTTAACTGACCTGCTGAATGAACCAGCACCCTCGTTCCTCTCCATATCACACTGACCAATTCCCTTGCAACACTGAGAACTCACAGGTAACAGGTTTCTCTCTGGGGTGTCTCCACATCGTCTGCTTTCAAGAGTCAGTTGTGTCTCCAAATATGTTTATGCCCAGTTTACGTGTTATTTTAGTTACATAGCGTAACACACTGTGAAATGAGAAAGAAGTGCCTGAAGAGAAAGATTTGTCTGTATGAAAACTAAATCAAATGCTTTGAATAGACTTAATTAAGGCAAGTTTCCTCTAACAATGCTTTCAATTAGGTGTCAAGGCAACTGTAAAATATTTTTTTAACTGTGAAAACTCGAAGATTCTATGCTCAAATTTCATTGCAAGAGTCAAATAGTAATTGACGTAGTAAAGAAACTACTACTAGAAACTATAGACAAAGCATTATGATTTATGCCAGAAATAAGCAACAGAACTCTAATTGGAAGACCAATATGTAAAGAAAGAAAAGGTCTTAGGCCCGCATTAAAAGATTGCCATATGAATGTACATTTACAATAAACTAAAATAAAATGTTGAAGATATATAATTTTTTATGATTCTGTTTTAACCACTTAGTAAAAAATTAGTTCTGATCACTTCTGATGTAACACCTTTTACTGTAACTAAATGTCCAATCCAGCTTAAAATTTAGTCCAATACAATAATTTTAAACGTTCCTTTAGAAAATATCCAGATTCTCTGATAGCTTCCCCTCTTCCTATAAATGGCACTGGCCCTCCCAGCATCTGGTGGGGAGAGTCATTAGGCATTGCACGAGTCCTGACATGTGCACTGCCTCACACCCACTGGTCTGCAGTGATATCCCTTGTTTCTCTGTCACCATGTGCCCTTCTGGCCTCTGATAGGAAAGTATGAGGCTGTCCCCTTCTTTCACCTCCAGCAATGCTCCCGGGTAGGTCTAACCAACTCCCCTTTGCTGTTTAGCTTTTCCTCAGCTGGCTGCAGACCCCAAAGTGTGCCCCAGCACCAGTTGGCCCCGGGCTGCCTGTCCACCCCTACATTTGCTGTGGTGCTTCTGGCTCTCACCTCAGCATGGAGATGTCTGCACAGTGCTCCTTCCCACTCCCCAGTCCCAACAGGAGCACAGAGATAGAATCTGGTACCTGGGCACTTCCCTGAATGCTTTGGTCTCCCAATACCAGAGCTCAGAGAAAAATCTGGAGATTCCCCTCTTGTTCTTGCTTCTGTCTCCCTCCCTCTTTCCATTTCCTTCCTCACATCTTTACCTTGGCTGGGACAGAGGCAGACCTTTTATTTCTCTTTCATCACGTTTTCTTCTTCCTGACTCCAGTCTCCACACTGTGGGAGAACCCTGTGAGCTGGGACCTCCAGGCTTGTCTTCTCTTTACCTTAGGAGCAGGTAAAGGAATTTAATGGGCTTTCCCACTCCTCTCTGACTGCTTTCAAGCCCACCATCGTGCCAGTCTCCTGCACTAACACTGTAAGCCCACTGCGCCTTAGGAATGATGAGCTGCAGTGAGACAAGACTCTAAGGGGAGGAGGGGAAGATGCGTTGGTTTAATATCTGTGAACACATACATTTATTTATTTGTTTTTATTTATATATTATCATTCCAGAGTGAGGGCTGAAACATTCCCAACTAATACTTTTGTTATTATTATAAAGTCTCCTCTACCTCCAGCTAAGGATCAACACCTGCTATTGTTATACATAGATGTCTGGACTGAACAGTACATTCACTGCTGGTGCCAGAGAGGACACGACTCAGTGAGGTGCACCTCCTACAGAAACAGCTTCTTACCAAGGCATATTTTGTCTTGGTGCTATTTCACAAGAGATATCCTCCCTGGACTCCAGAAGGCTTCACTGAAAGGACAGGTATACCAGCACACCTCCAGTTGTACTCTATGCTCCCAGAAAAGGGAAGAATGAGGTTTGCTGGCTGAAGCAGCTTCTCTCACAGACATAGGCGAATAAAGGCTGAAGGCAGTATATTTAAGGCTACAAGACTATTAAAACATGGAAAGAAAATGCCTTATCATGAACCTTCGAAGCAGCAGACATAAAGACCACATCATGACAACAGTACACCGCTACCTAATGACCATGGACCATGAGGTTCCTAGGATTCCCCTCTCATGGCCTGCTAATGCTTAGATGTGCCCAGTGATTAAAGCAATATGGGAATCTCAGGCTATTCTCCCAAAAGGGTGACCCCCTGCAGGCCTTTTTAAAGAGCCCGCTCTCACAAGCTCTCTGGGGAGACACCAATCTACGCATTTTCCTAGATAAAAGCAAAATTTAATCTTTTATATTCTGTTAGGCCTATCAGTCCTGAAAAGTTAACCTTCCCTGCCCTCAATGCAGTGTGGTTAATTGATCTACCACTGTGGGAAAAAAGGAATCTGCTTCCATTAAAACTGGAATAAAAAGCTAGCAGTCAAGCACCTGCAGAAACTATTAGACCTTGACAGGTGTGACAGATAAATGTTGGAAAATCAAGCCAAGGGGGGCTGCCTAGACAGGGTGAAATCTACCAGATGGAGTGCTAGGGAAGGTAGATTTGGGGTTCACAGGCAAAAGCTTACTGCTTAAGCTTTTAGCAGACTAAATCCTCTGTTTAACTGAAATTTGTGCTTCTGGGTTTAGTCTGCTAAAAGTTTAATTTTCTTGGAACAGAATCACTCTTTGAAAACTTTTATATGTTCCACTTAAACGTGCCTCAAAATGTTTCTCTCTTTGCAATGAGGTCTCTTCCTTAGAGGACAATCTCTGACTGAGTCCAGGCTGTGGGAGGAGCAACTTTAGTGATGAAGAAGTGATCCCAAGCCTTCAGTATTTAGAAAGAACGCAGATTTTGCTCTCAAAAGCCACAGAACTAAGGAAGGAAGCTGTCAACTAGACTGAAATTAAGCACACGTGTGCACGCTTTCCAAGTTCAGAGCGGTTGTAAGGAACAATGCAGCCCCCGAATGGTTGCTAGGGGAAGAAGCGTTCTCTCTTTTCTTACGATAAAAGAAAAATAAAGAAATCTGGGGTGATGGGGCATAGGTATGGTCACCCAGGCTCTTCTTTTCTGGACAACTGGCCACAGGTGAGACTCCTCTAAACATTTACTGGCACTTGGCACGGTCAACTTCCTATGGTTGCCTAGCTTCCTGAAGATCGTCTTTATCTGAAAATGATTGGGAAAAGAACATTCTCTGAATAAAGAATAAATTGACTATTTCTTGGAGTGTTTTTTAGACAGAATGGCCCAATAGTACCATACAACATTCTTTACTACAAACAGAATGTTCACAGCACAAACATAATGAACGTAATTTAAAAAAACCTATTTCAGGGCTTCATTTTATTTCCTTTATAACCAAATGATTCTCTCTGGAAATACCTACTGAGCGATGATTGTCTAATTCTACCAGCTGCTCATTTGTTAATGCTGTTTATGTGACTCAAGCTGTTCTCCAACATCACTTCCAACAACTTCATGAATTCTAGCCTTGTAAACAGTAAATGTTTAATAATTTCTATGATGAGAAGCAGAAAAAGGTAATGTTTAAAAGGAGAATTCTGGAGCCATCACCCAGTCCCCAACCTTGGTTTTGCCATTTCTAAGACACACGCCCTAAGGAAAACTTCGGAACTCTCTGTGCCTCAGTTTCCTCATTGGGAAAATGGGGATAATTTTACCTTATAGGGTTGCTGGTGAAGGTTAATGAAAAGCACTTAAGAGCAGTGCCTGGCACACAGTAAACACTGTGTAGGTGCTGCTTATCATCATCATTATCATCATCAGAGTCTGTAGGAAATGTTCAGGAGCAAGAGTCTAGGTATGCACAAGTCATGGGAACTTCTGACACCCAAAGTGGTAATCAAGACATTAAAGTAGGTAAATGAGGAAACTAATGGTTCTGTATCAGGTAATTGTGAGAATACAGCCATTTGTTTTGGTTTTTTTTTTGAGACTGAAAATTTGTTTTTATTATAGCCCATCTTATTATAAGTCTTCACATTACTGCCTTGAAGCCTTTGCTTTTTTGGGGGGGGTGTCATTCTTCTTTTTTTTTGAATTTTACTTTTTTATACAGCAGGTTCTTATTAATTACCTTTTCCATACATATTAGTGTCTATATGTCAATCCCAATCTCCCAATTCATCCCACCACCACCCCCTTAACCCCGCATCCCCCACTTGGTGTCCATACATTTGTTCTCTAGATCTGTGTCTATATTTCTGCCTTGCAAACCGTGTCTTCTATACCATTTATCTAGATTCCACATATAAGCGTTAATATACAATATTTGTTTTTCTCTTTCTGACTTACTTCACTCTGTATGACAGACTCTAAGTCCATCCACCTCACTCCATATAACTAACTTTTGTTTCATTTTATGGCTGAGTAATATTCCATTGTATATGTGTGCCACATCTCCTTTATCCATTCATCTGTCGATGGACACTTAGGTTGCTTCCATGTCCTGGCTATTGTAAATAGTGCTGCAGTGAACATTGTGGTATATGACTCTTTTTGAATTATGGTTTTCTCAGGGTATATGCCCAGTAGGGGGATTGCTGGGTCAAATGGTAGTTCTATTTTTAGTTTTTAAAGGAACCTCCATAGTGGATGTATCAATTTACATTCCCACCAATAGTGCAAGAGGGTTCCCTTTTCTCTCCACACCCTCTCCAGGATTTATTGTTTGTAAAGCTTCTGATGATGACCATTCTGAGCAGTGTGAGGTGATACCGTATTGTAGTTTTGATACGCATTTCTCTAATGACTAGTGGTGTTGATCATCCTTTCATGTGTTTGTTGGCAATCTGTTTAACTTCTTTGGAGAAATGTCTGTTTAGGTCTTCTGCCCATTTTTGGATTGGGTTGTTTGTTTTTTTGATATTGAGCTACATGAGCTGCTTGTATATTTTGGAGATTAATCCTTTGTCATTTGCTTCATTTGCAAGTATTTTCTCCCATTCTGAGGGTTGTCTTTTTGTCTTGTTTATGGTTTCATTTGTTATGCAAAAGCTTTTAAATTTCATTAGGCCGCATTTGTTTATTTTTGGTTTTATTTCCATTTTTCTAGGAGGTGGGTCAAAAAGGATCTTGCTGTGATTTGTCATCGACTGTTCTGCCTATGTTTTCCTCTAAGAGTTTTATAGTGTCTGGCCTTACATTTAGGTCTTTAATGCATTTTGAGTTTATTTTTGTGTATGGTGTTAGGGAGTGTTGTAATTTCATTCTTTTACATGTAACTGCCCAGTTTTCCCAGCACCACTTATTGAAGAGGTTGTCTTTTCTCCATTGTATATTCTTGCCTCCTTTATCAAAGACAAGGTGACCATATGTGCATGGGTTTATCTCTGGGCTTTCTATCCTCTTCCATTGATCTATATTTCTGTTTTTGTGCCAGTACCATACTGTCTTGATTACTGTAGCTTTGTAGTATAGTCTGAAGTCAGGGAGCCTGATTCCTCCAGCTCTGTTTTTCTTTCTCAAGATTGCTTTAGCTATGCGGGGTCTTTTGTGTTTCCATACAAATTGTGAAATTTTTTGTTCTAGTTCTGTGAAAAATGCCAGTGGTAGTTTGAAAGGGATTGCATTGAATCTGTAGAATGCTTTGGGTAGTAGAGGCATTTTCACAATGTTGATTCTTCCAATCCAAGACCATGGTATATCTTTTCATCTGTTTGTATCATCCTTAATTTCTTTCATCAGTGTCTTATAGTTTTCTGCATACAGGTCTTTTGTCTCTTTAGGTAGGTTTATTCCTAGGTATTTTATTCTTCTTGTTGCAATGCTAAATGGGAGCGTTTCCTTAATTTCTCTTTCAAATTTTTCATCATTACTGTATAGGAATGCAAGAGACTTCTGTGCATTAACTTTGTATCCTGCAACTTTACCAAATTAATTGACTAGTAGTTTTCTGGTGGTATCTTTAGGATTCTCTATGTATAGTATCATGTCATCTGCAAACAGTGACAGCTTTACTTCTTCTTTTCTGATTTTCCTTTCGTTTCTTTTCTTCTCTGAATGCCATGGTTACGACTTCCAAAACTATGTTGAATAACAGTGGCAAGAATGGACATATTGTCTTGTTCCTAATCTTAGAGAAAATACTTTCACTTTTCACCAAATGATGTTTGCTGTGGGGCTGCTGCATATGGCCTTTATTATGTTGAGGTAGGTTCCCTCTATGCCCACTTTCTGAAGAGTTTTTATCATAAATGGGTGTTGAATTTTGTCAAAAGCTTTTTCTGCATCTATTGAGATGATCACATGGTTTTACTTCTTCAATTTGTTAATATGGTGTATCACATTGATTGACTTGCATATATTGAAGAATCCTTGCATCCCTGGGATTAATCCCACTTGATCATGGTGTATGATCCTTTTAATGTGTTGTTGGCTTCTGTTTGCTAGTATTTTGTTGAGGATTTTTGCATCTATGTTCATTAGTGATATTAGTCTTTTATTTTCCTTTTGGAGAATCTTTGTCTGGTTTTGGTTATCAGGGTGATGGTTGCCTTGTAGGATGAGTTTGGGAGTGTTCCTTCCTCTGCAATTTTGTGGAAGAGTTTGAGAAGAATAGGTGTTAGCTCTTCTCTAAATGTTTGATAAAATTCACCTGTGAAGCCATCTGGTCCTGGACTTTTGTTTTTTGGAAGACTTTAAATCACAGTTTCAATTTCATTACTTGTGATTGGTTTGTTCATATTTTCTATTTCTTCCTGGTTCAACCTTGGAAGGTTATACCTTTCTAAGAATGTGTCCATTTCTTCCAGATTGTCCATTTTTTTGGCATGAAGCTGCTTGTAGTAGTCTCTTATGATGCTTTGAATTTCTGTGTTGTCTGTTGTAACTTCTCCTTTTTCATTTCTACTTTTATTGATTTGAGTCCTCTCCCTCTTTCTCTTGATGAGTCTGGTTAATGGTTTATCAATTTGGTTCATCTTCTCAAAGAAGAGAAGTTTTAGTTTTATTGATCTTCACTATTGTTTTCTTTGTTTCTATTTATTTCTGCTCTGATCTTTATGACTTCTTTCCTTCTACTAACTTTGGGTTTTGTTTGTTCTTCTTTCTATACTTCCTTTAGGTGTAAGGTCAGATTGTTTATTTGAGATTTTTCTTGTTTCTTGAGGTAGGATTGTATTGTTATAAACTTCCCTCTTAGAACTGCTTTTGCTGTATCCCATAGGCTTTGGATCATTGTGTTTTCATTGTCATTTGTCTCTAGGTATTTTTTGATTTCCTCTTTGATTTCTTCAGTGATCTCTTGGTTATTTGGTAACATATTGCTTAGCCTCCACGTGCTTGTGTTTTTTACATTTTTTCCCCTGTAATTTATTTCTAATCTCATAGTGTTGTGGTTGGAAAAGATGCTTGATATGACTTCAATTTTCTTAAATTTTCCAAGGCTTTATTTGTGACCCAAGATGTGATCTATCCTGGAGAATGTTCCATATGCACTTGAGAAGAAAGTGTAATCTGATGTTTTCAGATGGAATGTCCTATAAATATCAATTAAATCTATCTGGTCTATTGTGTCACTTAAAGCTTGTGTTTCCTTATTAATTTTCTGTCCGGATGACCTGTCCATTGGTGTAAGTGAGGTGTTAAAGTCCCCCACTGTTTTTGTGTTACTGTTGATTTCCTCTTTTAGAGCTGTTAGCAGTTGCCTTATGTATTGAGGTGCACCTATGTTCGGTGCATATATATTTATAACTATTATATCTTCTTCTTGGATTGATCCTTTGATCATTATGCAGTGTCCCTTCTTATCTATTGTAACATCTTTATTTTAAAGTCTATTTTATCTGATATGAGTATTGCTACTACAGTTTTCTTTTGATTTCCATTTGCATGGAATATCTTTTTCTGTCCCCTCACTTTCAGTTTGTATGTCCATAGGTCTGAAGTGGGTCTCTTGCAGACAGCATATATATGGGTCTTGTTTTTGTATCCATTCAGCCAGTCTGTCTTTTTGCTAGAGCATTTAATCCATTCACATTTATGGTAATTATTGATATGCATGTTCCTATTACCATTTTCTTAATTGTTTTGGGTTTGTTATTGTAGGTGTTTTTCTTCTCTTGTGCTTCCCACTTAGAGAAGTTCCTTTAGGATTTGTTGTAGAGCTGGTTTGGTGGTGCTGAATTCTCTTAGCTTTTGCTTGTCTGTAAAGCTTTTGATTTCTCTGTCGAGTCTGAATGAGATCCTTGTCGGGTAGAGTAATCTTGGTTGTAGGTTCTTTGCTTTCATTGCTTTAAATATATCATGCCACTCCCTTCTGGCTTGTAGAGCTTCTGCTGAGAAATCAGCTGTTAACCTTATGGGAGTTCCCTTGTATGTTATTTGTCACTTTTCCCTTGTTGCTTTTAATAATTTTTCTTTGTCTTTAATTTTTGTCAGTTTGATTACTGTGTGTCTTGGCATGTTTCTCCTTGGGTTTATGCTGCCTGGGACTCTCTGTGCTTCCTGGACGTGGGTGGCTATTTCCTTTCCCATATTAGGGAAGTTTTCTACTATAATCTCTTCAAATATTTTCTTGGGTCCTTTCTCTCTCTCTTCTCCTTCTGGGACCCCTATAATGAGTATGTTGGTGTGTTTAATGTTGTCCCAGAGGTCTCTTAGTCTGTCTTCATTTCTTTTTATTCTTTTTTCTTTATTCTGTTCCAAGGCAGTGAATTCCATTCTGTCTTCCATGTCACTTATCCATTCTTCTGCCTCAGTTATTCTGCTATTGATTTTTTCTAGTGTATTTCTCATTTCAGTTATTGTGTTTTTCATTTCTGTTTGTTTGTTCTTTAATTCTTCTAGTTGTTTGTTCTTTAATTCCTCTAGGTCTTTGTTAAACATTTCTTGCATCTTCTTGATCTTTGCCTCTGTTTTTTTTCTGAGGTCCTGGATCATCTTCATTATCATTATTCGGAATTCTTTTTCTGGAAGGTTGCTTATCTCCACTTCATTTAATTGTTTTTCTTGGGTTTTATCTTGTTCCTTCATCTGGTGCATAGCCCTCTGCCTTTCATTTTGTCTATCTTTCTGTGAATGTGGTGTTCGTTCCACAGGAGGCAGGACTGTAGTTCTTCTTGCTTCTGCTGTCTGCACTCTGGCAGATGAGGCTATCTAAGAGGCTTGTGCATGCTTCCTGATGGAGTGACTGCTGGTGAGTAGAGCTGGGTATTGCTCTGGTGGGCAGAGCTCAGTAAAACTTGAATCCGTTTTTCTGCTGATGGGTGGGGCTGAGTTCCCTCGCTGTTAGTTGTTTGGCCTGAGGTGACCCAACACACTGGAGCCTACCTGGCTTTTTGTTGGGGCTAATGGCGGACTCTGGGTGGGCTCACACCAAGGAGTACTTCTCAGAACTTCTGCTGCCAGTGTCCTTGTCCCTGCAGTGAGCCACAGCCACTCCCTGCCTCTGCAGGAGACTCTCCAACACTAGCAGGTTGGTCTAGTTCAGTCTCCTGTGGGGTTACTGCTCCTTTCCCCTGCGTCCTGATGCACACACTACTTTGTGTGTGCCCTCCATGAGTGGAGTCTCTGTTTCCCCCAGTCATGTCAAAGTCCTGCAATCAAATCCCACTAGCCTTCAAAGTCTGATTCTCTAGGAATTCCTCCTCCTGTTGCTGGAACCCCAGGTTGGGAAGCCTGACATGGGGCTCAGAACCTCCACTCCGGTGGGTAGACTTCTGTGGTATAATTGTTCTCCAATTTGTGAGTCATGGGATTTGATTTTATTGTGTTTGCACCCCTCCTACCATCTCATTGTGGATTCTCCTTTGTCTTTGGATGTGGGGTATCTTTTTGGTGAGTTCCAGTGTCTTCCTGTCAATGATTGTTCAGCAGGCAGTTGTGATTCTGGTGCTCTCACAAGAGGGAATGAGTGCACGTCCTTCTACTCCACCAATATGAACCAATCTCTCCCATTTGTATTTCGTTAAACTATTCTCTAAATCAGCAGCCCCAACCTTTTTGGCATCAGGGACCAGTTTTGTGGAAGACAATTTTTCCACAGGGGAAGGGAGGGATGGTTGAGGCAGTAATGCTAGCAATGAGGAGCGGCAGATGAAGCTCTGCTTGCTCGCCCATGGCTCCCCTCCTGCTGTGTGGGCCAGTTCCTAACAGGCCGCAGACCAGTATCAGTCTGTGGCCCAGGGGTTGGGGACTGCTGCTCTAAATGTTGAGTCCTCATAAACTGGATAATTAGTGATTTATGCTTGGCTCATTTAAGAGGTAGGCTTTTTCATAAAAAGTGTAACTGAATGGAATCCCTTCATGACTATAACTAAATGAGCATTGATTTAAAGAAATTTTACGCTATTTTTCTTGACACCCTCATGCGGTGCTTCTCTATCTTTTCACAGAATAATATTTAATATAAGAGGAGAAAAAAAATACCACCCACCCCCACCCTAATCCTATATTCTGGAGTCTCAGGGTACAGTGAAAGTAGTCCCTCTAAGCAGGAAATTTCCTTCAAGTCTCCTGTCTCGTCTTCAAAAACCAAACACATTTTGCTATATATTCTGTAATATGTACAATTTATTTTAATATAAAAATAATTTAAAAGTTATTTACCATTAATAAAACTTGTTTACATTATTTTTCCCCCAACATCCTCAAGTAAAATTGTTACTCTCTAAAAGCACATAACATTTATCTGTTTATCCCATAGCTTTGTTAACTTCTTTCATGTACCTAGTAAGTATGGACCAACTACAACATGGAGGCACAGATTAATGGAAAGCCAGCCATAACCATCATCTATCTGGTGGTAAATTATCTAGACGGCAGGGGAAGGAGAAAACCAGAACCAGTGACCTCAGGCTCACAAATAAGTGAGTAAGATAATGAAAAAAATATCAACTGATGACCAACTCACCTCACAGAGCTGTATCTTGCTAATAACACCCACTGCTTTTACTTGCCTAATCTTCATCACTTTCCTAAATTTTAGGAACATGGGTCAAAGTGATATGAGGTTTAACTGTTCATTATCTAGGGGTGGAAAAGAAATCAGTCTGAAAATTAACCATGCCCGAAAGGTATGCATAGATAATTGTCTGTCAAAAAATAAAATCATCACAATTCAGCATGAATATCTACATCTTTGAATGTGACTTTATATCTAAAATACACTAATGAATAGAGGTGATAACACCCCCTCCAAAAAAAATGAGCAGTATATTTTAAAAAGATCAAAAGACTTTTTAAAAAAAGATCAAAAGACTTTGATCTTTTTAAAACTCTGATTTTAAATATTTTTTATTTTAATATTCTGACTATTTCTTTGCTGAGGATGTTTATTTGCGTGCACATCATCAATACCTAAATTGTTTATGCTTTTAGATGATGTTTTAGAATGTTAATGTGTTTCTGAATATTGAACATGTTTTGAACTAAGTATGTTTACAATTAAAATTGTGGTACCACATTTTGACTAGTTTTGGTTTAACCATGCTTTAAATTATCTGTGATCTTTCCTCTCACTCCATTTATACCTTAGTTAATTGAGAGCTGGCAGATCCTAGAGTCTACAGCAGGGTTTTCAATAGGCAGCATCTTAGAAACTTTCAATGTGTTTGCTTTTTTTTAACTAAGCAGAAATGGAATGGTGGCCTAAAACATTTGGGTAGCTTCAACTGTCTTTTCCTTTTTCATACAATATAGGTCTGTGTATGTATAGGTAGACAGTGTGAATAATAGTTTTCCATAGCAGCCATAAATGGAGCTAAAAATGCTTACTTTGGAATTCTTAAATAAATTAATGAATAGATAGATAGATAGAATCAATCTCCCAGGAAGCATACATTACCATTCTTTACAAGTGGATGGAAAATAACATTGTCATCTCTTACCATGAAGTTTTAATGAAAGTGTTACCTTAATAAAAATGAGAATGCTGTGGTATAAAGTTAGCCCTCTCTCCATGTCTCCCCACTGCTAACATCAGAGTCCTACTGAAGTAATGAATGCACTGTCAATACACTCAAGAAAATAAAAACTTTTGAATCCAACCCTACCCTTGTTTCCAGTACATTTGTGTTGAGATGGCCCGTTGTTATTCAAACAGCTAATCACATCTTCTGTTGGCATCACTGTTTTTACTGACTGGGGCCAATCTAAACAGCCATCTGGTACCTGGCAGATAATTGCCGTTTCCAAGTCCCAGGAGCCTGCGAGGCATCTCAGGGGAAACTGAACTAGATCTATCTTTCCCTCGTAGAGCAACTACTGGAGCTAAGATGGACAGAAGGTTAGAGTGATAATATTCAACTGGAGTAGTACACATTTTGTCCAATGTTACAATGAACCTGGAGTTTACATGGGAAGTGATGGCTCTGATAACACTCTTTAGTATGACTTAGTCTAGAATCTGCTTCCACTCTCCTTGGCAGCCTCGTATCCTACCAGACCAGTCCAACTGAGCCAGCATCTCCAGCCGTGAGGCTCAGAAAGTTGAATAGTTCACAAGCTCTCTCAGGTGATTCTAATGTACAGCCCTGACACTGGGGATGAAATAGTGAACAGCACATAGTCCCTTTCCTGCACTGATAATACTTTACGGTTTTGTTTATAACATTTTCTGAGTATAAAAGAAATACAGGGCTTCCCTGGTGGCGCAGTGGTTGAGAGTCCGCCTGCTGATGCAGGGGACACGGGTTCGTACCCCGGTCCAGGAAGATCCCACATGCCGCAGAGCAGCTAGGCTTGTGAGCCATGGCTGCTGAGCCTGCGCATCCGGAGCCTGTGCTCTGCAATGGGAGAGGCCACAAAGGTGAGAGCCCCGCGTACCGCAAATAAAAAAAGAAATACACACTTACTGCAGAAATCTTGGAAAATACAGAAAACTCTAAAGGTAGGCCCAGAACCATATTATCCAATTAAAACCACAGTTAATATTCTATATACAGCTGTAAATATTTCTTTTCCAAAATGTAAGATTATACGTACAAGACAGTCTCTATTCTTTTTTTTCATTTACTAGTATGTCATGAGTAGTTTTTAATGGAATATTGTCTTTTTATTGATTTGTAAACTCTCTTTACAGTTAATGATCTTAAAATGCTCTTCTCAGTTACTCTGAATCAGCCACTGCGTACTGCATCTAAGTCTCTGCATGCCCAATCTGGATTGGAGGCCCAATCTCTCTGGAGGATCCCAGGGGTATTTATTCTCTCTGGAGGATCCCAGGGGCTGTCTTTCAGGCTCCAAATAAGCAAAGAAGCCCTCATGAAGCCTATTCATCTCTATGAGAGATGAAGACTGTCCCCAATCCAGCCCTTCCAGCCACTCTACTCTGCTGCTTTTGACCCTTTTAGGAGTGATATGGAAATATACTATGTAAATACAGGTGGTTCTTTATGAGCCTACTGTCTTCCCAGGTGTTCAATAAGAATGCAGAAAAATGGCTTTTAAGAGGATCAAGTACAGTTTCATAAATTAAAAAAAATTTTTTTAATTCCTTTTTTTAATTCCTTCTACGAGGCCACCATCACCTTGATACCAAAACCAGACAAGGATGTCACAAAGAAAGAAAACTACAGGCCAATATCACTGATGAACACAGATGCAAAAATCCTCAACAAATACTAGCAAACAGAATCCAACAGCACACTAAAAGGATCATACACCATGATCAAGTGGGGTTTATCCCAGGAATGCAAGGATTCTTCAATATACACAAATCAATCAATGTGATACACCATATTAACAAACTGAAGAATAAAAACCATATGATCATCTCAACAGATGCAAAAAAAGCTTTGGACAAAATTCAACACCCATTTATGATAAAAACTCTCCAGAAAGTAGGCATAAAGGGAACTTACCTCAACATAATAAAGGCCATATATGACAAACCCACAGCCAGCATCGTTCTCAATGGTGAAACCATCTCCACTAAGGTCAGGAACAAGACAAGACTGCCCACTCTCACCATTATTACTCAACATAATGTTGGAAGTTTTAGCCACAGCAATCAGAGAAGAAGAAGAAATCAAAGGAATCCAAATCAGAAAAGAAGAAGTAAAGCTGTCACTGTTTGCAGATGACATGATACTATACGTAGAGAATCCTAAAGATGCTACCAGAAAACTACTAGAGCTAACCAATGAATTTGGTAACATAACAGGATTCAAAATTAATGCACAGAAATCTCCTGCATTCCTATACACTAATGATGAAAAATCAAAGTGAACTCAAGAAAACACTCTCATTTACCAATGCAACAAAAAGAATAAAATACCTAAGAATAAACCTACCTAAGGAGACAAAAGACCTGTATGCAGGAAACTATAAGACACTGATGAAAGAAATTAAAGATGATACAAACAGATGAAGAGATATACCATGGTCTTGGATTGGAAGAACCAACATTGTGAAAAGGCCTCTACTACCCAAAGCAATCTACAGATTCAGTGCAATCCCTATCAAACTACCACTGGCATTTTTCACAGAACTAGAACAAAAAATTTCACAATTTGTATGGAAACACAAAAGACCCTGCATAGTCGAAGCAATCTTGAGAAAGAAAAACGGAGCTGGAGGAATCAGGCTCCCTGACTTCAGACTATATTACAAAGCTACAGTAATCAAGACAGTATGGTACTGGCACAAAAACAGAAATATAGATCAATGGAAGAGGATAGAAAGCCCAGAGATAAACCCATGCACATATGGTCACCTTGTCTTTGATAAAGGAGGCAAGAATATACAATGGAGAAAAGACAGCCTCTTCAATAAGTGGTGCTGGGAAAACTGGGCAGTTACATGTAAAAGAATGAAATTACAACACTCCCTAACACCATACACAAAAATAAGCTCAAAATGGATTAAAGACCTAAATGTAAGGCCAGACACTATAAAACTCTTAGAGGAAAACATAGGCAGAACAGTCGATGACATAAATCACAGCAAGATCCTTTTTGACCCACATCCAAGAAAAATGGAAATAAACCCAAAAATAAACAAATGCGGCCTAATGAAATTTAAAAGCTTTTGCATAACAAATGAAACCATAAACAAGACAAAAAGACAACCCTCAGAATGGGAGAAAATACTTGCAAAGGAAGCAAATGACAAAGGATTAATCTCCAAAATATACAAGCAGCTCATGTAGCTCAATATCAAAAAAACAAACAACCCAATCCAAAAGTGGGCAGAAGACCTAAATAGACATTTCTCCAAAGAAGTTAAACAGATTGCCAACAAACACATGAAAGGATGATCAACACCACTAGTCATTAGAGAAATGCATATCAAAACTACAATGCGATATCACCTCACACTGCTCAGAATGGTCATCATCAGAAGCTTTACAAACAATAAATCCTGGAGAGCGTGTGGAGAAAAGGGAACCCTCTTGCACTGTTGGTGGGAATGTAAACTGATACAGCCACTATGGAGAACAGTATGGAGGTTCCTTTAAAAACTAAAAATAGAACTACCATTTGACCCAGCAATCCCACTACTGGGCATATACCCTGAATAAACCATAATTCAAAAAGAGTCATGTACCACAATGTTCACTGCAGCACTATTTACAATAGCCAGGACATGGAAGCAACCTAAGTGTCCATCGACAGATGAATGGATATAGAAGATGTGGTACATATATACAATGGAATATTACTGAGACATAAAAAGAAATGAAACTGAGTTATTGGAGTGAGGTGGATGGACCTAGAGTCTGTCATACAGAGTGAAGTAAGTCAGAAAGAGAAAAACAAATACCATATGCTAACACATATATGGAATGTAGAAAAAAATAGTTCTGAAGAACCTAGGGGCAGAACAGGAATAATGACGCAGAAGTACAGAATGGACTTGAGGACAGAGGGAGGGAGAAGGGTAAGCTGGGATTAAGTGAGAGAGTGGCATGGACATATATACACTACCAAATGTAAAATAGATAGCTAGTGGGCAGCAGCCACGTAGCACAGGGAGATCAGCTCGGTGTTTTGTGACCACCTAGAGGGGTGGGATAGGTAGGTTGGGAGGGAGACACAAGAGGGAGGGGATATGGGCATATATGTATACGTATAGCTGATTCACTGTCATAGAGCAGAAACTAACACAACAATGTAAAGCAATTATACTCCAATAAAGATGTTAAAAACAAATTACATAAGTTATAGGTGTATCACATAGTGATTCACAACTTTTAAAGGTTATACTCCTTTTATAGTTATTTTAAAATATTGGCTGTATTCCCTGTGCTGTACATTATATCCTTGTAGCTTATTTTATACCTAATAGTTTGTACCTCTTAATCCCCTACCCCTACCTTGCCCCTCCCCTCTTCCCTCTCCCCTCTGGTAACCACTAGTTTGTTCTCTATATCTATGAGTCTGCTTCTCTTTTGTTATATTCACTAATTTGTTGTATTTTTTAGATTCCACATATAAGTGATATCATACAGCATTTGTCTTTCTCTGTCTGACTTATTTCACTTAGTATAATGCCCTCCAAGTCCATCCAGGTTGCTGAAAATGATAAAATTTCATTCTTTTTCTGGCTGAATGGTATTCCATTGTATGTATATGTATGCATTGGAAAAACCCGAACAAACTTTTTGGCCAACCCAAGATATATAAATATCTATATATATATATATAGATATATATATACACACACACACATGCATATATATATATGCATACACAGATACATACCACATCTTCTTGATGGACACTTAGGTTGCTTCCATATCTTGGCAATTGTAAATAATGCTGCTATGAACATTGGGCTGCATGTATCTTCATGAAATTTATCTTAAATAAGCCAACTTATATCATTCATATCAATGGTAGTAGTGTTTTTGCATTTTGCTATTGTATGGGAATAAATGCATAAAGAAATATTTTCCCACAAGATAAACTGCATTCCCCATCTACACTGCTATGTACTTTTTTCAATCTGGTATCCTGAATGGATACATTAATGCTCTCCCATGTGAACTTTAAAATATACTTGTTACTAATGTTATTTTCAGTAGAAATACTTGTATTATGAACACAAAGTTAACAAAAGAAGTGACTCACATAAGAAGCCCCCTAAAATAACCAGGGTTGTCACATTTAGCTGCAAAACCTGTCATATCCACAACTGTATCAGCAATGTCAAATGTGGTGCCTGGTACACAGTAGTCATTAATACCTGAACAATATCAGGTTAAAGGTCTTGACCATGTCCTGTGGCCAGTAAGTTGGCAGAGTGAGGATGCTCCCAAACCTAGGACTCACTCACTACAAGTTCAGTGTTCCTTTTATATCACATTGCCTCCCGCTGGCCTCTTAAGCTCCAATATATACAATGCTTTTCATTCATTCTCACCAATGACAGGCTACTGGGTCTTCACTGTTCAGCTTAGAGACCCTCCCTGAGTCAAGGTGTCAGGCTTTCCACACATGGCTCATGAGACTGGCTGGGTTAAGGACTGTGTTAAGCCATTGGTGTGTTCTGTTATCTGAAGAACTAGCCTTTAAAGGAGCGAAGAAACTCTTCACGGTGTTAGATCAAGTCAGGGAGAAATCCACAGCCCTTCCTGTGACTTGACACTTGGTCTTATCTGTTGAGATTAATAAAATTATTCTTGCCACATAGTAGAAAAAGGCACTAAATATAGTTCATGCAAAAGCAGGCACACAGAGATAGCTGTGATGGCTACTCTGTAAATTAATTCAACTTAAGAGACCAACTCTAATGCAAGGAAAGGAAAAGGAACCTTATGAAGAGACAGTTAATCAAACTGTGCATCTCTGACTGCTACTTACAAGATGAAACCTAGGTAAGGGTAACTAGAAGTAGGCAAAATCCTAGCTTGGGTTAGTGAGAAAACTGAAAATCAGAAACTTGAGGCTGAAACAGATAGCTGTCAGAGAACAGATCCTGGTATGGGGCAAACTGGGGCCTTCTCCAGCAGCCCAAGCTTTAGAAACCTGGTGACCAGTGCTGATTTGACCCAGACAAGAAAAAGGTGAGAGCAAAGGAGGATGCTCCACCGTGGGCAAAATTCTCCAAAGGCTCATAGACTCAGGCCTCTGAGCACCCCCTCCACCCCTCCTGAAGGCAAAGGGCCGAAATACCCTCCCTCTCCCACAGCCTTCAAGGCTGCGGCCTTCGATCCTCTTAATCTGATTTTCCTGGTGCAGAAAGGCCTGGTGCAGAAAGGCAACAGTGTGAGCTCCTTAAGGACTGTCCCCAGGCAGGGTCCCAGATGGCCTGGCAAGGGCAAACAGGAACAGCCTTTCCGCCCGCATCCCTCCACTGTCACCCATGACAGCCATTACCACCTGTAATTCTCTGCCCTCCTCATCCCACCCTCCTTGACTCCTGGCATGTATGAGGAATTGTGGGGCAATTTACCCATGATTATGTTAAGCTGGGCTGTGAAACACTGTGCCATTTCAGGGGATCATGTGTGGTTCTCACACCTCTCCTGGCTCTGTTGCCTTCATTGTCTGGCTCTTCCCCACCGGATGGGGACGATAATGGCCACTTTAAATGTCAAGTTACTCTAAGAGGATGGATGAGAAGAAAAGTAAGGCAAGGAACCAGTAGCCCATTTCAGAAAAAGGGTTCCCTGACCCCAGCCTTCTGAGTCTCTCTCTTTCCCTCATGAATATTTACGTATAACTCCTTCCCTTGGTACTCTCTGGGGGTCGGCAGCCGAGAAGCTCAGGACTGTGGCAAGCAGAAACGGGAGACAGGCATGTGATCGGAAAGCAGGCCACAGCTATTAAACCCAGGTTCTTTGGATGTAGACCTCTGACCAAAATCTAGATGGGGTGGGAGAAAACTCTAGCCTCAGATGTTACTATAATGCCCACATCACCTTTTGGAAACTACCTACCCAACTGTTTCATACACTGCCAGAAATAAACATACAGAATGCCGCTGGGAGCTCTGAGCCCTGCTCCTATGCAAATCATTCAACTGCATACACATGATAGCTATTATACAGCCAGGATCCCCCAGGGAGATGATTTCTATTCCAACCCCTCTCATAACTTGATGAGTCAGCTGAGGTCAGCTGGTTGGAGCAGTGTGCTCAGGGAAGCTGCTTTGGCAGACCTGGCAATTTGCAGAGTAGAGCCCTGCTTCCCTGATTGCATCCTGTCTTCTCAAGAGTCCGTTTCGCAATGTGTGCTGGACCTAAGGGAGCCTAACAGACAGCTCTTGAAGCCAGAACCCACTACTGGAGAAAAAAAGTCAGGGATAAAGTGGGACCTGGCCTTACTTGAGGAATCAGGTTCACTGTTAGGCTGGGGTAGTGAGATCACTCTTCATCCTGCTCTGCTCACATCAGCTGTCTGGCATCAAGTTCTTTTCTCTGCTACTAACTGTTCCCCTTTCCTTTCAGGTTCAGCTTCTAATACACAATAGTTAAAAATGAAATAATACAGCAAGTTAATAACTACATCCAATCAGAGTCAGTAAGGTTCTAAGAGAGGAAGAGCTCTGTGATAGGAGACATCTCCTCCTGTCCTAGGTCTAAAACTGTAGCAGGAAACCAAGAATGAAGACATATATACCTTCTGTGTATTTGGTTCCTAATAAAAAGTTCCTAAGAGTCAATGTTTCCCGAGCAGAGCTATTTAGTATAGTCTTTCTTAAATACCATTCAGTTCAGAATTCACTAAGAATTCAGTTTCCCTTTTTTTGCTGTGTGTGTGTTAACCTGTGAATATCCCCAGTCTCACCCCCACCTCCCCAACCCCAAGTTTCAAGCCTGCCTTGATTCCTGACTTTTTGTTACACTGATTCAGAAAATGGGTCAAATACCTGGAGGTGCTCAGCCAGGCCATGGGTTTTTGAGGAGAGTTCTTTGGTTGGGGATTGGCAGGGAGACAGGAAGAGAAAATTGGTGGAGTGGCTGCTGTGAGTGTTGGATATGGTGAGAAATGGCGAGACAGGATTTAAACAAGTTTTGTTATAAGTGAAAAATACAGCCTCCTACCTTGGGCATATTCTTAAGGGTGTGAGTAAAGATTTTTGTTGCTTTCAGTCATATTTTTCTTCTGGATATCTGTTTCTCTGAACATGTCACTACATGGAATCAGGACCAAATAGAACCCCAGTTATATTAAGGTTCCACCTTTTTGTTTTTTGCTAATATAATTAATACTAATAGTGAACATTTATAGAGCACTTACCATGTGTTATTCATTAAGTATTACTCGCCTACCTACTATGTTCTCAACACTAGTCTAGGCACTGGGAAAACAACAAGAACAGGCCCTGAAAGGTCCTTGTCTTCATGAAGTGATTTCCTAATGGAAGTAAAGAGATGAACAAGTAAATAGACAGATTCTCTTTATGTGGCTACTTCAGACTGGACAATTAAAGACTGCCTCTCTGAGGATGTTAAGCTGGGATCTGACGGTGTGAGGAAGCCGGTCACATGAAGATCAATGGGCGAGCACCTCAGGAAGCAGAAACAGCTTGTACACAAGGGCCAGTGTCAGCAGGTACTTGGAGTGTTAAAAGAGGCAGAAGGTCAGTGTGGCTGAGTCAAAGGAGTGAGACTGTACAAACTGACATCCGAGCTGGAGGTAGGGAGCAGAGGGCACAGGGCTACACAGGTTTGGGTGAGGAGCAGTGTGGCAAGATTAAGAAGTCACTGGAGGACTTTAAGCAAGGAAGTGATGAGACAGAATGTTCATTTTTAAAAGATCTTATTGGTTTTTATATAGAAAATAGCTGTTGGGGGGACAGGGTGAAAGCAGGAGGGCCAGGTAGGAGGCTATTACAGGGACTCAGGTGACAGTGTAGCCTTAATGTCAGATGCCATGCTTTCCATGCACATAGTTCATTAAATCTTCACACAGTCCCCCAGAGAGGTATATGAAATCACACAGGAACTAGAGCTTGGCCTAAGGACAGTGCTGGACAAACCCAGAAACACAAGTAGTGTGGGATGGCTGGGCTGAGTGACTTGCAAAAGCAGGTCTTCAAGGTCAACAGAGATTTGAAGTCACGGCCAGGTGAACAGTGACAGCAAGGTGTAGTCAATTGATAAGATCCCCCTGGGAGAAGCTCCATCAGTTTTTCTATGCAGGAAAGCATTCAAAGGTGGCAGTCCAAGGCAACCTTGCTCTAATTAGGGTTCCTGGCCCCAGGTTCCAAGGCTAAAATATTTTTAACCTTGTCTGGAGGGCAGTGTTCAAACTCTTTGGAATGAGCTCTAGGGCTCAGGGACTTCCAGGACCTCAGTGTGCAAACCAGGTCTTGTTTGGTTCTTGATGGCAGAACAGAGTACCCAGTGGAAGCCCTTTTCTCAAGTACCTTCCTGAAATTTAACAAAATTTTAGTAAAATCTATACTTAAAGGCCATGGCACAGCTTTTAGTTACCTGCCCCTTTCACTGCTTCAGTTTTCACAAAATCTCAGCTTCCTGCTGAGGCTGGTGTTTCAGTGTTAAATGAATAACACCAAGTAAATGGGAACAAAAGTTAATTACTGAGGTAGCTCAAGTCTAGTATGTTAATTAGATATTGAGAAAAGTTATCAGGTTCCTCAGGTCACAAAGTTGGGAGTACCTATTAGTTTGTTTGCTTGTTTCTTCTCTTTCTTTCTCACTCTTCCTTCCCCTCTCCCCCTCTCCATCTCTCTCTCTCTCCCCAGCCTCCTCTTTTCTCTCCTCTTGCCCTCCTTAAGCCAACAGTAAGTAAATGTCAATCATGCTAGAAAAAGGTACCTTTCAATCTAGGATTCCAGATACGCCTGTTTAAATGGATGTGGAGAAATGAAGGGACAGGGGTTGGATAATTTCAGAGACCTACCCCAAAAGCTGATTTTGTCCATAGTTAAGAAAGCTATGCTAAAATATAATATAGGTTTAAAAAATTCTAGCAAATGGCATCTGCCAACCTTCAAAGCACTCCAACTACTATTTTTTCCCTCCTGCAATAAGCAGAAGTTGGAAATGAGGTAGCAGAAGAGAACACAGGGCTGGCAGACCAAAGATCAGGGCTGTAACTCTGACAATTACTTGTGAGAACTTGAGGAAATGTCTTCAGCCCTCCAGACCTTTGTTTCCTGGTTTATGTAACAAGGGAGCCAGGCCAGGGTACTCCCTAAATTTAATTCCAGCCTCAAAAGGATCTGAGCATTCTTTCAAAGTCAAAGAACATCTGAATGAAGATTAGAGATGACAGATGACTTAATATGTCATATATGGAGTTACTCCGGTTTAAGCCTTAGGTTTCTAATTGTTGGGCTGTACTCTGCAGGCCAGCAAGCCCTGCACTCGCCCAGCATCAAGACAGAAGAAAGAGCCCAGAGTCAGTAACAGAGACACCAGTGGTTTAATGGATGGGGGAGCTTACATGTCTGAAGCAGGGTCCTGGAGCAACACCCCACTGTGTGTAGCAGACAGCGGTGGGCAGGACAAGGCAGCAGTCTTTGCTCCCGGGGAGAGAGGGAAGTTATCAGTTATAGCGGGAACTGACGTCAGGTTGGCTCATTGGTTACCAAGGAAACCAGGAGCACATCCTTTACTGCCCCTTTGATAAGCTATTGTGGTGGAGATGTTCTGATCTGAAGATTAGAACAGTCACTAGCTGGGGCCGGGGCAAGTATGTAGGCATTTACTGATTGGGCTCTATGATTAAGAGGGAAGGTCAGTCAGGTGAGTAGGGTGTAGGTGAAGCAGGGACTGGTCAAGCAGGGGATGCACAGAGAGCAAGAGAACAACCATTTTGGGTGGCCTGATCATACACTAACAGAGGTCCTTGCACAACATCATAAAGCCAGGTGGGGGGTGGCAGGGGGAATGAGGGGATACTTATATTACTACCTAACTTAAAGCTGCTCCATTCTTTTTTTGGTCCCAGGGTCCACACCCACTGCAAGGTGGTCAGTACCTACACCCTCTTGCCCTTCAAGTGCAAGGGATTTGGATAATGGAAGTGAAAAGATACTAAACCACTAAGCAAAATGCATTCTCGCTTGCTAAGACTGCAAAAACAACCTAGAATGAAAATGCAGTCTTGTTTTACACCCAAGTCCAACTCTTCAGGCATGGCTATGGTTTGAGAACTGGAACCACATACATATTCTTGTGATCTCACACCCAGACCCACTAACCAAGCAAACACAGTTGTTTCCTCTTAGGATTCCACTGAATGATGTCAGTTCCTCTTCTCCCACCAGCTCCACTTTCCAGAATCTGCTCCTCCATCATGGAGTGCTGGCAACTCCTGACCCCAGCCAGCAAACACTGATTTCCCTGCGTGTTAGGCCTTCATGAGCCTGAGGACTTTAACCCGAAGCTGAGTGATGCACCTGAAGTGAAGTAGGCCCTAAGGCAAGTCCATCTGCCCTGGAGGATGCCTTCTGCCAGACAAAACAGAGAGAGACCTCACCTAGACTGAGAGAGAATTCAGAAAAAGGGAAAAGTGGAGGCAGAATGAAAGGGTACAGAGTGGAGTTAAAGGAAAGAGACCTTACAGCCATACTGCCTGGGTCTGAATCCCAGCTCTGCCAGTGGTAGCGGCATGACATTGGGTAATTAATTTAACCTCTCCATGACTCAGTTTCCTCATCTGTAAAATGGAGATAACAGTACCCACTCATAGAGTTGTGAGAATTCAGTTAACAAGGACATGTGAAACAGTGCCTGGCCCAGAGTCAGAGCTATGTAAGTGTTAATCATCATCACATCATCAACACTGCAGTTTCTTAAAGCTGAATATAAACTTGTGGCTCTACTCTTGGAAAGAATTATACCAGAAATATGCCAAGTAAGGTAAAAGAGCCCTCAAAGATTAAGTAGTTGGAGGGGTGGATCCCCTTGAGCAGATGGTGGCAAATAGAATAGCCATTTAGAGCATGGATAAATGCAGCCAAGGAGAACTGAGAGAACTGCATAGGTGTATAAATGCTTTAAAATATCTAAATTCCAGGAAAATGGGCCATGCATATTTACCTAACTTAATTAAGAAAACTAGAATAAAAACTAATTTACAGGTAGAGATCACAAAATAACCGGAGTGATGGATCCTACTCACCATTGTCAACTGGTATGATAATCACTGACACGTGGAGGGCCTCACCACTGGCTTACATAGGAGACAACCATGGACAGACTATCAGAAACAGTGGGATGTCACGAGTGAAGATCTGGGGAGAAATAAATTTTTTCCTTTGTGTATGGCAAGCCTGCATTTTTGCTGTCCTCTTCCAAGTGATTCATCACGTGCTCCGACAGATACAGCATGACTGTCACACTCTCCCTGTAGGGGAAAGGCTGATGGTGTTTACAGCCTCGTAATCATATCTATCGGCTGAGCTCTACCTGCTGTGCTACCCAACTTTTCACACACCTTGATTAGCAGCTGGTTGACATTAGCCATCTGTGGGAAAGGTTAAAATGTGAGAGTAACCAGGGACACTAGCTCTGTGATAGCATCTCTCATGACTGCCTATTTACTGAACTCCTGCTCCGCATTCTTGAGACACTCAGTTTTCTCAGCCCTGATGGAAGAGGGACGTGGTCTCTCCCCTTTCCTTCCATGAAATGCTGCACACACTTGGGGGTGGCTTATCAAAGTATCAACAACTGCTCTTTCATGCATGATTGAATTATGGACAATTTTTCTCCTATTAACTCTTCGGCATTATTTTTTGATTATCTATGAAAAATGTGTCACTTTTGTGCTGTTAAAAAAAAGAACTAAAAAGTTTGCTTCCTTAGGCCAACTTATTTCACATCTAACCAAGCTCTAAGATATATGAGGCACAAGAGACAGCAATGTGGAAAGCAGAATTGCCTCTGCTTTTTGTGTTTGTTTTAATCTATAAATAAAGGGAGTTGATAAGACTCACAGGATCGTTAGAAGGATTAAAGGAGATAACCCATTTGAAAGTGACTGCTCCAGTACCTGGCACATGGCACGTAGAATCTGCTCCCCAAAATGGGTTAATTTGTTCAGTCTAAGAAGACTAAGCGCTCAAAAAGCCCATGTCACTACCTCTGGTGCTGGCACCAAGCAGTCTTTCCACACACTCATGCTGCCCGGGGATGGGGTAATCGTTCATCCAAGACCAAAGAGGGGTTCATTCACACGACTAACCTGCACCCTCATTCTAGTTGATGGTTCAGATCCTCAGGACTAGTGACGACTAGACTGGAGGCTTGCTATATTCTTTCATGCAGAAAAAGGTTCAATATAAAGTGGTGCTGTCTTAGGCACCATCCAAGAGGATTTGTCTTTCTCAAGTTTTAAAAGTACTCTTATTCAAAATGTCATTCATTGCATGGCTCTCAAGTACAGGTTTATAGCCATATGGTCTAAAATGGGTCCATTTTTTTTCTCACAAAGTGAGGAAAGTATGTCAAGTAGAGTAAGAACTTGAAACCTGAGCAAGAGTACATGTTGCCTAAAATAAGACCCAGGTATTACTTTGTTGTAATAACTATAGACTAAAAATTTTAAAAGAAAGAAATATATACAATAAAGGTAACTTGTCTTTTGTTATTTTTCAATTACTCTTCCCAATATTGTTATGCTCAAATAGAAATTCTGTCCTGACCAATAACTTCCCTTCAATAAAACTATTCATTCTATTTTGAAAAACAGAAGTAGACAGAAAAGCCCAGTTCTATTATGCTATGTAGCTACTTTAAATACCTGATAGGAAAGATGAAAAAAAAGACATGACTGGTTTGAGACCAACATGTTTGAAAAAGTGGAGTTAGCAAAGATATAAACAACTCCAATATGCAGCAGACAATACCAGTATAACATACCTAGGACCTGAGTATACAGGTACTCAAGTAATATGAAGGATGAGTGATACACAGTCTAGTCAGAGTGTGCTAGGAGATTATGCTACAGTAACAACCCCGAATCTTACTACTTTAACATGATAGGAATGTATTTCTTGCTCATGCTGTATGCTCAATATTAGTTGGTTGGGGGCTCTGCTCATCATGGCCACTCAAGGGAGCACAGGTTGATTTAAGACCCAATGATGCTTCCATAATCACAGTGGAAGAGCAAGAAGGGAGAAAGCAGTGAATCACACACAAGCTGTTAAAACTTCTACCTGGAAGAAACAGATGTCCACTCGGGCTCATTGGCCAGAGTAAGGCACACGGCCATACCTAACTTCATAGTTGGCAAGGTAGTAAAATTCTTTCATATGTCTGAAAGGCACCAGCTGGACACACTTGGTGAACATCACTAATTGCTACCTCAAATGACAACCTTATTAAGAACTTTGCAAAGTTCTTTCACACTCATCTCATTTGTATGAGGGTATTTGTAACCCATACCCTTACAGTGTGGGTTCTATCAGCATTCTTTTTACAAATAAAATAATGAAAGCTCACAGAGATTAAAACTTGCTTAAATCGCATAAATAGTAAATCAAACAGTTTTTGGAACTCCAAATCTTAATCTTTTAGTTAAAAACTTCTGAGGTACAATATTTGCACCCATAATTTGCAGTGGATTCCAATTTGCTATTTATTTGCACATTATCATTAAACACATTATCTGACATTACTCTTCTCTTCATGTATATTATACATGTACTATATCTCTAAATTGTTTCCTGAGGACACATTATCATATACTTTGTGTTCTTCACAGAATCTCATCTCATCCCATCTCATCTTATCTCATCTTACCTCATAAAAGGCAGTATATTTCTAAGTTTGTCTTGGTTGACTTATAAAACACCTACAGAATCACCATTTTCTGAACACTGAGGCTGTGCTTTGGGCATCAGAGAAGAAAGATGACAACCAGATAAATTAAGTCAACGACTTTATTGTTAGGGAGAACTTAAGCCTGCTCCATTTGGAGATGTTCTCCAGATGCCACTTGTCTTTACAGCTACAGGTTTCATAGGTGTGAAACTTGACCTGCACGTGCTTCCTGTTTTCATCACATCAAATCACACCACCCACTTCTGACAGTGCATCACTCTTAGAACAGCCTCCACAGATTTGCACAGACTTCTGTTTGCCTTTGTTTAGATACTGAAAGTCCCTCTCTTTGTGAAGTCACTAGGAGTCATCTTGCCATCATAATGTCACTTCTATAGATCCCCGTAAGCAGAACTCCTACTGAAACACTGGAATGAATGCAGTGCTCCTGCATATAGGGCAAGATTGGAAGACTCAAAATCCACATGCTTGATTAGCACCCAAGTCTGAATAAAAAGCAGAGGTGATAATGCTGGAAGTAGTTCTCCAATAGCTTGTCTAATTTGCCTTAATATAACCACAGACTGAACTCCCCCAGGACATGCTACTTAACTTTCCTCAATTTCCTTGTTTGTAAAAGTGGGATAATGGTACTTACTTCATAGGGATGTTGTGGATTAAGTGAGGTAATGCAAAAAACACTTAGAACAAGCTTAATGCATAGTAGGCACTCACTAAATGTTGGTTATTACTTTCCTTTGAATTTTGCCAAATGCTTCCTCTTGAGCCAGATGAGCTCAGATATTAACATATAAGGAAATTTTAGGGTTGGAGGGGACTTTGGAATACATCTGCTCCAGAGGAATTCAAGAGATTTGTCTGGGATCATAAAGTTTATGGTGGAGCCAAGATGAGACCTGGGTCTCCGGACTGTAATTTTATGTTTAGAAGGAATGTCTTGTTTAGAATAGTGTTGGACACAGTAAAGAAACTGTCTACTTGATTCTGCATGAACCAAATTTGATTTACTTGGGTTATTTTTCATTTCTTCTGAAAAATCCATCTATTTAATAAGTACATAGAATACAACCAACCCCCCTCGCTGTTAAATTCTGTCCTGAGAACAAAAGGAAACAAACCCAAATATTAAATCAAAGCTCTATGCACCCTAGAGGTAGGACTCTACTCTGAAATTAGTTCTATTTTGCTCACCAGTTTAATGATATTGTTAGTTGTTTTTTTAATTAAGCCGCCCTTAACTGCTACACTGCATGAATTTTAAAAGCTAACGGAAATGCTTGCTGTGTTGCAATGTAATTTATAGTGAAATAATTTGAATTGGTTCTGTTTTAAAAGGCTTAGATAAGGACATTTCAGAAAACAACTTAAAAGTGTTTTTCCAGGTAATGAGAGTCTGGAAATTCCTGCAAGTTTCCAGACTCTCCAGACTCTGATGGTTAAATTCCAATTCCTCCAAAGTAAGCCACTGAATGTCTTTAGTTCTGTGAAATAGAAATCATGACCTTTGTAACCCAGGGGAGATACAGAGGAGCCATGTGACAAAGCCATTACCCAAACAAATGGTGGCAATTTGCAAAACGACTATAAAGGTGGATGTCCTCTGTTCATTTTTTCTTTCCAGAATCAAATCAGTGTTCAACGAAGAGCTGGTGCGCCATCCTAGCTTCTCCTTTGCTCCTATGAAGGTTCACCTGAGATAGCTCTTGGCCAAAATAGATGAAGTGAACAGAAATCAGCATTCTGCTATTACACTGAGAAGCCAAAAAGAGATATTGCCTCCTTCTGGGGAAAGAGCCTGGTTGAAACAGTAACGTGAATTCCCAGCAGACCAACTGTTTACACAAGAATATGCTATTGCTGTTCCTTAGCAACGAATGCTGTTCTTCAAAGGCACAGTGAATGAAGAGCTAAGTACTTTCTTCTGTCTCATTTCTGAAGTGTGACTTGAATCTCCAATTAAAATGAACACTCTACTGGCATCTTGGAAGGACTCATTCAACTGACAAAGTTTGCCCATGGAGTTGAGAAGTCAGATACCATTTTGATCAATGGAAGTCTCCAACAACAAAATAAATGCCTTGTCACTCTATTTGTGTAGGTCAATTGTAGATGCACAGTAGCATCTGGTCTATTCTTTTTTTTCCCCTTCATGCTTATTTCTTTTTGAATTTCATTTATTTTTTATACAGCAGGTTCTTATTACTTATCTATTTTATACACATTAATGTATATATGTCAATCCCAATCTCCTAATTCATCCCACCACCGCATCTGGTCTATTCTTGTTGGCATCTACCCATGTCATTCAACTTCCCATTCTCTTACCCAGCCTGGTGTTCACTCTGCCACTAGCACTAAAAGAGACAACTGATGCGTGAGGCAACCAAGATACCATGGAATGGTTAAACAAACAAACTTCTACTTAACATGAGAAGATAACAGAAAATTTAATGACAATCTGCAATTAAAAATATTTAGGAACTGCTATATAGTCGCTCTACTGCTATTTAAACATAAAACACAAAAGAAAGGTCTGCACTCAAATACTTCATTAAATTAGCTCAAACTACAAGACTTGTTTTACTGCAGTACCATGGGCTCTTTGTTACTGTTAATTTATTTCCACTGCTTAAAATCCTGGGCTTAATACCTATGATCCTCCCCCACCCCAAGTTTCTAGCAGATTCTTCTTGGAATATAAGTGACAAAATCACCTTGCAAAGAATATTTATGCTTCAAAGGTAGATTGTATTTGATTTCCACAAATACATATTTTTCCATATGTATTCCACAGATTTATTATTTCTTATTCATTAATTAATCTATTCAATTTATTCAACAAGTATTTATTGAGCATCTTGGTGCCAGGAACTGAGCTAGGTGCTAGGGATATGAACAAGATAAACATGTTCCCTGCCCTCAGACTTAGAGTCCCAAGAAGGCAACAGAAAATTCGCAGCCACTTACAATGCAGCATGCCAACTGCTAATGATAGAGGAGGATCAATGCTAAAGGAGCACCTGGAAGGTACACTCATCCAGACCTAGAGGGGGTTCAGGACAGACTTCCTGGAAGGAATGTTGATAAAATAGAAGAGGTGAAGAAGCAGTAGAAAGGCATTCTCGGAAGAGGGCGTATGTATCTGGTATACAGGTCAGGAAACATGGCAAGTGAAAGAAAAGGACAGAAATTCACTATTGATACAGTTGGGTTGGGATAATGAACTCAAGAGAGGTAAACCGGGGCCAGATTATGAAAGGTTGTGGAAGCTAAGTGAAGGTGATTGATTTTAAGAGTATGGGGGAGGCATTAAAAGAGAGGAAGAGGGGGGACTTCCCTTGTGGTCCAGTGGTTAAGACTTTGCCTTCCAATACAGGGGGTGCGGGTTTGATCCTTGGTTGGGGAGCTAAGATCCCACAAGCCTTGTGGCCAAAAAACCAAAACAGAAGCAATATTGTAACAAATTCAATAAAGACTTTAAAAATGGTCCACATCAAAAAACAATCTTTAAAAAAAATAAAAATAAATAAAAGAGAGGAAGGGGGGAGTGTTCCTGGACCACAGCCTCCTGCCATCTTGGTACCTGCTGGAGTGATGAAGGTCTGTGCCTTTAGACTACCTCTCCTCATACACAATGACACTTGACCCAACACAACTATTTTTTTTTAATTAAGGATTTTTGGGGGCAGGACTTCATTTCTTATTTTATTCTGCTTTTCTTTTTCTTCCAGTTTTATTGAGATATAATTGACATACAGCATTGTGTAAGTTTAAGGTGTACAGCATAATGATTTGACATAATACAACATGAAATGATTACCTCAATAAGTTTAGTGAACATCCGTTATCTAATATAGATAAAAATTAAACAGAAAAAAGTTTTCCTTGTGATGGGAACTCTCAGATTTACTCACTTAACAACTTTCATACATAACATACAACAGTTAATTATATTTGTCATGTTGTACATTACATCCCTAGTACCACCCCACTTTAGAAACTATTATAGACATTTCATAACCACTGAATGACTTTTTCTTTGGTATAAAATAACACCTTTGTTAGAATAGAAAAGCTAAGCTATCAATTGATCATGTTCTTGATCTAGAAGGGACTCTAAAGATCATACATTCTAACCCTTCTCACTTTTCAGGAAGAGAAACCAAGGTGAAGAAAAGTGAACTGTCTGTCTCATCTGAGGGTCTGGAGGTGCTGAAGGGTGAGCAAGGCCCAAAACCCAAGTTCCTATTGGACATCCCTCTCCACAGCAGTATCAGACAGTGAAGTCTATCAGGCTGATTTAGGCATTTTTATTATTATATAAGCTGGGTTAAATGAATTTTTTAACCCTATAGTACATTTGAAAGCTGAGGAGCTCTCTTGACTGTTTTTCATTAGGAATGTAATATAAGAAATACTATGATGCAGCCCTGTTAATAATGTAGATTCATATTTTGAATGCATAGAAGACCTTTAAATGAAACCTCAGGACTTTGTCCAGTGTTAGGATCATCTAATTAGAAGCACAATCATATGATACCAACAGTGTCTTCATGGAAGGTAATTTTTTTTAAAAAACTGATGCCCTTAGAAACAAAAGGACAATACCACCATCTCAGCAAAACCAGGCGCTCTGGCTCCAAAGTTATCCTATGCATTTCTCAACCGCCCCAAGAAAAACAGCTATTATTACAGACTTCATTTACTGCTTTTAAAGATTCCCTGAAAACGAAAGCACTAGCCATAAACTTTTTAGGCAATGTACACCCCACAAGCATAATTTTAGCACATGAGGTTGAGTTTTATAACCTGGGGAAACATTTGGCTAGGAATTCAAATAGGCCATGTCATGGCTTCTGCTCATTTTAAAAGACCATGAGTATTTTTAAAATTAGGAAAACATAGGCAAATGTTAGATTCTGCACTTTTTTCTAGAGTGAAATTACATATAAACTGTGGCCCACATCCTTCCAAGACCTAGTCCTTGAGGACACTGTTCTGCAGTTTACTATATGAGCATAGTTGGGAAAACTGTGCCCTGTTTGCTCAAAAATCACCTACCAAAGACCTAACTCATCCTCAGAGGAAAGCATGCTTGAGAAATACCTTAAAACAAAAACCAAAAAACCACCACCAACTGACAAACCAGCATGCACTGGATATTTACTGGGTATATTTCAATAATTTTCCATTTTTTCTCAATCAGTTTCTGTTCATTTGTTTATCCATTCATTAAAGAATATATTTTAGGGCTTCCCTGGTGGTGCAGTGGTTGAGAGTCCGCCTGCCAATGCAGGGGACACGGGTTTGTGCCCCGGTCTGGGAAGATCCCACATGCCGTGGAGCGGTTAGGCCCGTAAGCCATGGACACTGAGCCTGCGCGTCCGGAGCCTGTGCTCCGCAATGGGAGAGGCCACAGCAGTGAGAGGTCCGTGTACCAAAAAAAATAAATAAATAAATAAAAGAATATATTTTAAGAGAATTATATGTGGAACCAAGGAAGTTACAAAAGTTAATTTTTGTAGTGTTTATATAAAAACTGGGGCAACATATGTATTTGAAAGAACAGAATTCCTAATTAAGATATAAGTAAGTGAATTGTGGCCCTGTGGAGTTTGTAAATGCAGGTGCTGAAGAAATGCAAAGCAAGAAAAATACAGGAGAAAACTTTAAAAACTTTTAATTTTGAAATAATTTTAGTTTTACAGAAGAGTTGCAAAGATAGTACTGAGTTCCTGTATACCATTCACCCAACTTCCCCTAATGCTAACATCTTATACAACCACTGTATAATTATAAACTAAGCAATTAACATTGGAATAATATTACTGACTAAACTAACAACTTCATTTGAATTTCCCTGTTTTTTTCACTAATGTCCTTGAAGGAGTTCCAAATATGGCACTCGAAAATATGCCGCTTTGGCATCTTGATTATTATGAACTAAAGGCACTTGAGAAAGAGCAAATGCAGGAAGGGCTCTCTGACCTCTCCTTTTCTACCTAAAAACAGGCCATAAAACTTCTTAGAAAGGTGCCCCTCTGTACCAGGAAGAAAAGAACATCCTTATCCCTAGAGACTGGGAATCAGTGTTGAAATGGACCTGTAGAAATAAACTTACTAAAATAACTTTTATCTTCCACTGGTTTCCCTCCCACCCCATTTATGTCCTATTGCCTTCCCCATAATTTACTGCCCCCAATCCCAAACCCCTTTGACTTATCATTTCTTCACAAATCTACCATTTCTTTGTCTAAAAGGTATAAAAGCTTCCTGCTCTGGTCACTTCTTCAAGGTCTTCATTCTCTTGTGAAGGCCCCCACGTATAGGCAAAAATTTAGTAAAAGGCGTATGCTTTTCTTCTGTTAATAATCTTAGGTCAGCCGGAGATCCTAAGAGGGTAAAGGAGAATTTTTCCTCTCCTGTATCCTCTTTCTGTTCCTGGCTCCAACTCAGGATCCCACATTGCATTTAGCCTCCTTAGCCTCCTTCAATCCACTGCAGTTTCTCAGTCTTTCCTTGCCTTCACTCTTTCATGACCTTGATACTTTTTTAGAGTACTGGGCAGGTATTTTGTAGAATGCACCTTGATTTGGGGCTGTGAATTGTGGGGAAGAATACCACAGAGGTGAAGTATTCTTTTCATCATGTCATATCAGGGTGTACATGATATCAATGTGATTTAGTCCTGGTGGTATTTACCTTGATCACCTGGTTAAGGTGGTGGCTGCCAGGTTTCTCCACTGGAAAATTACTAATGTTCCCTTTCCATTCTCTACTCATAAGACATGAGTCACTAAGCCCAGCTCACTCCAGGGGAGAGGAATCAAGCTTCACTTATTGGAGGAAGAAGTCTCAAAGAATTTGTCAACATATGCCAAAACCACCACAGTAATAACTATTTTGGGAGAGATACTTTGAATCTATGCAAATATATCATTTCTCAAAGTTTTACCCTAAATTTAGTATCCATTGATGGATCTTGCCTATAGCAATTTACTGTGGTATTCTAATGATGATTTTCTATTTCTCTCTATATTTTCTAAGTTTAATAATTAGACTTCTTTTGGAAAGAATGTCCCCTCTCTCCATTTATTTATTTACATTAGTATGGTATCACTGATATTTATTTTTGAGCATTTCCTTTCTTTCTGGCCTTACAAGATGCTCTAGGTTCATCTGGTATTTTCCTCTACAAGCCCTAGTTTCAGCCATTTCCCCAAGGAGCACTGGTTCATTTTACTAGAAAATGGTACTTAGAAACCAAGATCTGGGCATTAAGTATGTTCATTGCTACAGAGGCATTACTGTCCCTAGAGAACAGAGCTAGAGAACAGAGCTAGAAAATATATGTATGTATATTAACCTATGTCTATATAGATAACTCAATTACCATACGTACATTAAAATAAACATGAGTTCATATTGTTATATCCAACTTTAATCCAACAACAATGGATTCATTCAAGCATTCACAGCAGGAAAGTTTCTAATCAGGGAAAGGTTTTAATCAAAGAAAGATTTCTCAAAACAGGTCAGTCTCAGGCCAGGCTGAGAAGTAAAAACAATGAAATGGTCATTAATTGAGTTTCTTTGAATAAAATCTTCTCAGCAGGTGGTAGTAGATCATAGTGAGTACATTTTATAGATCAGAAAAGTGAGGCTCCAGAGAGGTCAAGCTACTTGGCCAGTATCTAACATACTAGTAAGAGGTAAGCCTTCCCCTCCCTGTGGGATGTTCATAACTTGGAGTATATCAGAGGGGAAGAGACAGAGGCCAGGGAAATACAGTGAGTGAAGACAGAGAGGAGCATGCACTGGGCTGGCAGGGCACCAGCCTGTTTGAGACAGAGCATGGGGTTTCTACTCCCAGCACAGTGCGGCATAGTTAGGATCTACCCAGGGGCTGAAGGAAATTCCACACCTAAACCCTGTTTCTGCTTCTCTCTCTACCTCTGCTTCCTTGTCTGGAAAGCAATTTACAACATTTCTTTATCATACCAGGCAATAATAAAAGGCAAAGGAATGAAAATATGAATGTAGACTCTTTTGCCTCATAAGCAGTTTTGCTTCTGGGGCTGTTCTGAGGATAAAATAATGCAATTGAAAATGAGCTTTATAAACAAAGGCATTCTTTTATAACAGGTCTAGATGAATATAATGTACTTTAATATCATGGGCAGTATTAATTGAATATATTAGTCTACAAAAGCTGGAAACGAGATAAATTCAAAAGATCCCATTGAAAAAAAAAATGACTAAAGCAAGATATGTTTCTAGTACTTTTAACACATCAAGTAGCTTGTGATAGTAATTCCAAACGTTGAGCTTCTTTTAAATTCAGCCCTCATATATAAACTCCCAGAAGATAAGCTCATGGCTCAGCAACAGTTCTGGATTTCCAAGAGGCCAGAGGCCACGGGCATGAGTGCCACATACTTGTTTCTTTTATCTATATAGTTTTTCGCTACCTCTGTCACACATGACAAGTTACCAGCATGGGAAGAGAGGCAGTATAGTATGGAGTAAAAGCACAGAAGTGAAGCCAGATCATCTGTATTCAAATCCTGTTTATTCAACTTATTATTTGTATTTGTATAACTTCTCTATGCCTCAGTCCCCTCATATGTAATCAAGAAAATGACAACGTAATACAACTAGGGCTGTTGTGAAAATAAATGAATTGACATATGTAAAGCATTTAGAACAGTGCCTGGAGCATGATGAAAGCTTAGTAAGTATTAGCTATAATTATACTCCACTAATAATCTTATCAGATAGAGTTCCTAACTGAGGGGACATGGGTTGTTGGTTCAAAGTACTGGAAGATATTTTATTATCATATTTAATCACATGAGGAGAGAGAGATGAAGAGTAGGATCACACTGAGTACATGTAAAGTCCATTTCTTAGAACCAAACTACATGTCCAGGATGTGATTTTTAAGGAGCTCCAGGGAAATATGGAGTATGGGACTCTGTTTCAGGGCAGCAGCTCCCTGGCCCAGCCTCCCTCCCTCTACTTCCCAACACATGCCTCCACCCTGAGCAGAGCAGTGTTCTCACAGTTTCCCAGCAAACATACTCACCCTTACTCACCAGCTGAACTGCCCTCCCATCTCCCCTACACATGTTAAATGCCATCCAGCCTTAAATGCCACTTCCATTCTGGCTCCTCTTCAGCACATTTCCTCATGTCAGCCAATCTCGACCTCTGTTTTTAACTCTTTTCATATATATGCTGAGAAGCACCCCATCCCAAACATAATTTCTACCACATTATACATGTATATTAGATGTGTGTACACCCAACTGGATTGTGAATTCCTTGAGAACAGAGCCATGTCTTACACAGGCTTCTTTTACAGCCTTCAGCAGTGGTTCTCAACTAGGGACGATTTTGTCCTCAGATACCATTTGGTAATATCTGGAGACATTTTTGATTACACAACAGGGGAACTGAGGTGCTACTTGCATCTAGAGGGCAGAGACCAGAGATGCTGCAAAACAACGTACAATGCACAGGACAGCCTGCCCTCCCTCGTAACAAAGAATTATCTGATTCAAAATTATCATTGTACCAAGGTTGAGAAACTTCTGCCCAACAGTAACCAGGATAATGGAAAAATAAGATTCATTCAAATTTCATGATTTTTTTCTAGAATATCTCAATAAGCTAAGCACTAACTCAACTTCCATTCCAGGGTCATATCCACTAACCTGGGGTTCCTTATCACCAGCAATAATGATCATAAAAACAAGAGGGAATATTTTGTCTTTATATTGTTTGGGCCTTGTGGTCACCAAAGTAGCACCAGCAGCAGTAATAATGCCCCAGTCAGCGGCTCCTTTAATCCCGTCCTGTCTGAGCAAAAAACAGACGCCCTCCAGCGACCTACACGCAGAATCAGGGCCAAATCCAAAGCTGAGCCCCTGTGAGCTGTGAGAACAAAGAAGACAAAGGGAAATCTCTCCCAGCAGTCTCAGAAACAGCGGATTAAAGGTCCACAATCAACTTGATGTGCCCTGCATCTGTGGAATACATGAATAGACAAAGAGTCATCCCAAATTGAGGAGGTGGGCTTCGTGAGCAAGATCTATGATTTTTTCCCCTTTTCCTCTTTTTGTGAATGTGTATGTATATGCTTCTGTGTGAGATCTTGTCTGTATAGTTTTGCTTCCACCATTTGTCCTAGGGTTCTATCCGTCCATGGTTTTTAAAAAAATTTTTTTTCTTAATAATTAATTTTAATAACTTTATTATACTTTACCTTCTTTCTTTCTTTCTTTTTCTTTCCTTCCTTCCTTCCTTCCTTCCTTCCTTCCTTCCGACAACGAATCATCCCAAATTGAGGAGGTGGTCTCTGAGAGCACGATTTATGATTTTTTCCCCTTTACCTCTTTTTGTGAGGGTGTATGTGTATGCTTCTGTGTAAGATTTTGTCTGTATAGCTTTGCTTCCAACATTTGTCCTAAGGTTCTATCCATCCCTTTTTTTTTCTTTTTCTAAATAAGTATTTTTTAATTCAATAACTTTATTACACTTTATTTTATTTTACTGTATCTTCTTTCTTTCTTTTTTCCTTTTTTCCCTCCTTCCTTCCTTCCTCCCTCCCACCCTCGCTCCTTCCTTTCCTTCTTGCTTTCCTTCCTTCTTTGCTTCTTTCTTTCTTCCTTACTTCCTTCCTTACTTCCTCCCCTCCTTTCTTTCTTTCTTTCTTTCTTCATACTTCTACTAATTCTCTCTACTTTTGCTCCCTTATATTCTGAGCCTTGTGGATGAAAGGCTCTTGGTGCTCCAGCCAAGAGTCAGGGCTCTGCCTCTGAGGTAGGAGAGCCAACTTCAAGACACTGGTCAACAAGAGACCTCCCAGCTCCACATAATATCAAACGGTGAAAATCTCCCAGAGACCTCCATCTTAACATGAGCACCCAGGTTCACTCAATGACCAGCAAGCTACAGTGCTGGACACCCAAGGCCAAACAACTAGCAAGACAGGAACACATTACCCATTAGCAGAGAGGCTGCCTATAATCATAATAAGTCCACAGACACCCCAAAACACACCACCAGACCTGCCCATCAGAAAGACAAGATCCAGCCTCATCCACCAGAACACAGGCACTAGTCACCTCTACAAGGAAGCGTACACAACCCACTGAACCAACTTTAGCCACTGGGGACAGACACCAAAAACAACGGGAACTACGAACCTGCAGCCTGCATAAAGGAGGCCCGAAACACAGTAAGATAAGCAAAATGAGAAGACAGAAAAACACATAGCAGATGAAGGAGCAAGATAAAAAGGCACCAGACTTAACAAATGAAGAGGAAATAGGCAGTCTACCTGAAAAAGAATTCAGAATAATGATAGTAAGGATGATCCGAAATCTTGGAAGCAGAATGGACAAAATGCAAGAAACAGTTAACAAGGACCTAGAAGAAATAAAGATGAAACAAGCAACGATGAACAAAACAATAAATGAAATTAAAAGTACTCTAGATGGGATCAATAGCAGAATAACTGAGGCAGAAGAATGGATAAGTGACCTGGAAGATAAAATAGTGGAAATAACTACTACAGAGCAGAATAAAGAAAAAAGAATGAAAAGAACTGAAGACAGTCTCAGAGACCTCTGGGACAACATTAAACACACCAACATTCGAATTATAGGGGTTCCATAAGAAGAAGAGAAAAAGAAAGGGACTGGGAAAATATCTGAAGAGATTATAGTTGAAAACTTCCCTAATATGGGAAAGGAAATAGTTAATCAAGTCCAGGAAGCACAGAGAGTCCCATACAGGATAAATCCAAGGAGAAATACGCCAAGACACATATTAATCAAACTGTCAAAAATTAAATACAAAGAAAGCATATTAAAAGCAGCAAGGGAAAAACAACAAATAACACACAAGGGAATCCCCATAAGGTTAACAGCTGATCTCTCAGCAGAAACCCTACAAGCCAGAAGGGAGTGGCAGGACATACTGAAAGTGATGAAGGAGAAAAACCTGCAACCAAGACTACTCTACCCAGCAAGGATCTCATTCAGAGTTGATGGAGAAATGAAAACCTTTACAGACAAGCAAAAGCTGACAGACTTCAGCACCACCAAACCAGCTTTACAACAATTGCTGAAAGAACTTCTCTAGACAAGAAACACAAGAGAAGGAACAGACCTATAACAATGAACCCAAAACAATTTACAAAATGGGAAGAGGAACATACATATCGATAATTACCTTAAATGTAAATGGACTAAATGCTCCCACCAAAACACACAGATTGGCTGAATGGATACAAAAACAAGACCCTTACATATGCTGTCTAAAAGAGACCCATTTCAGACCTAGAGACACATACAGACTGAAAGTAAGGGGACGGGAAAAGATATTCCATGCAAATGGAAACCAAAAGAAAGCTGGAGTAGCAATTCTCATATCAGACAAAATAGACTTTAAAATAAGGACTAATAGAAGAGACAAAGAAGGACACTACATAATGATCAAGGATTCGATCCAAGAAGAAGATATAAAAATTGTAAATATTTATGCACCCAACATAGGATCACCTCAATACATAAGGCAAATACTAACAGCCATAAAAGGGGAAATCGACAGTAACACATTCATAGTAGGGGACTTTAACACCCCACTTTCACCCATGGACAGATCATCCAAAATGAAAATACATAAGGAAACACAAGCTTTAAATGATACATTAAACAAGATGGACTTAACTGATATTTATAGGACACTCCATCCAAAAACAACAGAATACACATTTTTCTCAAGTGCTCATGGAACATTCTCCAGGATAGATCATATCCTGGGTCACAAATCAAGTCTTGGTAAATTTAAGAAAATTGAAATTGTATCAAATATCTTTTCCGACCACAACGCCATGAGACTAGATATCAATTACAGGAAAAGATCTGTAAAAAATACAAACACATGGAGGCTAAACAATACACTACTTAATAATGAAGTGATCACTGAAGAAATCAAAGAGGACATAAAAAAATACCTAGAAACAAATGACAATGGAGACACAACGACCCAAAACCTATGGGATGCAGCAAAAGCAGTTCTAAGGGGGAAGTTTATAGCAATATAAGCCCACCTTAAGAAGCAGGAAACATCTCGAATAAAAAACCTAACCTTGCACCTCAAGCAATTAGAGAAAGAACAAAAAAACCCCCAAAGCTAGCAGAAGGAAAGGAATCATAAAAATCAGATGAGAAATAAATGAAAAAGAAATGAAGGAAACAATAGCAAAGATCAATAAAACTAAAAGCTGGTTTTTTGAGAAGATAAACAAAATAGATAAACCACTAGCCAGACTCATCAAGAAAAAAAGGGAGAAGACTCAACTCAATAGAATTAGAAATGAAAAAGGAGAAGTAACAACAGACACTGCAGAAATAAAAAAGATCATGAGAGAATACTATAAGCAACTCTATGCCAATAAAATGGACAATCTGGAAGAAATGGACAAATTCTTAGAAATGCACAACCTGCGAAGACTGAATCAGGAAGAAACAGAAAATATGAACAGACCAATCACAAGCACTGAAATTGAAACTGTGATTAAAAATCTTCCAACAAACAAAAGCCCAGGACCAGATGGCTTCACAGGCGAATTCTATCAAACATTTAGAGAAGAGCTAACACCTATCCTTCTCAAACTCTTCCAAAATATAGCAGAGGGAGGAACACTCCCAAATTCCTTCTACGAGGCCACCATCACCTTGATACCAAAACCAGACAAGGATGTCACAAAGAAAGAAAACTACAGGCCAATATCACTGATGAACATAGAGGCAAAAATCCTCAACAAAATACTAGCAAACAGAATCCAACAGCACATTAAAAGGATCATACACCATGATCAAGTGGGGTTTATTCCAGGAATGCAAGGATTCTTTAATATATGCAAATCTATCAATGTGATAAACCATATTAACAAATTGAAGGAGAAAAACCATATGATCATCTCAATAGATGCAGAGAAAGCTTTTGACCAAATTCAACACCCATTTATGATAAAAACCCTGCAGAAAGTAGGCATAAAGGGAACTTTCCTCAACATAATAAAGGCCATATATGACAAGCCCACAGCCAACATCATCCTCAATGGTGAAAAACTGAAAGCATTTCCACTAAGATCAGGAACAAGACAAGGTTGCCCACTCTCACCACTCTTATTCAACATAGTTTTGGAAGTTTTAGCCACAGCAATCAGAGAAGAAAAGGAAATAAAAGGAATCCAAATCAGAAAAGAAGAAGTAAAGCTGTCACTTTACAATTAATGCACAGAAATCTCTAGCATTCCTATATACTAATGATGAAAAATCTGAAAGTGAAACCAAGAAAACACTCCCATTTACCACTGCAACAAAAAGAATAAAATATCTAGGAATAAACCCACCTAAGGAGACAAAAGACCTGTATGCAGAAAATTATCAGACACTGATGAAAGAAATTAAAGATGATACAAATAGATGGAGAGATATACCATGTTCTTGGATTGGAAGAATCAACATTGTGAAAATGACTCTACAACCCAAAGCAATCTATAGATTCAATGCAATCCCTCTCAAATTACCACTGGCATTTTTCACAGAACTAGAACAAAAAATTTTGCAATTTGTATGGAAACACAAAAGACACCGAATAGGCAAAGCAATCTTGAGAACGAAAAACGGAGCTGGAGGAATCAGGATCCCTGACTTCAGACTATGCTACAAAGCTACAGTAATCAAGACAGTATGGTACTGGCACAAAAACAGAAAGACAGATCAACAGAACAGGATAGAAAGCCCAGAGATAAACCCACGCACCTATGGACACCTTATCTTTGATAAAGGTGACAGGAATGTAGAGTGGAGAAAGGACAGCCTCTTCAATAAGTGGTGCTGGGAAAACTGGACAGATACATATAAAAGTATGAGATTAGATCACTCCCTAACACCATACACAAAAATAAGCTCTAAATGGATTAAAGACCTAAATGTAAGGCCAGAAACTATCAAACTCTTAGAGGAAAACATAGGCAGAACACTCTATGACATAAATCACAGCAAGATCCTTTTTGACCCACCTCCTAGAGAAATGGAAATAAAAACAAAAATAAACAAATGGGACCTAATGAAACTTCAAAGCTTTTGCACAGCAACGGAAACCATAAACAAGACCAAAAGACAACCCTCAGAATGGGAGAACATATTTGCAAATGAAGCAACTGACAAAGGATTAATCTCCAGAAGTTACAAGCAGCTCATGCAGCTCAATAACAAAAAAGCAAATAACCCAATCCAAAAATGGGCAGAAGACCTAAATAGACATTTCTCCAAAGAAGATTTACAGACTGCCAGCAAACACATGAAACAATGGTCAACATCATTAATCATTAGAGAAATGCAAATCAAAACTACAATGAGATATCATCTCACACCAGTCAGAATGGCCATCATCAAAAAATGCAGAAACAATAAATGCTGGAGAGGGTGTGGAGAAAAGGGAACACTCTTGCACTGCTGGTGGGAATGTGAATTGGTTCAGCCTCTATGGAGAATAATGTGCAGGTTCCTTAAAAAACTACAATTAGAACTACCATATGACCCAGCAATCCCACTACTGGGCATATACCCTGAGAAAACCAAAATTCAAAAAGAGTCATGTACCAAAATGTTCATTGCAGCTCTATTTACAATAGCCCGGAGATGGAAACAACCTAAGTGCCCATCATTAGATGAATGGATAAAGAAGATGTGGCACATATATACAATGGAATATTACTCAGCCATAAAAAGAAACGAAATTGATCTCTTTGTAATGAGGTGGATAGACCTAGAGTCTGTCATACAGAGTGAAGTAAGTCAGAAAGAAAAAGACAAATACCATATGCTAACACATATATATGGAATTTAAGTAGAAAAAAAAGTGTCATGAAGAACCCAGGGTTAAGACAGGAATAAAGACACAGACCTACTGGAGAACGGACTTGAGGATATGGGGAGGGGGAAGGGTGAGCTGTGACAGGGCGAGAGAGAGTCATGGACATATATACACACTAACAAACGTAAAGTAGATAGCTAGTGGGAAGCAGCCGCATGGCACAGGGATATCGGCTCGGTGCTTTGTGACCGCCTGGAGGGGTGGGATTGGGAGGGTGGGAGGGAGGGAGACGCAAGAGGGAAGACATATGGGAACATATGTATATGTATAACTGATTCACTTTGTTATAAAGCAGAAACTAACACACCATTGTAAAGCAATTATACCCCAATAAAGATGTTAAAAATAAATAATAATAAAAAATTAAAAAAAAAAAGAATAAAATACCTAGGGATAAATTTCACCAAGGAGGTGAAAGACCTATATACTGATAACCCTAAGACATTGAAGAATACAGAAATAAATAGATAGTCCATACTCATGGACTGGAAGAATATTAAATGTTCATACTACCCAAAGCAATATGAAGATTCAGGGCAATCCGTATCAAATTTCTAATGTCATTTTTCACAGGAATAGAACAAACAGTCCTAAAATTTGTATGGAACCATAAAAGACCCCGAATAGTTAAGGCAATCTTGAGAAATAAGAAGAAAGCTGGCGACAGCATATTTCCTGATTTCAAAGTATACTACAAAGCTATAGTAATCAAAACAGCGTAATATTGGCATAAAAACAGACATATAGACCAATGGAACAGAATTGGGAGCCCAGAAAAAAAAACATGCCTACATGGTCAATTAATTCATGACAAAGGAGCCAAGAATATACAATGGGGAAATAACAGGCACTTCAGTAAATGATGTTGGAAAAACTAGACAGCCACATGCCAAAGAATGAAACAGGACCACTGTCTTACACCATACACAAAATGAATTAAAGATTTAAACGTAAGGCCTGAAACAATAAAACTAGAAGAAAACATAGTGGGTTAGCTCCTAGACATTGGTCTTGGCAATGATATTTTGGATTTGACACCAAAGGCAAAGGCAACAAAAGCAAAAATAAACAATTGGGACTACAGAAAACCAAAATGCTTCTGCATAGCAACCATCAACAAAATGAAAAAGCAACATACAGAATGGAAGAAAATATTTGCAGATCATACCTCATAAGGGGCTAATATCCAAAAAGTATAAAGAACTCATACAAATCAGTAGCAAAAGACAAATAATCTGATAAAAAAACAGGCAGATATGAACAGACATTTTTCCAAAGAAGACATACAGATAGCCAACAGATACATGAAAAAATGTTTAACATCACTAATCATAAGGGAAATGAAAATCAAAACCACAATGAGGCATCACCTCACACCGTTAAAATGGCTATCATCAAAAGACAAGAAATAACAAGTGTTGGTAAGGATGTGCATTGTTGGTGGGAATGTTAATTGGTGCAGCCACAATAGAAAGCAATGTGAAGATTGCTCAAAAAACTAAAAATAGAACTACCATATAATCCAGCAGTTCCACTTCTGTGTATTTATCTGAAGATAATGAAAACACTAATTTAAAAAGATATCTGCGTTTCCATGTTCATTGCAGCATTATTTACAATAGCCAAGGCATGGAAATAACCTAAGTGTCCACTGATGAATGAATGCATAAAGAAATTGTCATACACACGCACACTCACAATGGAATATTATTCAGCCATAAAAAAAGAAATCTTGCCATTTGTGACAACATGGATAGACCTTGAGGGCATTATGCCAAGCGAAATTCGACAAAGACAAATACTGTATGATCCCTCACATTTGGAATCTAAAGAAGAAAATGAACTCATGAATTCAGAGAACAGATTTGTGGTGACCAAAGGCAGGGTATGTGTGTGGGGTAGGGATGGGAGAAATGAGTCATGGTGATGAAAAGGTATAAACTTCCAGGTATAAGATAAATAAGTTCTGGGGATGTAATGCACAGCATCGTGACTATAGTTAACAATACCATATTGTATATTTGAAAGTAGCTAAGAAAGTAAATCTTAAAAACTCCATTACAAGAAAAAAAATATAACTATGTATGGTGATGAATGTTAAATAAACATTGTGGTAATCATTTCCAAATATATACATATATCAAATTATGTTGTATACCTGAAACGAATACAATGTTATACGTCAATTATATCTCAATAAAAAAATAAAAACAAAACTACCATTTAAAAATTCTGGAAACTGGCCAAAGGCATACAGCTAATTAAAGATTTACTCAAGAAAACCTACTAAGTCTCACTAAGAAGGGATTCTGTGACATTTTAGCCAGAGATTGCTCCTATCCCTTGCACCCTCCTAACGAAGCTTCATTACCTGAAAATTCCACCCAAGCCTCAGTAGATGGAGAGGGCTGTGGGAACTGGCAGTTCTGCTTCCCTGCTGCAGGGGGCTGACTTTATTTGGAGCAGAGCATGGAAAAATTCCTGCCTGGGCACTGTTGGAAACAACAGTTATCTCAGTGGTAAACAATCAGGAAAGGCTAACATCATGAGTAGCCTGAGGTCTTGATACTGGTTGGGACAAGAATAAAATGGCAGACAAGCCAGAAATTTAATAAGGAGATCCAGGGAAGGAAACAACCAAAGAGAGCCTGGCCAGGAGCCCCCTTAACTCTGATGGTCTGGAAAGTTGTGCATGCTCAGCAGAGTCCAGCCAGGGCTCTAATGAGCTACTTGCTACTTGTCCTTGGCTGATCTCCCCCTAGTCATTCATTGTGCGCCTAGCACATCAACAGATAACTAAACTCATTTATTACCCACCCACTGTGGTCACAAATTATACAACACTACAGACCATCTGCATTGCCTCCTTTATTACACAGGTGGTAAAATCAAAGCCTCTGAGCGTTTAAGAACATGAGTTTCTACAAAGTTAGTAGACAATCAGCTGAGGTTAGTACAAATGGCTCCTTAGCACTTTGGAGAAATTTATTTACCTGCAAAAAGTTGGCATAAAATTAAAAGCTGGTGAGGTAAGTTCAGTCTACCTGTATCAAATATACATAAAGATCTTCCTCAAGCTTTTTCCTACATTTAGTCTCCCTTCCCTTTGTTTTATTCTTTTCTTTTGAGAATTCTTTTGAAGGAAAAGAACCAGTAGGGGCTCCTCAGGAGTCACTCCTTGTGGGCTCTCAAACAGGTGATAAACTCTGCACTGGAGAATGGATCATATCTGTCCTATGAATTGATGATCTCTCTCATGGTCATTGCTCTTAACTGATCCTCTTACCTTCTGTTCCATGTTGTTGTAACTCCTGACTCCTGGTCCTAGCTCTTCATTTCATGTGTTTTGTGGGTGACAAGCCATGCTAAAAATACTGCAGTCTTTTGGTTGGGTACCTGTAATTCTCAGGGAAAATGACTATGACATAGATATATGCTCCAGTTCCAACTCTCATCTCAAAACTATTAAGTATTAACATTTTCATCTTTATAACACAGCCTCTCTCCATAATAAAAGGCTATCCATGCATGTCCTCAAGCTTTCTTATTGTAAATTCTGCTTATTCAAGCAAGTGATTGATTATAAGTTCTCTTGAAGACAACAGAACATTCCATGTACTTTAAAGGCTCTGTTTCCCCAAAGCTTGGTAGAATGCAGGAAGCTACTTCAGTTTGGTACCAAGGAAACCTGCTCCCAAAACAACCCTTATACCTTCCTGTTGTTCCTGATAGCTTGACATTTGGTTCTTCCTTGGCATTTAGTCAAGTTTAAATTGCTAGGAAAAATAAGGAATAAATCTCTGTGTTTATACAGCTGACATCTTTGCTGCTCAGAACTTTAATCTGTCTTTGTGATAAGGACAGTCAGAAATTTTAATAGCTTAAACATCACTGACAAATAGCCTAACAGGCATTCAAGAAAGAGTACAAAGGAAAGAATACAGTAGGGCTGGTATTGCACTGTGGACCAAGCCCCTCATTCAGGTTTTTTCCTATTTTTGTTACTTGAAAACAGCATCTAGGGATAAAAGGCTGGAACCTGGGTAGCAGGTATAGAGGGATGGTATCTCTATCAAGGGAAAACACCTGGGTGAGGCTAATTTATCACAGAAACCACATCTGTTCTCTCAAATGAGAAAAAGTAAATACCAAAACATGCCCAGAGGCAGTGTTGTGTGAATTTTCCCACTAATTGTACCTGGGTTAGAACTGTGGCCAGTGTGTATCTGCTCAGTGACCTTGGACAGTTTACTTACTCTCTGAGCTTCTCTGAGTTTTCTTAACTGCACAATTGATTAAGTGAGATAATTTAGGTAAAATTTAGGTAAATTAGATAAAACACTTCGTATGTGCTCACCTATGTCACCAACTTTCTGCCTTACCAATGCCACCCAGAGGCAGGTGCTAATAGTGACAGACCCATCTCAATGCAGATACAGGAATCTATATTTGTAGTTTTTGACAGCAACAACAAAAATTATAGGAATCATTCTGTAATTTAACAACTCAAATTCTTTTTTTTTCCAGCTAGGATGAAATGAATAACTTTTACTTGACACTTTTCCTCCTGAGTCACTTCTAAAAGATAAGATATTTTAACAGCAGCTGATCCACACATCAGGATCCCATGGGTCAGACACCACCAACAACATAAAAATGCTAGGAATATTTCAGATCATGATGCTGCCAGATAGAGTACAGCTCCCCAAACATAAGTTTATAGCACATGTTCCCCCCCTCCACCAAATGACCTGGCCAGCTCCCTCCCCTGGATGTCTGGATGTGATGGGGCCCTCTGCATGCCTGAGTCCAGAGCACTCCATTATGGCACCAGGTGGAAGGCAAGGAGTCACTCAGGTTCCGGACTGACACACCACACCTGCTATTAAAGCTACTTACCACCCTGGCAGGGAGAAGCTCTTTTCAACTCTCAGCAGTGCCTACTGCAATCATTATGTATAAGTGACGAGTAAGTCACTGAATCACTGTGATGACTCATGCATCGAAAAGAAAGCCCCCATCTGAGATCATAGGCCAGGCGGCAATCTACAGGGGGAGAATCTGATTTTGCCAGCTAAAAACAGCAGGTAGGAAGCATAAGCCTTGCAAATATTTTTTTTAATTAAATGAAAGTTTTTTTCCCTTCCCTCTTCCCTTGCTCTGAGTCTGTCTCCTTTCCATTCCTTCCTGTCTTACCATATGCTCTTAGACACTCTGGGTCACATCTGCCAGCCTGTGGACAGTGCTAAGATTAAAAATAGACCCCTGACAAGAGGTCCCATCAGCCAAGAGCAAGCACTGCACAAAGCAATCATTTTACAAAGAGCAGTGAAGGCAGTTCTACATTTCAAATTCCTGACCTAAAATTTAACTGAAATCCAATTATTATTTAATTATATGTTATTTATGGCTGAAAACAGACCCTTTGCATCCTGAAGTAGAGATCTAAAATCAGAAAGTGTTGCTGAGTTCTCAGCACAGAGATATCCCTAATATATTAAACACTGATCCTTCTAAAACCAACTCACCATCTGTCCTGAAAACATCAAATGCTGTATGTTACAAACTAACCTCATCCTCTCCCTGCAGTGGCATTTCACCACACCCCCAACATGCACACCACCTCCCATGCTCTCAATCCTGCTAGCCCTCTAGGTTACAGTCCTTGAAGTGTATCCTCTAATCTCTCTGCTTCAAATCTGCTATTCAGATTTTTACCTTGTCAGTGTCTTTTAAAATTTCATTTCTCCTCTTCATTACCTTTGCTTTGCCTTGGTTTAGTTACCCAGCCTCCTCCTCCCAGATGACTACTGCACCCATGGCTCACCATGCAGTCATACATTTCACTCCTAACTAATGCATCAAATCATGTCACCCCACTGCTTTAACCCCCCCCCCAACTTTCTGTTGCCTTCAGTTTGCATTTAAAGGCTCTCCACAACCCAATAGCTAGTTAGCTAACCTCTCTAGCTCCACCTGGCACCAACCCACTCCTAAGCTCCAGCCTGTTGCGCTGATGAATGTTCCATGAACACACCCATAGCCCTCCACCTCCTTTCCTGAGATGTTCCCCACCCCGCTGCTCCTTATACTTAGCCTCTCCTCTCTGTGCTTGCAACACATTGTCCTAATCTCGAATTTGTACCTAGTTACACTGAAATTATATACTTTATGGGAGTGTTTCTTATTCATCTCTGTATCATTGACATGTAGTTTAAAGTTCGCTATAAAAAAAAAAACTCACTAAAAGAAATTCTAAAGGAGATACTTCAGAAAGAAGGAAAATGACTGCAGATGAAAACTTCAAAATGGAAGAAAGTAATGAGGGAAAATATCAACAAACAGATGGATAAAACCAAGCAATCTTTATTTAAAACTATAAGAAAAATCTGTAATTTGTGGAAGAAGAATAGAGAAGCTGAAGAGAGGTAAGTCTTTGAATTTTGGAGCATGAGTGGTAACATACTCATTATATAGAAACTTTAATTTAGAGTACGTCTGCTGAAGTAGCAAGAACAGCTACTAAGGGAGTAGACATAAAGCACGGAACCTCCAAAGAAGTAGGCGGAAAAGCTGGAATGGGAAAAAGATTATCATTTCAGAAGGTAGCAAGAAGAAAGGGGGGAAAAATAGAAAACATTCACCAATAAAAGTATATAAAATAGCGAGACAGAAATAAATTTAAATATATCATTAACCGCAATAAATGCAAAAGACCCCACTTTCTAATTAAAGGTAAATATTTTATTTATCTATTTTTTTTGCAGTACACGGGCCTCTCACCGTCGCGGCCTCTCCCGTTGCGGAGTACAGGCTCCGGACGCACAGGCCCAGTGGCCACGGCCCACGGGCCCAGTCGCTTCGTGGCATGTGGGATCCTCCCGGACCGGGGCACGAACCCACGTCCCCTGCATCGGCAGGCGGACTGTCAACCACTGCACCACCAGGGAAGCCCAAAGGTAAATATTTTTTAAACTGAATAAGTAACAATATAGCTATACACTGCCTGTAAAAGACAATCTTAAAACATGGAACAAACACAAGAATTATAAATCTGCATGTATCTATTAATATTACCTGAAAACATGCAAAGCAAAAACTGACATGGTAACTAGAGAAATGGACAAATCACCAGAGAGAGAAACTGCAATATAATTCTCCTAGTAATTGACAGGTTCAGCAGATAAAAATCAGTTAGGATAGATAAGATTTAAACAATAAAGTGAATATCACAATAAGGTGAGTCACATGAATTTTTTTGATTCCTAGGGCATATAAAATTACATTTATACTATACTGTAGTCTAAGTGTGTAATAACATTATGTCTAAAAAAATGTACATACCTTAATTTTAAAATACTTTATTGTTAAAAAATGCTACCAACATCTGAGCCTTCAGCAAGTCCTAATCTGCAGGCGGAGGGTCTTCCCTCGATGTCGGTGGCTGCTGACTGATCAGGGTGGGGGCTGTTGAAGGCTGGGGTGGCCGTGGCAATTTCTTCCTTCTATTTTATTTTTTTGGCTGCACTGCACGGCTTGTGGCATCTTAGTTCCCAGACCAGAGATCGAATTCAGGTCCTTGGCAGTGAAAGCATGGAGTCCTAACCACTGGACCGCCAGGAAATTCCCGGCAATTTCTTAAAATGAGACAACAATGAAGTTTACTGCATTGATTGACTAGTCCGTTCACAAACAATTTCTCTGTAGCATGTAATGCTGTTTGACAGCATTTTACCCACATAACTTTCAAAACTGAAGTCAATCCTCACAAACCCTGCCCCTGCTTTATCAACTAAGTTTATATAATATAAATCCTTTGATATCATTTCAACAATTTTCAGGGCATGTTCACCAGGAGTAGATTCCATCTCAAGACACCACTCACTCTCTTTGCTCAACCATAAGAAGCAACTCCTCATCTGTTAGAGTTTTATCATGAGATTTGCAGCAATTCAGTCACATCTTCAGGTTCCACTTCTAATTCTAGTTCTTGTGCTATTTCCACCATATCTGCAGTTACTTCCTCCAATGAAGTCTTGAACCCCTCATAGTCATCCATTAGGATTGGAATCAGCTTCTTCCAAACTCCTGTACTGTTGATATTTTTACCTCTTCCCATGAATCACAAATGTTCTTAATGGCATCCAGAATGCTAAGTCCTCTTCAGAATTTTTTCCATTTATTTTGCCCAGCTCTGTCATAGGAATCACCATCTATTGCAGGGATAGCTTTATGAAATGTATTTCTTAAACAATAAGACCTGAAATTACTCCTTGATTCATGGGCTACAGACTGGATAATGTATTAGCAGGTATGGAAACATTAATCTCACTGTACATCTCCATCAGAACTCTTGGGTAACAAGGTACATTGTTAATGAACAGTCATATTTTGAAAGGAATCTTTTTTTTTTTCCTGAGAGTCGGTCTCAACAGTGGGCTTAAAATATTCACTAAAACATGTCACTTAAATATTCACTAAAACATGCAATGCAAGTCACCACCTGCACTGCATTAGCCCCTAACAAGAGAGTCAGCCTGTCCTTTGAAGCTCTGAAGCCAGGCATTGACTTCTCCTCTCTAGCTATGAAAGTCCTAGATGGCATCTTCTTCCAATAGAAGGCTGTTTTGTCTACATGGAAAATCTGTTGTTTAGTGTAGCCACCTGCTGCTTCACCTTGCACTTTTATGTTATAGAGATGGCTTCTTTCCTTAAACCTCTACTACCTTCGAACTTTTCTCCTGCAGATTCCTCATCTCTCTCAGCTTTCACAGAATTGAACAGAATTAGGGACTTGCCCTGGATTAGGCTTTGGCTTATGGGGATACTGTGGCTGGCTTGATCTTCTATCCAGACCACAAAAACTTTCTCCACATTAGCAATAAGGCTGTTCTGCTTTCTCATCATTCTTGTGCTCACTGGAGTAGCACTTTTAATTTCCTTCAAGAACTTTTCCTTTGCATTCACAACTTGGCTGTTTGGTGGAAGAGGCCTAGCTATCAGCTTATCTCGGATCTCTACATGCCTTCCTCATTAAGCTTAATCATTTCTGGCTTTTGATTTAAAATGAGAGATGAGCAACTGTTCCTTTCATTTGAATACATAGAGGCCATTATAGGGCTATTAACTGGCCTAATTTCAGTATTGTTGTGTCTCAGAGAAGCCCAAGGAGAGGGAGAGAGATGGGGGGAACAGCCAGTCAGTGGAGCAGTCAGAACACATACAACGTTTATCACCATCTTATCTGGGTGCAGTTTGTGGTGCCCCAAAACAATTGCAATAGTAACATGAAAGATCACAGATCACCATAACGAACATAATAATAATTTAAAAGTTTGAAATATTGCCAGAATTAGCAAAATGTGACACAGAGACACCAAGTGAGCAAATGCTGTTGGAAAAATGCCCGTAGACTTGCTTGACACAGGGTTGCCACAAACTTTCAATTTGTAAAAAACGCAATACCTGTGAAGTGCAATGAAGTGAAGCACAATAAAATGAGTATGCCTGTAGTGAGATTTAGCAAATGTGACTTTCACAAAACGAATACATAAAAATCAACTGTATGTTCATACTTGGCAATAATCAGAATGACCCCATTAACAACAGCAACAAAAATATAAAGTACCTAGGAATACAGTTGACCCTTGAGCAACAGGAGGGCCAGGGGCATTGACCCCTGAGCAGTCGAAAATCCAAATATAACTTCACAGTCGGCCCTCTGTATCCACAGTTCCACATCTTTAAATTCAACCAACTGCAGATTGTGTAATATTGGAGCACATATTTATTGGGAAAAATCCACATATAAGTGGACCTGCACAGTTCAAACCCATGTTGCTCAAGGGTCAACTGTAAAACTAACAAAAGATGTACAAGTTTTTTATATAAAATATTTTTAATTGAAGTGAAAAGCACTGGATGAAGATCCAAACAAATAAAGGATTTTACTATAGATATGGTAATACTATAAAGGAAAGAAAGGGGATGATTAACACAAAAGTCAAGATGGTTTGACCTCCAGGGGATAAGGAAGGTGATAGTTTACTTCTTAATTTGGATGGTGTGTACACAAGTATTCATGTTTCTAGTTCTTTAAACCGTACCTATAAATTTTATATTCTCTTTAATATGGATGAAATATTTTACAGTTTTAAAAAAGGTCTAGAACAAACTTAGTCCAATTAATGCAAAAAGTACATAAGTCTGTTGTGTGCCACGCCACAGCGTTCCCACATTTTACAAGTAGCGCTTGAGAGAAGATACTAATTTTGTAAACTTTGAGAAATGTGTCTTGAATAATCATTTCATCTCCCAAAGAGGAGGCAGCAGATGTTATAAAATTCTAGAATAAACCCCTTCAGGAAACATTCAGTTTTAAGTGTAACTCTCTCTACTTTTTAGTTTTAAATGGAAAGGTTTCTATGCAAAGGTGTTTATATAAATATTCGGCTGTTTACCTCTGCGCGCAAGGTAGAAAAGCAGAAATATGATGACAATTCAGGAACATTGAACAGGCATAGGCTCAACAATGACGGAAAATTTAGGGAGAATAACCTATCTACCTCATTAGCCCAATGCATTCATGTTTAACAAGTAATTTGTTTCTAACGGTAGAGAGAGCACCAAAATTTTGCAGATGATTTACTTTTTTGAAGACTGTGAATTATGGTGGGTTGGATTAAAGGGAAATAAATTATATTTCATTTGCATACCAATATGCTCCCTTGGGTGGGTGAGAAATGTCCAGAGATACATCTGGCTTAGGCATCAGCATATAACCCATAGCCTGGCTTATCTGTGTAGCAGACTGTATTTTCCAAAAAAGGCTACTGCTGTATTTCTGTTCCACATGCTCTCCCAGAAACTTTCCACTTCCCTATCAAGAGATGGAATCTATTTCCCTTCCCATTGAACCTGCCCAGCCTTTGTAACTGTTTCAATGAACAGAATGCACTGTAGGGATGCTGTGTGATTTCCTAGGGTGGGTCATAAAAGATAAGGTTCCTGCCTGACTTTCTCTCTTGGGTCATGTGCTTTGAGAGCACTGAGCTAGCTCAGAAGAAGTCTGGCTACCCTGCAGCAGTCATGCTGGAGAGACCACAAAGAAATAGAGATGCCAGAGGAGCCCAGCTGTTCTAGTCTTCCCAGCCCAGGCTTCAGACATATAAGTGAGTGAGCTTCAGATGATTAACGCCTCCAAGACAATGCAGCTGATGCTGAGTGGAGCAGAGATGAACAGTCCACATTAAGCCCTGCCCAAATTGCAGATCTGTGAGCAAAATAAATATAGTTGTTGTTTTAAGACACTAACTTTGTTGTGCAGCACCAGATAACTGTTGTCATCCATATCTATGGGAAGGACATTGAATGCAAATATCATCCTCTCATGTACCCAAAGGATAAAAGACTGAGAACCACTGACCCAAACATGCCTTCTTAAAAACCAAAATGATGGTACGATATTTTACCCAAAAAGTAGCAAGCACCACCGCTGAAAGTTAAATCTGATTTAGGATTACCATTGATCTTTTGCCACTGATCAATGATTGTGATTAGTGGGTATCTTTATAAACCTATTATTTAAAAAAAATTCTTTAATATTTTTGCTTTCAGTATCTTCAAAGGATCTCTGAGATGCAGGTTAACAACCTCTACTTATAAATGAAATTTACCCCATTACTGTATCTCCCTTTCATTTTGGTCTATTTATGTTGGTATCTTCAGCACAGCATTAGGTGTCCTCCTCAAACTCAGTGGAACCAAAGTGAAATCACTGCTATTGGATGTTAGTGGAATTCGTAGAAAGTAATCAGATTTTAGAGCCAAATAAAATCCTTGCTCACTTACTATGTGACTCTACGCAAGCTACATAACTTTTCTGAGTATTTTTACTGATTTGTAAAATGGAAATAATACCTATCTGTCTTGTAGGGTGGTTATAGAATTAAATGAGACAATATATAGAAATATTTAGCATGCTTCATACAGCTAATAGGAAATCAGTAAGTTTCCTTTCCTTGACACCTCTGTTTGGTTTCTTTTTAAAACTGAATGCCAGCCTAAAGGAGTATAAAGGCCCTGCATTTGCCTGCTAAAAGTAGCCATCCAGAGAAAGTCAGGCTCAGCTTCCTACCTATGAGTGCTGCTCCAACACTTGGAAGTAGGCCTCCAGCCCACACCGGGAACTTGAACAGGAGCACTTCACTGTGGCCCTCTGTTCTGCTTTGCTTTGTTTTAGCTGTTGTTTAAATGGCAAATATTTGAGCAAAGTTGACTCTGCATTCCAGCTGTTGCTTTTTCCTTTATTATCATGCATCTTCAGCAACAAAGAACTGATATTTATCTTTTCATTTAGAAGTCACTGGGGGACTTTATACCACAGAGATGCCTGAACTGAATTACTGAAGGTGGCAAAAAACAGGTAACCCAGGGGTTTTAGAGGTTTTGGCCAGTAACCTCAAAGTATGAGCAGCCAAAATGATGTTATGGGGAAAGACAGAACAAGCCACCCTTCTGGATATCTTCATCTGGTTCATGCTCAGCCTCTAAGTGCAAGATGAAGCTCCTGGGGTACACAAAACACATGACTGAGAACCAGAAACCTGCCCCCCACTTGCTACATGATCTCAGGAAGTGACTTTGCAGGCCTCTGGTTCTTCATCTGGGAAGCTGTGGGATTAGCCGAGATGATCAAAACATGTGATAGCTGACAGATGCCTCAAGACCACCTGGTCTAACACTCTCACTTGACAGGTGAGAAGTGAGGCCCACAGCAAGCCAATGGCTTTCCTGATGTCACACCTCTCACAGCTCATAGACTAGGGATTGGCATCCAAGGTTTTCCTGCTGTCACAGATAATCATTCCACAAAGTCCTATTTAAAAATTATTTGATTCTGATGGTAATGAGGAAGGGGAACAATGTGCACTCCTACTCAAAACAGTTCAAAATGACTCAACAGGCTGAATTTCTGAGCTAGCTTTCTTTCCTAGGGAGGACTCATTACTGTCTTGGATAACACATTATTTCCTAGTTCTGGAAAGGCTCTGTAAGTAGCTTTCACTTTATACGTTCCAGAACATGAAGGGTGAATTTCAACAGTATCATCGATAATGTCCCTTTAGAGTGGCAGGTACCCAACAGGAACTGATGAACTCTGTGCTCTATAACCTCCTGGTGATGGGGTCTATCATGCTATGTGCCAAACAAGGTTCAGACCCAAGCAAGGTGCAGGGCAAAATATTCTGGCAAGACTAAGGGGGGGTCTTTGTCTTCCAAGTCATTACCTACCTACCCCATATCTACATATTTCTTAATTCCTCCTGCCTAGGGGAAAAGTGAGGTTCTTAAAGGTTAACAGGTCTAACTACAGGTGACCATACTGAAGAACCCTGATTTGCGCAAAGAAAAATACTTGCATGGGTAGAGGGGAGGGTCCTGGCCCAGCCACTCTAGAAGTCTGGAGCAAGGGGCAGAGGAGGAAAAGTTCCTTATTCAAATTAACATAAATCAAACACTACGACCTTAATTAAGAACTAAACTGGAATTTGAACATTTGAATCCTTCACTAAGATAAAAATTAGAGCCAAATGTGGAGAATGAAACAATGAGAAAGATAACGGAGGGCCTATAACCAGGAAATACACTGATGTAATGGAAACGAGCCAGCATGGAGGACAAGCCCAGAGGAGCCTGAGTGAGGCATGCTGTCAATGTTGGCATGTTTTTATCTGTTGGAAAGACAATGTGGGTATGTCTGGGAGAAGGGTGGAGAAAGTAGGGTCAACCAGACAGACAACTCCTTGCCAGGCAGGTTCTAATATACTGATAGTTTGAATGAAAATTTCCTTTTAAGAATGTAAACTCTTTGTAGTTCCATGTTTATGAAGTGAGATTCTCTCCATTACACTTCTCAGACAGGTCTAACAATCTGAGGTATGTGGGAGTAAAGAAAGGAAGCTGGAGAAAAACAGTCCTCTGTATGCTGTCCAGTACGGCAGCCACTACTAGCCAAGGCTACTGAGTGCTTGAAACATGGCCAGGGACACAGAGGGACTGAATCCTGTTTTAAATTTTACTTAACTTTAGTTAAATTAAATTTAGAAATAGACAATGATTCAGTTAATGGAAAATTGATACGCATGTTTGGAATGACTTGGGTATGTGAACCCACCTTTTCAACTGTAAATTTTAATCTAAATACAGATCATATGTTTTCTGTGAAAATTTACTGTCCAAATTTAGATGTGCTATAAATGAAAAATGTACACTGTATTTCAAGACTTAATATGAAAAAAATGTCTCATTAATAATTATATTAATTACTGTTAAAAATGGTAATTTCAGGGCTTCCCTGGTGTCGCAGTGGTTGAGAGTCCGCCTGCCGATGCAGGGGACACAGGTTCGTGCCCTGGTCCAGGAAGAGCCCACATGCCGCGGAGCAGCTGGGCCCGTGAGCCATGGCCGCTGAGCTTGCTCGTCTGGAGCCTGTGCTCCACAACGGGAGAGGCCACAACAGTGAGAGGCCCGAGTAACGCTTAAAAAAAAAAAAAAAAAAAAAAAAGGTAATTTCAGTATACATTTGGTTAAATATATTAAAATTAATTTTACCTGTTTCCTTTTACTCTTAAGTGGCTATGAGTAGATTTAAAATTACGTAGAAGGTTTATATTTGAGGTTCACATTATATTTTTATTAGATAGTGCTGCTTAGATTCTAGAAGGTCTAGGTAAGAATATCATTTTTAAAAAAACATCATAACCAGTAGATATTTTGGCTTCTTTGTCAAGATCAAACTAGGGAAAGGTTATACTGTCTGAAGAGTCCAAAGATAGTCTTTTTTTTTTTAAGATATACACCCCTTCCTTCCTTCCTTCCTTGCCTTTCTTCTTCCTTCCTTCCTTCCTTTCCTTTCCTTTCCTTTCCCCTTCCTTCCTTCCTTCCTTCCTTCCTTCCTTTCCTTTCCTTTCTCCTTCCTTCCTTCCTTCCTTCCTTCCTTCCTTCCTTCCTTCCTTCCTCCCTTCCTCCCTCCCTCCCTCTCTTTATTTTTGGCGGCACGTGGGCTTTCTCTAGTTGCAGCGAGGGGGGCTACTCTTCATTGCGGTGCACGGGCTTCTCACTGCAGTGGGTTCTCTTGTTGCGGAGCACCGGCTCTAGGAGCGTGGACTTCAGTAGTTGTGGTGCGTGGGCTCAGTAGTTGTAGTGCACAGGCTCTGGGGTATGTGGGCTTCAGTAACTGTGGCATGCAGGCTCAGCAGTGGTGGCTTGCAGGCTCTGGAGCGCAGACTCGGTAGTTGCGGCACACGGGTTTAGTTGCTCCACAGCATGTGGGATCTTCCCAGACCAGGGATCAAACCTGTGTCTCCTGCATTGGCAGGCGGATTCTTAACCACCACCAGGGAAGTCCAAAGATAGTCTTTCTAATTACACTCTCCCAGTAAATTAAAATTTGACATTTGGTTTACAAGCCTCAGATTAATTTATGTCAATCAACCAGTATCTGACCAATTAAGGTAAAAACGACACTAAAATTGCAGACCAAGACACTGACGAAGGGAGTGAGCTCTGAAACAGAACAGTAACCCCTAATGTAGGTCATATGGCATCCTTTGTATTTATGCATCTCTATAATTCAAATATTTTATAATAAATATCACGTTCTATTATTCTGTTTTTACATGACCCAAAAAAGAAATCACATTAATAGTAAAGAAACAACTACATATAATCCCAATATATACACATACATATATTCTTTTTTTTTTTTGCGGTACGTGGGCCTCTCACTGTTGTGGCCTCTCCCGTTGCGGAGCACAGGCTCCGGACGTGCAGGCTCAGCGGCCATGGCTCACGGGCCCAGCCGCTCCGCGGCGTGTGGGATCTTCCCGGACCGGGGCACAAACCCGTGTCCCCTGTATCGGCAGGCGAACTCTCAACCACTGTACCACCAGGGAAGCCCACATACATATATTCTAAAGAAGAAATTACTTTAAATACCCTCTGAACACAAAAATCAAATATATGGCAAATGATAATAATTATCTATATTTCACATGTACAAGCAAAACTTTATCAGCTAAAGAAAGTTCCCCTTAAGATTTTAACCTAAAAAAACCCCAGAATATCTTTGACCTAAATCACTATGACAAACTAAGCCTATCAGATCACTAGAGGGAAGCAGCCGCATAGCACAGGGAGATCAGCTCGGTGCTTTGTGATCACCTAGAGGGGTGGGATAGGGAGGGTAGGAGGGAGGGAGACGCAAGAGGGAAGAGATATGGGGACATATGTATATGTATAACTGATTCACTTTGTTATAAAGCAGAAACTGACACACAATTGTAAAGCAATTATACTCTAATAAAGATGTTTAAAAAAAAAAGATATAGGCAAAAAAGCCCACAAAAAACTAAGCCTATCATTATCATCATAGGAACCTCGGGATCTTCTACCACCCCCAGAAATTGTATTCAATGACAGCAGCATCCACGCTCACAACATTCCAGAGAGGCAAGGATTAGCTCTCACATCCATTTTAAGAGCTGGAAACTGATCTATCAGAGAGAAGTTAAATAGCACATTCATAGTTCAACAGTTGAAAAAGCTAAAAGCTGTGGTTTCTGCTTGGACTCTGAGCTGTCATTCTGGAAGCTGCCACCAGATGTGTAAGGTGCTTATTAATGGATTAGTAAGCTCACCTCAGAGGGTCTCTTTAAGGTTTGATACCAGTAGCACACAACTTGGTCAACTGTGCTTTTTCTCCCCCTGTAAAAACAGAACTTGGGCTTCCCTGGTGGCCCAGTGGTTGGGAGTCCGCCTGCCAATGCAGGGCACACAAGTTCATGTCCCGGTCCAGGAGGATCCCACATGCCGCGGAGCGGCTGGGCCCGTGAGCCATGGCCGCTGAGCCTGCGCGTCCAGAGCCTGTGCTCCACAACAGTGAGAGGCCCGCGTACCGCAAAAAAAAAAAAACAGAACTTAATATAGCAGCATAATTAAATAACAAATCTTTAATCACTACCTTTGTTTTATGAATTAAAGATATAATATTTACATAAATTAAAAAATACCTTCAAATTAAGTATCTTCCCACTAAATTTCACTAATTTAAATCTACATCAAATTTAAACCTGGGTTTATTCCAGACTGTAATCAGAATTCTCCCTGAATTAATTCTAGATTGTAATTTCTCCAAGTCTCAGATCTTCAGAATAGCATAGAAGTTCATCACATAATTTTCCTGAGTTAAACTATTCTTACTCCTCCTGACTCAGAAGCCATTAGTTTCACAGGGCATCTAGGGTCTCATCTGCTGGGGCCGTCCTCCCTTCACAGGATGCACCGTCCTTCTACCTTTCCCACACCCTTAGCCTTAGAGAACGTTTTCTGGGTTTAGCCCCTTCCTCCCCATGGCTTACCTCTGCTCCACCGCCCACTCTGGGCTCCCATTCCCAAGCAGAAAGACCCATAGATGCAGCCGTCTTGCTCTCTCCACTCTGTGGTCTTGTTCCATTCAGGGAAACATTCCTATGGCAACCAACATGCCCCACCATCTCACTCCCTTCCCTGAAAGTTCCCTGTTTGCATGGCAGACGTTTGGCAAGGACACTGAATTACTTTAACTTGCCTAGCAACTACTAGCCTGTTCCAACCTCTCTAAAGGGGCTTACTTTTTTCTTCTTTATCTTTCAGAGCACACGCAGGGGCTGGAGGGGTTGGCCTCGGAAAGAGCAGCTGCCAAGTCAGCTTCGCTGGGTACTGGCCTGGAGCACACACAGCTGTTGGGCAAACTGCAGCCTCCTCTTGCCGCAGGGATTTTACCCACAGGCTCAAGGCAATGACCCCATGAGTGGGCAGCTCTAAGGCGTTCACTCTGGGCTAGATCTAGGGAAATTTCAGTTCTTAGAGAACCGGAGATCTTGTTCATCCTCAGCTATAAGAGTTGAATTATCAGTACATTTGCCTCCATTCAGAAAACCAGGTTTATCCATACATTACGTTGTGTACTTAGGACCCTCCTATTGACTTATTGATTTACTTAACAGACTAGCAACCAGGTATTTTAACTTACAGATTATATTTTACTCATTTAGGTAATTTTGGTATCAGAAACCAACATGGTCCCAAATGACTGATGCATATTTTCCCCCTCAACGAATTCGAAGAAATAGTTGGTATTTATTACTTTCTCTGAGAACCCACAGAGGTGAAGGACAAAGAGGTTTCTACAATGAATAAACTGTGTTTCTCCTGCCTTTGTGCTGTTCTGCTGATAGAATTCTGTGCTTGCCTGGTAACGCTTCAGAACAGAGGCCAACAGTGGATCCTAGCTCCTGAAAGCAATTGACAAGATCATCACGTCAGATCCTGGAGGAAAACAAAAGCTACTGCCTTCCACAAGGAAAGCAAGGCCACTGATGCAGAAGGGGGGAGTTGCCAATTTAGGCCAAGAACAGAAAAGTTGACCCTGGTAGGGGCTTTTTATTCACTTTCATGACTTGACAAGGACAATTTTTATCCTGAGATCCTATTTTAGTGAAGACACATAGTAAGTACTCAGTGAGCATTTACTGAAGTGAAACATATTATATATTGTTGGTGAAAGTATAAATTGACACAGTAATTCTGGAGGACAAGTTGCACTATTTAGTGACACTAAAAATGCACACACTCTCACTAGTAATCCCCCTGCTTTGAATGTATCCTACAAATACATTTACCAAAAAATGTGAAAAGATATGTCCAAAGATATTTATTGCAGCATTGTTTGCAACAGGATAAATCTGGAAACAACCCAAATGCTGATAAATAGAAGGTAAGTTAAATTATGACATGCCATGACAATGGAATACTATATAGCCATTAAAGTGAGGTAGGTACTGATATGGGCAGATATCTAAGACATATTGCTAAGAAAAACATATTTCACAACAGAATACATATACGTTTCCATATATACATACGTAAGTATAGATGTGTTATGTGTATATATGTATATGTATTTATGTATATTTATGTGTGTGTGTGTGTAGATGAATAGAACATTAGATCATTTCCGGAAGGATATGCAGAAACTTTAACACTAGTTACCTTTAAATAATGATACTTAGGAATCAGAGAATAGGGAGGAAGACTTATTTTCACTTTATAGCTTTTTAAAATGTTGATTAATCTTAAAACAAAGTAAGTCTTATACTTTAAAAATGTTAATAATTCATAACTGCTTTCATATTATTAGTTTAAAAAAAATAAAGCCAGCACGTTATTTTTACCATTCAGTTATATACCATGTAACTAATACAGGAGTCTCTTAAACCATCCACAGCTGCTGTGGTAACTGAGAAGCTGCAGAAGTGGAAGCAGCAGCTCATATATATTGTTTACAAAGCCTGTGCTTTTAATGTGCTGAACAGTAAATATATCAAAATGATTAGAAATTAAGAAAGCCTATAAGAGCTATGTAAATTAAGGTAAAAATTGTGAAAAACACATTGCAATACACAAAAAATAAGCCAAAATAAACATCTCTTCCTAACGCTTGAGTCTTTTTGTTTGTTATTTGGAGTTGGAGGAGAGGAGGAAGCAGAGAAATAACTCCTGCTGCTAAATTAGAAATCATAAGCTTCAGAAGCCCTGAACATATATAAAAATTAAGAACCAATAAATTGGATCCAAGAAGTCTAAATGATGTTTAATCAAATAAAAAGTCAGAAAGACGAAAATGTGTCTTCTTTGGGAGAGTACTTAAAATGCAGAGAGGGAGAGCTGAAGAGAAATTTCCCTTAGTCACTTTCAACTCAGTAACAAGCAAATGAGAACCATGGTATAAAATTAATTTTTTCAACTTCCAAAGGTTAGAAATAACACTCCATTTTAAACAATACAGCATTAAAATTCATTTCCACATTATTCCAGCCTCCCAAATATTGCTACCTTTTTCTTACAAACTCAAGAGAAAAACTTTCCTGTGGTACTCATTATAAAACCCCAGAATGCTCTTGACACTGCGATTTTAACTGTCTATTGTTCTCCTTAACTCCAGGAAATGTCTGAAAGCCAGACATAATGACTGTTGTGACGGTTTTCAGTAACAAGAAGTGAAGTTTCCTGTCAAAAGAAGTGCTCTCTCCATTTTGATCACATGTAAAACAAGATGCTTCAACAAGCATCTTTATAGACAGAGCAGCTTCTCTGAGACCCTGAAAATGTACTACAAAGGATGAAAGAATGAATCAAAATGACAGATAAATTTGTGGGAGTTTTTTCCTTTCAGCTAGAGCAAACTATATGATTTATTTCCCAAGTAGCATTGATTCCCTGGGCACAGAACTGGCTTTTTACGCTAGAACTGTTAAGGGTAGGTTCCAAATATTAATACAACAAAGGAGCAGAAAAAAAAAGTTGGGAGTTGGTACTAGATCCTCAACTAAATGGAGTAGATATGAAACACATTACATAATAATGTTCTCCCAATAACTGCTTAAAGTCACCAAGGTTCATAATCTCTCATGACAACTGAGAGGCCCAAGTCTTCATTAGACTTCTGGTCAGGTGAGTAGAAAGAAGGAGGAAGAGTCTTGGACCAGGATTCAGAAGCCCTGGGTTAAGTACTACAGTCCTTGACCTGCAGAACCATGGAAAGAAGAGACTCACCCTCATTTGCCTCACTTCTCCCACGTAAATGAATGGGGATGGATGTGCCAGATCAAGTGACGTAACATGTGGAAACAATCTGAAAAACCTGGGGATGCCAAAATGGTCTTACTATTAAAGAAAGGAAGAGTTTGCTTCTGTGAAACTCTTATACAAGTCTATCCCTGTGTGACTCAGTTTCCTTATCTGTAAAATGAAAATAATAATAACACTCACTTCATGGATACTCTGGGGATTAAATGAGAGAACATACGAGATGTTCTCAGAAGAGTGTCTGGCATAGAGTAAATGCTCAAAAATATTAGCTATAACCTTTAGTACAAAGCTACTTTATTTACTTAGAACTGTGGATCCCTAGTACTGGAGAGTCCCTAGATGTTACATAATTGCAGCATACAGTGAAAAATATAAAACACAAACATAAAGTAGGAATAAGCTATTGCCCATAGCACCTGCCTTGTAACTAGTGGCCCAATCAGGCACAAAGCAATAACCACAGAAGGATGGCTGGGATAGGACTTGGACCAAGTATACAGCAACTCTGAATATAGTGAGAGGCAAAACACTACCAATCTCTCTACTAAACGTTAAGAGGCTTGTACACTGAATATGATATGCACGGGGGCAGAGACTCTGTCTCTTCGCTATGCCTGACTGGTTCCAGAGTAGGTTCCCCCCCAAATATTTGAAAGATGGGTAAATGGAGGGATGGGATGAACACAGGCAGTGCTTTCAACACAATCCTCTTGCAGAGTTCCTATCGTAATACAGACTGCTTAATATTAAGACAGTCTATATGAAAGAAAAAGGAAAACCCCAAAGATGTATGTATCCTCATACCTTCATTCATCAAGTATTAACTCAGTGTTCACTACAGGTAAGGCACAGGGCAGAAGTTGTTTTATGAATAAAGGTTTGTTTATGTAATTACAGAAATCTAACCAAGTTTTCAGGGGAAGAAGTTGGCCTCCTACATGGACTAAAATTCAGTCATAGTGGACATAACTAATTACCTACTTCCCTAATTGGCTTCTACAGGCAACTCTTCTCTGCAGCCAAACTTAGCAATACCATTTAAGTGTCAAGACATTTTTATCTTAAGAAACCAAGGGAAACTGAAAGTCTTGTTCAAAGATGTAATTGTACCAGCCAGTTTCCAAGGAATTTAGAAGCATGTAATTAATTACAATAATACCTTACAACAAATTCATACTGATGGAAGGAAGATCTGTGTGACAATATTGAATTATGGACGAGTTTTAAAGAAGTGGAGTTTTATTAGAGTAATTCAAATTAAATGCTAAGTATTACCAAGTAGAAATCCTCAGAGGACTACTTTGACGACTAGAATCGCTCATAATCAGTACGTAGTTAGGATGCAAATAGATGCAAGTAAGGCATTTGAAAACAGCCCTTTCTCTTAAGCAGGTTAATATGTTTCTTGTCAAATTTATTTACACTATTCATTTGCTCAGTGGGTCCTTTCTTCATAGATAAAACAAAGTAAACTTCAGACTTACCTCGAAAAAATTATTAAAGACCATGAATTAATGGGCTACAAATGGATGACATTGCAGAAGAGAGATCCAGGGCTCTGTCAGATGGCTGCAGCCAACTACATCTCAATTTATTTTTAAATGAGTGTTTATACTCCTCTGTTTATGCACGTTTATCACAAGAGGCTCTGTCTGTGCATACAGAGCAGAAAAGGACTGCTGAATAATATCAGGGTGCTGAATGGAGTGGGAGAGTGGGTGGAGGGGAGTACCTACCCTTTATCTGCATCTTCTCTGCCAGTGAAAAACATGGTTTGGGGACAATGTCCAAAGAAAATTACCTGTTGTTGCGAATGTTTAATTCTTAGTAAAGTTGAGAGGGACACTGGGGCCAGGAGTGACTAGGCTTGTAGGGTAAATGAGAGCCAACTGAAATGCATTTAGCAAACACAAAACTTAACAAAAATGCTTAATTAAATTACCTCCAGGGCTTCCCTGGTGGCACAGTGGTTGGGAGTCCGCCTGCCGATGCAGGGGACACGGGTTCATGCCCTGGTCCAGGAGGATCCCACATGCCGCGGAGCGGCTGGGCCCTTGAGCCATGGCTGCTGAGCCTGCGCGTCTGGAGCCTGAGCTCCGCAACGGGAGAGGCCACAACAGTGAGAGGCCTGCGTACCACAAAAAAAAAAAAAAAAAAAATTACCTCCAAACTTTGGATGTTCTCCTTCCCTTCTTTTTGGAAAGAATGATTCCATATAAGGCTCATGATACTCTACAACCATAAGTAATATATTACTATGGGGGGGGGAATCATGTTTTCATTGGAGGCATAGCAAAAATCTGATAAAATTATAATAACAGTTCAGGTTTGGGGAAATCTCAGGATTGGAAAGTCTTAAAACAGTCTTAATATTATACCATTGAGTGATTCCCACACCTGGATGGCACCAGTGTCCCAAAGAAGGGCTTACGCTCAGCTGGCTGTGAGAACCACTATCAAGCAAACCCCAGAGACCAGGCAACCTGGTGAGTAGCCAGTAGCCTGTTAAGTCCATGCTGCTCCCTCCCCCAGAAAAGCTTACTGATAAATCCTAAAGAAAGCAGTTTTAAAATAGCTACTCCCTCCTGGCTTTTACAGTTTGGAGAGTTGCAAGCCTCACGTTTGCTGATTACTCTAATGAGCAGCTGGAACTGTTCACAAGAGAAGGGAGCCAGCAACATGGATTTCCAGGATTACACTTTGAGAACTGCAGAGATTTGTTAAACTCCTCATAACTTTGATTTTTTTTCCCAAACCCAGTGCACTGAATCCAGCCTCACAAATCTTCATTTAGCATTTATTAGGGGCAAGGCATTGATGCCGGCTACCTTCTGACTTTGGATTCAGAGTAAAACATGACAACTTAGCCACAAGCAAACAAACAGACCTAGAGATACACACACACACACACACACACACACACACACACACACACGAGAGAGAGAGAGAGAGAGAGAGAGAGAGAGAGAGAGAGAGAGAGAGAGAGAGAGAGAGAGAGAGAGCGCAAATACTACTAGTGAACCTGTTGAGAATATCATTAGGAAGGACCTGTGAGGTCAGCAATGATTACCATAGCAACAATAGCCAATGGGCACTCCATTATTGCTCTCAGTGCAATGATTTGAAATCTGAGTTTCCCTTGGGAGGTTTCTGTTTGCTTTTGCAAGAGGCCTGGAGAGACTTCTGTGTACTTTTGTCTCTGGCAGAGAGGAATGTACTCTTCATTAAAGGTTGCTCACAGTCCACATACAAAACAGAGACTAAAGGTTCAGAACTCTATTATTCACTGATTTACTTGTTGTTGTTTTTTTCACGGTACGCGGGCCTCTCTCTGTTGTGGTCTCTCCCATTGCGGAGCACAGGCTCCGGACGCACAGGCTCAGCGGCCATGGCTCACGGGCCCAGCTGCTCCGCGGCATGTGGGATCTTCCCGGACCGGGGCACGAACCCGTGTCCCCTGCATCGGCAGGCGGACTCTCAAACACTGCGCCACCAGGGAAGCGCGATTTACTTGTTTTTAAACAGTCATCAGAAACTGTTCAGGGAGTTCCCTGGTGGCATAGTGGTTAGGATTCGGTGCTGTCACTGCCGTGGCCCGGGTTCGATCCCTGGTCGGGGAACTGAGCTCCCACAAGCCTCGTGTTCAGCTCTAGCCTATTAAAGGCCATTCAGTCACTCACATGGGAAGGTTCCCTGCTACATTAGACCAACTTTTAACCTCACTTGTTGCATTTGGAATTAACACTCTGATACTGTGATCCAACCTTAAACTGTCAGCCTGTGAAATGGTCTGAGTGCACTTAAATGATCTTTAGCAATCAAGCCAAAGTAAATACTTTTTGAATTAAATGCAAATGCAGATATATTTTCCTTTGAATGCACTAAGTATCTCATGGTTGACACTGAGTCTTTAGCAAACATATTTTGGGTTATGCTGAACACAAGTCAGTTTAAAATTTGAATTTGATGAGATGGTATTCACCCTGAAGGGAGAGCATCTTAGAATTGGAAGGCATTTTAGAGATAACTTAGTACCTCTTCATAGCTAGGGTATAAAAAAAAGAGTACATTTCATTTACTTTGTAAATAAAAATATGTGTGATATATAAAATACACATATACACATACATGCATATAAAATACTAGAAGAATGCACACTGAAGTTTTAACAGTTATCTGTAAATGGAATTATGCATAATTTTATTTTCTTGTTTAGTGATGACTTGTATTTTCTAACTTTTTTCCTTTTCAGGGGGTTGAGTTAATCGTTATCCTGTTTATGGCACACTATTATTGTTCTTGCAAGGTTCTCTTTGCTTTATTTATTATTCCCCTTTTTATCTCCCCACTTCTCCCCCTCATCCCTCATCCAACCACTCTGAAGGGTTTAACTGGTACCTCTTTTGTACCTCCCTTCATTTCTACTAAGAGTATAAGCTTGAAAGCAGAGAGCCTCATTTTGTGCACTTACAAAATGAGTATCATTTTGTGGGCATTCATTTTAACTTGGGGAAATGGTTTTATACTGTATCTCATTTTTCTTACTTTTTACATTTGGCACTATGTCCTTAAGATCCAGTCATGTTGATAAATGTTCATCTAATCAATTGCTTCTAACAGATGCACAATACTCCTTTATGTTCATTCAACTAAATTTGAACCACTTTCCTAGCGGAGGACACCCAGTTTACCTCCAGCTCCCTCTTACCATCACAATAACCTTGTGAGAATACCCTCTTATGAGCTATTATGGTGTTTTACATATACATACGTACACATATACATATACGTGCATATACATATGTATGTATATATGTATATGTATGCATATATGTGTATATACACATATATATAAATATATAGAAAACAAAGATATTTTCATACATCTCCAAGAGTATAATGGCTGGGTCATGGGATATGAGTGGGCCTAATCTGAACAAGCAGTATCACAGGCTCTCCAAAATGGCAGCATCAGTCTACCTCCTATTAGCAATGCATGACGGTCCCCACAGCCCCAGAAACACTGGGCATAACGGATCCCTCTGAAATGCCATACACATCATTACTGATTTAATTTGCATTTCTCTCATCACTAGTGACTCAGAGTACCTTTTCCAATGCTTGACAGCCTTTTGAGTTTCCTCCTCTTAAACTGCATTTTCAAATCCTTTGCCCAAATTTTCTACAAATAACATGTATCCCTTTAAAAATAATCTGACGCCTCCAGTGAAATCAGTCGAACAAGACAGGCGTGAGAGGCAACAAGAAAACCCACACATGAGAACAGATGGCAGTTAATCTATCTTCTGAAAATGGCAGTGACTCTGCAGTCAACAGAGAATTTGAGAACCGCACAATAGCAATAGCAGGGACAGCAGCAATGAATGATGTTATGTGAAACATATCCGCCCCAGTGGTCCCTGGCTCATAGTAGATGCTCATTAAACATTACTTCCCTCCCTTATCTTCTTAGATTATCACAACAAACCTGTGAAAAGGAAAACTGTGTATTATTTATATTCTCCTTTAATGGAGAACAAAACTGCTTGGATGGATGCCCTGAATTGCCTGATGAGTGAGAGAAGCACGACTAAGGCAGGTGCTTCTAGCTCCTCCCTTCATTTCTACTAGTAGTGCACGCTTGAAAGCAGAAGCCTCCATTTGCATCCCAGCTCCTCAACTTATTAGCATGTGGCATTAGGCAAGTCAAGCCACTTTTTTGAACCTGAGTTTCCCCCCATCAAATGGAGTAATAATGATGGTATTTTCCTCATGGTGTTGTATTGAGGATTAAATGAATGATTCCCTGTAAGCCATGCAGAATAGTGCTTGACACCCAGTAAGTGCTTAGTGCGTATTAGCTTGTCCTTGGGGTATGGAGATTGTACTAAACTGACACCATAAACAGTCTTTCATATATGCCCAACAATTACAAGGTTTTAAGAATTCATTTTGAAGGGTTAAAGGCCACATAGCGTATGAACACTTTATATCTGAAATACTGCATTTCATTCTAAACATTTTTCATAAGACACCTTTTTCCAATTTAGTTTTAAAAATATCTTGAGGAGGTAAACATTTTTTCTTGAAAATTTCTGGGGTGGTCTTCTCAGGTCCTCACATCTCTAGTAACACATCCAAGGACTTCACTGACTAGATAAAACAGAATTGTTGGAAAACAGGCCTCCATACGGAGTAGGCTAGCACTTTTGTTCTCCTTGTACAAGGATTATTCTTGTATTTCTATATATATATAGAGGTAAAAAAAAGGATGTCAACTAAAGAAGTAAAGCAACTAGTGGTAGCCGTGGCCTGAATACAAGCAACCCTCATTTTTCTCAGCTTTAAAAAATAAAATAAAATGGAAGTGTGTGGCAGGGGAATCAAATCAAGCACGTGTGACAAATACTAGGGTTAAAGGGAGCAGCAGCAACAGAATGAGGGCTTCCTGAAATCTTAAGTGGTCAGAACTTACTGAATTACAAAAATCAATACCATGGTGCAAAGACAAGAACTAGGAACCCTAATGTTCCTGGTTTCGTTATAACGAGCCAGGATCTCCTGGCTAGTTGTGCTGCTTCTGTGGGACTCATATTCCTTATTATAAGATGAAACACAAGACAAAAATATCCTTTCTCTCCACATTTCCTTCCAGCCCTAAATTCTAGGACCTCATACTTTATTCCTACATCTAGATTTTTAAAAATTTCCTACATGTTTATATGGATACTACCTTTCCCAGCAATTATGTTAGTGGTGCAACACTTATCTCTCTGTAATCTGAATGGACACATGAGAATCCAGCTGCCACATCTAATTAGAAGAGAGATATTGAACCTGTTGAAAATGACCAGATACTCCTTCCAAAGACACTGTTTTATCTATGCTTTTCCCAGACATGGCTCCCCGGCAAATGTAGGGTCAAAAGTGTGAAGCTGCTTCTTTCTCCATCTGTTATTTTCTCTTTTTCCCAAGGTGGACCTGAAAAGGATAAAACACCCAGTGTACCCCAGAATTAACCATCACAAATACTGTGCATACAGAATTTGCTGAGACATGTCTAATACACACAGCCGTATCCTGAAATCAATAAATGAGACCCTGGGAAATGCCCTGAGACCCAGAACAAATGAGTATACACACTTTACCAAACAATACAGAGCCACTTCAACAGGTACCTCTCTGGGCTATCAGTCAAAGAAAATCATCAGGGAGAAAACGAACAACATCCAGTCATCAGTGACTCAGCCCCACATGGCTTGGCTCAAGTTCATGATGAGGTGGGGGATGGGGTGAGAACATGTCATCTTAACAAGGTCATTTTGCTACACGGGAAATTTTTATGTGGCCCAAAAAACATTAACATCCGTTTTGTGACATTGGAGGGGGACTTTACTAATTACTTTATATTATCTAAAATTTTATGAGATAAGAAATAAATGTGTATAAGAGAGCCGTCCTCACATACCCCTCATCTCACTGACGGCCATCAAGTATTCTAATAACAAAGGAAACAGGGAATCCTCTGAGAATTGACGTGTAAAGTCGGTTGTACCATACTGCTTGTTTGAAAACACAAATTTGTTTCAATGCAATTGGTATACTAGGAAACAACCTGAGCATAATGCAAATTTTTTGTTTGCTTGTGAGCAATTTCAGCCAGAAGGAACACTAGGAGACTGCAGAAACCCACACACAGCTGAACCAAAGTACATGCACTAGCGTGCACATACCTCTAACACCCACCAGGTACCTAGTTATACAGGCCACCCATTCACATCTGCTGTTACAATTTCCTTTCAGATTTCAAACAACCCTCCTTCCACCACTTACAATAACTCACAAGCTGCAACCTTTCCAACACCCACTTTCACAAGAAAACTTAAAAATAAAAACAAGTGATTTTGTATTTCCCAGTCATTTTGTTCCTGGGGGTACCTAGACCACCAATTTTTCCTTCTTATCACCATTCTTCCTGTAACCCAGGTCCTTGTTCACTATAGCCTTCAACAGCAGACGCCAGAATTTTTGTTTTTTGGTTTGTTCCCCCCGTCTACCCCTCAGTGGAAAAAGAGCTGTTTTCTTTAGGAAAGGAAAAACACCCTGCATTGCTATTAATGTGGACAAAGTATATAGACTCACTGCAGACACACCCTCAAAGACCTCAGGGCTTGTTCTTGTTTTCCAACAGAGTGGATCTGTCAATACAGACCTGCCAACTCTCTCCCACCAGAACTAAAGGATGACTTAAATCTCCTCCTTTATGGTGAAGCACTGCGGATAATGCGAGGAGGGCAGGGCAGCGAAGGCAGTTTTCATTCCATTTACTGATGGCAATCAAGGGCATGGCTGGAACTTAGCATGAGTCAATGGCAACCAAAGAGACAGATTTTCTTAGACTTAACGTGAGGCATGGAGGAAAAGCCAGTTTGTGTGTGGATGAGTAATGTGTATGTGCACGAGTTCACTAGACTTAGGGGTATATATGTATTCCTTGCCCTCTTCCTAAACTGCTTTAGGGCAACTTCAAGGATGCATATTATATACTATACTACACTACAAATACATGCAAAATAATAAAAATGAAGCAAGGAGCATGTGTGTGTGTATATATAATCACATATACATAAATACACACATATGTATATGTAAGTCATAATTCAAACCCTAATTAAAGAGCGTCTTTGTAATCTTGGCTACATAAAAATGAGGAAAGAGGTCAAGATGGAACCCAGGAGAAACAGAGACGTAGGTAAAGGAAAATCAGACACTGAAGCCATAATCCTGGGTTCAAACACCAGTTCAGCAATTTACTTCTGGGCAAGTAATTTCAACTTCTTCAGTTTCAATTCCTCATAGATAAAAGTGAGAATGCTCCCCACCTAGAGTGTTATTTTCAAGATTAAATGACAATGTTCCTAAGGTCACGGGGGATCACAGCTTCTGTGCCAAATCTCTGGTTTTATACTGTGTTCAGAAATTCAGATGGTTGGGCGCCCCAGAGTTCTCAGCTGTCTGGGACACTCTGGGTCTGAAGGACAGGATATGAGCACACACCCATGACCCCAGACCCAAGGGACAGTGGGGCAGAGCCAAACTGGCCTCAAAGGAGTGAGAGAATTGAGAAACCCTGGGGGGACTGTAGCCTGATTTCCAATTGCTCCAGGTTGGGAGAATCTTTAAGACAGCAGTTCCCAAAATGGGACCAGCAGTATCCGCAACACTGGGAAACTTGTTAGAAATGCAAATTATCAGGCCTTATTTCATACTTACTGAATCAGAAAGTCTGCGTTTCTGGGTTGGTAACTCAAGTTTAAAAACCACAGCCTTAGGAGATAGAGTTTTGCTTCAGTAAGTTAAGGAGTTTGTATCTGTTTCAAGTCAGGGTTTTGAAAAGAATAAAAGAAGAAGAATCCCAGCATCCTTCTGGCACTGTTCTACAATTTAGCAATGAATTCACAACACCCTCTGGCTATTCTGGCCACCCAGCAACACTTGCCACCCTCCTCAGACCACTAGAGGTATGGTCAAATCCTGATCCAAACAAAAATGTCACAAACATGCCGATCAAATGGCATTGGAGGATTTGTGGACTGGAAGCAATGGAGGGTGTAATCCTCTTAGAATGAAAGGAGTCTAGAAAAAGAAAAAAATAACCTATTGGAGTGTGTAAATAGGGTCCACAGTGGAAGGACTGATGTGAAAATACTTCCTTTCATACACCCAGCACCAACTATTTACTTCTGCTTGTCATCCTGTCTGCCAGTGTCTGAAGTTGGGGTTACATGCTCAGACAGGGCAAGCTACTGTACCTGGTGGCCTACCTCCCTCCCCTCCCCTCCCCACACTCCAATAAACTCCAGAATCACCAGAGTTTGAGTTTATGTAGCTCTTAAAACATCTAGGCCACTTGATTTTCTTCATTTTCATTTATCTGCTTGCTTACCTGGTTGCATTTTCACCAGTCTTCTGAGAGATAGATGGGGGAAAAGGAGAAAGAGAAAAAAGTGGGCAAAACAGGCTTGGTGAAAAAGATTTACAATTACAATGGAAGCTAAAATACACGGTTTGTGATTAATTAATGGATTTCATTGCCCTGTAGGGTTCTGTAAGGGGTGTCTCCACTTACCAATCCTGAAAAGAAAATCTGTAATAGCTACAAACTGCAATTTCCAAGCATCCTATTACATACCAATGTTGCACCAAAACTAAGATCAGTCTAAATTAGTAGGCAGGGGGCCGCACCTCCTGTAAGGTGTTAAGATGATGGTATAAATCACAATTATCAATTAAAATTGCAATTATTAAACAGAATAGAAATCACACTGAACAATACCTATGGCACGGACTCATTTACTGACTTATGTATTGTTAATGCATGAATGGCAGGCAGCATTTCTAATTTTACCCACCATAACCTCTATGGTGGGAAATCAAACCTTTTAGAAATTAAGTAATTCTTATAATTACAAAGGAATACTCATGTTACACAGAAAACTAAGCAAATGGATATACATTGTGTCTAATAACAATACAAACTTTTCCAAGGAACATTTTTGGTTATGGTACTTGTCCTATTCCCTTTAGAAATAGTCAGATTATCACTCTGAACTCTCCCAGTTTTGATGGAGATAACACATAAAAGGAATCCTAAGTCATGGAACATTGTAATTAGGATGAACCTTAGGAATCATCTAATCCAACCCTTCCTCATTTTACGGGCAGAGATACTGAGACCCAGGGGATTCGATATTTGCCCAAGATCACACAGCTTGTCAGTGGCACAGTGAGAACTCGCACTTTCCTCTTCAGACTCTCTAATATGCTGTACTTTCCACTGTATCATTCTGCTCCCAAGCTTCAGACAGAGCTAACCAAGGATGTGACTGCACCCGAAGGCCAGAGAACAGAGGCTCCAGATCAGAGTTTCTACTACACACTTTTCCCTGTTCCTGTGTTTGGCTGAAATCTAATCACATGCTCACACCACATACACTTTCTTCTGGTGGTGACCCATGGGTCTGCCTCTATCACACTCTTAGGACAAGACATCTTTCAGGGGCCCATGCTAGCCTTGCAGGAATGCTGGAAGTAGGAAGCTCTCCACTAATTAGAAAAATAAAAATAAAATATGATTCCTAGGACTCAAAGAGTGAGATACAGATTTTCAGACTCAGAAAAAGATGAGACAGAAGTATTTAGAAGATGTTTAACTCCTCAGTGACTGCTTTCCAGGCCCAAATGGCAAGGAAGTCAGTTAATTTGTAAATATTCCATACATAAGAGACTCTCCAATATTCTATTTTTCTAAGTGCTCTTCTGTTCGAAACCCTTCAGTGTCTCCCTCATGCTTACAGAATAAACACTAAGGTTCTTAGACTGCAGGGCAGGTTTCTTACAATCTGTTCAACACTATTTAAATAAGATTAATTACTTACTCTTTTAAAACCTATGCTGTATTAGTTACCTATTACTGTGAAACAAGTTAGCCCAAAACCTGGTAGCTTAAAACAACAATAAATAACTCACAACGGTTTCTGTGGGTCAGGAATCTGACAGCAGTTTAACCAGCTGATTCTAGTTCAGGGTCTCCCACAGGGATGCAGTCATCTGAAGACCTGACTGGGACTGGAAGACCTGCTGCCAAGATGGCTTTCCTATGGCCTTGCCACGTGAGCCTCCCCAAAGGGACGCTGGTCTCTTAGGGCATGGTAGCTATTTTCCTTCAGAGCGAGAGACTCAGGAAAGCCAGCTGCAAGCTACAAGGTCTGTTTTGACCTAGCCTCAGAATCACACATCATCATTTGTAATATCCTATTGGTTTCACAGGCCAGCCCAATCCAGTTCGGTGGGGGACTATACAAAGGTGTCAATACCCGTAGGTGGGTATCATAAGAGGCTATTGAAGGCTAGCTACTGTACACACCATATTAGCCACCTTACTACCTTTGTTTACCCAGTTCTCACCATATGGTTTGCCCCTCACCCCCCCCACCCCCGCTCATCTTAATGTGATTAGTAAAAAAGCACATATCTGGAGTTAGATCAAGGGTTCAATCTCAGTCAAAGATGGAATCTGATTTTGAGCAAGTTTCTCAGCCTTACCTCCTATATCTGTAACACAAATACTACAATCCCTACTGCAAAAAGTAACCATGATTACTAAATGAAATTCAGTATAGAAAAATACTTCGCAGATTGCAAGCATGTAAAATTATTTCTCAGCCACCACTTTTCTTCTAGGCCTGCCTATACACCACTGTTTCTTAAACCTTCGCCTCTCAATTGAAAGACCCAGCCTCCTCTAGGTTCTGACAGTACCATGTGTATTCCTACACAGTCTTCTCACATTGTGCATTTATTATAAGTATTTATTTAAATGAAACTCACCCCTACTAGGTTATAAATTCCTTGAGGTTAGAATCTCTCATACCACTGTCTACAGAATAGTCAATATATGTTTGATTAACCAAACTGGCATGACTTTATCCTTTAACCACCATCCAAAGAGACAGGGAGGCCTTTCTGTACACACTGTCCATGGGATACACATGATATAACAGAGAGAAAGGTTAATTTTAGTGATAGACATCCAGAGCATCTTGAAGCCTATGATAGAAAAAATAATTTGGCACTTTGGAACATTTCTTAGATATCAAAAGCTGAGCTCCTAGGATAAGTGATGATTTTTGAGGAACACATGCCTAGCCAGTTTATCCCCCCACTGACAGAGGAGAGTCAAGGGAGATTTGGGGTAAGAGTGTTACAGGCAGAATTCTAAAGATGTACCGACATTTCCTGTTCCTGGCTACTAATCCAGCCATTAATCTAGGTATTGCTCTGAAGGGACTTCACAAATGGATTAAGGTTACTCATCAGCTGACCTTAAGACAGGGATATTACCGAGGTGGGTCCAATGTAATCACCTGAGTCAGAAGAGTCAGAGAGATGCATGGAAAAAGGAAGGCAGAAAAGATGAGACAGAAGGGGAGGTCAGAGAGATTCAAAATCTGAGAAGGACTCAACCCACCATTGCTGGCTTTGAAGATGAAAGAAGGGAGCCACGAGCCAAGGAAAGTGAGTGGCCACAAGAAGCTGAGAACAACCCCCAGTTGACATTCAGCAAGGAAATGGGGATTTCAGTCCTACAAAGGCAAGAAATTGGATTCTTCTAACAACCTGGTAAGCCTGAAGTGAACCTTGATTTTGGTCTCGTGAAACCCAAGTCTGAGAAGTCAGCCAAGTCACCCTAGACTTCTAACCTACAAAACTGTGAGATAATAAATGTGTGGTGTTTTGAGCTGTTAAATGTCCAGTGATTTGTTATGGCAGCAATAGAAAACTAATGCAAAGAATAAGAGTTAAATACTGTTATGGGTTTCTGAGAAGTAAATAGAGCCTTTCTCTCCCCATCTGCACTCTGAGCCAAGCCCATGTAGATGGGGGATAGAGCAAAAGAAACCCCAGGTGAGCTCAGAAGCTGAGAGAAACTCAGCACCCAGCAGGGTCTGGAGGGATGGAAGAGCCATGGCAGCACAGGGGGAGCATGGACACGCATGGGGGCCACTGTACAGGTCTGCACTCTCCAGTGAGGTGATGGAGAAACAAGAATTTCCCTCAAAGTATCAGAGATGAAGCAGGTGCACCAGGCTCCAAGGAACCAGAGGTATCGGCAGGGTCTGGGGCCAGGAGGCAGAATGAAAACTTTCAGCTGTGCACTCAGCAGAGCTAACACCATTGGAAACCCTATATCTGAATGGAAGTGTCACATATCTCAGAATAACACCTAATCCCCAGAACCTCACCCTAAGGGAGAAGTAAAGTAAAAGGCAAAAGGAAAGAATCCCAAATCAACTAAGTATTTACTCAAACTAGAGATTGAGGGGAAGTGTCTGGAAGTCTCTGAATTTACCATTAAATTGGCAAAATTTCATTTCCTGCCAATGGAGAAAATGGAGGCTCAAGAGGTAAGAAAATTCAGTTAAAAACAAATAAAGTTCTATTTTCCATACCAAATCTGTGACTGATTATAACTGCCAGAGATAGATACCATTTATCAAGCAGTTATTATCTTCCAAGAGCCATATTTTACATTCATCCTATAATTTAATATCCATAATAACCCGCTGAGGCTTGCATTGTCATTATCTCTATTTTACAGGTAGAGAAATCAAGACTAAGAGATGTTAAGAAAATAGTCCAGAATGTTACAGCTGGTAAATGGTAGATTCCAGATTCAAATATCTACCCACCTAGTATTTCCTCTTTGAATTCCTTGCAGTGAGGGATTAGAAGGGATGCTACTATTTATGAAAGCATTTTTATAAATCCTTCTGTGATTATACTATTTATAGGATCACTTTTATGAATTCTTTGGTATCACAAAAATAGCAATAGCAACCAATAACTTATCTTAAAGGCACAGAATGTGCCAAGCAGCTCTAAGTGGCTTTTATGGATCATTTAAAAGTTATGACTTTCTCCATTTTATAGGTGAGAAAAGGGAGGCCCTGACTTGTCTGAGGGCACAGAGTATGAGGCAGGGCCAAGATCTGAACCCAGGCACTCTGACTCCAGTCTTTGTGTTCTCACCCACAGGCTGCACAGCATCCCCACCTTGAGCCACCCTTAGAACTTAGACATCAAAAAGAAATGCTGCATTGGCCCAGAACAGAGATTCTGACAGCAGCATGGAGGGGTGGTTATGGAAGAATATTGTTGTCCCTGAAGTGATCTCGCTTTTTTAACCCAGTTTCATTGCTTTGATGTTTAAGATACACCATCAATTCAATAACAGCTACTGAGGTTATAAACAAACACATTTATTATAAGTCCTATTCAAATTTCAGAAACATTAAACATATCTTAATAATGAGGATATGTATTTATATTTTTCAACTTGCCCTACCTTCCTGGAAAAGCAAAATCAAATTCACTTATCCAATACTTTCTAAAAGTCAAGACCATGGAATCAGAGATAAATGACATGGCCCTGGTCTCACTGGGCTCACAGTTGAATATAGGGATACTTTAACCTATAGCATGGGGCACTAAGTGAGAAAATAGGGGGAACAACTATCTGGAAGGGGAGGGTCTATGAAGAAAAGGTTTCTGGAAGAAGCCATGATACCAAAATTCAATTTGTAAGGATCTGAGAGCAAATAACAGGCCAAAAATAAAGAAGGGAGAGGCTATGACTAACTTAAGGAGCTGTAAACACAGTGAAAAACTGTCAGTGAAAAACTTCTTTCACTGACTTCTACTGAACTCATTCCTGAATTAACACTCTCCATCCTCTCTGAAAGGCATACTGACACTCAAGCCCGATACTGATGGTTTCTCTCCAGTAGACCAGGGCACTTGATGCCTCCCCCCAGTTGAGGGATATGCTCACTAAGGGTCATTTATATTGGTTCCCAACATGTATATGTCAGTTATGCTTGGCCTTAGAATCTAATTAATTTAATTAAACATTGTGTAATTTAATTGAATATTATATAAGCCAATGAAATATGAGTGTGAACCAAAAGAGTTATTGTTTCTAAGAAAACTAGGTTGAATCCTTTGGAAAGACTCAAAAAAACTAGCTGCCAAAAAATTACTGTCAAATTACAAGTGAGTGAGATAGCCATAAAAGACTGGAAGATACACCATAACAACCTACCAGATTCTGCTCTTTTATTCATTCTACTTGAAAGAAACTCAAACTGGAACTCATAAGTGACATATTATGGGTGTGGTTACACAAGAAAACTGATGAGGTACTTTGATGAGTGGAGCCACATTCAAGGGAAAGGCTTTGGCCCTACATCAAAAGACTGATGAACAAATGTGAACATATGTTTTAAGTTATAATAAACATTTTTACTATATCACTTTTATGTCTCCCTATTTTAACCAATATTTTTTATTAAAAAATCATGTCTCAGATCAGAATGCTTCCACCATAATTTAAGAGGACTGAAGGCAAGACTGTAAGTGGGCAAGTATCTACAGATGAGGCTAGAGAGGTTGTGGCAATGCAATCACAAGCTCTGCACACATACTGGAATATGTAGGTTCACATACAGACTATAGAGAAGACATTGATGTGATAAGATTCCTGGTTGAGAAAGATCACGTAAACATGGAGAATGCTTTGGAGTCAAGACTAGAGGCTGTTGAAGTGAACCTGTGAAGAAATGATGAGGCTTTAACTAAGGCTGGGATAGTGAGAGGAACATAATTTGCAGTCAGTGCATAAAGTAAACAGTACCTGGTGAGCTGGTAAGACAATGGTGAAGTGGTATGGCAATCGGAGCTCTCATTGGACTCTTATGGACAACAGCTGGCATATGTTTCAAAAATCCTTAAAACTATAGGTAACTTTGACCCAGACATTCCATTTTTAGGTCCTATCCACATAAAATAATTAGCAAATTTCACACCAATTTTTACATATAAGACTGTTTTCATTCCCCCATTACATATAAGAGCAAAAACTGGGGGCCAACATAGAATGTCCAAAAATAGGGCACAGATAAATTATGGTTCATCTAAATAGTGAATATTTCTCATACATGCATGTGACAATGAGGAAATATTTTTAATTAAGGTAATAAAAACACTATGATTTCAATTTTGCAAATCAAAAGTTATATACACAACTACATATGAAATCTAGATATAGGTATAAACATACACAAAACAGAGCTTTTAAGGCTATTCACAGTGGTTATGGTTATAAATAATAACAGTGATCTCTATGAAGTGGTGTCATAGGGTTTTTGTTTTCTTTACTGAGCTCAAGTGTACTTTCTAGATTTCTTCCACCTCACATATTACTGCTATAATCAGAAAAGTATTAGAAAAAAATTACTTCCTGGTTTCATATTTGGTGGACTAGATAGGGGAATCTAAGTCTAATGCATATTTATAGTTTTAAAGAGGACATCTTTGGGGTACTGAACAAATCCGAACCCTTCACCATTTTATTGATTACATCACATATCCCCACTGGTAAGTGTCTAGGCTGAATTTCTCATTTTTTCAATCCAAACTCACAAAGCAGGCCTGCTCTGTCCTTGATTTACTTTGCCTTTCTAAGACTGAATCAAATTAAAACTAGAAGGTTGAGGTAAGAAACCTAAAGCAAATATTCCTTACACTGGGAATCCACGGCTAGCTCTTTATAAAGTCATGGATGAGTTAATCATAGCATCCGCACAGAGTAATGGATATGGTGAGGCTTACTCCCTTTACTAATAGATCTAGTCATAAAAAAGTAACAGTAAACCATGTCTGTGTCTCTGGATAATTACTAAATGATGTCAAACTATAAATAAATTCTACAAAGAAGTCAAACATTCATATAGTAGTAAAACAATAAAATAGGTAATAATAAATATAATACATATTAATAAAATAAATAATTTTAAAGCAATCTTCTCCGTGTCATCTATACGCATACGTGATTACTAGATAAACAGAAAGGCAAAGTGACAAAAACTGGACATGAAAGGATATTTCCATTTTACAATAAACTTATAAAGTAGCTGATAATTTACAAAGCAGCCTCACATACATTTCATACATAAATTTAGCTCCTATGATGAAGACATCATCATACTATTTTATAGGTGAAAAAACAGACTCAAAAGGGAGTTAATAAGTAACAAGATCACATATGAAAGAATAAATCTCACTGGGAAAGTAAATATATAGTAAAGGTAATAATTACTTATAAAGCTAGTGTAAAGGTTAAAAGACAAAAGTAGTAAATGTAACTATGTTTACAATAATTAGTTACGGGATACACAAAATAAACAGATGTAAAAATATGACATCAAACACATAAAACATATAGGGGGACAGTAAGTAAAAATGTTGATTTTAAAGTGGGAACACACTTAAGTTGTTATCAACTTAAAACAGAGTGTAAGTTATTATATGTAAGCCTCACAGTAACCACAAAGCAAAAACCTACAGTAAATACAAAAAAGACAAAGAGAAATAAATATAAATGTAATCACTAAACAAAGTCAAACACCAAATGAACAGAGCAAGAAAAGACAAAAGGAACAGATGTGGTCACTTCAGCAGCACATATACTAAAATTGGAACAATACAGAGAAGATTAGCATGGTCCCTGCACAAGGATGACATGCAAATTCGTGAAGTGTTCAATATTTTTAACAAAGAGAAGGTTTAAAGAACAGAGATGAACAATACAATAACTGGAATGAAAAATACACTAGAAGGAATCAATAGCAAAATAACTAAGGCGGAAGAATGAATAAGTGAGCTGGAAGACAGAATGGTGAAAATCACTGCCACAGAACAGAAGAAAAGAATGAAAAGAAATGAAGACAGTCTCAGAGACCTCTGGGACAAAATTAAACACACGAACATTCGCATTATAGGGGTCCCAGAAGGAGAAGAGAGCGAAAGGGACTGAGAAAATATTTGAAGAGATTATAGCTAAAAACTTCCCTAACATGAGAAAGGAAACATTCAATCAAGTCCAGGAAGCACAGAGAGTCCCATAAAAGAAAAACCCAAGGAGGAACATGCTGAGACACATATTAATAAAACTGATAAAAATTAAAGGCCAGGGGGGACCTTGAAGATGGCGGAAGAGTAAGACGCGGAGATTACCTTCCTCCCCACAGATACACCAGAAATACATCTACACGTGGAACAACTCCTACAGAACACCTACTGAAGGCTGGCAGAAGACCTCAGACCTCCCAAAAGGCAAGAAACTCCCCACGTACCTGGGTAGGGCAAAAGAAAAAAAGAAAAAAAAAAAGACAAAAGGATAAGGACGGCACCTGCACCAGTGGGAGGGAGCTGTGAAGGAGGAAAAGTTTCCACACACTAGGAAGCCCCTTCGCGGGCGGAGACTGCGGGAGGCGGAGGGGGTAGCTTTGGGGCCGCGGAGGAGTGCACAGCAACGGGTGCGGAGGGCAAAGCGGGGAGATTCCCGCACAAAGGATCGGTGCCGACCGGCACTCACCAGCCCGAGAGGCTTATCTGCTCACCCGCCGGGGCGGGCGGGGCTGCGAGCTGAGGCTCGGGTTTCGGTTTCAGACCGAGCGCAGGGAGAGGACTGGGGTTGGCGGCTTGAACATAGCCTGAAGGGGTTAGTGCACCACAGCTACCCGAGAGGGAGTCCGGGGAAAAGTCTGCACCTACTGAAGAGGCAAGAGACTTTTTCTTCCCTCTTTGCTTCCTGGTGCACGAGGAGAGGGGTTTAAGAGCGCTGCTTAAAGGAACTCCAGAGACGGGCGTGAGCCGCGGCTAAAAGCGCGAACCCCAAAGACGGACGCGAGCCGTGGCTAAAAGCACAGACCCCAGAGACGGGCGCGAGACGCTAAGGCTGCTGCTGCCACCACCAAGGGGCCTGTGTGCGAGCAGAGGTCACTCTCCACACCCCTCGTCCGCGGAGCCTGTGCAGCCCGCCACTGCCAGGTTCCCGGGATTCAGGGACAACTTTCCCGGGAAAACGCACGGCGGGCCTCAGGCTGGTGCAACGTCACGCCTGCCACCGCAGGCCCACCCCGCATGCAGTGCCCCTCCCTCCCCCCCAGACGAGTGCGCCAGAGCCCCCGAATCAGCGGCTCCTTTAACCCCATCTTGTCTGAGCAAAAAAAAAAAAACGCCCTCCAGCGACCTACACACAGAGGCAGGGCCAAATCCAAAGCTGAGCCCCTGTGAGCTGTTAGAACAAAGAAGAGAAAGGGAAATCTCTCCCAGCAGCCTCAGAAGCAGCGGATTAAAGCTCCACAATCAACTTCATATACCGTGCATCTGTGGAATACCTGAATAGACAAGGAATGATCCCAAATTGAGGAAGTGGACTTTAGGAGCAAGATCTATGATTTTTTTCCCTTTTCCTCTTTTTGTGAATGTGTATGTGTATGCTTCTGTGTGAGATCTTGTCTGTATAGTCTTGCTTCCACCATTTGTCCTAGGGTTCTATCGGTCTGTGGTTTTTTAAAAAATTTTTTTCTTAATAATTAATTTTAATAACTTTATTATACTTTACCTTCGTTCTTTCCTTCCTTCTTTCCTTCCTTCCTTCCCTCCTTTAGACAACGAATCACCCAAAATTGAGTAGGTGGTCGCTGAGAGCAAGATTTATGATTTTTCCCCCTTTACCTCTTTTTGTGAGGGTGTATGTGTATGCTTCTGTGAAAGATTTTGTCTGCATACCTTTGCTTCCAACATTTGTCCTAAGGTTCTACCTGTCCCTTTTTTTTTTCTAAATAAGTATTTTTTAATTCAATAACTTTATTATACTTTATTTTTATTGTATCTTCTTTCTTTCTGTCTTTTTTCCTTCTTTCCCTCCTTCCTTCCTCCCTCCCTCCTTACTTTCCTTCTTGCATTCTTTCTTTCTTTCTTTCTTCCTTCCTTCCTTCCTTCCCTCCTTTCCTTTTTTCTTTCTTTCTTCCTTCCTTCCTTCCTTTCCTCCTTTCCTTCTTTCTTTCCTCATACTTCTACTAATTCTCTCTACATTTTCTCCCTTATATTCTGAGCCGTGTGGATGAAAGGCTCTTGGTGCTCCAGCCAGGAGTCAGGGCTCTGCCTCTGAGGTAGGAGAGCCAACTTCAGGACACTGGTCAACAAGAGACCTCCCAGCTCCACATAATACCAAATGGCGAAAATCTCCCAGAGACCTCCATCTTAACACCAGCACCCAGCTTCACTCAACGACCAGCAAGCCACAAAGCTGGACACCCAAGGCCAAACAACTAGCAAAACAGGAACACAACCCCACCCATTAGCAGAGAGGCTGCCTAAAATCATAATAAGGCCACAGACACCCCAGAACACAACACCAGACGTGAACCTGCCCACTAGAGAGACAAGATCTAGCCTCATCCACCACAACACAGGCACTAGTCCCCTCCACCAGGAAGCCTACACAACCCACTGAACCAACCTTAGCCACTGGAGACAGACATCAAAAACAGCAGGAACTACTAACCCGCAGCCTGCAAAAAGAAGACCCCAAACACAGTGAGATAAGCAAAATGAGAAGACAGAAAAACACACAGCAGATGAAGGAGCAAGATAAAAATTCACCAGACCTAACAAATGAAGAGGAAATAGGCAGTCTACCTGAAAAAGAATTCAGAATAATGATAGTAAGGATGATCCGAAATCTTGGAAATAGAATGGACAAAATGCAATAAACAGTTAACAAGGACCTAGAAGAAATAAAGATGAAACAAGCAACGATGAACAATGCAATAAATGAAATTAAAAGTACTCTAGATGGGATCAATAGCAGAATAACTGAGGCAGAAGAACGGATAAGTGACCTGGAAGATAAAATAGTGGAAATAACTACTGCAGAGAAGAATAAAGAAAAAAGAATGAAAAGAACTGAGGACAGTCTCAGAGACCTCTGGGACAACATTAAACGCACCAACATTCAAATTATAGGGGTTCTATAAGAAGAAGACAAAAAGAAAGGGACTGAGAAAATATTTGAAGAGATTATAGTTGAAAACTTCCCTAATATGGGAAAGGAAATAGTTAATCAAGTCCAGGAAGCACAGAGCGTCCCATACAGGATAAATACAAGGAGAAATACGCCAAGACACATATTAATCAAACTGTCGAAAATTAAATACAAAGAAAGCATATTAAAAGCAGCAAGGGAAAAACAACAAATAACACACAAGAGAATCCCCATAAGGCTAACAGCTGATCTCTCAGCAGAAACCCTAAAGCCAGAAGGGAGTGGCAGGACATATTTAAAGTGATGAAGGAGAAAAACCTGCAACCAAGACTACTCTACCCAGCAAGGATCTCATTCAGATTTGATGGAGAAATTAAAACCTTTACAGACAAGCAAAAGCTGAGAGAGTTCAGCACCACCAAACCAGCTTTACAACAAATGCTAAAGGAACTTCTCTAGACAAGAAACACAAGAGAAGGAAAAGACCTATAATAACGAACCCAAAACAATTTAGAAAATGGGAATAGGAACATACATATCGATAATTACCTTAAATGTAAATGCACTAAATGCTCCCACCATAAGACACAGATTGGCTGAATGGATACAAAAACAAGACCCTTATATATGCTGTCTACAAGAGACCCACTTCAGACCTAGAGACACATACAAACTGAAAGTACAGGGATGGAAAAAGATATTCCATGTAAATGGAAACCAAAAGAAAGCTGGAGTAGCAATTCTCATATCAGACAAAATAGACTTTAAAATAAGGACTATTAGAAGAGACAAAGAAGGACACTACATAATGATCAAGGGATCGATCCAAGAAGAAGATATAAAAATTGTAAATATTTATGCACCCAACATAGGAGCACCTCAATACATAAGGCAAATACTAAAAGCCATAAAAGGGGAAATCGACAGTAACACATTCATAGTAGGGGACTTTAACACCCCACTTTCACCCATGGACAGATCATCCAAAATGAAAATAAATAAGGAAACACAAGCTATAAATGATACATTAAACAAGATGGACTTAACTGATATTTATAGGACACTCCATCCAAAAACAACAGAATACACATTTTTCTCAAGTGCTCATGGAACATTCTCCAGGATAGATCATATCTTGGGTCACAAATCAAGCCTTGGTAAATTTAAGAAAATTGAAATTGTATCAAGTATCTTTTCTGACCACAACGCCATGAGACTAGATATCAATTACAGGAAAAGATCTGTAAGAAATACAAACACATGGAGGCTAAACAATACACTACTTAATAATGAAGTGATCACTGAAGAAATCAAAGAGGAAATAAAAAAATACCTAGACAAATGACAATGGAGACACAACGACCCAAAACCTATGGGATGCAGCAAAAGCAGTTCTAAGGGGGAAGTTTATAGCAATATAAGCCCACCTTAAGAAGCAGGAAACATCTCGAATAAACAACCTAACCTTGCACCTCAAGCAATTAGAGAAAGAACAAAAAAAACCCCAAAGCTAGCAGAAGGAAAGGAATCATAAAAATCAGATCAGAAATAAATGAAAAAGAAATGAAGGAAACAATAGCAAAGATCAATAAAACTAAAAGCTGGTTTTTTGAGAAGATAAACAAAATAGATAAACCACTAGCCAGACTCATCAAGAAAAAAAGGGAGGAGACTCAAATCAGTAGAATTAGAAATGAAAAAGGAGAAGTAACAACAGACACTGCAGAAATAAAAAAGATCATGAGAGATTACTACAAGCAACTCTAGGCCAATAAAATGGACAATCTGGAAGAAATGGACAAATTCTTAGAAATGCACAACCTGCGAAGACTGAATCAGGAAGAAATAGAAAATATGAACAGACCAATCACAAGCACTGAAATTGAAACTGATTAAAAATCTTCCAACAAACAAAAGCCCAGGACCAGATGGCTTCACAGGCGAATTCTATCAAACATTTAGAGAAGAGCTAACACCTGTCCTTCTCAAACTCTTCCAAAATATAGCAGAGGGAGGAACACTCCCAAATTCCTTCTACGAGGCCACCATCACCTTGATACCAAAACCAGACAAGGATGTCACAAAGAAAGAAAACTACAGGCCAATATCACTGATGAACATAGATGCAAAAATCCTCAACAAAATACTAACAAACAGAATCCAACAGCACATTAAAAGGATCATACACCATGATCAAGTGGGGTTTATTCCAGGAATGCAAGGATTCTTCAATATACGCAAATCTTTCAATATGATAAACCATATTAACAAATTGAAGGAGAAAAACCATATGATCATCTCAATAGATTCAGAGAAAGCTTTTGACAAAATTCAACACCCATTTATGATAAAAACCCTGCAGATAGTGGGCATAGAGGGAACCTTCCTCAACATAATAGAGGCCATATATGACAAGCACACAGCCAACATCATCCTCAATGGTGAAAAACTGAAAGCATTTCCACTAAGATCAGGAACAAGACAAGGTTGCCCACTCTCACCACTCTTATTCAACATAGTTTTGGAAGTTTTAGCCACAGCAATCAGAGAAGAAAAGGAAATAAAAGGAATCCAAATCAGAAAAGAAGAAGTAAAGCTGTCACTGTTTGCAGATGACATGATACTATACATAGAGAATCCTAAAGATGCTACCAGAAAACTACTAGAGCTAATCAATGAATTTGCTAAAGTAGCAGGATACAAATTAATGCACAGAAATCTCTGGCATTCCTCTATACTAATGATGAAAAATCTGAAATTGAAATCAAGAAAACACTCCCATTTATCATTGCAACAAAAAGAATGAAATATCTAGGAATAAACCTACCTAAGGAGACAAAAGACCTGTATGCAGAAAATTATAAGACACTGATGAAAGAAATTAAAAATGATACAAATAGATGGAGAGATATACCATGTTCTTGGATTGGAAGAATCAACATTGTGAAAATGACTCTACTACCCAAAGCAATCTATAGATTCAATGCAATCCCTATCAAACTACCACTGGCATTTTTCACAGAACTAGAACAAAAAATTTCACAATTTGTATGAAACACAAAAGACCCCGAATAGCCAAAGCAATCTTGAGAACGAAAAAAGGAGCTGGAGGAATCAGGCTCCCTGACTTCAGACTATACTACAAAGCAACAGTAATCAAGACAGTATGGTACTGGCACAAAAACAGAAAGATAGATCAATGGAACAGGATAGAAAGCCCCGAGATAAACCCACGCACATATGGACACCTTATCTTTGATAAACGTGGGAGGAATGTACAGTAGAGAAAGGACAGCCTCTTCAATAAGTGGTGCTGGCAAAACTGGACAGGTACATGTAAAAGTATGAGATTAGATCACTCCCTAACACCATACACAAAAATAAGCTCAAAATGGATTAAAGACCGAAATGTAAGGCCAAAAACTATCAAACTCTTAGAGGAAAACATAGGCAGAACACTCTATGACATAAATCACAGCAAGATCCTTTCTGACCCACCTCCTAGAGTAATGGAAATAAAAACAAAACTAAACAAATGGGACCTAATGAAACTTCAAAGCTTTTGCACAGCAAAGGAATCCATAAACAAGACCAAAAGACAACCCTGAGAATGGGAGAAAATATTTTCAAATGAAGCAACCGACAAAGGATTAATCTCCAAAAGTTACAAGCAGCTCATGAAGCTCAATAACAAAAAAACAAACAAAGCAATCCAAAAATGGGCAGCAGACCTAAACAGACATTTCTCCAAAGAAGATTTACAGACTGCCAACAAACACATGAAAGAATGCTCAACATCATTAATCATTAGAGAAATGCAAATCAAAACTACAATGAGATATCATCTCACGCCAGTCAGAATGGCCATCATCAAAAAATCTAGAAACAATAAATGCTGGAGAGGGTTTGGAGAAAAGGGAACACTCTTGCACTGCTGGTGAGCATGTGAATTGTTTCAGCCACTATGGAGAACAGTATGGAGGTTCCTTAAAAAACTACAAATAGAACTACCATATGACCCAGCAATACCACTACTGGGCATATACCCTGAGAAAACCATAATTCAAAAGAGTCATGTACCAAAATGTTCATTGCAGCTCTATTTACAATAGCCCGGAGATGGAAACAACCTAAGTGCCCATCATCGGATGAATGGATAAAGAAGATGTGGCACATATATACAATGGAATATTACTCAGCCTTAAAAAGAAACGAAATTGAGCTCTTTGTAATGAGGTGGATAGACCTAGAGTCTGTCATACAGAGTGAAGTAAGTCAGAAAGAAAAAGACAAATACCATATGCTAACACATGTATATGGAATTTAAGAAAAAAACATTTCATGAAAAACCTAGGGGTAATACAGGAATAAAGATGCAGACCTATTGGAGAACGGACTTGAGGATATGGGGAGGGGGAAGGGTGAGCTGTGACAGGGCGAGAGAGAGTCATGGACATATACACACTAACAAACGTAGTAAGGTAGATAGCTAGTGGGAAGCAGTCGCATGGCACAGGGATATTGGCTCGGTGCTTTGTGACAGCCTGGAGGGGTGGGATAGGGAGGATGGGAGGGAGGGAGACGCAAGAGGGAAGACATATGGGATGTGTATAACTGATTCACTTTGTTATAAAGCAGAAACTAACACACCATTGTAAAGCAATTATACCCCAATAAATATGTTAAAAAAAAATTAAAGGCCAAAAAAAAAAATAACAGCAACAAGGGAAAAGCAACAAATAACATACAAGAGAACCCACATAATGTTATCAGCTGATTTTTCAGCAAAAACTCTGCCGGCCAAAAGGGAGTGGCATGACATATTTAAAGTGATGAAAGGGAAAAAGCTACAACCAAGAATACTCTACCCAGCAAGACTCTCGGTCAAATTCAAAGGAGAAATCAGAAGTTTTACAGACAAGCAAAAGCTAAGAGAATTCAGCAACACCAAACCAGCATTACAACAAATCCTGAAGGAACTCCTCTAGGTAGAAAAGAAAAGGCCACAAATAGAATCAAGAAAATTACAAATGGGGAAGCTCACCAGTAAAGGAAAAGATAAAGGTAGGAAATCATACACAAAGAAAGTTGATATCAAACCCAGCAATCATGAGGAGAGTACAAATACAGGATATTGGAAAGGCATTTGAAATTAAAAGACCAGCAACTTAAAACAATCTTGTTTATATATAGACTGGTATATCAAAGCCTCATGGGAACCACAAACCAAAAACCTACAATAGATACACACATAAAAAAGAAAAAGCAATCCAAACGCTTCACTAAAGATAGACATCAAATCACAGAAGAAGAGAATAAAAGAGGAAGAAAAAAGACCTTCAAAAACAAATCCAAAGCAATTAAGAAAATGGCAGTAGGAACATACATATCAATAATGACCTTAGGGGCATCCCTGGTGGTGCAGTGGTTGAGAGTCCGCCTGCCGATGCAGGGGACATGGGTTCGTGCCCCGGTCCCGGAAGATCCCATATACCACGGATCAGCTAGGCCCGTGAGCCATGGCCACTGAGCCTACGTGTCCGGAGCCTGAGCTCCGCAATGGGAGAGGCTACAACAGTGAGGGGCCCGCGTACTGAAAAAAATTTTTAAAATAAAAAATAAAAAAATAAAAATAATGACCTTAAATGTAAACAGATTAAATGCTCCAAGCAAAACAGACATGGACTGGCTGAATGGATACAAAAACACAAGCTGTATATATGCTCTCTATGAGAGACCCAGTTCAGATCTAGGGACACATAAAGACTGAAAGTGAAGGAATGGAAAAAGCTATTCCATGCAAACTGAAATCAAAAGATAGCCAGAGTAGCAATAATCACATCAGACAAAATAGACTTTGTTACAAGAGACAAAGAAGGACACTACATAATGATCAAGGGATCAATCCAAGAAGAAGATATAACGATTATAAATATATATGCACACAACATATGAGCACCTCAATATATAAGGCAAATGCTAACAGCCATAAAAGGAGAAACTGACAGTAACACAATAATAGTGGGGGACTTTAATACCCCACTCTCATCAATGGACAGATCATCCAGACAGAAAATCAATAAGGAAACACAGGCCTTAAATGATACATTAGACCAGATGGACTTAATTGATATTTACAGAACATTCCATCGGAAAGCAGCCGAATACACTTCCTTCACAAGTGCACGTGGAACATTCTCCAGGAAAGATCACATCTTGGGCCACAAATCGAGCCTTGGTAAATTTAAGAAAATTGAAATCATACCAAGCATCTTTTCTTACCACAACACTATGGGATTAGAAATCAATTACAGGGGGAAAAAACCCACAAACACATGGAGGCTAAACAATATGTTACTAAACAACCAACAGATTACTGAAGAAATTAAAGAGGAAATTTAAAAAATACCTAGAGACAAATGACAATGAAAATACGATGGTCCAAAACGTTCAGGACTCAGTAAAAGCAGGTCTAAAAGAGAAGTTTATAGCAATAAATCTTACCTCAGGAAACAAGAAAAATCTCAAATAAACAACCTAACCTTATACCTAAACCAACTAGAGAAAGAGAAAAAAACAAAACCCAAAGTTAGTAGAAGGAAAAAATCATAAAGATCAGAGCAGAAATAAATGAAACAGAGACAAAGAAAACAATAGCAAAGATCAATGAAACTAAAAGCTGGTTCTTTGAGAAGATGAACAAAACTGATAAACCTTTAGCCAGACTCATCAAGCAAAAGAGAGGACTCAAATCAATTAAAGAAGAAATGAAAAAGGAGAAGTTACAATTGACACTGCAGAAATACAAAGGATCATAAGAGACTACCACAAGCAACTCTATGCCAATAAAATGGACAACCTAGAAGAAATGGACAAATTCTTAGAAAGATACAACCTTCTAAGACTGAATCAGGAATAAACAGAGAATATGAACAGACCAAACACAAGTACTAAAATTGAAACAGTGATTAAAAAACTTCCAACAAACAAAAGTACAGGACCAGATGGCTTCACAGGTGAATTATATTGAACATTTGAAAAAGAGTTAACACCTACCCTTTTTTAACTTTTCCATAGAATTGCAGAGCAAGGAACACTCCCAAACTCATTCTATGATGCCACCACCACCCTGATACCAAAACCAGACAAAGATACCACAAAAAAAGAAAATTACAGGCCAATATCACTATGAACATAGATACAAAGATACTCAACAAAATACCAGCAAATCGAATCCAACAATACATTAAAAGGATCATACACCATGATCAAGTAGGATTTATCTCAGGGATGCAAGGAATCTTCAATATCCGTCAATCAATCAGTGTGATACACCACATTAACTACTAACTGAAAAATAAAAATCATATTATCATCTCAATAGATGCAGAAAAAGCTGTTGACAAAATTCAGCACCCATTTATGATAAAAACTCTCCAAAAAGTGGGCATAGAGGGAACCTACCTCAATATAATAAAGGCCATATATGACAAACTCACAGCAAACATTATCCTTAATGGTGAAAAACTGAAAGCATTTCCTCTAAGATCAGGGGTTGCCCACTCTCATCACTATTATTCAACATAGTTTTGGAAGTTTTAGCTACAGCAATCAGAGAAGAAAAAGAAATAAAAGGAATCCAAATCAGAAAAGAAGAATTAAAACTGTCACTGTTTGCAGATGACATGATACAGTACATAGAGAATCCTAAAGATGCTACCAGAAAACTACTAGAGCTCATCAATGAATTCAGTAAAGTTTCAGAATACAAAATTAATATACAGAAATCTCTTGCATTTCCATACACTAACAACAAAAGATCAGAAAGAGAAATTAAGGAAACAATCCCATTTACCATTGCATCCAAAAGAATAAAGTACCTAGGTATAAACCTACATAAGAAGACAAAAGGTCTCTATTCTGAAAACTATCAGATGCTGATGAAAGAAATTGGAGATGACACAAACAGATGAAAGGATATACCATATTTTTGGATGGGAAGAAACCATATTGTCTAAATGCCTATACTACCCAAAGCAATCTACATATCCAATACAATCCCCATCAAATTACCAATGGCATTTTTCACAGAACTAGAACAAAAAATTTTTATATTTATATGGAAACACAAAAGACCCCAAATAGCCAAAGCAATCTTGAGAAAGAAAAATTGAGCTGGAGGAATCAGACTCCCTGACTTTAGACTATACTACAAAGCTAGTCATTAAAATAGTATCGTACTGGAACAAAAACAGAAATATAGATCAATGGAATAAGACAGAAAGTTCAGAAATAAACTCACGCACCTATGATCAATTAATCTATGACAAGGGAGGCAAGAATACACAGTGGAGAAAAGACAGTCTCTTCAATAAGTGGTGCTGGGAAAACTGGAGAGCTACATGTAAAAACATGAAATTAGAACACTCTCTATCACCATACACAAAAATAAACTCGAAATGGATCAAAGATCTAAACATAAGGCCAAACACAATAAAACTCTTAGAGGAAAACATAGGCTGAACATTCTTTAACATAAATCACAGTAAAATCTTTTTTGATCTACCTCTTAGAATAATGAAAATAAAAACTAAAATAAACAAATAGAACCTAATGAAATTTAAAAGCTTCTGCACTAAAAAGGAAAACCATCAAGAAAATGAAAAGACAACCCACAGAATGAGAGAAGATATTTGCAAATGAAGTGACGGACATGAGATTAATCTCCAAAATACACAAACAGCTCATGCAGCTCTATGTCAGAAAAATAAACAACCCAATCAAAAAATGGCAGAATATCTAAATATACATTTCTCCAAAGAAGACAGATGGCCAAAAAGCAAATGAAAAAATGCTCGACAGCACTAATTGTCAAAGAAATGCAAATCAAACCTACAATGAGGTACTACCTCACATCGGTCAAAATAGTCATCATCAAAAAGTCTACAAACAATAAATAGTGGAGAGGGTGTGGAGAAAAGGGAACCCTCCTACACTGTTGGTGGGACTGTATATTGGCACAACCACTATGGAGAACAGTAGGGAGGTTCCTTAAAAAACTAAAAATAGAACTACCATATGATCCAGCAATCCCATTGCTGGCTATATCTTTGGAGAAAACAATAATCTGAAAGGATATATGCACCCTAATGTTCACTGAAGCACTATTTACAATAGCTGAGGCATAGAAACAACCTAAATGTCCATTGACAGAGGAATGGATAAAGAAGAAGCGGGGGCTTCTCTGGTGGCGCAGTGGTTGAGAGTCCGCCTGCCGATGCAGGGGACACGGGTTCGTGCCTTGGTCTGGGAAGATCCCACATGCCGCGGAGTGGCTGGGCCCGTGAGCCATGGCCGCTGAGCCTGCGTGTCCAGAGCCTGTGCTCCACAATGGGAGAGGCCACAACAGTGAGAGGCCCGCGTACCGAAAAAAAAAAAAAAAAAAGAAGAAGTGGTACATATATACAATGGAATATTACTCGGCCACAAAAAAGAATGAAATAATGCCATTTGTAGCAACATGAGTGAACCTAGAAATTACCATACTAAGTGAAGTAAGTCAGACAGAGAAAGACAAATATCATGTGACATCACTCATATGTGGCATCTAATTTTAAAAAAGATAGAAGTGAACTTATTTACAAAACAGAAACAGACTTACAGATATCAAAAACAAACTTATGGTCACCAAAGGGGAAATGTCGGGGCAATGGATAAATCAGAAGCTTGGATGAACACACACTAATATATATATGACAGATAACCAACAAGGGCCTACTGTATAGCACAGGGAACTCTACTCAATATTCTGTGGTAAGCTGTATGAGAAAAGAACCAAAAAAAGAATGAATATATGTATATGTATAACTGAATCACTTTGCTGTACAGGTGCAACTAACACAACATTGTAAATCAACTATACTCCAATAAAATTCAAATATTAAAAAAAGGAACAGAGAGGAACTACAAAAACAGCAAAAGAATTAACAAGATGGCAATAACCATGTACCTAACAATAATTATTTTAAATGTAAACACACTGGATTCTCCAATCAAAAGACAGAGTGGCTGAATGTATAAAAACACAAGACACATCTATATGCTGCCTATAAGAGAGACAAATCAGATCGAAAGACACAAACTGAGGGGATTGTAAAAGGTATTCCATGCAAACGGAAACAAAAGGAAAGCTGCAGCAAAACTTATACCAGACAAAATAGACTTTTTTTTAAAAAAAAAAAGACTGTAACAAGAGACAAAGAAGGACATAACATAATTATAAAGGGCTCAATCCAAGAACACATAACAACTGTAAAAATATATGCACCCAATATAGGAGAACCTAAATAGATTGAGCAAATATAAACAAACATAAAGGGAGAAAATGACAGCAACACAATAATAGGAGGGACTTCAACACCTCACTTACATCAGTGGACAGATCACCTAGACAAAAAGCCAATAAGGAAATACTGGCCTTAAATGACACATTAGACCAAGCAGACATAATAGATATAAATAGAACATTCCATTCAAAAGCAGAATACACATTCTTTTCAAGTGCACATGGAACATTCTCCAGGATCACATGCTAGGTCACAAAACAAGTCTCAATAAATTTAAGAAGATTTAAATCATATCATACATCTTTTCTGACCACAACAGTATAAGACTAGAAATCAATTACAACAAAAAAACTGCAAAAACCACAAACATTTGGAGGCTAAACAATATGCTACTAAACAAGCAATGGGTCACTGAAGCAATCAAAGAAGAGGGACTTCCCTGGCAGTCCAGTGGTTAAGACTTCGCCTTCCAATGCAGGGGGTACAGGTTCAATCCCTGGTCGGGGAGCTAAGATCCCACATGCCTCTGAGCCAACAAACCAAAACATAAAGCAGAAGCAATATTGTAACAAATCCAATAAAGACTTTAAAAATGGTCCACGTCAAAAAAAAAATCTAAAAAAGAAATAGAAGAAATCAAAAGATACCTGGAGACAAATGAAAATGGACACACAACAATCCAAAATCTATGGGATGTGGCAAAAACAGTTCTAAGAGGGAAGTCCATAGTAATAAATGCTTACCTCAAGAAACAAGTTTCAAATAAACAACCTAATCTTACACCCCAAGGGTCCAGAAAAAGAAGAACCAATGAAGCCAAAAGTTAGTAGAAGAAATAACAAAGATAGGAGCAGAAATAGATGAAATAGAGACTTTAATAAACAAGAGAAAAGAGCAAATAAACTAAGAGCTGGTTCACTGAAAAGATAAGCAAAATTGACAAACCCTTAGCTAGACTCACCAAGAGAAAAAGAGGGGACTCAAACAAATCAAAAATGAAAGGAGAGATGTTACAACTAATACCACAGAAATACAAAGAATCATAAGAGACTACTATGAAGAATTACATGCCAACAAACTGGACAACCTAGAATATATATAAACTCCTAGAAGCATATCATCTACCAAGACTGAATCACGATGAATAGGAAATCTGAACAGATCAATTACTAGCAAGGCATCTGAATTGGTAATCAAAAATCTCCCAACAAACATGACTCCAGGACCAGATGGCTTCACCAGTGAATTCCACCACTTTCAAAGCATTAATACCAATCTTTCTCAAACTCCCCCTCAAAATATAGGAGAACGCCTCCAAATACATTTTACGAGGTCTATATTACCCTGATATCAAAACCAAACAAGGATGGCATACAAGAAAGAAAATTACAGGCCCAAATCACTGATAAACATAGGCGAAAAATCCTCAACAAAATATTAGCAAACTGAATTCAACAATACATTAAAAGAATCATACACCATGATCAAAGGGGATTTATCAGCGATGCAAGGATGGTTCAACATCTGCAAGTCAGTCAGTGTGATTCACCATATTAACAAAATGAAGGATAAAAATAATATGATCATCTCAATAGATGCAGAAAAAGCATCTGACAAAATCCAACGTCGATTTATGATTAAAAAAAAAATAAACAACTCTCAACAAAGCAGGTATAGGAGGAACATACCCAAACATAATAAAGGCTATATATGGCAAGCCCACAACTAACACCATACTCAATAGTGAAAAGCTGAAATCTTTTGCTCTAATATCAGGAACAAGACAAGGATGTCACTCCAGCCACTTTTATTCAACATACTATTGGACGTTTTAGCCACAGCAATTAGGCAAGACAAAAAATAAATAAAGGCCTCCAAATTGGACAGGAAGAAGTAAACTTGTCTCTATTTGCAGATGCCATGATACTATACATAGAAAACCCTACAGATTCCACGAAAAAATGGTTAGAACTCATAAACAAATTCAGTAAAGGTGCAGGACAAAAAAAATCAATACACAAAAATCAGCTGCATTTCTTTATAGTAATAATGGACTATCAGAAAGAGAAATTAGGAAAATAATCCCATTTACAATAGCATCAAAGAACAAAATACCAAGCAAGAAATTTAACCAAGGAGGTGAAAGATCTCTATACTGAAAACCACAAGACATTGATGAAAGAAATTGAAGACAGCACAAATAAATGGAAAGATATTCCATGCTCATGGATTGAAAGAATTAGTATTGTTAAAATGTCATACTACCAGAAGCAACATACAGGTTCAATCCAACCCCTATCAAAATTCCAACGGCATTTTTCACAGAAATAGGATAAATAATCTTAAAATGTGTATGGAAACATAAAAGATCCCAAATAGCCAAAGTAATTTTAAGAATAATAAAGCTGGAAGTATCACACTCCCTGATTTCAAACTGTATTACAAAGCTAAAGTAACTGAAACAGTATGGTATTTGCATATTAAAGGACACACAGATCAATGGAACGAAACAGAGAGCCCAGAAATTAACCCACACATATATGGTAAATTAAGTCATGACAAAGGACCGAAGAATATACAATGGGGAAAGGACAATCTCTTCAATAAAAGGTGCTGGAAAAACTGGATAACTACATGCAAAAGAATGAAACTGGACAACTATCTCATAACATATACAAAAATTAACCCTAAAGGGATTACATACTTGAATGTAAGACATGACAACATAAAACTCCTAGAAGAAAACACAAGTGGTAAGCTCACTGACATAGGTCTTGGTGATGATTTTTTATATCTACGTCAAATGCAAAAGAACAAAGGCAAAGATAAACAAGTGGGAGTACATCAAACTGAAATGCTTCTGCACAGCAAAGGAAACCACCAAGAAATGAAAAGGGAACCTACAGAATGGGGGGAAATATTTGCAAATTATGTATCTGATAAGGGGTTAATATCCAAGATACATAAAGAACTCATACAACTCAATAGTAAACAAGCAAAAAAACACAAAGCTCAAACAATCCAATTAAAAATGGGCATAAGAGCTGAATAGACTTTTTTTCCCAAAGAAGTCATACAAATCCTTGCCAACACATACATGAAAAGCTGCTCAACATCATTAATCATTACAGAAATGCAAATCAAAACCACAATGAGATATCACATTATACCTCTTCGAATGGCTATCATCAAAAAGACAAGAAATAACAAGCATTGGCAAGGATTTGTAAAAAAGGGAACCCTCATGCACTGTTGGTGGGAACATAAATTGGTACAGCCAATATGGATAACAGTATGTAGGTTCCACAAAAAATTAAAAATAGAACCACCATATGATCTAGTAATTCCACTTTTGGGTATTTATCCAAAGAAAATGAAAATACTAATTTGAAAAGATATGGCTACCCCTATGTTCATCACAGAATTAGCCAAGATATGGAACCAACCTAAGTGTCCATCAATGGATGAATGGATTAAGAAACTGTGGTGTGTGGGGCTTCCCTGGTGGCACAGTGGTTAAGAATCTGCCTGCCAATGCAGGGGACATGGGTTCAAGCCCTGGTCCAGGAAGATACCACATGCCGCAGAGCAACTAAGCCCATGAGCCACAACTACCGAGCCCGCGTGCCACAACTACTGAAGCCCATGTGCCTAGAGCCTGTGCTCTGCAACAAGAGAAGCCACCACAATGAGAAGGCTGCGCACCACAACAAAGAGTAGCTGCTGCTCGCCGCAACTAGAGAAAGCCCATGTGCAGCAACAAAGACCCAACCCAGCCAAAAATAAATAAATTAAATTAATTTAAAAGTAAATAAATAAAAAAAGACTATGTAGTTAAAAAAAAAGAAACTGTGGTGTGTATATATACAATAGAATATTATTCAGCCACAACGAAGAATAAAATCTTGCCATCTGCGACAACATGGATGGACCTCAAGGGCATTATGCTAAGTGAAATAAGTCAGAGAAGGACAAATACCGTATGATCTCTCTTATATGTGGAATTTAAAAAACAAAAACAAGCTCATAGATACAGAGAACAGACTGGTGGTTGCAAGAGGCGGGGGGTAAGTGGTGGGAGAAATGGGTGAACTTTTTTATAAGTTTAAATAAATTGAATAAAAAAATTTTTTTAAGAAATAAGATTTTTTAAAAAATGGTTTTCACCACCAGTCTAAACCATGAGAAATCCACTTCTTTTCCTTTTTGTCTGCTCCTTAAATCTCAAGAATACTTGAAATGCATTAACCACCACAAAACATTGTTAAGGTTTTCCTTTGCATAAGACATTTAAATTGATTCTTTAACTACCAAACACCACAGATGCAGGCTATTAACCTTGAGTGATTGCTTTTGTAAACACACTGCATTCTGAAGACAGATCAAAGGCTGTATCTTGCTCCCATGATGACCCACTGTCATTGTTTGGAATAGCCAATTTAACCAAGTTTTAGTTATTTCGCCTCATGTATACACAATGTTTCTAACATGCAGTGGGGTCGATGGAGAAAAGAATGGGGAAGATACTTGCATTACAAATACAGACGATGGCATCTCCTCCACGGAGACACCTAGACATTTCCTCTGAGGGCCAACTGCTCAAAGTTAAGTTGAATTGTGCCTTGGTTTCTTGGTTGTCATGTTTGCAAACCTCTATTTTCTCCCCACTGGTTATTTATTCAGTGTCAGTTCACGCACGGTACTTTGCTGGGCTTTACACCAAATTATTTAAATATACTTTGTCTTCTAAAATGTGAGAAATATAATCCACAGAAAACCGTAGTGACTGAATTAAATAAGAGAACAAGCAGTCACAAAACAAGCAGGCCTGCAGAATTTGCACTGTTCTTTACCATCAATTGTCTCCTTTGATATACCTTATAGGAAAGACAGTGCATACTGCCAGGTGAGGCAGAACCATCAGAATTGTGTGCTTGGTTGAGGTGAGGCCGTTCAGACATAATCCAAAGAAATAAAAAAGACTGTACGGCTCATTAGTAGAGACATCCTAAGAGATTCCCTCATCTCCCAGTTGCATTGAAAAATGCCACCCTCTGCATCCTCAAGAGTGAATATAAGTGAACACTGCTCATGTGCTCCAGGAAGATACTGTGGAAGAGGTTATGAAGACCAGATCTTCATTCTTTGGGATAACCTCAGACAGTCCTCTTTCTTTAGCATAGCTTACAGATTCACGGGCCAAGATGGCAAAAGAGAGAAAACTGCAGTTGAATGGAAAGAATATTTTCAAGAAAACAAAACAGCAGCTGGCTTTCAGCTTTGCCACAATTATTAAGTGTTCTGTGGAGAATTTTTGTTTTGCATAATGAATTAAAAGTTAATACACATAAATCAGACCAGCTTTCTACTGGGGCTGAGAGGCAGGCACATGCATAGTAGATGGAACCACCTCCTGTCTCTGACTATACGCACCCACACTTCCCACAAACCTCTTCTAGTCCATCATCTGAAATGCACACCATTAATGAGTCAGGCCTTTTGAATCTGCTATTAGAACACAAATTCCTTTCTGAGAGGCAACATATCAGGCTATCAGCTATTAATAACCTCTTCATTAATCAGAAAATAAGAAGCTAGTTATCTAGAAAGGGCCTAAGGGAATGATAAGAAAAGTGGAATTATTCATTTACCAACACTTTTTTCAGGATCTACTAACAGAACACCGTAGTACCAAGTGGGGATACAGTGATGAATTCATTCACTCATTCACTCACTCACTGCCTCCTTCATTCACTTGTTCATTTGTTTGACAGATATACCAGGAATTGGGACATAAATTCTGCCCTCAGAGAGGGACTATAATCCATTAAAAGAAATATTATTTGTATCTACAAAACAGGAATAAATACCATGAATTTTTAAAATGCTATTAGTATGGAAGTTAGTAGATAAGAGAGATTATTATAGATGAGGTGATCAAATACGGCTTCATGGAGAAGGCATTTAGCCTGAATGTTGAAGGATGGCTAGCATATGAATATGCCAAGTGGGAGAGATGGCTGAAGAAACGGCCTAAAATTGCTAACCTGTTGCTTAAGGGAGCCAACCAGCATGAGGCAGCCAGACGCTTGGGGGAATAGAAGGGGGGAAAGTGAATGATGAGGTGTGCAAAAAGGAGGAAATTCCAGGGGCAGGTAGGATGTCTTGCTTTACCAATGTGCCTGGGGCCAGGCTTGTGCTTATTTATGTCTCAGGCCTTCTGCTTCTGAAAGTATAATTTTGTGGATCTTGGAGATTCTCTAGCCAAAGAGCCCTCATTTTATAGAAGAGAAAACAGGAGTTTGATAAATTATCCAAGGCCACAGAGCTAGTAAGTGGCTGATTTGAGACTATGACCAAGTTACACTGACATGAATAAATGTAGCATTTTTCCCATGTGTGCCGAGGGCTATCAAGCTAGCTAGCAGCATCTCTCATGTGTGTATGTGTACACATGAGAGTAGAGGAAGAAAGGGAGAATGATCAACTCTGAGATTAATCAGAAGAGACATGGGATATGAGAAGGTTAAGAAACACAGACCTGCACATTTCCACATCATGAAAGAAGCTCCTTTTGGAAACAAGGACTTAACTGGAACCTTGGGCTACAATATTTCCATCTATACAATAGTGGTCTATGAACTATGACAACTCAAGCTTCTAAGACCTTAGCTATCAAGGTGCCTGCTTCACACATCAACTCCCCTCACTGTCATTAATTACTATTGTTATAAATGCAAATAGAAGGTTCATGGATGGCCAAGGATTGACTTCTCAGCAGGATAAAATGGAACCAGCAGAAAAGCAGTCAGCCATCCACCACTTGAGTTTAAATGAATTGAAAACATCTTGCTTGATAGCCAGATTTCCAATTCGGAAAGATAAGCTGTCTTAACAGTAAACATGAAACGCCAAGAAAAACATAAAAAATATTTTAAAGCAAGTTGCATTGGGCCTTCTATCTATCTGTTCTTAGAAATTTCTACCTCCACCAGAATTAAGTTTCCTCTACTCGGTAAGTCGTATAAATTTCCCCAAATTCCAGACCATTCAGAGCAGTGCTGAGCAGATGAATGTTTAAAAATCACAGACTTAGAATTGTTGGCAAGTATCTTAGACATTATCTGTCTGACTCTATTTTCACATAAGATGGAACTAGCCAAGAGAAACAATGACTTGGCCAAGGTTATATACATAATAAAGATATAGAACCAGTTCCAGAAGCAGATTTTCTGCCTCGGGACTTTGCCCACCTAGGGCCTGGGGAGCAAGCTTTGTTGCTATTCTCCTCGTTGGCCAGGTGGGAGGAGGATTCTACTCCCCTTACCAAGAGCACAGTGTGCTCAGGGTTCAGGCTTTAATCAGGGACAGTTCCAGCTTCCCACCTCAAGTGGGATTTCACTTCAACCTCTCGAATCCTTACCTACAAACATAAAATATTAAAAGTGAGATTATCTTCTTCCTCCCAAGCCACTGATGTGACAGAACAACTTTTTCAGGTAAGTCTAAGTGAACTCTTTTGAATACTTCCAAGCTTTGTGCCATTTCTTTCTACAAAATTTCCCTTTTCACTTTTAAAAATCTGATGCTTTATGAATGAATGCATTATAATATAAATATATCTTCAAAAAGTACTACAGGGCTTCCCTGGTGGCGCAGTGATTGGGAGTCTGCCTGCCAATGCAGGGGACGCAGGTTCGCGCCCTGGTCTGGGAAGATCCCACATGCCGCGGAGCAACTGGGCCCATGAGCCACAATTACTGAGCCTGCGCTTCTGGAGCCTGTGCTCCGCAACAAGAGAGGCCGCGATATTGAGAGGCCTGCGCACCGCAATGAAGAGTGGCCCCCGCTTGCCACAACTACAGAAAGCCCTCGCACAGAAATGAAGACCCAACACAGCCATAAATAAATAAATAAATGATAATAATATCACCCCTGATTTTTTTTAAAAAAGTACTACAGAATTAGAAGCTATGGACAGATCCTACAATACAGAATGGTTAAGGGTATGATCACTTGATGGAAAATGAATTTGCTACTAACATCATCTGGTAATTAACAACAAGACTACCCTGTGAATTAGGAAAATTTTTTAGGATTTAATGTTAAGGGAAAAAAATCCAAGTTACAGTAGTAAATACAATCTATGATTACACTTTGTAAAACCATGTTTTTAAAAAGGTTAAAAACTAATAATTGCCACTGTGTTGCAGCTGTAGAATGCTATTTTTTTCAGTTTATTTATTTATTTATTTATTTATTTATGGCTGTGTTGGGTCTTCGTTTCTGTGCAAGGGCTTTCTCTAGTTACGGCAAGCGGGGGCCACTCTTCATTGCGGTGCGCGGGTCTCTCACTATCGCGGGCTCTCGTTGCAGAGCACAGGCTCCAGACGCGCAGGCTCAGTAGTTGTGGCTCACGGGCCCAGTTGCTCCGCGGCATGTGGGATCTTCCCAGACCAGGGCTCGAACCCGTGTCCCCTGCATCGGCAGGCAGACTCTCAACCACCGCGCCACCAGGGAAGCCCTAGAATGCTATTTTAAAATGCTATTTTTAAAACTATTTTTTGAGAAAAATAACAAATGCTATTTTAAAAACTTCTAAGATTCTAAAAAGTGAACTATTATAATATTTTGATATATTTAAAATTGTACAACTAAAGCAAATTATAAATTTAAAATTTGATAGAAAACTTTTCAATATCACTTGGGTAAAAGAGGCTTGAGAATACTATCAGCTGCAGGTCCTAGACCCTGGAGTTCAGGAAACAATGGAGATGTTTCACAGCATTCTTAGTATGCCAACTAATCAATGAGAAAGAGTTCTGCTGACTTTTCATACCTGACTCCTTACCAGTCTAGATCTGAAATGAAGCTGATTTATTCCATCACTTAATTGTTTATAAATTCAAGGCTCAAATGATGCACTGTTTCTTCCTGGCTCCCCTCCCTGCCATCATTAGCTTGGCATCAGAGGAAAAAGCCACAAGCCTCCTCCCAAGGTATGCCTTGTAATTTTGAAGCTGTAAGTATTGCTGAAGTCATCATACTTTACAGACTTAGTATTTTACTATTATACAGGGACAGACCAGTTGAAACTTAGCAAGAGAAGGTACCGAATAATGTGTATTTTCAGAGAGGATCAAAACAAGCATGATATGTTTGTGTTCTTATGCTACCATGATAGTTCTTAGATGACTCTCAAATTAGAGAAGTATCTCTTTCTCAGAGTTTTTAGAAAGAGAAAATTAGTAAATATAGAGAATTAGGGAGTATGCTCTTTCAGGTATGAGCCAAACTTTGTATAAAACTTTGGGGCCTGTAAACCAGAAGGCCATGTACAAAACAGTCGACGTTTATACAATTCATGAATTTGAATTCCAGGTAGCAGAGTAGCACAGAGGAAGCGTGCTGGGCCCATGAATTTGAATTCCTTATTGAAATAAAAAGAAAAAGTTATACAATTCTGTATATTTTCATACTTTGTAAAAGTTTACACAATATTTTATAGATTTTATATATATATATGTATCTTTTCTTTAATGAGTACTTTTTATGGTGAGTAAAGTTGGGATTATTATTCCCATTTTACAGATGGAGACTCTAAGGCTCAGAGAAGTTGGCTTGGCCAAGGTCACTCAAAGGCCAGGGTTCAAAACCAAACCTCCAGACTTAACATAGTGCCTCCTCTCTACTGCCTCTTCAGCCTAATTTGATTAGGCTTTGCCTAAAGGCAGAAAATGATCTTGATGATTTCACAGTCTTCTTCAAGCCAAAGAATTTGACCAGGTTGATGGTGAATAAGTTAAGAGTAGTATTTAAAAAAATAGACAGTTTTAAAAGTATGATACTAATGAATTCATAAATTCATAATACAAAAAACTATTCCACTCAGGGCCACTAGTTTTTTTAATGACCTTACTATACCATATTATGTACCATAATCAATAAACATCCAGGAAAGAATAAGGAACAGAAAGTTATGACAGATGTGCATTAAGTAGATTATTATAAAAGTAGATACATTAGGACTTCCCTGGTGGTCCAGTGGTTAAGACAACACGCTCCCGATGCAGGGGGCCAGGGTTCAATCCCTGGTCAGGGAACTAGATCCCACATGCTTCAACTAAGACCTGGCACAGCCAAATCAATCAATCAATCAATCAATCAATAGTAGATACATTGGCTGATCTAATCAACCAATCCATAAGAATGGCTGCCCTTTGCCTGGGTTTGTGGTTAGTTATATAGTATAATTGCCCCATCACTCATGCCGATATGGGAAGCCAATCTGCAGTGAGAACCACTCTGTAGAGTACAGAATAAGCCAAAACAATAATAAATACAAGTACACAAATATATGGAAAAATTCAATTTCTTGGGCAAAGAAATACAAATTAAAATAAGATACCATGTTTTATCTATGAATCTGCAAAATAATTTTTAACAGTAACAGTGTTGGTGGAGCACATTGAAACACACAATCTCTCATAGTCCTAGATGAAATATAAACTAGAGTCAGCTTTTCTGGAAGCATTGTGGTAATGTTTATTGAAAATGTATGTATTTAACCAATAACTTTATTTACATTAATTTATCCTAAAAAATTCACAAACACTAGTCGAATGTGCAAGGATAACCATCGTTGTTTTACACAAGTATAAAACAGCAGATAATGATCATTTAACAAAAGGAGAACATTAGCAAGTAAATTCTGGGACATCCACAGAAAACTATTCAGTCCTTAAAAGCTCACGTTCTCAAAGAACATTTAATGACATGGTAAGTTACATGTTGTGTGAAAATATAGGGCACATATTCTTTTATACAGTATGATCCCAATTTTATAAAATAAAAAGTAGATACCTATATGCATGTAAATTATACTGGAAAGAAAAACTCCAAATTGTTAACCAATGGATTTCTCTGGATGCTGACTGCATGGATGATTGCTTCACCTCACTCTTACAATGAAACTTTGGAATTTCTTACAGAATTAGTACAAGAGTGGTAGGGCATTGACTTATCAAGCTTTATTTGGCAACATATGAGTATATAATATCCTTATAATGGTGGGAAATGACTTATTGATGCGTAATGACAGCTTTGTCCCAAAGTCATACTGCCCAGAGCTGACATGGGAATGAGCCAATGATACATGGACCTCAAAACCCTTACAGACTGGACCCTAACAAAGCAGCAGCTAAGTGAAATTTCCTTTTAAAATTAAGTTGGGAGAAAAGACTCTCCTGAAGAATTGTTATATTTGTCAAGCAATGAGAATCACAGCACTGCCTTAAGATGCCAGAGAGTTCAGAAATGCTCACTGACAACCTTTTGCCTGGCTCCTGATGCTTTATATGAAGGATTTTAGAGATCTATTTGTTCTAAAAGCAATATCTCCCTCTCAGGTAATGAATGTTTCATTTTCTAATTAGGCCACAAGCTCTCCAGGATTTCAGTAACATAAGAACATAAGGTAAGGCCACCTTCTTCCATCCCTACCATGTTCTTCACCTTCACTGGTCTCATTTTAATCTGCTGCTTATGCTCAGCCTACAAAGCTGGCAGAGTATGAACTTGCCTTTAAATTCCATTAGTTGAGCCTTTCACTTTTGTGTATTTTGGTTTAGGAATTAATCTACATATTGAACACATGCTAAACTGACATTTGATTGAACTTGGAATGTTTACCAAATGCTGGTAAGCAGCCAGACAGCAGACCTGTTTTCCATCTCTTCAAGATACTCAGACTACCTTCAGCAGGTCAGCTTATGAATAAACAAGATTTCTAACCAGACCATTAGCGTTTTTCCCCCAAGAGTCAGGAAATGAGAGCTAGCTTGCACCTCTGAACCATGGGGCCTAGCACAAATCTGAGATTAAGGAAGGTAGATATTCATTAAGCCAGACTCTGCGACTCCTGAACCTCTTCTCTCTTCTCTTTCCTTGTCAAGTTCACTGTTTACTCAGACACTATCCATATGAAGTGACAACTTATATTGGTGTCACCAAACTTATCTCACCATAGGGCACCATAAAAGGTTATGAGGCACATTCAGATTAAAGTGGACCAAATAAAGCTATAAAAATGAATTAATTACTGGCCCAAAATAGGATGCATATGCGTTTTATTTAAAAGAACTAAAAATCTATTTTAAATTAAAAAATTCAAAATATAATGATATGTTAAAATTATAGAAAAGGCACAGAACATAAGCTGGCAAACTGACCAGACAACTGACATCACTCTTATCTCCCATGCATCAGTGTGCACGATGACCAGGGCTGCACACTTAGGATGGTTGTTCTTGGCATTTGTGGCCATGGCACAACCAATATTAATGACACAGTAAGCTTTTCTCATTGGTCCCAAACAGCAATGTCAAGGACTGTCATAATGCCACAGCTATATGATTCTGGGTTCAATCTAGTAAGCAGCTATTGAAATGTCTATTATCAATCAGAAATGTCCTTAAAAAGAGTTATCAATGTCAATATTTATTCCAAGCCAAACACTCAAATACAGTGTTAATGTACTGCCTAGCACCATGAACCATGCAAAAACTCTTTGTGTGATGAACTGCTAGCACAGATCAATAAAAATGGTTTGGAATTAGTTTAGGAGGAGAACACAGTGGCCTAAGCTTTGCTACTGAAAAAAGCAGCTCCAGCAGCAATCTATCCCCACAATTGCCCTGTTCTTAGCATTGCCCCATCCCTACTACCCTGCCGGCTCTTCCATGGCTAATCTGAGAACATCACCTTTGCTAGAACGCTTTTTCTCAAGTGTTCCAAACCCCTTAAGCTGGCATTTATTGCCCCCTATGATATACGGTGAGCCCTTCTCAATTTACGTACCATTACTTCTTTGTCTTATCCTCTTGCTACTCCAGCCTAATTTACATACGCAGTTCCTTCAGATACATCCTGCACATTAGTTTGCTCACATCTGGGTCTCCCCCTCCACAGCCCTCCTCTCTGCTCTTAGGAATAGTCCCATTTGTGAAGGTCCAATTTAAGACCTTCATGTTTTACCACCTCTGTGAGGCCTTTTCTGCACGCTGTCAACCTTGCAGCACATGCTGTCTAACCCAGAGCACCCTTCTCAGATGCCCTTGCATTGTTGGTTAGCTTACTCTGGGTCTTGTCTCTTCAACAAGACTATAGACACCTTGAGAGCAATGACCACGGCTATCCTTGTACTGCCCCAAATGCCTACCTAAAATATTTGGGACCTGACTGAGAAAGAAAACCCTAAAGTTAATTTCAACACTCTAGTAACAATCTGTTTCTCTTCACCAAACAGGTACAATACCAAGATTATGATATTTTTCTGTAGCTCTCTGAAAGCTCTCTAATGGGAGTGGGCTCCCTTTCTAATGAAGGCATTATTTCTCAAAGGCACTAGTTAGTTCGACCTTGACTCTAATGATATAATAGGCAATGACCTGACTTTCTACACGATGACCAGGCAAAACAAAAGGCTCTTCTCTAGCTGCAGCCACACATGGTAGATGATGACAACCCCAAGTGCTCAGGTGTCAAGGAAGAAAGATGGACATGGTCCTTGCTCTCAAGATATCTGTAATCTTGTTAAAGAGACAAGGTCAAAAGCAAGTTAATCAGCAATGCCAGAGAGTGTAAGAAGGGTGCTCTGGAATGGACAGTGTGAGCCTGGCACAATCAGTCTTAATGACAGAAGTAAGTTTCCCTCATCTGGTTCCAAAAAGCAATGCCAAGAGTTAATTGTCATAATGCCAAAGCTTCATGACATTTTTTAAGGGCCAGCATAAAACAAACAAAAAAAAAGCAAACATGAACAGAAAGAAAAAAAAAGACATTCCCTTGGTTAACCCCTAGCCACCAGTAGAAGCCAGTGTCTGATCCCTCAGATGAGGGTTGGTCAGCAGAGCAAGCTGGCAAGTGGCCACCTCTTGTGGTTATAAGATGTGGAGCCTGGGACAGTTTCCAGAAGATTTACACTGCAGGGTTACCAGATTCAAATTGGGCAGAATTAGAAAAATGAGTCAGTGTGGGATGGCAAGGTACGAGGGAACTCCTAGAGGCAGTGTTCAGAACTCAACAAGACTTTCTATCCAGCCCAGCGTCCTGAAGAGTGGAGAGCAGGTCAAGGAGATGCAAAGCAGAGCCAAAGCCAGAGAGCGTAACAAGGGAGAAGCCCAGAGAAGAGGGAGACCAGGTGAGTCAAGTATGTCTTTATTAGGATTGCAGCCAACCCCTGGTGGCCACCACTGAGTGAAGTTCAAGAAGAGCCAAAATCTTAAAGTTGAGTGTTCTTCCTCAGGGATTCCCAACATTCTGAACTTCCTTTTCCAAGTGGAAGCTTAAGATTGCTGGGATGAATACAAGGATTTCTACACATCTGCATTTTTCCTAATCATTTTGTAATTTTAAAACTACAAAGCAAGCCACTCTTTCCACAGCCATAGAAGTGGGGTGTAGAATCGTGCAGCTAACCCACAGCAATGCCCAACCAGTGTCCTGGACAAAGAACTCTCCCTTCTGCTACCAGGGTCTTTGCTGGATTTGGGCCAACTTAATTTAGCTACATGAAATGTCCTCTCTCATTACCATGTCTGACCTCTGGCAGTGCAAGGTACTACAGAATCATCCGTTCTGTGGAAGCAAGACCACGTCCTGTCCTCCAGTGCATACCTTGTCCAATGAAGGAAGACGAGACCTGTTTCACATGGACAATGTTTCAAAGAATGCTCATCTTATGATGGTTCATCAAACTGTAACTATTTTATGCAGTTGTTGTAGTTGTCTTATATTCAACAATAAAAAACTTCAGAGAAATGAGGCAGACAAAATCCCAAATGTGTAAATATAAGGTAGATGGAATTCAACAACTACTAGACCCTTGCTATGCCGCAGGTCTTGCACTTATATTGTGTTGAATTTGTCATTTAATCCTTGCCTCCAACTTACAAGGGTGGTTTTGCTTCACTTTTCAGATTTGGTGGTGGCGGTGGGGGGAGCCTTGAATGCTCCAGAAATTAAGTAATAAGAGAGCTAAAATGTGACTCTAGGCATATCTGCCTCTGAAGTGAATAAGCTGCTTTTACCTCTAGCCAACCCTGGACAGGCCAGTGGGGCTCAGAGCCGAGGAACAGACTCAAGGAGGAGGGAGCAGAGATGGTCACTGTGGACAGCAAATACTTGGGTATGTCATCCTTTTCACCATTCTCTGGGCAGGATCAGTATCTGAGAATTCTATTTCTTTTCATGTGAAATTTCCTTAGTAAGCAATTATCAGTATATTCTTTCTCTTCTTTTCTCTTGTTTAAAAATGTGGCTCAGCAAAGAGAGAAATGAGTGGAAGAATTGAAAAAGAGAAAAGATAAAATTAGTAAAAAACAGAAACACTTGATTTAGAAAACTTATAAATTCCATTTCCAAAATAAAGCTCCACTGTAACAATATTGCTCTTAAAGACTGAAACACTTTTTTTTTAAATCACAAATGGCACACTGATCTAACTGATGGCTTTCAGACTTTTTCAAGAAGTTCTAAAATCCATATAATCTAAACTGTTCCTTCTATTCTTCCACAAAAGATAAAATTAAAATAATTACAAAAAAGAAAAAATCTACCAAGAACATACAACATGACATCTTATTGGGACATCTTATTGTCACAGAAAGCAAGTAACAACTCAAAGATTAATAGGGTTTTGTCAAAACAACATAGAAAGCGGATTAAAGAGACTTCCAGTAGCCAAATTTAGAGGAAAAAAAGACTATTATTGTAATATACTGAATAGATTAAAAACCCATGAGGATACAAGCATTAAAATAAAAAGGAAAAGGGAAACCCTTATAACTCAATTATATTCCCGTCTCTTGTTGCAGCCTCTGATTTGAGAATCAGTGCTGTGCTTCTGTGTTCCTTTCACATTGGATTTTTGCTTTGTATAGCCCTTTTCCATTCTAAAAGGAAAATAAAGTGAATAAGCACCACAGTGGGCAATGCTTTTCGTGGCAGAGAAAGAAAAATTATCCTTCAGACACCTTTGAGACTATGAGGTCGAGGAAACGGAAAAAAGGAACAGAAACAACTCTTTTTATATTTAGAGTTTCATATAAGGAGGCAGGAGACTCTTCCCCCAACTTCACACTTACTTTGTGATACTATGCCTTGAATAGGTTGTATTCTGTAAATGTCTGCAAAGTTTAATAATTTGCAGAGTTAAGATAAACAAACTATATAAAGCAAGAAATATTCCTGGAAGGAAGAGATAGTGAGAGAAGAGTCAATCCTAACATAAGGTGAAAGGTAGAGACTGGTATCATGAGACCTCTTGAGGAGCTCCTGGAAGTGGAGACAGCCGTGTGGTACAAGTGAAACACACCCGGCCCAAGTCTGGTTCCTGGATAAGAGTCTCAGCCCTTCCACCCAGTAGCTATGTGTCCTGGAGAAGCTCCCTACACCTCGAGTCATGGCTTCCTTAACAAAGGAGTCAGTCTCCATGACCTTCACTCCCACTCTGTGAGACCATGGATATCTGAACTTCCGTCTCTCTGTGCCACGTACATCCTGGGGTGAGTTAGCTCCCATGTGCCTCAGGTTCCTCATCTGTAAAATGGAAATGTTAACAGTTCTTGCACCTCATTTTGTTGCTATGAGAATTAATGAGATAATATATGTAAAGTGCTTGAAGAGTACCTGATACACATGCATGGCATGTAAGCATGCCAAACTTGGTAGCTATTGTTGTCATTATGGTAATAAAAAATTGCAAGTATTATTTCTTTTGCTATCCATCCAAAATCTTCTCCAAAAGCTAATAATCCTTCAAAGACCACTTCTGAGGCTTTCATCATCCCGGCAGGATTTGCCCTTGTCAGCATCCCTTGTTCTCCTATAACATCGTGTCTTTCAATAGCTCCTGGAAGTCTACACCATTTCAGGATGAGTTAACTTCACAGCATCCTGCTCCATACCATGATGTAAGATCATTTTTTTCTCTAGAGTAAGATGAGAAGAGAGGAGTGGCTGGGATAGGTCTAACAGATTGACTTTTTTAGTGAGAGTAAAAGGAGCCTAACCAAAGGAAAACTAAGCATTGGGAGAAAACCGACTGACTAGAGAGCACAGCATTCACGACAAGCAGGAAAGTCTGGTTGTAAGATTGACAGAAGGCAGATGAATGCTAAAGTTGGGTGCATGTGGTTCATGATACTGTTCTCTCTTGTTTTTATCAGTTGAAAATCCCTAATAATGTTTTACTCTGTGAAATTTTTAAAAATCTGACGGTTGGAAATAAATCTCCTCCTCCATGATACTGAGGTATGCATAGCACAGATGACAGAAAACTTCCTGGCTGAAGATGTTACCAAACTGCGTTCCTGCGCCCAACGCAGTGAGGCCAAACAAACCGAAATGTTGGAGTTTGGAGCAGACAAAGGTTTATTATAGGCCAAGAAAGGAGAACAGGTGGTTCGTGCCCCCCAAACCCCAAACTCTCCATGGGTTTCAGCAAAGCATTTTTAAAGGCAAGGTGAGGGAGGCGGGGGGATCCCCAGGGTATGTGATCAGCTCCTGCACAATTCTCTGATTGGCTGATGGTGATTGATCCTTAGGCTCCAGAAGGTCTGGGGGCTACGTGCTTATGATCATCAAGTAGTTAATTTTTTTCATTTGGTGGTGGTTTTTAGCATCTGAAAAACTCAGGGAATATGCATTAACTACTATTATCTGGGTACTTCGGAGAGGAGCTACAGCAGAGGATATGGGGGAGGGGTCTTCCTCGTCACAAAGAGTAATCTCTTGGATGCCTTTTCTCTGCTTCCTGTAACCATGTCAAGAGCTTCAGAGCTTTACCTTCAACATCTTAAGAAATTTTATTTATCTAGGAAGGTCTTAGCTATGCACACAAAGGGAGTGTGAAGTTTTTAGAATTACTGTATGTCCCCTTTCTACATTACCTCAGGACTAGTTCCTGAGGAAGGTGAAAAGGAAAAGCAATAGAGTCAACACCTTCATCTCCCAATTATTTAATGTCTCATCCCTTTGAAAGTCTCTTAGCGAAATGCAAAATGTTTTTTTTTAATTATATATTTCTTTTGTAACAAACCCAGAAATACCATGGTCTTTGGAATGCCCTCTGGGTTAGAACGATCTAAAAATAAGGTATTACTTCAGGGACATGAAAAGAAATATAAATTTCCCAATGAATGTGACACCACAAGGAGAATTAAACAAAACAAACAAAGAACTATGGAACACACTTCTTTCAAAGAGGTCCCTTTTTAGTCCCCAGTGTCTTAACTGGGTAGGTCTGGGGACAGCATTCAGCCAGGAGGGGAAGGTAAATGTCTGAAGGTTGGATAATGGGAAAAACATCTAAAAAGGAGCAATATAACTCACCCAAGAGGCTGTTCCAGTTAACAGTCCACGTGGCACACACCAACAACTCTCATCTGTCTCCATCCGGTCATTCAACAGACTTCCTGAGCGCTCAGTGTGTGTGAGGGCTGGGGGTGAGGGCGGTGAGAAGTGAGAGGCAGTCTCCAGGGCCCTCACAATGTGCTACAACACAGGCTCGTACACAAATGGCTAAGCCAGGCTGAGGGGTACAACAGAGCATCAGAGGAGGGCTTCCCAAGTAAAGCCTTGAGGGAGGCAAAATAGCCAGGTGTTTCAGAGCACAGGCTCAGGGCCAAGCTTCCTGGGTACAAATCCCAGCATCACTGGCTCTGTGATTTTGATCAATTTATTTAACCTGTGTCTCAGTTTCACAAAGAAAAACTGTTTTTTTTTAAAGTTACTGTTTTAAAGGCATACTGAGCATTAAATGAATACTTCGTATAATGTCTAGAACAGTGCAAATTCTTGGCAAATAAATTACCATATAATATATTGTCCAAACTGAGATATTTTGAGCATGAGAGACGGTGATGCTAATACTACACTGGAACAGAAGGAATCGACTAGAATTATCCAAGCAAATGGGACATTTGGTCACCTTATACATGTGTTCATTGATATTACTGAAGGATGTTGGCCAAGCAAAGAAGCAGGGGAAGGATGTTATAGCAGAAGGACAACAAGTGCAAAGACAGAAGGCAAGAGGCTGAGACAAGTTCAAGGAATTCAGGTTCCTTTGTCACCTGCTCCCGTGCTTCTTGCTTCCTTTCCTCCAGAGCACTCAGTGTGGTTGATAGTCTTGCCCCTGCCACTGTGAACATCTGACTTGCACTTATTTCCCCCATTATAGGCTCCAGAGAAGCCTGGCTTTGCTCAGCAAGCTTGGTTACCAGCACAAAGTGGGCACTCTTATCTGTTGAATGGTGGTTGAAGGAACGTGGCATGGCAGAGGTAAGTATACAAAGTAGACTGCAGCAGTCACGAGATGTGCTGCTCAGATTTATTTTCAAGGGAGAATCTGCCGCAAGGAGCACAGTGAACCAACAGCTCCCAGCTATGGGTGTCTTTAGGATCTGCCTCAACTTTCAAGCTGAGGCTACGCTCTCCTCATGCAGTTCCAGCCAATGACTGAGCAAGGCTTGCCATTCCTCACTGGCAGGTACCCCCTATAGGTGATTTTTGACCCAAAGCTTATTCTTGGGTCAGACAAGACTTTCTCAGAGCTGCACCAAAGTCTGAGGCTCTTCCTACCGAGCTGTCCTTCCTCCCTGCTTTCTTTTTCACAGGTGTCAGACCAACACCGCATCGAAAGCTTTCCCTGCCTGTTCCTGTTCCCTCTCCCCATTACCACCTTCTTGCATTTGTAATTCCACGTTGGTGTTTGCTTCCTAGGGGAATCAATCAACATGAAAGCAGAAGGATACAATGCTGAAGCACAAAACGGGAGTCAGAGCCTCTAGTACTATGCTAAGAAATTTGACTTTTTTTCTGGAGGTGATAAAGAAGTATTGTACTATAGGAAAGTGGTGACAGAGCTATGCTCCACAAACAACAGGGTACAGCATGGCTTGAAAGAACAGCACAATCATCTTCCAGTTAAATATCCAGATGAGAAACGATGAGGGCATGGATGACGGCATAAATGACCAAGCCTAACCACAGGTGCCAACCATGTGTCTTAGAACTGTTTAAGGGAATTGTAATTTCCCCCATTTTACAGCTGAGGAAATAGGTGCAGGAGAGGACAGCAGCTTACCCAAGTTACCCATCTGGTCAGCTTTAGAGTCCATGCTCCTTTCATCAGACCACTCTCCCTCACAGACAGAGGAGCCCAGAGGAGAAGCTTTAAGGAACTGAAGAGGAAAATGTTAAGTTCTGTTTCATATATGATTAAACCCAATTTAAAGTCTGCCTAGCTATAAAACTTACATTCCCATAAGCATTAGAACCTAGTATTTTTACAAAATCTGAGAAAATACCTAAACATTATACACAGAGCTGACAGTACTTCTCAATGACAATACTGAACTGCGCTGGCTATCCTCTATATAAACTTCTTTCAATCCGCACACAGCACTGAGTGCCTAATATTTCTAGCTTCTGAGTGTAAAAAACAAATATATGGAATCTGTCCTTAAGGATCTTAAAATTCAATGGAGGAAACAGACACACATGTGAATAACCAAGTATGTGATCATAAGAGATATGAACAAAAAGCTATGGGAAGATATACAAGACCACTGTTCTTGACTAAAGAGCTCAGGGAAGGATCTCGGGGCAGAAAGTGTTTGCTTTGGGCCTTGAGGAAGGAGCAAGCATTAGATAAAGGCTTCCTTCCCTGAAATCACTGTCAAGTACCAAAGGTGACCTATAAATGCCCTTGGAGGCATTTGCCTAGAGAAGGTAGGGCGAAGATGCAAATAACTTGCTTAGTTTCAGTATCACAATTCCCATTAATCAGTTCTTTAGGAGCTCCTGGAAATTAATCACAAACCAAAGTTTCTGAAATTCACCATCCTTTTGCCTTCACATGCTTATTCCTGCTTACTCAATATACAACAGTGAGTGAATATGAATGGGGGTGGCAGCAGAGAGTGGACACTAGGCCACCAGGTCTTAGGAACATGGTTTAACAGTCTCCAGTTTGGGCTTCCTTACAGGTCTTTTTTTGATGTAAAGAAAAGCCTGTACAGCTCACTTGAGCACACAGAGCTCTATCTTATCAACCAATTCCCTTAGACAAAATGATAACAGGTAGAGTATGTGAAGAGAGTCCACTTCTCCTGGTTATTCATGCAGCAAGAAACTACCTGTGCTAAACTCAAGTCTATACCCTGTGCACTAGGGTAAAGCTTCTGGTCTTGTAGAGAAGCACCTCAGCTGCACTCAGAGGCCTCTCTATGCCTCTGGTGAGGCCCTTCCTTGAAGACAAGGTACACCCAACACTGCCATCCCAGCAGATGAGCAAGATGCCAACTGTTAACAGTTTCAAGCCTGCCCATCTACCATTTACTTTAGAAGGATACCTTGCTGGGGCCCTCTCATCTGAGAGGGACTATTAGCCCTTCTGATCTGCTGTTCCTTTAAGTTCGTCTCCAAAAATCCCCAAAGAATCACTGGGAGGATTTGTATGACTATGCTTTTGCAGAGACCACTCTTTGGACAAGTCCCAGATAAATGTGGTATACAGTACATATTTTGTCTCAGCTGACCTGGCTTACAGGCCCATTCTTTACACACAGGAAACAAATCTTGGGAAAAATAAATGATTTGGTAAAATGAAGCTACCAAGGATCTCTTTCCCTTCTTATGTTACAGCTCTTTCTGCGCCATAAGATCTAATGGATCTAATAAGATCTTCTAGGATCTAATTATATACCACTGGTACTGCTTACTGTCTGATCATTATATAACTATAATATTTTCATACTGCTTTTCAAGTTTGTCTTCTCTTCCCTATTTAACTGAAGGATTCTGAAAGGGAAGAACCATGCATGCTATTCCCCTCACAGTTTTGAGCAGAGAGTTATACATAAAAGATTTTAATGTCTATTTTTTGATAAATGAATACCTTTTTGGATCTTTAAAACTGATCAGTTTTGTTGGGGTTTTTTTTGCGGTACGCGGGTCTCTCACTGTTGTGGCCTCTCCTGTTGCGGAGAACAGGCTCCGGACGCGCAGGCTCAGCAGCCCTGGCTCACAGGCCCAGCCGCTCCGCGGCACATGGGATACTCCCAGACTGGAGTATGAACCCGTGTCCCCTGCATCGGCAGGCGGACTCTCAACCACTGCGCCACCAAGGAAGCCCAAAAATTTATCAGTTTTTAAATCAGGAAGAAATAGACAATCTGAACAGACCAACCACTAGTAGTGAAACTGAATTTGTCATTAAAAAAACTCCCAGCGGGCTTCCCTGGTGGCGCAGTGGTTGAGAGTCCGCCTGCCGATGCAGGGGACATGGGTTCGTGCCCTGGTCCGGGAAGATCCCACATGCCGCGGAGCGGCTGGGCCCGTGAGCCATGGCCGCTGAGCCTGCGCGTCCGGAGCCTGTGCTCCACAACGGGAGAGGCCACAACAGTGAGAGGCCCGCATACAAAAAAAAAAAAAAAAAAAAAAACTCCCAGCAAACGAAAGTCCAGGACCACACGGCTTCACAGGGGAATTCTACCAAACATATAGAGAAGAACTAACACTTATCCTTCTCAAACTATTCCAAAAAAATTGAAGAGGATGGAACAATCCCAAATTCATTCTACAAGGCCACCATTGCCCTGATACCAAAACCAAAGACACTACAAAAAAAAAAGAAAATTACAAGCTAATATTTCCTGATAAATATAAATGTAAAATTTTAGCAAATAGAATTCAACAATATACAAAAAGGATTATAAAACATGATCAAGTGGGACTTATTCTGGGATGGTTCAACATTCACAGATCAAACAGTGTGATATACAACTTTAACAAAAGGAAGGATAAAAGTCACATGATTATCTCAGTAGATGCAGACAAAGCATTTAACAGAATTCAACATGCATTCGTGATGGAAACTTTCATCAAAGTTGGTAAAGAGGAAACACATCTCAAAACAATAAAGGCCATTTTTGACAAACCCACAGCTAACATCACACTCAACGGTGAAAAGCTGAAAGCTTTTCGTCTAAAATCAGAAACAAGACAAGGATGCCCACTGTCTCAACTTCTATTTAACACAGTATTGGAAGTCCCTGCCACAGCAATCATAAAAGAAAAAGAAATATAAGTCATCCAAGTTGGAAGGGAAGAAGTAAAACTGTCACTGTTTGCAGATGATATGATACTGTATATAGAGAACCCTAAAGTCTCCATACAAAAATTATTAGAACTAATAAGTAAATTCAGCAAGGTAGCAGGATACAAGATTAATATACAAAAATCTGTTGCATTTCTTTACATTAATAATGAAATATCAGAAAGAGAAAATTTAAAAGACAATCCAGTTTAAAATTGCATCAAAAAGAATTTTTATTCTAGTAATAAATTTAACCAAGGAAGTGAAAGACCTAAACTCTGAAAACTATAAAACATTGACGAAGGAGTTTGAAAAGGATTGAAAAAAATGGAAATATATACTGTGTTCCTGGACTGGAAGAATTTAATAGTGTTAAAATGTCCAGACTATCAAAAGCAATCTACAAATTTAATGCAATCCCTATCAAAACAACAATGAGTGAATATGAATGGGAGTGGGCAGCAAAGAGTGGACACTAGGCCACCAGGTCTTGGGAACATGGTTTAACAGTCTCCAATTTGGGCTTCCTTACAGGTCTTTTTCTGATGTAAAGAAAAGCCTGTACAGCTCACATTTTCCATAAAACTAGAACAAATAATCCTAAAATTTATATGGAACCAAAAAGGATGTCAAATTGTCAAAGCAATCTTGATAAAAAAGAACAAAGGTGGAGGTAACATGCTCCCTGACCTCATACTATGCTACAAAGCTACAGTAATCAGAACAGCATGGTACTGCCACAAAAACAGACACACAGATCAATGGAACAGAATAGAGAGCAAAGAAATAAACCCATGTACTTGCTGTCAATTACTCTATGACAAAGGAGGCAAGAATATACAATGGAGAAAAGACAATCTCTTCAATAAGTGGTGCTGGGAAAACTGGACAGCTACATGTAAAAGAATAAGATGAGGCCATTTCCTCACACCATATACAAAAATAAACTCAAAATGGATTAAAGTCCTAAATGAAAGACCTGAAACCATAAAACTCTTAGAAGACAACATAGGCTAAGCACTCTTGGACATAAATCATAGCAATAAATTTTTGGATATGTCTCCTAAGGCAAAAAAAATAAAAGCAAAAATAAACAAATGGGACCTAATTAAACTTAAAAGCTTTTGTACAGCAAAAGAAACCACTGACAAAATGAAAATACAACCTACCAAAAGGGAGAAAATACTTGCAAACGATATGACTGATAAGGGGTTGATCTCCCAAACATGTAAACGGCTCATACAACTCAATATCAAAAAACCAACCAACCCAATCAAAAAATGGGCAGAAGACCTGAATAGACATTTTTCTAAAGAAGATATACAGATAACCAACAGGCACATGAAAAGATGCTCAGCATCACTAATCATCAGAGAAATGCAAATCAAAACTACAATGAGATATCACCTCACACATGTCAGAATGGCTATCATAAACAAGTCTACGAATGGCTATCATTAAAAAGTCTACAAATAACAAATGTTGGCAAGGATGTGGAGAAAAGGGAACCCTAGCACACTGTTGGTGGGACTGTAAATTGGTGCAGCCACTATGGAAAACAGTATGGAGGTTCCTCAAAAAACTAAAAATAGAACTACCATATAACCCAGCAATTCCACTGCTGGGTATATAGTCGAAGAAAACAAAAACAGTAATTTAAAAAGACACATGCACACCATTGTTCATACCAGCATTATTTACATTAGCCAAGATATGGAAACCACCTAAGTGCCCATTAACAGATGAATGGATAAAGATGTGGTGTGTGCACATGTGTGTAAACACATATATATATATATATGTACTTATACACACACACGGCCATAAAAAAGAATGAAATTCTGCCATCTGCAACAATGTGGATGGACCTAGAAATTATTATACTAAATGAAATAAGTCAGAGAAAGAGAAATACTTGTGTTGTCACTTATATATGGGATCTAAAATATAAAATGAATGTTTATAACAAAACAGAGACAGACTCACAGATATAGAGAACAAACTAGTGTTTACCAGTGGGGTGAGGAAAGGGGAAGGGGCAAGATGGGGTAGAGGATAAAGAGGCACAAACTACTATGTATAAAATAAATAAGCAACAAGAATATATTGTACAGGACAGGGAAATATAGCCATTATTTTGTAATAACTTTAAATGGAGTACAATCTTTAAAAATTGTGAAACACTATGTTGTACACCTGAAACTAATATTATATTGTAAATCAACTATATTAGTAACTAACTAAATAAATAAATCATCAGTTTCTTCTCCATTTTTTCTACAGAATCCAAGAGTGATAAAGTATAACTGACCAGTGTGTGTGTTTGTGTGAAGGGGAGGGGAGAACATTTCACATGTGGAAAATGAATAATTTAGTCTTATTCAGTGCAACTACTGTGACTGAGTAGATAAATTCCAATCTTAAAACTCTTCCCATTGAACGTATCTCAAATTTCTAGTTACTTTCTAAGTTGCATTTACGTTTCAGTTGATTTTATTCACTTAAATTACTGAGTCACTATTAATAATTTAAAATGGAAAATATCACTAGTAATTCCGTGGTTCTTCAGAGGGTCACAGTCTTCTAACTATGGCTTTACTTTTTCTTGAGCTTCCCCCACCCTTGCTTAATCTAACCCTGTATGCTCAGCTCAGCAATTCAGAGCAGCTCTGCTTAGCATCACTCACTGCAAGGGGTTCAGACACTGGCCTGTTTGGGAGTAACCCACCTTTTTTATACTTAAGAACTGGATGAAGGCTGGAGCTGTCCCTTGGGTGATATTGAGTGAGCGATCCCAAAGGATTAGGAAGGAGGGGGTACATGCCCTGCTGTCCACACGGAGTGACTCAGCAGTGCATCTGTGGGTAGCTGAAAACAAAGGCCAGAGATATGTACGTACTGCATGTAAGTTCTCCAGACTCTACCCTGTCGGCCAAGGTATGCAGACGAGACTTGCTCTGCCCCACTCCCCACCCACTCTGTTTCACATTCAGTTCAGGAAGCTCTTTTTCCTCAAGGCTGATTTACCTTGTCTTAAATTAGAACACCCACAAAAGAAAGCTGGCAGCACCCAGTGATTCCTCTGAATGCCCTAGGGCTTCCCTGGAAGACACACACTGGCTGCATCCTGGCCACAGAGGCAACACTGAGTCAGTCTGGGAGAGAGCTCAGGGGACCCTGGCCAGGTTCCTGTCCACCCTTACATAGAAGACAAGGACTGGAGACCTTCGCTGAGTGGGCCACCTCTCCTGTGACTAAGCAGCAGCTAGGAGGAGGGCCTGAATAAGCAGAAATCTACCTGGTCACAGGAAAACTGGAAGTGCAGGGGTATTTGAGGGAAAAACAAGAAGAAAAGTTTTTATTTCTGGCTTATCATTGTGAGAACTTCGAAGGCTATCCCTGGAGAGGAAATGTGACCAAAACATGGCTCTTGGAGACTGAGTTTGCCTTTGTTTTTCCTCAGAATTTCTCAGTTCCCCAAGGAGGAACTCAACAGAACACAGCATCAAACTTCTGGGCCTGAACAACTCACTGGAATCTGCGTGGGGGACCCACGGCCTCTGGTCCTGCACTCTTGGTACACTGGTAGCCTGGGCGCCCTGCCTTGCCCCCTGCTGCCCAGCACTTCCTCTGGGCAGCAGCCCTCCCCCAGGTAGCTGGCTCCTTACTAAACACCACTGCAATCATGACAATAGAAAAGGAAAAAAGGAGTAGAGGAAACACAAAGCACACTTAAATAGGCACTTTTTCTCTCTGCAAAAATAAAATCTAACACCTCAGATTCCTTTATCATTAATTTTCAACTTATAGTTTCCAACTCTGCACGTCCCCAGATCAGTCCCAAGCAGCTGGGCACCCACTAGCTTACTTCTCTTGCCTCATACACAAGTCTCTGGCTTAGTCAGACAAAGAATGAGGAACCACAGGAGACCAGCCCCCAAGTCCTGGCTTCTGTGCCATGAATCCACCTGCCCCCTGGGCTCTAGCATGACCATCTGATTTACAGAACCAAGGTAGTGCCCCCAGCCCTCTCAGCTCTGACTGCTGCCATTCCCTGCATTGGTGTGGCAACCTGATTCTGATTTCTTGGCCCTGAACTTGATTTCTCTTCCAGCCATCGGCCTCTCCCTAGATCTGGTTCTCTCTGACTTGAGCCCAACTCCAGTCAGCCTTAGAAAGGTGGTTTAGCAAAAAGAGGGATTTTGCAGGGATTAGGCAATTCTGGCTCCACCCACTTCCAAGGCCCTCCTACATCTCAACCTGGAAAGCTGTCTTTTGGCCTTCAGCCAAATGAAGATGGACTAGAATATCAAAAAGGTAACCAGCCCTAATATTCTGATTCTAGATTCTAAAAATATCCAAGGGAACAATTTAAAGTAGAAGATTACAAGATGTCAACTTTAAGGGCAGAGTAGCTTAATTTTTATTATACACTGCATTTGCAGTTTTTCTTTAACCTTCTTTCCCTTTAAGTTCTCCAGTTTATGGTCAACTCTTTTTCCCAGGCACTCTCACCCCAATCTGTAGCATTTTGTCACAGACATAAGCAATAAGTTACTCAAAATCCTAGGACCAGTCTCAGCTTCCAGGATACCTGGAGGAAGTCCCTCTCCCCATCTGTATCTCAGCCTCCTCATATGCATAGTAAGGATGACAGTCATATCCTTGACTCCTCAAAGTACGAGAAGAACACTAAGCTGAAATGATAGACACATGTAAGGGAGCATTAATACTACTATCTTTAATCTGTTCTCCATCTTGACCTTTCACTCTGGCCTCTTAGTTTAGCTCTTAAGTAATTAGATGCGTTTCCTAGACTCAAAGATTAGAACCCTAGCAGGACAAGGTGCAAAATAAGGGAAATTCAGGGATGCTAACTAAGACCAGAGCTACTGGCTTTAAATACTTGTCTGAGAGAGAAACAATATGCTGAGGGCCTTATAACCTACTCCTCAACTCCTTTTTGAGTCACGGCATTTTCCTTAGCCTATCCCCATAGTTTTTTCCTTTACCCCTGGCCCCTGATTCTCAGCAATTGCCATTGCTGATCTCAAAAACCAAGAGGGAGAATTCAGAAAGTCCTGTTGTCAGAGGACCCTAACTGAAAGATAAAGCAGATAAGGTATCATTAAAATCTGTGTATTGTGGGGATGGCAAAAAAGTTAAGGTGAGGCATTGATATGGCAATGAGGCCTCTGAAATGGCCAAGTGGAGAGCTGCTCTGGGATATTTCTCTGACTGGTTTCTCATATTACATCATCACTGACCTCTTTGCCCATTCTTTTAGAGACATGATCCTCATCTCGACTTTCTCCTCCATCCCTTCCTCCACCACACTTAGAGAACTCATCAACCACACTCTGGTCACTGTTACTGACCAGAGTGTACCAAAGCCCCCTGCTGAGTGGGTGGGACAGAAGTTGCAAACCACTGAATTAGAGTGTCTACACAACTTTAGTACATGTTGTAGAAGTGTCTATTGGTATCTTCCCTGACTCACATTTTCTAAAGAAATTAAAAGCTCAGCTACTTGACTGTTAAGTCCTTGGGGGCTGACACTATGACTTTTGGCTTAATTTTATAGCCAAAGCCCCCTGCTGAGTGGGTGGGACAGAAGTTGCAAACCACTGAATTAAAGTGTCTACACAACTTTAGTACATGTTGTAGAAGTGTCTATTGGTATCTTCCCTGACTCACATTTTCTAAAGGAATTAAAAGCTCAGCTACTTGACTGTTAAGTCCTTGGGGGCTGACACTATGACTTTTGGCTTAATTTTATAGTGTACATTTCATACACCACAAGGTCAAGTACATGTATTTAAAAATACATGTATTTTACTACATATATTATATTTCAAAGTACATGTATTAGAAAACTAGACCCTAAAATCCTATTTCTGCTTTCCTCCCTCTCCAAGTCTCATTGAGTCTCTCTCTTTCTTTAATGTCCCACATCATCCAAAGCTATTTTCCTTTCTAGATCATCTCCTCCTTCCTTTGGACCCCAGGGTCTCCAGATACCACCCCCTTTCTTAGCAACCTGTCTCATGCTTCCTCACTCTTTCAGCCTCCTTTACTTGCTTCCCCTTGAATGCTGGTTTTTAAAGAAACGTTACTCCCTAAGGCTTTGTGCCTTTGTTCTCACCCTTCAAACCATCTGTTACTTCCTCTGTGACTCACTGCTGGTACAAAGCCGGAGAAAGCTCCTTGTTTCCCACAGCAACAAAATACAGATTGGACTAAATAATGTCCTATCTTACCCACAACCTCACAAAGGATAAGGTACAAGGGAGAAGGAATTACAGACCGGGGAGAAGTTAAAACCACAGGGCTGTGCTAGATATGAAGAGTGATGAAGGAAAGGATGACAAATGAAGACTGTGATGAGGTAGACTCCTTGGGAATTAAGATTACTATTCAGTAAGGGTGCTTTATCTTGCTAGAAATCATAGCAAAATAGCAAGAGATGTTCAGATTACTGGTGATCAAAGAAATGCAAAAAAAAATATGAGATTTCACTTTACACACACTAGCCTGGCAAAGATTAGAAAGTTGGATAATGTCAAGCATTGGTGGGGACTTAGGGAAATCAAGAAGCCACTAGCACCTCCAAGAAATGCTGGCGGGGGGACTGTCTGATACAGCCATTCTGGAAGGCAATCAAATACTACTTAGTAAAATTAAGTATGACCCAGCAGTTCTACTCCCTGTGTGTATATATCTGAGAGAAATGCTCACACACAGTCAAAAGACACTTTGATGGCAGCACTGTTTCCACACAGTCTAGAGAGGTAACAGCTAATCAGCTGATGCTTGTCACCTCTACAGTGAATCAGTAAATGAGAAGAAACAGGAGACTTGAGACAGAGAGGCAGGAGGAACCATACTGTGCAGCCACTGTGGAAGACAGCCTGGCAATTTCTCAAATGATTACACATAGAGTTACCACACAATCCAGCAATTCCACTCTTGGCATATACTCCAGAGAAATGAAAACAGATATCCACACAAGAACTTGTACACAAATATTCATAACAATATTATTTATAATATCCAAAGAAGTAAAAACAACCCAAATGTCCATTTACTGATCAATGGATAATCAAAATATGGTATATACAAACAATGGAATATTACATGGACATAAAAAGTAATGAAGTAGAGATACATGCTACAACATACTTTAAAACATTATGCTGAATAAATGAAGCCAGCACAAAAAGTTATATATGTAATGAATTCATTTATATGAAATGTCCAGAATAGGCAAATCCATAGAAATAGAAAACAACTTAGTGGTTGGCAGGAGCTGGGGACAAGAAGTTAGGGTGTAGCTGCTAGTGAGTATGAGGTTTCTTCAGGGGATGATGAAAATGTTCTGAAACTATATAGTGGGCATGGCTGTACAACTCCGTTCATATACTAAAAACTACTGAATTGTGTATTTTAAAAGACTGAATTGTATGGTATGTAAATTGTATCTCAATAAAGCTGTTATTTTAAAAAAGAGGCCTTAAGAGGCTTCCCTGGTGGCTCAGTGGTTAAGAATCCACCTACCAGTGCAGGGGATATTGGTTTGAGCCATGGGAAGATCCCACATGCCGTGGAGCAACTAAGCCTGTGTGCCACAACTACTGAGCCTGCACTCTAGAGCCTGCGAGCCACAACTACTGAGCCCATGTGTTGCAACTACTGAAGCCCGTGCGCCTAGATAACCTTGCTCCGCAACAAGAGAAGCCGCCTCAATGAGAAGCCCGCTCACCGCAATGAAGAGTAGCCCCCGCTGGCCGCGACTAGAGAAAGCCCACACGCAGCAACAAAGACCCAATGCAGCCAAAAATAAATTTTTAAAAAATAAATAAATAAATTTATTAAAAATAAAAAAGAGGCCTTAGTACACTTTTTTTTTTAACGGCACACGGGCCTCTCACTGCTGCGGCCTCTCCGGTTGCAGAGCACAGGCCCTGGATGCACAGGCTCAGCGGCCATGGCTCATGGGCCCAGCCGCTCCACGGCATGTGGGATCTTCCCGGACTGGGGCACGAACCCGTGTCCCCTGCATCGGCAGGCAGACTCTCAACCACTACGCCACCAGGGAAGCCCTTTAGTACACTTTTTGACATCAGTCTTAGCAATATGTTTTTGCACCTGTCTCCTCAGGCAAGGAAAACAAAAGCGACAATAAACAAATGGGACTATATCAAATGAAAAAGCTTTTGCACAGTGAAGGAAATGATCAACAAAACGAAAAGGCAGCCTACAGAACGGAAGAAGATATTTGCAAACAATATATCTAACAAGGGATTAATATCCAAGATATACAAAGAGCTCATACAACTCAATATCAGAAAGCAAACCACCAAATAAAAAAATGGGCAGAGTCCAGAAGAGACATTTTTCCAAAGAGGACATGCAGGAGAGAGGAACTCAAAGTAAGGACAGAGAGAGAGAAGACAAGCAAGCATGAGTTTTGAGAGGGAAGAGATGGGGGAGCCATTGGTGAGACGTGATATGTGAGGCAGATGAAGACAGACAGGGAAGGAGGATGTGATAAGTGGCACTGTGCATCATGGTAGGCATTCCCCTTTGATTCTGGTTTAAGAAACTTCAGGAAAGATTTAAACCATTTTCACTGGTATCTGTGAAATATCAGACTATTTCTGACTACTGGATGTTAGACTCTTTCTGGACATGAAACTGTAATATGACTGACCAAGAGGCTACCCAGTTTTATGCAGCTTATATAAACCTTCAATTCAAATAATGTCCACATAGCCAAATCTGATCATTTGAGCACCAAAATAGTTAAGGACTGTAATGAATTATAAACCTTTGAAAAAACAGTAATCCTTCAGTCCACACCAATCATAAACAGATGGAGAAATACATAAATGGTAGAGAAGGGAAGGCTCCTTCCAACAGCAGAATGTCTAGTGCTGATTGTTCAATGTGCAAAGTGGGAGTGGGTAGGTCTGGAAAAATCATTTTTCAACCATCCCAGGAAAGACTGATTTAGGCAAAAATCATCAATGGATGCTAGATGTAGGGGAAAATATTTTATGAGAAGCAAGATATTTGCAATAGTAACTATACAGTGGAGAAACTGGACATCTTGACCAGGTGACCAAAATTACCACCACCAATGCAGGACAGGTAGACATCAAGTACTTCTAAATGTAATAATCTCAGAAAGAGTCAATATAACTTACATAGTATCCTGGCCAGGAATGCATAATCTGAATCTAATCATGAGGAAAAATCACAGTGTTCCTCATTTTGGATTTATTAAAAAAAAAAAAAGCTGTGGGGGAAGACTGTTTTCTTCAAAAAGATAAATGTCAATTGAGGGTACAGAAATAAGCTCTTATAGTTATGATAAACTGATTTTTGTCGAAGGTGTCAGGGCAATTTCATGGGGAAAGAACAGTGCTTTCAACAAATGGTGCTTGGACAATTGGATAACCACGTGCAGAAACGTTAATTTGGACCCCGCCTCACACTTTACACAAAAATTAACTCAAGATGGATTATAGATATAAATGTAAGCTATATAAGAAAATACAGAAAATATCTTCATGGTCTTGGATTATTCAAAGATTTCTTAGAATCATCAAAAGCATGAAACATAAAAGAAAAAAAATGATAAACTGGACTTTATCAAATTTTAAAACTTTTGCACATCAAAAGAAAGCATTAAGAAAATGAAAGTCACAGATACAAAATATCTGCAAATTGTATATCTAACAAAGGACTCATATCTAGAATATAAAAATAACTTAAAACTCAAAAAGAAGATAACAAACAACCCAAATGAAAATGGGCAAAAGATTTGAATAGACATTTTACCAAAGAAGACATACAAATGGTCAATGAACACATAAAAAAGATGTTCAACATCATTAGTCATTAGGGAAATGCAAATTAGAACAAAAAGATACTTCTTCACCCACTAGGATGACTATCATTAAAAAGACAGACAAGGACTCTCCTGGTGACGCAATGGTTGACAGTCCGCCTGCCGATGCAGGGGACAAGGGTTCGTGACCCGGTCCGGGAGGATCCCACATGCTGCGGAGCAGCTGGGTCCGTGAGCCATGGCCGCTGAGCCTGAGCATCTGGAGCCTGTGCTCCGCAATGGGAGAGGCCACAACAGTGAGAGGCCCGCGTACCACAAAAAAAAAAAAAAAAAAAAAAAAGACGGACAATAACACGTGTTAGTGACGATGTAGAGGAATTGGAACCCTCATACATTGCCAGTAGGAAAGTAAGACAGTACAGCTACTTTAGAAAAAGAGTTTGGGAGTTTCTTGCAAAGAAACATAAATGTATCATGATTCCATTCCTAAATATCTATCCAAGAGAAATGAAAAAGCATATGCACGCCAAGACTTACACATGAATGTGCACAGCACCACTGTTCATAATAACCAAAAAGTGGAAACAATCCACCTACACACAGAGAGAGGCAGGGAGAAAGTGTGTGTACATGAGCATGCAAATGGGACAAAATATTAACAATAAGTGTATCTGAATCTGGGTAGTGAGTATGTGGGTGATCTCTGTACTGTATTTAAACTTTTCTAAAAACTGAATTCCTACTGAGCACTTTTTGCATATCAAGCACTGTACAAGGTACTGGGCTCCTGCCTTCAAGGACATCAGACTTGCATTAGTTGGCTGTCCAGGGTCCCCATCTCCTCAATGTGAATTTCCTGAAGGCAGTAAACACTGAATTACAAAAAGCGTGGTGGGAGGACAGCAACAGAACATTCAGGGTTGCTGCAGTAGCCTGTCTTCCATGTACCCATCTCCAGCTCAGAACACAATTCATTTCCAATGACAAGTGGCTGTTAAGTGAACAAGAATCAGAGAAAGTATTCACTGCAAAAAGTTTCTTGTAGTCAGAGCAACAAAAGCTTTTTCTGTGGGTCATCTGCCAGGACATGGACACTGCTTCATTATAGAGAATGAGTCCTTATAATGAAATGTTATAATGAAATTTAAATCATGCTGTCTTCTTAATAAACATTCTTCAGCATTTATTGTATTTTTCCTTTACATTTGTATTCATAGAAGTTCCTCATAAGTTGCATCAGAGTCCTAAGTCTTTTCCAGAGGAAAATCCACTTTGAATTTCCTCAGTTTCTGCAGCTCACTGCCTGCAAGCCGTAAAGGAGAGGGGACAGTGGTAGCACGTGCACCACAGCTCTGCAAGTGCCCAGGCCGGGCTGCTCAACACAGGTGACTGACAACTTGCTGAAGCCAGTCTTGTGCTATGGGCTCACTCCTCACTTGTATAAGCCCTCTTCTCCCAAGACGGCAGGCCTCCCAGAAGCCAGGCACAACTTCACACACACGGGGCACTTAGAGGGTCCCTCTGAATCTGTGACTCTGACAGGTATCAAAATGGCTTGAATCACCTGAAAAGAGGTGTGAGAAGGTAGGCAAGGACCTATGACAGTTGTTATACTGGTGGTGCCACTCAGTGCCCCCAGAGAGGAGAACTTAATGAGGTATGATGGGGGTGGGTACTGAGCCAAAAGACAAGAATGGGCAAAAATGCAGCAGTGGGTTTTTATAGGAAAATAAATTTAGAAGGACATGTTAAAGGTGGAAGGTACTGAGGAGCATCAATCAAAGAGATATTTATCATCCTGGAAGAGAGAAATCTATCAGGCTTTGTCAGTAAAAATAATATATATTAAATCGTTAAATTCAAGAGATTATAAACAGGTGTACAAGAAACTGAGGAAAAGTAGATAAGTTAAGCAGACTGAGGAATGTACACATTGTTATACATCTGGACTCTGACCAGACAAAGGTTGGACAGACCACACACCACTCCCAGCTATGGGCATAAATGAAGGAAGACAGAATCCAGGATGGAATACCAGGTGGTCTTGCTATTTCCAGCTTCAGGGCAGGCCTAGGGAGGAGTTTGGGCATTAAACAAATGGTGAGATAGAGAGGGGAAGGGGTTGGATGGTAAATAAAAGGATTTGTACTGAATTGGACAGTACATTCCTAGGAACAACAGACTTGACTTGACCCTGCCAATGCATGTTGCCTCAACAATTTCCTCACACTACTGCAGAAATGAAGGAAAGGCTTGAGGGAGTAAGATAAGCACCTTTATTACCTAAACCTGCACTTGTCTAATTACTTCTTAAAAAAGAGTTGGTTCTTCTATATAAAGACCCAGAGACAAACAAAAATCAACCATGTGACTTAGCGAAGTTCCATAAGATAGTAATACAGGGCCAACAAAGTCAGTCTACGATAAAAAATGAAATGGTGCTATTCTTAAGGAAACTATATTCCTAGTGAATCTTCTAAACTAGAGCCATCTCAGCTATATCCTCATGAAGCCATGAAGCGTGTCAGTTCACTACTTCACTAGTGGTGCTATCTTTAGGGAAGAGATGGTCTCTCACAATCTGGGAACAGTTTTCCCTCTCTCTAAATTCACCTCCCAGCCCCCCTCTGTTCTATCCAGAGGTCTACACCATTCTGTCCTGCTTGGAATGCCTTCCCTCTTCTCTGCTGTTTAACTTCTACCCGTGCTTCCAGGTCCATACTGAACCAAGAAGCCTTTCCTGATTGCTCCCTCCACAGTGATCTCTCCCTTTTCTGAATCTCTAAGGCCTATCTTTGTACAACAAACTTGGCAGTTAGTACAACCAATTTTCTTATTGTTTCCCCATCCCAAATAATTGTGACTGACCCAGGAGGGTAAACACCCCACCCTGCATCCTCACAGATAACAATGTTTATAATTTTGTGATTCTATGAACATGCTTCCTACCCTTCAGTTCATTCTTCAGATATCACCAAGAGTCATCTTAAAAGTTCAGCCAGATCATTTCACCCTCCCCCTACCTCCTCCATTTCAAACCCTTCACCAGCATTCCATTGCAGTTAAGTATGAATTTACACTCCTTACCCTCCTAGAAGGTTCTACATGATCTGACTGGCTCTTAATCTCCAACCTCACCTCTTACCACAATACTCCAAACCAGCATCTGCCTTCCAGCCATATCGGCCTTCTAACAACTCATAAACATGTGGGCTTTTACCCTGCCTCAAGCTCCTTGTACATGCTCTTCCCTCCTGGTCTAAAACGTTGTCCCTCCCCCTCCCTCCAACGCACCCCACACACAGTACAGTTGACCCTTGAACAACACAGGTTTGAACTGCATGGGCCCACTTATATGCAGATATTTTTCAATAGTAAATACTACAGTACTACACGTTCTTGGTTTGTTGAGTTCACGGATGCAGAGGATCTGTGGATACAGAGGGCTGACTATAAGGTATATGCGAATGAACCCTTGTGCTGTTCAAGGGTCAAGTGTAGTCACATATCCCAGCTAATCTCTTCCTACTCATCATATCTCAGCTAAATTCACCTGCATGAGAGGCCGTCCCTGACCACACCACCTGAAGTACGTTTCCCGTATTACACTCCATCTCAGCACCTGATGCTTCCTTTTTAATTTGTTTACAGCCTGATTGGCCCTCACCCTAACAGGACATATAAAGTTTCCAAGAGCAGGGCACATATCTTGGCATGGACTAGTTGCAGTGTCAAGTAATTACTGATTTCTGTGTTAACTGAGAAAACCATAACTGAAGACATTTGAAAAATGTTCTAAATTCTTCATCTAAGCAGGTGGTAGCATACGAACATTAGTAATTCAGAGAGCTGAAGTAGATGAGATTCTGAAGTGTAGCATAAAAGAAAACTTCAGGAACTAAAAATAAGTTCTCAGAAAGGTCTCTTGGACCCAATGAGCAGGAAATTCACCTCTGATGCCAAGCTCCTGGCCTAGCAATACCTTTATAAAGAATGCATCAATAACCCATCAGATGGGCAAATATTAAAAAGTCAGACAGGGGCTTCCCTGGTGGCGCAGTGGTTGAGAGTCCGCCTGCCAATGCAGGGAACGCGGGTTCGTCCGGGAGGATCCCATGTGCCGCGGAGCGGCTGGGCTCGTGAGCCGTGGCCGCTGAGCCTGTGCATCCGCAGCCTGTGCTCTGCAACGGGAGAGGCCACAACAGTGAGAGGCCCGCATACCACAAAAAAAAAAAAGTCAGACAATACCAAGTAGTATCAGTATATGGAGCCCAAGAGTTCCCCTTACACTAGTTGGAGTGTAAAATGGTGTAACAACTTTGGAAAACAATTTTGCATTGTCTTACAAAGCTAAATATGCACATATGACACAACAATTTGATAATTATAGAGCCTAGAGGAAGTCTCACATGTGAGGACCTATGTAAGACATACATAAGGGAGACATGAACCTTGAGACACAAACAGGAACATTGATAGCACTGTTATTCATAAGGGAATAAAGAATGAATGCTCACGTAAGGAAAAATGAAGGAACTATGGTACAAACTTCAACACGGAGGAATCTCAAACAATGCTGAGTACAAGAAGCAAGGTCACAGAAAAACATGCACATGATTGTTTCATTTTTTTACTTTGTATGTAAATAATGTAAAAACTTAAAAACCTTAAGGAATAACTGTGAAGTTTAAGAAGTAAGGGGAAAGGAGGGGAATGCAGTTGGAAAAGAGCACATTGGGGGCTTCAAAGGAAGTGGTAATGTTCTATTTTTCAGCTGTGCACAAGGTACACAGGATGTATATGTCTTATTCTTCATACCTTACCATATACATTATAACTACTCTTCTATGTATGATAAACTGACTCTTTTTAAACAATTAACAAACACTGACCAAACTACAGAAGAAGAGAGGTAAATGTTTTTTTCTTATATCAAAGATACTGTGTAATGGAACAGAGATCCCTGCAAAATGGCTGCTATAAAGTCCAAGGCCATGTGTCTATCCCTTCAAAAGTAAGAATATCCACCCCTGTAAACTGAGATTTTCTTAGCTTCATTCAGGGTTCTATTTTTTATTACCCTACCTTTTTTTTCTTATTTCACATTCACTCTTAAATTTTAACTTGTTATATTTTAATGCATCTTTGTAAAGCATTCTAAATCCTTTATAGAGCAAGATGTGGTATGAAATAAATGAGACATACACTGAAATAATATCATAATACAGAGCAGATTGAAGGGATCATCCTGCAACCAGTCACACAAAACACTAAAGGGGCTTGTTGCAGACGGAAATAGGAATAAAGTTGGTGGTTATCCCAATATAATACCAATTAAATTTCAAGTTCAGGAAAGTCCTTACTTCACAGAAAATATGAGTGTAAGTAACTCAATCAAAATCCAGTAAGGAATGACATGCTTGGGCTGCCAAACATAGTAAAGTAATTGGAGTATAAGTACATGTGAAGAATTATTATCATAGTAAAAACTCACAGAAACCACACTAATGAAGCAAAGGTGAGTAGCTTTTCATAGCTATTATGGTTGTTTTGAATCCTTACACTTAACTTAGAGAATATATCTACCCATTACAGAAGAACCTCCAGAAGAGTATATTTCCTTGTTTACAGACCCAAAATTGCCAAGCATTAGTAACTCTACAATTATATTGAAAATTTCAGATGTGTAATCCCACCCACTTTAAGCCATTAAGTAGCTGAACTATGCAGAAATAGGCACATGCTGGTACTGCAATTTTCATTTTAAAAATTATTTTTATTCCTAGAATGCTACATACAAATACGTAACCACATGAATGCCATATGGACATAAAAAACCCTCTCATTTAAAAAATAGGCCCAGTTATGTATAAAACAACTTGTTAGAAATAAGATCGAGGAGTAATCAATTAAATACATCACAAAAGCTGTTTCTTTAAAAATAAAATTTATTCATGCATTTTATTTTTTAATTGAAGTATAGTTGATTTATAATATTAGTTTCAAGTGTGCAGCATAGTGATTAAATATCTTTTACAGATTATAGTCCATTTAAAGTTATTACAAAATAATGGCTATATTTCCCTGCAATATATAACGTATCTTTGTTGATTATCTATTTTATACATAGTGGTTTGTGTCTCTTAATCCCATACCCCTATTTTGCCCTCCCTACTTCCTTCTCCCCACTGGTAACCACTACTTTGTTCTCTATATCTGTGCATTGGTTTCTGTTTCGCTATATTCATTCATTTGCTTTATTTTTTAGATTCCACATATAAGTGATAACACAGAGTTTTTGTCTTTGTCTGACTTATTTCACTAAGCTAAATAATATCTAGGTCCATCCATGTTGCTACAAATGGTAGAAATCCATTTTTTATCACTGAATAATATTTCATTGTGTGTAGATAGATAGATACCACATCTTTACCTATTTGTTGATGGACAACTTAGGTTGCTTCCATATTTGGCTATTGTAACTAATGCTGCTATGAACATTGAGGTGCATGTATCTTTTTGAATTACTGTTTTTGTTTTCTTCAGATATATACCCAGGAGTGGAATATCAATTTCTAGTTTTTTGAGGAACCTCTATACTGTTTTCCATAGTGGCTGCACAAAATTACATTCCCACCAAAAGCATACAAGGGTTCTCTTTTCTCCACATCCTCACCAACATTTGTTATTCATAGATTTTTTGATGATAGACATCTGACAGATGTGAAGTGGCAACTAATGGTTTTGATTTGCGTTTCTGTAATTCTTAGATATGTTGAGCACCTTTTCATGTGTTTTACAGCCACCTGTATGTCTTCTTTGGAAAAAGAAGTCTATTCAGATCTTCTATTTTTTAATTGGGTTGTTTTTTGATATTAAGTTGTATGAGCTGATTACATATTTTGCATATTAACCCCTTAATAGTCATATAGCTTGCAAATATTTTCTCCCATTCAGTAGGTTGTCTTTTCATTTTGTCAATGGTTTCCTTTGCTGTGCAAAAGCTCTTAAGTTTAATTAGGTCCCATTTGTTTATTTTTCCTTTTATTTGTTTTGCCATAGGAGACAGATCCAAAAAATATTGCTATAATCTATGTCAAACACTGTTTCACCTATGTTCTCTTCTACGAGTTTAATGGGATCAGATCTTTTTTTAAAATTTATTTATTTATTTTTGGCCGTGTTGGGTCTTCATTGCTGCGCGCAGGCTTTCTCTAGTTGTGGTGAGTGGGGGCTACTCTTCGTTGCAGTGTGCAGGCTTCCCCTTGCAGTGGCTTCTTTTGCTGCAGAGTACAGGCTCTAGGCATGCAGGCTTCAGTAGTTGTGGCACATGGGCTTAGTTGCTCTGCAGCATGTGAGATCTTCCCAGACCAGGGATCGAAACTGTATCCCCTGCACTGGCAGGTGGATTCTTACCCACTGTGCCACAAGGGAAGTCCCCCTACCATATACTTTATTATTTTTTTAATTAATTTTTTTCTTTACTTAGAGGGTCAGGGAGCTGCGGCCCTGGGACCCTCTTCCTTCTCTCCATCCTCCTTTCTTTTTACTTTTTTAAAAATTTTATTTATTTTTTTATACAGCAGGTTCTTATTAGTCATCCATTTTATACACATCAGTGTATACACGTCAATCCCAATCTCCCAATTCATCACACCACCACCACCACCACCCCCTGCCGCTTTCCCCCCTTGGCATCCATATGTTTGTTCTCTACATCTGTGTCTCAATTTCTACCCTGCAAACCAGTTCATCTGTACCATTTTCTAGGTTCCACATATACGCGTTAATATACGATATTTGTTTTTCTCTTTCTGCCTTACTTCACTCTGTATGACAGTCTCTAGATGCATGCACGTCTCTACATATGACCCAATTTCATTCCTTTTTATGGTTGAGTAATAATCCATTGTATATATGTACCACATCTTCTTTATCTATTCATCTGTCGATGGACACTTAGGTTGCTTCCATGACCTGCCTTTTGTAAATAGAGCTGCGATGAACATTGGGGTGCATGGGTCTTTTTGAATGATGTTTTTCTCTGGGTATATGCCCAGTAGTGCGATTGCTGGGCCATATGGTAATTCTATTTTTAGTTTTTTAAGGAACCTCCATCCTGTTCTCCACAGTGGCTGCATTAATTTACATTCCCACCAACAGTGCAGGAGGGTACCCTTTTCTCCACACCCTCTCCAGCATTTATTGTGTGTAGATTTTCTGATGATGCCAATTCTAACTGGTGTGAGGTGATACCTCACTGTAGTTTTGATTTGCATTTCTCTAATAATTAGTAATGTTGAGCAGCTTTTCAAGTGCTTCTTGGTCCATCTGTATGTCTTCTTTGGAGAAATGTCTATTTAGGTCTTCTCCCCATTTTTGGATTGGATTGTTTGTTTTTGAGCTTCATGAGCTGTTTATATATTTTGCAGATTAATCCTTGTCTGATGATTCATTTGCAAATATTTACTCCCATTCTGAGGGTTGTCTTTTCGTCTTGTTTATGGTTTCCTTTGCTGTGCAAAAGCTTTTAAGTTTCATTAGGTGCCATTTATTTTTTTTTATATCCATTACACTAGGAGATGGATCAAAAAAGATTCTGCTGTGATTTATGTCAAAGAATGTTCTTCCTATGTTTTCCTCTAAGAGTTTTATAGTGTCTGGTCTTACATTTAGGTCTCTAATCCATTTTGAGTTTATTTTTGTGTACGGTGTCAGGGAGTGTTCTAATTTCATTCTTTTACATGTAGCTGTCCAGTTTTCCCAGTATCACTTATTGAAAAGACTGTCTTTTCTCCATTGTATATCCTTGCCTCCTTTGTCATAGATTAGTTGACCATAGGTGTGTGAGTTTATCTCTGGGTTTTCTATCTTGTTCCACTGATCTATGTTTCTGTTTTTGTGCCAGTACCATATTGTCTTCATTACTATAGCTTTGTAGTATAGTCTGAAGTCAGGGAGCCTGATTCCTCCAGCTCCGTTTTTTTCCCTCAAGACTGCTTTAGCTATTCGGGGTCTTTTGTGTCTCCATACAAATTTTAAGATTTTTTTGTTCTAGTTCTATAAAAAAAAGCCATTGGTAATTTGATAGGGATTGCATTGAATCTGTAGATTGCTTTGGGTAGCATAGCCATTTTCACAATACTGATTCTTCCAATCCAAGAACATGGTATACCTCTCCATCTGTTGGTATCAACTTTAATTTTTTCATCAGTGTCTTATAGTTTTCTGCATACAGGTCTTTTGTCTCCCTAGGTAGGTTTATTCCTAGGTATTTTATTCTTTTTGTTGTAATGGCAAATGGGAGTGTTTCCTTAATTTCTCTTTCAGGATTTTCATCATTAGTGTATAGGAATGCCAGAGATTTCTGTGCATTAATTTTGTATCCTGCTACTTTACCAAATTCATTGATTAACTCTAGTAGTTTTCTGGGGGCATCTTTAGGAGTCTCTATGTATAGTATCATGTCATCTGCAAACAGTGACAGTTTTACTTCTTCTTTTCCAATTTGGATTCCTTTTATTTCTTTTTCTTCTCTTGACTGCCATGGCTAGGACTTCCAAAACTATGTTGAATAACAGTGGTGACAGTGGACATCCTTGTCTTGTTCCTGACCTTAGAGGAAACACTTTCAGTTTTTCACCATTGAGAATGATGTTTGCTATGGGTTTGTCTTATATGGCCTTTATTATGTTGAAGTAGTTTCCCTCTATGCCCACTTCCCAGAGAGTTTTTATCATAAATGGGTGTTGAATTTTCTCAAAAGCTGTTTTTCTGCATCTATTGAGATGATCATATGTTTTTACTTCTTCAGTTTGTTAATATGGTGTATCACATTGATTGATTTGCATACATTGAAGAATCCTTGCATCCCTGGAATAAATCCCACTTGATCATGGTGCATGATCCTTTTAATGTGTTGTTGGATTCTGTTTGCTAGTATTGTGTTCAGGATTTTTGCATCTATATTCATCAGTGATACTGGTCTGTAACTTTCTTTTTTTGCAGTATCTTTGTCTGGTTTTGGTATCAGGGTGATGGTGGCCTCATAGAATAAGTTTGGGAGTTTTCCTTCCTCTGCAATTTTTCGGACGAGTTTGAGAAGGATGGGTGTTAGCTCTTCTCTCAGTGTCTGACAGAATTCACCTGTGAAGCCATCTGTCCTGGACTTTTGTTTCTTGGAAGATTTTTAATCACAGTTTCAATTTCATTACTTGTGATTGGTCGGTTCATATTTTCTATTTCTTCCTGGTTCAGTCATGGAAGGTTATACCTTTCTAAGAATTTGTCCATTTCTTCCAGGTTGTCCATTTTCTTGGCATAGAGTTGCTTGTAGTAGTCTCTTAGGATGCTTTGTATTTCTGTGGTGTCTCTTCTAACTTCTCGTTTTTCATTTCTGATTTTATTGAGTTGAGTCTTCTCCCTCTTTTTCTTGATGAGTCTGGCTGATGGTTTATCCATTTTGTTTATCTTCTCAAAGAACCAGCTTTTAGTTTTACTGATCTTTGCTATTGTTTTGTTTCTATTTCATTTATTTCAGCTCTGATCTTTATGATTTTTTTCCTTCTGCTAACTTTGGTGTTTGTTTCTTCTTCTTTCTCTAGTTCCTTTAGGTGTAACGTTAGATTGTTTATTTGAGATTTTTCTTGTTTCTTGAGGTAGGATTGTATAGCTATAAACTTCCCTCTTAGAACTGCTTTTGCTGCATCCCATAGGTTTTGGATCATCTTGTTTTCATTGTCATTTGTTCTACGTAGTTTTTGATTTCCTCTTTGATTTCTTCAGTGATCTCTTGGTTATTTAGTAATGTATTGTTTAGCCTCCATGAGTTTGTGGTTTTTTACGTATTTTTCTCTGTAATTGATTTCTAATCTCACAGTGTTGTGGTCAGAAAAGATGCTTCCTATGATTTCAATTTTCTTAAATTTACTGAAGCTTGATTTGTGACTCAAGATGTGATCTATACTGGAGAATCTTCCATGCTCACTTGAGAAGAAAGTGTAATCTGCTGTTTTTGGATGGAATGTCCTATAAATATCAATTAAATCTATCTGGTCTATTGTGTCATTTAAAGCTTGTGTTTCCTTATTAATTTTCTGTTCAGATGATCTGTCCATTGGTGTAAATGAGGTGTTACAGTCCCCCACTATTACTGTGTTGATTTCCTCTTTTATAGCTGTTAGAAGTTCCCTTATGTATTGAGGTGCACCTATGTTGGGTGCATATATATTTATAATTGTATGTTCTTCTTGGATTGATCCCTTGATCATTACGTAGTGTCCTTCCTCGTCTCTTGTAACATCTTATTTTAAAGTCTATTTTATCTGATATGAGTATTGTTACTCCAGCTTTCTTTTGATTTTCCTTTGCATGGAATATCTTTTTCCATCCCCTCACTTTCAGTCTATTTGTGTCCCTAGGCCTGAAGTGGGTTTCTTGTAGACAGCATATATATGGGTCTTGTTTTTGTATCCATTCCGCAAGCCTCTGTCTTCTGGTTGCGGCATTTAATCCATTCACATTTAAAGTAATTATAGATTTGCATGTTCCTATTACCTTTTTCTTAATTGTTTTGTTTTTGTAGGTCCTTTACTTCTCTTGTGTTTCCCACTTAGAGAAGTTCCTTTAGAATTTGTTGTAGAGCTGGTTTGCTGGTGCTGAATTCTCTTCGCTTTTGTCTGTCTGTAAAGCTTTTGATTTCTCCATCGAATCTGAATGAGATTCTTGCTGGGTAGAGTAATCTTGGTTGTAGGTTCTTCCCTTTCATCACTTTAAGTATATCATGCCACTCCCTTCTGGCTTGTAGAGTTTCTGCTGAGAAATCAGCTGTTAACCTTATGGGAGCTCCCTTGTATGTTATTTGTCGTTTTTCCCTTACTGCTTTCAATACTTTGTCTTTAATTTTTGCCAATTTGATTACTGTGTGTCTCGGCATGTTTCTCCTTGGGTTTATCCTGTATGGGACTCTCTGTGCTTCCTGGTTTGGGTGGCTGTTTCCTTTCCCATGTTAGGGAAGTTTTCAACTATAATCTCTTCAAATATTTTCTCAGGTCCTTTCTCTCTCTCTTCTCCTTCTGGGACCCCTATAATGTGAATGTTGTTGCATTTAATGTTGAACCAGAGGTCTCTTAGGCTGTCTTCATTTCTGTTCATTCTTTTCTCTTCTGTTCTGCAGCAGTGAATTCCACCATTCTGTCCTCCAGGTCACTTATCTGTTCTTCTGCCTCAGTTATTCTGCTATTGATTCCTTCTAGTGTATTTTTCATTCCAGTTATTGTATTGTCCATCTCTGTTTGTTTGTTCTTTAATTTTTCTAGGTCTTTGTTAAACATTTCTTGCATGTTCTTGATCTTTGCCTCCATTCTTCTTCCGAGGTCCTGGATCATCTTCACTATCATTATTCTGAATTCTTTTTCTGGAAGGTTGCCTATCTCCACTTCATTTAGTTGTTTTTCTGGGGTTTTATCTTGTTCCTTCATCTGGTGCATAGCCCTCTGCCTTTTCATCTTGTATATCTTTCTGTGAATGTGGTTTTTGTTCCACAGGCTACAGGACTGTAGTTCTTCTTGCTTCTCGGGTTCAGGTCTTAAACTGAGGTCTTTAATCCATTTTGAGTTTATTTTTGTATATGGCGTGAGGAAATGTTCTAATCTCATTCTTTTACATGTAGCTATCCAGTTTCCCCAGCACCACTTATTGAACAGACTAACTTTTCTCCATTGTATATTCTTGCTTCCTTTGTCATAAAGTAATTGACCATAAGTGTGTGGGTTTATTTCTTTGCTCTCTATTCTGTTCCATTGATCTGTGTGTACGTTGTCTGTTTTTGTGCCAGTACCATGATATTTTGATTACTTTAGCTTTGTAGTGTAGTCTGCGACCATGTAGAGTTATACCTCCAGCTTTGTTCTTTTTTTCTCAAGATTGCTTTGGCAATTCATGGTCTTTTTTTGTTGCATATAAATTTTAGGATTATTTTTTCTCATTTTGCGAAAAATGTCATGGGTGTTTTGATATGGATTGCATTGAATTTGTAGATTGTTTTTGATAATCTTGACATTTTACACTATTAATTCTTCCAAGAACATGGTATTTCTTTCCATTTCTTTGAATCATTTTCAAATTCCTTATTCAATGTTGTACAGTTTTCAGAGTATAGGTCTTTCACCTCCTTGGTTAAATTTATTCTTAAGTATTTTATTCTTTTGATCCAATTTTAAAGTGGAGTTTTGAAAAAATTTCTCTTTCTGATATTTCATTATTAGTGTAAAGAAACACAACTGATTTATGTATTAATCTTGTATCCTGCTACCTTGCTGAATTCACTTATTAGTTCTAATAATATTTATGTGAAGACTTTATGGTTCTCTATATACAGTATCATGTAATCTGCAAACGATGACAGTTTTACTTCCTCCCTTCCAACTTGGATGAATGTTCTTTCTTTTTCTTGTATGACTGCTGTGGCAAGGACTTCCAATACTACATTAAAGAGAAATTGCAAGAGTGGGCATCTTTGTCTTGTTCCTGATTTTAAAGGAAAGGCTTTCAGCTTTTCACCACTGAATATGTTAGCTATGGGTTTGTCATAAATGGCATTTATTATGCTGAGAGATGTTCCCTCTATACCCACTTTGATGAGGATTTTTATCATGAATGCATGTTGAATTTTGTCAAATGCTTTTTCTGCATCTATTGAGATGACCATGTGATTTTTATCCTTCCTTTTTTTAAAGCAGTGTATCATATTGATCAATTTTTGGATATTGAAGCATCCTTGTATCCCTGGAATAACTGCCACTTGATCATGGTGTATGATCCTTTTTTACATATTGTTGGATTTAGTTTGCTAACATTTTATTGAGCATTTTTGCATTTCAGCAGAGATATTAGCCTGTAATTTTTTTTGTAGTATCTTTTTTCTGGTTTTGGTATCAAGGTAATGGTGAGGTAGAAAGAATTTGGGATTGTTCTGTCTTCTTCAATTTTTTGCAATCGTTTTGAGAAGGATAGGCATTAGCTCTTCTTTATATGTTTGGTAAAATCCCCCTGTGAAGCCATCCAATCCTGGACTTTTGTTGGCTGGGAGGATTTTGATTACTGATTCAATTTCAATACTAGCAATAGGTCTGTTCAGATTGTCTATTTCTTCCTGATTCAGTCTTGGCAGGTTGTATGTTTCTAGAAATTTGTCCTTTTCTTCTAGGTTCTCCAATTTGTTGGCATATAATTGTTCATAGTATTCTTTTATGATTTTGTGTGTCTCTGTGGTTCAGTTGTTATTTCCCTTCTTTCATTTCTTATTTTATTTGGGTCCTCTCTTTTTTCTTCGTGATGATCCTGGCTAAAGTTTCATCACTTTTGTCTTTCCAAAAACACAGGTCTTGGTTTCATTGCTCTTTTCTATTGTTTTTTGCTATTTTATTTATTCCTCTCTGATCTTTATTTCCTTCATTCTCCTGACTTTGGGCTTTGTTTGTTCTTCTTTTTCTACCTTCTTTAGATGGTAGGTTAGGTTGCTTATCTGAGGTCCTTCTTGTTTCTTGAGGTAGACCTTCATTGCTATAAAGTTTCCTCTTAGACCTGTTTTTGCTGCATCCCATAGACTTTGAAGTGTTGTGTTTCCATTTTAATTTGTCTTGAGGTATTTTCTGATTGCCTCTTTGATTTCTTCATTAATCTATTGGCTTTTTAGTAGCATGTTGTTTAGTATCCACGTGTTTGTGCTTTTCCCATTTTTCTTTGATTGATTTCTAGTTTCATATTCTTGCGATTGAAAAAAAATCTTGATATAATTTCTATAGTCTTAAATTTGCTGAGACTTGCTTTGTGGCCTAGCATGTGATCTACCCTGCAGATCATTCCATGTGTACTTAAGAAAAATGTGTATTCTGCTTTTTTTGGATGGAATGTTTGGTAGATATCTGTTAAGTCCAACTAGTCTAATGTGTGCCTTGTTGATTTCTTATATGGATGATCTGTCCATTGATGTCAGTGGGACATTAAAGTCTCCTACTGTTATTGTATTATTGTCAATTGCTCCATTTGTTTGTTAATATTTGCTTTATATATTTAGGGGTGCCTGTATTGGGTGCATATATATTAATGAGCGTAATGTCCTCTTCTTGTATTTATTCCTTTATCATCATATAACGCCCTTCATTGTCTTTTGTTATAGCCTTTGTTTTAAAGTATGTTTTTGTCTGATATGAGTATGGCTATCTCCACTTTCCTGTCACTTCCTTTAGCATGAAATATCTTTTTCCAACCCCTCACTTTCAGTCTGTGTGTGTCTTAGCTCTGAGTGAGTCTCTTGTAATTGGCATATAGATGGGTCTTGTTTTTTTATCCAATCAGACACCCTATTTCTTTTCTTTGGAGTATTAATTCATTGACATTTAAAGTAATTATTGATAGCTATGTACATGTTGCCATTTTATTACTTGTTTTCCAGTTCTTCTGTGTTTTCTTCTTCTTTTAGTTTCTTCCCTTGTGGTTTGATGGTTTTCATCAATGGCATGCTTATTTTCCCTTCTCTCTAGTTTTTGTGTATCTATTGTAGGTTTTTGATTTGTGGTTACCATGGAGTTCATATATGTTGACCTAAAACTATATTTACTTGTTTTAAACTGGTAGTCATTTAAGTTCAAACACATTCTAAAAGATATACATTTTTCACTCCCTTCCCCAACATTTTGTGTTTTTGATTTCATATTTCACATTTTCATGTTTATCTCTTCACTGTTAATTATAGTTATAGTTGCTTTCACATTTTTTTTAACCTTTTTTTTTTTTTTTGTGGTATGCAGGCCTCTCACCGCTGCAGCCTCTCCCACTGCGGACCACAGCCTCCAGACGCACAGGCTCCGTGGCCATGGCACGGCATGTGGGATCTTCCCGGACCGGGGCACGAACCCCCGTCTTCCGCATAGGCAGGCGCACTCTCAACCACTACGCCACCAGGGAAGCCCTTTTTTTTGTCTTTTAACCTTTGTACTAGTTTATTTACGTGGTTGAGCCTCAGTCTTTACTATACATTTGCCTTTACTATTAGGATTTTTTCCTTTCCTATAGATCCTTACTTCTTGTTATAGCCTTTTCTTTTCCACTTAGAGAAGACCCTTTAACACTTCTTTTAGGGTAGGTTTATTATTGATTAACTTTTTTTCATTTTTGCTTGTCTGAGAAGTTCTTTATCTCTCCTTCAATTTAAATGATAATCTTGCTGGGTAGAGTACCCTAGGTTGCAGGTTTTTCCCTTTGAATATATCATGCCAGTCCCTTCTGGCCTGCAAAGTTTCTGCAAAAGAAAATCAGCTGATAGTCTTAAGGGGGTTCCTTTGTATATGACTTTTTCTCTTGATTCCTTTAGAATTCTCTCTTTAACTTTTGCCATTTTGATATGTTTTGGTGTGGGTCTGTTTGGGTTCATCTTGTTTGGGATCCTCTATGCTTCCTGTACCTGTACATCTGTATCCTTCTTCAGGTTTGGGAAGTTTTCAGCCATAATTTCATCAAATACATTTTCAACCCTCTTCTCTGTCTCCTCCTCCTTCTGGGACTCTTATAATGCAAATGCCTCATTTATCCCCAAGACGTCTTAAACTTTTCTCATTTTTTTAAATTTGTTTTTCTTCTTTCTGTTTTGATTGGGTGATTTCCATCATTCTATCTTCCAGATTACTTATGCATTATTCTGTATCCCCTGTTCTGCTACTGATCCTTCTAATGTGTTTTTCATTTCAGTTATTGTATTCTTCAGTTCTGACTGGTTCTTTTTTATACTTTCTAGCTCCTTTCTAGTTAAAATTCTCACCACGTTCACCTATTCTTTTCCCTAATTCAGTTAGCATTCTTATTACTAACGCTTTGAATTCTTTATATGGTAAATTGTTTATTTCTGTTTTATTATTTGTTTTTTCAGGAGTTTTCTCTTACTCTTTCAATTGAGACCTATTCCTCTCTTTTCTCATTTTGCTTAACTTTCTCTGTCTCTATGAAGTTAGGTGAAACACTTACCTATTGAGGTCCTGAAGGGGTGTCCTTATGTGGGACATGCCCCTTTTTGTGGGCACAAAGCATGTGCCCAATGGCTTTGATGGGAGAGCTGGACCTGATGTGAAGGGAAGTCCCATCTTTCCTCAGGGTGTGCTGGCAGCTGTCACCTAGGTAGGAGGTAAAGCTGGAGAAGGAGGGGCTAGGGCTTGAACCAGGTGTGAGCCAGGGCTGCCCCTCTGCTCAGTGGCCATCACTGCCCTAGTGGAGGGGGTTGGGTCCAAAGTTACTGGAGTAGAAGCCCTGAGGGTCAGGTTTGAGCTGGCTCTGTTCCCTTTAACTGTGAGCTCTCCCACATCCCAGCAACAGCATCTTAGCCCCAAAGGGGAGCAGTGATGGAGCAAGAAGGGCCCAAGCAGGCTCTCAGCATGTGACAGTTCTTGCCATGTGATGGGGTGCAGGTTGTGGAGGTCCAGCCACAGAGTTTGGGGCTCTTTGGATACACTGCCTGTGCAAGTGCCAGTGATGGCTGTCCCTGCCCTGCTCAGACATTGCTTTGGGTCTGCGCCACCTCTGTGACTAACAGCCAAACTCATTCCTTGGCCATGGTAGCCATCACTCTGGTGTGAAGCTGTGACATGGTATAAAAAGTGGTGCTGAAGCATTTGTTCAGCTCAGGCTGGGGCATGCACCCAGATGGTCACAGGAAACCAGCAGCCACCCATGCGGTTTCAATCCTCCATTCCTGCCCTGCCTTGGGAGTAAGCAAGTGGGTGTGTGCTCCACAGAAGTGGAGGCCAGGCATCCAACAGCCCTCCCTGTCAGTCACACTGGCCCTCCAAACAATCAAGGGAGCTTATCTTCCCTGTGTTGGACTCCAGGACTGGGGTGCACAATATGTAATTCAAACCATTTACTCCCCAAGGAGGATCTCTGACCTTAAAACCTTCCTTTTACTCTGAGTCCCCTCCCTGGGGCACACTTCTCTTCGTGTCTTACCCAATTCCATGTGGATCTTTCTTACAACCTTGCTTGTACAGGAATCTTTCTGCCAGGATCCAGTTAGTTTTCAGTAAGAACTGTTCCACAGGATAGAAAGCCCAGAGATAAGCCCACACACAAATGGTCACCTTATCTTTGATAAAGGAGGCAAAAATATACAATGGAGAAAAGACAGCCTCTTCAATAAGTGGTGCTGGGAAAACTGGACAGCTACATGTAAAAGAATGAAATTAGAACACTCCCTAACACCATACACAAAAATAAACTCAAAATGGATTAAAGACCTAAATGTAATACTGGACACTATAAAACTCTTAGAGGAAAACATAGGCAGAACACTCTATGACGTAAATCACAGCAAGATCCTTTTTGACCTACCTCTTAGAGAAATGGAAATAAAAACAAAAATAAACAAATGGGACCTAATGAAACTTCAAAGCTTTTGCACAGCAAAGGAAACCATAAACAAGACAAAAAGACAACCCCCAGAATGGGAGAAATATTTGCAAATGAAGCAACTGACAAAGGATTAATCTCCAAAATTTACAAGCAGCTCATGCAGCTCAACATCAAAAAAACAACCCAATCCAAAAATGGGCAGAAGACCTAAATAGACATTTCTCCAAAGAAGAAATACAGAGTGCCAACAAACACATGAAAGAATACTCAACATCATTAATCATTAGAGAAATGCAAATCAAAACTACAATGTGATATCATCTCACACCAGTCAGAATGGCCATCATCAAAAAATCTACAAACAATAAATGCTGGAGAGGGTGTGGAGAAAAGGGAACACTCTTGCACTGTTGGTGGGAATGTAAATTGATACAGTCACTATGGAGAACAGTATGGAGGTTCCTTAAACTAAAAATAGAGCTAACATATGACCCAGCAATCCCACTACTGGGCATATACCCTGAGAAAACCATAATTCAAAAAGAGGCATGTACCAAAATGTTCATTGCAGCTCTATTTACAATAGCCAGGACATGGAAGCAACCTAAGTGTCCATCGACAGATGAATGGATAAAGAAGATGTGGCACATATATACAATGGAATATTTATTACTCAGCCAGAAAAAGTAACGAAATTGAGTTATTTGTAGTGAGGTGGATGGACCTAGATTCTTTCATAGAGAGTGAAGTAAGTCAGAAAGAGAAAAACAAATACCGTATGCTAACACATATATATATAGAGAATCTAAAAGAAAATGATGGTCATGAAGAATCTAGGAGCAAGATGGAAATTAAGACGCAGACCTACTAGGAAATGGACTTGAGGACACAGGGAGAGGGAAGGGTAAGCTGGGACAAAGTGAGAGAGTGGTAGTGTATATATGGACATATATACAGTACCAAATGTAAAAAAGATAGCTAGTGGGAAGCAGTCACATAGCACAGGGAGATCAGCTCAGTGCTTTGTGACCAGCTACAAGGGTGGGATAGGGAGGGTGGGAGGGAGGGAGACACAAGAGGGAAGAGATATGAGGGTATATGTATATGGATAACTGATTCACTTCGTTATAAGGCAGAAACTAACACACCATCATAAAGCAATTATACTCCAATAAAAACATTTAAAAAAAAAAAGAACTGTTCCACATGAGGATGTATTTTTTATGTGTTTGTCAGGGGAGGTGAATTCCACATCCTATCCCACCACCTTGATCTTCTCTCTCATCATAGAAGGTCTTAATTAAGGAATATTAACCTATGTTGAGGCCCCTTCACTTTTTCCATAAGAATAACTTGTTTATAGAGCATGAAAAAAATTGGATTTCTTCTGCACAAACTAGAGATTAAAAATGTCAAAACTACGTCAGCAGTGGAGAGATTAGGTTTAAGCTACCAAAAGATGCCACATTCCCCTTCCTGAGCTGATTTTTATTTCCTAAGACATAGTTTCCTAAACATGGTTGTTTCCTCTATGAGGCAAAAGATTAAAAAACTGACGAAATACAACTACGTTTACAGTAAACTTATACATACCTAGTTGGGAAATGCAACATTCTGGCTAACTGAAAATTATGTTAGCGAAGAGTCAGGGTGTCTCTCTGTATATCCAGGTATCTCCTGTATCAGTATATGTCTCTGTGTGTGTACCTGTATGTGTGTATATTTGTACATTTCCTTACACACAAGCATTTGAATTGCTAGCAGCCACAGAAGTAGAAAAGAATATACAGTACTAAATAATACACTGGCCATAATTTAATTTATTCAACAAATATACATTGAATACATTTACATTAATTGAATTATCATGTCATTGTGACTTTGGCATCTAGGACATCCCAAAGGGTGAGATCATTACCCCAAAGTCATCGTGTAAGACATAAAATGTCTTGTCCTGCTTTCTAAAAGTTTACAGCCTGGCAGGGATGTGATTTAACTTTGCTATCTCAGGACTTTCAGAATCTTGCAGGGACCGAACTATGACCCTGACTATACTGCAGATATGAGGAAGTGTCAATGCAAAGTTGGAAAAAAATGCCAGTAAAACTTGGTTGTGTTTATTATTTATGTACTATGTAAGTGATCTGTAGGATAGATTTCTTTGTAAGGAGGGAAGGGGTACCTTTAAAATCATGATTTCATCAGTGCCATCTTCCCCTGCTTCAGTCCACCTCTGAAACCTCTACCACATGCTGTAATTTTCCAAAAGAAAAATGTGTTTCCTTCTCTAACCAACCTTTATATTCACATTTGTTCCTTCCCTTTGTTTTGAAAAGTATGATTCATTTCTGAGAATTCCCCTCACACACAAAGTAGACCTTTAGAAGTGAAATGTTAAAACAACTCAAATGTTTCATGAAATGTCATTTCTGTGTGATATCCTTGTAAAGGTAGCAGGATTCCAGAAACAGGAGTTAAAATTAAAATTAGGTCCTTCTGACAAATCTCTCTTGGATCTCTTTTGTGAGAATTAAGAAACTAGCATCTGTCCACAGGGAGGCAGTCAGGACTTATCAAGGAGTTCATTTTGAATTTTAAATCCAGTGCTTACAAACAGTTAAATACAAATTAATTTCCCCAAAATAGGTCACTGAAAGGTCAGTTCATACATTTAGTTGTTTAGTTTCTTTTGGCTTGTACTATGGAATCCTGTTTGGATTGCCCAGAAGATAGAACTGATGCCCCTGAGGTTGGAAGAAGTGATCCCTGGTTTTAAACCAAATGGCTTCTTGCAGACAGTATCTAACTGAGCAGAGCCCTATAGGGCATATTGCAATGCTCTGCCCTCAGACTAGCACACATTATGGCCTTCATCTGTCCAGACACAAGCAGTACAAATGGGTAAATGGGAAGGAAAGAAAAAAGAAAAGAAGGAGGGCTCTTTATCAGGCACAAAGTAATTAGCAGAATATGTCACAGTCAAAGTGATGCTGTCAATGTGTGAAATATGTGAAGTGATTCACAAAGCTGAATAAAGCAGAAGAGCCTTCCATGACCCTCTCCTGCTCTCTACACTTCCCTGGGCAGGGGTAAGGATGAGCTGAGTGCTCAGAATTAAGATAACCCCTCCTCTAGCCGGGGTTAGACTGCCCCTCAAGCAGGAGTCTGTTTGAAGACCCAGAACACTGGGTGCTCCAATATCCACACTGCCTGCCTCCCATCCCATTCCCGATACTCAGCCTTGGAATATCAGGACTAATTTCATTATACCTTTTATTCCTGTTGACAACAGACACAATGAGAAGCCCAAGTCACTTCTCATTCCTCCAACTTTTATGCCCAAACAGCCTCTTTCATACTTTTTTCTTGACCTTACTTCTCACCCTCTCCCTCCCAGTGTCTGAAGCCCCTTTTCCTGTGCTCTCTGGAACTCACAGGCAGCCATCAGGAAGATCCCCTTCCTCTCTGACCACTCCCTCTATCTTCCTACTTGGCTGTTCCCTGAGGACACTGCTCTCCCACTCCCAGCCCTCTCAAGTGGTGTCCATTTTCCCCCTACATTCTCAAACCACAGGGCTTAGAGGTAGGGTGGAAGTTCTTATTGCTTCTCTTCACCACATCTGGACCACTGCCCCTCTTTTCTCTTCTGTAAGAACTCTAAGCTCTGAATCACAAAAACTCAGACCGTACCACCCATTTTCCTGCAGTCTAGGAAGATCTGGTTTCCTGGCTCCCTGTCACTCTCCATCACTATGGTGGCCACAATTCTAGGTGAATTCGGTGTCCACATAGATGGTCCTTCCAATCCCCCACTTCTCAGTCCCTGTCCTCCACCCTAACTCAAAGAACACACACCAGTTCTTAACTGAAATTCCTCCATGTTCCTCTCCAACTACCACCATCCTCTCAGTTTCCTACCTCTGGTACCCCCACACTCCAGTGACCCCAGTGAGACCTGCTGATCCTCCCACTTCTCACTTTCCCTCAGCCTCCTCCTGTCTGGCCTCACCTCCTTCACCAGTTTAAATTCCATGTTCAATTGTCATAACCACTCCATCCCTGAGTGAAAATCCCTCCCACTCTCACAGGGACCCGCTCACTTGGCAAAGCCACACCCTGGCTGACTTCCTCTCTCCACTCCTTCACACACAGGCCCAGAGAGAGGAAAGACAGAATTCTGTTGAATGTTCTCACTCTAAACCCAAGATCACCAGTGAGCCCTCAGCATGCCTCAGGGGACTGGCTAAAGTCCTCAGAAGTATTGTCTCCCATCTTTCTTCTCCCTGAATCCACAGGGGCTTGATAAATCTTTGTAGAAATGAACAGGCATTAATTAAACCAGATTTCAGAATGAAACAAATTTAATTCTGTGAAATTAAGTTTCATTTAAGACTTGCTTCAAGTTTCTAAGGCAGTATACATGTCCTGAGTTGGAATATGCTCTCAAAGATTCCCCTTAGCACAAATTCTCATAAGAGTAAAAGAGGAGATTGGATGGCAGAGGACATTAACTAGCTTCCTTTAAAAGAGGTTCTCTAGACCACGGGCTGCTAGCCTTTGGCCCAAAAGAATGTCCATTAGCTGCAGACAGATGTTTTTACTTTCTAAGCCCACCGAAAATTAAAACAGTTTTAAATAATGAGATGTTAATGGAGAATTAATAAAATTATCAAAAACTCTAAAAAGGTTTCATGGATATTATTTTGCTTTCACTCAAGAGGTTATGACTTTCCAATGTCAAAAAACAATATGGAGGTGGCGGAGTCAAGATGGTGGTGTAGGAAGATGCAGAGTTCACATCTCCCCACAACTAGGGCACCTGCAGGATGCTGGTGGGGGATCCCGACACCCAAGGAGACGGGATGAACACCCAAGTGAACCAGTAGGATATAGAGGAAAAGTGGAGGCCGGACAGGACCAGTGCCCCTGAGGGGTGGCTGAAAGGGGGGAGGGGTTCCCACACCTGGAGGGACCCTCAAAGGTACAGATCCGGGGGGAGCGCACCCAGCATTTCCCCTCCCCAATCAGCCAGGGGAGTCTGCCTGGCTCTCTGGCCGGGTCCTATGCCCTCAGAGGTCCCCTCTGGGCCGGGTGGGTCTTGTGGGCATAGGAGGAAGGAGGGCATAGGAGAGAACAAAAAAGTCAAGTGGGAGGGGCCCTCCAGGACCGGAGAAGCAGGAGGAGTGGAGAGCATTTGCCCCCTGCCCCCCACTTCAGCCCAGGAAGCCTGCTGGGTTCCCAGGTGGGGTCCCCCACCCTCTGAGACCAGAGGCAGGAGGCACCCTGGGCCCCTTCTGTTCTGTAGAGCCTAAGCCCCAACCCCCACACCCCCCATGGCCTTTTCCAGCCTTGTGGGTCCTAAGCATAGGCTCCGCCCACCACACAAACCTCACCCCTGCTTAGGCCCCACCCTCCAAAGCCAAGGCCTTTTCCACCTTTTTTTTTTCTCTCCTCCTCTTTTTTACTATCATGGTTCTGTTTTACCTTCTGGTTATTGTTTCATCTATATTTTTATTTTTATATTTTTTCTAAGATAGCTGTTAGTTTCCTAGTCGAATTTTATTTATTTTTTACTTTGTTATTGTTCTCCTTTTTTTTGGCTGCCCCATGTAGCTTGTGGGATCTTGGTTCATGAGCCAGGGGTTGTGCCGAAGCTCCTGCAATGGGAGCTCCAAGTCCGAACCACTGGACTAACAGAGAACCTCAGACCCCAAGGAATATTCATCAGAGTGAGGTCTCCTGGAGGTCCTCATCTCAGCACCAAGACCCAGCTCTACCCAACAGCCTACAAACTGTAGTGTTGGAAGCCTCAGGCCAAACAACCAGTAAGACAGGAACACAATCTCACTTACAAAAAAGGGGGGGGAAAATGAGACGGCAAAAAAATATGTCCAAAAAAAGATGAAGGAGTCAGGTAAAAACCTACAAGAATAAATAAATGAAGAGGAAACAGACAACCTACCTGAAAAAGAATTCAAAGTAATGACAGTAAAGATGATCCAGAATCTCAGAAATAGATTGGAGGCACGGATTGAGAAAATTCAAGAAATGTTTAACAAAGATCTAGAAGAACTAAAGAACAAACAAACAGAGATGAACAACACAATAACTGAAATGAAAAATACACTAGAAGGAATCAATAACAGAATAACTGAGGCAGAAGAACAAATAAGAGAGCTGGAAGACAAAATGGTGGAAATAACTGCCGAGGAGCAGAATCAAGAAAAAAGAATGAGAAGAATTGAAGACAATCTCAGAGACCTCTGGGACAACACTAAACACACCAATATTCGAATTATAGGGGTCCCAGAAGAAGAAGAGAAAAAGAAAGGGACTGAGAAAATATTTGAAGAGATTATAGTGGAAAACTTCCCTAACATGGGAAAGGAAATAGTCACCCAAGCCCAGGAAGCACAGAGAGTCCCATATAGGATAAATGCTAGGAGAAACACACCAACACACATATTAATCAAACTAACAAAAATTTTCAAAGAAAAAATATTAGAAGTAGCAAGGGAAAAACAAAAAATAACATACAAAGGGATCCCCATAAGGTTATCAGCTGGTTTCTCAACAGAAACTCTGCAGGTCAGAAGAGAGTGGCAGGATATACTTAAAGTGATGAAAGAGAAAAACCTACAACCAAGATTACTCTACCCAGGGGCTTCCCTGGTGGCACAGTGGTTGAGAGTCTGCCTGCCAATGCAGGGGACGCAGGTTTGTGCACTGGTCCAGGAAGATCCCACGTGCCACGGAGCGGCTGGGCCCATGAGCCATGGCCGCTGAGGCTGCACGTCCGGAGCCTGTGCTCTACAATGGGAGAGGCCACAACAGTGAGAAGCCCACGTACTGCAAAAAAAAAAAAAAAAAAAAAAAAAAAGATTACTCTACCCAGCAAGGATCTCATTCAGATTTGATGGAGAAATCAAAAGGTTTTCAGAGAAGCAAAAGCTAAGAGAATTCAGCATCATCAAACCAGCTTTACAACAAATGCTAAAGAAACTTCTCTAGGCGGGAAACACAACAGAAGGAAAAGACCCACAAAAACAAACCTGAAACGATTAAGAAAATGGTAATAGGAACATATATATGGATAATAACCTTAATGTAAATGGATTAAATACCCCAACCAAAAGACACAGACTGCCTGAATGGATACAAAAACAAGACCCATATGTAGGCTGTCTACAAGAGACCCACTTCAGACCTAGGGACACATACAGACTGAAAGTGAAGGGATAGAAAAGAACATTCCATGCAAATGGAAATCAAAAGAAAGCTGGAGCAGCAACACTCATATCAGATAAAATAGACTTTAAACTAAAGACTGTTACAAGAGATAAGGAAGGATACTACGTAATGATCAAGGGACCAATCCAGGAAGAAGATATAACAATTATAAATGTTTATGCACCCAACATAGGAGCACCTCAATACATAAGGCAAATGCTAACAACCATGAAAGGGGAAATCAACAGTAACACAATAATTGTAGAGGACTTTAACACCCCACTTACACCAATGTACAGATCATCCAAACAGAAAATATATAAGGAAACACAAGCTTTAATTGACACATTAGACCAGATAGATTTAATTCATATTTATAGAACATTCCACCTGAAAGTGGCAGAATACACTTTCTTCTCAAGTGCACACAGAACATTCTCCAGAATAGATCACATCTTGGGTCACAAACCAAGCCTCGGAAAATTTAAGTAAGTTGAAATTATATCAAGCATCTTTTCTGACCACAGCACTATGAGACTGGAAATCAATTACAGGAAATTACAGGAAAAAACACAAATACATGGAGACTAAACACTGTGCTACTAAGTAACCAAGAGATCACTGAAGAAATCAAAGAAAATAAAAAATACATAGAAACAAATGACAACAAAAACACGACACAAAACCTGTGGGATGCAGCAAAAGCAGTTCTAACAGGGAAGTTTATACCAATTCAATCTCACCTCAAGAAACAAGAAAAATCTCAAACAATCTAACCCTACACCTAAAGCACCTAGAGAAAGAAGAACAAAGAAAACCTAAAGTCAGTAGAAGGAAAGAAATCATAAAGATCAGAGCAGAAATAAATGAAGTAGGAACAAAGAAAACAATAGCAAAGATCAATGAAACTAAAAGCTGGTTCTTTGAGAAGATAAACAAAATTGATCAACCCTTAGCCAGACTCATCAAGAAAAAACAGGAGAGGACGCAAATCAATAAAATTAGAAATGAAAAGGGATAAATCATACCTAACACTGCAGAAATTGAAAGCATTATAAAAGACTACTACAAACAACTATATGCCGATAAAATGGACAACCACAAAGAAATGGACAAATTCTTGGAAAGGTACAATTTTCCAAGACTGAACCAGGAAAAATCAGAAAATATAAACAGATTTATCACAAGTAATGAAATTGAAACTTTAATTAAAAATCTTCCAACAAACAAAAGTCCAGGATCAGATGGCTTCACAGGCGATTTCTATCAAACATTTAGAGAAGAGCTAACACTGATCGTTCTCAAACTCTTCCAAAAACTGCCTTGGGAGGAACACTCCCAAATTCATTCTATGAAGCCACCATCACCCTGATACCAAAACCAGACAAAGATATCACGAAAAAGAAAACTATAAACCAGTATCACTGACGAACACAGGTGCAAAAATCCTGGACAAAATACTAGCAAACAGAACCCAACAAGATATTAAAAGGATCGTACACCATGATCAAGTGGGATTTATCCCAGAGATGCAAGGATTCTTCAATATACACAAATCAATCAATGTGATACACCATATTAACAAATAAAGGAATAAAACCCATAAGATCATCACAACAGATGCAGAAAAAGCTTTTGACAAAATTCAACACTGATTTATGATAAAAACTCTCCAGAAAATGGGCATAGAGGGAAGCTACCTCAACATAATAAAGGCCATATATGACAAACCCACAGCAATCATCATACTCAGTGGTGAGAAACTGAAAGCATTTCCACTAAGATCAGGAACAAGACAAGGATGTCCATTCTCATCACTCTTATTTAACATAGTTTTGGAAGTCCCAGCCACAGCAATCAGAGAAGAAAAAGAAATAAAAGGAATACAAATTGGAAAAGAAGAAAACTGTCACTGCTTGCAGATGACATGAAAATCCTAAAGATGCCACAAGAAAACTACTAGAACTAATCAATGAATCTGGTAAGGTTGCAGGATACAAAATTAATGCACAGAAATCTCTGGGATTCCTATACACTAATAACGAAAAATCAGAAAGAGAAATTAAGGAAACAATCCCATTTACCATTGCAACAAAAAGAATAAAATACCTAGGAATAAGCCTACCTAAGGAGGTGAAAGACTTGTACTCAGAAAACTATAAAACACTGATGAAAGAAATCAAAGATGACATAAACAGATGGAGAAATATACCATGTTCTGGGATTGGAAGGATCAATGTTGTAAAAATGACTATACTACCTAAAGCAATCTGCAGATTCAATGCAATCCCTATCAAACTACCAATAGCATTCTTCACAGAATTAAAACAAAAAATTTTACAATTTGTATGCAAACACAAAAGATGCCAAATAGCCAAAGCAATCTTGAGAAAGAAAAACAAAGCTGGAGGAATCAGGCTCCCCAACTTCAAACTATACTACAAAGCTACAGTAACCAAGACAGTATGGTACTGGCACAAAAACAGAAATATAGATCAATGGTACAGGATAGGAAGCCCAGAGATAAACCCACATACATATGGTCACCTAATTTATGACAAAGGAGGGAAGAACATACAGTGGAGAAAAGACAGCCTCTTCAATAAGTGGTGCTGGGAAAACTAGACAGCTACATGTAAAAGAATGAAATTAGAACACTATCTAATGCGATACACAAAAATAAACTCTAAATGGATTAGAGACCTAAATGTAAGACCAGACACTACAAAGCTCTTAGAGGAAATCACAGGAAAAACACTCTTTGACATAAACCACAGCAAGATCTTTTCTGACCCACCTCCTAGAGTAATGGAAATAAAAACAAAAATAAACAAATGGGACCTAATTAAACTTAAAAGCTTTTGCACAGCAAAGGAAACCATAAACAAGACAAAATGACAATGCTCAGAATGGGAGAAAATATTCGCAAATGAAACAATGGACAAAGGATTAATCTCCAAAATATACAAACAGCTCATGGAGCTCAATATCAAAAAACAAACAATTTAATTTAAAAATGGGCAGAAGACCTAGACATTTCACCAAAGAAGACATACAGATGGCCAAGAGGCACATGAAAACATGCTCAACATAACTAATTATTAGAGAAATGCAAATCAGAACTACAATGAGGTATCACCCCACACTGGTCAGAATGGCCATTATCAAAAAATCTAGAAACAACAAATGCTGGAAAGTGTGTGGCGAAAAGGGAACCCTCCTGCACTGTTGGTGGTAATGTAAATTGATACAGCTACTATGGAGAACAGTATGGGGGTGCCTTAAAAAACTAAAAATAGAACTAACATGACTCAGCAATCCCACTACTGGCCATATACCCTGAGAAAACCATAATTCAAAAAGAGACATGTAGCACAATGTTCAATGCAGCACTATTTACAATAGTCAGGACGTGGAAGCAACCTAAATGTCCATCAACAGATGAGTGGATAAAGAAGATGTGGCACATATATACAATGGAATATTACTCCACCATAAAAAGAAACGAAATTGAGTTATTTGTAGTGAGGTGAATGGACCAAGAGTCTGTCATATAGAGCGAAGTAAGTCAGAAAGAGAAAAACAAATACCGTATGCTAACACATATATGTGGAATCTAAAAAAAAAAAAAAATGATACTGATGAACCTAGTGAGAGGGCAGTAATAAAAACACAGCCATAGAGACTGGACTTGGGGACACGGTAGGAGGAGGTGAAGCTGGGGTGAAGTGAGAGTAGCATCAACATATATACACTACCAAATGTAAAACAGATAGCTAGTGGGAAGTAGCAGCATAGCACAGGGAGATCAGCTCGGTGTTTTGCGATAACCTAGAGAGGTGGGATAGGGAGGATGGGAGGGAGGCTCAAGTGGGAGGGGATATGGGGATATATGTATGCATATGGCTAATTCACTAACACAGAACTAACACAACAGAACTAACACAGTATTGTGAAGCAATTATACTCCAATAAAGATCTATTAAAGAAAACAACAATATGATGATGCTAGAGGAAAACATCCACGTCAGATAAAGAAAAACTGGGTGAAGGAATGACTAAGCACTCATTTTATTTGCAAAGCTAATAAATGACCTTTTCTCCTAGAAAATGCATCCCAACTTTCCAGCACTGCCATGGAGAAGACTCAGGGTCCATGCTACCAGATTTAAATTGCAGGTGGTCAGGATACTTAATGAATTGCCAATGAAAGAAACTGCTAACTCCTTTTAAAAATAAGTGCCAAAGCTGTTAGCAACACTCAGTTAAATGATTCTGGAGGTCCATAAAACTGTGCCAAAATATCTCCTTCAAAGTGAAGCACTCACGGATTTTCCTTTCACATGTGGGTAAACACTCAAGGTAAAATGACAAATTTGAATACACATGCCATCATAAAAGCCTGGCAGGTACTTACATACTCCATGCCACAGAACTGCAGACCTACTTGATAACATATCACTTTGGAATTATTCTAGACTTTAAGCTCCTAGGCAACATAGACACTTATCTGTATCCCTATCACCTAATGTCACGGTGTATATAAAGTTGAACTTAATAGATGTTCTATAAAAACAATGTCCAGTCCTTTCCACCTACTTAACATGCTACCTCGTTTAGACAGTGCTACAAACACCTGATCAGTAGGACCAAGCAGGTTTTAAATATTGTTAGGAATTTTAATGAGGCAGGCTCATTGTACAAGCAGTTAAATTACACAGCAAAATACCAAAACAAAAATAAAAATCACTTGAAAAAAGCACTGCTAAGATGTTACTAAATATTCCTTCTGCCCACATACATATATAAAAACAATTATATATATATGGATTCACATTATTTAAGATTTTCTGTGATCAGAATTATTTTAACTTACTAATTTGTAAGAGGTATCTTTCCATAAAAATAAAGTACCTTTTTTTAATTGAAGTATAATTTACATACTATACTGTTAGTTATATTAGAACATAGTGATTTGATATTTCTATACATTACAAAATGATCTCCACAATAAGACTAGTTACCCTCTGACACCATACAAAGTTATTACAATTTTATTGACTATATTCCCCATGCTGTACATTTCATCCCTGTGACTCATTTTATAATTGGGAGTTTGTATCCCTTAATCTCCCTCACCTATTTCACCCACTGTCCCCCCACCCCCCACAAATCTCTCAACCAGACTGTTTATTCTCTGTATCTATGACTCTGTTTCTGTAATGTTTGCTCATTTGTTTTTTTTCTTAGATTCTACATATAAGTGAAATCATATGGTATTTGTTTTTCCCTGACATATTTCACTTAGCATAATACCCTCTAGGTCCATCCATCTCATCACAAATGACAAGATTTCATTTCTATGGCTAATATTCCAGCCTGTGTATGTATATGGATGTGTGTGTGTGTGTGTCTTCTTTATCCATTCATCCATTAATGGACGTTTCAGTTGTTTCCATGTCTTGACTATTGTAAATAATGCTGCTATGAACATCGGGGTACATGTATCTTTTTGAATTACTATTTTCGTTTTCTTCAGATATATACCCAGGAGTGGAATTGCTGGATCATATGATAGATCTATTTTTAGTTTTTTGAGGAACTTCCATACTGTTTTCCATAGTGGCTGCACCAATTTATATTCCCACCAACAGTGCACAAGGGTTCCCTTATCTCCACATCCTGGCCAATACTTGTTATCTTTTGCCTTTTTGATGATAGCCATTCTGAAAGGTGTAAGATTTTGTGGTTTTTGATTTGCATTTTCCTAATAATTAGTGATGTTGAGCATCTTTTCATGTTTCTCTTGGCCATCTGTATGTCTTTTTTGGAAAAATATCTATTCAGATCTGTCCTTTTTTTTTTTTTTTGCGGTACGCGGGGCTCTCACTGTTGTGGCCTCTCCCATTGCAGAGCACAGGCTCCGGACGCGCAGGCTCAGCGGCCATAGCTCACAGGCCCAGCCGTTCCACGGCATGTGGGATCTTCCCGGACCGGGGCACGAACCCGTGTCCCCTGCATCGGCAGGCGGACTCTCAACCACTGCGCCACCAGGGAAGCCCTGTCCATTTTTTAAGAGTTTTTTTTTATGTTGAGTTGTATGAGTTCTTTGTATATTTTAGATATTAACTCCCTTATTGGATATATCATTTGCAAACATCTTCTCCCATTCAGTAGTCTGCCTTTTCATTTTGTTAATAGTTTCCTTCACAGAGAAAAGCTTTTTAGTTTGATATAGTCCCATTTGTTTATTGTTGCTTTTGTTTCCCTTGCCCGAGGAGACAGACCCAAAAAAATATTGGTAAGACCAGTGTCATAGAGTGTACTGCCTATGTTTTCTTCTAGGGGTTTTATGGTTTCAGGTCTCATATTTAAGTCTTTAACCCATTTGGAGTTTATTTTTGTACATGGTGTGAGAAAAAAGTCCAGTTTGATTCTTCTGCATGTAGCTGTCCAGTTTTCCCAACATTGTTTTTTGAAGAGGCTGTCTTTTCCACATTATATACCCTTGCCTCCTTTGTCATAGATTAAGTGACCATATAAGTGTAGGGTCATTTCCGGGCTCTCTGTTCAGAAGAACTTTATCATTATTAATGGCTACCAAGTATTCCATTGTAGACATGTACCATTATTTAGTGACAAGTCTCCTACTAATGGATACTTAGGTTATTTCTAGTTTTTTCTTATCAAACACAAACCTGCCATGGGTATCTCTGTGTGTGCATCTTTCAGTGGCTGTACAATTGCCTTCTCTAAACAAATTCTAGAAGTTGAATTGCTCAACCAAAGTGTATGCACATCTTACATAGTTATGTATGCTGCTACACTGCCCTCCAGAAAGGTTATAACAACATAGACCTAGCCAACCATAGCCTTCCAGAGGTCTTCACTCTGCCAACACCATCATGTTGTTGAAACACACTGCCGATGTGTTTCTACTTGCATATTAGAGATATTAACAATAAACATGCTCTAAATATTTTTCAGTTAGTCACATCTTTAAGTCTTGTGATTTTTGTCATGTGTAAGCTTTTATTATACAATAAAAGAGCAATTTTTAAACAATTTCTGATTTTCATGACACATATGGAAAGAGTCTATCACTCCAAACTTTTTAAAATCAGTATTTTCTGCTAGTACCATTATTCTTAACCTTTCTGTGATGAGAACCCTGTTTGAGAATCTTATGAAAACAGACCCACCCAGAGAAAAATGCCCTTAAATGTAAACATTTTGCAGACAATTCCACACAGTTCAAGACTTCATTAACCAGATGTGTGATCTTGCACAAATCATATTTTCTGTATTTCTCTGCAAACTAATACAGAATGATAAAATGTTTCTATCATAGGACTATCTGTACAGGCCCAATGCAGAATACCCACTCTATCTATAGGTTAAGAGGGCCCCTTTCTAACATCTTCCTTCCAAGGACTCCATCCCCACTGCCTTGCTCTTCCTCCCATGCATACTACGTGAAAAATTTGTGCATAGATACATGAAGTTCTCTTAGTTTTTACCAGTTGGCATCTCTAGCCAAGCCCTCTATGTAACAAGGTTTGAAGAGTTAGGAAAAGTTGGCAAAAAGATCCCTTTCCGGTCTCTACTCTTGAGGCTCATCTCAGAGAACCCCTGAAGTTTACTCTGAAATTTTAAAATTTTTATTAAAGTTCTTACTTTTCATCACGTATCTTTTGGCCACTCCCAATTTCTATAATTCCTGAGTCCTTAATTTTTACCACCCTGTAGGACAAAGTTTAAAATCTCCTAATGAGTTAGGGGAAATTAAATAAGACTTAAAACTTATGAAGGGGTTTCCCTGGTGGCACAGTGGTTGGGGATCTGCCCGCTAGTGCAGGGGACATGGGTTCGAGCCCTGGTCTGGGAGGATCCCACATGTCGCGGAGCAACTGGGACCGTGAGCCACAACTACTGAGCCTGCACGTCTGGAGCCTGTGCTCCGCAACAAGAGAGGCTGCAATAGTGAGAGGCCCGTGCAATGCGATGAAGACTGGCCCCCACTTGCCACAACTAGAGAGGGCCCTCACACAGAAACGAAGACCCAACACAGGAAAAATAAATAAATAAATTACTAAACTCCTACCCCCAACATCTAAAAAAAAAAACTTATGAAGAACATAAACTATCACAGGATTGAGAGAAGGTTAATAGAAGGCAAGCCAATAACTATTCCAGAAGAAGGGAAGGTACTAAAGCATTGCACATTGCTTCACAGGTGGCAAGGAAGGAAAAAATATATAAGGTTTTCTCATCAAAATGTAAGCTAGTCATGTAATAGCTAAGAGGTGTGTACACAATGAAATTCAGAAGATCAAAGTACTTTAACAATGAGAGTTTTCACAGCATTCTCACGAAATTCAGGAGAATAAACCCAGGGCAGGGTAGAAATCTGGGTTACAGGCCAAGCTCTGCTACACAGGAGCTACTGACTGGCCTTGGGCAAGTCACTTCCCTTCTCTGGGTTGATAATCCCCAGTTTAAACCTTACATTCTCACAAAAGCCTCCTTGGACCCTAAGATAGCTCCCCGTGGTGGGCTTCTGTAGCTCCCAGTACTTACAGCTTTCAGACTTTATTATTTGTTCATTGTCTATCTTCCCCACTTGATAGTAAGCTCCATGTCTATATTCACCTCAGATCCCTTGCTCCTTATAGGGCTTTGGCTGGTACGAAATAGAGGGAAGGAGGGAGGGATGAATGAAGAAATAACTGAATCAATAAACTGATCATAAAAAGAGGTGGACCAGCTGACCCCTAAGGTGTGTTTAGAAGCTAATGTATTAAAGGCATTTCTTCCTGTTGAACTCTATAAATGCTTGGGTTTAATTAGGTTAAAACACTTATGGATCACAGAATTTGAATGGAGTCTTACGCTTGGTCTATAGGGAGAAAAAGGGTAGCCAAGGATAAAAGAGAATTAGGTCTTGTCCCTGCCCTTCAAAGAAATGAGTCTGGCTAGGGAAAAAAAACTGCATTAAACAACTAGGACAAAGGAATAGGACGACTTTAATGAAAGCAAAAGTAACAGAGTAAGTGACATGATTAAGGGAGCTGGGATGACTCTCAATTATTAAAGTACACTACACAGAGGTGAAAGGACACTCTCTAACCACACAGTCAATTTAAGTGAGACCTGATGAAAAAGAACTCAGGCCCTTCCATCTCCTGGTAGTTAAGGAAGCTCCTTAAGTAAAAAGTGAGTCTCATGTTCCTGAGATTGCAGGCTCTTCGCAGGGTTACAAGAGAGGAAAAGGTAAGATTCAGCTCAACAGATAAAGTCAGATATGGCCAAACCAACCCAACTGCAGATAGCTTTGGAGGCATGCAGAGTTTGACCCACCTGGAAGAATAAATGCTACTCCAGGGAGAACCAGGCAAGTGGTGGTCATTGAAGAAACAGATAAAAATGGTAATTAAGTGAAGGTAAGGGAATGAGTAAGATAGGCTACAAACTATTAATGCAATGAAACCCCCATATTCTGAGGCCCTGCCATGTGCCTCCTACAGTGTAGGCCATGCAAAGAATGCAAGAGAAGTTCATGGCAGGGTCCACGCCTGTGGAGACTCAGTATCTAACTGTGGAGACAAATATGTAATTGAGGGGAAAAAAATTCCAATAAGTAACAAAGTCTGCTAGCTCAAAAATGTGGCCTTAAACTGTGATGCCCAAAGAAGCAGGTATGCAGGGAGGCCTGGCGCTGAACTGGGAAATAGGGCTTTCCCTTGGCACTTCTGGGTCTCTTCTTGTTGGGCCTCTCACCCCTCAGGAGCATCCCTCTCCCATCTTTTTCACCCTGGGAAGAAGGATTGTAGGCACAAGGGATTAGCCACAACATTTAGTGGCCTGCCCAGCAGCAAAACTTTTAAAAGAGAGGGAGGGAACCCCAGACAGACAGGATGTGGCAGAGAGAGCACATCTGAGAGCAGCGATTTGAGGGCCAAGCAGGGTGTGATGTGAAGTAAAGTAAGATGCAAGTTCTTTTTCCTTCCTCAGGAACAAACCCACAGAGGGGCTATCAATCGTTCTGAGGCAGGTCTGACCCCATCTTCTCTTCTTCCTAAATTCTGAGGGAACAGGGGAGAGCTTCCAGCAGGAGGAAAGTTCTCAGCCCACAGGGCAGGAAATTGAGAGGGTTATTTAAAATTGAAGAAGGAGTAGGATACCCCACCTAACACAAGTCACAAAGTGACTACATATCAGCTGCTGTACCTCTCCTTCCCGTTGCTGTCCTCATCCTGGTGCCCGTAATATAAAAAACACAAAATCAACAGTTTTAAAAAAATCCAACTTGATCAGAGGCTGTATATTTCTTGCCTCCTCCAACTAAGAATAACTCTGTGAGGAAGGATACATGGCTGAGCTCTGGTGTCTCCCCTTCGAAAGGATTAACAAGCAACTTTGTGCAACCCAGTGTCCCAGTTTATTGTTAGCACCCTCCCTTTTTTTCCACCCTAAAACAAACTCACACACAGGCACTCCCTCCATCAGTGCTCATGGAGAGAAGTGGTTGGGAGGCTCCTGTTGCCTGCCTATAAAATCTCTCCATTCAAAGAAGTTACACTAGGGCTTCCCTGGTGGTGCAGTGGTTGAGAGTCCGCCTGCCGATGCAGGGGACGCGGGTTTGTGCCCCGGTCCAGGGGGATCCTGCGTGCCGCGGAGCAGCTGGGCCCGTGGGCCGTGGCCACTGAGCCTGCACGTCTGGAGCCTGTGCTCTGCAGTGGGAGAGGCCACAGCAGTGAGAAGCCCGCATACCGCAAAAAAAAAAAAAAGTTACACTAGATAATCTTTCTGATTTCTAGCCCAGAAAAACCCCAAACAAACAAAAAAACTCTATCATAACTCTTCTCCAAAAAAAAGGATCTGGAAAGAACAATTCAGTTGTCCCTAGGTATCTGAGGGGATACCAAAAGTCACAGACCCTCCAGTCCCTTGTATAAAATAACAGTGTTTGCATATAACCTATGCACATCCTCTCGTATACTTTAAGTAATCTCTAGACTACCTAATACCTCTGTATTACCTAATACAATGTAAATGCTATGTAAATAGTTGCCAGTGTGCAGCAAATTCAAGTTTTGCTTTCTGGAATTTTTTTTTTCCATAGAAAAACCCACGCAGTTGTACTTATGCCTCTCATCAATAAACTCAAGCAAATATTTCCTCTCATATGGCTCATGTAGCTTAATATCAAAAAAACAAACAACCTAACAGAAAAATGGGCAGAAGACCTAGACATTTCTCCAAAGGAGACAGACAGATGGCCAAAAAGTACATGAAAAGATGCTCAACATTACTAATTATTAGAGAAATGCACATCAAAATTGCAATGAGGTATCACCTCACACTGGTCAGAATGGCCATCATCAAAATATCTACAAACAATAAATGCTGGAGAGGGTGTGGAGAAAAGGGAACCCTCCTACACTGGTTGGGAATATAAATTGGTACAGCCACTATGGAGAACAGCATGGAGGTTCCTTAAGAAACTAAAACTAGAGCTAACATATGACCCAACAGTCCCACCCCTGGGCATATATCTGGAGAAAAACATGGTTCAAAAGGATACAGGCACCCCAATGTTCATTGCAGAGCTGTTTACAATAGCCAAGACATGGAAGCAACCTAAATGTCCATCAACAGAGGAATGGATAAAGAAGATGTGGTACATATATACAATGGAATATTACACAGCCATTAAAAAGAATGAAAAAATGCCATTTGCAGCAACATGGATGGACCTGGAGATTACCATACTAAGTGAAGTCAGTCAGACAGAGAAAGGCAAATATCATATGATATCACTTATATGCGGAATCTAAAAAAAAATGATACCAATGAACTTATTTACAAAATAGAAACAGGCTCACAGATCTCAAAATCAAATTTATGGTTACCAAAAGGGAAATGTGGGGGGGAGTGATAAATTAGGAGATTGGGATTAACATATACACACTACTATATATAAAATTGATAACTAACAAGGACCTACTGTATAGCACAGGAAACTCTACTCAATATTCTGCAATAACCTATATGGGAAAAGAATCTGAAAAGAATGGATATGTATATGTATAACTGAATCACTCTGTTGTATACCTGAAACTAACACATTGTAAATCAACTATACTCCAATACAAAATTTTTAAAAAACAAGCAAGAGACAAAATTAATGCAATGAGACCCACACATATATATGAAATTGCAGCCCCATGCTAAAAACTAAAAAAAAAAAAAACCAGAAAAGCAATATTTATTCTCACCTTGAGTAGAAAAAAATTTTTAAAGCCTTATTTTATGCATGAAACAATAAGGAAAATGGAGAAAAAAGAGGAAGAAAGAGTGAGAAGGGCCAGAAGGAGTTAGGTTTTAAAAACTACAATTTATAAGCCTAACATATGGCTTAAAATCATTTGAGCAAGAGGTGTAAAACCATAATTTAAATAGAGTGAACAAAAGAAACACAGATATGCTTTCAGCTCTACAGTGAGAAGGGCAGACAGCAACACCATTGTTTGAGAACACTGGCAGGTTTATTCATGTCAAACGTGCTATAACTGAGAATCCATATGGGACAGTCTGCTTAAATGAACTCCAAGGGTTTGTACAAGCAATCCTGTTAATGTCATGTTGCATTTTATTAAATGATGTTTGGAATAAAAAGCCTGTTGGTTGGGCACTGGAAAAGTTTGTTTTAAAGAGGTATACCTTATGATGACAGTTGTAATCATAGCATTTGATCTTCATGATAAATCTCACTATACGTGAGAGGAAACAACTGCGAAGACAATGAATCAGTGCTCAGCATTATATTATATGGAGTGACCCTGAAACTGCCTTCAATTTCTGATGTGGGCAGATACACCAGGAGATTATGAGGGTCCAGGATAATTTTCACCATCACAGGTAGAAGGAGGACAGTATCTTCTTTTTTTCCCAAAGAACCAAGTTCATTCGATCTTTTTTTTTCATTTTTATTTATTTATTTTTATTGACATATAGTTGATTTACAATGTTTCAGGTGTTCAGCAAAATGATTCAGTTATTCATACATATATATTATTTTTTAGATTATTCTCCATTATAGGTTATTACAAGATATTGAACATAGTTCCCTGTGCTACACAGTAAATCCTTGTTGTTTATCTATTTCATATATTGTAGTGTGTATGTTAATCCCAACCTCCTAATTTATCCCTCCCCCCTCCCCATTTTCTCTTTGGTAACCATAAGTTTGTTTTCTATGTCTGTGAGTCTATTTCTGTTTTGTAAATTGGTTCATTTGTATCATTTTTTTAGATTCCACATATAAGTGATATCGTATGATATTTGTCTTTTCTGACTTACTTCACTCAGTATGACAATCTCTAGGTCCATCCACGTTGCTGCAAATGGCATTATTTCATTCTTTTTCATGGCTGAGTAATATTCCATTGTACATATATACTGCATCTTCTTTATCCATTCATCTGTCGATGGACTTTTAGACTGCTTCCGTGCCTTGGCTATTGTAAATAGTGCTGCTATGAACATTGAGGTGCATGTATCTTTTGAATTAGAGTTTTCATCTTTTCTGGATATATGCCCAGGAGTAAGATTGCTGGATCATATGGTAACTCTATTTTTAGTTTAAGGAGCCTCCATGCTGTTTTACATAGTGGCTGCACCAATTTACATTCCCACCAACAGTGTACAAGAGTCCCCTTTCTCCATACTCTAGGAGAGTATATCTTTAGGTACTTACTGATAGAGTTGTGGGGCTGGCGTCTTATCTAAGAAACATGTGGTTAGAGAAGGTGTGGCAGTGACAGGCAGAGGATGGCTAATCAAGAAATGTGATTCAGATCAGCTGGGCAATTCTGATGTTCAGTAACTTCATCAGCAAGCACACATGATGAGCTTACACACAGAGCTCTGTGCTGGGCAGGAAGAAAAGAGGACACGGGCAAGGGGGTAACCCAGGTACCATGCTCACAAGCAGCCTATAAGGGCGTTATTATGAATCCCATCCTACAAATAAGAAAATTGAGGCTGAGAGATATTAAATGTTTTGTCCAAAGTCACCTTTCTAAAATCTGATAGAGACCAGATGGAAATGCAGATCTGGCTAACAGGTTAAAGGTCTTTCAATGCTACCAAACCAAATGGCCACTGAAAAGAAAGGGCACTCTATGCTGAGAGTAGACAATGGGACCAAAGACCAGTCTGAGTAAGGAGCAGTTTGTGCATAGAAAGAGTACAAAGTCAGAAAGTAAGTTGGAGTCAGACTGTGGACTGCCTTTATGTCTAGTTAAGAAGCACACTGTCCTGCAGGCTGCTGGGAATCACAGAACTTTGAAAATCAAAAAAGATGTAAGAAAGGGAGCAAAGAGACCAAAGGATCTACACCAGGTAACAGGGTTAGTGAGAGGAGGGAAAAGATGGAAAGGCATTTAGAGAAACACCAGAAGGAACAAGAAGTTAAAGTTCAGTACCACCATACTGACATGGGATTTGGGGCTCTCAAAATAAAAGACACTAATTGGGGGTTACTACTAATGTCCTACTATTTAATGTTTGGCAAATATTTTACTAATGCCAATAATTAAGAATTTCAGAGGTGATCTAATAAGTGTTCTTTCCAATAGAAAGGGGACAGCAGGCTCAGCGGCCATGGCTCACGGGCCCAGCCACTCCACAGTATGTGGGATCCTCCTGAACCTGCGTCCCCTGCATCGGCAGGTGGACTCTCAACCACTGCGCCACCAGGGAAGCCCGAAAGGGGATAGCTTTTGACAGCTGAGGGAAGCATGCACCTGGTCTACCTCTTCCTCATGCAGGAAACTTCTTTTAAGGGGGACATGCTGATAAGAAGTCATGTTTGAAGATATTATTGGGTTGGCCAAAAGGTTCCTTTGGTTTTTAAGTACAAATAAAAGACACATTTTTCATTTTCACCAAGAACTTTATTGAACAACATATTCACCCTTTTGTTCCACTGCCTTCTGTCATTTTTCAGGCAACTTCATAATTCCATCTTCCCGAAACTTTTTATCTTTTTGAGCAAAGAACTGTTCCAGGTGCCTTTTATAGTCTTCCAGGGAATTGAAAGTTTTTCCATTAAGAGAATTTTGTAAAGACCGAAGTAAATGGACATCCAAATGTGCAATGTCTGGTGAATACAGCGGATGAATCAGAACTTCCCAGCCAAGCTGTAACAGTTTTTGCCTGGTCATTAAAGAAACACACAGTCTTGTGTTATCCTGATGGAAGATTATGTGTTTTCTGTTGACTAAGTCTGGACGCTTTTCGTCGAGTGCCGCTTTCAGTTGGTCTAATTGGGAGCAGTACTTGCTGGAATTAATTGCTTGGTTTTTCCGGAAGGAGCTCATAATAGAGGACTCCCTTCCAATCCCACCATATACACAACATCACCTTCTTTGGATGAAGACAGTCCTTTGGTGTGGTTGGTGGTGGTTCATTTCGTTTGCCCCATGATCTCTTCGTTCCACATTATTGACCGTATCTACTTTTTCATTGCCAATCACAATTTGTTTTAAAAACGGAACATTTTTGTTAAGTTTAAGTAGAGAATTGCATGCTGAAATACGGTCAAGAAGGTTTTTTTCACTTATGTGGAACCTAAACATCAAAGCGGTGAACATAATAAAGCTGGTGCAAATGATTATCCATGCTTGACTTGGATATTTTGAGTATGTCGGCGATCTCCAGCATGGTATAAGGTTGATTGTTCTCAATGAATGTCTCGATTTGATCGCTATCAACTTCAACTGGTCTACCTGACCATGGAGCAATGTCCAGCGAGAAATCTCCAGCACGAAACTTTGCAAACTACTTTTGACATGTTCGATCAGTCACAGCACCTTCTCCATACACTGCACAAATCCTTTTCTGCATTTCAGTTTTGTTTCTACCTTTCTTGAAATAAAGCATAATATGCTGAAAATGTTGCTTTTTTCTTCCATCTTCAGTATTAAAATGGCTACACAAATATTCACCAATTTTGATGTTTTTTTTTTAAATGCACACTGATATGACAGCTGTCACAATACAATCTAACAAAACTGTTTCAGTGACGTTGAAGACAACTAAATGCCACTAGAGCCATCTTGCAGAAAAAACCAAACGAACCTTTTGGCCAACCCAATACTCTAGCCACAGCTTTGTTTCTTGGAAGGTTGAAGGTCAAGATTCAATGATGGGCTCAGGAGGGAAAAAGCCTGAGTAGGATCTATCACCTCTTCCTGTGGCTCATGGGAAGGACAGGACAGTTCACTAAAGCTGGAGGTTTCAGCCCGCCCCTCAAGCATCTGTGTCCTCACTCCTTGCCTCCCGAGCACATTTATCCCCCAACAACCTCACAGGGAGTGGACTACAGCAAGACAAAATCCCAGAATTCAGGATCTGGGGCTCTCAGCCATCTTTCAGAATCTCTTTACACCCTAGAGAGAGCAGATGCCTTTACTGTTGCTACAGAATCTTCATGCAGGGGCTGCAAATTAATTCCTGATTCTATGAGAAAAAACATAATGTTGTTTTATTTTTGTAAAAAATAAATTAGATATGCACAAATTTGACTTACAGTATAAACTAAAGATAAAGTAAGGTTAGCACTTGTTTAAAATTAAAACTGAAGATTTTAATCTGGAAATATGTGGTTATCTGTATACAAATCTTCCTGCTCAGAAGAAACATGAATATATACGTTAAAACTAATTTGATACAATGCTCTATTTTTCCCTTCTCATTAAAAAAATTCAATAGAGGGGATAGGGATCTTCACAGAGTAAGAAGAGAAACTGAAGCAAAAGATTCATCTCTGCTCCTTTCCCCTTAGTAGGCAGCAGCTGGGTGAGAAAGCTGATCCCGATCATCCTTCAATAACAGAGTACATTCTTTCCTCAACCAGCAGTTGCAGAAGCCCCACTGCACTTCTCTTCTGCCTCTTTCAAAAGAAGCTGCATCTAAGGAAATACTGACTCTCTGTATGTGGCACCACCGTGCTGCAGCTACTTGAGAAGAGTAAGAGCCTTCGGTGGATTCAGTGAGCCAATGTGCTCACTGTTTGTGCTACCACAGGGCATAACCTTCACAGCTGTGCAGGCCCATGGAGCTGGAACCATCATTCTTACCCTGTCACAGAATCATAAATAGGGACAGAGCCTTCTGCAATATGAGAATGCACTCCCTTGTAAAGTCATATTCAATCACTGGTTCAACTCTCAAAGATTAGGGGTAAATGAACAAAACACACTACAACACAAAACATTTTAAAGTCTGCTTTGTAAGGCGGTAATCCCCAAAATGACAACATCTATATGGAATTTATCTTTGGAGTAATAAGCCAAGTTATTTTCCTTTGTCAGAACTGGAATCTTACAAACCCAGCTATTGAAAAACACTTGTCAGAGACGTCAAAATGTCTTTCAACATTTAGACAGCCACCTAGCCATTATTCCTGTGGGATACATGGGTGGTTGAGAGAATCACATTTGACAGATGCAAAAAATAAGATATCCATATGGAAAATACAACTCCTCATTTCCCAACCATCTAGCCCAGCAATTTCCCTACCATTCTGCACTGGGATGCAGTCAGTCTCCTCAAAAAAAAAAAAAAAAAAAAAAAAAAGGGATACAGGCTTTTTCACAATTGCTACTGAACGTGTAGGCTTTGAAAGTAATCTTCCAATTCTTTACTATACACATGACCCACAATCACTGTTTATATTGATTCCAAGAGTTAAGAATTCAGGGTCCTTATACCAGAGAGGTCTCATGTTCTATCAGTCTACTCCACCATTGCTCCCTTCCAGAGAAACCACAGTCCTTGTTGAGGCAAGAAGACCTAGGCCACAGCTGTGTGGACCAAGAGACTGTAGACCCCTAAGACTGCCTGGTAGAAGAGCTTTGACCAGGGGGATGATAGTTACTACAGAATTATCATATTCCTTTCCTTCTTGGTCCGTACACAGACCATCAGTTAGGTTGTGGCGACAGGAAGACATGAGCAGAGAAGCCAAAACGGAAATGCTGAGCCATGTTAATGGCTGAGAAATAGAATGTGGACTGATCAAGTACTGTTAGTGCAGATACATGCTGGAGTTGCAACAGATCAGGGGACAATCTTCCTGGTCCTGAGTGAGGTCCTGTCTCCATGAGGTCTGGCCAGACTACGGCTCTTTCTCATCCTGAAAGGCCTCTGGGATTCCTCCCAACTTGCCACATGCCTGACATTTGTTTTATTTTCTCATGCATCCTTACTTAAGCCTTCCACTTCTTAAGGCAACTTGAATGAGTTTCTGTTCTTGTAATCAAAGACATTTATAGGGGCCCCACAGCAAGATGTCTGAAAGTGTTCCTTTTCTCTTTACTAACTATAAAACAATCTCAGATCTCCCATCTGACAGTCTACACATAACCTCACAAATTTAGGGCTACTTTGCCAGTTTTTGTAATCACAGAGAAGAAAAGAAATGGCTGGCAAAGCCCCTTTCCCCTGGATTGTCTTTAAATTGCCCTTGCTGCATTTTTTCTCCAGTCGATCCCTGCCACATGTAGACCACCATTTACTTTCAGTAGATCTAGAAGGTTCAGCCACAGTAAGTCTAGAATAAAAACCCAGCATCCTATGGGAGCCTTAGTAGTCTCTCCAACCTCTGTAGCACTGACAGAATCCCCCCTGTGACTTCTTGGTTGATTTCAAGGTTAAGGGACCAAGTTTTCCACTGGCAAAACCTGATTCTTCTGGTCTCTAAAAAATAAGATTGGCTCCCAAAGCAGTTCCAGCACTGGGAAAAGGTCAGATCATATCAGAAATTAATGAGCCAGCCCCTCGGAGCACTGCACCTTCTGCAACTCTAATTACTCCTCCCTCCTAACAAAAGACCCCACTCAACTCTCTAGCAACGAGTGATTCTCAATCACAGGCAGTATTTGGAAATGTGAGGGGCCATGCTGGTTGACTCAGTGACTTGGTTAGAGTAATACAGGTATTTAGTAACCAGGGATGCTAAATGTCCTATAATGGACAGCAAAGTTCCACACGATGATGAATCACTGTATCAAAATGTTAACAGCACCTCCCTTGAGAAACACCGAGCCCCCTCCAACATTCCGAGCAGACCAAAGCAGGAAAGAAAGGCAAAGTGAAGAGAGGAGGGCAGTAAGAGGACCAGCACCGCACCATCAGAAGTGAGGCACTCGAGTGAAGACTGTCTGGGGATCACCTCGCCCCCGCCACCTCCTTCACCTCGCCCTCCAGGAACACTACTCACAGCACACAACTCCTTGTTCTCAGTCCTGCTACCACGCAAAACAGTCTTGGGCTCAGATTTAAATTACATCTTTTAAAATGTGTGTCTTTATTTCCACATCTTTTCCTTTGTTCTAATTATGGTAGTTTCTGAGCAACTAATGTTGGTGCTAGTAATAGATAATATATCACCTGAAAATTCTTCCATGTTGCTAAAGGGCTTAATTACTAAATTTGTACTATAATATGTCTGTTGGAAAATCTAGAGACTAATTCTTTAGGGGATAACTCCTCAGAGATTAAACTTGAGAGATTAAATTTGTGAATTAATACCTTCTTATGAAACACTTTTTTGAGCCGCACTGGAGCTTGGAAGAAGGGAAGGTGAAAACTCTCTCACCACCTTTCCCAGACTCTTTGTTATGCTCTAGGCAGTATCAGAAGAGACATCCTGCACAAACTAGCTTCACCACCAAGGATCAGGGCATGGAGAGACCAGATGGAAAGAGACAGCTCAGCAGCCTTGGATTAAAGCACAAATATTTCTGAGGCAGTGCGCTCAGTTATGTCAGAGAGACAGGCCCATGGCACTTTCTGTAACAGACAGATGCTGCAGCAAGGTAAAAAGTTCAGCAAGAGCCATTCACAGATTGAAAAGTGCCCAAGGATGGAAAAGTCCAAAATGCAATCCTGTTTTAAATGAGGTGAGGTCTTGCTATAACAAGCGCACATGCTGTCACTACAAGTGTGCATTTCTGACAAATAGGGTCCTTACAGACTGAAGCAGTGCTATCCAACAGAATTCCCTCTGATGATGGCAATGTTCTCTGTCCGCACTGTGCCTGTGTCAATATGGTAGTGTTTGTTGTAAATTTTGTGAGTGTATCTAATAATTGCAGGGACCAGAAACACAGCAAGGCTGAACACAAATCTGCCCGGACAGTTTACATCTAATCCCTGCACTTGCCCTTCCTTAGAATTAAACTGAGGCTTTCTAGTAAAATAACGTGATTGCTTCAGGCCTAAGTCAGGGTGATGGCCTTTTTCACCATTCCAAAACAGAGTTCTAGAAGATTATCAGAACACCTGTGATATTAAAACATTTTATGTATCATTCAAAGAGCATGGGTTGAAGATAAACCCTTTTCCATAATTCCAAAGGAGAGAAGAAACATAAATGTAGAAGTTCTAGGATAAAAACAGATTTCTCCAAACATTCTCTGGTCTTTGTTGTATTACCTGCAAAATCTGTTCTAGGATCAGTAGTCATTTGGGAGGATATTTTTCTTTGGGGGGGTTACTTCTTTATGTCCTTTGATCTGATTATACATGAGTCACTTTAGCATTAAGAGATTACCACAACCCCACAACCCCCGGTCAAAAGCAATTTCCTTAACTGCTCTTCTGAACAGCCTCCTTCTCCTTCCTCCACTCTCCCATTTTTTAACTTTCCAAAAAATAGCCTTTATTCACGAGTATATTGTTGAAATGAGCTGAATATGAAGCTCTCAAGTAAAATCAGAATCCAGTACTGTTCATCATTTCCCACACCACTAACCCTTCACCCTTCAAACTCCCCTGCTCCTCAGCTACTGCCTTCACAAGGATTAAGAGTGATCCTTGAGTCTTGGAAATTTGGGGAGACAGATATTTCTTAGCATTTATAGAGCTCCCAAGTAATCACACAGAACTACGTACATCCCTTCTTTAGGCTACTGAGTTATAAATGCTGTCTCCATTTTACAGGTAGGGAAACTGGAGCAAAATGAGGCTAAATGATTAAAATACAGTCCCAGAGAAACTCAGAGCAAGATTAAGTCACTGTACGCCTCCAGCAGTGGTTCTCAACCAGGGGCAGTTTTCCCCCCCAGGGGACATTTGGCAGTGTCTGGAGACATTTTTGATCGTCACGATTGCGGTGGGGTGGAGTGGGGGAACTACCGGCATCTAGTGGGTAGAGGCCAAGGATGCTGCTGAACATGCTACAATGCACAGGACAGCCCACAACAAAGAATCGCCAGGCTCAGCATGTCAGTGGTGCCAAGGATGAGAACCCCTGATCCTCTGGCATCCCCAGCACTACTTTCTTTGGGCTCTAGTCAATAAAGAATGGCTCCCTCTGTAATTTGATCCTTGTACAACATTTACACAAGAAACATGCCAGTTCAGTGTTATTTCTGGCATGCTATACATTTTAGTTACTTTTAAAATGGAAAATATATGGGAGCCACAGAGGAAATTGAGGGAAGCTGGCAAAGTCTGGCTCCTTTCCTCTAATGAGAAAGCTTAGCAAATACCAGGTCCTTTCCTTAGCGACCTCCAGGCACTGAGCTGGGGTCTGTGTCTGGCCACTCACCTGGACTCTTCAGTTGTTGATGTGCTTTGCAGCTGCCTTTTCTCTGCTTTGCTTATCTCTAAGCATGTGCATCACTCCAGAGCAGTAATGATGTATGCTTATAGGAATCTCCAGAGGTCTACAGCTGCTAATTGTCTATTTTGTTCAGTAAATTGTACTCATTACTGAGCCATGTGAGGCACAGAAGGACATCAGCCTTTCTGGGTGCCCTCTGTCTGAGCCTGGGTAAAGGGACGTTATCAGCAAGGGCGCCACAATATTGAAAAAAGATGCTTAAAAACAACCCTCCATCCAGTTTTTCAGCTGATTACTTTTATTTTTGTTATATAACTTCCCGTCCCCCTCTTTCTTAACCATCCTTAGCTCTGCTTAGATTTGTATTAACTATAATTTTCTCTTCAGTGAGGCTGATTTTAGTTTAAGCTCTAGAAGCCAGAGAGTTCAGAAAGGATTGGATGTCCTTTCCACCCCTCCCTCCCAGATTTCCACTGGTCTCTGAGAAGGGCACACCGAGCAGTGAACTTCTCCTTTTGATCTCAAAAATCTTCAGGACAAATGAAAATCCAAAGCCAGCTTTGGTTATAATGCTCCCAGTGCCTACATCCGTTGCACTAGGGACTGCAAACAGATGAGGAGTGAATGGACATGTGACTTCCAGTGACACTGGATAAAATAAAATGGAATGGGCAGAACCACGTGCATTGCTACTGCTATTAGCCACCAAACTGGGAATCATCAACTCTCTGGTAAGCTGTTTCCGCCCCCCATCCTGAAAAGAAAAGTGATTAATGCAGGAAAAGTTAAGCAAAGTAATCCATGGAGGGGGAGGATGCTGAGAGAGGGGAATTTGAGCCAGCAGAGCTAACAATATGATATGGCTACAGGAAAGCGGCACTCGGGCCTAGTTCCCTCCTCTACAGTGTATCTCAGGAAGGCCCAGCAACACCCTCACCACCCACATAAGTCAAATCCTACACAAACTCACTAAAAATTCTTGTGCTGAGATATTCTCATGCACAGATTCCATCCCATCAACCTGACAATAGTTTTAGCTTTGTAAGTGCTGATCTTAATGGTGTTTATGAGCTGAATCACTAAAGGCTTTGGGAACCTTTCACAAACAGGGCACCCCACTGCACTGACTCCAAGAGGCTGTTAATACAAAAGTAAAACCAGAGCAACAATGGCAACAATGCCTTTGACTTACCCTGGAGTAGAGGGTGTGAGAGCCTTCAAAGGAACTTACATCCTTGTGACCCATCAGCTCTGCTGCCTTTCACCACTCACTTCTGCATGGTGGACCACAACCGATCAATCACCAGCTACCAAAGATGAGAAATGAATGAATGCGTTAGGCCAGAAGATCCGTAACTTCAAGTCCCAAGCTACTGCTCAAGCGAATTTGCTAGTGTAGGCTAAGTACTTACTTAACACATAGACCCAAACACATATACTACCTCTAGTTCAGTAAAACTTTGTTTCTGGTCCCTATATACATACTGGACAAGCAAACAGTAGAGGGGCCCTCCTTGATCAGTGATCCAGGCACCCAGGCTGACAAAAGTCCTGCCATCCTTAAACACAGCTTCCAAGATCCCCCAGGGGTCCATTCCATTCCAGCCTACGAGGAGCGTAAAACAACATAGAGGAACTCCCATGGGCGTTCTCTTTTTCTGTTTTCTTCCTAGAAGTGGACCACAACCCTTTTCTGCTTGCACTCAGTTACACAGCCACACCTAAGCCCATGGGTTTCTGGGTAGCTAGTAATCAGTCTCATACAAGCCTGACTCCAGCCCAACAAAGAAGACAATGTTAGTTTTAGAGTATGGAGTTCTGGGTGAGACACTAGCACGGTGAACTTGACTTAGTTACTTAACAAAGTTACTTAACAACTCTGAGATATGGTTTCCTCATCTGTGAAATACCCTGCTTCCCTCATTGACCTGTGTGTCAACGTGCGATTCAAAATGAGACAAAACAGCACTTCTGAGACTTTAATGTACATGCATGGCACCTGGGCATCTTGATAAAATGCCAATTGCAAACTCCCAGATGATACCAATGCTGCTATTCTCTGACCACACCTTAACTAGAAAAGAGATTTTTTAAATTAGAGAATATTTTTGTATACCGCAAAGTGATTTGCAGATACAAAGAATTATTATCTTGGTACCGACTTTGATTATATATGAATTCCCAACTAGCCAGCATTTTCAGGATATGTTTAGTCTGGGTACCAAGTAAACTTTCATAGAGTCACAGGATTTTGGAACTGGAAAGAATTTAAGTGGTCACTGCTCTCCCCTCTTATTTTCCAGACAAGTAAAAAACTCAGAGAAGTCAACGATGTCCCCAAAATCTCAGAACAACTTAGTGTGCTAGAATTAGAATCCAGAAATTTGACTTTTTCTTCTCTTATTACATAAATTCAATTCTTCTTTTCCTTCTGAAGAAGAAAAGGCAGTTTTATTCTTCTCCTAAAGTGAGAATAAATGCTACCCTGGCCCAAATCTAAGAAGGTACCAGAAGGTAGCATTGACCAGCATGGGTCACCATCGTACCAAATGTAAGTGAGGGGGTTACAGGACAGACATTGAGATTTCCAAGCCAACGTTCTTCAGAACATAGTGATTTCCATCAAAGTTATATTTCATGTGTCCAAAATGTGACTTGAACACAAATTAACTTCTGTATACCTTCTGGAAAAACAAGAATTTTTAGTTTCCATATACACACACTGAGTCACTACTATTAGGGGACAATTAGAAAAAGAGAATTTGAGGTTGCATATAAAAAAGGGAAAGGAAATAATTAGCTGAGGAGGAGCAGTGGTTTCTGTAGTCAACCCTGGGGACAAATAAAGGAACCTCAAGATTTTTTATCCCCAACACCTAAATTATTTTGCATCTCTGAGATCATGCTGAGTCCTAAGAGTTAACAGCAGAAAGTAAAACATAGGGCCTCAGCAGTGAGAGACAGGAGTCCAAACTCCAAGTCCTAAGTCAGAAAGGCATTGACTTACCTGGAAATCAAATCAGACTGGGGAAGAAGGGAGGCTCTTAGTATGCATGTTTCCAATAAAGCCATATAAATTTGAAAGTGTTTTGGTGAAATTAGGAGGGCGTACTTATTGAGCAAGGAATGATAAATGGAAATCCATACTTGCATATCCATCATTAAGATGGGTAAAATGCTATTATCAGCATCTTCATTTAGTAATTTCAAGCATTCTAATAAAGGTAAAATGTTCTAAGAACTTCTATAGGTTTACTTCTGTACTCCACCCTCAACTCTTCCACCATAGTGTCTCTAGCATCTCAAAAATTCTCACATCCTGGCCATTTCCCTGAACCTATTCTAGACCCTAGAATTTTTACCCTATTTTTGTGCCATGGACCCTCCCCTCCTTTTGACAATCTGTTGAAGCCTAAGGAGCTCCTTCTCAGAATAATCTGTTAAATAATCTGTTAAATAATCTGTTAAATATATAAGATTACAAAGGAATATATAAGATTACAAAGGAAGCCAATTATACGGAAACACTCTTCTTTCCACATAGCCCTCAGAGAGTCCATGGACCCAGTTTAAAAACATCTGATTGGGGGAATGACTCTTCTAGTGTGATGAAAGCTTTTTCTTACAGGAAAGGTTATGCAGAAAAGTTTTAAAAATACAAGGATGTATAGTAACAATGTTGCTAAATAACAGTCAGTGAAGAAAAGAATAAGGTGCGAAAAGAAGCCTGACCTTGAATTTCTGCGCAAACACACTATTCATGCTATAGCTTTAAAATCCTACATTAAGGAATTACTCAGAATTTTTTTGGCTCCAGCCCTGTAGACACAGCATCTTCTGTGTACTAATGGCAGGTGAAGAAACACAGCACTGGAAAAGGCAAGACTGACATGAGCCCAAGCTTGGGTCCTAGTTCTCTAACTAGCTCTGTTAGCTTGGTCAAGTCACTCAGCTCTGAGGTGAAATTCCTTGCCTATAAAATGAGAAGGTTGAGCTAAACCATCCCTAGGTTTCTTACAACTCTGAATTATTAGGATTCTAAGACAATGCACAATCATTTCTCTGAGAAGAAATATTAGTGAGATTTCTTTTTGCCCTTAGGTTCACTGCATGAAAATACCTTCTAGATGAGAATTTTTCAGAGGCTTCAGAAATACCTTATAAGACTCACCTGGCCATAGAATTTTAGACTTAGAAGGGATTTTAAGAGACATGCACCACATCTCACCAATCCCAGTGACCAGGTGAGAAAACTGAGGTTCTGAAAGGCAAATAAATGTATCTGAGGTCACATGATGAGGCAGTGCTACTGGACTGTTGTGACTACTGCCATCTAGCATCAGCAGGATTTTAGGATTTGGCACTGGTAGTAGAACCTAGCTCATGAGTTCACTTGAAGAGAGACAGAAATAAACTTCAAATAAGCTGAGCCATAGAATGGGGATGGCACGAGGAAGCAGGTGACTGGGGTAATGACTTCCAGCAGCAGTGCTCTATGCCTCCAGTAGGGTCAAAGCTCGTATGCACAGCAACCTCACTAGCAACAGTACTACCTCCCTCAAATATCATGGCTACAAAATCCATCTCAAAGAACAGTCAATTACAAAAAATGAAAAACAACAACAAAAACAAAAAAGGTATTTCAAAATAGGGGAATAGATGAACGAACCCTGGCTAATAAGGTCAATGAAACCAGAGTTCAAGATTTGAAGTGTTAATACAATCTTAAAATCTTAAAATACTTGTTAGGAATTTTTAAGTTTTAGGATTCAGAATAACTTTGACCTACCTTTGTGGACAGCGCTGAAGTATAGTAACTACGAGCATTATTTTAACTAATACCCTCACCACTATCTTCAGAGCATGTAATTATTGGATACTGATCAGGTTTAAAAGTTACACGTGTATTTCCATAGTCCCGCCCACATGTAGAGACTAGTTTTATAAGCAAAGAAGTAGAAACTATTAAGTTGTTGGGAATTTTGATTGAATCATGATTTCAACCTAATTCTCAATTAGCCAACATGTATGCCAAGTACTTTCAAAACCTGTGCTATGAGGCTTCATTGTCACTCTCCACCTCCCACACACAACCAGCAGAGTAATGGCACCATTCTCAACCCCCACAGTCACCATCCCTACCTTAGAGCAACATTTCTGGCTTTCAGAACTTTTTTTTTTATATATATTTTCTTTGAGAACTGATACAGCCTTTCAAAATCTATACTGGAGGCTACACACCGCTGGTTTGCCAGCTCTATATTTCATCTCTTCCAGGAATTCCCAGAGACAGCAGTGCCATCTACTGGTAGGGAGGGCACAACTTGTTTTCTGGAAGCCAGTGGGTGACTTGTCAAGGATCTGAAAGAATGGTAGCCTAGATTTGTGTCTTTGTGAGCCTTTCTTTTCTAGAGCACATTACAAGCATAACTGATGCTTACAATCTGAGACACGGAACTCCACAGGAGCCCCCATCGTGAAGGGCAGGTCTTCTGTAAGTCACAAAAAGCCCAGCCAGTCTGGCCAATAGTGAGGCGGCTCTGCCTAGAAATGCCTCCTCAAGGCTCCTCAAGGCTAAGCCTCACTGAATTAAACACTTCCTAGCTCTCCTTTCCCCCACATGCTTCTGTATCAGATGATCTCACCCGTGCCCCCACCTGTGGCAATGTTATCCCGCTCTATCTTACAGCAAGTGTCCCAGGGAAGGTGCTCAGACCTCTCTCAACGTGAAGGCTCTTAGATTTACACAATGTGACACAGATCCTGCTCAAAGGACGCTACTGCTTAGGCATGCAGGTCAGACTCTAATCTCTCTCATTCATTCTCCATCCCCCCCCTCCCTGACCCAGGGGACAAAAACAACAGAAAGGAAATGATTTTGTTGTTGCTTTGAAAGCTACACTAGTGGGCTCTTATCGACTCAGAAAATAAACCTTGTCCTGTAGGTCACCGAGGTACCTTGCTTCCTAAAGATGAACTAAGCCTGCCAATCTTTCCGTTTTCCCTTGTGTAACCTAATAAGTGTTTCTCAACCTTTCCAAAACCCCTGCCTCCCTTCCACAGGCTAAACACAAACACTGCATGCCCTCTGTGTATTTATATAACAAAAGTGACATATTTCTCTCTAAACATAAGCATATACCTTTTCAAACTATACCACCTACCCCAGCCTCAGAATTCCTTCCTCTCCCCACTGCATACCAGCTAAAAACAAATCACTGACAAATTTTAAAATTATTCTTACTATTCCAAGCTGTCAGGTGACAATCTATATTTTACTTTATGAGAGTAATTTGTTATATTCCCAACAAGCTTTGCAGCACCTTCTCTTTTACTTTCGCTCACCCCAGAGAACCATCAAAAGTTGATTTGTTACAGTTGATGTTAATTCTGATTCCCCCTAACAAATTTAAGTGTTCCCTCTTCAGTTAGCTTGAACTTGCCAAGTAAATTGGTTGCTTAGCAAGTGTAGGCATTTCACAGGCATGGGGTGTGCCTTAGATGCTTGAAAAAAATCACATTGTTTCCTAAAAAAACACAAAACTTTGTATGGGGAAGGTAAGAGTAATAAAAAGCCTTTGAAGCAGTAGCTACCAGGAACCGGAGAGATTGCTGTCCATTTCCTACCAGAGTAAGTTCTAAATGAATTACAGTGAAACTCCAGAATACAGTAAAATCTTCCTAATAACAGTTAGTTGAACCATTTCTTACCGAGCAGACTACCAGGTATATCTAACAAATTAACCAGTGGAAAACTGAAGGGACTTTTTGCCCTTGCTATTGCAGGTCTGGGGAAATGCAGAAGGAAAGAGGCAGGGGATGCCTCCCTTTTTAAACTATGACTTAAAGGAGACATTCCCCCCCCACCCCCCATGCAGAAGCAGGTTTGGCATCCAATGGTCTTCTTTAAACATGCACTTTTCAAAGAATTAAGGAGATCTAAATGGGTGTAATTTAGACCCTGCCTTCCCTTCTCCCTACAGCCCATTAACATGCTGGAAATAAGTCATTACTTGCTTCGGCAGCCCAGAAAAACCTCAGTTTACAGAGATAACCAGTTTACAGAGATAAACGGCCTCCCCTCCCCACCCCGCCCCTCAGAAAAAGGTTTTCTTGGAGAGAATATCAGTGTGATGGTCTGGTCTGCAGTTCACTGCAGGCATCTCCCTCCTCACAATTACCAGTCATCAGTTTCGCTGTAATTTCTTATGATAGCCTCTCATTTAGACCTGCTCCGCCAGTGCCCAACTGCTTTTAAAATCATCATTTTCCGTCTCCTTACGGATCTCTGGATTCCTTCAGCAGGCTGAAAGCGTTCAATTTCGGTGCAGCTTGGGGACTGAGCGCTGGCGGGCAGGTCCGGAGAAGCCTTGCACCGGTGCACCTGGGCTGGCCCACCGGTCCTTGCCCCCACCACCGCCCGCACGGCTGCGCCAGGAATTCGGCTTTGCTCGCCGCCGCCGGATTACTTCGAGTCCCGCGGCTTGGCCAAAGAGACACCACATTTTTTTCTTCGTTTTCACATGTGACAGGTCCCACTGCATTAAAGACATCTTCTCCCCGGCCCCTGCCCCACCACCTTTCACCCTTTACCTGGGGAGGGGGTCGATACCAGCATCCCCCCGGGCGGGAAACAAAGGCTGAGGCGAGGCTGCCAGGTGGGCAACTCCCCTCAGGCGGACCCGTCACCGCGGTGAGGAGGATGGGCAGATGCATTAGAGGGCAGAAAAAGGGAAACCGAGGCACCGAGGATGATGGCTGAGCCCGGGTCTGCATCCTCTCCCAAGCGAGGCTCCCCGGGCGAGCGAACCCCAGACCTCCTCCCTCCCCGCTCGCCCGCACCCGGCAGCGGAAGGGCAGGGAGGCCGCCCCGCGGCTGTTCTTACCTCGGGAGAAGCGCTCCGGCTCCCTCCGACGGCTCGGGAAAAAAATGCCCCGCCGCTTGCGCACGCGCACTCGCGTTCTCGCGCCTTCGCGCCCCCGCGCGCGCCTCTCAGACCCAGCTTTGGCCCGCCCCAGCCCTGTCCGTCAGCGTCCGCGAGAGCCAATCCAGTAGCACGGGAGGACCAGCCCCGGTCACGTGGTAGTGCCAGCCAATCACCAAATTGCCCTCGGCAGCACCCTCTCCGATGTCTCTGGGGGTTCGGTTGCTACCGAGTGGAGCGGGTGCGAGGTGTGCACAAAGGGCTGAGTGTCTGTTTGGGGGGTTTATTGGCGCTAGATTGAGCAATTACTAGATCAATCGATATCTCAAATTCTAAATATGAATAAGAATGACCTGGGCATCTTGTTAAAAGGAGAATTCTGATCCACTAAGTCTGAGATGGGGGCTTGAGACTCTGCCTTTCTAACAAGTTCTAAGCGGTGATGATGATGTTCCTGTTCCGAGGACCACGCTTTGGGTAGCAATATTTTGAGGACATTTGTCAGGAAATGATGGTTATAACCCCCACTCCATGTTATCTAAAAGTTTCAAGACATTTTCCTTCTTCAAGTGATGGAAAGCATTCCAGTGACTGACTAAACAAGGGGTGTTCTGGTGACCCTCGTAGTTTGGGCACAGGCTGAGGGAAGGTATGTTTAATTTCAACATCAACCATCCTTGGCCCATGGGACACAAACCTGTGCTGATTTGGTTGGACGCTCCTTATCGAGAACTAGGTTATCTTAAAGTATTGGGCATGTGTGTCACTGTGCTATACTCTTGGCCAGAGAAGCAACATGAGTGGTTCCTGCTTTCTGGAAACTTGCAGTCTGTCACAGAGCTACACAGGCAAACTCAGGAAGAAACATATAGGAATAACATGTAGGGAGCTAATTGTTGCAGCATCTTGGACAATTCAGGCCAGAACTATCCAAACTAAGCCAGAGATGTGTAATATCCTATCTTAGGGATCTTTGAAATTGTCGAGATAGACTTCTGTCAGTAATTCCGGAGTCTGGAATTCAGGAAGCCCAATGCCTCTGTCATCTCTAAAACTTGACCTAAATCTAAGTATTTTCAGACTGGCCGCTAGAATATTTGTTGTTCAGCACAGTCAAGCCCTTATTACTCAAGACTGCACCAAAGTGATTCAAAGGTCTAAGTGCTGCATTCTCTAAAACCTTCTTCCTACTTCAGACCAGATGGTGTGACACTGCTTCCAGAAGTTTTCTCTCACTATTCCTCAAGATGATCAAACTGTCACTTAGAGAAAACTTCACCCTTGTCAGTGTGTCTCGGGCCTCTGGCTTATCAGCCCTACAAGTGAAGCCTGCTTAGCAATCTCAGACATTGTTCACGAGTGTCTCTATCAGAGATAGCATAGCACAAAGCTCAGAGTTGCAGGGAATGCACTGAATCTAGCACAACAATGGTTCTGGCTGCAGCTGGAGTAACGAGACGTCTAACCAAGAAAAATATGTTTGAAAGTCTCAGAGAAAGTTTATTGTGCTGTCTTTAAACCACTGGTTCTCAAACTTGGGTGTACATTAACGCTTTTAAGGAAATAGGTTTTGGGGGTCCTGTGCCTGGAGATTGCGAGTGGAGTGAGGAGTGGAGCCTGGGCAACTATGGGTTTAAAAAGTTCCACAGGTGATTTGTATCCAGCCATGCTTGAGAATGCCTATATAAGCTGCTAGATTGAGGAACTCATTGTTTAACAAGGGAAATCAACTCTGCAACACAAATCACTAATGACATAAAGATTGGAAATATAAGAAAAGCTTCCACATAATTTGTGAGAATAGATTTTCTAAGGCCAAAAATAATTCATAGGGAATAAATACTCAGAAGACTATTCAGTACACTAAATTTAAAAGCCAGGTTCACAACTAGGTTTAATTCCAGTTGATTTAGTAAATATTGCAAAAAGAACCTATTACCTTTTGTTAACCACACCAAACTGATGAACTCTTTGGTGATATCTTGACTTGTTTTATGTCCTTCTTAACTAAAAGCAAATTTCTATTTGCATTATTAAGAGTTATTCTCTGAGGCTTTTCCCAAAGTGTGCAACAGAATCACCTAGAGTCCCGTTTAAAATGCAGACTCCCAGGCCCCCACACCAAACCTCCTCTAGCCTCTCTCCTGTAACAATTCTGAAGCCACCACTAGTTAAACTTGAGTCCAAGTTGTACCTCCTGATGCAGAACATCTACATTTAGGCAAACTCTCAAGCTGTGCTATTAGTCTGCCATGATAGCTAAATGAAGGATATGAGTCTATTTTAAAGTATTCCAAGAGAGTCTCAGTTCTATTTACTGGGATTTTACAAAATTCTTATATTTTGTGACAAAAAGTGATTAGTGCTAGGATCTTGGAAAGCTATTGTTGCAGAGTTCTTCTATGGAGTAATATTTGCTGTAGTGGAGTATGACCTAGTTTTTAACTGAATTAGTGAGGTCCCCTCAGAACACTCTGCCAACAACAGCCATTTTGCTCAAAAGTGACTTTATTGAAGAGACTGTCTTTTCTCCATTGTATATCCTTGCCTCCTTTGTCATAGATTAGTTGACTACAGGTTCATGAGTTTATCTCTGGGCTTTCTATCCTGTTCCATTGATCTATATTTCTGTTTTTGTGCCAGTACCATACTGTCTTGTATACTGTAGCTTTGTAGTATAGTCTGAAGTCCAGGAGCCTGATTCCTCCAGCTCCATTTTTCTTTCTCAGGATTGCTTTGGCTATTCGGGGTCTTTTGTGTTTCCATATAAATTGTGAAAATTTTTGTTCTAGTTCTGTGAAAAAGGTGGTGCTGGGAAAACTGAACAGCTACATGTAAAAGAATGAAATGAGAACACTCCCTAACACCATACACAAAAATAAACTCAAAATGGATTAGAAACCTAAATGTAAGGCTGAACACTATAAAATTCTTAGAGGAAAACATAGGCAGAACACTCTATGACATAAATCACAGCAAGAACTTTTTTGATCCACCTCCTAGAGAAATGGAAATAAAAACAAAAATAAACAAATGGGACCTAATGAAACTTAAAAGCTTTTGCACAGCAAAGGAAACCATAAACAAGACGAAAAGACAGCCCTCAGAATGGGAGAAAATATTTGCAAATGAAGCAACTGACAAAGGATTAATCTCCAAAATTTACAAGCAGCTCATGCAACTCAATATCAAAAAAACAAACAACTCAATCCAAAAATGGCCAGAAGACCTAAGCAGACATTTCTCCAAAGAAGATATACAGATTGCCAACAAACACATGAAAGAATGCTCAACATCATTAATCATTAGAGAAATGCAAATCAAAACTACAATGAGATATCATCTCACACCGGTCAGAATGTCCATCATCAAACAATCTACAAACAATAAATGCTGGAGAGGGTGTGGAGAAAAGGGAACCCCCTTGCACTGTTGGTGGGAATGTAAATTGATACAGCCACTATGGAGAACAGTATGGAGGTTCCTTAAAAAACTAAAAATAGAACTACCATACGACCCCACTACTGGGCATATACCCTGAGAAAACCAGAATTCAAAAAGAGGCATGTACCAGAATGTTCATTGCAGCTCTATTTACAATAGCCAGGACATGGAAGCAACCTAAGTGTCCATCAACAGATGAATGGATAAAGAAGATATGGCACATACATACAATGGAATATTACTCAGCCATAAAAAGAAACGAAATTGAGTTATTTGTAGTGAGATGGATGGACCTAGAGTCTGTCATACAGAGTGAAGTAAGTCAGAAAGAGTAAAACAAATACCATATGCTAACACATATATATGGAATCTAAAAAAAAAGAAAAGAAAAAAAATGGTCATGAAGAACCTAGGGGTAAGACAGACCTACTAGTAGACACAGACCTACTAGAGAATGGACTTGAGGATATGGGGAGGGGGAAGGGTGAGCTGTGACAAAGCGAGAGAGTGGAATGGACATATATACACTACCAAACGTAAAATAGATAGCTACTGGGAGCAGCCGCATAGCACAGGGAGATCAGCTTGGTGCTTTGTGACCACCTAGAGGGGTGGGATAGGGAGGGTGGGAGGGAGGGAGACGCAAGAGGGAAGAGATATGGGGACATATGTATATGTATAACTGATTCACTTTGTTATAAAGCAGAAACTAACACACCATTGTAAAGCAGTTATACTCTAAGAAAGATGTTAAAAAAAAACACACACACATCACAAAAACTTATCTAAAAAAAAAAAAGTGACTTTGTTTGCCACATCAGAAATATGGAAGGCTGATGTGTAAGCCTGCAATCTAACTTCCCTCTGCTCTCACACTTATTAAAAATGTATTTCACAGCATTCAAATGGGGGGAATTTTTTCTCACCTTGTAAACTTCTAGCTTTATCTACTGGGTAAAATAAGTACATTTTTCACTGATATTTAACCAGCATCAGTAATTTAAATTTTTAACTAGAAAAGAATTTATTTTCTCTTTGTGAGTGTCATCATTACAAAAAGAGGCATTGAGAAACAAAGAAATTCTTGCTTGAGAATAAGAATTTGAAAAAACAACATCCAGGCTGTCATTCATTTTCTGTTTCTCAGTCTGCTTGCCTCACAAGTATAACCTGGCTGTCCTATCCCAGGAAATGGATAGATTAGTATCTGATATAAATCAAGAGTTAGCTTATGAAAGCCCTCCTCCCTCCCTTCCCTCCCACCCCCCCAGAAATTGCTTAGTAAGAGATTTAGGAATATTTGAAAAGAAAAGAAAGAGATAAGACATAAACAACCAAGTCTCCAGAAATCCACCCATTGCTCCATGCTGGTCAGAAGCCCCACAGACTGCTTTATGATTGCTAATTATGTTTTTATCTCTCTAGCAATAAATATCTTCTCTAAACTTAATTTTTCTCATTCATGAAGACCCACAGATTACCCAAGATTCTAGTTTCCATCTTTCCAGGATAACCATTTTATGTCTATGTATCTGTATTTTAATAACTGGTACCTTTTTTTCCACTTAGTAGTGTAAATGTCTACAGATTTAGCCTAACACACTGGACGTTTTAAGATAAGTTTCTGTTCTTTATATTCTTTATATTATCTATAAAGATATATATTCTTTTGTAATATTTTTATGGAATATTTCATACTTAAAACATATGATATGCCCCTCTATGCCTCCCCCAAATTAAGAAATAACATATTATTAATAAAGTCAAAGCCCCCATGTACCCCTCCCAACAAGGTAATTTTTTAGATGGAGATACCACACTTAGCAAGCTTAGCCACAAAGGAGAGAGAATGGTTCATGGAAGAAAACACCATATTGTATGCATATAATAGAAAACATAAATGTAAATGAGAAAAATTCTTACTGAATAAAATGTTTGGAACTTCCAAACTGATATAAGAAAAGGATAACAGAGCTGGAAATTCCATGTGGTCCAACTCCTGTGCAGGTAACTTTTAGAAGACTATATAAGTACTGTGGAACAGAGATAAGGAGAGCAATCAAGTCTCATTCATTCAATAAAAACACTACATGAACCCTGTCTTTTAGCTCATTTTAAGTTAAGTTTAAGTCATCACAATTCAAAATAAAAAGTGTTATGTTACAAGTGAGGCTCATACACTATAAGAAAGCACAAAGAAGGAACACCAATTCTTATTGATATCAGAGAAGGCTTTCTGCAAAAAGTGGTACCTGAACTGAATTCCAAAGAACTAGTAAAAGTTAGCCAGGAAAGGACTAGCAGAAGGGTGTTTCAGCGCTGGCAACGGCCCATACAAAATCACAAGAGGCTGGAACATTGAGGAAGAGAATGTAGTTTAATTTGACTGGCTGTTAAAGGGGATGGACGGTGTTTGAAAGGTGGGGAAAAGACCAGAATGCAAGGATGGCAAATATGTCCTTCCTCCCTTTTCTAATCAGTCATGACGTTCAACTTTATTCTAGTGATTATGAGTAGAATCTAGGTCCAAATCCCAACTCCTCCACTTACCGGCTGTATAAACCTGGACAGTTTGGCCCTTGGAAGATATAATGATTGCACAGTTTTCTCATCTGCAAAAGGGAAATATAATGGCAATACAAGTACTTGTCTCTTACATCTGTTAATGAGCTAATTAAACAATATAAAGTGTTTAAGCAGTGTTTGTCATGTAGGAAGTGCTAAATAAATGTTAGTTATTATTAGTAGTATTCTTCTAAACGTGGATATGGCCTCAGACTCCTTCTCAACCCAGTGTTAGTGACCTCCCACTTCAACCAATCAGAATTGGCACCCAGGGGGAACCTTTCAGCCCTCTCTGGTGCCTGACACAACTCTGATTTCAAGCTCTACATCCTAGTGCCACTCACGTATACTGATTCTTATCTACATTTAAGCAAGTTCTCTGTGATAAAAAGACCCTCTCAGTCCAACACCAAGTCACACAAAAAACTGGCTGCTGACACACCTACATATTTTCTTGAAAATTTACAGATTGTCTTCACCAATTTTTTTCTTTGTAATTTTTTAAAATAAATTTATTTATTTATTTTGGCTGCACTGGGTCTTCATTGCTGTGCGCAGGCTTTCTCTAGTTGTGGCAAGTGGGGGCTACTCTTCATTGTGGTGCATGGGCTTCTCACTTCAGTGGCTTCTCTTGTTGCGGAGCACGGGCTCTAGGCATGCGGGCTTCAGTAGTTGTGGCTCGTGGGCTCTAGAGCACAGGTTCAGCAGTTGTGGTGCACAGGCTTAGTTGCTCCGTGGCATGCATGTGGGATCTTCCAAGACCAGGGCTCACCCTGTGTCCCCTGCATTGGCAGGTGGATTTTTAGCCATTGTGCCACCAGGGAAGTCCTTCTTTGTAATTTTTAATAAAACACATCATACTCTAAGTAGTTTGGACTTTTTGTCCCTTAGATGCATCACTTCTCACTTGGTCACACTCAAGTGTATGTGACATTTTTATGACAATATCTCCCAGATTTCTGAACTATATTTCTACCACCTTGCCATTCCTATGCAGAAGAGCTTAGCATCCTCTATGAAGATGTAATATTGGGGCATGTGGTTTCCACCAAATGATACTTAAAAATTTTCAAGACTAATTCCTGGGCCTGGAATGTCATTCATGCATGTATTCATTCCCGCTCAGAAGCACCCCTGGGGTTCTCTATGGTGAGTAAGTACTGGACTAGATGCTGAGGACATAGCAACAAGCAAATAGGCAAGGTTTCCACCAAAGCAAAGCTTACTATTTTATGCCTGTCTTTCAATCCCTACCCTGTAGGCTGAGAAACTTTGTTAGCCCTAGGATGGAGACTGTTGGTGCCCCAAGATGCTCTTGAATCCCTTTCACCAGCTCTGTGTTCACACCATCCCTCACCCTCCACTCCCTTTGTGATAATCTTCAGAGGATTACCTTTGACACTGAAGCCACCTCACTTATATGGAATCAAAAATGCCTGAGAGCGACACCACCCTGTTGGGCATCCTATGACTAACAGCTCTTTTGCTTTAAAATGTGACAAATTCTGCAGTGTAATTTACACTACAGAACTCCCTATAGATCAGGCTGAGTCTGTTGCTTGAAATCCCACCCTTACTTGGCTCTTATGAATTCCTCCTCCTTGTGGGCACTTCCTTTATAAATCACTAGCACCTGAATGCTTGGCTCAGGAGCTGCTTCTGGGAGGACTCAACCTACAGCCACCTGTCTGCTTATTGTTAAGGTGTAGCATTTATCACACTATTTTACTTAGTGTGAGTCAAGTGATATAATCTATATTGTCAGGTGCAAGATGACAGAGACCATGGTTCATTCATCTCTGAAATCCCCAAGTCATGACACACAGTTGGAGCTCAGTGCATCTCTGTTGAACTGACTTGAGCTGAAATGCCTCTGGCTGCCTCATCACCCCATCTCCACCCCTCACCAACCACTTCTCTGATCTTATCCCTACCTCTCTGTCCCTTGATAACTCAGCTCCAGCCACATTGGCCTTCTTAACTCTTCCTCAAATATACCAAGCCCACCCTTGTCGCTGGCTGGAATACTTGGCCACCGCCCTCTACCCCTCACCCTAACCTTGCATCTGCAGGGCCCTCCTCCCTCACTAAATTTAGGTCTCTGCTCAAAAGACTTCTTGTCAGAGACACCTTCCCTGGTCAGCTGATCCAAAGCAGCACTACCTACTACAACTGTCACCCCAACTTTCTCTATCAGGGTTCCATGAGTGTATTAAGCCCTACAGAAAACAATTTCAGTGACTGTTTCCTCCCATCTCCCAAGGATTGTACACTGCTGGTGTCATTCTAAGGTGCATAGGAGAGAAGTTAATTCATTGTATATAAAGGGTGTCTTTGGGCATCAGAACTTAATTCTCTGTTAGAACTGGTAGAAAAGGGCTACTCTAAACTATCATCCTACATATTTTTTTTTCTTTTTAGCTCTTATCAACATCTGACGAATTATTTTTTGTTGTCTCCCTACCCCACCCCTCAGTAGAATATAAGCGCATGGATTTTGATTTCAGTCTCTGCTTATCCTCAGTGTCTAGAACTGATATATAACAGACACTCAAAAAAAATATTATTTGAATAAACTTCACAGGATAGACTCATGTTGTAACTCTCATATAAAAACTTTTGATTGTAAAAAGAATTCATGTTAAAACTTCTCCATATTGAAAAAAATGTATATTATAGATTACTCAAGAGAAATGATGAGACATAAAATGTTAAATAGAATTGGGGAAGCTGATAATTTTATCCAGATAATAATAATAAGAGGCTTTAATTATCCAAACACAAAGTAACCAGCTGCTCAATCAGGATGGGAGATGGGAGTACGGTAGGGGGCTGGATGTTAATAAATTGAGGACTTCTTTCTAAAGCCCACAAGGAGGGGAAATGGAGGGAACTTTCATCCTAAACAGGATCAGAAATGGACCCTAGAGATTGCTATGGGTGAGGCACTAGGCAAAAATTAATAACATAATTAAATTCCACATCCTCATGGGACAGGGGAAAACCAAGAAACCCATCCCATACAATCTAGATTTTTTAAAAGGGAAATGTGATAAACATAGGCCCTATTTAGGAGACAATTGAAAGGAAGAACTTTAAAAAGTCAATAATCCCTAAAAAAGCCTATGTACTTCCTCATTGCTGTTTGCTGTCCATGAAAAGCATATACCAAGGAACGAAAATAAGCATTAGAAGTAGGAGCTAAAAAGAGAACTTTTAGAGCCGTATAAATCATCAGAGAAAAATGAGGGCATTTCCCCCAAATTGGTAAGGGAGTATAAAAGAAACCAATCAATTATAAATGAGGAGAATAATAACTACAACAAAAATGCTTTGAAGAACACCTTGCAAGGTCTCTGAAACCAATAAAAGGAGATTGATTATTTTAACATGTCAAAGGGAAGAAGTCACTCAAAAAATAAGTGGGATCCTTTGATCTTGGTGGGATAAAGGATTTGCTCAAGAATGGAAAGGAGCATATTGTACAGGCTGAATTATTTGCTGCAAATTAACATACTGAAAGAATTATATAGAGACTCCCTTTATTAGGCTATACACAAAGATGGGCAAGTTAGAATTATTTTACTGTAACAGTGATCATGTATTCAGAATACTTTGCAAAGCTGAACAAAATCAATGTGGGTAAACCATCAGGACTGAGAAATAGAGAATCTGCTCACACAAAGAGGTGACTTGTATATACAAATGTGTAGCTGTTGCCCATTCTCATAAAAAGGTTCAGAAGAGACCTGGGAAAAGATAACCCCAAATGTTACTTTTGCTTAAATATTCAATGATTTTTAGCCTCAATTATAGTCTCCATGACTTTGCCTGACTTAAAGTAACTTAATGAAATGGATATTTGACTGGATCTGGTAAGAATTATATGTAACCCTGTTCTTTCTATTGTTTCTTCTCTCTCTTGACATTAACTACCACTGATGAATTTCTTGGCCAGTTACACTTAAAGTTACAGGTTTAAAACAAACTGAAAGCCGTTCACATAATAAACATTCAATAAGTGTTACCTCCTTTAAAATTAAGTTTTTTCAGTAAATAAAAGCATAAAAATCAAAAAATTGAAATAAAATAAGTCACAGGCTGTTTGCCCTCCCCCCTTTATTTTCTTTCTTTTTTTATACTGGGCTTCCCTGGGAATTCCATCAGCCATCTCCTGCTCCATCAGAAACAGTCCTCTGACAAAAGTTACTACTAACAAGGGGACCCAAAACATGGCCCTTATATATATATATATATATATATATATATATATATATATATATATATATATTTGCATTACTTGGGACTCTCACTGTTGTGGACTCTCCCATTGTGGAGCACAGGCTCCGGACGCTCAGGCTCAGCTGCCATGGCTCACGGGCCCAGCCGCTCCGCGGCATGTGGGATCCTCCCGGACTGGGGCATGAACCCGTGTCCCCTGCATCGGCAGGCAGACTCTCAACCACTGTGCCACCAGGGAAGCCCCCATATATTCTTAAAACTATTTATGCTTAAGAGCTCCTATGGCTCTAATTCCTCCTGAGAGGATCTCAGAATAACAACCTATCAAGGAGAATATTCAGGTCTTCTGTTTTCAAAGATTTTTTTAACAGATTCATTTTCTCTTGGCTAGAGCACTCTCCCCAATGTTACTATTACCTGTGCTTTCCACAGTTAGAAATGGTTTCAAAGAGGACTCTGGACCCAGTCCTGTGCTTCTGCCAAGAATTTTGGTTTCCATGGTCCAAGATCTCTCCCCTCTATCACATGTCCTTATAACATACACATTTTCTATTAAAACCTCAAACCGGGACTAATACTTCCCACCTCAGAGAGATAATTAGAAATGAGCTGCAGAAAATTACTTTACTAATCTCCTTCAGTTTGCTTCTACACTATGCCTCTGGTCTAAACAGTGGCCATGACCGAGACCCCCATCATCTCCGGAGTCTCAGTTCAGCGCCTCCCCTCTGAGCTCCCACAGCTACCTGGCACATCCCCTAACATGGCTTCTGTCACATCGTATTAAAATTGACCATTCAGTGTTTCATGACCTCCACTAGACTAAGATCTGTGAGGGCAGAACTTACAATTTCTATATTATCCCTCATTGGACAAGACAAGAACAACTGCCCCTAGAACAATGCCTGGCATAGAGTAGACACTCAATAATCATTTGTGAAATGAATGGAAGCTCTCATTCTCAGAATCCTCCATCTACTTCTATGAGCATCTCTGACGATTCTACTTTGAACTGGGCGATTGCCATTACCTATTAGGAGGGTTTATTATTAACATTCCTTTATGTTTTGGTTCCTTTCTGGGCTCTGTGTTCTCTCTGCTAATATTTGCATGTATAACTATTTAAACTCCTCTCAGGTTAAATTCTTTTCTCCATTCTCATATTTCTTCCTTTTCCCCTGCTAATTATAGTAAGATAATCAAACCTAGATAGTACTACTTCAAATATGACCCATTGACACCTCATACACATTGCCAGGGATTGTTTTAATAGCCATAAATCCTAACAAGCAAAAAAAACATTACAACAAGATACTTTTGATATTCCACTCATTTACATTCCAGTTTTTCTAATTCTAAGCAGAAATTTCCTTTCCTCTTAATTTTTCTATCACTATGTCACATTCACTTACAGAACACTATGTCAGTAGGTCTCCAATCTGAGTGTGCATTAAAGTCACTTTGAGGGCTTGTACAACAAAATTGTCAGGCCTTACCCCTAGAGCATCTGATTCAGTAGGTCTGGGGTGAGGGCTGAGAATGTACATTTTTAGCAAGTTCCTAAGGAATGCTGATGCTTTTGCCCAAGGACCACAATTTAGAATCATTGTACTGTGTCATTAAGTGACAAACTCAAAAACAATATAAGAAAAAGTAATTAATAAATAATCCAAAATCTATGTACAAATGGAATTACTCTCTATGATTGGTTATGACCAAAGGAGTAGCATCATTCCAGGATGTCAATTCAATGTGGCACTACAGCTCAAATGATCAGTCAGTTGTTGAATATCATTCAAAAGAAATATATTTTTTCTTTCCAATAAAACTTTGTGTATCTTTGGTTACTTAAATTTGAGAAAGTTACAATGGTCCTGGAAAAAGTGTCAGGAAAGGGCAGCTAGGCTGATTGAAAACAAGAGTTCCACCAGACAGAAGGCTGCCTTATAAGGCCAAATGAAAGAAAGGGGGAGAATATTTCAATTCAGAATGGTAAAAGCTAGGAAGTGGGACAATAATAACCTCTAATATCAAGAGCAGTACAGATAGGTTGATCACTCAATTCTGAAATCCGGAATGCAGAAGGTCCTGTGAAACTTGAGCTTGGGAAATTTTATGAAAAAGTACTACTTCATTCAATGGGTATAATCTATGGTACCCACAACCCCTGAGAATGATGTGAGTAAGGAAAATAAAGGTAATCAAAATGTATTTTGTCAAGTAGATGAATGATAAAACTATAAATTGTTAGTTTTTCATAGCTCACAGAAGGGAGGACCACTTACCCCCCTATCACATGTCCTCTGGTGCTGTCTTTGGAAAAAGAATATAGTAAAAACTCCTTGAGGTTTGTCTTATAATGCAGTTCTAATCCTTAAGGCCAAATGAGCAGTCTAGGACCTTTACACTTCATGTGGTCCACTTCATCTTGAAATATGGTCTGTGATCCAAGCTCAGGACCAGTAACTAAAATATTAAAGTGAGTGAATAACAATCCCATTTATTCACTCACACATGCTGCAGCTTTGAGAAAGCCCTCCCTGGGCATGATCACTGCATGAGTTTTAGGACATATCTGTCATCCAGGGCTAAGGCACAGACAGATAAAACATGGAATAAGACACAGAAAGTAAAAGGAATGAGAGAGACAGACTATGGTTTAAGGCAAGGTTTACAAAACAAATGCTCACAGAGCGAGGCAGGTGAAGAAAGGAGTATCACAGACAGTAACGCAATAGAAAGAAGTAGGGGCTGTATGGTTACTGAATCGCAGCCCATTACTGCAACATGGGAATGCAAGATGGATCACATCTCATACATTTTTTTTGTGTGTGTGGTACGCGGGCCTCTCACTGTTGTGGCCTCTCCCGTTGTGGAGCACAGGCTCCAGACGTGCAGGCTCAGCGGCCATGGTTCACGGGCCCAGCCACTCAGCGGCATGTGGCATCTTCCCGGACCAGGGCATGAACCCGTGTCCCCTGCATCAGCAGGTGGACTCCCAACCACTGCGCCACCGGGGAAGCCCTCATACATTTTTAATAATCTAGAAATCTGAGTTTTTAATGAGAATTTATCCAGTGTTTAAAAAAAATAAATCTCTATGGGCCAAGCAAAACACACCTGTAAATCAGATATGGGCAACTGACATATCCCTTGGCTAACATGGTCAATTCCCATCGAGAAATCTCCCAAACCCCTTCTCAGAACTGTGTCATGTGATCACTGTGAGGTGCAAAGGAAGCTGGGAAGTGTGGTTTTTTAGCAGGGTACATTGTTGCCATGGATAAAATCTGGATTCTACTACTAAAAAATAAAGGAGGCCGCATATCCTAAGGAGGAAATATGTCCCATGCTTTGGAACACTAGGTCTAAGAGAATTCCACAGACATTCAACTCTCCTTTCTCCCAGCTCTTGAATGATCCTTGGAGGTCTCTAGAGCAATCCATTAGCCTGAGTATAAAATGACTTGTACTGTTTTATTATAGAACTACATTAAATTAAAGGACTGCAATTATTGTGCCCAATGTGACCATTTTCAACATAGTACAGGTGTGTAAAGCAGAGAAATGGGAAAGAAAAGCTATGCTAAAAATTTCAGGCACATAAATTAAAACTTGAATCCCTGCTTTTGCTGGGGTTTTCATGATATGACAGATGTACTTCTCTGTCATTGCCCCAGTTTCAAGGCAAGCAAATGTCTGAGAAATCATTAGATTTAAATTACTTTGGGAAATATCTTTGCAGTCAAAACCTGTATGGACCAAGTACATATTTCTCATTTTCATGTCAATGACTATCTTATTTGAAGAGCCTATTGTGCTAATTTTAAAACCCAGAAAAAAAAGGCAGTGATGTATTAGTAATGATGCAATGGCCTTGGGTGAAGATTGATTAAACCCTCAGGACTGCCTTACTTTTTTCTGATTTTAGATTTTCTGGCTTCATCTTAAACAACATAATCGCAATGCATCTAATTGAGACACTAGGAAGAATACCAATTTCAGGTTTTCTGTAGTCTCAAGAGATCTTGGATTCACTTTTGGTTTAACCTAGAGTTCATTTTATTCAAATTATATGATGATCAAATGTGTACTTAACCTTATATTCCGATATTCCATTCACTGAGAAGGAAGAGAAATCATTTGCTTCCATTTTTATTTTTCACTCCTTTCTAGATTTTTTTGTTTACTTTTGTGGGGCTTTTTTTTTTTTTTTTTTGGTACCTATGATGAAGTCTCACATCTCTGTTTATCAAGATTTTCTAGCACTAATGATGTCTGAGGAGTTTGTCAATAGCAACACAAATCCACATTTGAACATTAAATCCTTAGTGCTGAAATTGTTTACTCTGGGCCATGGTGACCAACTCTTCCTGTGCCTTCATCTATTTTTGTCAAAGAGGGCTGCCAGCATTTGTAGAGCCAATATTTGTGTTTCAATCTAGCCAAGTCTCTTTGGAGTTCATCCTTCATTAGCCTTCCAGTAAGAAATGTCAAGGCCCTGCCTTTTCCTGCAGCTTTTGGGAATGGCTTTTCCTCATCTCCATATTCCAAAGCAGGAATCAGATGGGAATTATTTTTTCCTTGTCAATCCAGAAGTCTCACTTACATTGCATTTGCCTTCAGCAACACAAGCTAAATCTTGTGACTCAATCCTTTCTTCAGACTTTTAAGCCCACAGTTCAAGATATAAAATACCCCTCCATTTTGCACAGGCATTGCTTTGGGCTGGATATATGAGAAATACAGCTGCTGTGGCTTATCCAACATTTTGTAAAAATCTTCTCATGCCACCAGTAGTTCAGAGGTAGGCTGGCGTAGTAGCCAGCAGGAGGTCAGGGTCTTCTGGAAAGCAAACTCTGCAATGGAGACTGCATGCAGGATGTTTACTGAGGAGTGCTCTTGGGATTAACACCTATGGGGTAAGGAAAGGCAGCAGGATTAGGTAAAAGGAAGAAGCTGGGCTGTGATACGGTCACAACAGACCTCAGACAATCATATGGGAAGCTCTGAAGCTGGCTCCTCAGAGGTTTTCTGTATTGGTTTAAGGGAGCAGGGCTTTATGCCCTCTCATCAACCAATCATTGGGTGCAGGCTACCCATCAGGAAAGGACTGTCATGTGGGGTGGGGTGGGGTGTCTGTCTTCAGCTGAGGACAATTCCCAAAGAGGTCTGACAGGTGAGGGACACCTGCTATCAAGAACCTCAGCAGTGGGGATCAAAGACCTCAGTCCTGGGGTAAGGGGGGGTTAGGCTGTTATAGCACAATGCCCACCACAGTTGTCAGTGGCCCAGACTCCTTTTTCCTTTCTGATCTGCCATTCTCAGCATGTGGCTTTCAAGCTCATGATTGCTTCATGGTCTCAAGGTAGCTATTCCACACCCAGCCTTATTTCTGTACTCTGGGCAGGAGCAAGAAGGAAGCAACAAGGAGGAAAATGTAGCATCTAGATCAGAAAAGCAACTATTTCCCAAGAATGTCCAACAATCTTCTATTATGTCTCATTGGCTAAGGTTGTCATATGACTATTCTAGCTGCAAAAAACGATGAAAAATGCGTTTTAGTCAGACACATTACTGCCTTGACCAAAATCAGAGATCAGGGTTTCTTTAAGGAAAAGAAGAGAATGGATATTGGCATTAGCAACTAGCAGTTCTCCCAAACTACCTGATTTTCAAGAAAAGTTTACTCCCATTGGCAAGGAGTCAATGACTCTCTATAAGCCTCAAGGATTTTTTCATATTTTGTTGTAAGAAGTCACTTCTCTATCTTAATTGTGTACTAGTTATACTACTACCTCCTTCTATAGTCACTGGAGGTTAGACGTCATTTTCTAACAGTCATGTTTATCTCAAAATACGAATTCTTAAACTTCTTTCTGAATGATCCATCACTTTTCTGTTTTGCCCTTTCTCTCTCTTACACACGTATATACACAGGCACACACAGTTTCACTATTCCTGTGTTGTTGAGAGAAATGATAACAAACAATCATCCTTAGTTTCTTGTCAGTGCTGCATCAAACTAAGGTACATCTAGAGATAAGAGAGAAGAAAGACCTTGTCAAAAGGAACACACAGAGAACAGAGGTGCAACAAGTCCAAGATGGGGAAACCTGACAAAATAGAATTGACCAGGACTAGGGTTGCCAGATTTAACAAATCAAAACAGAGGATACCCAGTTAAATTTGAATTTCAGATAAACAGTGAATTATTTTTAGTATAAACAATGCACTAAATGTTTGTGTCCCCCTGAAATGTATATGTTAAATCCTAATAACCAATGTAATGGTATTTAGAGGTGGGACCTTTAGAGGTGATTAAGTCATGAGGATAGAACTCTCCTCATGAATGGGGTTAGTGTCCTTATAAAAGGGACCCCAGAGAGATCCCTTGTCTCTTCTGCCAAATGAGGTTACAGTGAGAAGATGTTCATCTCTGAACCAGGAAGTGGGCCCTCACTAGTCACTGATTCTGCCAGTGTCTTGATCTTGGACTTTGCAATCTCCAGAATTGTAAGAAATAAGTGTCTGTTGTTTAAACCACCTAGTCTATGATATTCTGTTATAGCAGCACAAAGACAATATCCCAAATATGTGTGGGATGTACTAAAAATTTATTTGCTGTTTATCTGAAGTTCAAATTTAATTGGGGATCCTGTATTTTATCTGGCCACCCTAACTAGGAGGAGTAGTGTCACTGTCACATGGTTAGATTCTGTCATTGTGCCCATTTCCATAGCTACTGACTTCGCTCCTCCCTTGGAACTTCCGCACAAACCTCTAACCTGAGAACCACTGTCTAATATTTCTGGAGACTCATTAATTAATGCAGCTAAAGTTGAATCTCTATTTTGCAACAAATAACATTTTTAATATTTTCTGGAGCACAGATTCCCTAGGGTACATGGATATTTTTCAAGTGGGTCTCTGAATCCACTGAAATTATATGGAAAATTTTGTGTATAGACTTATATGCATTTTTCTGGGGAGGAGGCCCATAGCTTTCATCCCACTCTAAAAGGAATTATAGACTCAAAGTAGTTCATCCCAAGCAGAGGGCACTGAGAAAACACCAGGCAGCCTGTTAATCTTTCCTGGTTATTCTATTTGGGGACAGAAGTAGAAATATCAGTCGTGGAACAAATGCTTTAGAACTTTTCTTTTTAAGGAAATTTGGGGCAAATAGAAATTTCCATTTCTTTACCAGTCCAAAATCGATTACAGAGTTAGACATTAGTCAGAAAGGTTTTTCAGCAAAGCCTCTTAATCTCAGAAATCACCCACATGGGTTTCTCAGCACCTCTGTGGGAGAGGTTTCTCTCTTTTAACTGTCCAGCTGTTCCAAAGGATAGAGTAGCTATTAGGGGCCACCACACTCCCTCCTTGACCCTTAGTCTTTGGAGGGGCAAATTAAGGGGTTTGTTTATGGCCAAGGCCTGTAGATATGACTTTGTCGTTACTTCTTTCTCTTCAGTGTCTTGTCCATTCAGGGTGCTTGACAGTGAAGACTTCCTATTATAATTCTTTGCTTCTCATTTGGGCTTCTGTTTTCTTATAGGAAATGCTACAAAGTAGCAAGCATACAAACAGCCTTGGGGTCTAATGTGAAAAAGCAGAATATCCCCTGCTTCGTGCTCCCTTTAGTTCCCTGGGTAATGGCATGGTCTAACCCTTGAAGCTTTATGCTCTCCTAACCACAGTTTTCTGAATTCACGTGCTCATAAATTACATACTACCTGTACCATGGCAAATTGTCAGGAAAGCCCCCAGACCCATCTGCAGGATTCTCCAAGCATCCCTGGCACAACACCATTAACTACATCCCAGAGTGGATTATGTCCAATATACTATGAACATCTTGAAGGAACCCTATCTTATTTGATTCTCCTCCTCACCCCCTACCCGGCCCCAGGTCTAGCTTAGTGTCATAAGTAGAGTAGGGAGCCATAAAATGCTTGTTGACTTATTGAATGAAGGATGGATAGATGCATAAATTAATGAATGAGTGAAAGCTGTATTAGACCACAAGGAACAGGCTTCAGATAGCTTGGGGAGGGGCTAATATCAATCTCCTTCTTCTGAATGCAGGCTTCTCCCCTGAGGACTCAATGCAGAATTACTCCATTCCTTTCCAGCGTCTGGAAAGAAGGAAGCATATTTAAAATTTGTATTCTACTCCTGAGGGATTTTGTTACCCTTTATTTTGAATATTTGGGTGAATTGATTTGGGAAAGAAAAAGAGAAGACAGATTCCAAGATCCTAGATCCACCTGAAAACATAGCCCGTCAGAGTAACTAACCAGGGATCAGAAAACACTTCTAGGAGGAAATATTTTCTAACACCTCCCAGATGAATAAGATTAATTAAGTAAATGGGTTAATGAGTGTTGGGGCAGAAGGAGAAATCTGTGTTCTGATAGAGAAACCCTATGTAGGTGTGTAGTCCAAGGGTGAGAGCCTCCTTGGCACATTTGAGACAGAACAGACAGTGTTTATAAGCCAAATTAAGAAGTTCCACACTTAGACATGGGCAAATTCCTTAAGCACCCCTACTCTACCCTTATTCCCCTGCTCCCAGCCTCGACCCATGACCTGTGCGGGGGGACCTGTGCTTTGGAGAGCCTTCTCCAAAATTTTCTAAGTCCCTCTCTAGTGTTTTGAACCAGTTGGGTATGACAGTGCCATTTGGGTGGCGTGCCCAGAGCCCAGACTGGGACCTGCACAGACTCTCTGTTTCTCTCCTTCAGAGTGCTCTTAATCTTCTACCCCATTTGTGGGGTTGACCAGATGCCCCAGGACTCATACTATGGGATTGTCCTGGGGCCCAAAAGCCAAGTGATTGTTCCAGAATGTCAGTCTGGTAGGCATATTTCTCCTGCTAGGAAGTACAGTATTTCTTGTGTGAGATCATGTGAGCTTGGGTCACCAGAATGGTGCCAACAAACTGATTTTGGGTGACTCAAATATTTGCCCAGGGTCTGCACACCCTATGGGTGGCTTTGTTAAGGAATTTGGACTTATTTCCAAAAGAAAGAGGAAAGATCAAACTACATCACCCCAAAGGTCATTTTGTCTAAAGCTTTTTCAATTAAAAATTTTTTATTGTAGTAAAATACATATAACACAGAATTTACCATTTTAACCATTTTAAAGTGTACAGTTTAGTGGTATTGACATTCTTTTGCAACCATCAAATTTCTCATTTGATATAGTAAGAAGCTAAAACTGACTTGTCCACGGTCACAAGTGGTCACTGGAAGAGCTCTGCATTGTGCAGTCAGTGTTTCCCACTTTTTCAATTCATTCATTTTATGGCTAAGGAAACTGAGTTCAGAAAGACAAAGTGATCTTCACCAAGTCAGGAGTAGGACTAGTGAGATCTCCAGACCTCCTAGGCCTGCTCTGCTTCCTCCACCTCACTACTTCAGGCTGCCCTAACTCCCTCACCATTTTCCTTCCCTAGTTCTTTCCACCAGAAATTCCAAGCCTCCTTGCACCAAAAATGTGAGTTTCTCACAGCCAATTATCACCTAAAATGATTTTCTAAATTGGTACTCGGGGGGCGTCAGATCCATTGGCTGCAATATGTCTTCACACCAGACTTCAATAGTTTGTCAGTTATGGATTAAAGAAACTACTTGCCACGGTTTCCCATCACTGCTAAAGTTCTTCATGCATTGTTTTTGGCTGTAAATCAAGTTTAAGGAATTGGGAGAGTAATTTAGATCATTTCCAATGCATTACAGACATTGAAATTAGTTTGCTGAAATATACGGTCATTTAAGAGTGTTTGGCACATAGTAGGTGCTCCGTAAATATTTGTTGAAAAAGTGAATGCAGGTATTTTTCATTGACTTTTCCCGCCACTTAAAAAATTAAGGTATAATTTATATGCAGTAAAATTCACCCTTTTAGTGTACAGTTCCGAGAGATTTGACAAGCATTTACATTCATGTAACCACCGCAACAACCAAGATATAGAACAGGTCTGTCATCCTCCAAATTCCCCCATGCCCCTTTGTAGTCAAGCCCTTCCCCTGGCCACAGTACCCCCAAGAGCCACCCCATCTGCTTTCTGTCCTTCCAGGTTTGCCTGTGCAAGAATGTCATAAACGGAATCATACAGAATGTAGACTTTTGATTGTGGCTTGTTTCGCTTAGCATAATGATTTTTGAGGTTCTATGTTGTTGCATATATCAGTAGCTCATTCCTGTGTACCACTGTATATTGTACCACAGTTTGCTTATCCATTTCCCAGCTGAAAGGTATTTGGGCTCTTCCAGATTTCATTATGCATTGAATTTTAATTTCAGTTTTTATTTTTTTAAACACCCATCAGCATCTGCGGCTATAGAAAGAAGACATGTTCAAACCTTTAGCTCATATTAGTTTACATGTTTGTATGATCTGTGTTGGAACTGGTAAAGACATTAGAGTTAAGACGAAGTGCAAGTAGAACTTCCTGATAGCAAAGCAAGAGGCAAAATGCAAAGCATAATCATAGATACTGAGAGCTGTTTGACTCTAATCCTGGATCTGCTTTGGAATCTAGGTGAGCGTTTGTCCTTTTCCTGACCAACTTTCATCTTATGAATGTGAATATCCTTCCCTCACACTGAGGGAAACACCATATTATGAGACCTGTCCCACTTTCCCAACTCTCTTTGCAGCTATGACAAGTCACATGACTTCAGGTCCACCAATCAAACGTCACGCAGGATACTTTGGTTTGTAAAAGAACAAAGGGGATGTGTTTTCTGGGGAAGGTGGCAGTGAAGGTGTTTGGCTTCTGGGGGCAGTAAGGTGGCAGCCTGGCACCAGTGCTCCACATGGCCAATGCTATCTATTGTGTCTGTGATCAGTAGCAGCATTGGTTGAAGAGGCCATTTGTTGCAAGTAAGAACACTATTTCAGTAGAAAGGGTCAGTAACTGAGCCCCTGTTAACTGCTTTCTCTTCTGCAAAATAGATAAAAATTTCTGACCTTTTTGTGAGTAACTGTTGAGGGTGTTTCATTGTAATTGCATACAGTATTCTCTTTTTGAAGATCCACCTAAAAAAATTTCACTTAACTTTTATGAATTCCTGGGCTTCCCCTACAATGCATTTTTATCTTACAGACATCATGAGTCATGTAATTGATTTGATGGTGTTTCCTTTATTTTATAGGCTGTTATATCAGAGCCAAATGTGTGGCAGTCAGCAATCACAGAGACCTTAATACATGTATTTTGTATTCCAAATTACTCATACTTTTATCTTCTTTTTAAACTTTTTAAAAATCCTTACTCCTGGTTTCCTCACTTTTAAAAGTTTATATTGTAAAGAAAAAATGGAACATTACCTAACTTCCCAGAAAACTCCAGTTATATGTCATATTTATACAGGCACACTTTGCAGATATTGCATTTTTCACAAATTGAAGGTTTGTGAAAACCCTGCATCAAAACAAATCTATTCGTGCCATTTTTCCATCAGCATTTGCTCACTTTGTGTCTCTGTGTCACATTTTGGTAATTTTGGTAATTCGCACAATCTTTCAAACATTTTCATTATTATTACATTTGTTATGGTGATCTGTGATTAGTGACCTTTGATGTTACTACTATGACTTGCTGAAGGCTCAGCTGATGGCTAGCATTTTTAGCAATAAAGAATTTTTAAATTAAGACATGTACATTGTTTTTTGAGACATAATGCTATTGAACACTTTAGACTACAGTATATATAGTTACGTAAACATAGCTTTTACATGCACTGGGAAACCAAAATATTTGTGTGACTCACTTTATTGCATTATTTGTTTTATTGATGTGGTCTAGAACCAAATCCACAACATCTCTGTGGTCTGCCTCTCTCTCTCTCTGTATATATATATATTTTTTTTATATATGTATGTTATATATATATAATTACTCTATATGTAATTGGTTAGAAAATTCAAACTGTACAAAAAGGTACAAAACAAAAGTAAAAGCTTCTCACTTCTACTAAAGTCCATTTCCCAAAGATAACCACGTTTCCTTCAAGAAAAAAAAAGTGTACCTGTGAGCATCTATTTATTTATATATTTATGATTTTAGTGAAGCTTTTAAAAAATATATTTATTTAGCTGTGCCGGGTCTCAGTTGCGGCACCCAGGATCTTTGTTGCCCTGTGCTGGATCTTTGTTGTGGTATGCAGGATCTTTGGTCGCAGCATGTGAACACTTAGTTGCGGCATGTGGGATCTAGTTCCCTGACCAGGGATCGAACCCAGGGCCCCTGCATTGGTAGAGCAGAGTCTTAGCCACTGGACCACCAGGGAAATCCCTGTGAGCATTTATTTTAAATTACATTTATTTAAATGTACACAGAAGAGATCATACTGTACATAATTTTCTGTACCCTTTTTTTTTACCTAATATATCTGGGAGATCTTTTGGTATCAGCATATATAGAGGGAGTACTTCTTTTTAAATGTCTCCATAATAGTCTATCTTGTTAATGTATCAGAATTTACTTAACTGGTCCCCTGAATGACGGACACTGGTTTTCTCCAGGCTTTCACTATTACAAAAAATTTTGCAGTGAATGTTCCTAAACGAATATCTGGGTAAAATTTTGCAAGTAAATTCCTAGGAGTGAAATTGAGAGACCAGTTGGTACAAAACTTGTAAAATTTGATAGATGTTGCTAAATTGTCCTCCAGGAAAATGGCACCAATTAACATGCCTATATATTGTATCAGCATTACCATTTCCATGTATTCCTAACATCACTGGATATCATGAATCTTTAAAATCTTTACCAAAAGGGAAAAATGGTGCCTCATTCTTGTTTTAATTTCCATTTATTTAATTATAATTTTAAAAATCTTTGGATGAATATATTTCTGGAACCCATTTTAAAGCCTTTTTGAATTAACGTGGACTATAAAAACTTATATGTATTTCATTTGTTAAGAACAGTTAAAAAGCACTGTCCCACCTCTAAATCAGTAGTGCGCTGCCATCTTGACTACACATTTGAAACACCTGGGGTGCTTTTTAAAAATACCTTTACCTGGGCCTCATACCAGAACAATTAAGTCAGAATCTCTGGAAGTGGGGCCCAGCTTTGACATTTTTAAAAAGCTCCCCAGGTGATTCACAAGTGCAACCAAGGTTGAGAAACACTGCTCTAAATGTATTATGATACACCCTACCAATAGTATGTTTAAAATGTTTAAGACTCAAGTCCTGGATGGTATCAGATGAATGTATAAAAGCAAAACATTTTCCAAGCTGTAATTTTTTTTTTCAAACAAGGGTCTGATATTCATAATGGTGAAGTGACAGCCACCTTGCTCAGCTTCCATTCCACTGTATACCAATCTGTCTGGCCAGCATTTCAGTAAGAAATGACAAACTCACACTTTACAAATTAATAACTGATGTGACCAAGTCACAGAGAATCACTAGCAGGACGGTGATTAAGATCATTATGATCAAAGGTGTGAGAACTGCTTCCTGTTGAGCTATGACTGTAATTGGCTCATCCTCCATGGAGAAAAAGAAAAGATTATCATAAAGAAAGAAAGCCACTGCCACCCCATGTGAAGGAGACCCTTTAGAGCTTGCCTGTCACCCTTCAACTTCCCTGGTTCCTGTGACAGGTGTATCACAAGCTGTCTTTTCATTCGCTGGAGCTAAACCAGGATGGATTTTTCTGCCGACTCAGCAAATACCTAATCGGAGAAAAACTAGTTGGGAAATGATCCAGTTTACTTGAATTTTCTATGACATCAGGAAAAGATCAGGAGAAGTAACAACAATAGCTTTTTTACAAGATTTCTAAATGTATTTGCATTTTAAAATGCAAAATCAGGTAATGTGAGTGGGAAAAAAATTTTTAATTCTCATAATTCAATTGCTTTTGATTTCCTGACTCATACTAATATCTGTTTTCTCTCATTCTCCAAAAGAGCTAGATTACATTTTCAAAAAAAATTGTAAATAGGCAAGAATTAGCACATAGAAATCTTTTAAAAATACTTTGAAGGGTTAAAAACTAAGAAGTCACCACTAAATAATAACTCTAAAATCGTAATTTTTGAAAGAAAATATTTGGAACTTTAGCTTCTCTCTTTAATTGAATTTATTGTATTATGATTTATGTACAGTAAACTGCACATATTTAAAGTGTATAATTCAATGACTTTGTAACAGATACACTCCTGAAACCACCACAATAATGATAAAGAACTTCTCCCACACTTCCAAAAGTTTCCTTATGCACCTTTGCAGTCCCTGGTCTGCAGTTCGCTTCTGATCTGCTTTCTGTCTCTATAGATCAGTATGCGTTTTCTTTTCATATGAATGAAATCATACAGTGTGTACTGCTTTTGTGTGGCTTCTTTTTACTCAGCATAATGTCTGTGAAACATATCTGGTTGTGCGTGTATCAGTCACTCATTCCCCTTTATTGCAGAGTGCTACTCCACTGGTAGATGTGCTCCAGTTTCTTTCCCATTTACCTGATGGGCTTTGCAGTTGTTTCCAGTCTTGGGCTACTGTGGGTAATGCTTTTGTGAACGCTCTGGGACTAACGTTCGTGTGGAAATCAAATAATATACTTGTTAATGTTAGTGTATATATCAAGCTCTAATGCATGTATATAGTTCTGTTGATTTTGTGGGGGCACTTTATAAGACTCTAATACTATGATTTCCATGGAATATGAGATGGCTTTTTACTCTCTCAGACTTCACTGTCCCCAAACAAAACATCTTTCAGGTTATACACACATAGCTCTGCTGGGTGCCATTTATATCATGATCACCATCTGCTCAACTGCGTGTGGCAACGAACATCTTTAACCAGTTCTCTTTCAATGAGGCCAGAATATTTCCCCTTGCCTGTCCATGCCCCGATATTAATTATGATGGGTCCATCTTTCCAGAAGTCACTCCCATCACTATTCTGTCATGTTTAGGAATATTCAGGTGGCACCTCTTTGCCACTTCTCCACCTGGCCCATAAAACTCCCTGTGGATGGGTCTCCACACCTAGGTAGCCAGCACATTTCTCAGAGCTCCCAGCCATGATCTGGCCATATTAGTCCAGCCTCTCTGCCGTCTTCACATGCCATCATAATGTCTCATGGGTGCTTTTCCTCACCCTGCTCTTTCCCTAACTAACTTTCTTCAAACTCTCTTCTGGTCCTTTCTTCAGTACCTGACTTTGTGGAGTTAGTCCTTGACTGAATTCCTAAGGTCCTGTTTTACTGTGCTGTACATCCAAACACTTGCTCTTCAGTTATTTCCATTATATATGTATAATCTCCTGAATTATATTTCAATCTCCCTAAGGTCAGGGATTGTATCATTTATTTTATATAAACATAAAATGACAAATTCATAAAATATATTGGTGCCCATTTGTCCCTCAAACCCTTAATACTGTATAATTGTCACAATTGTCACAGACCAAACTATCTTTGACTTCACTTTGAGCATGCAAATGATTTACTTCATTTAATGTGATATCTCTTTATTGCTCCGTGCTTAGGTAAACTGAACCAAAACTTAGCCACAAGCCAAACTTTGACTCCCAATTTTGAATTATTGGAGCCCATCCTTGGATGAAAGAATAAGATGATTTTTACCAGAGTTTTGCAGAAGCAAAGACCAGTGATGGTAAATCTTTGGAGATCTTGATGGGCCTGGATCCAGCACAGGTGCATCTCATATTCAGGGAGAAGCCAGCAAGGGAAAGGAGGGAGATGCTGATATCAACAATTCTTTTTAGCAGAGTATATCAAACCTGAGAAGACTGAGTAGGCTATTTTTAAAAGCCCTTTACTTTGTGCCTGATTTATAGGCAGACACTAAAAATATTAATAAGTAAAACTTGTACTGATCCATGAACATGATGAACTTTCAATTTCTGGAGCCACAAGGTGACAGACTGCCGTGAAGACGCCTGCATCCTCATAATATCCTGGAGGGATCCAACTTTAAAGAACAAAACATTGGTATTTAAAATCCCAGTTTGGCATTTAACTGTGTTAAATCATTCTGTTACTTTGGCATCACTTAAATAGCCTTAAAAAAAGAATTAAAAAATAGATTGTACTGCACATCACAGAAGATTTAATATAGATGCTTTAAGCCTAAGGGAAATTATGTCCTATGCAATCGTTTCCCTGGTATTGGCTTTCTTCTGGGTCCCCTAATCTCATCGTACATAGCTATATTGATACAGGTCAAAGGTTGATTTAAAAATGACTGTATTATCATGGCAAAGTCAAGAAAAATAATGTCTGAAAGTAGTGTATCAATGGGGGAAATTTAATCAAGGAAAACAAGAGCTGGCAAACAGAATTGTTCCCAAACTGATTTACCATCTTACTCTTGCCAGGAAAACCAGGTGCAGTCCTTAACCACATGACTTGGGCATACCATTATAATAATTAAAATTAGAATTGTCGAAGCATGGTATAACTACTTTGGAAAAAGTTTGGCAGTATTTAATAAAGCTAAAGATACACATACTTTAATGACCCAGCAATCCATCCCTAGGTATATACCCCACAGAAACACATGACATTTGCACCAAAAACATATGAGAATGTTCACAGCAGGCAGCATTCCTTATAATAGCCTTGTGGAAACAACCCTATGTCCATTAACAGGAAAATGGATAAACAACCTGTGGTATAGTCTCACAATGGAATACCACACAACAATGGTGTCTTAGGCACATTTCAGTATGCTTGTTACATTTTAAAATGTTTTAAAAGAAAGAAAAATGAGAATAATATGTTTTAGGTTTCTTGACAAGATTATTTTTGTCCTGCACATTGTCAAGGGAATTCAACAATAAACCAATTGTTGTATTTATATGTGTGTGTATTTTTTAAACTGAAACATTACCCGCTTTTAAAATTCTCACTGAAAATTTCTATTTACTCCTGTTCTCTAAGCAAAGTGATTACATTTTCCAAACAAAAGTTAATAGGCCAGGATTAAAACATAAACATCTTTAAAAAAATGAAAACTAGCCCTGTCCTTGATCCAAAGGGAACGAAATAAAAGTAGTGTTTGGAAGCCATCACTGGAGCTTTCCAAGGATTTACATTTCTAGACTATTCAACAGAGACCAACCTGTGAGACCATGAACTCTTGTGTGTGCCCTTTTTTAGTTAATCATTTATCTCAAATCACCTACTCCACTACTATCTATCTGACCTTCCTCTCATGGGCACCAAGCATGAAGAGTATGTGGGTCACTGATCCAATTATGGGCCTGGGAAATGGGCACTCTGAGTCCCAGGCCCAGCAGAGCTATCACCTCACTGAGCATCCATGGGCTATACTGATTCCATGTTTCCCTTTTCTCCTCATTAAGTTGAGGTCATAACCTTACTCTGCTTTGCTGTTTCAGTATATGGAATCATTATCTCAAGGCCAAAATAATTAATTTCAATTTAAAATGTCTTCTTTTATGGGTAGATTTTAACACATTCATGAGAGAGTGTTTTATTTTTCAGCTTTTGTGTTTTTGGCATTTTCAAGGATTTTTATTCTTGTATTCATCTAGAGAAACTGACTTCACTGGATCTCTCCTTTTTCCTTATGGGTAGATTTCAACACTATGATGAAATAGTTTTGTTTGGCTTCAGCTGGGTTTTTTGGCATTTTTGAAGACTTTCATTCTTTTATTCATTATCAGTGTGACTTCACAAGCTCTCCCCTTTTCTTCCTGCAGCCCCTGGAATTTTGAATTACATTTGGTGGGTGAGAGAGAAAGAGACTATATACCTGAGCAAGAAGAAAGGAGACAGAACAAGCACAGCTGACAGTTTTACAGGTCGATGTAATTTCATCTTGAAAGCCTTGGCATGAGACATTATGAAACCAGAAAAAGATGTCACTTTACAACTTAAAATGACATTTTTGACTCTTTGTACACTTTTTTCAATGCTATTTATTTATGCATCAGATAGAGACACTTCTCCATTTCTTTTAAGATGAAAGTATTAATGTCAAGCTGGGAGAGATCCAAGGAAAATAAAACTTAATTATGCAGAATGGATTCATAGAAATTACAAGAAACCCTAATATTTTAATACAGAGAGTCAAGATATTTGATCTATAGAAAAATCTCATGGATCCAAAACAAACAGGCTTAGATTTTTCTATCTATAACCATTTTTGCATTAGGGACACCTTTGAGAGTCTAAAGAAAGTTATGAATGGTACCTCACCCCTATTTGTACATAGGCAAAAAATTACATACACTATCAGGGGATTCACAGACATGCTAAAGCCCGTCCACCTATTGCAACCCTTAAGCTAAAGATCTGAAGCTCCAGAGTAATGCCCAAGGTACTTCCAGTGGATAAGATGCAGACATCGGGAGGCATCCCCTTTCTTTCCTGGCAGTTGGGACAGGTGTTTCATTAAGGCAGCTGTAAGAAGAAAGAGGAGTCACCATTTTTTCCTCCTGTGTTTTCCAGCTATGTTGATCTGGGCTCTTCTCATTGAAAGGAACAGTCTTACTCATTATTACTCAAGGTGAATTCATTGTGAAAATGCCTGAGAAAAGTAGTAAAACAGAATCTCAACCCTCTAGCCGGCCTCATTCAGGGAAAACTGCACAGCGAAACCTCAGGTGACATGGTAATGAGGACTCATGGGCCGTAGAGGTCATTTAGGCCCCAGAGGTCTCCAAAAATGGCTTCCTGTATCTTTTATCTCAGTTTTTGCACCTGCTTGTGTGTTTTTGCTACTCTCTCTACCTCCATTTTGCCCTGTGGGTCCACTGGTATCATCACTCACTGACTCTGAATTACAGTCCAGCTCTCCAAATGTGATTGCTTCAGGTGATCACTGGCCCTGTAGTGGGTGTCTCTTAGGATCAGATTCTCTCCTCTGAGCTAATTGGCTTTGACCACCTTTGACTTAGAAAAAGTGTCTCAGAGGGGGCTGGGAACGGTCAGCCTTCTGAAGTTTGTCCTGCCCACCATTTTCCCCAAGGATCTCATGACACGATATAAAAATAACACAAAATATGAGATTAGATCACTCCCTAACACCATACACAAAAATAAGCTCAAAATGGATTAAAGACCTAAATGTAAGGCCAGAAACTATCAAACTCTTAGAGGAAAACATAGGCAGAACACTCTATGACATAAATCACAGCAAGATCCTTTTTGACCCACCTCCTAGAGAAATGGAAATAAAAACAAAAATAAACAAATGGGACCTAATGAAACTTCAAAGCTTTTGCACAGCAAAGGAAACCATAAACAAGACCAAAAGACAACCCTCAGAATGGGAGAAAATATTTGCAAATGAAACAACTGACAAAAAATTAATCTCCAAAATTTTTAAGCAGCTCATTCAGCTCAATAACAAGAAAACAAATAACCCAATCCAAAAATGGGCAGAAGACCTAAACAGACATTTCTCCAAAGAAGATATACAGACTGCCAACAAACACATGAAAGAATGCTCAACATCATTAATCATTAGAGAAATGCAAATTAAAACTACAATGAAATATCATCTCACACCAGTCAGAATGGCCATGATCGAAAAATCTAGAAACAATAAATGCTGGAGAGGGTGTGGAGAAAAAGGAACCCTCTTGCACTGTTCGTGGGAATGTAAATTGATACAGCCACTGTGGAGAACATTATGGAGGTTCCTTTAAAAACTACAAATAGAACTACCATATGACCCAGCAATCCCACTACTGGGCATATACCCTGAGAAAACCATAATTCAAAAAGAGTCATGTACCAAAATGTTCATTGCAGCTCTATTTACAATAGCCCGGAGATGGAAACAACCTAAGTGTCCATCACTGGATGAATGGATAAAGAAGATGTGGCACATATATACAATGGAATATTACTCAGCCATAAAAAGAAATGAAATTGAGCTATTTGTAATGAGGTGGCTAGACCTAGAGTCTTTCATACAGGGTGAAGTAAGTCAGAAAGAAAAAGACAAATACCGTATGCTAACACATATGTATGGAATTTAAGGAAAAAAATGTCATGAAGAACCTAGGGGTAAGACAGGAGTAAAGACACAGACCTACTAGAGAATGGACTTGAGGATATGGGGAGGGGGAAGGGTAAGCTGTGACAAAGTGAGAGAGTGGCATGGACATATATACACTACCATACGTAAGGTAGATAGCTAGTGGGAAGCAGCCGCATAGCACAGGGAGATCAGCTCGGTGCTTTGTGACCGCCTGGAGGGGTGGGATAGGGAGGGTGGGAGGGTGGGAGGGAGGGAGACGCAAGAGGGAAGAGATATGGGAACATATGTTTATGTATAACTGATTCACTTTGTTATAAAGCAGAAACTAACACACCATTGTAAAACAATTATACTCCAATAAAGATGTAAAAAAAATTAAAAAAAAACTCAAAGTATATAACTCCAAGTATACTGTGAAATTAGGACAATATAAAAATAAAATTTTGCACCATGGGCTACTATATGCCAGCAATGAGTCAGTGGGTAAGTTTGAGATTAGAATTTTTATATGGATAGAACATTCTGACTATGATGCCTGTGGACATTAGTGCTACATAGAATAGACTTTTGCTGAGAAGAACAATGTAAGCAAGCTTTACTAAAAGTTTTTAAAACCTTACTCCTGTGATTATAACACATCAATACAGGTTCATCAGTGGTAACAAATGTATCACTCTGGTAATGAGAGGCTATGCATGTATAGATGCAGATGGTATATGGGAAATCTCTGTGCCTTTCTCTCTATTTTTCTGTGAACCTAAAGCTGCTCTTGAAAAAATAAATTCTTTATAAAAAAACAAATAAAGCAAAAAAACCACCCTTATTCTAATAAAATGTTCACATTGGTTATTTTTCCCCAATAGAGCACCTATTCACAACCAATAATATATCACCACTGTTTTCCTTAAAATTAAATGTTGTCAAGTTGAATTATACTTAGTGAGGCAAAATAATATTAAGAGTAACTACAGGGAAGTTAGTTCAGTTAGAATTTTTCCAAGTAATTTATTTGCAACAAATTTTTATGAAGTTCTTTAGGAATGGGAAAATTGTGCCTTAAATGTCCATGAGAGATGAGAGGGTTTGATTTTTGCTCCTAGTAATTTTGGCCAGCATTTCCCAGAATGTGTGCTGGAATAAAAGTTTTATGAGATTCTTAGAGAAGAAAAGAGTTCAACAAATTGAGAAATAACCCATACTCTAGTCCTCATCCTGAAGATTTATAACACCCGCCAGCATATTAAAGACACTTGGAAGCCCTGAGTTAAAGAAGCCTGTTTAACTACATTTAATGCAGCATTTCCCAGTTCCCAAATGTATTTGATCATTTGACCTTCCTCTCATTTTTTTTTAACTGTGTATTAACTGCCCACAGAAATAGTGTTGTGGAAGATATTTTGAGAAATACTCATTTAGGTTAAAATGCATGTAACCCATCATTGGAAAATTGTTATCATCAGTGAATAAAATTTCTAATTTGAAGTAGTATATACAGAATGTACTCACTTTCTATTAAATGTGCGTTTAAAAACTTTGAAGATACAGAAAAACATCCAGCTGCTGTTATCTCTGGGTAGTGGGTTAAAGTGGCTTTTCTTTACTTTCTCCTCTCCCTTTTTCTTTTCTGTCTTTTTAAAAGTCTTTGACATAAACATTTGTTGCTTTTGTAATAAGAAAAAATATGTCTAAAAGGAAAATGCCTACTGAATTTTGGGAGAGAATAACATCTAAAGTGTTTGGGTAGAGGTGGAAGTGAGTTTGGGAGAGATAAGAGGGCAAAATATTTCTCTGCCTTCCCATCCTCAAACCTGTTCAGCCTGTACCTTGGCAAATGAGGCATAAGCGGAAAAATGATGAGACAGTAAAAGTTGTTGATTCAAGTATTTCCGAGTTTTGCCCCTGTTACACTGAAAGTGCCAACTAAAAATTGTCATTTGCCATCTGCCTCTACAAGGATTAGGTCACTTGCCACTGCAGTCATGATCTTCTACACCCCCTGAAAGGAGTTCACGGGGAAGATCAGGAATGGGGCACTCTGTGCTCTGGAAAAAACTGACAGAACAGGCCTTCAGAGAGTTAGACATTTTTAGGAAAAGATTTTATGGGTCCAATTTCTTGCATCTTCTCATATCGGGAAAAACACTGAAATCATTAACAGAGACATCTGCTCCCCATGACCAGCAGCAAACTTCTGCCAAATGTATGCTTGATTGCATGTATCTCCCTTCACCAAAGTCACACATATACTGACCTCCCCACTATCTCTTCAGAGCAGTTCCTCAGAGCTATTTGAAATGCTGTCTTCTGGGCCATAGTCCTCATTTTTCCCCAAATAAAACTTAACTCACAACTCTCACATTGTGCATTTTTTATCAGTTGCCTGTTTTGGTGATCAACAAAGGGACGCAGAGCAGACTTCTCTCCTTCACCTGAACACTACAAGGAACCAGAGCCTTGGTACCAGCAGAGGCCTCTTGTGCCCATCCACCTCCTCAGAGAATCCAGACAAGTTTGGATGAATCTCTTCTGGTTCTCAGATTTCTCATATTGGTTGATGATCCTGAGTTTTATCTGGCGGTATATATCGGGTACCTGGTCCCGCAGTTGAAAGATACTGGGGGGCAGGGTGGTACCCCACCCCGTTGAAAGCTACTGGAGGGGGCAGCTGAAAGATACTGGGAAAGTACCCATTTAGTTGAAGGATACTGTGGGGGTGCTGATTGGAAGACACTTCAGTTTGCTCAGCTGAATGACAATGAGTGGTCTGGACTGAGTGACTGGGTGAGAGGATGATCTGATGCCTCTCCTCAATTCAGCTGACTTAATAGAACTTGTTGGGATAAAAGTAAAGATATTACATGAGAGCTTTGCTCCAAAGAAGAGGGACAAGATTCCTCCCGGTTGGTTATGGCTTTCATAGGAGACTGAGAAATTTCCCGGAATGGTGGAGGCAGAGTCCTCATACTATACGGTGGTTCCATAGACCCACTCATTAATTAAAAGACTTGCTCATCTCAGGATGATGTATAAGAATTGGCCATTCAGGGGCTTCCCTGGTGGCACAGTGGTTAAGAATCCACCTGCCAATGAAGGAGACACAGGTTCAAGCCCTGGTCTGTGAAGATCTCACATGCCATGGAGCAACTGAGCCCGGGCACCACAACTACTGAGCCTGCACTCCAGAGCCCGCGAGCCACAACTCCTGAAGCCCGGGTGCCTACAGCCCGTGCTCTGCAACAAGAGAAGCCACTGCAATGAGAAGCCCACAAACCACAATGAAGAGTAGTGCCCACTCACTGCAACTAGAGAAAGCCCACACACAGCAACAAACACCCAACACAGCCAAAAATAAAAATAGTAAATAAAATAAACAAATTTTTAAAAAACTTTTAAAAATAAAAAATAAGAATTGGCTATTCAGACCTAATGAAACTTAAAAGCTTTTGCACAGCAGAGGAAACCACAAACAAGGCAAAAAGACAACTCTCAGAATGTGAGAAAATATTTGCAAATGAAGCAGCTGACAAAAGATTAATCTCCAGAATATACAAGCAGCTCATGCAGCTCAATACCAAATAACCAAACAACACAATCCAAAAGTGGGCAGAAGACCTAAATAGACATTTCTCCAAAGAAGATATACAGATTGCCAACAAACACATGAAAGCATGCTCAACATCACTAATCATTAGAGAAATACAAATCAAAACTACAATGAGGTATCACCTCACACTGGTCAGAACGGCCATCATCAAAAAAATCTACAAACAATAATTGCTGGAGACGGTGTGGAGAAAAGGGAACCCTCTTGCACTGTTGGTGGGAATGTAATTGGTACAGCCACTATGGTAAACAGTATGCAGGTTCCTTAAAAAACTAAAAATAGAACTATCATATGACCCAGTAATCCCACTACTGGGCATATACCCTGAGAAAACCATAATTCAAAGAGTCATGTGTCACAATGTTCATTGCAGCTCTATTTACAATAGCCAGGACATGGAAGCCACCTAAGTGTCTATCAATATATTAATGGATAAAGAAGATGTGGCACATATATACAATGGAATATTACTCAGCCATAAAAAGAAATGAAATTGAGTTATTTGTAGTGAGGTGGATGGACCTAGAGTCTGTCATACAGAGTGAAGTAAGTCAGAAAGAGAAAAACCAATACCATATGGTAACACATATATATGGAATCTTAAAAAAAAAAAGGTTCTGATGAACCTAGGGGCAGGACAGGAATAAAGACACAGATGTAGAGAATGGACTTGAGGACACAGGGCAGAGGAAGGGTAAGCCGGGAAGAAATGAGACAGTAGCATTGACATATATACACTACCAAATGTAAAATAGCTAGCTAGTGGGAAGCAGCCACATAGCACAGGGAGATCAGCTTGGTGCTTTGTGACCACCTAGAGGGGTGGGATAGGGAGGGTGGGAGGGAGATGCAAGAGGGAGGAGATATGGGGATATATGTATATGTATAGCTGATTCACTTTGTTATATAGCAGAAACTAACACAGCATTGTAAGGCAATTATACTCCAATAAAGATGTTAAAAAAATTAAAAAAAGAATTGGCCATTCAGTGAGCCAAGCACTCACATTGGTCTTAGACCACCAAAGGGAGTAACAAGACATGTAAGAGGCCCAAAATGACTCAAGGATGATGCCTAGAGGAGTTAAGCTCACAAGCAGCACACTGGCCACCATATAATTTCATTAGTAAATTTTATCCCTGACAAATTCAACTTTAAAATGGGGAATAGAGCCTCTCAAATAGAGAAACGAGGGGCCTCAGAAAGCCGACCTCCAGCTAACAACTTCAGCCAGTTTTATGTATGTAAAAACTTACACATACAAGTACTTACTTAATTGGGAATTAAAAGAAAATCTTGCCCTGAAAATGGTCAAAATGGGCTCTTTTATTGCATACACAGTTGTTAGAGAAACCTGGCTTGATAAAACATCTTTTCAGATTTCTGACCTGAGAGAACAAGTCCTTCTAGGAGACCTTGGTTTTCTCTCCCTGTGTTTTGAGACCAGGGCTCTCAGGAACACTTATCTAGACCACCTCTGATTTGTGAGAATGAGGAGGAAAAAAGGGGGAAAGAGGCCTACTAACATTTAACTTATTCCAACTGTTATTTATAAACAAGTAAGTTTTATATTGTAATACCTGATTCATGACTAAGTTTTAAAATGAAGCTATGAGATCTCTGGTTGTGTCTGTCTATATATCTATGTGTATGGTATTATCAAAATTAATTGTAAATGAGCTCTGCTTAATTGGTTTAAAGGAAATTAAGTGTTTATATAAATGCTCAGTAATATAAAAGGAAACTAGCCAGAATGAATTTCAGGGCCATGTGAACTGCAAAATATTCAATATTAGATTAATACCTCGTATTTAAGTTTGTTGATTTAATTAATATAGACATGTCTTTAGGGTCGTCAATATTAAGTATAATGCCTTTATTTTACCCAGGTTTAATAGAAATCAAATAAGATCTTTTATATCTGTTGCAAATTTGTCAGCAAGAAAAAAACCTTGGTATGATGAAATTTTTTACAAGTAAATTAAATATAAATGAGATGAGATCTTTTGGGTGAACTGTTTAGGAATAATTGTTTTAGGAGTGTTTACTTAAAAATAATCTCTCTGGATATTTTGTAACTTGAAATTTTAGAATTGTGCTAAATTAAGTTAAATGATGGAAGTTTATTAAATAGGTCATTTCCAAGTAAAATATCTGTTATTGCCAATTTGGTTAAGTGAATAAATATTGTTTCACAGTGACCTATGATCCTATTTGACCAAGTATTTTAAACCTTTTTGATATTTTTTGACAAACTTCCCAAATCAAATTCTAATGAATTTCTTTTGACCTCTGGCTAACTTTGGGATGCTTCAAAGGGCCCCTGAAACATCCCAAAGAGAGATTTTAAACTAATTATGTTCATTTGGTATGTTAAATTACATAGGAAGCATTGTCAAAAGAGTAATAAATCTTCTTAGGTTATTTTATGGGTAAATGTTATTAATATAGATATTCTAGAAAATATATAGAATTTCTAAAAATCTGATATGGCCTGGTAAAATGTTACCAGTCATAATTCTATTATCTTAAAATGTTGTATGTTGCAGCAGTAACCAAATTTCTTTATCAATTGCATTGTAATCAGGTCTTTAACCATGCCTTCTTAAGTCTTTTGTCACTGACAGTTATTGTTTTACTCTGATGACTGCAAAAATGCTTCCTCTTCAAGAAGACTCATAACAAGTACAGGTTTCTGGTAACTTTCAGGTCATACTGCTGAACTGGGTAAGAAATTAAAGAATTCTAATGGAAAACTTGATGGCTTCATAAAACTGTTAACAAAAAGGATTAGTTATATAGGACTAGTGAATATGGTTACAATTTTATGGGCTTTGTCTGAAACATTACTGGCTTTTAATCTGTGTTTTCCAGATATAAGGAAACCCTTCCCCTCAAGCTAATTATAACTTATAGCAATTTGGTAAATTATACCTTTGTAAGCACAGTTGAAACATTTATCTTTTATCTCTACCTGATCTCTCCAGAGACGGGAAACTCTTAGGTTCTCAACAGATTAATCAGGTGAATTAGGAAGGCCACCTCTTAACAGGTGCAAGAATCTCAAGGTATTTGTAGGACCGTTGAAAAGGGAGAAATTCACCAAAATCTGTAGCTATCACAGGTGAAGTCTGTGACAAGCCCTTGGTGTGGCTTTACTGGCCTCAGGAGCCTATTTATTTATTTACTTTTTAGTTTTTATTTTTATTTTTGGCCACACTGCACGACATGTGGGATCTTAGTTCTCCAACTAGGGATCGAACCCATGCCCCCCTGCAGTAGAAGCAGAGTCCCAACCACTGGACCACCAGGGGATTCCCCTCAGAAACCTTTTTAAAATTCAATCTGAGATTCCTTATAAAAAAGTTCTAGCAAAGCCAATTTTAAAAGAGCTTGTATGATCAATTACACTTATATAAAATATCAGGCCAGTTTTATTGAAACCAGACTTATTTTGCAAACAAGTAAGTCTTAGTTTGGCTATATTTGGCAGAAATAAGAGTAATTTTAGAGAGAAAAAGATTATGTTTCAAGAGGTGTTAAATTCTAGTTTTGTTAACTGAGGTCTATAAGATTCACTTCCCAGATAGTTCCTTGCTGTTACGTTATATTATTATAAGTTTAGTTGAGCTATTAAAAGGACACTCTAAGCTTATTTCTGAAGCTTATCTCAGTAATCTATCTTTGCATAAAGATCAGATGCCCCATGACCTGCAACCAGGGTATTGTGCATACTGGAAATTACAAATAACAAATGCTAGAGAGTGTGTGGAGAAAAGGGAACCCTTCTACACTGTTGGTGGGAATATAAATTGGTGAAGCCACTATGGAAAACAGTATGGAGGTTCCTCAGAAAACTAAAAATAGAATTACCATATGATCCAGCAATCCCACTCCTGGGCATATATCTGGACAAAACTATAATTCAAAATGATACATCCCACCCCCATATTCATAGCAGCACTATTCACAATAGCCAAAACATGGAAACAACGTAAATGTCCATTGACAGATGGATGGATAAAGAGGATGTGGTACATATATATGGTAGAATACTACTCAGCCATAAAAAAGAACAAAATAATGCCAATTGCAGCAACATGAATGTAAATAGATATTATCATACTAAGTGAAGTAAGTCAGAAAGAGAAAGGCAAATACCATATGATATCACTTATATGTGGAATATAAAATATGGCACAAATGAACCTATCTATAAAACAGAAACAGACTCATAGACATAGAGAACAGACTTGTGGTTGCCAAGGGGGAGGAGGGGAGGGAGGGGGATGGACTGGGAATTTGGGGTTGGTAGATGCAAACTATTACATTTAGAATGGATAAACAACAAGGTCTTACTGTGTAGCAAAGGGAACTCTAATCTCCTGGGATAAGCAATAATGGAAAAGAATATTTTTAAAAAAGAATGTATATGTGTGTATAACTGAGTCACTTTGCTGTACAGCAGAGATTGGCACAACATTATAAATCAACTCTACTTCAATTTACGAAAAAGGACTATCTCCCACCTAGATGAAAGGAAACTTATACGGTACTCTTAATTAGCTCATGCACAGTGAAACTGAGGGGAACTGACTCTTGGATTAATATTTCCATTTAGAAAGGGCCCCTGCACTGGATTCGCCTATAGAGAGGACTGCTGACCTTAAAATAACCTTAAAACAATGCTCAAACAGAGGAGAAGCTACCAGACCAGGATGAGAGGAAGACATCTGAAGTAGACCCAAGATGCTGAACCAAGTCTGTATAACAATTACTTTGATAATTGCTCACACCTTTGCTTATGAACCAAATGCATTTCACAATCTTACCAGAGTTAAAGTTAATCCAGTTGTTAGGTTTATGGTCAATTACATAGAGTCAATACTTCTGGGTTACCTCAGTAGATTTCTCCACTCCAAGGCTCTGATTGGATTGCCCTTAGAAAATTTATTTTAGAAGAAATTATAGTCCTGTTCAGGCCACTATTGATATTACTAGGTGGGATCTCCTTTGCTGGCCAATTAATAGTATCTGCTCTGACCCTGGCCATAAATATGAATTTGCTTTTAGGGTCACTCAAGCTCAGTCAGAACAATGAGCTGAATTTCAGTCAAAAACCATAACCTCCTATTTATTAGAAGGAAACCTCTCACAATTATGGGATGGATTTATGTGGTTAACACCAGGCTATGGTTAGTTAAGTTTAAAGGCTTCTTTATGTTGGGAACAATTAAACCATACTAAGGATAATCAGCTTAATAACACTATGAAATTGGGCTGGGTGCCTTATTAACAATGCCAATATATAATTTCCCTTAAAGATAAGGATTGGTACAGAACAAACAAAGTCAAACAACCTGGGGATATACTGAGCTGCACCTAATGGAAGTTCTTGGCTAAAATTCTTACTTATGACCTTATTAATACTACTAGCTATTTTGCCTGTTTTACAAAATCATTGTTTCTTGCATTACCAAATATGTGACTGAGCCTTCAATAAAATGATGACTAGGTGACTTGAAGCAGTTGACCAGATATATAGTTCTATATGAGATAATGATTGCAATAGTGTAACTCTAGATATGGGAAGAAACAAGAGGGAATCTTTTCCTGAACCAAAACAGACTAGTAATACAGGTGGTCCAGAGACTTTTGGCTACTGTTAATAAGGCTTAGTCCAGTAATAGCACATTGAATGGCCTATCAAAGAAACCCTCGCCTGACCTAGGAATGAGCATTCCTAGCACCATGAGACGAAATGGTCATGAAGTGCTTCCTAAACCATGGTCGAATTTATGACCATGAGGGGACCCCACCAACTAAAACTTGTCACTTGCCATATGCCTCTATAAGAAATAGGTCACTAGCCACTGCAGTTGCTGATCTTCAACACATCCTGAAAGGAATTCAGGGCAAAGATCAGGAATGAGGCACTCTGTGGTCTTGGAAAAACTGGCAGAACAGACCTTCAGAAAGTTAGATATTTTCAGAAGATTTTTTGAGCCAATTTCTTGCATCTTCTCATATCTGGAAAAGCACTAAAATCATTAATGGATTCATCTGCTCCTCATGACCAGAGCAAGCTTCTACCAAATGTGTGCTTGATTGCATGTATCCCCCTTCACCAAAATCACATATATACTGACCTCTCCCCTTACCTCTTCAGAGCACTTCCTCAGAGCTATCTGAGAGCTATCTCCCAGGCTATAGTCCTCATTTGGCCGCAAATAAAACTTAACTCACCACTCTCATGTTATGCTTTTTCTTTTTTTTCAGTTGACAGAAGGAATGGAAAGTATGGCTAACAAAAGAATAACTTCACTTCAAACATTGCCTTGAGATAAATGAGTGGTATTTACAGTGTGATAATCCCAAGAGAGGGCCAAAATACAATTGCCTGCCACTGAGGAGGGGATTTGATAGCAGAAATTAGGGCTCACCAAGGAGCAAGATGGCAGACAAGGTTAACAAAATTTCATCAGACAAGAGAGTCAATGAGCTGTCTTGCTACTGTTGCTTCGGTCACTGATATTGACTGACATATGTGGAGAGTTTACCCCAAATGTTGTTGCTACGGGTAAATGCCCCAGGCTAAACAAGAAGCTGAGATGAGCTGAAGTTCTCACAAAGTTACACTTTACAACAATGCTAAGCCCTGGGCAGAATTCTGAGGGCATTAAGGTCAGCCCTCACCACCATCCCCACTCTTTCCCACACCACAGATATCCCAACCTCATGTCTGTCTCTGCATGAATTCTCCCACCCAGCAGCCAGTCCTTCCCATGTAGTGCCCTAAGTTTTAGAATCCAGCCTGCTGCTGTTTTTTCACAGCCCAAGAGCTAAGAATGGACTTTACACTTAAGAAAAAAAAAAGTTTTTATTTATTTATTTAGGCTGCACAGGGTCTTAGTTGCGGCACACAGGATCTCCGCTGCAGCACACAGGATCTCCGTTGCAGCACACAGGATCTCCGTTGCAGCATGCAGGCCTCTTAGTTGAGGCATGCAGACTTCTTAGCTGCAGCATGTGAACTCTTAGTTGTGACATGCATGTGGGATCTAGTTCTCCGACTAGGGATTGAGCCTGGGACCCCTGCATTGGTAGTGCAGAGTCTTACCCACCGGACCACCAGGGAAGTCCAGACTTTACACTTTTAAACAGTTGGAAACAATCAAAAGAAGAATATTTCATGACACATGAAAATTATATGGAATTCAAATTTCAGTATCTCTAAAGGAACACAGCCATGCCCATTTATTTGCCTATTGTTGATGGCTACTTTCCTGCTACAGTGGCAGAGCTGAGTAGTTGCAGCATAGACTATAGGGCCTGCAGTCTAAAATGTTTACTATCAAGCTCTTTACATAAAGTGTTTGTCAAACCCCTGGTCTGGACCACTGTTTCCCAAAAGTCACTTCATAGAACCTTATCAAACTCTATGAAATGCCCCTAAAGACAGAGTTCTGTGCCAAAAAAGTGTGGGAGATTCTTTATATTATATGCCTCACTTAGAGGGAGCTAACACACTTTCAGCTTATTAAATCTCTGAGCAGTACTATGGCTTGAAAACGTAAGTTGAACCTGGTATTACCCAACCTCATTTGAAGATAGATTCAGTTTCTCCAAATAACACCCATGAATATACTTATAAACATCCCAAGAACACATCTTTGGAAATACTGCTTTGGGTCAATTCTTCTCCTTTCCCAATTAAAATATATCTGTCCTGTGTTCCATTTCTCCACGTCCACACGGCGAAGCTACCGCCTTGGAAACAAAAGAAAAATCTTATTTTAAAAACTGAGAACTACATTTCTCAGACAATATTTTCATATTGTCTTTATGAATGAGTCTTCCTCAACTATAAATGGAGATAATAACAGCCCTTTTGCATATCACATGGCCGTGTTGTGGGAGCAAGTAAGATAATGTGCATGATAAATTTCTCATTATCAGAACGTACTATATAGAGATAAGGCATTATTAATATCACCTCAAAGCAGGAGATCAGCAACAATCTGTTAGAGTCTCTTCAACTCCATCTTTCCTCACTCAATTATTTCTGTATATTACTGCCAACTAATTTCCTAAAACTGCACTTTAAAAAATGTAATCCTCTACTTAATTACTCATAATTGCTCCTTGTAACTGCTAGGTGCAATGTTTTAAAACTGAGTTCTACAGAGCCATCGAGTTCCACGTGGCTGACTTGTGTCCCCTAAGGATGAGAAAGGGTAGACCTAGACCATGGGTCTCCCACTCACTCTTTAACTGTCTTATGTATTGGAAATTCCAAATAATATTTCATTTGAAAAGGAATCCAGCTGCTAAAAATATGTTAGAAAACTAGTATGCCCAAGTTTATCTCTCTGTGTGATTTTGAAATCTCCAGACCCAACTTTGTTTCCCATATCTCTGCAGTAGTCATCTTTCTTTCCAGCTGGATATTGATAGGATTGGCTCCCTGAAAAGGTTGATCATTGTTGCAACTGTGCAATTTTGGGGAACACCAAGTAAGGAGAAAGCAACAGGGAGTGGGAAAATTGTGCAGGACACATACAGGGACAGAAGCAGTGCCCCAAGAAGAGGTCAGCCATCACAACCACAGACCAAACAGATATGCTATTCATTCACACAGGTCTCAGTTGCAAGGAGAAGCTGATGGGGAAGAGGGGGAGCCTATGTGTGTGAGATGGGGTGAGAGGAGCAAGACAATAATGCATGGAATTTGAGAGATATGGGTAATAGACCTTAAGTTCTGGTGCAAGTCAAGCCATTAGCCAATATGTTAAATGAGTCAATATTTTAAGTCACTTACAAAAGTGCCTGGGACATAGTGCTATACAAGTGTTAAGTATGGTTATTATTACAATACTACCACTGATATTATTATTTAGTGTAGGACAAAATATGGATGTAACCCCACAAAAAAGTGTTAGCAAGAATAAGACAAGATGCTGAGTCTGTTCAGTTTGATGCTTCACCTGCTCTATCATATTTCTGTGCACCCTGTTTAGTTCTTTCAAAGCATTTGTCACAATTTGTAATTACATATTATTTGGGATTTTTTTCTCTGTTTATGGTTTACTGTCTGCTTCCTCCACTAGGTTTTTAAACTCTATGAAGCCAAGGACTAGATCTGTTTTGTTCATAACCTATAGCCAGTGTCCAGCACCATTCCTGGCACAGTGGAATTCAATACGTAATGATGACTGGCTAGATGTGCATTGGGTATAGAGTAGGCTTCCCCCAAGAGCCATAACCTCAGCAAGTGAAGTTGGAAAAGTCTTTGATGCCAAAATGTTCCAGGAAAAAGGGAGCCAAAGAAGAAGGCTGAATTCCCTGGGTACATCAATCCTGGACTGTGGAGCAGAAGAGGTGGGGTTAGTACTCTGGACATCTAGTTCAGGCAATCTGTAGGGGCTCATGAGAATGGGTGGCAACAAGCCTGCAGGTGCCTGGAGTCTCCTGCCAAAAGATGGGACAGGGCTAAGAGAAAGGCTAAAACTGACCAATTTCCTCTAGGTCTCCAGACAAACCCCATCATCCTTTTCCTAACATGCCCTCCCACCTTTTCAACACCAACTCAAGCAGTCCAATCTTTGCCTTGCAGCCTATTCCAAACTCTATTGCCTTTAAATGAGTGACTAATTTTGAGCCACAAGTTAAACTCTACTTGATTTTTTTTTCCCACAAAGACAAAAAGTACAAGCTCCAACTGTCTATTGTACATATTTTGCCTCAGTCTTTCTTTAAAGGAAGAAAAACTCAGCCCTGTCTGAGTTTCAGTGCAATGGCCCTAGAAATTAGCCATACTTTGTTCCTTGGGGAGGAAAGGATAGAGGAGAGGAGAGTGAGAGATCATAGGTAGTCCTTTGATACTACCTCTTCCTGATGATTGGCCTAGACAATCTTTCATAAATATATGTGGAAGGGGGACCAAAGGTTCTCTTCCACACACACATCTCACACACGCCTATACACACATGTATGTTTCATGAGCATCTTGTCACTCCTCTGGGTTAGCTACTATTTCAACATCTGTGGCACACTCTATTTACCAAAGATGGCCAAAATAATATCTCCCTTCCCCCATGCTGTTTTAGAACCTTGGCATTCCTTCATGAAGAGAAAGTGGTCTATATCTCCTCCTCTTGAATCTGGGTGGGTTTTTGACTGCCCTAATGGGTAGGGTATGGTAGAAGTGACACTCTTACTTCCAAAGCTAGATAATAAAAATGTCATGTACTTCTATCTTATTCTTTGGGGACAGTTTCTCTTGGACACCCAAGATCAAGACCCAAGCAGCTTGTGGAGAGGCCATGTGGAGAGGAACAGAGTCCTTTGACCTATACCCTTGGCTGAATTCCCACCAAACAACCAGCATCAACTTGCCTGTCATGTGAGTGGGCCAGCTTGACTATGTATCATCCAGCTTTCAGTCAAGTTGCCCCAGCTGATGAGTCATCCCTGCCAAGCTCTGTCCAAATTTCAGATTCATGATCAAAATAGATGTTTGTTTAGGGTAGCTTTTTACATAGAAATAGATAACTGATGCAATGTCTAACTAATATAAATCTTAAAGTCAACAGCACCAAAGACGAGCTGTGAGAATTAGGGTGAGGCATCTTACCGAATAACATGAATGAGTTTGAGTATGAAAGAATAGATCTTCCATTCACAAAGCAGACCAACTACCCTGTGATTGTCAATATAATCAGCACACTGTACTGCCCCAAGTTTCAATAATAAAAGGAAGTGTGGGGGAACTACTGCAATTAGCTTCTGTAACTGGGAACTTTGTGAAAGGGATTTCTCTCTGCTCTGGATAATAAGTGAGGTGTATAATGTCAGCCTTGAGCTTAAAATGTCTTTATTTTGTTCAGAGTCCCTCACAGTGGGAAATCAAACCATCTTCTTCAAACACCTTGCTCTTACTCACCAAATCCTGCCTGGACAATCGTTTCAAAAGACTAGCTGTAATTTTCAACTTGTGGGACTTCTTCTGAAAGGCATGCAGCCTCTCTCCCTTTACCATCTGTAAATGGTCCTCCCTTGCTTTTTCAAATGGGCTTTTAGAGTCCTGAAGGCTTTTGACAGATCAAAAAATTCACAGAAATAGACTGTATTGAAAGCACCTCCCAGTGTAGATTGGAAATGATGCTATGAGTAATTAGAACAAGAATGAGTCCAGTAGTTAATTAGGAATTCCAGAAGCATTCCAGGTTCACCCCTCTGCATAGACCAGAGAGTTCAGAGGGAGGTCTAGGAAAAATGAGAAGAGAAGAATCCATATTTAAGAGCATCAAATTTAAACCACTTTAAGGTTCATCATCTTAATTTTTTTCCAAGGCATGAAGTGAACTCCCCCTGCCAATTCCTATCACTTACACTATCTTTCTCTCATTTGTATCCAGGTCATTAGTCAGGTAAAATGTCCAAATTTTCCTTAGGCTTATATATATATATATATATATATATATATATATATATATATATATATATATATATATATACATATATATATATGTACATAGATATATAAAAGGCTTTAGACATATATATAAATCCTTCTCTGTGTGGAAAGTTTTTGGTGAACTTTTTTTTTTTTTTTTTTTCGGTACGCGGGCCTCTCACTGTTGTGGCCTCTCCCATTGCGGAGCACAGGCTCCAGACGCGCAGGCTCAGCAGCCATGGCTCACGGGCCCAGCCGCTCCACGGCATGTGGGATCTTCCCGGACCGGGGCACGAACCCGTGTCCCCTGCATCGGCAGGCATACTCTCAACCACTGCGCCACCAGGGAAGCCGTTGGTGAACTTTTAAACTGAAGTGTAGCATATATAGAGAAACATGTATAAGTCGTAAGTGAGAGATGGATGGAATTTTACAGAACACACCATATAAACCACAACTGAAATCAACAAGTAGTATTTCTAGTACCCTAGAAGCCTCCCTCATAACCCCTCCTTGCCATTACTCAACCCCCCTTCCACAAGGTGATCAATATTTTGATTCCATCAAATGTTAGAATTTGGTGTCCCATATTGTTCCCTTCATGAAACATTCCAGTGCAGCGTGTATATTATTTTGCTCAGGGTTACTCTGATCCCTTAGCTGACTACTTCTGTCTTCCTGATTCCTCCTCTTTATTCCCAGGGCACGGGATGCTGCCCTTAGATTTCCTCTAGAATTCAATGGAGAATGATCTGGTGAGCAAAGACAAAGAAGTAAATGTCAGGACTAGAGCATCTTAAAGATGGACCATCTTGTTCAAATACAATTTCTCTCAATTTCTAGAAGAGGAAACTATGGCCCAGGGAGACTAAGTGGGTTATCTTTGACTATACAACTAATTAATAGAAGTTCATGTCTATACCTCTTTCTGCTACACAGCAATGTCTCCACACTGCCCTTTCAACACATGTATCTAAAGATGAGGAGAAAACCCAACTCTATGTTAAGCTGACACATTTTCCCTATAAAGGAAAGCAGACCACCCATACTTTCTCCATGGAGTTAAACCTTTTTCCTTTATTAGCCTCTTTGAAACATTTTATTATATCAGAACAATTTTTGAGCACAATTTGATAGAGCTTACATTTTTCTCTCATTCATTCATTCCCTTGTTCACTTAACAAATATATATATTGAATATCTAATATATACCAAGTATTGTGCTTATGTTCTAGAGATACAACAGTGAATAAAAAAGAGAAAATCCGTCCTCATGGAGATCACATTCTAATGGGGGAGGCAGTCAGGAAATAAGACAAATAAGAAAATACGTTATGTGTTAGATGGTGATGGGCACTATGGAAAAGCAGAGGATGAGGTGAGGTGAGATGTTCTTCTGAGATAGGTGAGCAAAGTTTTCACTGAGTTGACATAAAAGTCAACTCTTAAAGGTGGTGAAAGAGTAAACCATGCAGACATCCGAGGGAAAAGCACTCTAGGCAGAGGAAACAGCAAGTGCAAAGGCCCTGAGCTGGGATTGTGTTTAGTATATTCAAGGAGCAGCAAGAAGCCAGTGCCACTAGAGCAGAAGAAGCACAGGGGTGAGTAATAGGAGATGAGGGAGGAGAGGTAACAGGGAGCCATAGGTGCCACCATAAGAACTTAATTCCACTCTGAGAGCAATGGGGATCCATTGAGGGTTTGGGCCAAGGAATGCTATGATATAACTAATGACTAATAGGATCACTCTGGTAGCTCTGTTGAAAATAGTCTTTAGGCAGGTAAGATGGGGGCGAGGATTCTTAACAGGCTGTGGTAATAATATTGGGGGAAGAATTTTGGGACCAGTGTGATGACAATGGAGGTAGTGAGAAGTGGTTGGATTTAAGATATGTTTTAAAGTTCAGACCAAGAGAATTTGGTTACCACAAAGAAGAATGAATCTGTGCGGTGGTATAAAAAAAAAACAGCTGAAAATCCTTTGATACTCCATCCATCTTGAGGGTCTATATCTCCTCTCCTTGAATCCACATGGGCTTGTGACTATTTGATCAATAGAGTAGTGGTGATGTTTGGTGACCTCTGAGGCTAGGTCATATAGGCCATTCATTTTTCTCCTTGGTCTTTTGGAACGCCTGCCTCCTTCTTGGACCCCAGCTTTCATGCTGTAAGAAGTCCAAGCAAATAGAGAGGCTAAGGTGTAGATGCCCCAGGTGACTGTGCCAGCTGAGCCCAGCCTTCAAGTAAGCCCAGCCCAGGCACCAGGGAGAAGAAGCTTCCTGATGATTCCACTAAATCATTTAAGTCTTCCCAGCTGAGGCCTCAGATGTCATAGAGAGGAGATAAGCATGTCCAGTGTGCCCTTCTAAGTTCCTAACCAAAAGAATCTATGAGCACAATGAACTGCTAAGTCACTAAGTTTAGCAAGTTTGTTACATAGTAGTAGATAGCCAAAACACAGACTCCACGTAGGGGTACTTGCAGTACAGAACATCAAGAATAACTCCTCACCCAGATTATATTCAATCACCTTGTTACATAAAACATACTGGGCAGCTGTCCAAGGTCTGGGGACAGAAACTGTGCCATCATTATCTGTGTGTAAGCATATCAGGAATGGGTAATGGCCCTGAATTCACTATCTCCCACTTACCAATAATAAAATCCCTGCCAACTACTCAAAAAGCCAGATTGAATAGATGCACTCAACAATCTGGTTCTTCCCTTTATTAGCATTAATTACAATCTTTTTGCTTTTACTGGCTTTATTTTTATTAATATCTCCTCAAACAAGACAAAAAAATAAAAGAATAAATGTCTTCTTATATGGGCAAGCCCGTGGAAGCCACAGGTTCAATGAGACAAGCTAGGCATGCCTCAAGATAGGCATGATTTACTCTCCATGTACTCAGTACTTGTGTTGGAAACTGGGAGGGACCAAGGGTTCACACTGATTGAGGAGCAGTGTGTGGACTCAGGATCATCTGCCAGACTATGTTCCAGTTTGGGTTCATGATTCTTGGCTCATCCTCTATCACTGAGCCATGGGAGCAAACTACCAACTTGCTGAGTATTCACCCAACTCATTTCATTTTCCTTCTGTGCTGTCTAGAAAACCAACTTCCCAGCTTCCCTTATAGTTAAATTCAAGTCATGTGACTAAATTCTGGCCGATGAGAGATCTGGCAAATGTGATATCTGCATGACCACCCTGGCCATAAACCCTCTGGGACATTCTCTACATACCCTCCTACCTTCTGTGGTGGCCTTAGAGACCATGTGCTCAAGATGGTGAGCTCACTTGATGGAAGGAGACTGAGTCCCTGAATGACCCATGGAGCAGAACCACCCTGCTGGCCCCATTGAACTCTGAGAGAATCAATTAACTTTTTTTTTTGCGGTACGCTGGGCCTCTCACTGTTGTGGCCTCTCCCGCCACGGAACACAGGCTCCGGACACGCAGGCTCAGCAGCCATAGCTCACGGGTCCAGCCACTCCGCGGCATGTGGGACCCTCCCGGACCGGGGCATGAACCCGTGTCCCCTGCATTGGCAGGTAGACTCTCAACCACTGCGCCACCAGGGAAGCCCTCAACTAACTTTTACTGAGTGAAACCACTGGGATCTAAATTGTTTGTTCCTTCAATTATTCACTTACTCCCTACACCTGCCCAATAAGTAATACAAAAGTTTCTTTAATTGCCACATGATTCAAGGTCTGCTCAGGAGACAGAAAGCATACCATTTTTAAAAATTATGGTAAAATACTCATAAAATTTACCATCTTAACCATTTTTAAATGTACAGTTTGGTAGTGTTAAGTATGTTCACTTTGTTGTGCAACCAATCTCCAGAATTTTTTCATCTTACAAAACTGAAATCTATATCCATTAAACAACTCCCATGTTCCTCTCTCCCAGTTCCTGGAAACCACCATTCTGCTTTCTGTTTCTATGAATTTGACTATTCTAGAAAGCTCATGTAAATGGAATAGTACAGTATTTGTCTTTTTGTGATTGACTTATTTTGTAGCATAATGTCATTAAGTTTCATCCATATTGTAGACTGTGTCAGAATTTCTTTTTTTTAAAACTAAATAACATATATATATATATACATATGTATATGTATGCTTTTGATTCCTTCAAATATATAAACAGAAGTGAAATTTCTGGGTCATATGGTTGTTCTATTATATATATATATATATTTTTTTTTTGAGGAACCTCCATACCTTTTTCCCTAGCTTGTGCACCATTTTACATTCTCACCAGCAGTGCACAAGGGGTCCAGTTTCACATCCTCACCAGCCTCACACCAGGCTTTTTGAACAGAGAGAATTTAATATAAAAAAATCGTTTACTAGGTAACTGAAAGGATAAAAAGGAAATACTAAGGTTTTAAGGAAGTAACAATGCAGGCGGCTGCTAACATTCTTCAGGCTGAGGGTATGAAGGGAAGAGGTAGAAATTAATAAAATTTAAAGACTTAGAGGAGGCTCCTGTGGGGCTGGGATCCACACCCCTGAGAAGTGGTCACAAGATGTCTGGTTCTGGTACCTCCGAGAGGTGACAGTGAGGCTGGTTCAGTGATGTTGGAGACACCGCGAACTGGATTCAGCTGCTGCTACAGGAACTCACTGCCATTGCCAAAGTACGGCTGACAGGATGAAGAAGCATTGCTGGGGTGGTGCTCTCGCGAACAGAAAGCAAACAGGTGAAGTGAGTCCCTTCTTCCTTCTCCAGCCCTGCAATCTTCCTCTAGCGCCCCCTATTGGCAGAGCCTAACAGAGAGTGGGTGGAAAAGCAGAAATGTATGTATTGACAGTTTGCAGAGTCCCAACCTCAGTGTAAGAAAGCAGAGTATGGAAGGGCAGGTTTGGAACTGAGAGGCAGTAACTTAAACAACCTGTCCCCCAGGGAGTAACCTCTCTCTGCACAGCACTCTCAGCACTTTGCCTGCTTTCTTGTATGTCATCATACCTCTGCCTTAAGTGGGAGTTCTTTGGATGTGCCTTAACTCTCTGATTCTAATATTAATATAAAGTCCTTTAAGAGCTAGATCAGTGGCTGATTCATCTCCGTATACCTTCCTGATGCCCCCCAAAGCCTAGCACAATGGTTATACACAGTTGACATAAAATAATTTTGTCAAATGAATGAATTTGATCCCAAATGAGTAAAAGAGCAGTGGTTGGAATGTAGCATGAAAGTCACTGCAGATTTGTGGATTGAATGGAATTTGGGCTGAGATACTTGTAAAGGCTGGTGAAAAGCAGACTCACACCAACTTTGTGTAGATGCTTTAAGACTTAACTGGAGGTGTCCTGAAAACCTGAAGTTAGTTTGATATTGGTTCCTCATCTCTGGCAATAGAGAGGTGAAAAGCAGGAGAACAGGGCCTGTCCCAGGGCCCCCACACTCTTTACAGATAGCCTGGTCTCCCCAGAGTCTCTTCCTGCTCTACTCAGAATACTGTGGGCCAGTTCTTAGACTTTAAGCAGCAAGATCTGAAGAAACCTTGAAGAGTTAGTGTCCCAGTTACTATTTCTGCTCAACCAATTATCTACTTAGTGGTATAAAATAACAACCATTTTATCATGTTCATGGGTTCTGTGTGTCAGGAATTCAGAAAGAACACAGCGGAAATGGCTTGTCTTTGCTTGTGGATGTCTGGAGTCTCAGCTAGGAAGACTCTATGGCTGGAGGAGACTCAATGGGTGAGAGCTAGACTGCAGGCATACCTGGGAGATATTGCAGGTTCCATCCAGACCACTACAATAAAGCAAATATCGTAATAAAGTGAGTCACATGAATTTTTTGGTTTCCCATTGTTATGTTTACAGTATACTGTAGTCTAAATGTATAACCATTTTGTCTAAAAAATGTACATACCTTAATTTTAAAATGCTTTATTGCTAAAAAGTGTTCACCATCATCTGACAACACAGGGTTGCCACAAAATTACAATTCATAAAAAATGCAGTATCTGTGAACCACAACAAAATGAGATATGCCTGTAATCTGAGGACCCTCACTTACATGTCTGGGGATTGATGCTGACTGCCTGCTGATGTTGACTGGAGTACCTGTGGCCTCCCCATGTCGCCAGGGCCTCCTCCCTGCATGGCAGCCTCAGGATAGTCAGGCTTATTCCATGATGGTTCAGAGGTCTAAAGCAAGTGTCCCAGGAGATAAAGTGGAAACTTTCATGTCTTAGCCTCAGGATGAGGAGAAAAGGGTACCCCTGTTCATTGTTGGTGGGAATGTAAATTGGTGCAGCCACTGTGGAAAACAATATGGAAGTTCCTCAAAAAACTAAAAATAGAGCTACCATATGACCCAGCAATTCTACTCCTGGGTATATATTTGAAAAAATCAAAAACACCAATTCAAAAAGATACATGCACCCCAATGTTCATAGCAGTGTTATTTACAATTACCAAGACATGGAAACGACCTAAGTGTCCATCAACAGAAGAATGGAAAAAGAAGCTGTGGCATATATACAATGGTATACTACTCAGCCATAAAAAAGAATGAAATTTGGCTGTTTGTAGCAACATGGATGGATTTGGAGGGCATTATGCTAAGTGAAATAAGTCAGAGAAAGATAAATACTGTATGATATCACTTACATGTGGAATCTAAAAAATACAAAAAAAACTAGTGAATATAACAAAAAAGAAATAAACTCACAGATATAGAGAACAAACTAGTGGTTACCAGTGAGGAGGGGTGGGGAAGGGCAATGTAGGGGTTGGAGAGTGGGAGGTACAAACTATTGGGTATAAGAAAGGCTCAAGGATATACTGTACAACATGGGGACTATAGCCAATATTTTGTAGTAACCATAAATTGAAAGTAACCATTAAAATTGTATAAAAATTTTAAAAAGCAGGTCATGCAGTACGGCTTCTGTCTCAATCTATTGGTTATAATTGAGTCATAAGCTCACCCATATTCAAGGGGAGAGGATGTGGACCTCATCAGAATGAGTGTCAATATGATCAATTGTAGAAAAGCATATGGAATGAGAAGCATGGTTGCAGATGTTTTGGGAAAACACAGTCTGCCACGGCTGTTAAATTAATTCTCCACATTTTTCGGATGAGGATGCCGAGGTCTAGAGAACTTGGGAAGTGGCTTGCAAAGGTCCTTCAGTCAGGTCTCAGAATTCTCAGAGATCTCAATTTTGTCAGGGCTGCTGTAACAAATTCCACAGACTGAGTGGCAACAGCAATTTATTCTCTCACATTTCGGGAGGCGGGGTTTCAGCAGAGCCATGCTCTCTCCAACTGCTCTGAGGGAGAACTCTTTCTGGCCTCTGGTGGTTCTCACTAATCCTCCTGGAGTTCCTTGGCTTGTAGATCCTTCACTCCAATCTCTGCCTCATCGTCAACTTGGCATCCTCCCTGTGTGTCTGCACATCATCTTCCCTCTGTGCATGTCTAACTCTGTGTCCAAATTTCCCTTTTCATAAGGACATCAATTATTTTGGATTAAGGCACACCCTAATGACCTCATTTTGCCTTGATTACTTCTGTAAAGACTTTATTTCCAAATAAGGTCGCAGTAGGAGGAGTTAGGGCTTCAACATATATTTTGGGGGAGGAGATTCACAATTCAACCCATAACATCATCCTTTATGAAACTTATGGGAGGAGAACTTAGAGACATCCTGGGTGAGGCTTAGAAGCACACACAACAGCCATGCTGAGGGAATTTCTCTGCCGGGTAAGCCTGGGCCAAGGCGCTGAAGGTGTTCTAAAAGAAAAACGGACTGGGAGTGTTGGAACACACTCGCTTTATGTTACTGAAATTTTGATGACAAACATAAATGGCGGTGTGATTTCAGTGATTCCAAAGAGATCAGATGCTGGAGCCAATTTCCCCTCTCCATGTCTGAAGGGTGATGATTAAACTTTAGAAACAGTTTGGACCCAGTAGCCCACACAATCCACTGACAAGCAGAGGTGGCTGGTAGAAGAGATAAATAAATGAAAAGCTGTTCTTTCACCCCTGGCTTCGAATTGTGAAAGATAGCTTTCCCTTCCACCAAAACAGAGATGTGAACGGATGATTCAGGAAGAGATAATAGGGCCTGTGGGACTTCAGCAAAGGAGGCCTTGATTGAGGAAAACTGTATTCTACCTTATCTACCAGTGTCCTTTCCTCCAGAATTTAGGGGAACACAAAGCATTTTACATTTTCTACCAATAACAGCATCAGAAGAAACAAGAATTGTTACTACTTATTGAGGGGCAGTTTATCTAGACCACCTATAACAGGGGTCCCCAACCCCCGGGCTGAGGACAGGTACCAGTCCACAGCCTGTTAGGACCTGGGCCGCAGAGCAGGAGGTGAGCGGTGGGTGAAGGAGCGAAGCTTCATCCGCCGCTCCCCATTGTTCGCATTACTGCCTGGACCATCCTCCCCTCCCCCGTGGAAAAGTTGTCTTCCATGAAACTGGTCCCTAGTGACAAAAAAGGTTGGGGACCGCTGACATATAGCTTTGCTACAGTTTTTTGCCCATATCCCTGCCAATTCCATTATTGTTTTCTTGCACACTGGCTTTTGGTATAGCTTTTACCCCCTAAAACTGCATCCTTTTGTTGGAGGCCTGCCCTCAGGTTGCTATAGCCCACTTTTCTGGCCACAGTGGGAACTGGAAATGCTTGGGAATTTACATCCCCCCCACCCCCGGGCAGTCTTTATCTAATGGCACAGGTATGGGAGTGTATAGCCGAAGGGGTATAAATTCCCCTTTCCCTCCCGCCTCCTATGTTCTCCTGTAAAGAAACTGTGGGATTGCACCAAAATTACTCTCTGTGATACATGACTTGATAACTCACTCTTATGTGGCCCCCTTCCCCTACCTGTCTCAATTTCCCACTTCTCTACTGGTTTTTACTAATAACAATTCCTAGTAAATAATTTTCACATGCATTCTAATTTCAAGGTTTGTTGCAGGGGCCCAATCTAAGACACCATCTTATCTAACCTTCACAACCACTCCCCCAAGACAGAGAGGACAACCCCTTTCCACAAACATGGAAACTCTGGCTTTGAGAGGACCTGCCCCCAATCACATCATAATAAGTAGCTGTCTCAACTTTCAAACCAGTCTTCTCTCTGCTATATTATCCAATATATTGCCTCAAAGACACAACTTGTCTTATTTCCTTTTTCACCTCTTAATTGCCTTGGGTTTTCCTGAATTTCTTCACTTAGAAGAAACTCACTGTACGTCTTATCCTAAGTGAAGAATTGGTATTATTATTTTCTCTTGCTGGATTGGCCAAGTCTAGGTTTTTACCAGAGCAGTGAATGAGGTGGAGACAGTCTTCTTCATGTTCCCTTCTCCTGAGATAATGTAATAGACTAAAGATAGGCCTAAATTATTTGACACTCCTTCCATTGAAGGCTGGGGTCTATCTACCCTCCCCTTGAATCTGGGCTGACCCATGACAGTGTGACAAATATATTATGACAAATGTGATCTGGGACTAGATTTTAAAAGGACTGGCAGCTTCCGCCTGGGTCTTTTGGAGTCCTGAGCTGCCATATAAGAAGTTCCACTACCTGAGAATGCCAGGCTATGGGGAAGCCCAAGCTAGCCACATGGAGAGGTTATGTGGGGAAAGAGGTATCCATCCAGGCAGCAGCCTTTTGAGTTATCCTGGCTGAGGCTTTGTACATCAAGGAACAGAGATGAGCCATCCCTGCTGTGCTTTGTCTGAATTCTTGATCCACAGAATCCATGGTCATAAGAAATGATTTTTATACCACTAAGTTTTGGAGTATTTTGGTCATGCATCAATAGATAACTAGAACAGCCAGACACGTCAGATGATGCAGAAAGCATCTGTATTAGCACAGAGCAGCTAGTCTACCCCCTCTCCACCATCCACCATGCCATTTCACCTGCTCCTCAAACTTTCTCACCCTGGTCTTGGAGCTGGAAAGAGATGAACTCTTCTTTGAACATCTCCCAGTCACAGCCACATTTAACTTCTAACTGGAAAGCTGATCCAAGGCAGGGAGGAACTGTCATTTGGGAACACCCAGTCTTGGGTAAACCAGATAGCTTGGGGACCAGTTTCCTCCCAGCACGTCTAAACTTCTGCCTTTTTACTTCTTAGTTACCTTATAAATTATTTTAGCTGCTATGGGGTCCCAACACTTTGGGCACAGTGAGATAGCATGTTCTTGTTTGTAGGAAAGCACTGCTTAAGCATTTGGTTCTGTTTTAACTTTGCCACTTTGCCACTGTGGGCAAGTCACAACCTCTCTGAGTTTCATTGCTTCATTTTCTTGCCTCTAAAATGAGATGATTGTCTTGTGAAGCATTTTTGCCCTCCCTAGGAGAATAACTTGTTCCTATGGCAGGGTTTCTGTGACACTTTGTACATACTCATTTTGTAAATCATATCACATGTATTACACACATATTTTATTCACATTATACAGAGCCAGTCCCATGGCAGAAGGTACTCTGTAGGTTGTGAGCTTCTGAGTCAGACCTGGGTTTGCCATTTACTAGTTGTGTGACCTTGAACAAAGTACTTACCTCTCAAAGTACTTACCAAAATAAAGATTGTCATACCTACCTCATACACTTGTATTGTGGATCAATGTAAACAGTGAAACAAGATAAGTAAGCATTCAAAAATTGCTATCATTATGACGAAAGCTTTTCTTTTATAAACAATTCATGATGCTATTTACTTCATGTACATTTTAATTGGTCTAAAACAAATATTGACTCTAAAAACAGACAGCTTAAAGAATGCTATAAATTACAGATTCCAGAGTCAAAGGGAAAGCTTGTTTTTTTCCTGTGAGTTCACTCAAAGTAAACATTTGCCATGTCACAGGCAAAAGCACACGCTGCACACATGCCTGCCCCGATTCCCAGCCTGCCAAAGAAGACAAACATATTTCATGTAGACCCAGCAGGTCTTCCAGCTTTAGTCTGAGGTCATCTTATCCGCCCTCTAAAGCTTTTGAAATGAGAAGTGCAAAAGAAAAGAAAGTCTCAGCAATTTCCACAGTCCACTCAATAAACCAGGGCAGTATTAAGCCACTTTCATCTTAGGAACCCTATGTGCGTCAGTCAGCAAAACAGTGGTGCTATGTCGTCACCAGGAGACAGAGGAGCCTGGACAGGGCGGGCTTTGAGGATGCTGACCAGCACGAATGGCCTCGGGACATCAGCCCTATTTTAGCTTTGAATCTGCTCAGCACTTACACTTCTGAGCTTGATACTGCTGAGAAGCACCTGCCCCTGCTGCTCACTTGCTCCAGGGCTGGGGCTGGGGGTGGGGTATCAGGGTAAAAGTCTCTCTCCACTCATGTTTAATTCCCATCTCTCAGGACAATACCAAGACAGCACACAATCAATGTGTACTGACTGAATGAATAATTAAATGGATTAATGTGTAAATTATATCAGCTGAGTTTTGTTTGTTCCACTGCTTACATTGACCTCCACCTCTGACATCATTATTTGGCACTTCTTAAATTTGGGTCGAAGAGTAGGGAAGAAATATATTTTATAAAGCCATACCATCTACACATTGTACATTCGGTTACTTCATTCTCTCAGCAACTCCATTTTATGATGAAAAAGGGAAGTTCAGAAAAATTAATTCTTCTAAGCTCCCACAGATAATGTGTGGCAATATCAAGATTCAAACTCCAATTTTCTGACTTAAAAGTTCATGATCTCACTATTATTCCATGACGTTTCTCAGAATTACAGGAAGGTGCTTGTTGGTACAGAAGAAAAAAAAAATGGGGTGCCTGACCCTTGACTTAAATGATCTTTCTGTTGAATGGCATCCAAACCACGCTTGATAGATTGGGACTCTATTCCTGTTACAGATATTCTGAATTGGGGACAATCATTCACTCCACAACACTTGACAGAGCAGCCTCAACATTCCCGGCATCATCTGAGAAAGATAAAGTAGTACCCCAGACAGCCCTCAAGGAACTGCCCAGGAAAGCTCCCTTGGCCTCCCTTTTAAGGGAATTATTAAAAATTAATCTGTGTAACATTTCTTCTTTTTTTTTTCAGTAGCAGTGGCAGAATCAGAAGAGCAGTGAGTACAAAAGGAGATGGATTTCATTTTAGACTGTTAATTCACATCAGAGGAATATGCACAGACACACAGAAATGGCTGTCATATGTGGAGGAATAGTTAGAAGACTGAAATTCCTAAAAATAGTGTCAGATGCTGGTAACTCATACCTCTATAAAGCCCCAGATTGCTGACCCACATGCGCCTCTGTGTCACTTCTCCTCAGCATCCTCCTCAGACAGGCCAAAGCTTTCGTAGACCATAATCCAGCAGATTGCTGGCTGGAAGGAGTTTTAAGCCCCTTAGTTGAAAGATGCTTAATGTAAGTCTGCAAAGAAGAGCACTTGAATCTCAGAAACTGTTACTGCTTCCAAATCATTTTCCTTCTCACCTGAGAAGGTTAAATAATGTCTCAAGAAATATATGCTGGTGTTAGGAGGAGTGTGGGAACTCTCCATCCTGAGTACATTTCCCTCCAAACTGATCTTACTTGGAAACAAGACATAAAGACATGAAGCTTCTGGCTTTAATGAAAATTGTACAAGGGTGAAAAAGGACTCAGGAACTCCATTATTATCTGGCTTTGGACATATCACTGCCTCTCTGCTTCCATTTCTGATGACTAGGTTCTTATCCTTACCCATCTAACACCTGGGGTGAGATTTAATTTTTATCTAGCTCTACTTGAGATTCTCAGAGAGAATATAAGTGGACAATATATTTCTTGGATCTCAATGTGCATCTCCTTTTTCAAATGATTAGACAGGGACTTTTAAAAAACTTCTAAAAGAGGCAAGAGAATGGAGGCATCATATAAACTTTCCACCCTAGTCTAATTCATCCCTAGGAGTTCCAGACCACTCATGGTTATGCACAAATGCTGTTCCATAGAGGATACCATGTTCTCAACTGAAATATAATTCATGTGGGTCCTGAGAATAATACATTCCACCACAGTACCCACCTTGCCAAACCATACACAGAAGAATGGTGATAAGAGAAAGGAATAAAGGGGCTAAGCACCTGGTATTCACTGATGTGATGATGTGATAAGGAGACCTCCCCTTGTATTTTTGGTGTAAAGACTTGCAGATTTCACAGTTAGACTTTTATGTTCAGCTGGCCTTCAACCTCACCTCCACAACCTGGTGAAGGAAGTAAGGATGAGGAATGTTGCAGTATGTTCATCCACCTCTTTCCTAGAAGTAAGAATCATTCAGAGGGAAGAGGAGAAGAAAAATAGGCCCTGCTCCCTGGTCTCAGCATCTATCATCAACTGATGCAGTATTTCTCAAGTGTTCAGGAAGAAGGATGAGATGTATGGAGAAAGCTTCCCCTGCAGGATCCATGTTGATGGTTTTGGGAAGAACAGTAGACCTGAAGGGAGATTTGAATTCTGGTCCTGGCTTTTCCCAAAACTTGCTGAATAATCCAAAGTAAATGATTTAAAGTGTTTTGGCTTTCACAAGGTTAAAATAAGGAACTGGATAAAATGAACACAATGCTATCTCTAGCAGTGAGAATAGAATAGTAGGTTGGAGATAGATTGCGAAAGCAATTTTACTGAGAATTCTGGATTGTGTTAATTGATAAGAGAGATGTTATCCTGTTCCATTGGCATAAGCAAACCCTCATCCTGGCTGTCATGGTCTTGACTTAACAAGGACACCCATCTGTTGCCTTAGAGGCCATATACTCACCATATAGCCCTACAGACCTCGTGGTTAGATCTCACCTGCCTTGATGCTCCCTCTATTAATGGAATGATGTCATAATTTAAGACCCAATTTAGAGATTTTGCAATCCAGAGACAATGATGAAGTAACCTAGGTTGCTAGCAGCTTTCCCCAGACCTGGGCCTGCAGGACATGTTATTACAGTAACAAGAGTTATTGCAATAAAAACAGTATGGTAATGAACAAAAAAACAGACAAATAGGCCACTAGAAGAGCATAGAGAAGCCTTGTATATGTGGGAACTTGATATGTGTTGGCATCTCAATTTTTAAATGAATTTTTAAAATTATGACATTTATATTATTTAGATAGGTGGTACTGGGAAAACTGAGTTCACCATATAGAGAAAAGTGAAGTTGGATTCATACTTCACACTACAAGGAAAAGAAAACAAAGCAATACAAAAATCCGAAAACAATCAAAGATCTGGGTGGTAAAGCTGTCAGCTAAAACAAATTGAAGATGAAGATAATGGAGGAAGCGGGGGATGATTTATTCAAAGTGACCCCTAATTTTCAAACGATAAGGGTATCTACTTCTCATCTTACAACAAAATTGCAGCAGACTTCTCTGTGTTCCCCAAAGCTTGTTTTCTTTCCCTCCTGTTACCACATCTTAAACTCAGATTCTTTTGCAGTTTGCTGTGCCCATGAACTGAATCCTGACCAGTAGAATGTGGGCAGAAGTGATGTATGTTATTGGGTTGGCCCAATGTATATATTATACCACATATTGTTTATTCACCCTGTGTATTCCACATTTGGTTTATACATTCATTGGTTGATTGGCATTTAGGTTATTGCCATATCTTGGCTATTGTGAATAATGATGCAATGAACATAGGAGTGCAGTTATCTCTTCAAGACCAATCACTAACCACTGTTTATTTAGGTAAATATAAACTTTTACATTTGTTTTATAACTGTAGTTAAAACACTTCTGGGGGCTTCTCTGGTGGCGCAGTGGTTGAGAGTCCGCCTGCCGATGCAGGGGACGCGGGTTTGTGCCCCGGTCTGGGAGGATCCCACATGCCGCCAAGTGGCTGGGCCCGTGAGCCATGGCCGCTGAACCTGCGCATCCGGAGCTTGTGCTCCGCAACGGGAGAAGCCACAACAGTGTGAGGCCTGCATACCGCAAAAAACAAACAAAAAAAGAATAAAACAAGAAAACGCCTCTGGGCAAACAAAAACTGTATTTGCAGTTTAAAACAACTCCAATATCTGAGCTACACATATATTACTCCTATTACTATTGGGGTTATAGTGATGGTAATTAAAAATTAAATACCAGCTTTTATACTAAGAAAAGGATTGGTATGTAAATGTTATTTTCAAAACATTGAGAACCAGAGTCCCACCAAGATTCAATTTAAGCCAAAGTTTAGTCTCCTAAGTAACAGCAGGTTCTTAAACCAATAGTGAAAGATATATAATTCCAAACTATTTCTTTAGAAAGAGACAAAAGGGGGGCCCAAGTTTTTCAGTATGGTTCTGGAAGTTATCAGCACAGTTCTGAAATATTTGATTTGCTTGAAGGTTGAATTAATCTAGAGTGAATCCTCTTTAATTTTCAGGATGTGAAGATGGTGAAGGGGTGGGGATCAAGAGGAGGAAGCAGAGAAAGGGAAGAAGGAGAAAGGTCCTTTTTGCAAAAATTGTCCCCTTGGATCCACTGGCAATAATGAATTCAGATTGGAGTAAGAGAAGTGTGATCATAGTCCAGTAGCAAAGGAGAGAACCGAGTGGAGGGGAGAGGAAAGTTCTGTTTTCAACACGAAGGCCCAGCTGTTGGTGAGGGACCAAGTGGGGACTGTCTCTTGGCCTCTATTCTGTTGGAAAAGCTGCTTGTGATGTGATGACTCAACTAATTTTCTCTTGAATGGATCATCCTTATAATTTCAGTCACCAACTTCTCTTGTTCTGTGCACATAGGGCTTTCTTCATTCAAGTCTTATTCTCAGGAAGTTATTTCATTCTTAAACTTTTCAGTTTCCTCTAGGCTCCAGATTTCTGATGACCCTTTCTCTAGGCTAGTAGTCTTCAAAGATGACTCCAGCTTTTCATATTCCTTCTGAACAGAGCTGAGCTGTCAAGGAGTTCACATATTTTCTGAATCAATGTTAGCATGCTCTGGGGCAAATTTTTTCCTTGTTAATAAAAACTGGCTTTTATTTGACCTAAATATGCTGAACAAAATATGAGATCTGTGAAATATGTGACTCTAGCTCCCATAAGAAGCTTAGACAAGTCAAAGTCTAGACCAGGTCATCAGGCAGCATGGCCAGCACCTTGCACAACTTTCTGAAGATTAGCTGGAAGTAAGGCTTCTCAGAGGCTCACCACCCCTGTGTGGCACAACTCCCCCTCCCCGCAAATCCACATTCACAGCAATGGCTGTACCAGAGCAATAATTGCAGTGTGTACTCCATAGTGCTGTACTTGGAACCCAAACCCCCAGCTGGCCGCTGGGATACACCATCAGTGGAGCGGAGGATGTGTATAATAAATAACCCACAGGTTCCACAACTCCTTCTTCTCACTCTTTTCAGTAACTTTTTAATTAGAAAAAAATTCAGATAAAGAAAAGTAGAAATAATATACAATGAACATCCATTTAGCCACCACTTAGATGCAACATTGTTAATAGATTATACTATTTGCCCCACCCACCTCACTCTCATTCTTTATTTTTTTAGGTGAACCACTTCAAAATAAACCATTGACATCCTGACAATTTAGCATGCAATTCCAAAAAATAAGGACATTCTGCTACATAACTGTATATCTTTCTGGTACTATGGTTCCCCATTTTACAGATAGGAAAACGATTTGATGCCTGAATATCTCTTTGAGGAAGGTAGGAAACTAGAACTTTAGCATATTAACTGTTCAGGGCTGTAGGGTAAGATGGTGAGTGATAATGAGACATGGGTGAGGATCTTTTCAAGTGGCATCTCTGAGAAGCTCACTAAACTGTGGGGGCTTACATTAAAATTTTAAATTACTATAAGAGGAAAAAATACACCATAAACAAAGTGAAAAGACAAGTGACAAACTGTGAAAAAACATACAGAGTTTGTATAGTACAAACCAAGCATTAGCATTCTTAATATATACAGAGCTCTTTCAAATCAATAAAAAGTTGAATACCTCATTTTTAAATAGAAAAGAGTATTTTAGTGATCTTTTGTTTTGCCAACCTATAGCCTTTCCCTCTACTTTGCATAATTCTGCTTTGGGAAAATGCCCTTTACTGTCTCATGAAACTGTCAAGAGCATGTCTCCACCTTCCCTATCTCAAGAATTGGCATGTGACTGATCAGACTACCTCACCCCTCAGACACACTGATTAGTCCAGGGGTTGGCATGTTCCTAATGAGTCAGTCTTTTGCAGGTGCTATAAGCTGTTGCATATGCTATAAAATAAAAGGAACCCCTCCTTTTTTTCCTTCTGGAATCACTACCTTGAGGACAAATGTAAGCTTAGAGCCATCTTTGCTGCTATAGGGGAGAGACTGGCTAAGAAGACAGACCATTAGGGAGGGACAGTGGAAGAGAAAGGGAGAGAGAGAGAGAATTTCATGATTATGTGGTCTGAGGTCCTGGATCTAGACTTGCCCAAAAGTAGCTGCACATCTACGTTTCCCAGGTATAAGATCTAATAAGTCCTCATGTTTTTTGGGTTCCTGTCATTTGCCATCAAATAATATGGCCTAATATATTTTCTGCTGAACAATTCACGAGAGAAAAATTTAAAATGGCCAGTGAGCCAATTGCCAACCATGGGAACAATTTCATGAGGAAAATAAAAGTAACTTAAAATCAGATAGTAATTTTTTTTAGTAATATGTTTTTATACCTTATATTTTCAAAGATTAAAAGGTATAAGAATAAATACTGCTTAAGTTTTAGGTGCACATGGAGGGTGGGGTGTGGACAAGGGGGCCCGACTGACCCTTCTGTCAGTTTAATCCTTTTTGCCTTCCTGAGCTAGATTCTGCTTCCAGAAGTCCTTTCACTTCACTCAAACTTCCGGTTCAATGACCACATGCTATGAGCCACCACTTTCAAAAGCACCCACCACATCCTTGCTGTGATCCACTGTCCAGTGGCTTAGTCCCAACTTGCTGACTTCTCCCGAGAAGTTGTTCTAAGCATGCTGTGTGGCTGGGCGTCCTGAGGTCAGAGTCTGCTCTGCAGAAAATGACTAACAAGCTAGAAGCTTCACTTCTTCCCCCTTAGTCTACTTATTCACACCACAGTTAATCACACTTGTGTACACACATACAGGGGTTGTATGGCAACACGGTTTTGAGTGGAGACTGTGGCATCTGACTACCAATGTTTAAATCTTGATTCTGAAACTTACTAGATACATGGCCCTGGGAAATATACTTAACCCCTTTGTGCTTCAGTTTCCTTACCTGGAAAATGGGGAAATTAAAAATATCTATCTCACTGTTTTGAGGGTAAATGAATACATATGCAAAACCTTCAGCACATCATTGGGCACATAGGTCACCATCAGCACATGCAATTATCTTTCCTTTATAGGCACACAGACTTGTTTCCAGAATGGGAAAGTTCATATATCATTATGAAAACTTATTGACAAGTGACAGAAACCAATGTCCAAGTAGCTTGAGCAAAAAGGCAATTTATCAGCTCATTTAACTGGAGAATACAAAGGTTGAACTCACCTTGAGCCTGGTTACACCCAAAGTTCAAATGGTGCCAATGCTAGTTGCCTAAAAATTGGGCCATTGTGTTTTATAATTGTGGTTTGGGATGTGTGAGAGAGTTAAAGTTAATAAATCTGATTTCAAATTCCAATTTTACTACTTGTCAATGTGTGAATTGGGGGGAGTCCATCCCTATCTTCGAGAATGTGGGGGAAAATCCCCTGCAAGGGGCTTGAGATCCATGCCATCATGTGATTATTTCTCCACCCCATTTAGACATGAGATAAACTAGCAGGCTGTGACTGTCATCTGGGAAGGATATATAAATATATATCTCCTCATTTACTTTTCAAGACTACATCTTCCCTAGGCTCACTCAGTTTCCACAATAGAATGATGTGCTGGGATGGCTTTGTATAAATTCTACTAATAGACTTGATTAACAAACAACAGTTCCATAGTGTTGTATGCAATTCAGGCAGTAGACATAGAGCCCAGCACAGAACAACACATTCATCTACAAAACACACCAAGAATGAATTTGGAAGGTTTAGCAAGAAATCACAGAGGGAAAAAGGAAACTGTTTGTTTGCACACGTTAGGAGCGTCACCCTGTCAGAGCTCTGCCACAGGGCTGATCCCCAACATCTGCTGTCATCTTTCTTTGTGTGTGTGCTAAGTAACAATGTTTCACTTCCTAGCAACAGCCAGCCCATTGTCTTGCTCTGGCCCATTACATAGGAGACAAATCCTTCTGAGCATGTAGGTTAGAGGCAGCAAATGTCCCCTCTCCACATTGTTAGGCCTCCAAATCTGTAAAGTGTGTACACATGTGGCTTCTTCCAAGGGTAAAATCATTAACAACTCTACTAATGCATGCATCCAGGTCAAAACTCACAGTGGGACTGGAAAGGCACTTCCTAATTATCAATGAAGTGAATCTTGTCGCACATTTGGGAGACTTCGGTTTTGAAATGTAAGAGGTGCAAGAAATCTCAAAGGCCATCTTGTCTAACTCCCTCAGTTTACTGCAGAAGGTCCAGAAATAGTGACAGCTTTTACCAGAACCAGAGGCTTCTGGCCCTTTAATCAGAGACCTGTTTGCTTCAGTGCAGCCTTTCTAATACCAGCTAGATGATCACACCCCCTTCTTTATCTTTTTGTCCTGTGGATTTTCTCTGGTGGATTTTAATGTCCTGCATTGTCCTGCATTATCATCCCCCTGGCACCCTCCTGACCACAGGCCCTCCCTCCGTGGGGATATGTGTTCAGAGAAGCGAGCTCATTTTAATACAAACATAAGCACATGTAGTGATTTCAAAGCTGATTTGGCTCATATATGCCATTGTTCCACTTCATTACAGCAATCATCAGGAGTGAAGGCTTGTGTGCACTCATTGCGATAACATCCTCTTGGTGGTCTCTGACCCATGAAACTGGAGAGGATTTTAACTGCAGCCTAGTTGCTCCCAGAGTTTTGTGCATTTTCCCTTTTCAACACTCAGTCAGATTTTTGTATTGGTTTGTGTCTTCTCTGTTGAATTTTGTGGTTTATCTTTAGGGTCTTCCTCTTGCAGGGTGACCATTTTTGCCACAGGCTGGTCACCGAGGCAACTGGTGTGTCCAGTAAAAGGAGGGAGCTGATTGTGAAGGAGAGAGTGGAGGGGACCTTTGGAGAGAAACAGCACTACTTACAAAAGTGAATCTAAGACACTTGGAACAATTTATGAAGAGACTTATTGAATATCTACCTAAAGGCATATGTCATGAATGTACGAGCACTGTAGATATTCAATTTTTCTTGACTCAATGAATTTTAAAAAAATGACTCAATAAAACAGGAGCCCTTCTTCCACTTAGTTTCACCTCTGCTCTTCAGATGTGTTTGCTGCCACCTGAAGCTAAATCCAATGGTCATATCACAATCCTCACCTTACTTGACCCATAAGTAGCATTTGACAAGTGACTGTCCCCTCCTCCTTGACACATGCTCCTCTCTCGGCTTTGAGGACACCACACTCTCTTGATTTCTCTGTCTCTGATCATTTGTTCCTTTACACTCACTGGCTGATTCTTCTTCATGTTTCCAACCTCCACATTTTTGAGTGACCCAGGGTTTAATATTTAATCATTTTCTCTTCTTTATACACACTCAGTCCCTTGTTGATTTCATCAAGGTCCATGACCAATGACTCCTCAAGTCATGTCTATAACATGGACCTCTCCTCTGAATTCCCACCCAGTTTATCCAACTACCTACATATATTTTTACTTGGAAACACAATGTAACATGCCTAAGTGAGCTCCTCATGTCTGCCTCCTAAACCATCTTCCATTTCACCTAATGGCAACGCCATTCTTCATCACTCAGATGAAGATAAATCTCCAGAGCATGGTGGAGCCACAGGATAAAAGGAACCTCTGCTCCTGAATGGACAAGTGTTGCCTTACAGGCTGGACCACCTACTGCCAGAATGTTACATGACAAGAAAGGAGTTCTAACTTATATAAGCTACTGTATTTTTAGATCTCTTTGTCACAGAAGCTTACTTAGCCTGTGCCCTAACTAACACAGGAGGTGAGGAACTTGTGAATGTAGAAAGCTTTCTTTCAAGAAATCTTAGAATGTGGGAAGGAGAGAAAAAAATATTATTGCTGGAATGTTTGATGAAAAGATTATGAGAAAACTTGGCTCCAGGGGAAGATGCTGAAATTCCTATGCTCTGAAACAGTAAATTTGCTGAATGTTCCTCAGAGAATCCAAGTCACTCAGGATTTGGGGGGGCAGAGTGGACCTGGGAGGGCTTTAATATCTTTGCCCCATTTACAATACCATTTCTTCTTTTTGAGGTAATACACTGTAAAATTTTAAATAATGGCATTGATGACTCAGTAGTAGAAAATACAGATTGAGCTATTTAGTTCTTAAATGGGTGAGATTTTGTACTAAACCTTCCATACTCATAATTCCCTATCATGACGAAAACCATACATCTGAAGTAGACCCTTTCAGGGGTGATGAAAGTTACAAAAGGGAATAAAAATACCAACAACTCACAGTTACTAAGCACCTAAAATATACCCTGCCTTTTGTAGGTGCTGTCTGAAAAAGACTACAAGCCAGATCTTAGCACCAATGGCAATTAACCACAACACTCATGGGGGTAGCCTGGCTTGGTGGGTGGTTTGGCCTCATGTAAGTCTGAGTTTGCTGGCTTCCATTTCACTGGCCATTTCATCTATTGAGACACATTAACAAAAACTAAAGTAGGCAGGAATCTTTAACTTGCATGCCAAAACTGCAGAAATCTATGGCTTAAAAGTGGACTTTCGTTTATGGCAAACACCAATCTATTCTTAGTACATATCTTCCAATGGTTTAGCTCCAAAAGGTTTAATACCAGAGCAGCTTGAACAGTAAAGTTTTGAAAATCAATAAGCCTGATAGTCAAATTAAAACTTATGTTAGATTTTGGAGCATATAAAATGTTCTAAATATTCGCTGTATGGAGCTAGTGAAGAATTCTGCAGTCTTCCTGGAGTGGCAATGGGAAGTCATCTTTAGAGCCTGAATGCCATTAGGGTCTTGGCAGTGGACTGTGTTGGACCTGGGATGGGTCATCTGTGGGCCTAGGGAGATATGTATATGTATCCAAGTTCAGAAGTTATATGTATGACTCTCAGGAAGTATATATTTACAGCTGGCTGTAAAGCAGAGAAGGATGAAGGGGCAAAAGAAAGTGTAGGATTGGTGGTTGAAGAGACGGTACAAACTAGCCATGAACTGGTGGAACATCTCTCATGGTGAAAACATAACAGATATTTCTGGATGTTTGGGGGGTTTTTTCACCAAATTTAACCTCACTAGCCATCAGACTATGTGAGAGGCAGCTTCTTGAGGCCATTATCTTTCAGTGGAGCTGTAACATGGTCCAGGTTAGAGACAGATGGATAGCAGAGGACCCTCCTGAAACCAGGAGAAGCCAGTCACAGCCACAGCTGCCTTCACAGGAGTGGAAGATTGTACAGTTTGGTCCATCCATCTTCAAAGGAAGTTGGCTATTTCTCTGATTACTCCATTTACCTATGAGGGAGAGGCTTCTGTCCAGTTCCAAAGTGACTTGTAGATATATCCAAAGTCATAGGTGAGTATTTTACCACAGGAGGCAGAGGACTTCATTCATGAGCCCAAAGACTTACCTTGGCCCCCAGGCAGCAGTGAGTTCTATCAGGAGGAAACATTTACCTGGACATTTCAGATACCTTCCCAGGACCAATGGAAGCCTGTACATGGTCCCAAGTTGACTTCCAGGAGCAATTGTTAGAATTCAGTAATTTTCAGGCATTTTGCCCACACCCACAGTAAGAAATACTTTGCATCCCTGTCTAAATACTCATACCTTTGTATACATTTAAGTGAATCAAACTTTTCATGCAACAACACTTTTTCTTAACTACATGTGATGAACCTGATATTTTCTATTTGATCCTATTTTATTATACTGCAAAATTGCTGGTTGGACTTACTAACTGATTTCACAATGTACTAATGGTGTGGTGACATGCAGTTTTAAATACAATATTTTTGATTAATAGAATGGAGAGATTCCTATAAATCAGTATGCTAACCAGTTGAGGGATTTTTTTTCTTATTAGTTTATTTATAAACTAATTTATTATTTATTACTTATTTATTACTTAAAAAAATTTTTTTTCCGAATTTTTAAAAAGATGTTTTTGATGTGGATCATTTTTAGTCTTTATTGAATTTTGTTACAATATTTCTTCTGCTTTATGTTTTGGTTTTTTGACCATGAAGCTTGTGGGATCTTAGCTCCCCAACCAGGGTTCAAACCCATACCCCTTGCGGGCGAAGGGGAAGGTGAAGTCTTAACCACTGGACTGCCAGGGAAGTCCCAAGCTTCCTCTTATTTAAATTTTATGAAGCAACAACGCTTTTCTGTGAAATATCAAAGTATTTATCCTGTGTATAACCAAGCAGCATTCAGCAGCCTTGCATCTGTCTGATTTGCACCCAGACCTGCCTGCCCAGATCCGCAGAAGGACAACCCAGGAATCAGAGATGAGGAGGGGGAAGTGGGTGTCAAGAAAGTGAGGACAGTCAGGCCAGAAGCTGGGCATAGAATCTGAGCCCCAGGACTGGGAAGAGATTTAAAGTTCACCTGTCAGAAAGTTCTAGGGAGGAGGAAGGGAGAAAGGGGACACAAGGAGAAGAAACATCAAAAAGAGTCTGGCCCCTTCTCCTACTCCTCTTTTTACTCCCCAACCCTGGCAACCTGGTCTCAGAGGGTCACACTTCTGTCTACTCAGCCCTTACAGGGCTCTTCTTGGGTGCCTCCCTCCATGGAAGGTTACCTCCTGGTTCCTGAAGCCCTCTACAATAAGGAGATTCCAATGAACCATCACACCCTGCTTTCATCCAGCTCCTCCTCTGACAAGCCCAGCAGCTCCCCTGCCAGTAGGATCTAAATGTATTGACAAAAGCAGGTGCCCTCACTCCTGGCCCAATGCTCCTTCCAGCAGGTTCCATAACACTTTCAAAAAACTTTATATTATAGAAAACTTCAAACATACACAAAAGTAGAGAAAATAGTACAGTGAACTCCCATATGCATACCACCTACCTTCAATAATTATCAGTATTTTGTCCATTTTGTTTTATTACCCCACCCAATTTCTGACATTTTTAAGAACTGAAAAAAATTATATGCAATAAAATGATAGTTATTTTGAAGTTAATTGCAAGTTCACTATCTTTCCTAACACTATATTCCTTTTTATAATTTTCTTATTTTTAATCACAAGGATAGATCTAGATATCTATGAAAAATTTAGGATATATTCAGTGACTAGGGGTAAGGGCTGGAGTGTCATGTTCAGCATGTGCCACAGAGCGGGGTGAGGGGATTCAGAGGGGCCTTGGCAGACTGCAAGGAGACTTTGGGAGAGAGGTTCAGAGGAAGGATCTTCGAGGGATTCCACGCTTTCAAGTGATTCTCAGCTAACCTACCTCTTGGAAGCTGGCTACCAGGCTGCGGGACAACACTGATTTAGTCTTCATCCTTGTGTCTTCACCTGCTCATGTGGGACCCCATGTGGCTGGAGTTCCTTCAATTTCCTTTGAAATCTTTCGTGAAGGTCAGGAAAACAACAGAGAAGAAAGCAATCATAAGGTCAAAGGATATAGAGTAGACCCTGGAAGACAGGATATTAGTAACTGAGTGACAACACCCCTCACACCTCCTACAAGTTTCTATCAAGTTATAAGACAGACACCCTTTAGAAGCTACATCTCCCCTTTTGTCATAACTCTGTTAAAATATGTGAGTAATCAAGTACTGCAAGTCCCCTTATATCTCATGGATGAATCTAGATTCTTTGAGCTGGAAAAATATCTACAATTATGTAGTTCAGTTGTTTTCTCAAACAACCTTAAGCCACAGAATGCTTTTTCTTCTTCTTCCTCTTCCTCCTCCTCCTCTTCTTTTTTCTCCTTTTCCTTCTTCTTTCTTCTCTTCCCTCCCCCTCCTCCTCCTCCTCCTCCTTCTCCTTCTCCTTCTTCTTTTTCTCCTTCTTCTTCTTCCTCTTCTTTCTTCTTCTTCTTCTTCTTCTTCTTCTTCTTCTTCTTCTTCTTCTTCTTCTTCTTCTTCTTCTTCTTCTTCTCCTCCTCCTCCTCCTCCTTCTCCTTCTCCTTCTTCTTCTTCTGTCTCTCTTAATTTAAATCTTATGAGGAATCTCAAAACATAAACCAAGCAGAAGCTGAGCTGTTCAGGTGGATGGTGGAGTACTGGAAGCTTTCTTTGACCTCCAAGGTGGCCCTTGAGTGAAAACCACTGATGTGGTTTTTTATAGTAGAGTCTGATGTCCAGAGAGGGAAGTGGGCATCCCCAAGTCACACAGCTGGCTTTATAAATAGCCCTGGAAGCAAGAGGTTGACAAAATATCATAGTAACATATTATTTAAATTACTCAAAAACTAAAACTATTTTGTGTCTTGGTTAAAGTTGTGCTTTCTAAAACCACTGATTTTCAAAAATGCAAATCCTACCAATCACCCAAAGAAGCTCTCACAGAGATACCAGGGGGCAGAACAGCTTCCTGTAGAGCTGGGGTGCTATCACCAGTGGCTGCTCCTTCCCAAGGACCTTTATACCTTCCAAACTAGAAATGGAAGGGAAGTGGAAGAGTTTATAAAAAGACACCTGTGGGGGACGAGGGTAAGATGGCGGAAGAGTAAGACGCGGAGATCACCTTCCTCCCCACAGATACACAAGAAATACATCTACACATGGAACAACTGCTACAGAACACCGACTGAACACTGGCAGAAGACCTCAGACCTATCAAAAGGCAAGAAACTCCCCACGTACCTGAGTAGGGCAAAAGAAAAAAAAAAAAAAAACAGAGACAAAAGAATGGGGATGGGATCTGCACCAGTGGGAGGGAGCTGTGAAGGAGGAAAGGTTTTCACACACTAGGAAGCCCCTTCGCGGGAGGAGACTGTGGGTGGCGGAGGCGGGGAGCTTCGGAGCCGTGGAGGAGAGCACAGCAACAGGGGTGCGGAGGGCAAAGCGGAGAGATTCCCACACAGAGGATCGGTGCCGACCGGCACTGACCAGCCCGAGAGGCTTGTCTGCTCACCCGCTGGGGCAGGTGGGGCTGCGAGCTGAGGCTCGGGCTTTGGTCGGAGCGCAGGGAGAGGACTGGGGTTGGCGGTGTGAACATAGCCTGAAGGGGTTAGTGCACCACGGCCAGCCGGGAGGGAGTCCGGGAAAAGGTCTGGAGCTGCCAAAGAAGCAAGAGACTTTTTCTTCCCTCTTTGTTATCTGGTGCTCGAGGAGAGGGGATTAAGAGCACTGCTTAAAGGAGCTCCAGAGACAGGCGTGAGCCGCGGCTAAAAGCGCGGACATCAGAGACAGGCATGAGACGCTAAGGCTGCTGCTGCCACCACCAAGAAGCCTGTGTACGAGCACAGGTTACTATCCACACTTCCTTCCTGGGGAACCTGTGCAGCCCGCCACTGCTGGGTTCCCGGGACCCAGGGACAACTTCTCCAAGAGAACGCACGGCGAGCCTCAGGCTGGTGCAACGTCACACTGGCCTCTGCCACCGCAGGCTCACCCTGCACTCCGTGCCCCTCCCTGCACCCGGCCTGAGTGAGCCAGAGCCCCCGAATCAGCGGCTCCTTTAACACCGTCCTGTCTGAGCGAAAAATAGACGCCCTGCGGCGACCTAAATGCAGAGGTGGGGCCAAATCCAAAGCTGAGCCCCTGGGAGTTGTGAGAACAAAGAAGAGAAAGGGAAATCTCTCCCAGCAGCCTCAGAAGCAGCGGATTAAAGTTCCACAATCAACTTGATGTGTCCTACATCTGTGGAATACATGAATAGACAACGAATCATCCCAAATTGAGGAGGTGGACTTTGAGAGCAAGATTTATGATTTTTCCCCCTTTTCCTCTTTTGTGAGTGTGTATGTGGATGCTCCTGTGTGAGATTTTGTCTGTATAGCTTTGCTTCCACCATTTGTCCTAGGGTTCTATTCGTCCGTTTTTGTTGTTTTAATTCTTTTCTTTATTAATAATTAATTTTAACTTTAATAACTCTATTTTATTTTACTTTATCTTCTTTCTTACTTTCTTTCCTTCCTTCCCTCCTTTAGACAACGAATCATCCCAAATTGAGGAGGTGGACTTTGAGAACGAGATTTATGATTTTTTCCCCTTTTCCTATTTTTGTGAGTGTGTATGTGTATGCTGCTGTATGAGATTTTGTCTGTATAGCTTTGCTTCCACCATTTGTCCTAAGGTCCTATCCGTCCGTTTTTTTTCTTTTAATTTTTTTCTTAATGATTATTTTTTAATTTAATAACTTTACTATATTTTACTCTATTTTATTTTACTTTATCTTCTTTCTTTCTTTCTTTTTTCCTTCCTTCCATCCTTCTTTCCTTCCTCCCACCATCCCTCCTTCCTTTCTTTCTTTCTTTCTTCTTTTCTTCTTTCTTTCTTCCTTCCTTCCTTCCTTCCTTTCTCTCTTTCTTTCTTCCTACTTCTACTAATTCTTTCCCTCTACTTTTTCTCCCTTTTATTCTGAGCCGTTTGGAGGAAAGGCTCTTGGTGCTGCAGCCAGGAGTCAGTGCTGTGCCTCTGAGGTGGTAGAGCCAACGTCAGGACACTGGTCAACAAGAGACTTCCAAGCTCCACATAATATCAAACAGTGAAAATCTCCCAGAGATCTCCATCTCAACGCCAGCACCCAACTTCACTCAACGACCAGCAAGCTACAGTGCTGGACACCCTACGCCAAACAACTAGCAAGAGAGGAACACAACCCGAACCATTAGCAGAGAGGCTGTCTAAAATCATAATAAGGCCACAGACACCCTAAAACACACCACCAGACGTGGACCTTCCCACCAGAGAGACAAGATCCAGCCTCATCCACCAGAACACAGGCACTAGTCACCTCCACCAGGAAGCCTACACAACCCACTGAACCAACCTTAGCCACTGGGGACAGACACCAAAAACAACGGGAACTACGAACCTGCAGCCTGCAAAAAGGAGACCCCAAACACAGTAAGATAAGCAAAATGAGAAGACAGAAAAACACACCGCAGATGAAGGAGCAAGATAAAAACCCACCAGACCTAACAATGAAGAGGAAATAGGCAGTCTACCTGAAAAACAATTCAGAATAATAATAGTAGAGATGATCCAAAATCTTGGAAATACAATAAACAAAGTGCAAGAAACATTTAACAAGGACCTAGAAAAAAGAAACAAACAAACAACAATGAACAACACAATAAATGAAATGAAAAATACTCTGGATGGGATCAATAGCAGAATAACTGAGAAAGAAGAACGGATAAGTGACCTGGAAGATAAAATAGTGGAAATAACTACTGCAGAGCAGAATAAAGAAAAAAGAATGAAAAGAACTGAGGACAGTCTCAGAGACCTATGGGACAACATTAAACGCACCAACATTCGAATTATCGGGGTTCCAGAAGAAGAAGAGAAAAAGACAGAGACTAAGAAAATATTTGAAGAGATTATAGTTGAAAACTTCCTTAATATGGAAAAGTTAATCAAGTCCAGGAAGCACAGAGAGTCCCATACAGGATACATCCAAGGAAAATACGCCAAGACACATATTAATCAAACTGTCAAAAATTAAATACAAAGAAAGCATATTAAAATCAGCAAGGGAAAAACAACAAATAGCACACAAGGGAATCCCTATAAGGTTAAAAGCTGATCTTTCAGCAGAAACTCTGCAAGCCAGAAGGGAGTGGTAGGACATATTTAAAGTGATGAAGGAGAAAATCCTGCAACCAAGATTACTCTACCCAGCAAGGATCTCATTCAGATTTGATGGAGAAATTAAAATTTTTACAGACAAGCAAAAGCTGAGAGGGTTCAGCACCACCAAACCAGCTTTACAACAAATGCTAAAGGAACTTCTCTAGGCAAGAAACACAAGAGAAGGAAAAGACCTACAGTAACGAACCCAAAACAATTTAGAAAATGGGAATGGGAACATGCATATCAATAATCACCTTAATAGTAAATGGACTAAATGCTCCCACCAAAAGACACAGATAGGCTGAATGGATACAAAAACAAGACCCATATATATTCTGTCTACAAGAGACCCACTTCATACCTAGAGACACATACAGACTGAAAGTATGGGGATGGAAAAAGATATTCCATGCAAATGGAAACCAAATGAAAGCTGGAGTAGCAATTCTCATATCAGACAAAACACACTTTAAAATAAAGACTGGACGGGGGAAGATGGCGGAAGAGTAAGACGTGGAGATCGCCTTCCTCCTCACGGATACACCAGAAATACATCTACACGTGGAACAACTCCTACAGAACACCTACTGAAGGCTGGCAGAAGACCTCAGACCTCCCAAAAGGAAAGAAACTCCCCACGTACCTGGGTAGGGCAAAAGAAAAAAAGAAAAAACAGAGACAAAAGAATAAGGACGGCACCTGCACCAGTGGGAGGGAGCTGTGAAGGAGGAAAAGTTTCCACACACTAGGAAGCCCCTCCGCGGGCGGAGACTGCGGGAGGAGGAGGGGGGAGCTTCGGGACCGCGGAGTGGTGCACAGCGACGGGTGCGGAGAGCAAAGCGGGGAGATACCTGCACAGACGATCGGTGCCGACTGGCACTCACCAACCCGAGAGGCTTGTCTGCTCACCTGCCGGGGCGGGCGGGGCTGCGAGCTGAGGCTCGGGTTTCGGTTTTGGACGGAGCGCAGGGAGAGGACTGGGGTTGGCGGCTTGAACATAGCCTGAAGGGGTTGGTGCGCCACGACTAGCCGGGAGGGAGTTCGGGTAAAAGCCTGCACCAGCCGAAGAGGCAAGAGACTTTTTCTTCCCTCTTTGTTTCCTGGTGCGCGAGGAGAGGGGTTTAAGAGCGCTGCTTAAAGGAACTCCAGAGACGGGCGCGAGCCGCGGCTAAAAGCACGAACCCCAGAGACGGGCGCAAGCCGCGGCTGAGGGCGCGAGCCCCCGAGATGGGCGCGAGCCGCAGCTAAAACCGCGGACCCCAGAGACGGGCGGGAGACGCTGGGGCTGCTGCTGCCGCCACCAGGGGGGCTGTGTGCGAGCACAGGTCACTCTCTTCCGCGGAGCCTGTGCAGGCCGCCACTGCCAGGTTCCCGGGATCCAGGGACAACTTCCCCGGGAGTACGCACGGCGGGTCTCAGGCTGGTGCAACGTCACGCCGGCCTCTGCCGCAGCATCACGCCGCCTCTGCCGCCGCAGGCCGGCCCCGCACGCAGTGCCCCTCCTTCCCCCATCCCCCAACCCCCGGCCTGAGTGAGCCGGAGCCCCCGAATCAGCGGCTCCTTTAACCCCGTCCTGTCTGAGCAAAAAACAGACGCCCTCCAGCGACCTGTGCGCAGGGGCAGGGCCGGGTACAAAGCTGAGCTCCTGTGAGCTGTGAGAGCAGGGAGGAGAGGGGGAGGTCTCTCCCGGCAGCCGCGGAGGCGGCGGATTGAAGCTCCACAATCAACTTGATGAGCCCTGCATTGTGGAATACCTGAATAGACAGGGAGAGATCCCAAATTGAAGAGGTGGAATTTAGGAGCGAGATCTGTGATTTGTTTCCCTTTTCCTCTTTTTGTGAATGTGTGCGTGTATGCTTCTGTGTGAGATCTTGTCTGTATACTCTTGCTTCCACCATTTGTCCTAAGGCTCTATCCGTCCATGGTTTTTTTTTTAAAAAAAAATTTTTTTTCTTAATAATTAATTTTAATTGTAATAACTTTATTGTACTTTACCTTCATTCTTTCTTTCTTTCTTTCCTTCCTTCCTTCCCTCCTTTAGACAGCAAATCACCCTAGGTTGAGGAGGTGGTCTCTGAGAGCAGGATTTATGATTTTTCCCCCTTTGCCTCTCTTTGTGAACGTGTATGTGTATGCTTCTGTGTAAGATTTTCTCTGTATAGCTTTGCTTCCAACATTTGTCCTAGGGCTCTATCCGTCCATGGTTTTTTTAAAAAAAAAATTTTTTTTCTTAATAAGTAATTTTAATTGTAATAACTTTATTGTACTTTACCTTCATTCTTTCTTTCTTTCTTTTCTTCCTTCCTTCCCTCCTTTAGACAGCGAATCACCCCAGGTTGAGGAGGTGGTCTCTGGGAGCAGGATTTATGATTTTTTCCCCCTTTGCCTCTCTTTGTGAACGTGTATGTGTATGCTTCTGTGTAAGATTTTCTCTGTATAGCTTTGCTTCCAACATTTGTCCTAGGGTTCTATCCGTCCCTTTTTATTTTTTTTTATTCTAAGTATTTTTTAGTACAATAACTATATTATACTTTATTTTATTTTTACTGTATCTTCTTTCTTTCTGTCTTTTTTCCTTCTTTCCCTCCTTCCTTCCTTCCTCCCTCCCTCCTTTCTTTCCTTCTTTCCTTCTTTCTTCCTTCCTTCCTTTCCTCCTTTCCTTCTTTCTTTCCTCATACTTCTACTAATTCTCTCTACATTTTCTCCTTCTTTCCCTCCTTCCTTCCTTCCTTCCTCCCTCCCTCCCTCCCTCCTTTCTTTCCTTCTTTGCTTCTTTCTTCCTTCCTTCCTTTCCTCCTTTCCTTCTTTCTTTCCTCATACTTCTACTAATTCTCTCTACATTTTCTCCTTCTTTCCCTCCTTCCTTCCTTCCTTCCTCCCTCCCTCCCTCCCTCCTTTCTTTCCTTCTTTGCTTCTTTCTTCCTTCCTTCCTTTCCTCCTTTCCTTCTTTCTTTCCTCATACTTCTACTAATTCTCTCTACATTTTCTCCTTCTTTCCCTCCTTCCTTCCTTCCTCCCTCCCTCCCTCCCTCCCTCCTTTCTTTCCTTCTTTGCTTCTTTCTTCCTTCCTTCCTTTCCTCCTTTCCCTCTTTCTTTCCCCATACTTCTACTAATTCTCTCTACATTTTCTCCTTCTATCCCTCCTTCATTCCTTCCTTCCTCCCTCCCTCCCTCCCTCCTTTCTTTCCTTCTTTGCTTCTTTCCTCCTTCCTTCCTTTCCTCCTTTCCCTCTTTCTTTCCTCATACTTCTACTAATTCTCTCTACATTTTCTCCTTCTTTCCCTCCTTCATTCCTTCCTTCCTCCCTCCCTCCTTTCTTTCCTTCTTTGCTTCTTTCTTCCTTCCTTCCTTTCCTCCTTTCCTTCTTTCTTTCCTCATACTTCTACTAATTCTCTCTACATTTTCTCCTTCTTTCCCTCCTTCCTTCCTTCCTCCCTCCCTCCCTCCCTCCCTCCTTTCTTTCCTTCTTTGCTTCTTTCTTCCTTCCTTCCTTTCCTCCTTTCCCTCTTTCTTTCCCCATACTTCTACTAATTCTCTCTACATTTTCTCCTTCTATCCCTCCTTCATTCCTTCCTTCCTCCCTCCCTCCCTCCCTCCTTTCTTTCCTTCTTTGCTTCTTTCCTCCTTCCTTCCTTTCCTCCTTTCCCTCTTTCTTTCCTCATACTTCTACTAATTCTCTCTACATTTTCTCCTTCTTTCCCTCCTTCATTCCTTCCTTCCTCCCTCCCTCCTTTCTTTCCTTCTTTGCTTCTTTCTTCCTTCCTTCCTTTCCTCCTTTCCTTCTTTCTTTCCTCATACTTCTAATAATTCTCTCTACTTTTTCTCCCTTTTATTCTGAGCCGTGTGGATGAAAGGCTCTTGGTGCTCCAGCCCAGGAGGCAGGGCTCTGCCTCTGAGGTAGGAGAGCCAACTTCAGGACACTGGTCAACAAGAGACCTCCCAGCTCCACATAATATTAAACAGTGGAAATCTCCCAGAGACCTCCATCTTAACACCAGCACCCAGCTTCACTCAACGACCAGCAAGCCACAGTGCTGGACAACCTATGCCAAACAAATAGCAAAACAGGAACACAACCCCACCCATTAGCAGAGAGGCTGCCTAAAATCATAATAAGGCCACAGACACCCCAAAACACACCACCAGACGTGAACCTGCCCACTAGAGAGACAAGATCCAGCCTCATCCAGCACAACACAGGCACTAGTCCCCTCCACCAGGAAGCCTACACAACCCACTGAACCAACCTTAGCCACTGGAGACAGACACCAAAAACAACGGGAACTACGAGCCTGCAGCCTGCAAAAAGGAGACCCCAAACACAGTAAGATAAGCAAAATGAGAAGACAGAAAAGCACACCGCAGATGAAGGAGCAAGATAAAAACACACCAGACCTAACAAATGAAGAGGAAATAGGCAATCTACCTGAAAAAGAATTCAGAATAATGATAGTAAGGATGATCCGAAATCTTGGAAGTAGAATGGACAAAATGCAAGAAACAGTTAACAAGGACATACAAGAACTAAAGGTGAAACAAGCAATGATGAACAACGCAATAAATGAAATTAAAAGTACTCTAGATAGGATCAATAGCAGAATAACTGAGGCAGAAGAACGGATAAGTGACCTGGAAGATAAAGTAGTGGAAATAACTACTGCAGAGCAGAATAAAGAAAAAAGAATGAAAAGAACTGAGGACAGTCTCAGAGACCTCTGGGGCAACATTAAAAGCACCAACATTCGAATTATAGGGCTTCCAGAAGAAGAAGAAAAAAAGAAAGGGACTGAGAAAATATTTGAAGAGATTATAGTTGAAAACTTCCCTAATATGGGAAAGGAAATAGTTAATCAAGTCCAGGAAGCACAGAGAGTCCCATACAGGATAAATACAAGGAGAAATACGCCAAGACACATATTAATCAAACTATCAAAAATTAAATACAAAGAAAGCATATTAAAAGCAGCAAGGGAAAAACAACAAATAACACACAAGGAAATCCCCATAAGGTTAACAGCTGATCTCTCAGCAGAAACCCTACAAGCCAGAAGGGAGTGGCAGGACATACTGAAAGTGATGAAGGAGAAAAACCTGCAACCAAGACTACTCTACCCAGCAAGGATCTCATTCAGATTTGATGGAGAAATTAAAACCTTTACAGACAAGCAAAAGCTGAGAGAGTTCAGCACCACCAAACCAGCTTTACAACAAATGCTAAAGGAACTTCTCTAGACAAGAAGCGCAAGAGAAGGAAACGACCTATAATAACGAACCCAAAACAATATAGAAAATGGGAATAGGAACATACATATTGATAATTACCTTAAATGTAAATGCACTAAATGCTCCCACCAAAAGACACAGAATGGATGAATGGATACAAAAACAAGACCCTTATATATGCTGTCTACAAGAGACCCACCTCAGACCTAGAGACACATACAGACTGTAAGTAAGGGGATGGAAAAAGATATTCCATGCAAATGGAAACCAAAAGAAAGCTGGAGTAGCAATTCTCATATCAGACAAAATAGACTTTAAAATAAGGACTATTAAAAGGGATAAAGAAGGACACTACATAATGATCAAGGGACCGATCCAAGAAGAAGATATAACAATTGTAAATATTTATGCACCCAACATAGGAGCACCTCAATACATAAGGCAAATACTAACAGCCATAAAAGGGGAAATTGACAGTAACACATTCATAGTAGGGGACTTTAACACCCCACTTTCACCCATGGACAGATCATCCAAAATGAAAATAAATAAGGAAACACAAGCTTTAAATGACACATTAAACAAGATGGACTTAATTGATATTTATAGGACACTCCATCCAAAAACAACAGAATACACATTTTTCTCAAGTGCTCATGGAACATTCTCCAGGATAGATCATATCTTGGGTCACAAATCAGGCCTTGGTAAATTTAAGAAAATTGAAATTGTATTAAGTATCTTTTCTGACCACAACGCCATGAGACTAGATATCAATTACAGGAAAAGATCTGTAAAATATACGAACACATGGAGGCTAAACAATACACTACTTAATAATGAAGTGATCACTGAAGAAATCAAAGAGGAAATAAAAAAATACCTAGAAACAAATGACAATGGAGACACAACGACCCAAAACCTATGGGATGCAGCAAAAGCAGTTCTAAGGGGGAAGTTTATAGCAATACAAGCCCACCTTAAGAAGCAGGAAACATCTCGAATAAACAACCTAACCTTGCACCTCAAGCAATTAGAGAAAGAAGAACAAAAAAGCCCCAAAGCTAACAGAAGGAAAGAAATCATAAAAATCAGATCAGAAATAAATGAAAAAGAAATGAAGGAAACGATAGCAAAGATCAATAAAACTAAAAGCTGGTTCTTTGAGAAGATAAACAAAATAGATAAACCACTAGCCAAACTCATCAAGAAAAGAAGGGAGAAGACTCAAATCAATAGAATTAGAAATGAGAAAGGAGAAGTAACAACTGACACTGCAGAAATAAAAAAAATCATGAGAGATTGCTATAAGCAACTCTATGCCAATAAAATGGACAATCTGGAAGAAATGGACAAATTCTTAGAAATGCACAACCTGCCAAGACTTAATCAAGAAGAAATAGAAAATATGAACAGACCAATCAAAAGCACTGAAATTGAAACTGTGATTAAAAATCTTCCAACAAACAAAAGCCCAGGACCAGATGGCTTCACAGGTGAATTCTATAAAATGTTTAGAGAAGAGCTAACACCTATCCTTCTCGAACTCTTCCAAAATATAGCAGAGGGAAGAACACTCCCAAATTCCTTCTACGAGGCCACCATCACCTTGATACCAAAACCAGACAAGGATGTCACAAAGAAAGAAAACTACAGGCCAATATCACTGATGAACATAGATGCAAAAATCCTCAACAAAATACTAGCAAACAGAATCCAACAGCACATTAAAAGGATCATACACCATGATCAAGTGGGGTTTATTTCAGGAATGCAAGGATTCTTCAATATACGCAAATCTATCAATGTGATAAACCATATTAACAAATTGAAGGAGAAAAACCATATGATCATCTCAATAGATGCAGAGAAAGCTTTCGACAAAATTCAACATCCATTTATGATAAAAACCCTCCAGAAAGTAGGCATAGAGGGAACTTTCCTCAACATAATAAAGGCCATATATGACAAGCCCACAGCCAACATCATCCTCAATGGTGAAAAACTGAAAGCATTTCCACTAAGATCAGGAACAAGACAAGGTTGCCCACTCTCACCACTCTTATTCAACATAGTTTTGGAAGTTTTAGCCACAGCAATCAGAGAAGAAAAGGAAATAAAAGGAATCCAAATCGGAAAAGAAGAACTAAAGCTGTCACTTTACTGTTTGCAGATGACATGATACTATACATAGAGAATCCTAAAGATGCTACCAGAAAACTACTAGAGCTAATCAATGAATTTGGTAAAGTAGCAGGATACAAAATTAATGCACAGAAATCTCTGGCATTCCTATATACTAATGATGAAAAATCTGGAAGTGAAATCAAGAAAACACTCCCATTTACCATTGCAACAAAAAGAATAAAATATCTAGGAATAAACCTACCTAAGGAGACGAAAGACCTGTATGCAGAAAATTATAAGACACTGATGAAAGAAATTAAAGATGATACAAATAGATGGAGAGATATACCATGTTCTTGGATGGGAAGAATCAGCATTGTGAAAATGACTCTACTACCCAAAGCAATCTACAGATTCAATGCAATCCCTATCAAACTACCACTGGCATTTTTCACAGAACTAGAACAAAAAATTTCGCAATTTGTATGGAAACACAAAAGACCCCGAATAGCCAAAGCAATCTTGAGAACGATAAAAGGAGCTGGAGGAATCAGGCTCCCTGACTTCAGACTATACTGCAAAGCAACAGTAATCAAGACAGTATGGTACTGGCACAAAAACAGAAAGATAGATCAGTGGAACAGGATAGAAAGCCCAGAGATAAACCCATGCACATATGGAGACCTTATCTTTGATAAAGGAGGCAGGAATGTACAGTGGAGAAAGGACAGCCTCTTCAATAAATGGTGCTGGGAAAACTCGACAGGTACATGTAAAAGTATGAGATTCGATCACTCCCTAACACCATACACAAAAATAACCTCAAAATGGATTAAAGACCTAAATGTAAGGCCAGAAACTATCAAACTCTTAGAGGAAAACATAGGAAGAACACTCTATGACATAAATCACAGCAAGATCCTTTCTGACCCACCTCCTAGAGTAATGGAAATAAAAACAAAAATAAACAAATGGGACCTAATGAAACTTCAAAGCTTTTGCACAGCAAAGGAAACCATAATCAAGACCAAAAGACAACCCTCAGAATGGGAGAAAACATTTGCAAATGAAGCAACTGACAAAGGATTAATCTCCAAAATTTACAAGCAGCTCATGCAGCTCAATAACAAAAAACCAAACAACCCCATCCAAAAATGGGCAGAAGACCTAAACAGACATTTCTCCAAAGAAGATATACAGACTGCCAACAAACACATGAAAGAATGCTCAATATCATTAATCATTAGAGAAATGCAAATCAAAACTACAATGAGATATCATCTCACACCAGTCAGAATGGCCATCATCAAATAATCTAGAAACAATAAATGCTGGAGAGGGGGTGCAGAAAAGGGGACACTCTTGCACTGCTGGTGGGAATGTGAATTGGTACAGCCACTATGGACAACAGTATGGAGGTTCCTTAAAAAACTACAAATAGAATTACCATATGACCCAGCAATCCCACTACTGGGCATATACCCTGAGAAAACCAAAATTCAAAAAGAGTCATGTACCAAAATGTTCAATGCAGCTCTATTTACAATAGCCCGGAGATGGAAACAACCTAAGCGCCCATCATCGGACGAATGGATAAAGAAGATGTGGTACATATACACAATGGAATATTACTCAGCCTTAAAAAGAAATGAAATTGAGTTATTTGTAATGAGATGGATAGACCTAGAGTCTGTCATACAGAGTGAAGTAAGTCAGAAAGAAAAAGACAAATACCGTATGCTAACACATATATATGGAATTTAAGGAAAAAATTGTCATGAAGAACCTAGGGATAAGACAGGGTAGAGGCGCAGACCTACTGGAGATCGGACTTGAGGATATGGGGAGGGGGAAGGGTGAGTTTTGACAGGGCGAGAGAGAGTCATGGACATATACACACTAACAAACGTAGTAAGATAGATAGCTAGGGGGAAGCAGCCGCAAGGCACAGGAATATTAGCTCGGGGCTTTGTGACAGCCTGGAGGGGTGGGATGGGGAGAGTGGGAGGGAGGGAGACGCAAGAGGGAAGACACATGGGAGCATATGCATATGTATAGCTGATTCACTTTGTTATAAAGCAGAAACTAACACACCATTGTAAAGCAATTATACCCCAATAAAGATGTTAAAAAAAATAAATAAATAAAATAAAATAAAGACTATTACAAGAGACAAAGAAGGACACTACATAATGATCAAGGGATCGATCCAAGAAGAAGATATAACGATTGTAAATATTTATGCACCCAACATAGGAGCACCTCAATACATAAGGCAAATACTAACAGCCATAAAAGGGGAAATCGACAGTAACACAAGCATAGTAGGGGACTTTAACACCCCACTTTCACCAATGGACAGATCATCCAAAATGAAAATACATAAGGAAACACAAGCTTTAAATGATACATTAAACAAGATGGACTTAATTGATATTTATAGGACACTCCACCCGAAAACAACAGAATACACATTCTTCTCAAGTGCTCATGGAACATTCTCCAGGATAGATCATATCTTCAGTCGCAAATCAAGTCTTGGAAAATTTAAGAAAATTGAAATTGTATCAAGTACCTTTTCTGCACAACACTATGAGACTAGATATCAATTAAAAGAAAAGATCTGAAAAAAATACAAACACATGGAGGCTAAACAATACACTACTTAATAACACAGTGATCACTGAAGAAATAAAGAGGAAATAAAAATATACCTAGAAACAAATGACAATGGAGACAGGATGACCCAAAACCTATGGGATTCAGCAAAAGCAGTTCGAAGAGGGAAGTTTATAACAATACAAGCCCACCTTAAGAAACAGGAAACATCTTGAATAAACAACCTAACCTTGCACCTAAAGCAATTAGAGAAAGAAGAACAAAAAATCTCAAAGTTAGCAGAAGGAAAGAAATCATAAAAATCAGATCAGAAATAAAGGAAAAAGAAAGGAAGGAAAAGATAGCAAAGATCAATAAAAGTAAAAGCTGGTTCTTTGAGAAGATAAACAAAATAGATAAACTATTAGCCAGACTCATCAAGAAAAAAAGGGAGAAGACTCAAATCAATAGAATTAGAAATGAAAAAGAAGTAACAACTGACACTGCGGAAATAAAAAAGGTCATGAGAGATTACTACAAGCAACTCTATGCCAATCAAATGGACAATCTGGAAGAAATGGACAAATTCTTAGAAATGCACAACCTGCCAAGACTGAATCAGGAAGAAATAGAAAATATGAATGGACCAATCACAAACACTGAAATTGAAACTGTGATTAAAAATCTTCCAACAAACAAAAGTCCAGGACCAGATGGGTTCACAGGTGAATTCTATCAAACATTTAGAGAAGAGCTAACATCCATCCTTGTCAAACTCTTCCAAAATATAGCAGAGGGAGGCACACTCCCAAACTCATTCTACGAGGCCACCATCACCCTGATACAAAAACCAGACAAGGATGTCACAAAAAAAGAAAACTACAGGCCAATATCATTGATGAACATAGATGCAAAAATTCTCAACACAATACTAGCAAACAGAATCCAACAGCACATTAAAAGGATCATACACCATGATGAAGTGGGGTTTATTCCAGGAATGCAAGGATTCTTCAATATATGCAAATCAATCAATGTGATAAACCATATTAACAAATTGAAGAAGAGCCATATGGTCATCTCAATAGATGCAGAGCAAGCTTTTGACAAAATTCAACACCCATTTTTGATTCTCTATGCAGAAAGTAGGCATAGAGGGAACTTTCCTCAACATAATAAAGACCATATATGACAAGCCCACAGCCAGCATCACCCTCAATGGTGAAAAACTGAAACCATTTCCACTAAGATCAGGAACAAGACAAGGTTGCCCACTCTCACCACTCTTATTCTACATAGTTTTGGAAGTTTTAGCCACAGCAATCAGAGAAGAAAAGGAAATAAAAGGAATCCAAATTGGAAAAGAAGATGTAAAGCTGTCACTGTTTGCAGATGACATGACACTATACATAGAATTCCTAAAGATGCTACCAGAAAACTACTAGAGCTAATCAATGAATTCGGTAAAGTTTTAGGATACAAAATTAATGCACAGAAATCTCTGGCATTCCTATACACTAATGATGAAAAATCTGAAAGTGAAATCAGTAAAACACTCCTATTTACCATTGCAACAAAAAGAATAAAATACCTAGGAATAAACCTTCCTAAGGAGACATAAGGCTCGTATGCAGAAAATTATAAGACACTGATGAAAGAAATTGAAGATGATAAAAACAGATGGAGAGATATACCATGTTCTTGGATGGGAAGAATCAACATTGTGAAAATGACTCTACTACCCAAAACAATCTACAGATTCAATGCAATCCCTATCAAACTACCACTGGCATTTTTCACAGAACTAGAACAAAAAATTTCACAATTTGTATGAAACACAAAAGACCCCGAATAACCAAAGCAATCTTGAGAACGAAAAATGGAGCTGGAGGAATCATGCTCCCTGACTTCAGACTATACTACAAAGCTACAGTAATCAAGACAGTATGGTACTGGCACAAAAACAGATAGCTCAATAGAACAAGATATAAAGCCCAGAGATAAACCCATGCACATATGGTCACCTTATCTTTGATAAAGGTGGCAGAAATGTACAGTGGAGAAAGGACAGCCTCTTTAATAAGTGGTGCTGGGGAAACTGGACAGGTACATGTTAAAGTATGATATTAGATCACTCCCTAACACCATACACAAAAATAACCTCAAAATGGATTAAAGACCTAAATGTAAGGCCAGAAACTATCAAACTCTTAGAGGAAAACATAGGCAGAACACTCTATGACATAAATCACAGCAAGATCCTTTTTGACCCACCTCCTAGAGAAATGGAAATAAAAACAAAAATAAACAAATGGGACCTAATGAAACTTCAGAGCTTTTGCACAGCAAAGGAAACCGTAAATAAGACCAAAAGACAACCCTCAGAATGGGAGAAAATATTTGCAAATGAGGCAACTGACAAAGGATTAATTTCCAAAATTTACAAGCAGCTCATGCAGCTCAATAACAAAAGAACAAACAACCCAATCCAAAAATGGGCAGAAGACCTAAATAGACATTTCCCCAAAGAAGATATACAGACTGCCAACAAACACATGAAAGAATGCTCAACATCATTAATCATTAGAGAAATGCAAATCAAAACTACAATGAGATATCATCTCACACCAGTCAGAATGGCCATCATCAAAAAATCTAGAAACAATAAATGCTGGAGAGGGGGTGGAGAAAAGGGAATACTCTTGCAGTGCTGGTGGGAATGTGAATTGGTTCAGCCACTATGGACAACAGTATGGAGTTTCCTTAAAAAACTACAAATAGAACTACCATATGACCCAGCAATCCCACTACTGGGCATATACCCTGAGAAAACCATAATTCAAAAAGCGTCATGTACCAAAATGTTCATTGCAGCTCTATTTACAATAGCCTGGAGATGGAAACAACCTAAGTGCCCATCATTAGATGAATGGATAAAGAAGATGTGGCACATATATACAATGGAATATTACTCAGCCATAAAAAGAAATGAAATCGAGCTATTTGTAATGAGGTGGATAGAGCTAGAGTCTGTCATACAGAGTGAAGTAAGTCACAAGGAGAAACACAAATACCATATGTTAACACATATATATGGAATTTAAGAAAAAAACGTCATGAATAACCTAGGGGTAAGACAGGAATAAAGACACAAACCTACTAGAGAATGTACTTGAGGATATGGGGAGGGGGAAGGGTAAGCTGTGACAAAGCGAGAGAGTGGCATGGACATATATACACTACCAAACTTAAGGTAGATAGCTAGTGGGAAGCAGCCGCATAGCACAGGGAGATCAGCTCGGTGCTTTGTGACCGCCTGGAGGGGTGGGATAGGGAGGGTGGGAGGGAGGGAGATGCAAGAGGGAAGAGATATTGGAACATATGTATATGTATAACTGATTCACTTTGTTATAAAGCAGAAACTAACACACCATTGTAAAGCAATTATACCCCAATAAAGATGTTAAAAAAAGACACCTGTGTGAACTCTGGGTGGGCTGCCTCTCACAGGTGCAGAGTTGTCTGGGTTTTAATTACATAAGTCTTGCATTTCAACATTTTACCACAGGGAGCTGAGTGCGTGTTTTTGTTTTCCTAAGGTTTGATCAGTAGTCAGCTGATGGGAGAAGCAATGGACAAAAAAGAAGAGACAACTCTGCAGGGAAGTGACAACAAAGCAGCAAACACCAACAGGTGGATCAGCAAGCAAGAGTGATCAGATTGATGAGCATCACTAGCCACCACACACACACACTCACTCACAACATACACATACTCATCACATGACATACACATACCCATCACACACACACTCACAGATAATCACTGCACACACACTCACACATACTCACCACACACACATACAAATATCCACCACACACACTCACACATACTCACCACACACACATACACATATCCACCACACACACTCACACATACCACACACACACATACCACACACACACACTCACACATACTCACCACACACCACACTCATACACACACACTCAGATATGCAAATGCAGCTTCCTAAGTGTGTAGGCCACAGGAGAAGCTCTGCTCTGCCTCTGTGCATTGACACTCTTGATATATGCACCCAAAGCAATACTATATTCACATCCTAAACGCCGATGAGCACCACTATCTAACTTTTGCCTTTCCACCCCTCTACACCTCTCAAACTGAGAGCTTAAGGGAGGAGAGGAAGGTAAAAACAATAGATAAACAGAAGATACAACCTTCATTTTTCTTTGGAGTAAATGAAATTGTGCCAATATCCAGAGTTACTTGTGTCATTTTGACTCATTTGCCAACACACTTAGTGAACTTACTATTAGCATCCTTTACACCTATTAAATTGAAATCCCCTCTGTACTCATACAATTTTACACTGATATGAAAGACTGCAGTTGATGAATGTGTAGCTGGGTAAGGTACGTAATCAAATGCTAATGACAATTATTATTATTAGCATAATGACAATTATCCATCATAAGATTATAGAAGTGAAAAGCACAAAAATTTCATCCTGAATCAAGTGTCTGTCTCTTCAACTAGACAGACTGAGGACAAGTTCACACTGGAGCCCATGGACCATCTTACTAGGGCTGTGCTGATGGTAACAAAGGTATTAAAGTGAAAGAGTACCAGGGCGGCTCTAAAGAGAACATGGGATATGAAGAACATCTTATTCAATTGTAAACAGCCAGTGTTAAAGATATTACCATGTGTTGAGATAAAAATTTTAAAAAGAAAAAATTTTTTGAAATCCAGTATTCCTCTACCAGCTGCTGGAGTATTATGATTGGCAAAACTTCAGTTGGCAAGCACACATTCTTACAGATAGTAGAGGTTAGGAGAAAAACTATAAAAATGGTGTTAATATTCATTTTCAAGCCCAAAATAAACAGAAGTTCTTGAAAGCAGCCATATTCCAAATCAGCCAAAGTTTGAGGTATAATCGGTTTTTTACTGTTCCGAGAAGATTGCCACGGCGCTGTGATCTGAAGAGGAGGGAGTACCCACAAATTTTAAGTTATGTGCCAACAATATCTCTGTAAAGTTTTAATATCAGACCTTCTGTCTTGAAATTTAACGCCTTTGATACTTGCAGTCTTCTTAGTTTTAGTTTTGCAAGTCTCAGCAAAATACTTTTGTAATTCCCCAGGCAAATTCACAAATGGTACTGCCCAAGGACACATTTTCTGGGCTAACCCTCCCACCCATAAATTGAGGGTAGTATTCAAAGAGGGCTCACCCCCATAGACTCCCTCATGCAGTTTATAAGATTGGGTAGCAGTATTTGTTGTTTCTTTGGGGACTGTATTCATCAGGGTTCTTCAAAGAAATAGAACCAATAAGATATGTGTATTCATTATAGAAATTGGTTCACATGGTTTTAGAGACCATGAAGTCCCACAAGCTGCAGTCTGCAAGCTGGAGAACCGGGAAAGCTGGTGATGTAATTGAATTCAAGTCCAAACACCTGAGAATTGGGGGCTGATGGTCTAAGTCCCAGTCTGAGTGCAAGAGCCAGAAGTGCTGATGTTTGAGGGCAAGAGAAGATGTATGTCTCAGCTCAAGCAGACAGAGCAAGTTCACCCTTCCTCCATCTTTTTGTTTTACTCAGGCTTTAGGTAGAATGCCGATCCACCATGGTGAAGGTTATCCTCTTTGCTCAATCTACTGATTCAAATACTAATCTCTTCTAGAGGCACCCTCACAGACACAGACACATAACATTTTACCAGCTATCTGGGTATCCCTTAGCCCAAATAAGTTGACACATAAAAGTAACCCCCACAGAGACTGAGGTGAATGTCCTGTATGTTGGCCGGTCCCCTTATATCATTAGTTGAAGCCATGCAGCTACAAATCAGAACTTCCAAATTTGAGACCAGAGATATTTTTTCACTATACCTAAGATGGAAAATACATTTCATTTTGAGTGCCAAATATGATTGCTTGGCAAGGGCTGTCTAAAACCTCTATCATGATGGTGTATCAGTATTTATCAGAAAAGAAGGGTGAATTTGATTGGTTGACTAATAGGGAGCATGACAGTAGGAAGGTAGTATATTTGCTCAACCTAAACAATACTGTCTTCTCTACAAAAGTTATCTTTTCAATAAAGCCTCCCTGGGATAGGGGCTGTGGGAGGGAGATGCAAGAGGGAGGAGATATGGAGATATATGTATATGTATAGCTGATTCACTTTGTTATACAGCAGAAACTAACACACCATTGTAAAGAAATTAAACTCCAATGAAGATGTTAAAAAAAAAGTAAAGCCTCCCTAATAAATAATTAAGTTATAATTTTATTTACAAGTAGCTTTTCACAAACACATCCTGTTAATGCACACTTATCTTGTGGATTCAGTTCAAACCACTTCAGGGAAGCTTGCTCTGACCATTTTTAGGTCATTTTCTGTTTACAACATGTTAATTGTACTAGGTTTCATCCCTTTTTCTCCTCTAACTCAGTGGAAATATCTATTCATTAGTTTGATTACTGGATTAATAACTGTGTATTCCATCCTCGCGGGCAGTGAGCTCATGAGAGAAAAGGCCGTGTCTTGTTTTCTTACCATCGCATCCCAAGTGTCTGTCATGGTCCCTGGCACTTCGTGGACACTTATTAAATATTTGCTAATTGAACTGAAAAACAGGCATTCATTTATTTTTCTCTTAAATTCCTCTGAGACCCGAGTCAGATATATTATCTTTCACTGCATATACTTTCAGGACTAAGGCATACTTGATTGAGGTTACAAACTTGGAGATACTGGTATCTGATATCCTAGGTTTCTGAGCATCTAGATTTGTTCTCAACTACAGTTTCTTCCATGTCTATAATACACACATTACCTGTGTTGCTATCTGAAGATGTTCACTTTAGCTTGTGATAAATGGTGGCAGAGCTGGGAAGGGAAAAAAGCTTCATTTTTCAATGGAGGCAATTGTATAGTGTAGGGAGGACCAGACCAGGAGTAAGCAGACCTGAAATTGCATCCTAGCTGTCATTTATTAGCTTAGCAACATTGGAAAACTAATCTTTCTTTACCAGTAAAATAATAGAGTCAGCAGTTTTCAAAACTATTTTTTATAATGGACCTGTTTCTTAACATGAAACTTCAGAAATCTCCTGTAGCACCACAGCATGTAAAGGAGATGAAGCGAAGTCGCTCCGAGTGAAGCTGGGCAGTAGAGGTTACGCCTGGAATCTTCCTCATGCTGCCTCTCCTGCACCAGCAGGGAAGCTCCTGAAGCACACACAAGCACCCCATTAAAAAAAAAAAGTTTTTTTAACTTGAAGTAATTATAAATTTATGGGAAGTTGCAAAAAAAACACAGAAAGGTCTTGTATACCCTCACCCAGTGTCCCCCAGTGGGCCCACTGAAATGAGACATTTGACACAACACCGTGAATGTACTTAACGCCACTCAGATGTACGCTTAAAAATGGTTAAAATGGGGCTTCCCTGGTGGCGCAGTGGTTGAGAGTCCGCCTGCCGATGCAGGGGACACGGGTTCGTGCCCCGGTTGGGGAAGATCCCACATGCTGTGAAGCCTGCGCGTCCAGAGCCTGTGCTCCGCAATGGGAGAGGCCACAACAGTGAGAGGCCCACGTACCACAAAAAAAAAAAAATGGTTAAAATGGTAAATTTTATGTTAGATACATTTCACAACAATAAAAAAATTTAAATTAAAGAACCTTTTGGACCTACTACTAGACTATCCTCCAAAGCCCATCCGGCTCCAAAATTCTATGTATGTATCCTAAATGTTAGAGCATTCCCATTGCAATTCTGCAATCACGGACTTTTCAAGCTTGAATATACCTTAGGAATCAGCCAGTGGGAGATAGAGTTCAAGTCTTCCTCTTCTCTCCAGGGCTTCTCTCTGTCATGGAGTTTAACTAGAGTCTAGCATCGGCCTCTAACAAATGTGCTTCACAGAGGAGGTCTTTATTATCTTCTACTTTGGTTTTTTTCTGCTAGTTGACTTTTTCTATGGTCTGCAGAAGCTTGTTCTTTGGGTTTTCTTAACTCATTTTGATTCATCTCATGACTGCATCCCTCTCCACCCCTCACAGTGGGCGTGGCAGTGCTGCCTTGTGTTATTTTCCATGTCAATGTCGAATTACAGTGCTCTTTATGGCCGTACCAAGACATGTAGGCTGCGCTGAAACGGCCAGAGGCTCAGTGAAACTAATTTCCCTTGCTCTGTTACTTTTTTCTTTTAAATTACTTGTACATGTAAACAGTCACATATAATTTTACATAAACTCAAGATGTGTGATCATATCATACATCCTGTTTTTTTAATGCAGTTTTTATTTTGCTTTAGCTTTTCCTTTCCCATGTACCCCTCTCTCAATCCACATTATCTCCTCATAGACATGAAGTTACACATGTTAACAACCTACTGTCTATGCTTTCATATTACCCTTTATGGTCATGTATTCATAAGTAAATAACTACATACATATTCATACTATATAGAAATACACATACGCATAGAGAGGTTTGTCATTATTTTGCAAAAATTGGAATCTGTATTTTTGAATCTTGTATTTTCTCAACAATGACTTTCTTTCTAATGGCTGCATAGAATTTTATATTGTAATGTGTCGTAATTTATTCAAATATTCCATTATTGATGGGCAGGCAATCTCTTTGTTTCTACTTTTTTCTTTTATGTCTCTAAAATAATGCTGCAATAAACATCTCTGTATGTAAGTTATAATGGTATTTTTGCTTTCATTGCTATGGAACAGATGCCCAGAAGAAACTTTTGTGGATCAAAATGTATATGCGTTTTAAATTTTAACAGAATTCATCAGATTGCATCCCAACAGTAGCTGAGGCAATTCATCTTCTCACCAGCCCTGTATGGTAGTACACTTGCCCCCACATTCCTATCAACAATACAAATTGTCAGTCTTTTTAATTTTTGCAAGTCTGAAGTAGTAATGCTATGTATTAGTTTGAGAATATTTTCATATACCCCCTGGATATTGGAACTCCTATTTTCCTATCCCCATCTTGTTAATTTTTCAGGATTCTTTTGCATTTGAAATATTAATCCTTTGTTCCCTCATTGTAAATATTTGTTCCACATCTATTATTTACTTGTTGACTTTGCTTATAGTATTTTGTTGGTAATGATACCTACTATGTGCCCGACATTCATTATTCTATTTACTGAGGATTTAACAGTGAACAAATTAGACAAAAATCCCTTCCCTCTAGAACCTCACATTCTAGGGATGAAGCACAGTCAATCAATCAATCAATTAATATTATTCATAGTATTTTAATATGATTTTTAAAAGTTTTATGTGGTCAAATAGATCTGACTTTTATTACAGGTTTCCAGTCTTAGTTAAGAAGACATTCCCCACCCCTCAGTAGTGCATATGGTTTCCTGGATATCACTGCTCTTTTTGTTTTAAAAACATAGCTGGTATGAATGATATCCCCAGATTAAAATTAGGCAACATCTTGAGTTCTCAGAATTTCATTGAATTATTTCATCATAGTTATATCAAGCTCTTCCTCTGTGTTCCAATCTGTAGTTATACCTTCTCTATATAATTCATCAAGGGCCCTACTATATAGCATATCTATCAGTTATTATTAGATTGAACTATATGAAACTGCCATTTTTGTAGATTAAAAATGGTTGACTAGCACTAGGTACACATGGTTCAACCTGTAGCTAAAGAATGGGAAAGAAACCCTTATTAAGGTCAGCTACTTGCTTGATACTATGATGGATATTTTATGTGCATTATTTCATTTAATTTTCCCAGCAGCACTTTGAGGTAGGTAATACTAGCTCCATTTTTAAAAAGAAGAAACACTCTTACTGAGGTAAGATATCATTATCTCAAAATCATTAAGAGCAAGAGCTAGGGTTGATCTTATTCAGTTGATACCAAAGTCCAAATGTATTTCTCTTTGCCATTAGAATATAATTCAACAGGAATTTACAAAGTTCTCTACAGGACTTTGAGTAGTGCTGAGAACTTTAAAAAGTGCTGAACAAGTTCAGTGCCTAGAACAGTGCCCAATACAAAAAAATACCCAATAAATGTGGGTTAAATGCAATCCTCTACCCTACAAGAAGTTACATCATAATGGATAGGTAAAACATACACAGGAATCAGTACAAGAGAAATTTCAGGTGTCTTATGGGTGTTTTAGATGAAACATACAGGTTTCATTTGTTTTATTTTCTCCTAACAATGCTAACATTACTTAGATATATGCAGAGCATAGTATCTAGCACATAATAGGCATACAATGAATATTCATTTATTCAATTAATGAAATAAAACAATTCATTGTAAAACTACTTGAAAAATATGGAAATATAGAGACGAAAAAATTTTAAATAATGTGCAATCCCACCATTTACACATGTATAGCTTTTTTTTTAACATCTTTATTGGAGTATAACTGCTTTACAGTTGTGTGTTTCTGCTTTATAACAAAGTGAATCAGCTATACATATACATATATCTCCATATCTCCTCCTTCTTGTGTCTCCCTCCCACCCTCCCTATCCCACCCCTCTAGGTGGTCACAAATCACCAAGCTGATCTCTCTGTTCTATGCGGCTGCTTCCCACTAGCTACCTATTTTACATTTGGTAGTGTATATATGTCCATGCCACGCTCTCACTTCGTCCCAGCTTACACTTCCGTCCCCATGTCCTCAAGTCCATTCTCTACATCTGCGTCTTTATTCCTGTCCTACCCCTAGGTTCTTCAGAACCACTTTTTAATTTTTTTTTAGATTCTATATATATGTGTTAGCATACGGTATTTTTCTCTTTCTGACTTACTTCACTCTGTAAGACAGATTCTAAGTCTATCCACCTCACTACAAATAACTCAGTTTCGTTTCTTTTTATGGCTGAGTAATATTCCATTGTATATATGTGCCACATCTTCTTTATCCATTCATCTGTCGATGGACACTTAGGTTGCTTCCGTGTCCTGGCTATTGTAAATAGAGCTTCAGTGAACATTTTGGTACATGACTCTTTTTGAATTATGGTTTTCTCAGGATATGTGTCCAGTAGTAGGATTGCTGTGTCGTATGGTAGTTCTATTTTTAGTTTTTTAAGGAACCTTCATACTGTTCTCCATAGTGGCTGTATCAATTCACATTCCCACCAACAGTGCAAGAGTGTTCCTTTTCTCCACACCCTCTCCAGCATTTATTGTTTGTAGATTTTTTGATGATGGCCATTCTGACCAGTATGAGGTGATACCTCATTGTAGTTTTGATTTGAATTTCTCTGATTATTAGTGATGTTGGGCAATCTTTCATGTGTTTGTTGGCAATCTGTATATCTTCTTTGAAAAAAATATCTATTTAGGTCTTCTGCCCATTTTTGGATTGGGTTGTTTGTTATTTTGTTATTCAGCTGCATGAGCTGCTTGTAAATTTTGGAGATTAATCCTTTGTCAGTTGCTTCATTTGCAAAAATTTTCTCCCATTCTGAAGGTTGTCTTTTCATCTTGTTTATGGTTTCCTTTGTTGTGCAAAAGCTTTTAAGTTTCATTAGGTCCTTGTACAGTTTTTAAAACCCACTCCCATCAATTTTTAATTCTATACTTTAGATAATGTAAATAAGTTTTATCCATTTTAACCAGACTTTAGATATTAAGTAGTTGCCCATGCCATTAAATGTTCTTATTAAAACATAAATTTTTGTTTGTTTTCAGTAGTTTTATTTTTCAAAAATAATAGTATATCTATAAACAGAGATTGCAAAGTTTCATTTTTTACATAGCTTCTTTTCTTTCTCAATTTTTTTTGCCTTCATCCAATTACCCCAACCCCCCACCCCTCTATCCCCTGCCTCTGGTAACCACAAATCAGACCTCTTTTTCTATGAGTTTGTTTGTTTGTAAAACATAAATTTTGATAGCTGCAAATAATTTATTGCATAGGTGCAATTAATTTAATTGCCCATCACTTTTTTCCCCTAAACATCTAAGTTGTTTCAAATTCTTGTTTTCATAAATAATACTGTCATAAACTTCCTTGGACATAGACCTTTGTCTCCATCTCTGAATATTTCTTCAGGATAGATTTCTGAAATTGGAATCGCTGCATCAAAATCTATGAACATTGTTAAGGCTGTTGATACATATCACCAATTTGCCCTTTAGAGACATGGTACCAAGAAATCATCACTTTAAAATTATATTTGGGTATGGGTATGTTTAGGATCCTAGAACTTCATTTTAAAACCAATCTATAAATATTTAAATCCAGAAAAACTAAGAAGTCTTTTTATTTCTCCCTCATCTTGAATTTCCACTCAACTCCCCGAATCTACTCCAAGTTGGAAATAACCATCTACTTTTTGAATCGGTTGCTCTCATTCTGGAGTCCAAAGATGCACGCTGAGGAGCCCATGAATCCCTGGATAGTATATGCAAATTTAGTGTCAGTCTGCAAATGTGTGGAGGTTTCTTTCAAAGGAGACATCTATGTCTTTTTTTCAAATTCTCAAAGGGGTTTATGACACAGAAAACACAAAGAACTTTAACTTTATAGTGGATAAAAAGTCAACAACTAAGCCATAATCTCAAATTCCCCATAATTATGGCAGTGGGTGGGAGGATAGGTTAGGTTTCAAAGAATTTCTGCTTTTGAACTGCAGGCTATGTGAAAACTAAAATAAACATGGGATAGTAATAAAATATGTGATGAAACAGTGTGGGCCCTAACTGGTGATATTTGCTTGCAGACAAATTGACACTTGGACAGCAGATTAGGGAAGCAGCTATGTTTTATGACCTTGTGTTCTTTATTAAACACAGTGCATTTACTCTTCCACTTTGGTAGAAAGCATCCTTCTTAAACCAGAAAACGGTTACAGGTCTTTTTCTCATTTTACCTCTAACTCAGACTAATTACAAAGAAATGAATATTTTATCATCTTTCTTATGATAACCTAACGCGATTGAATTTTGGAGTCAGAGCCATTATTTAATTCCATCATTAAAATATACTATTAAAATGACTTTCTTTGCCCATAAAAATGCACATGAGTATTTGATAAAATTTCATGATATTTAAACTATGAAAAATGATTTGTTCTAGAAAACCAGCCACATTGGGACACAATTAAAAAGAGTGAATTCCATTATAGTTATAATGATTAGGATTTCACCCTCTCTTCCTTATGGTTACTTTTTAATTAGTTTGTACCAAAGCCTAAACTTTGTCTGAAATCCCCTCTTCTCTCTTTGTCTGAAGAAAACCACTCAGCCTCAACTCTGTGCAGCACAATAGTACCTTTGGGTGTTGTACAGAACCACAAATGTCTTTCAACCAAATGTCAGGGCAATGCACTGTCGTGGAGCATCTTTCTCCCAGTACTGATGAGAACCCTCTGAGGGTTAGGTTGGTGTGTCTCACATGGAGAGATCTGTTCCACCTTATGTCTTTAATAAGCAATCAGCAGCTTGGATAAGGGAAGACAGCATTCTACATAACCAGAGGGGAAAAAAAATGAAAACCATGCAAGCATGTGGAAAATTTTCTCCATTGAGTTCAACAAATCAAATAGTTCAGAGGTATTTATCTTTCATGAAGTGTGGTTCCCATCTTCATCTTTCATGTGACTGGATAAGAAATTGTATGGGTGACAATACACTCCTATCAGTTTGGGTTCCATTTCATCAAGCATGTTGGTTTTCAGCTGAAAACAGGTTTTTTAGCTCTTTACCTCCTCTTCTCTGTACATTCTCCCCATCCCCCTCTCCACAGGGTTTCTTCATAGAGATGTTTATAAATGATAATGAAGGCTGAGAAAAAGTTACTTGACGCTTACATTATTCTAAGGATGAAAAGATTTCTTTAAAGAGATATACTAGAGGAAGACTTGGCTAACGTTTCTAATTCACTACCCAATAAAAGATATCTCTTTATTTCTAGGTGGAACAACGATTACATTGATGTGTTTCTGCTTTAATAGTTAGAAATTGTTTTACTGAAAAAATTATTTGTTGTCTTTATATATATTTTTAACTGATGTATAGATGTTTTACAATGTTATGTTAGTTTTACTCTACAACGAGGTGGAGTTTCCTGTGCTATAGAGCAGGTTCTCATTAATTATCTATTTTATACATGTTAGTGTATGTATGTCAATCCCAATCTCTCAATTCAGCCCAAGCCCCCTTTCCCCCCTTGGTGTCCATACATTTGTTCTCTATGTCTATGTCTCTATTTCTGCCTTGCAAACAGGTTAATCTGTACCATTTTTCTAGATTCTTCATATATGAGTTAATATACAATATTTGTTTTTCTCTTTCTGACTTACTTCACTCTGTGTAACAGTCTCTAGGTCCATCCACATCTCTACAATTGACCCAATTTCATTCCTTTCATGGCTGAGTAATATTCCATTGTATATATGTACCACATCTTCTTTATCCATTTATCTGTCAATGGACACTTAGGTTGATTCCATGACCTTGTTACTGTAAATAGTGCTGCAATGAACATTGGGGTGCATGTGTCTTTTTGAGTTATGGTTTTCTTAGGGTATATGCCCAGTAGTGGGATTGCTGGGTCATATGGTAATTCTATTTTTAGATTCTTAAGGAACCTCCATACTGTTGTCCATAGTGGCTGTATCAATTTACTTTCCCACCAACAGTGCAAGAGGATTCCCTTACCTCCATACCCTCTCCAGCATTTACTGTTTGTAGATTTTTTGATGTTGGCCATTCTGACCGGTGTGAGTTGATGCCTCATTGTAGTTTTGATTTGCATTTCTCTAATAATTAGTGACGTTGAGCATCTTTTCATGTACATTTTTGGCCATCTGTCTGTCTTCTTTGGAAAAATGTCTGTTTAGGTCTTCGGCCCATTTTTTGATTGGGTTGTTTGTTTTTTTGATATTGAGCTGCATGAGTGGCTTGGATATTTTGGACACTAATCCTTTATCCCTTGATCCATTAGCAATTATTTTCTCCCATTCTGAGGGTTGTCTTTTCATATTGTTTATGGTTTCCTTTGTTGTGCAGAAGCTTTAACTTTAATTAGGTCCTATTTGTTTACTTTTGTTTTTATTTCCGTTACTTTAGAAGGTGGGTCAGAAAAGATCTTGCTGTGATTTATGTAAAAGAGTGTTCTGCCTATGTTGTCCTCTAAGAGTTTTATTGTGTCAGGTCTTAAATTTAGGTCTTTAATCCATTTTAAGTCTGTTATTGTGTATGGTGTTACGGAGTGTTCTAATTTCATTCTTTTACATGTAATTGTCCGGTTTTCCCAGCACCACTTAATGAAGAGACTGTCTTTTCTCCATTGTATATTCTTGCCTCCTTTGTCATAGATTAGGTGACCATAGGTGCATGGGTTTATCTCTGGGCTTTCTATCCTGTTCCATTGATCTCTATTTCTGTTTTTGTGCCAGTACCATACAGTCTTGATTACTGTAGCTTTGTAGTATAGTCTGAGGTCAGGGAGCCTGATTCCTTCAGCTCCATTTTTTTAGTTTTGTGTTTTTTGGGGGTTTTTTCTCATGATTGCTTCGGCTATTTGGGGGTCTTTTGTGTCTCCATACAAATTTTAAGATTTTTTTTCTAGTTCTGTGAAAAATGCCATTGGTTATTTAATAGGGATTGCATTGAATCTGTAGATTACCTTGGGTAGTATAGTCATTTTCACAATATTGATTCTCCCAATCCACAAACATGGTATATCTCTTCATCTGTTTGTGTCATGTTTGATTTCTTTCATCAGTGTCTTATAGTTTTCTGAGTACAGATCTTTTGCCTCCTTAGGTAGGTTTATTCCTAGGTATTTCATTATTTTTGCTACAGTGGTGAATGGGATTGTTTCCTTAATTTCTCTTTCTGATCTTTCATTGATAGTGCATAGGACTGCAAGAGATTTCTGTGCATTAATTTTGTATCCTGCAACTTTACTAAATTCATTGATTAACTCTGGTAGTTTTCTGGTGGCATCTTTAAGATTTTCTATGTATAGTATCATGTCATCTGTAAACAGTGACAGCTTTACTTCTTCTTTTCTGATTTGGATTCCTTTTATTTCTTTTCCTTCTCTGATTTCTGTGGCTAAAACTTCAAATATTATGTTGCATAATACTGGTGAGAGTGGACGCCCTTGTCTTGTTCCTGATCTTAGAGGAAATGGTTTCAGTTTTTCACCATTGAGAATGATGTTTGCTGTGGGTTTGTCATATATGGCCTTTATTATGTTGAGATAGGTTCCCTCTATGCCCAGTTTCTGGAGAATGTTTATCATAAACGGGTGTTGAATTTTGTCAAAAGCTTTTTCTGCATCAATTGCTTGTAGTAGTCTCTTATGATCCTTTGTATTTCTGCAGTGTCCATTGTAACTTCTTTTTCATTTCTAATTTAATTAATTTGAGTCCTCTCTCTCTTTTTCTTGATGAGTCTGGCTAAAGGTTTATCAGTTTTGTTTATCTTTTGAAAGAGCCAGCTTTTAGTTTTATTGATCTTTGCTATCATTTCCTTCACTTCTTTTTCATTTATTTCTGATCTGATCTTTATGATTTCTTTTCTTCTGCTAACTTTGGGTTTTATTTTGTTCCTTTTTCTCTAGTTCCTTTAGGTGTAAGGTTAGATTGTTTGAGATTTTTCATGTTTCTTGAGGGAGAATTGTATTGCTATAAACTTTCCTCTTAGAACTGCTTTTGCTGAATCCCATTGGATTTGGGTTGTTGTGTTTTCATTGTCATTTGCTTCTAGGTATTTTTTTTATTTCCTCTGATTTCTTTAGTGATCTCTTGGTTATTTAGTAGCATATTGTTTAGCCTCCATGTGTTTGTGTTTTCTACAGTTTTTTTTTTCCTGTAATTGATTTCTAATCTCATAGCATTATGGTCAGAAAAGATGCTTGATATGATTTCAATTTTCTTAAATTTACTGAGGCTTGATTTGTGACCCAAGATGTGATCTATCCTGGAGAATGTTCCATGTGCACTTGAGAGAAAGTGTATTCTTCCACTTTCGAGTGGAATGTCCTATAAATAGCAATTAAATTTATCTGGTCTATTGTGTCATTTAAAGCTGTGTTTACTTATTTATTTTCTGTCTGGTTGATCTGTCCATTGGTTTAAGTGAGGTGTTAGAATCCCCCACTATTATTGTTACTGTCAGTTTCCCCTTTTATGGCTGTTAGCCTTTGTCTTATGTATTGAGGTGCTCCTATGTTGGGTGCTTAAATATTTATAATTGCTATCTTTTCTTCTTGGATTGATCCCTTGGTCATTATGTAGTATCTTTCCTTATCTCTTGTAACAGCCTTTATTTTAAAGTCTATTTTATCTGATATGAGTATTGATACTCCAGGTTTTGATTTTCATTTGCATGGAATATCTTTTTCCAGCCCCTCACTTTCAGCCTGAATGTGTCCCTAGGTCTGATGTGGGTCTCTTATAGACAGCATATATATGGGCCTTGTTTTTGTATCCATTCAGCCAGTCTGTGTCTTTTGGTTGGAGCATTTAACCCATTCACATTAGTGTAATTATCAGTATGTATGTTCCTATTACCATTTTCTTAATTGTTTTGGGTTTCTTTTTGTAGGTCTTTTTCTTCTCTTTTGTTTCCCACTTAGAGAAGTTCCTTTAGCATTTGTTGTAAAGCTGGTTTGGTGGTGCTGAATTCTCTTAACTTTTGCTTATCTGTAAAGCTTTTAATTTCTCTATCGAATCTGAATGAGATCCTTGTTGGGTAGAGTAATCTTTGTTGCAGGTTTTTTCCCGTTTTATCACTTTAAATATATCCTGCCACTCCCTTCTGGCCTGCAGTTTCTGCTGAAATATCAGCTGAGAACCCTATGGGGATTCCCTTGTATGTTATTTGTTGCTTTTCTCTTGCTGCTTTTAATATTTTTTCTTTGTATTTAATTTTTGATAATTTGATTAATATGTGTCTTGGCATGTTTCTCCTTGGATTTATCCTGTATGGGACTCTCTGTGTTTCCTGGACTTTTGTCTATTTCCTTTCTCATGTTAGGGAACTTTTCAACTATATTCTCTTCAAATATTTTCTCAGTTGATTTTTTTTTTCCTCTTCTTCTTCTGGGACCCCTATAATTCGAATGTTGGTGCATTTAATGTTGTTCCAGAGGTCTTTGAGACTTTCCTGAATTTTTTTCATTCTTCTTTCTTTATTCTGCTCTGTAGTAGTTATTTCCACTATTTTATCTTCCAGGTCACTTATCCGTTCTTCTGCCTCAGTTATTCTGCTATTGATTCCTTCTAGAGTAAATTTCTGTGACTGCGTAGTTCATTACTATTTGTTTTTTTCTTAGAGGTTCTTGCTAAACATTTCTTGTATTTTCTCTATTCTATTTCTGAGATTTTGGATCATCTTTATTATCATTATTCTGAATTATTTTTCAGGTAGACTGCCTATTTCCTCTTCATTTATTTGGTCTTGCGGGTTTTTACCTTGCTCCTTCATCTGCACCATATTTCTCTGTCTTCTCATTTTGTTTAATTTTTGGGGGGTCTCCTTTCTGTAGGCTGCTGGTTCATAATTCCTGCTGCTCTTTTTGTTGTCTCCTCACAGTTGGTGAGGTTGGTCCAGTGGTTTGTGTAGGCTTCTTGGTGAGGGGGACTGGTGCTTGTGTTCTGGTGGGTAGAGCTTGGAATTGTCCCTCTGATGGGCAGGGCCACGTCCAATGATGTGTTTTGTGGTGTCTGTGAGCTTAGTATGACTTTAGACAGCCTGCCTGCTTATGGATAGTTTTGTGTTCCTCTCTTGCTAGTTGTTTGGCATGAGGCATCCAGCACTGGGGCTTGCTGGCTGTTGGGTGGAACCAGGTCTTAGTGTTGAGATGGAGACCTCTGGGAGAGCTCTCACCAATTATCCCCTGTGGCTGGGAGTTCTCTGGTGGTCCAATGTCCTGGACTCGGCTCTCACACCTCAGGCTTAGGTCTGACCCCTGTCTGGAGCTGAAAGACCCTGCAATTCACACAGTGTGGAAGAAAAGAAAAAAAAGAAAGACACATATAAAGAAACACATACACGTACACAGATGCACACACAAAACAAAACAAAACAAAAATAAAATGAGCAAACAAAACCCAAGACAAATGGTAAAAGCAAAACAAAACAGACAAAAACACACAAAGAATCACACACACACACACACCCCAAAAAAGAGAGAAAACAAAAAAGAAGAGAGCAACCAACAAATAAACGAACCCAACAATGAAAAGAAACACTAAAAACTAGACTAACAAAAACAAAACCCAAAACAAACCAAAAGCAGAAAGCAAACACTAGGTAGGTCTCTGGACCTGCTGTGGGCACTGTGGAGCCAGCTCAGACTCTGACCTGGCCCAACTCTTGTGTGTACTTGCCCCCAAAGTCCACAGTTGCCCCCAAAGTCCACAGACTCAATTGTGGGAACACTCATTTTCTATTCAGGTATTCCACAGATGCAGGGTTCACCAAGCCGATCATTGGGATTTAATCTGTTGCTCCTGTGGCTGCATGGAGAGAGTTCCCTTTCTCTTCCTTGGTTGCACCACCCCTGGGGTTCAGATTTGGTTTTGGCCCCACCTCTGCATGTGGACCACCCTCAGGCATCTGTTCCCCACCCCAGCAAGAGGGGGCAAAAGCAGCTTCTGATTAGGGCCCACTTGCTCACTCAGGCCGGGGAGAGGGAGGGATATGACAGTTATAATTGGGATATGCATGGAGTGCCTTCAGAGGCAGAGGTCTGTGAGAAGTTGCCACAGCCTGAAGCATGCTGTTCACTCTCCCAGGGAAGTTGGCCCCAGATCGCAGGACCCTCAGCAGTGGCAGGCTGCACAGGCTCCCAGGAAGGTGTGGGCAGTGACCTGTGCTTTTTCACAAGACCCTTGGTGGCAGCAGCAGCAGTGGTAGCCCTCATGCCCACCTCTGGGGACTGAGATATCAGTCACAGCTTGCATCCGCCCCTAAAGCTCATGTAGGTGGTGGTCTGCTGTCTGTGAGTGCATGGAGAAAGAAGATCCTATGGCGAGCCCACCCTTCTCCTTGAGCACCCCACAACAATGGTCCCTTGCCTATCTGGTGGGCTCAGATTTCTTCCCGGACTCCCTCAGCTGTGGCACACTAGCCCCCTCAGGCTGTCTTCATGTAGCCAACCCCAGTCGTCTCCCTGGGGTCTGACCTCTGAAGCCTGAGCCTCGGCACCCAGTCCCCATTCACCCCAGTGGGTGAGCAGACAAGTGTCTCAGGCTGGGGAGTGCTGGTCAGCATCGATCTTCTTTATGGGATTCTCCCTACTTTGCCCTCCACACCCCCATTGCTGCACTCTCCTCTGTGGCTCCAAAGCTCCCCCCAATCCCTGCCAGTGAGGAGGCTTCCTTTCCTAGTGTGTGGAAACTTTTTCTTCTTCACAGCTCCCTCCCACTGGTGCATGTCCCATCCCTATTTTTTTGTCTCTGCTTTTTCTTTTTGCTTTTGCCCTACCCAGGTACATGGGGAGTTTATTGCCTTTTGGGAGGTTTGAGGTCTTCTGCCAGCGTTCAGTAGGTATTCTGTAGGAGCTGTTCCACATGTAGATGTATTTTTGATGTATTTGTGGAGAGGAAGGTGATCTCCACATCTTACTCCTCCACCATATTCCCAAAACTCTGTTCAGTAGTTAGAATTTATTTATTTACTTTGTGCCCCTTACAATGCCAAGTGCTTAATGTACCTTGGGTTCATTCAAATCTTACCACCTTGGGAGATAGATGTTACTGTGTCTGTTTTACAAATGAGAGAACTAAGCCTCCTGGAGGTTAAGGAACAGGCCCAAGTGTGCCCAGGAAGTAGCTGATCTTGGATTTAAACCTGGAACTTCTTGACATTTGAGACTGTGTGCCATTAACTACAACTGTTCTATACTGCTTTAAATTTGACATTCTGGAACTGATCTCCTGTGAGGGCAATGAACTGGCAATTTGCCCCTGGGTAGGATCATGCAGTGAAATGAATGCTTTAAAAGTTCCTAGGGGGCTTCCCTGGTGGCACAGTGGTTGAGAATCCACCTGTCAATGCAGGGGACACGGGCTCAAGCCCTGGCCTGGGAAGATTCCACAAGCTGCAGAGCAACTAAGACCAGCGCCACAACTACTGAGCCTGTGCTCTAGAGCACATGAGCCACAACTACTGAGCTGGTGTGCCACAACCACTGAAGTCTGCGTGCCTAGAGCCCATGTTCCACAGCAAGAGAAGCCACTGCAATGAGAAGCCCACGCACTGCAACAAAATGTAGCCCCTGCTCTCCACAACTAGAGAAAGCTTGAGCACAGCAATGAAGACCCAACACAGTCAAAAATATATAAATTAAATAAATAAAATATTTAAAAAGGTTCCTAGGTACAATGTCACCTAGCAAATGTCAGTCAGGATCCAATAAGGGAAGCAGAATCACTATTAATGATGTGGAAGAAGGAATCCATTATTGGAATTTGCACTTATGTAGCTGTGGGATCTGGTAAGAAGTCTATGGAAGTCTTTTTGTCTGTGCCTTTGGTGGTGGGCCTGAAGCATGTGTCAGTCAGTGGGCTGATAGTAGGGAAGAAAAACAGGATGTGAACCAAAGAAAAGGACAAACTGGAATCCATATCTCTCTCCCACCATCTCCAACCATGATGAAACAGTGATCTGCAGAAAATGCTGGTGCTCTTTGCTACTCTGCTGCACACATGCATGGCTTGGGACATGGAGGAACTAAAGGAGGGGATCTGGTGCAGCTGGAGGAGCTGCATAGCTTACTATGAACCCACACCAACAAGGCGAGAAAGATTAGGGACCATGTGCACAGTGGTACACAGTGACCTACTCTGAACTTGCTGCTTCATTTCCAAATTCCAAATCTTATGCAAATTTCTCTTGTGGCCAATCCTAACCCAGAGCCATACAGGAAAGGAATTTGGGGAAATTAAATTCTAGCTTAGTTAGTTGACACAGTACAAAACCACTGAGGGAGTGTGATTGAAGATTTCAATTTGTCACACATCTACGTGGCCAAATCACCCTTCTCTACCCAGAATGCCTCCCCTCCCTTTGCCTTTTGCTAACAGACCCTGCACCACTATCGACTGGGTGAATTTAAACAGTCACTGACTTCATGGACCTTATAAACAAGTCTAGACAGCTCTGAGAATCCAAATATTAAATCTATACTTATTTTTGAAACAGGTTTATCAACAGTGAAGTCATTTTAAGCACATGGGGGTGCACAGGGCTGTTAAGTGCATTGCTGGTCACTGATGCTGTCTGTGTTTTGGGAGATCTCTCACTGTATTCTTTACAAAAGCCACTGAAAAAGCAACCTCAGACTACGGCCAACTATTTGTTCAAAGGGTTGTAATATCCCAGATGATATTTTCCTCCTGCACAATTCTGGTTTGGAATTGTGTAATGGAATCTGCAATAAAATCTCTATGTAGAAAAAGTTTCTCTGATTCTAATCAGAAGTTCTTACAAGACACTGAATGGTTTTAAGTAATGAGAATGAGGTGGTCGATTTGTTTTTTGAGACATGTGTAAGGGAACACTGAAGAAAGGAGCTAGACCAGGTGCAGGTGGATGGGTTAGGCTGAGAGCTGGTGGTAGTTTGGATGAGGAAGGTGATGGTGAAAATGGAGAGAGGAAGGTAGAGTCCAGAGATACTCGAGAAATAAAAATCCATAAGATCTGGTAATGAATTAGATATGTGGTGAGAGAAGAAAGAGCTTCCAAGAATGACTTAAAGGTTCCTGGCTCTTGTGAATAAAGAGATGACCACGCTGGTCACTGGGATACTGAACACGGGAGTTTTGTGAGGAAGATCATGAAGTCATCCATGGACACATGGAGATACATCCATGGACACATTGGAGGAACTTCTGAGACATCCAAATGGACATGTCTGTTGAGCAGTCATATATTCCAGGCCTAGAGCTCAGAGGAAAATCTTGGCTGAAGATACAAATTCAGGAGTCAAGCATATATAAATAGTTATTAAAGCAATGGAAATCAAGGAATTTACTAAAATAGAATATAAAGTGATTATAAATGTGGTGAACATTTTGGCCACCTTTTCATTTTGAGGGAAATTATACCCATGTGGAAACCCATGGGATTAGGTAGTCCATATACCCACCCCTGGAAGGTTAGAGAGCAGGCATGAAACCTAAGCTCAGCCATCTGATACTTCAGGGCTTTAATTTTTTATAGCTTGACACAAAGATGTGGGGAAAGTTGAGAAATCATTTTTAGTGGTAACAGTGGCAGAAATCCAAGAGTTGAGTGGGCAAGCTTTTCTGGTGACAATGTCCCAACCATCATGTTCCTGTGGTGGGACCTTGGACATGCTCTCAGCTACCTGCCTTCTGTTGGATCCTCCACATTTTTGAAGCTGGTTATTTAAGCTTCCTATTGAATCTGTGAGTTGAGTGATACCTGTTAAAAGATTTTACTGCTTAAGTTAGAGTTGGGTTCCATTGTTTTCAAATAAGAATCCTATTCATATATTACATATTATACACAGGTAAAGTATATATTCTGTAGTACAAATTAACTCATTATATATTAATAATACATTTATACAGCTGTGTCTCAGACAGACCAGTGTTTTTAAAACTGTAGTTCCTGACCCAATTAGTGGATTATGGGAGCAATTTAGTAGGTCAAAATCAACAATTTGTAATGAAATAGAATGACATTTCATAGAAAATAAAAGGAAAATAATAGAAAAATCAGAGTAAATATTGTTTTTGGAAACTTGTCTTGGTTACATGTATTGAACTATGCACTCATTGTGATGTAAAATGTATTAACATGCGCCACAGAAACTCTGCCTCCTCTTAGGATATAGAAAGCTGCCAGAAAGTGGCACGCCCACTTTAACAATGAGAAAAAACTGGATAACATGCGAAATCCTATCACTGAGCCTATCAGAGAGGTGAGGTTGCAAGGCAACCATGTGAAATGAATTACAAAGGGCAAAAAGCCCTTCTAAAGTTCATGGGACCCATGAACTGATTCACCTTGGGCAGAGGATGAAAGGAAGAGAAGGTCATTCAATCTTAGAGTACAAGCAAAACCAAGAAAGGGACATCTTATGCCACAGTGGAATGTAAGTGGAAGCATTTAAATATTCTTACCTATTATTGGAAACCATGTGAGGAGGCCACATTTCAACCAGAATAATATTATTGACAGCTTATTCAAAAAACATTCATAAACATTCAGAGACTACACGTGTTCCTTTTTATAGAACAGATGTTTTCCTGAAAAGCTGTGTATATTAAAAAAAATAAATTAGTGATAAAGTCAATTTCCCCTCATTGTCAGCACCTAGCAATGTTTTATCTTAATTTCTCACTAATCTTCAGTTGACCCTTAAAGTTTATCTGGTCCCCTCCTCTCCAAAATTAATTAACCATGAAAGCATGAGGGATTCTTTGATTGCAGGTATTTTTTTCTGTAAAGTGAAAATGTTTTTAAAGTTTCTTAACTTATATTTAAATTATATATATATATATGTATTTAAAATCTCTTAATTTGTATTCTTAAAATGGAGAACACTGACTCTCACATTAGAAAAAACTATAAGCAGAATATTGTTGGTTAGTAACGTATTTATTCTAAATATAAATATTTATACTCTACCAGGGTTGTTCAAAAAGTAATTTCACAGGACTTTTTATGATATTGATCTTATTACAATGCAAAATTGTTATTACAAGGATATAAACAGTATCTTCTCACTTTTCTACATAAATTCCTAGTAGAGTGTCATGGCTAATTGTATGTCAGCTTGAGTGGGTCACAGGGGCCAGATTAAACACTGTTTCTGGTGTGTCTGTGAGAGTGTTTCCAGATGAGATTAGCATTTGAATTGGTGGAGCTGGTAAAGCAGATTATCCTCCCCAATGTGGGTGGGCACCATGCCATCAATTAAGGGCCTGAATGGAACAAAAGGCAGAGGAAGGAGGAATTTGTCCTTTTTTCCCTGCCTCACTGAAGAGCTGGGGCATCTCATCTTCTCCTGCCCCTGGACTGGGATTTACATCACCCTCTCCCTTGCTTTTCAGGCCTCTGGACTGAGAATGAATTACACCACCAGCTCCCCTGGGTCTCCAACTTTCAGATGGCATCATGAACCTCTCACCCTTCATAATCACGTGAACCAATTCCTCATAATAAACCTCTATTTGTCTCTATATAGATAGAGATAGACATATAGATATAGCCTATATAACTATATAGTCTATATACAGAGAACCCTAATACACAGAGTAAAATATTTTGATTAATTAATTAATTTATTTTTGGCTGTGTTTTGTCTTCGTTGCTGCACGTGGGCTTTCTCTAGTTGCAGCAAGTAGGCTACTCTGTTCCGGCGTGCAGGCTTCTCATTGCAGTGGTTTATATTGTGGCGGAGCATGGGCTATAGCATAGGCACATAGGCTTCAGTAGTTGTGGCATGTGGGCTCAGTAGTTGTGGCTTGCAGGCTCTAGAGCGCAGGCTCAGTAGTCGTAGCACACGGACTTAGTTGCTCTGCGGCACGTGGGATCTTCCCGGACCAGGGCTTGAACCCATGTCCCCTGCACTGGCAGGTGGATTGTTTTTTTCTTTTTTTTTTTTTAAATGGGAGTATAATTGCTTTACAATGGTGTGTTACTTTCTGCTTTATAACAAAGGGAATCAGTTATACATATACATATGTTCCTATATCTCTTACCTCTTGCATCTCCCTCCCTCCCACCTTCCCTATCCCACCCCTCCAGGAGGTCACAAAGCACCGAGCTGATCTCCATGTGCTATGCGGCTGCTTCCCACTAGCTATCTACCTTATGGTTGGTAGTGTATATATGTCCATGCCTCTCTCTCGCTTTGTCACAGCTTACCATCCCCCTTCCCATATCCTCAAGTCCATTCTCTAATAGGTCTGTGTCTTTATTCCTGTCTTACCCCTAGGTTCTTCATGACATTTTCTTTCTTAAATTCCATATCTATGTGTTAGCATACGGTAACTGTCTTTATCTGACACACTCTAGGTCTGTCCACCTCATTACAAATAGCTCAATTTCGTTTCTTTTTCTGGCTGAGTAATATTCCATTGTATATATGTGCCACATCATCTTTATCCATTCATCCAATGATGGACACTTAGGTTGCTTCCATGTCATGGCTATTGTAAAGAAAGCTGCAATGAACATTTTGCTACATGACTCTTTTTGAATTATGGTTTTCTCAGGGTATATGCCCAGTAGTGGGATTGCTGGGTAATATGGTAGTTCTACTTGTAGTTTTTTAAGGAACATCCATACTGTTCTCCGTAGTGGCTGTATCAATTTACATTCCCACCAACAGTGCAAGAGTGTTCCCTTTTCTCCACAATCTCTCCAGCATTTATTCTTTCTAGATTTCTTGATGGCCATTCTGACTGGTGTGAGATGATATCTCATTGTAGTTTTGATTTGCATTTCTCTAATGATTAATGATGTTGAGCATTCTTTCATATGTTTGTTGGCAGTCTGCATATCTTCTTTGGAGAAATGTCTATTTAGGTCTTCTGCCCATTTTTGGATTGGGTTGTTTCTTTGATATTGAGCCGCATGAGCTGCTTATAAATTTTGGAGATTAATCCTTTGGCAGTTGCTTCATTGGCAAATATTTTCTCCCATTCTCAGGGTTGTCTTTTGGTCTTGTTTATGGATTCCTTTGCTGTGCAAAAGCTTTGAAGTCTCATTAGGTCCCATTTGTTTATTTTTGTTTTTATTTCCATTTCTCTAGGAGGTGGGTCAAAAAGGATCTTGCTGTGACTTATGTCATAGAGGGTTCTGCCTATGTTTTCCTCTAAGAGTTTGAAAGTTTCTGGCCTTACACTTAGGTCTTTAATCCATTTTGAGCTTATTTTTGTGTATGGTGTTAGGGAGTGATCGAATCTCATACTTTTACATGTACCTGTCCAGGTTTCCCAGCACCACTTATTGAAGAGGCTGTCCTTTCTCCACTGTACATTTCTGCCTCCTTTATCAAAGTTAAGGTGACCATATGTGCGTGGGTTTATCTCTGGGATTTCTATCCTGTTCCATTGATATATATTTCTGTTCTTGTGCCAGTACCATACTGTCTTGCTTACTGTAGCTTTGTAGTATAGTCTGAAGTCAGGGAGCCTGATTCCTCCAGCTCTGTTTTTCTTTATCAAGATTGCTTTGGCTATTCTGAGTCTTTTGTGTTTCCATACAAATGGTTAAAAAATTTTTTCTAGTTCTGTGAAAAATGCCAGTGGTAGTTTGATAGGGATTGCACTGAATATGTAGATTGCTTTGGGTAGTAGAGTCATTTTCACAATGTTGATTCTTCCAATCCAAGAACATGGTATATCTCTCCATCTATTTGTATCATGTTTAATTTCTTTCATCAGTGTCTTATAATTTTCTGCATACAGGTCTTTCGTATCCTTAGGTAGGTTTATTTCTAGATATTTTATTCTTTTTGTTGCAGTGGTAAATGGGAGTGTTTTCTTGATTTCACTTTCAGATTTTTCATCATTATGTATAGGAATGCAAGAGATTTCTGTGCATTAATTTTGTATTCTGCTACTTTACCAAATTCATTGATTAGCTCTAGTAGTTTTCTGGTAGCATCTTTAGGATTCTCTATATATAGTATCATGTCATCTGCAAACATTGACAGCTTTACTTCTTTTCCGATTTGGATTCCTTTTATTTCCTTTTCTTCTCTGATTGCTGGGGCTAAAACTTCCAAAACTATGTTGAATAAGAGTGGCGAGAGTGGGAAACCTTGTCTTGTTCCTGATCTTAGTGGAAATGCTTTCAGTTTTTCACCATTAAGGATGATGTTGGCTGTGGGTTTGTCATATATGATCTTTATTATGTTGAGGAAAGTTCCCTCTATGCCTACTTTCTGCAGTTTTTATAATCATAAACCAGTGTTGAATTCTGTCAAAAGCTTTCTCTGCATCTATTGAGATGATCATATGGTTTTACTCCTTCAGTTTGTTAATATGTTGTATCACATTGATTGATTTAAGTAATGGAAGAATCCTTGCATTCCTGGAACAAACCCTACTTGGTTATGGTGTATGATTCATTTAATGTGCTTTTGGATTCTGTTAGCTAGTATTTTGTTGAGGATTTTTGCATCTATGTTCATCAGTGATATTGGCCTGTAGTTTTCTTTCCTTGTGACATCCTTGTCTGATTTTGGTATCAGGGTGGTGGAGGTCTTGTAGAATGAGTTTGGGAGTGTTCCTCCCTATGCTATATTTTGGAAGAGTTTGACAAGGATAGGTGTTAGCTCTTCTCTAAATCTTTGATAGAATTCACCTGTGAAGCCATCTGGTCCTGGGCTTTTGTTTTTGGAAGAATTTTAATCACAGTTTCAATTTCAGTGCTTGTGATTGGTCCGTTCATATTTTCTATTTCTTCCTGATACTGTCTTGGCAGGTTGTGCATTTCTAAGAATTTGCCCATTTCTTCCAGGTTGTCCATTTTATTGGCATAGAGTTGCTTGTAGTGATCTCTCATGACCTTTTTTATTTCTGCAGTGTTAGTTGTTACTTCTCCATTTTCATTTCTAATTATATTGATTTGAGTCTTTTCCCTTTTTTTCTTGATGAGTCTGCCTAATGGTTTATCAATTTTGTTTATCTTCTCAAAGAACCAGCTTCTAGTTTTATTATTCTTTCCTATTGTTTCCTTCATTCCTTTTTCATTTATTTCTGATCTGATTTTTATGATTTCTTTCCTTCTGCTAACTTTGGGGGGTTTTGTCCTTCTTTCTCTAATTGCTTTAGGTGCAAGGTTAGGTTGTTTATTCGAGATGTTTCCAATTTCTTAAGTTAGGATTGTATTGCTATAAACTTCCCTCATAGAACTGCTTTTGCTGCATCCCACAGATTTTGGGTCGTCTTGTCTCCATTGTCATTTGTTTCTAGGTATTTTTTTATTTCCTCATTGATTTCTTCAGTGATCACTTCGTTATTAAGTAGTGTATTGTTTAGCCTTCATGTGTTTTTATTTTTTACAGATATTTTCCTGTAATTGATATCTAGTCTCATAGCGTTGTGGTCGGAAAAGGTACTTGATACAATTTCAATTTTCTTAAATTTAACAAGGTTTGATTTGTGACCCAAGATATGATCTATCCTGGAGAATGTTCCATGAGCACTTGAGAAGAATGTGTATTCTGTTGTTTTTGGATGGAATGTCCTATAAATATCAATTAAGTCAGTCTTGTTTAATGTATCATTTAAAGCTTGTGTTTCCTTATGTATTTTCAATTTGTATGATCTGTCCATTGGTGAAAGTGGGGTGTTAAAGTCCCCTACTACGGTTGTGTTACTGTCGATATCTCCTTTTATAGCTGTTAGTATTTGCCTTATGTATTGAGGTGCTCCTATGTTTGGTGCATAAATATTTACAATTGTTATATCTTCTCCTTGGGTCAATCCCTTGATCATTATGTAGTGTCCTTCTTTGTTTCTTCTAATAGTCTTTATTTTGAAGTCTATATTTTCTGATATGAGAATTGCTACTCCAGCTTTCTTTTGATTTCCATTTGCATGAAATGTCTTTTTCCATCCCCTTACTTTCTGTCTGTATGTGTCTCTAGGTCTGAAGTGGGTGTCTTGTAGACAGCAAATATAGGGGTCTTGTGTTTGTGTCCATTCAGCCAATCTGTGTCTTTTGGTGGAAGCATTTAGTCTTTTTATTTTTAAGGTAATTATTGATATGGATGTTCCTAGTCCCATTTTCTCAATTATTTGGGTTCATTATTGTAAGTCTTTTCCTTCTTTTGTGTTTCTTGCCTAGAAAAGTTCCTTTAGCAGTTGTTGTAAAGCTGGTTTGTTGGTGCCGAACTCTCTCAGCTTTTGCTTGTCTTTAAAGATTTTAATTTCTCCATCCAATCTGAATGAGATCCTTGCTGGGTAGAGTAATCTTGGTTGCAGGTTTTTCTCCTTCATCACTTTAAATATGTCCTGCCAGTCCCAACTGGCTTGCAGAGTTTCTGCTGAAAGATCAGCCTTATTAACGTTATAGGGATTCCCCTGTGTGTTATTTGTTGTTATTCCCTTGCTGCTTTTAATATGTTTTCTTCGTATTTAATTTTTGGCAGTGTGATTAATATGTGTCTTGGCGTGTTTCTCCTTGGATTTATACTGTATGGGACTCTCTGTGCTTCCTGGACTTCATTAACTGTTTCCTTTCTCATATTAGGGAAGTTTTCAACTATAATCTCTTCAAATATTTTCTCAGGCCCTTTGTTTTTATCTTCTTCTTCTGGAACCCCTATAATTCGAATGTTGATGCGTTTAATGTTGTCCCAGAGGTCTCTGAGACTGTCCTCAGTTCTTTTCATTCATTTTTCTTTATTCTGCTCTGCAATAGTTATTTCCACTATTTTATCCTGCAGGTCACTTCTCCATTCTTCTGCCTCAGTTATTCTGCTATTGATCCCATCTAGAGTATTTTTAATTTCATTTATTGTGTTGTTCATTGCTGTTTGTTTCATCTTTAGTTCTTCTAGGTCCTTGTTAAATGTTTCTTGCATTTTGTTTATTCTATTTACAAGATTTTGGATCATCTTTAGTACATTATTCTGAATTCTTTTTCAAGTAGACTGCCTATTTCCTCTTCGTTTGTTGGGTCTGGTGGGTTTTTATCTTGCTCCTTCATCTGCGGTGTGTTTTTCTGTCTTCTCATTTTGCTTATCTTACTGTGTTTGGAGTCTCCTTTTTGCAGGCTGCAGGTTCATAGTTCCCATTGTTTTCAGTGTCTGTCCCCAGTCGCTAAAGTTGGTTCAGTGTGTTGTGTAGGCTTCCTGGTGGAGGGGATTAGTGCCAGTGTTCCGGTGGATGAGGCTGGATCTTGTCTTTCTGGTGGGCATCCACGTCTGGTGGTGTGTTTCGCGGGTGTCTGTGGACTTATTATAATTTTAGGCAGCCTCTCTGGTAATGGGTAGGGTTGTGTTCCTGTCTTGCTAATTGTTTGACATAGGATATCCAGCACTGTAGCTTGCTGGTCGTTGAGTGAAGCTGGGTGCTGGTGTTGAGATGGAGATCTCTGGGAGATTACCATTTGATATTATGTGGAGCCTGGAGGTCTCTTGTGGACCAGTGTCCTGAAGTTGACTCTCCCACCTCAGAGGCACGTCACTGACTCCTGGCTGCCGCACTAAGAGCCTTTCATGCATATGGCTCAGAATAAAAGGGAGAAAAAGTAGAAAGAAAGAATTAGTTGAAGTAGAAAGAAAGAAAGAAAGAAAGGAGGGAGGGAGGGAGGAAGGAAGGAAGGATGGAGGGAAGGAAGAAAAAAAAAGAAAGAAGATAAAGTAAATTAAAACAAAGTAAGATAAATATAATAAATTATTAAAATAAAAAACTAATTATTAAGAAAATATTAAAAATAAACAAACAAACAAAAACGGATGGATAGAACCCTAGAACAAATGTTGGAAGCAAAGGTATACAGACAAAATCTCACCCAGAAGCATACACATACACACTCACAAAAAGAGGAAAAGGGGAAAAAAATCATAAATCTTGCTCTCAAAGTCCACCTCCTCAATTTGGGATGATTCATTGTCTAAAGGAAGGAAGGAAGGAAAGAAAAAAAGAAGATAAAATAAAATAAAATAAAGTTATTAAAATAAAAAATAATTATTTAAAGAAACGGAAGAATAGAACCCAAAACAAATGGTGGAAGCAAAGCTATACAGACAAAATCTCACACAGAAGCATACACATACACATTCACAAAAAGAGAAAAAGGGGAAAAAATCATAAATCTTGCTCTCAAAGTCCACCGCCTTAATTTGGGATGATTCGTTGTCTATTCATGTATTCCACAGATGCAGGGTACATCAAGTTGATTGTGGAGCTTTAATCCGCTGCTTCTGAGGCTGCTGGGAGAGATTTCCCTTTCTCTTCTTTGTTCTCACAGCTCCCAGGGGCTCAGCTTTGGATTTGGCCCCGCCTCTGCGTGTAGGTCGCCGGAGGGTGTCTGCTCTTTGCTCAGACGGGACGGTGTTAAAGGAGCCGCTGATTCGGGGGCTCTGGCTCACCCTGGCCAGCAGGAGGGAGGGGCAAGGAGTGCGGGCGTGCCTGCTGCGACAGAGGCCGGCATGACGTTGCACCAGCCTGAGGCCCGCCGTGCATTCTCCCAGGGAAGTTGTCCCTGGATCCTGGGACCATGGCAGTGGCGGGCTGCACAGGCTCCCAGGAAGGGGTGTGTGGATAGTGACCTGCACTCGCACACAGGCCTCTTGGTGGTGGCAGCAGTAGCCTTAGCATCTCATGCCCGTCTCTGTGGTCCGTGCTTTTAGCCATGGCTCACGCTCGTCTCTGGAGCTCCTTTAAGCAGTGCTATTAATCCCCTCTCCTCGAGCACCAGGAAACAAAGAGGGGAGAAGAAGTCTCTTGCCTCTTCGGCAGCTCCAGACTTTTCCCCGGACTCCCTCCTGGCTAGCCGTGGCCCACTAACCCCCTGCAGGCTGTGCTCACGCCGCCAACCCCAGTCCTCTCTCTGCGCTCCGACCGAAGCCCGAGCCTCAACTCCTAGCCCTGCCCACCCCGGCGGGTGAGCAGACAAGCCTCTCGGGCTGGTGAGTGCCGGTCGGCCCTGATCCTCTGTGCGGGAATCTCTCCGCTTTGCCCTCCGCACCTCTGTTGCTATGCTCTCCTCCGCGGCTCCAAAGCTTTCCCCCTCCACCACCCACAGTCTCCGCACACGAAGGGGCTTCCTAGTGTGTGGAAACCTTTCCTCCTTCACAGCTCCCTCCCACTGGTGTAGGTCCCGTCCCTATCCTTTTGTCTCTGTTTTTTTCTTTTGCCCTACCCAGGTACGTCGGGAGTTTATTGCCTTTTGGGAGGTCTGAGGTCTTCTGCCAGCCTTCAGTAGGTGTTCTGTAGGAGTTGTTCCACGTGTAGAGATGTATTTCTTGTGTATCTGTGGGGAGGAAGGTGATCTCCGTGTCTTACTCTTCCACCATCTTGGCAGGTGGATTCTTAACCACTGCACCACAGGGAAGTCCCAAATAAAGTACTTATTATGATATAATGGTATTGATTATGATAAATAATCAATTAAACAAGTTTAATTGTTGGTGAAGTAAAATGTAGGGTTTTTAGTTTCCCATTGTCTGGTCATGTACTTTTGCAACATTCCATTATTCCATTATTTCTCCCCAAAATGGGATTTTCTATTTCTTTTTTTCTTTTTTTCTTTTTTTATTAGAGTATAGTTGTTTTACAATGTTGTGTTAGTTTCTGCTTTATAGCAAAGTGAGTCAGTTATACATACACATAATTGTGTAATTTGAGGGTTGCTCAGTCTGATTTTTCAGTGGTTTCTCCTTGACATTAGGATTAAGTCTCAATTTCACAATGTTATACAAGACCTCCCACCATCTGACCCAGTCTCTGTCTCAGTCCCAATTGTCTGTTCAGGCTGATCTATGTAATTTATATTCTGATGTACTAAGCTTCTTTTGGTACCTTGAAGAAGCCATGCTCTCTTCCTGCTATGTTTTCTCATCCAAGTCTAGGAAAAGAGGGCTGTATTGCCATGTAATTCAGGAAAATATGTTTACCATCATTCCCCTTTACTATTTCACAATTCAATGTAAGCAAATTAAAAACAATACGAAATCTTTGGTTTAATATTGTCTAAGCACAAGTTTCCCAAACTTATTTTACCACATGCTTTTTTAATAAAAAACAAAATTACTCTACCCCACAGAACTGGAGTTCCACGGTACTTACCATGGGGAAAGGTGATCAAGATAGTGTATCCTTGATGGTTTCACAAAATCTCTGGCAGCCATGGACTTCTTTCCTTTATGCAGGAGACTCTGGTGAGTAAGAGCTCTGGCTCTTAAGGACTTCCTGTCTTTTATCACTTCCACTCTTTCCTTGGATGTCCCTACACCTCCAACACTGAAATGGAATTCCACATATGTCAACCAGATGAGTATATTTATTCTCAGGTGGTGATTCTCCAGACATATTACAGGCAGAATTGATAGATGTAGTGACAAATTGGATATGGGGGTTGCTATAGATTATTAATGTCCCCCCAAAATTAATATGTTGAAACATAATCCCCTATGTGATAATATTTGGAGGTGGGACATTAGGAAAGTGATTAGGTCATGAGGGTAGAACACTCATGAATGGGATTAGTGTTCTTATAAAAGACCCCAGAGTGTTCCCTTGCCCCTTCCATCCACCAGTGTAATGATGGTCGTTTTGAAACAGGAAGCAGGCTCTAACTAGACATCAATCTGCCAGTGCCTTAATCTTGGACTTCCCAGCAACCAGAATTGTCAGAAATAAATTTCTGCTGCTTATAAGCCATCCAGTCTATGGTATTTTATTGTAGAACCTCAGACAGACTAAGACAGGTATGGAGAAGATGAAATCAAAGATGATTTTGGTGGTGAGTCCATTAAAAGGGAAAGAAAATGGTAAGAGGAGTAGGATAAATTATTGTGTGCCCACCTTGCCAGGCCCTGTTTTAAGCTCTGGAGATAGAGCAATGAACAGAGATCATTTTTGTTTATTTTTACCTGTCGGGATTGCAGTGCTATGAAATATCCAGTCAGAGCCACTTGAAAAATTCACAATGGCCTTCAGGCAGACAAAACCACATGAGCAAATAAACTGGAAGTTATTCTTGTAAATTTACTTCTTGGACAATCCTTACAACTTAACAGGTCTCTTAATCTACTGTTCAAAATACATGTGATTTCTGCTCTCAGGAACCTTTCAAGGCAGCACAAGTTTAAAGAACAGAAAGAGGGAGTGAGATGTGATTCCTCCTTAAGTCTTTTCAGCCACAACAACACAAGAGAAAGTTCACCAGCAGCATAAGCAACATTTGAATAAGATGTGCATATCATCAGCATTTGATATGCACTGAGAAACTTCTAGATACAAGACTCTGTGCTGGACACTTTATGTATGCCATCCCATTCTCCCAAAGATGCATTTTTTCAACCCTGTAAATAATTGAAAACATGCCATAGATGTATCTCTATTCTATCAGGAAGGTAAAGGAGTATTTTGCAAACACAAATAAAATTTCAACAAGAAGCTTACTAATTTTTTTCTGTGATCAGTTATCCTTATAATAGAGAGAAACAGAATCACAAACTAAAAACTAGTTGCAAACTATCAAGAGGTCTTACATTTCATAACAAAAATATATTAACAAGTATATTCATTCTTTTATATAAGAGTTCATTCCTAGATTGAATTTTTGGAAATCTATCTGTTACACCAAAACCAGAGAGAGAAAGTTAACCTGCTGTACATTTTATAAAGAAATGGCAGGAATGGCAACTCAAAGATCTTATCTCCTGTGAAAACAAGAAAGAAGGTCAGAGAGGAGCTTCAAGATGGCAGAAGAGTAAGAAGCAGAGATAACCTTCCTCTCCACAAATATATCAGAAATACCCCTACATGTGGAACAGCTCCTACAGAACACCTACTGAACGCTGGCAGAAGACCTCAAACCTCCCAAAAGGCAATAAACTCCCCATGTACCTGGGTAGGGCAAAAGAAAAAACAGAGACAAAAAATAGGGATGGGACATACACCAGTGGGAGGGAGCTGTGAAGGAGGAAAGGTTTCCACACACTAGGAAGCCCCTTCGCGGGTGGAGACTGCGGGTGGCGGAGTGGGGAAGCTTCAGAGCCATGGAGGAGAGCACAGCAACGTGGGTGCAGAGGGCAAAGCGGAGAGATTCCCACACAGAGAATTGGTGCCGACCGGCACTCACCAGCCCAAGAGGCTTGTCTGCTCACCTGCCAGGATGGGCTCAGGCTGGGAGCTGAGGCTCGGGCTTCGGTCGGAGTGCAGGGAGAGGACTGGGGTTGGCTGTGTGAACACAGCCTGAAGGGGCTAGTGTGCCAGAGCTAGACGGGAGGGAGTCCGGGAAAAAGTCTGGAGCTGCCAAAGAGGCAAGAGACATTTTCATGCCTCTTTGTTTCCTGGTGCGTGAGGAGAGGGGATTAAAGGAGCCGCTTAAAGGACCTCCAGGGAAGGGTGCGAGCTGTGGCTGACAGCATGGACACCAGAGCCGGGTATGGGACACTAAGGCTGCTGCTGCAGCCACCAAGAAACCTGTGTGCAAGCACAGGTCACTATCCACACCTCCCCTCCGGGGAGCCTGTGCAGCCCGCCACTGCCAGTGTCCCGGGATCCAGGGACAACTTCCCCGGGAGAACACACAGTGCGCCTCAGGCTGTTGCAATTTCACGCCAGCCTCTGCTGCCACAGGTTAACCAAGCATCCGTACCCATCCCTCCGCTGGGCCTGAGTGAGCCAGAGCCCCCGAATCAGCTGCTCCTTTAATTTAACCCCATCCTGTCTGAGTGAAGAACAAATGCCCTCAGGCGACTTACACACAGAGGCGGGGCCAAATCCAAAGCTGAACCCCGGGAGCTGTGCTAACAAAGAAGAGAAAGGGAAATTTCTCCCAGCAGCCACAGGAGTAGAGGATTAAATCTCCACAAAAAAATTGATGTACCCTGCATCTGTGGAATACCTGAATAGACAATGAATCATCCCAAATTGAGGAGGTGGACTTTGGGAGCAAAAAAATATATATATTTCTTCCTTTTTTCTGTTTCTGTGAGTGTGTATGTGTATGCTTCTGTGTGTAATTTTGTCTTTATAGCTTTACTTTTACCATTTGTCCTAAGGTTGTGTCAGCCCACTTTTGTTTTTGTTTTATTAGTTTTAAATTTTTTCCTAATAATTATATCACATTTTAATAATTTTATTTTTATTGTACTTTATTTTATTTTATCTTATTTATTTATATTTTTTTCTCCCTTTTATTCTGAGCCAGGTGGATGAAAGACTCTTGTTGCTCCAGCCAGGCATCAAGCTGTGCCTCTGAGGTGGGAGAGCCAAGTTCAGGACACTGGTCCACAAGAGACTTCCCAGGTCCATGTAATATCAAACAGTGAAAATCTCCCAGAGATCTCCATCTCAATGCCAAGACCCAGCTTCACTCAAAGACCAGCAAGCTACAGTGCAGGACACCCTATGGCAAACAACTAACAAGACAGGAATACAACCCCATCCATTAGCAGAGAGGCTACTTAAAATCATAATAAGGCCACAGACACCCCAAAACACACCACCAGACGTGGACCTGCCCACCAGAACAGCAAGATCCAGGCTCATCAGCCAGAAAACAGGCACTAGTCCCCTCCACCCGGAAGCCTACACAATGCACTGAATCAACCTTAGCCACTGGGGATGGAAACCAAAACCAACGGGAACTACAAACCTGCAGCCTGTGAAAAGGAGACCCCAAACACAGTAAGTTAAGCAAAATGAGAAGACAGAAAAACACACAGCAGATGAAGGAGCAAGGCAAAAACCAACCAGACCTAACAAATGAAAAGGAAACAGGCAGTCTATCTGAAAAAGAATTCAGAATAATGAGAGTAAAGATGATCCAAAATCTTGGAAATAGAATAGAGAGAATAAAAGAAACATTTAAGAACAATCTAGAAGAACTAAAGGGCAAAGAAACAGTGATGAAGAACACAATAAATGAAATTAAAAATTCTCTAGAAGGGATCAATAGCAGCATAACTGAGGCAGAAGAAGGGATAAGTGACCTGGAAGATAACATAGTGGAAATAACTACGGCAGAGCAGAATGAAGAAAGAGGATGAAAAGAATGGAGGACAGTCTCAGAGACTTCTGGGACAACATTAAATGCAGCAACATTCGAATTAAAGGGGTTCCAGAAGAAGAAGTGAAAAACAAAGGGACTGAGAAAATATTTCAAGAGATTATAGTTGAAAATTTCCCTAATATGGGAAAGGAAACAGTTAATCAAGTCCAGGAAGCAGAGAGAGTCCCATTCAGGATAAATCTAAGGAGAAACATGCCAAGACACATATTAATCAAACTGTCAAAAATTAAATAAAAATAAAACATATTAAAAGCAGAAAGGGAAAAAAACAACAAATAACACACAACAGAATCCCCATAAGGTTAACAGCTGATCTTTCAGTAGAAACTCTGCATGCCAGAAGGGACTGACAGGATATATTTAAAGTGTTGAAGGAGAAAAACCTACAACCAAGGTTACTCTACCCAGCAAGGATCTCATTCAGATTTTATGGAAAAATTGAAACCTTTACAAACAAGCAAAAGCTAAGAGTATTCAGCACCACCAAACCAGCTTTACGACAAATGCTAAAGGAACTTCTCTAGGCAGGAAACACAAGAGAAGGAAAAGACCTACAACAACAAACTCAAAACAATTAAGAAAATGGGAATAGGAACATACATATCGATAATTACCTTAAATGTAAATGGATTAAATGCTCTAACCTAAAGATATAGACTGGCTGAATGGATAGAAAAACAAGACCCATATATATGCTGTGTACAAGAGACCCACTTCAGACCTGGGGAAACATACAGACTGAAAGTGAGCGGATGGAAAAAGATATTCCATGTAGATGGAAATCAAAAGAAAGCTGGAGTAGCAATTCTGATATCAGAAAAACTAGAGTTTAAAATAAAGACTATTACAAGAGACAAAGAAAGACACTACATAATGATCAAGGGATCGATCCAAAAAGCAGATATAAAAATTGTAAATATTTATGCACTCAACATAGGAGAACCTCAATAGATAAGGCAAATACTAACAGCCATAAAAGGGGAAATCGACAGTAACACAAACATAGTAGGGGACTTTAACACCCCACTTTCACCAATGGACAAATCATCCAATATGAGAATAAATAAGGAAACACAAGCTTTAAATGATACATTAAACAAAATGGACTTAATTAATATTTATAGGACATTCCATCCAAACACAAAAGAATACACATTCTTCTCAAGTGCTCATGGAACATTCTCCAGGATAGATCATATCTTGGGTCACAAATCAAGCCTTGTTAAATTTAAGAAAATTGAAATCATATCAAGTATCTTTTCTGACCACAACACTATGAGACTAGATATCAATTACAGGAAAAAATCTGTAAAAAATACTAACATATGGAGGCTAAACAATACACTACTTAATAACCAAGAGATCACTAAAGAAATTAAAGAGGGAATCAAAAAATACCTAGAAACAAATGACAATGAAAACACGATGACCCAAAACCTATGGGATGCAGCAAAAGCAGTTCTAAGAGGGAAGTTTATAGCAATACAATCCTACCTTAAGAAACAGGAAACATCTCAAATCAACAACATAACCTTACATTTAAAGCAATTAGAGAAACAAGAACAAAAAAACACCAAAGTTAGCAGAAGGAAAGAAATCATAAAAAACAGATCAAAAATGAATGAAAAAGAAATGAAGGAAATCATAGCAAAGATCAATAAAATTAAAACCTGGTTGTTTGAGAAGATAAACAAAATTGATAAACCATTAGCCAGACTCATCAAAAAAAAAAAGGGAGAAGACTCAAATGCATAGAATTAGAAATGAAAAAGGAGAAGTAACAACTGACACTGCAAAAATACAAAGCATCATGAGAGATTACTACAAGCAACTCTACGCCAATAAAATGGACAAACTGGAGGAAATGGACAAATTCTTAGAAATGCACAACCTTCTGACACTGAACCAGGAAGAAAGAGAAAATATGAACATTCCAATCACAAGCACTGAAAGTGAAACTGTGATTTTAAATCTTCCAACAGAGCTTCCCTGGGGATTCAGTGGTTAAGAGTCTGCCTGCCGATGCAGGGGACACGGATTTGTGCCTGGGTCTGGGAAGATCCTACATGCCGCGGAGCAGCTAGGCTTGTGGGCCATGACCGCTGAGCTTGCGCATCCAGAGCTTGTGCTCTGCAACGGGAGGGGCCACAAGAGTGAGAGGCCCGCATATTGCAAAAAAATAAATAAATAAAAATTTTAAAAAGCTTCCAACAAACAAAAGCCCAGGACCAGATGGCTTCACAGGGGAATTCTACCAAGCATTTAGAGAAGAGTTAACACCTATCCTTCTCAAACTCTTCCAAAATATAGCAGAGGGAGGAACACTCCCTAACTCATTCTATGAGGCCACCATCACTCTGATACCAAAACCAGAAAAAGATGTCACAAAGAAAGAAAACTACAGGTCAATATCGCTGCTGAACATAGATGTAAAAATCCTCAACAAAGTCCTAGCAAACAGAATCCAACAGCACATTCAAAAGATCATACACCATGATCAAGTGGGGTTTATCCCAGGAATGCAAGGATTCTTCAGTATACGCAAATCAATCAACGTGATACAACATATTAATAAATTGACAGAGAAGAACCATATGGTCATCTCAATAGATGCAGATAAAGTTTTTGACAAAATTCAAAACCCATTTATGATAAAATCCCTGCAGAAAGTAGGCATAGAGGGAACTTTTCTCAACATAATAAAGACCATATATGACAAACCCACAGCCAACATCACCCTCAATGGTGAAAAACTGAAACCATTTCCACTAAGTTCAGGAACAAGACAAAGTTGCCCACTCTCACCACTATTATTCAACATAGTTTTGGAAGTTTTACCACAGCAATCAGAGAAGAAAAGGAAATAAAAGGAATCCAAATCAGAAAGAAGTAAAGCTGTCACTGTTTGCAGATGACATGATATCATACATAGAGAATCCTAAAGATGCTACCAGAAAACTTCTAGAGCTAATGAATGAATTTTGTAAAGTAGCAGGGTACAAGGTTAATGCACAGAAATCTCTGGCATTCCTTACACTAGTGATGAAAATTCTGAAAGTGAAATCAAGAAAACACTCACATTTACCACTGCAACAAAATGAATAAAATATCTAGGAATAAACCTACCTAAGGAGACAAAAGACCTGTATGCAGAAAATTATGACACTGATGAAAGAAATTAAAGACGATACAAACAGACTGAGAGATATACCATGTTCTTGGATTGGAAGAATCAACATTGTGAAAATGTCTCTACTCCCTAAAGCAATCTACAGATTCAATGCAATCACTATCAATCTACCACTGGCATTTTGCACAGAACTAGGACATATATTTTACGATTTGTATGGAAACACAAAAGACCACGCATAGCCACAGCAATCTTGAGAACGAATAACAGAGCTGGAGGAATCATACTCCCTGACTTCAGACTATACTACAGAGCTACAGTAAGCAAGACAGTTTGGTACTGGCACAAAAACAGAAATATATATCAATGGAACAGGATAGAAAGCCCAGAGATAAACCCACACACATATGGCCACCTTATCTTTGATAAAGGTGGCAAGAATGTACAGTGGAGAAAGGACATCCTCTTCAATAAGTGGTGCTGGGAAAACTGGACAGGTATATGTAAAAGTATGAGATTAGAACACACCCTAACACCATACACAAAAATAAGCTCAAAATGGATTAAAGACCTCAATGTAAGGCCAGACACTATCAAACACTTAGAGGAAAATACAGGCAGAACACTCTATGAGTTAAGTCACAGCAAGGTCCTTTTTGACCCACCTCCTAGAGAAATGGAAATAAAACAAAAATAAACAAATGGGACCTAATGAAACTTCAAAGCTTTTGCACAGCAAAGGAAACCATAAACAAGACCAAAAGACAACCCTCAGAATAGGAGAAAATATTTTCAAATGAAGCAACCGACAAAGGATTAATCTCCAAAATTTACAAGCAGCACATGCAGCTCAATATCAAAGAAACAAACAACCCAATCCAAAAATGGGAAGAAGAACTAAAGAGACATTTCTCCAAAGAAAATATACAGAGTGCCAACAAACACATGAAAGAATGCTCAACATCATTAATCATCAGAAAAATGCAAATCACAACTACAATGTGATATAATCTCACACTGGTCAGAATGGCCATCATCAAAAAATCTAGAAATAATAAATGCTGGAGAGGTTGTGGAGAAAAAAGAACACTCTTGCACTGCTGGTGGGAATGTGAATTGGTACAGCCACTATGGAGAACAGTATGGAGGTTCCTTAAAAACTACAAATAGAACTACCATATGATGAGCAATCCTACTACTGGGCATATACCCAGAGAAGACCATAATTCAGAAAGAGTCATGTACCAAAATGTTCATTGCAGCTCTATTTACAATAGCCAGGACATGGAAACAACCTAAGTGTCCATCACTGGATGAATGGATAAAGAAGATGTGGCACATATATACAATGGAATATTACTCAGCCATAAAAAGAAATGAAATTGAGCTATTTGTAATGAGGCGGATAGACCTAGAGTCTGTCATACAGAGTGAAGTAAGTCAGAAAGAGAAAAACAGGTACTGTATGCTAACACATATATATGGAATCTAAGAAAAAAAAAGTTCATGAAGAACCTATGGGCAAGATGGGAATAAAGACACAGACCTACTAGAGAATGGACTTGAGGATATGGGGAGGGGGAAAGGTAAGGTGTGACAAAGTGAGAGACAGGCATGAACATATATATATATACACTACCAAACATAAAATAGATAGCTAAGTGGAAAGCAGCCACATAGCACAGGGAAATCAGCTTGGTGCTTTGTGACCACCTAGAGTGGTGGGATATGGAGGGTGGGAGGGAGGGAGATGCAAGAGGCTAGAGATATGGCAACATATATATATGTATAATTGATTCACTTTGTTATAAAGCAGAAAGTAACACACCATTGTAAAGCAATTTTACTCCAATAAAGATGTTAAAATAAAAAAAGAAGAAAGGAGGTCAACCAAGGTGCATTTTTCATTTTCTTCCTTTGGTCTTCTATGCTTTACAATTTTTCTACAATGAAAATGCATTATTTTTGTAACGAGAGGAGAAAGGCAGGAAAGGGACAGTACTAGGGAATGATTTTGGTTAAGTCTATTATAACCTCAAATATAAAGACTTGCAAAAACCAGTTACTAAAAATGAATATTGATTTTTTAATGTTATGAAAGAACTACAGCTATGTCATATCTGGTCTCCTTTTGTTCATTTAAGGTGAAAGAATACATCAGGGAGAGTTTGAGGTATTAGCCTTCCTTACTATCAACATCCCCCATCTCATCTCAAATGGTGTTAATAAAGGTCGATTCATATGTTTAAGTCCATTTGGCCAGTACCTAGTCTTGATATAAAGCCTTTTGTAATTACACGTTTTTAAAATAGCCATAAGATTTGACAAGACTGTTTCTCCCAGAAGCAAATTATCTCTTAAATCCTCTCCAAAGACCCAGGGCTCTGAATATCTGATTCACCATCGTCATGATTAATGGATGGCAAGAAAGAGCCACGATGTATAAAAACAAAAAACAAGCCTGCAAAAGATCAGCTGTACAAGCAGGAATCAAAATCAGATGACTCAAAGGGGAAATCTAAAGAGAGTTGAGAGAAATAACATAGACTTAGGAGTCAGACTGGCCTGAATTTGAATCCCAGCTTTATCACAATAGAGCTAAGTAACCAGCAAGGATTTCTAACCTCTTTGAACCCCAGTCTCTTCTTCAGTGAAGTGAAGCATATAACAAAGTGGCTTTAAGGATTAAGTTAGATGGCATATACAGCACAGGCAGACACTCAGCAGTTGTACATGGAAATCTTACCCTTATCTTAGAGGGTGATTTGCGAGATTATTTGAAATAACACATGTAAGACACATATTGCAAAGGCTGGCACACAGTGAGTGTTCAAAATATGATATGATGATGATTATTCTCATTGAATTCTCACGTCTTTATTCATCTAGAGATGGGTAGGCTGAGCTACTGCCCAAAGGAATACAGAAGGCCAATTTCAAAACCCAGAGTTATGGACAAATGAGGCTGGGCCAGGTCTAAAAAAAATAGCAAAAATCCCAGGCAGACAAGGAAGAAATACACTCTCCATATTCCTGATATTTCTATTTCTATGGACCACAGACCAAGGGGAATATACAAGCAAATGCTCAAGGCCATTGTTACCATGAGACCTAAAGTTGAACATCCTTTGTAGGTGACTGAGTCCTACACATTTTGTCACCTACAACTGATTCTACCAGAGCACTATGAGTTATGAACACCAAGGAGCCCTTCATTAGGACCAAATAGAATTGAACAGTAGGCACCATCCATACTTTCCCAGAAGAAATGGGATGGAGATGTTGATACGAATTTATTCATCTCTTCATTTATTCAAATTTACAACCTGCCTACTCTGTGCCAGAATTCCAGGATGGTGAGGCCTCCTAACATAAGGAGACTGGGGAGTGACTCACAGTTCTCCCCGAGGACCCTTTGAATATAATGAATGGCTAATAATACATATGACATGGTTATTGTTGTTTATATGTTGGAAAATTAAAGTTCTGGAGAAGATGGTGGTCATGGTGACACAACAATGTCAGTGTACTTAATATAGCCACGATGTATATTTAAAATGGTTTAAATAATAAATTTTATATTCTGTGTATGTTACCAAAATTTTTTAAATTAATATTTATTTTTCCTTTCTTAACTTCATGTATTGCTTTTGACATCCACATAGGAAACATTTGACACTAAGGCAATACCTCTCCATTACAATTAAGTCCCCTACACACGAACTTTCAAGTTGTGAACTTTCAAAGATGCGAAAGTGCGTTCCATCAACGTCAGGCATGAGTGAAATTGCAGCTTGCCCTCTGCCTCCTATTGCTGACGATCCTTCAGCTCTACCATCTCCCACCTCCTCTCCCTCCTCGTCAGTAACTATTCTTGCCTCTTCACTCGATGCCAGCCCCTGTATGCCAGCTGTTGTACTGTACTACTGTACTTTTGTACTTCTGTACTACTGTACTTCAAGGTACTGTACTGTAAGATTATAAATGTTTTCTTTATTTTTTGTTTGTCTTTTATGTATTATTTGTGTGAAAAGTATTATAAACCTATTACAGTACAGTGCTATATAGCCGATTGTGTTTGTTGGGTACCTAGGCTAACTTTGTTGGACTTATGAACAAATTGGACTTATGAACATGCTCTTGGAACAGAACTCGCTCATATGTAGGGGACTTACTATACAAAACAAGTTTTACATGAAAAAATGTAGTCATTTCTCAATTACATTGAGCATGAAAATTAGCAGGCATTAGAAAAAATATGGGTGAAATACTTTTGTCAATGATATCAGTAAATTTAGGTTTTACAAGTCAAGTCAGCCCTCTCCAACAGAATGGAGACTAAAATGACCCCAACAGAGAGGACATTGTAGCTGCTGCTCAACTTCTCACCTGCATATCAACAACACTTTGCCAAATGTTGCTTTACTCTCATTAACAAACTGTAATTTTTAACCAATGCATTTATATTTGTATAACTAGGAATTTCCATTTAAAATCACCCAACACAAGCAGTGATCCTATTAGTAGTTCCTAGAAGTGTTAGTAGATAACTTCTATTCACAGAAATATTTTGCCCACATCCCAGAACAGAGGCTGCACTAAGATTCAGAGTCTATCAGTGGGACGCTGACACAGTAAGGACTCAAATATTTCTCCAATAATTACTTGCTTGCCACCACTCAAGTAAGTCTCAGAACCATTTCCCTTAACTGTTGTACTTCCTGATGGCATTGCTTCCAATCCCGTGGGCCAGGGCCACATCCCCTACTCCTGGTTTCAAGAAATTAGGCCAGATTTTAAGGGAATTATGTAGATGAAAGACTGGGAAAGTCATTTTTAGGTTATTCCCTAGAAAATGGTCTTTTCCCTCCTAATAGCATATGGGTTTGGAAGCTGGCTCCATGTCCATTTGGTTTAGCTTCTAGATTTATCAAAGTGCATGAGCTACATTGTGTTTCATATAACAAGCTTTTCCTAAGAATTACAGGAAAAGAGCAACCCACTGTATATACTTTGTAGGTTTCTGGCGAGCAAGCAAAGATGATGGTATTTACAAGCTCTGGTCACTATCAGAAGCCCCATAATCACAAACATGACTGGGTCTTCCCTTAGAGGCAGAGTCCCTTCTGTGGAACCCACCCACCACCATTCACCATGGAGCTCTGGAAATCAGGCTCCAGCTCTGCCCTTTGGCATCTGTTCATAACCAGTGGTCTCTCTTTTCAGCTCTGTTGATTCCATTCAAAAAGTCATTGAAATCCTTAATATTGGAAAGAGGGGTGTATTTGGTTAGTGTTTGGAAGACAAAAGAAAAACAAAATCATTTAAGGTTTCCAGGAACCAAACTTCCTCTTTTTATATGCTTTGCATTGCTCCCAGATACCTTGTCCTCAGAGCCTTGGCAACTGTGAGGTTGCTCATTTAGTGTTCAGAGGCATGGACATGGAGTCAGGATTTCCGGGTTCAAATCTTGGCTCTATCACTTCATAACTGTGTAATGGTGCACAAGTTACTTAACATCTTTGTACCTAGACTTCCGCAGCTGTAAAATTGGACTAATAATAGTATCTACCTAACAAGGCTTCTAAGATTAAATGCATTAATGCCTATAAAGGACTTAGAACAGTATTTTAAAATACTACTTATGTGGCACATAATAACTTATATAAAATAAATCCTCACTCTGCCCTCACACAAATTCATCATTTTTTTTATAATTTACCACGTCTCATTGATTTTTATTTCTAAATATCTTCCAAATTTGTTCCTTTCTTCTGACTCCCAGGGTTTTGGTTTTGTCCAGGACCTCATCATTTCTTGCCTGGATGACTGCAATCCAGACCAGTTAGACACCCCCTCTGCCCCTCCTACTGACCACCAGTGTCATATTTCTACAACCTAATTACTCTCCACTCTAGTGGACCCCCCCAGTCAATGTGAGCAAGGTTCAAACCCATGGCATGGCATCCCAGGCCCTTCACACTCTGGTCCCAGTATGCTTTTCCAGCCTCATCTCAAGCTAACCTTTCTCCTATCCTTTGTGCCCCAATCATGTCAACTACTCTCACATGCCACATTCTATCATACAGCCATACAAAATTTTCTGTCTTGAATGTCAGCCCACAATACTGCTGTCTACTTTCTAAACTCCTACTTATCCTGCAGCCACCATCTAAAATAGCCTCTTCTCAGTGACACCTTCTCTGACTCCCCTGGGGCAGAATTATTTTCTCTCTCTTCTGTATCCTACAGCTCATTCAATATTCAGCTATTAAACCACTTGTTATGTTGTAATGTAATCACATATCTACCAGACAATGAGCTGTTTGAGGGCAAGACTGTATCTGTCTCATCATACATTCATTTATTCAATCATAGCAAGACTGGGGACAAAATAATAAGCAAGGCACACTTGATCCCAGTCTTCGTGGAGCTTATAATCAAGTAGTGTAGCCAGGAAACAAATGAGCAAACAATTAAATAATTACAAGATATAGTGAGTACCAAGAAGGAACAAACATGCTTTTGTGATGGAGCAAAACAGGAAGTGACATTCCTGTATCCTCAGGGCTGACCACATTCTCTGGCTCACATGCCCTCATCAATGCAGTCAGATCAGAAGAGATCATTGACTCAAAGTTTACTCCTCCCCTGAATAAGATTACAATGGAAAGGGGCATTCCACGTATGTAATCTTAACTTTCTGGCCTCATGTCTCCAAGCTCTCTGGCAACCTAATCCCATGAAAGTACTTGCCATTTCCTCATTATGCCAGCTACTTCTGTGCCCTGAGTTATTGCTTTTGCCTGAAAAAATAATAAATCCCACTCACCCTTTAAGACCAAGTTCAAATAAATAAGCTAGCCTATTCTAGATTCTCTCACTTGAGAATTTGAACTGAGACATCAAATTGACCATTAATTTTCAGTGGGACATAAAACTGGAAAGTGATAATGTAGATGGGCCATGATGGGGAAGCCGTGGAGTCATACATGACTGACAAGTACACCAAGGAATCCTATCTGCCATGAGAGGGAAGAGGAGCAGGTGTGCAGATGAGAGCAGGAAGAGCTCCCTGAGAGGTGGAGTGTGACTGCAGTTTCTTACTATAAACTTCACCTTATTTGAGTAATCTTGAGGGTTTTCTGTCCCTTGTAGTCACTAGAGCACTGAATGAACAATGAGCTTCCAAGTAGTGGCACAAAAAAACAATCGTGTTGTTATATCATAGATTCTGTGGGTGAGGAATTCAGACTTGGCTCAGCAGAAATGACCAGTCTCTTTTTCATGCTCCATGAAGTATTGGACCTCATCTGAGAATATTTGAATGGCTGGAGGCTTGGAAAGACCTGGAAGCTTCTTCACTCTCATACATGGTACCTTGGTTGAGATCGTCAATTGGAACGCCTATACACGACCTCTTCCCATGGCTTGGCCTCCTAACAGCATAGCAGCCTCAGAATAGACAAACATTTTACATGGCAGTTCAGGGATTCAAGAGCAAGTATTTGTTAATGAGGAAGAACATGTACGGCCTTTTACAACCTAGGCTTGGAAGTCACAGAGCATCACTTCCACTGTACCCTATTCATCAAAGCACTTATAAGCCAGCACAGATCAAGGGGAAGAGATATGGATCCCAGCTCTTGATGGGAGGAATGTCAAAGACTTTGATACCATGCTTTAAAACCACCACAATATGCTAATAATGGGCTTCTTTTCAAAGGCAGGCTGTGTTCACTGATTCCAGGTATGAGGAATAAGACCTCACAGAAAAGAGAAGATATGGTGTTTGCAGATATCTTACACATCAATCTACTGAATCTGCTCATCATCATAGAAATAATATGGTGTGGTTTCAATATTTTTTTGGTGTACAGAGTTTGGGGTACCATATATTGCCTTTCCAAAATTCATTGAGACTGGTTTAGGACTAACATAATTTATGTCGGCTTATAATATACAAAGAACTCTTACACCTCAATAATAAGAACACAAACAACCTATTAAAAATGGGCAAATGATTTTAAATAGGCATTTCACCAAAGAAGATATACCGATGGCTAATAAGCACATAAAAAGATAGTCATCATTAGTCATTAGGGAAATGTAAATTTAAACCACAATGACATTGCAGTTCACACCCTCTAGAATGACTATAATAACAAAGACAGACAATAACAAACGTTGGTGAAGATGTGGGGAAACTTAGCCATCATATATTGCTGGTGGGAATGTAAAATGACGAGCCACTTTGATAAATAGTTTGGCAGTATCTTAAAAAGTTAACTATGAATTTACCACATGACCCAGCAATTCTACTGTTAGGTATCTTCCAAAGAGAAATAAAAACACATATCCACGCAGAGATTTGCACATGATTGTTCTTAGCAAAATTATTCAGTGCTTAATAGACACTCAGTAAATGTTAGTAGGAAAACAATTTTTAAAAAACCCATATAGCTCTTGCTACATTGTGTTAATAAATAAATTAAAGCTTAATCCAAATTTGTTCTTGTCTCCAGATCATATTAGATATACTTTTTTTTATTTTTTAACCTACTTAGTTGTTTCTAAGGCTGGGATAGATAGCTGTAAGATTTGGGATAAGTATGCTATCAAGATTTTTCAACTCCTCTCTAAGCTATTAGTGACAAATACTCTAGATTAGCTCTTCTATAGTTTTGAAAATAAGTTTTTTCTTCTCAACCAGTGGTTACTGATCCTAATTTCCCAATATCAACCAGCAAAAGGAAGAAAATCCAGGAACAAAATACAGTGTCTCCTCTCTTGTTCACTATTCCTATCTTCCCTGACCTTCTCTCCAAGCAGCAGGGAGGGAGGAGTGAGCACTGCTAACTGCAGCTCTGCCTTAACAGGAAGATTGCTTTCCACAATCTGATGGGAGTCATTTTCCACTCTATTTAAAGAATAAAAACATCTCTTTCCTCCTGAAAGATGTCTCCTGCTGCTGACTGGTCTTCCAGATATTGCTTGAAATTAAATTCTATGGGAGGCACCTTTACTACTGAGGCTGCCTGTGCCACTTGCAACTTTAGGCAAGAAAAAAGCACTAGAAAAATGCACTAAAGGGAAATTTAGAGATTCTTCTATTCCAATCCTCTTGAGTAAGGAATTTGCTTCTGATACAATTGTTTTAGTAAGAGTTTCTTCAAACTAATGTTTTAAAGATTTTGTGTCTATTACTACATATGTGTCTATATGTGTGTAGAAAAACTTCTGGAACAGAAGCAGTTCTAAACAGATTTAAAGTGTTTCCTAACCACAGTAGTTAAACTTTTGTGACTTCAGGACAACTTGGAGGGCTTTTGAAACAGATTGCTCCCCCGCCTTCCTTCCCCTCCCCCAGTTTCTGATTCAGTAGCTCTAGGATGGGGACAAAGAATTCACATTACTAACAAGTTCCCAAGTGATGCCCATGTAGTCCAGGGACTACACTTTGAGAACCATCACTCTAGAAGCATAACTACTCTATCTGCTGACCCAAATTGTTAGAGTCGCCATTTTTAACTGCAGTATTCAAACAAATGGTTTTCCATTGTGAATCTTCTGAATGAAGAATCACTCTGAAAGCTTTACTACTCTAAAGGGTTTTTTTTTTCGTTTGTTTCTTTTTTAACACAGATTTTTGTTGCCTAGGGAACAGACTGAGCTAGAAGAGGTTTCTTAACCACAGTGTTTCCCAGTTCAAGATTTTATTTCCTATAAGCCAATAAATAAATTCAAGCAGGTCACTTTTTTTCCATGTCTCTGCTATCCAATTTCTATGCAGGATTATATATATATATTTCTTATCACATACTTCTTTTTAAAAGATGAAAAATAAAATAATTAAATCATGGTTTTATATAAGAATTTAAAACAAGCTAAGGGTTGACACACGTATGTTACTGATTCTCACATTTGTCCTTTGTGTGAACATTATAAAATTGCATAACATTTTATCTTCTTCCCTTTGTGCTTATGGGGAGTACATGGTGAGAAAAATATCATCATATAATTAACAAGATATCGTAACCTGGGAAATTCTTAGTGTAGGTTTGACTTTATATAATAGAGGTGGTTCTAAAAAATTGAGTATAAATGAACCTGGATGTCAAATCCAATTCTCTTACTGGTTCTCATTATGAAATTAAAGATAGCCTCCTTTGGGGGGAGAAATGACTCTAACACATAATAAATGCATATCTAAGCATATAATAAACATTTTAAATAGAAAAATGGTAATTTTCTGATTTAAGAAATAGCCATTGTGTGCCACAAATTATTAATACCAAGTAGCTAGTGTCATTCTCATATTTGATACACTTGCTTAAAGGTCAGGGGAGAAAAACTGTCAAGCTAGCTGAAGAGAATTTCCTGGATGAAATGTCACTAGGAAAGTCAGCAATGATAAACAGCAATTAACAAATGCTGGGGATAGCATGTAAACTAGAGACACGAGTGTGTCTACTGTCGGCCAGGAGACCTGAAAAGCTCTAAAGCTAGTCAGTCTGGCTGGTATATCAAGTGGTATATCAAGTTAATTCCTTAGAATTAAAATTTTAGTAGAGAAATTTCTTTAAGCAGCAGTGCCGCAAAGTGGTAAGACCACAGATTCATAACCAGACAGCCTAGGTTCTATTCCTAAATTTGCAGCATTGGAGCTGCATGACCAGGACCTTATTATCACAAACCAGCAGCACTGGCATCAACTGGGACCTTGTTAGAAATGCAGACTCTCAGCCCCAGCCCAGACACACTGAATCAGAATCTGCATTTTAAGATCCTTGAATGATTCATAGGCAGGTTATATAATGGATGCTGCGTGAGCTTCCCAGTTACCCCTTCAGGACCAAGATGCTTACTCTTCCAGTGGCTGAGGATACTGTCCTTCTCTGGAAAATGCTGTTGGCTGCAGAGAGCTGCTTCACCAAAGTCACGCCCCCTTTTCCAAGGGCAGCCTTTATCTGATGACTGGTCAATGTAGAGGTCTTGGCCCCCTGACCCTACTTGGAAGCAGTCTGAAGGCCACTTAAGCTTCAGAGCTCCCCCTGGTGCTATGTCTGCATTTGGTCCAGGTTGTCTTTCTGCCCAATGCCTCTTTCTTCTCTTGCCTTCTACAGGTGTTTTTCTGAGAGCACTTCTTATTGAACTTTCTGCATGCTAAACTTCATCTCTGGATCTGCTTTCTGGAGAATCCAGCCTGCAACAACATTGACAACTGAAATGCTTGAACTTTGGTCGTGTAAATTAACCTCTTGCTCTTCAGTTTTCTCATTTCTAAAATGGGGATAATAACAGTATGCTCATGGTGTGCTATGAGGATTAAATATCCTAATATTTGTAAAGTACTTAGAGCAGCGACTGATTCACGCAGTGCTACCTAAGTGTTAGTTATCACTATATAGTAAGTCTGTGGATAAAGAGTTAACACCTGCAAAAGCTCGGATTCCTTGTAAAAATAAAAACACTACCACAAATATGCAAAAATTAAGTTCAGTTGGGGAGTAATCTATTTACTTATGTATTCAATCACTTTGCAAGGGCTGAATGGGAAGGAAGTGTATCTGAATTTGGATCAAACAGAACCTACCTCAACATAATAAGGCCATATATGACAAACCCACAGCAAATATCATTCTGAATGGTGAAACACTGAAAGCATTTCCTCTAAGATCAGGAACAAGACAAGGATGTCCACTCGCACTACATTTATTCAACATAGTTTTGGAAGCCCTAGCCACAAGCAATCAGAGAAGAAAAGAAATAAAAGGAATCAAAATTGGAAAAGAAGACATAAAAGTGACTGTTAGCAGGTGACATGATACTATACATAAAGAATCTTAAAGGTGCTACCAGAAAACTACTGAAGCTTATCAATGAATTTGGTAAAGTTGCAGGATACAAAATTAATGCACAGAAATTTCTTGCATTCCTATATGCGAACAATGAAAGATCAGAAAGAGAAATTAAGGAAGCAATCCCATTTACTATTGCATCAAAAAGAATAAAATACCTAGAAATAAATCTACCTAAGGAGACAAAACACCTGTACTCAGAAAACCATAAGATATTAATGAAAGAGGGAGCTTCAAGATGGCAGAAGAGTAAGACGAGATCAGCTTCCTCTCCACAAATAAATCAGAAATACATCTACATGTGCAACACCTCCTACAGAACACCTACTGAATGCTGGCAGAAGACCTCAGACCTCCCAAAAGGCAAGAAACTCCCCCACGTACCTGGGTAGGGCAAAAGAAAAATGAAAAAACGGAGACAAAAGAATATGGATGGGACCTGCACCAGTGGGAGGGAGCTGTGAAGGAGGAAAGGCTTCCACACACTAGAAGCCCCTTCACAGGTGGTGACTGCGGTGGCGGAGGGGGGAGCTTCAGAGCCCCAGAGGACAGTGCAGCCACAGGGGTGCAGAGGGCAGAGCGGAGAGATCCCCGCACAGAGGATCGGTGCCGACCAGCACTCACCAGCCCGAGAGGCTTGTCTGCTCACCCGCTGGGACGGGCTAGGGCTGGGAGCTGAGGCTCAAGCTTCGGTCGGATCCCAGGGAAAGGACTGGGGTTGGCTGCATGAACACAGCCTGAAGGGACTAGTGCACTACAGCTAGCCAGGAGGGAGTCCAAGAAAAAGTCTGGAGCTGCCAAAGAGGCAAGAGACATTTTCATGCCTCTTTGTTTCCTGGTGCGCGAGGAGAGAGGATTAAGAGCGCTGCTTAAAGGAGCTCCAGAGACGGGTGTGAGCCACGGCTATCGGCGAGGACCCCAGAGACGGGCATGAGACACTAAGGCTGCTGCTGCCGCCACCAAGAAGCCTGTGTGCAAGCAAAGGTCACTATCCACACCTCCCCTTCCGGAAGCCTGCGTAGCTCGCCACTGCCATGGTCCCGTAATCCAGGGAAAACTTCCCCAGGAGAACACACAGCACGCTCCACAATGTTGCAACGTCACGCCAGTCTCTGCTGCCACAGGCTCACCACGCATTCCGTACCCCTCCGCCTCCCGGCCTGAGTGAGCCAGAGTCCCCGAATCAGCTGCTCCTTTAACCCCGTCCTATCTGAGTGAAGAACAGATGCGCTTACGTGACCTACACGGAGAGGCGGGTCCAAATCCAAAGCTGAACCCCGGGAGCTGTGCTAACAAAGAAGAGAAAGGGAAATTTCTCCCAGTAGCCTCAGGAGCAGAGGATTAAATCTCCACAATCAACTTGATGTACCCTGCATCTATGGAATACCTGAATAAACAACGAACCATCCGAAATTGAGGATGTGAACTTTGGGAGCAAAGGTATATATTTTTTCCCCTTTTTCTCTTTTTGTCAGTGTGTATGTGTATGTTTCTGTGTGTGATTTTGTCTCCATAGCTTTACTTTTACCATTTATCCTAGGGTTCTGTCTATCCATTATCCTTTAACTTAAAAATTTTTTTTTCTTAATATTTATCTTTTATTTTAATATCTTTATTTTATTTTACTTTATTTTATTATTTTTTATCTTCTTTCTTTCTTTATATTTATTCTCCCTTTTATTCTGAGCCATGTGGATGAAAGGCTCTTGGTGCTCCAGCCAGGAGTCAGGGCTGTGCCTCTGAGGTGGGAGAGCAAAGGTCATGACACTGGTCCACAAGAGACCTCCCAGCTCCATGTAATATCAAACAGCGAAAATCTCCCAGAGATCTCCATCTCAACGCCAAGATCCAGCTTCACTCAACGACCAGCAAGCTACAGTGCTGGACACCCTATGCCAAACAACTAGCAAGACAGGAACACAACCCCATCCATTAGCAGAGAGGCTGCCTAAAATCATAATAAGGCCATAGACGCCCCAAAACACACCACCAGACGTGGACCTGCCCACCAGAACAGCAAGATCCAGGCTCATCCACCAGAAAACAGGCAATAGTCTCCTCCACCAGGAAGCCTACACAACCCACTGAACCAACCTTATCCACTGGGGAAAGACACCAAAACCAAAGGGAACGACGAACCTGCAGCCTGCAAAAAGGAGACCCCTAACACCGTAAGATAAGCAAAATGAGAAGACAGAAAAACACACAGCAGATGAAGGAGCAAGGCAAAAACCCACAAGACCTAACAAATAAAGAGGAAATAGGCAGTCTACCTGAAAAGGAATTCAGATTAATGATAGTAAAGATGATCCAAAATCTTGGAAATAGAATAGACAAAATGCAAGAAACATTTAACAAGGACATAGAAGAACTAAGGATGAAACAAGCAATGATGAAGAACACAATAAATGAAATAAAAAAATACTCTAGATGGGATCAATAGCAGAATAACTGAGGCAGAAGAACGGAGAAGAGACCTGGAATATAAAATAGTGGAAATAACTACTGCAGAGCAGAATAAAGAAAAAAGAATGAAAAGAACTGAGGACAGTCTCAGAGACCTCTGGGACAACATTAAATGCACCAAATTTCGAATTATAGGGGCTCCAGAAGAAGAAGAGAAAAAGAAAGGGAGTGTGAAAATATTTGAAGAGATTATAGTTGAAAACTTCCCTAATATGGGAAAGGAAAGAGTTAATCAAGTCCAGGAAGCACAGAGAGTCCCACACATGATAAATCCAAGGAGAAACATGCCAAGACATATATTAATCAAGCTGTCAAAAATTAAATGCAAAGAAAATATATTAAAAGCAGCAAGGGAAAAACAACAAATAACACACAACAGAATCCCCATAAGGTTAACAGCTGACCGTTCAGCAGAAACTCTGTAAGCCAGAAGGGACTGGCAGGACATATTTAAAATGATGAAGGAGAAAATCCTGCAACCAAGATTACTCTACCCAGCAAGGATCTCATTCAGATTTGATGGAGAAATTAAAACCTTTACAGACAAGCAAAAGCTGAGAGAGTTCAGCACCAGCAAACCAGCTTTACAACAAATGCTAAAGGAACTTCTCAAGGCAAGAAACACAAGAGAAGGATAAAAACCTACAATAACGAACACAAAACAATTAAGAAAATGGGAATAGGAACATACATTTTGATAACTACCTTAAATGTAAATGGACTAAATGCTCCCACCAAAAGACACAGATTGGCTGCATGGATACAAACAAAAGACCCATATATATGCTGTCTACAAGAGACCCACTTCATACCTAGAGAAACATACAGACTGAAAGTAAGGGGATGGAAAAAGATATTCCATGCAAATGGAAAGCAAAAGAATGCTGGAGTAGCAATTCTCATATCAGACAAAACACACTTTAAAATAAAGACTATTACAAGAGACAAAGAAGGACACTACATAATGATCAAGGGATCAATCCAAGAAGAAGATATAACAATTGTAAGTATTTATGCACCCAACATAGGAGCACCTCAATACATAAGGCAAATACTAACAGCCATAAAAGGGAAATTGACAGTAACACATTCATAGTAGGGTACTTTAACACCCCACTTTCACCAATGGACACATCATGTAAACTGAAAATAAATAAGGAAACACAAGCTTTAAATGATACATTAAACAAGTTGGATTAATTGATAATTATAGGACATTCCATCCAAAAACAACAGAATACAAATTCTTCTCAAGTGCTCATGGAACATTCTCCAGGATAGATCATATCCTGGCTCACAAATCAAGCCTTGGTAAACTGAAGAAAATTGAAATTTTATCAAGTATCTTTTCCGACCACAACAATATAAGACTACATATCAATTACAGGAAAAGATCTGTAAAAAATACAAACACATGGAGGCTAAACATTACACTACTTAATAACGAAGTGATCACTGAAGAAGTCGAAGAGGAAATTTAAAAATACGAGAAAAAAATGACAATGGAGACACGATGACCCAAAAGCTATGGGATGCAGCAAAAGCATTTTTAAGATGGAAGTTTATAGCAATACTATCCTACCTTAAGAAACAGGAAACATCTCGAATAAACAATGTAACCTTGCACCTAAAGCAATTAGAGAAAGAGGAACAAAAAAACCCCAAAGTAAGCAGAAGGAAAGAAATCATAAAAATCAGACCAGAAATAAATGAAAAAGAAATGAAGGAAATGATAGCAAAGATCAATAAAACTCAAAGCTGGTTCTTTGAGAAGATAAACAAAATTGATAAAACATTAGGCAGACTCATCAAGAAAAAAAGGGAGAAGACTCAAATCAACAGAATTAGAAATGAAAAAGGAGAAGTAACAACTGACACTGCAGAAATACAAAGGATCATGAGAGGTTACTACAAGCAACTCTATGCCAATAAAATGGACAACCTGGAAGAAATAGACAAATTCTTAGAAATGCACATGTTGCAAAGACTGAATCAGGAAGAAATAGAAAATATTAACAGTCCAATCACAAGCACTGAATTTGAGACTGTGAATAAAAATATTCCAACAGGGCTTTCCTGGTGATGCTGTGGTTGAGTCCACCTGCCGATGCAGGGTACGGGGGTTTGTGCCCTGGTCCGGGAGGATCCCACATGCCGCGGAGCGGCTGGGCCCGTAAGCCATGGCCGCTGAGCCTGCGCGTCCGGAGCCTGTGCTCTGCAATGGGAGAGGTCACAACAGTGACAGGCCCGCGTAAAAAAAAAAAAAAAAAAAAAATATTCCAACAAACAAAAGCCCAGGACCAGATGGCTTCACAGGCGAATTCTATCAAACATTTAGAGAGGAGCTAACACATATCCTTGTCAAACTCTTCCAAAATATAGCAGAGGGAGGAACACTCCCAAACTCATTCTACAAGGCCACCATCACCCTGGTACCAAAACGAGACAAGTATGTCACAAAGAAAACTAAACGCCAATATCACAGATAAACATAGATGCAAAAATCCTCAACAAAGTACTAGCAAACAGAGTCCCACAGCACATTAAAAGGAATATACACCATGAACAAGTGGGGTTTATTCCAGGAATGCAAAGATTCTTCAATATATGCAAATCAATCAACGTAATACACCATATTAACACTTTGAAGGACAAAAACCATATGATCATCTCAGTAGATGCAGAGAAAGCTTTTGACAAAATTCAACACCCATTTTGATAAAATCCCTGAAGAAAGTAGGCAGAGAGGGAACTTTCCTCAACATAATAAGGCCATATATGATGAACCCACAGCCAACAACATCTTCAGTGGTGAAAAACTGAAAGCATTTCCACTAAGATCAGGAACAAGACAAGGTTGCCCACTCTCACCACTCTTATTCCACATAGTTTTGGAAGTTTTAGCCACAGCAATCAGAGAAGAAAAGGAAACAATAGGAATCCAAATCGGAAAAGAAGAAGTAAAACTGTCACTGTTTGCAGATGACACGATACTATACATAGAGAATCCTAAAGATGCTACCAGAAAACTACTAGAGCTAATCAATGAATTTGGTAAGGTAGCAAGATACAAAATTAATGCACAGAAATCTCTGGCATTCCTATACACTAATGATGAAAAATCTGAAAGTGAAATCAAGAAAACACTCCCATTTACCATTGCAACAAAAAGAATAAAATATCTAGGACTAAACCTACCTAAGGAGACAAAAGACCTGTATGCAGAAGTTATAAGACACTGATGAAAGAAATTGAAGATGATAAAAACAGATGGAGAGATATACCATGTTCTTGGATTGGAAGAATCAACATTGTGTAAATGACTCTACTACCCCAAGCAATCTACAGATTCAATGCAATCCCTATCAAACTACCACTGGCATTTTTCACAGAACTAGAAAAAAATTTTTCATATGGAAACACAAATGACCCTGAATAGCCAAAACAAACTTGAGAACGAAACACGGAGCTGGAGGAAGGCTCCCTGACTTCAGACTATACTACAAAGCTACAGTAATCAAGACAGTAAGGTACTGGTACAAAAACAGAAATATATATCAATGGAACAGGAGAAAAAGCCCAGAGATACACCCACGCACATATGGTCATCTTATCTTTGATAAAGGAGGCAGGAATGTACAGTGGAGAAAGGACAGCCTCTTCAATAATTGGTGCTCTGAAAACTGGCCAGGTACATGTTAAAGTATGAGGTTAGATCACTCCCTAACACCATACACAAAAATAAGCTCAAATTGGATTAAAGACCTAAATGTAAGTCCAGAAACTATCAAACTTTTAGAGGAAAACATAGGCAGAATACTCTATGACATAAATCACAGCAAGATCCTTTTTGACCCACCTCTTAGTAAATGGAAATAAAAACAAAAATAAACGAATGGGACCTAATGAAACTTCAAAGCGATTGCACAGCAAAGGAAACCATAAACAAGACCAAAAGACAACCCTCAGAATGGGAGAAAATATTTGCCAATGAAGCAACTGACAAAGGATTAATCTCCAAAATTTATAAGCAGCTCATGCAGCTCACTAACAAAGAAAAACAAACAACCCAATCCAAAAATGGGCAGAAGACCTAAATAGACATTTCTCCAAAGAAGATATACAGACTGCCAACAAACACATGAAAGAATGCTCAACATCATTAATCTTTAGAGAAATGCACATCAAAACTACAATGAGATATCATCTCACACTGGTCAGAATGGCCATCAACAAAAAATCTAGAAACAATAAATGCTGGAGAGGGTGTGGAGAAAATGGAACACTCTTGAACTGCTGGTGGAACTGTGAATTGGTACAGCCACTATGGAGAACAGTATGGAGGTTCCTTAAAAAACTACAAGTAGAACTACGATATGACCCAGCAATCCTGCTACTGGGCATATACCCTGAGAAAACCATAATTGAAAAACAGACATGTACCAAAATGTGCATTGCAGCTCTATTTACAATAGCCATGAGATAGAAACAACCTAAGTGTCCATCATCCAAAGAGTGGATAAAGAAGATGTGATACATATATACAATGGAATATTACTCAGCCATAATAAGAAATGAAACTGAGCAATTTGTAATGAAGTGGATGCAACTAGAGTCTGTCATACAGAGTGAAGTAAGTCAGAAAAAGAAAGACAAATACCATATGCTAACACATATATGTGGAATTTAAGGGAAAAAATGTCATGAAAAACCTAGGGTTAAGACAGTAATAAAGAGAAAGACCTACTAGAGAATGGACTTGAGGATATGGGGATGGGGAAGGGTAAGCTGTGACAAAGCGAGAGAGTGGCATGGACATATATACACTACCAAACATAAAATAGATAGCTAGTGGGAAGCAGCCGCATAGCACAGGGAGATCAGCTCGGTGCTTTTTGACCACATAGAGTGGTGGGATAGGGAGTGTGGGAGAGAGGGAGATGCAAGAGGGAAGGGATATGGGAACATATGTATATGTATAACTGATTCACTTTGTTATAAAGCAGAAACTAGCACACCACTGTAAAGCAATTATACTCCAATAAAGATATAAAAAATAAATACAAAGAAAAAATATTAAAAGCAGCAAGGGAAAAAAAATATAACACACAAGGGAATCCACATAAGATTAACAGCTGATCTTTCAGCAGAAACTCTGCAAGCTAGAAGGGAGTGGAAGGACATATTTAAAGTGATGAAGGAGAAAAACCTATGACCAAGATTACTCTAACCAACAAGGATCTCATTCAGATTTGATGGAGAAATTGAAATCTTTACAGACAAACAAAAGCTAAGAGAATTCAGTAGCACCAAACCAGCTTTACAACAAATGCTACAGGAACTTCTCTATGCAGAAACCCAAGAGAAGGGAAAGACCTGCAAGAGCAAACCCAAAACAATTAAGGAAATGGTAATATAAACATATATCTCGATAATTACCTTAAATATAAATGGACTAAATGCTGCAACCTAAAGACATAGACTGGCTGAATGGATAGAAACACAAGACACATATATATGCTGTCTACAAGAGACCCACTTCAGACCAGGAGACACATACAGAATGAAAGTGAGGAGATGGAAGAAGATATTCCATGCAAATGGAAATCAAAGAAACCTGGAGTAGCAATACTCATATGAGAAAAAATAGACGATAAATAAGGACTATTACAAGAGACAAATAAGGACACTACATAATGATCAAGGGATCAATCCATCAAGAAGATACTACAATTGTAAATATTTATGCAATCAAAAGAGGAATACATAATGCAAATACTAACAGCCATAAAAGGGGAAATCGACAGTAACACATTCTTAGTAGTGGACTTTAACACCCCACTTTCACCAATGGACAGATCATCCAAATTGAAAATAAATAAGGAAACACAAGCTTTAAATGATACATTAACCTATATGGACTTAATTGATATTTATAGGATATACCATCCAAAAACAACAGAATACACATTCTTCTCAAATGTTCATGGAACATTCTCCAGGATACATCATATCTTGGGTCACAAATCAAGCCTTGGTAAATTTAAGAAAATTGAAATCATATCAGGTATCTTATTTGACCACAACACTATGAGACTAGGTATCAATTACAGGAAAAAATCTGTAAAAAATACTAACACATGGAGGCTAAACAATACACTACTTAATAACCAAGAGATCACTAAAGAAATCAAAGAGGGAATCAAAAAATACCTAGAAAAAAATAACAATGAAAAAATGATTACCCAAAACCTATGGGCTGCAGCAAAAGCAGTTCTTAGAGGGAACTTTATAGCAATACAATCCTACCTTGGGAAACAAGAAACATCTCAAATCAACAACCTAACATTACACCTAAAGCAATTAGAGAAAAAAGAATAAAAAGAACCCAAAGTTAGCAGAAGGAAAGAAAATATAAAGATCAGATGAGAAATAAATGTAAAAGAGGTGAAGGAAACAATAGCAAAGATCCGTAAAACCTAAAGCTTGTTCTTTGAGACGATAAAATTGATAAACCATTAGGCAGACTCATCAAGAAAAAAAAGGGAGAAGACTCAAATCAATAGAATTAGAAATGAAAAAGGAGAAGTAACAACTGACACTGCAGAAATAAAAAAAATCATGAGAGATTACTACAAGCAACTTTATGCCAATAAAATGGACAATCTGGAAGAAATGGACAAATTCTTAGAAATGCACAACCTGCCAAGACTGAATCAGGAAGAAATAGAAAATATGAACCGTCCAATCACAAGCATTGAAATTGTAACTGTGATTAAAAATCTTCCAACAAACAAAAGCCCAGGACCAGGTGGATTCACAGGCAAATTCTATGAAACATTTAGAGAAGAGCTAACACCTATCCTTGTCAAACTCTTCCACAATATAGCAGAGGGAGGAAAACTCCCAAACTCATTCTACGAGGCCATCATCACCCTGATACCAAAACCAGACGAACATGTCACAAAGAAAGAAAACTACAGGCTAATATCGCTGATGAACATAGAGGCAAAAATCCTCAACAAAATACTAGCAAACAGAGCTTCCCTGGTGGGGCAGAGGTTGAGAGTCTGCCTGCCGATGCAGCAGACATGGGTTCATGCCCTGGTCTGGGAAGATCCCACATGCCGTGGAGCAGCTGGGCCCGTGAGCCATGTCCGCTGAGCCTGGGCGTCCAGAACCTGTGCTCCACAATGCGAGAGTCCAAAACAGTGAGAGGTCTGGTACCACAAAAAAATAAAAAAATAAAGGCAAACAGAATCCAACAGTACATAAAAGGATCATACACAATGATCAAGTGGGATTTATCCCAGGAATGCAAAGATTCTTCAATATATGCGTATCAATCAATGTGATACACCATATTAACAAATTGAACTAGAAAACCCATATGATCATCTCAAGAGATGCAGAAAAAGCGTTCAACAAAATTCAGCACCAATTTATGATAAAAAAATCCTCCAGAAAGTAGGCAAAGAGGGAACTTTCCACAACATAATAAAGGCCATATATGAAAAACCCACAGCCAACATCGTCCTCAATAGTGAAAAACTGCAACCATTTCCACTAACATCAGGAAAAAGACAAGGTTGCCCACTCTCACCTCTATTATTCAACATAGCTTTGGAAGTTTTAGCCACAGCAATCATTGAAGAAAAAGAAATAAAAGGAATCCAAATCGGAAAATAACAAATAAAGCTGTCACTGTTTGCAGATTACATGTTACTATACATAGAGAATCCTAAAGATGCTACCAGAAAACTGCTAGAGCTAATCAATGAATTTGGTACAGTATTAGGGCACAAAATTAATGCACGGAAATCTCTGGCATTTCTGTACACTAATGATGAAAAATCTGAAAGTGATACAAGGAAACCCTCCCATTTACCATTGTAACAAAATAATAAAATATCTAGGAATAAACCTACCTAAGGAGACAAAAGACGTGTATGCAGAAAATTACAAGACACTGATGAAACCAATTAAAGATGATACAAATAGATGGAGAGATATACCATGTTCTTGGATTGGAAGAATCAACATTGTGAAAATGACTCTACTACCCAAAGCAATCCTCACATTCAATGCAATCCCTATCAAACGACCCCTGGCATTTTTCACAGAGCTAGAACAAAATATTTCACAATTTGTATGGAAACAAAAATGACCCTGATAGTGAAAACAATCTTGAGAAAGAAAAATGGAGCTGGCGGAATCAGACTGCCTTACTTCAGACTATACTACAAAGCTACAGTAATCAAGACAGTATGGTACTGGCACAAAAACAGAAATAGAGATCAATGGAACAGGATAGAAAGCCCAGAGATAAACCCACGCACATATGGTCACCTTATCTTTGATAAAGGAGGCAGGAATGTACAGTGGAGAAAGGACAGCCTCTTCAATAAATGGTGCTGGGAAAACTGGACAGGTACATGTTAAAGTATGATATTAGATCACTCCCTAACACCATACACAAAAATAAGCTCAAAATGGATTAAAGACCTAAATGTAAGGCCAGACACTATCAAACTCTTAGAGGAAAACATAGGCAGAACACTGTATGACATAAATCACAGCAATATCCTTTTTGACCCACCTCCTAGAGAAATGGAAATAAAAACAAAAATAAACAAATGGGACCTAATGAAACTTAAAAGGTTTTGCACAGCAAAGGAAACCATAAACAAGACAAAAAAACAACCCTCAGAATGGGAGAAAATATTTGCCAATGAAGCAACTGACAAAGAATTCATCTCCAAAATTTACAAGCAGCTCATGCAGCTCAATATCAAAAAAATAATCAACCCATTCCAGATATGGGCAGAAGACCTAAATAGACATTTGTCCAAAGAAGATATACAGATTGCCAACAAACACATGAAAGGATGCTCAGCATCATTAATCATTAGAGAAATGCAAATCAAAACTACAATGATGGGATTCCCTTGTGGTGCAGTGGTTGAGAATCCGCCTGCTGATGCAGGGGATACAGGTTCGTGCCCCGTTCTGGGAGGATCCTACATGCCGTGGAGCACCTGGGCCCGTGAGCCATGGCTGCTGAGCCTGCATGTCCAGAGCCTGTGCTCCGCAATGGGAGAGGCTACAAGAGTGAAGGGCCCGCGTACAGCCAAAACAAAAAACAAAAAAACTACAATGAGATATCATCTCACACCGGTCAAAATGGCCATCATCAAAAAATCTACAAACAATAAATCCTGGAGAGGGTGTGGAGAAAAGGGAACACTGTTGCACTGTTGGTGGAAATGTAAATTGATAGAGCCACTATGGAGAACAGAATGGAGGTTCCTTAAAAAACTAAAAATAAAACTACCATATGACACAGCAATCCTGCTACTGGGCATATGCCCTGAGAAAACCAGAATTCAAAGAGTCATGTACCAAAATGTTCATTGCAGCTCTATTTACAATAGCCATGACATGGAAGCAACCTAAGTGTCCATCAACAGATGAATGGATAAAGAAGATGTGGCACATATATACAATTGAATATTAGTCAGCCATAAAAATAAATGAAATTGAGTTATTTGTAGTGAGGTGGATGGACCTAGAGTCTGTCATACAGAGTGAAGTAAGTCAGAAAGAGAAAAACAGATACCGTAAGCTAACACATATGTATAGAATCTAAGAAAAAAAAATGTTCATGAAGAACCTATGGGCAAGACGGAAATAAAGACACAGACCTACTAGAGAATGGACTTGAGGATATGGGGAGGGGGAAGGGTAAGCTGTGACAAAGTGAGAGAGTGGCATGGACATATATACACTACCAAATGTAAAATAAATAGCTAGTGGGAAGCAGCCGCATAGCACAGGGAGATCAGCTCGGTGCTTTGTGACCACCTAGAGGGGTGAGATAGGGAGTGTGGGAGGGAGGGAGACGCAAGAGAGAAGAGACATGGGAACATATATATATGTATAACTGATGCACTTTGTTATAAAGCAGAAATAACACACCATTGTAAAGCAATTATACTCCAATAAAGATGTTAAAAAAAAATTTTTTTTAACTAGTAATAATAGGCCTGCATGCTTGTAAAACCTTTCTGGAGGACTCACTGGCAATGTCTATCAAAAGCCTATCAACATCACATAACTTTAAAAAAAAAAATTATTTTTGGCTGTGTTGTGTCTTCATTGCTGCGCGCAGGCTTTCTCTAGTTGTGGTGAGCAGGGGCTGCTCTTTGTTGTGGTGCGTGGGCTTCTCATTGTGGTGGCTTCTCTTGCTGCAGAGCACGGGCTCTGGGTGCACGGGCTCAGTAGTTGTGGCTCACAGGCTCAGTAGCTGTGGCTCGTGGGCTCTAGAGTGCAGGCTCAGTAGTTGTGGTGCACGGGCTTAGTTGCTCCACGGCACGTGGGATCTTCCCAGACCAGGGCTCGAGCCCGTGTCCCCCGCATTGGCAGGCAGATTCTTGACCACTGCACCACCAGGGAAGTCCCTCACATAACTTTTAACCAGCTAACCCGTTCATTTCTGGGGACCATGGAGTAGAAAATCTCAGCTGTACACAAATAGGTAATCCTCATCCCTGTTCTGTGAGGTAGGTGTGGATTCTGTTACGATGAGGAAACTGAAGCCCTGAAAGATGCAGGCCCTTCACTAAGAGCAGGGGCTGCAAGCAGGTTGTAGGACTCCAGCGTCAATGCCGGACCATCAGCTTGCCCTGTCTGCACAGGCAACACTGGGAGATGCCGCAATGTCAGCTGCGGTGCAGCAAGCTGCTGAGGTCAAAAGTACCTTTTATTTGGGGCTTTTCTGAATTTTCCAGATTTTCTACTGTGAATATGTATTAATTCATAATGAGAGAACTTTTAAAGTTATCTTTTGAAAATGTAATGAATGAGTAAGCATATCCAATGAACAGCTTGTAAATTTATTTTAGACAAGACTTGGTAAATGCCCCCAACTTAATGAGAGTGTCTAGTATACATTCACAGGACTGGAATGCAATAAAGCAGTGACTAACGGATCATAACCTGATTTCTGAATAAAGGATGTGCTGACAGAAGGATACTGACCTGCATACTGTTTAGAAAAGGAAAGCCAAAGAGAACAGCTTCATTGGTGTTGATCTAATAGAGAAAAAGCTATGAACTCAGCAGCTGGAGCTGGACAGAGCTGCCCCTGCAGGACCCCGAGCTCCCCGGCATGCTGTGATTCTGGGCTCCCTAAGCAGGCTTCCATCCATCACACGGCTCCTCTTCAGGGGGATGCACATCAGTCAGCCTCGTCTCCTGTTAACTGTAGCCCCTCTGAGCTGAGGACTGTCTCGGAAGAGCCCTGGTGCCTCAGAGACAGCAAACAGACCAGGTGCATGGCCTCGCCAGGGATTAAGCCAGACCCAAAGCTCAGCTAACCTCTACACTCTCCCATTAAACTCCTCAACCAGGAAGGGCAGATTGAGTGGAGCTTTCTGCTTACAGCAGGAGGCATCCGCACTGTTGGATGGAGCCCATTCTGCAACACAGCAGTTCTCATGAAGACGTTCTTGCTCATCTCTAACCTAAAGTAATGATAGTACCAATGAAGCCCATTTCCTCTCATTGTGTCCTAGGTAAAGAAGAAGAAAAGCAATCAACTATTGTCTTTAAGAAATGTCTTTGTACATTCCTTAACTTCCTGATTACAAAAATAAAATAATCTAACTATTAAAAAGTCAAAAAAAAAGCAGAAACTAACACACCATTGTAAAGCAATTATACTCAAATAAAGATGTTAAAAAAAAAACCAGTACGGTACTGGCACAGAAATATAGATCAATGGAACAGGGTAGAAAGTCCAGAGATAAACCCACACACCTATGGTCAATTACTCCATGACAGGAGGCAAGAATGTACAATGGAGAAAAGACCATCTCTTTAATAAGTGGTGCTGGAAAAATTGGACAGCTACATGTAAAAGAATGAAATTAGAAAACTCCCTAACACCATACACAAAAATAAACACAGGGGCTTCCCTAGTGGCGCAGTGGTTGGGAGTCTGCCTGCCGATGCAGGGGACATGGGTGCATGCTCCAGTCCAGGAAGATCCCACATGCTGTGGAGCGGCTGGGCCCGTGAGCCACGACTGCTGAGCCTGTGCGTCTGGAGCCTGTGCTCCGCAACGGGAGAGGCCACAGCAGTGAGAGGCCCATGTACCGCAAAATAAATAAATAAATAAATAAATAAACTCAGAGTGGTTTAAAGGCTTAAATGTAAGGCTGGATAATATAAAACTCTTAGAGGAAAACAGAGGCAGAACACTCTATGATGTAAGTCACAGCAAGGTCTTTTCTGACCCACCTCCTAGAGTAGTGAAACTAAAAACAAAAATAAAGAAATGGGACCTAATTAAAATTAAAAGCTTCTGCACAGCAAAGGAAACCATAAACAAAATGAAAAGACAACTCAAAAAATGGGAGAAAATATTTCCAAACGAAGTATCCAACAAGGGATAAATTTCCAAAACATACAAATAGCTCATGCACCTCAATATCAAAAAAAAACAAACAACCCAATGAAAAAATGGGTGGAAGTAAAACCGCGGACCCCAGAGACGGGCGGGAGACGCTGGGGCTGCTGCTGCCGCCACCAGGGGGGCTGTGTGCGAGCACAGGTCACTCTCCGCGCCCCTCTTCCGCGGAGCCTGTGCAGGCCGCCACTGCCAGGTTCCCGGGATCCAGGGACAACTTCCCCGGGACTACGCACAGCGGGACTCAGGCTGGTGCAGCGTCACGCCGGCCTCTGCCGCAGCGTCACGCCGCCTCTGCCGCCGCAGGCCCGCCCCGCACGCAGTGCCCCTCCTTCCCCCATCCCCCAACCCCCGGCCTGAGTGAGCCGGAGGCCCCGAATCAGCGGCTCCTTTAACCCCGTCCTGTCTGAGCGAAAAAACAGACGCCCTCCAGCGACCTACACGCAGAGGCAGGGCCAAATCCAAAGCTGAGCTCCTGTGAGCTGTGAAAACAAAGAAGAGAAAGGGAAATCTCTCCCAGCAGCCACAGAAGCAGCGGATTAAAGCTCCACAATCAACTTGATATACCCTGCATCTGTGGAATACCTGAATAGACAAGGAATGATCCCAAATTGAAGAGGTGGAATTTAGGAGCGAAATCTATGATTTTTTCCCTTTTCCTCTTTTTGTGAAGGTGTACGTGTATGCTCCTGTGTGACATCTAGTCTGTATATTCTAGCTTCCACCATTTGTCCTAGGGCTCTATCCGTCCATGACTTTTTTTAAAAAATTCTTTTTCTTAATAATTAAGTTTAATTGTAATAACTTTATTATACTTTACCTTCGTTCTTTCTTTCTTTCCTTCCTTCCCTCCCTCCTTTAGACAACGAATCACCCCAAATTGAGGAGGTGGTCTCAGGGAGCAGGATTTATGATTTTTCCCCCTTTACCTCTTTTTGTGAAGGTGTATGTGTATGCTTCTGTGTAAGATTTTCTCTGTATAGCTTTGCTTCCAACATTTGTCCTAAGGTTCTATCCGTCCCTTTTTTTTTCTAAATATTGTTTAATTCAATAACTATATTATACTTTATTTTATTTTTACTGTATCATCTTTCTTTCTGTCTTTTTTTCCTTCTTTCCCTCCTTCCTTCCTTCCTCCCTCCCTCCCTCCCTCCCTCCTTTCTTTCCTTCTTTCTTCCTTCCTTCCTTTCCTCCTTTCCTTCTTTCTTTCCTCATACTTCTACTAATTCTCTCTACTTTTTCTCCCTTTTATTCTGAGCCGTGTGGATGAAAGGCTCTTGGTGCTCCAGCCAGGAGTCAGGACTCTGCCTCTGAGGTAGGAGAGCCAACTTCAGGACACTGGTCAACAAGAGACCTCCCAGCTCCACATAATATTAAACGGTGGAAATCTCCCAGAGACCTCCATCTTAACACCAGCACCCAGCTTCACTCAACGACCAGCAAGCCACAGTGCTGGACAACCTATGCCAAACAACTAGCAAAACAGGAACACAACCCCACCCATTAGCAGAGAGGCTGCCTAAAATCATAATAAGGCCACAGACACCCCAAAACACACCACCAGACGTGAACCTGCCCACTAGAGAGACAAGATCCAGCCTCATCCAGCACAACACAGGCACTAGTCCCCTCCACCAGGAAGCCTACACAACCCACTGAAACAACCTTAGCCACTGGAGACAGACATCAAAAACAACGGGAACTACGAACGTGCAGCCTGCAAAAAGGAGACCCCAAACACAGTAAGATAAGCAAAATGAGAAGACAGAAAAACACACAGCAGATGAAGGAGCAAGATAAAAACCCACCAGACCTAACAAATGAAGAGGAAATAGGCAATCTACCTGAAAAAGAATTCAGAATAATGATAGTAAGGATGATCCGAAATCTTGGAAGTAGAATGGACAAAATGCAAGAAACAGTTAACAAGGACCTACAAGAACTAAAGATGAAACAAGCAACGATGAACAATGCAATAAATGAAATTAAAATCACTCTAGATAGGATCAATAGCAGAATAACTGAGGCAGAAGAACGGATAAGTGACCTGGAAGATAAAGTAGTGGAAATAACTACTGCAGAGCAGAATAAAGAAAAAAGAATGAAAAGAACTGAGGACAGTCTCAGAGACCTCTGGGACAACATGAAACGCACCAACATTCGAATTATAGGGGTTCCAGAAGAAGAAGAAAGAAAGAAAGGGACTGAGAAAATATTTGAAGAGATTATAGTTGAAAACTTCCCTAATATGGGAAAGGAAATAGTTAATCAAGTCCAGGAAGCACAGAGGGTCCCATACAGGATAAATACAAGGAGAAACACGCCAAGACACATATTAATCAAACTGTCAAAAATTAAATACAAAGAAAGCATATTAAAAGCAGCAAGGGAAAAACAACAAATAACACACAAGGGAATCCCCATAAGGTTAACAGCTGATCTCTCAGCAGAAACCCTACAAGCCAGAAGGGAGTGGCAGGACATACTGAAAGTGATGAAGGAGAATAGCCTGAAACCAAGACTACTCTACCCAGCAAGGATCTCATTCACATTTGATGGAGAAATTAAAACCTTTACAGACAAGCAAAAGCTGAGAGAGTTCAGCACCACCAAACCAGCTTTACAACAAATGCTAAAGGAACTTCTCTAGACGCGAAACACAAGAGAAGGAAATGACCTATAGTAGCGAACCCAAAACAATATATAAAATGGAAATAGGAACATACATATCAATAATTACCTTAAATGTAAATGGACTAAATGCTCCCACCAAAAGACACAGATTGGCTGAATGGATACAAAAACAAGACCCTTATATATGCTGTCTACAAGAGACCCACTTCAGAACTAGAGACACATACAGACTGAAAGTAAGGGGATGGAAAAAGATATTCCATGCAAATGGAAACCAAAAGAAAGCTGGAGTAGCAATTCTCATATCAGACAAAATAGACTTTAAAATAAGGACTATTAAAAGGGACAAAGAAGGACACTACATAATGATCAAGGGATCGATCCAAGAAGAAGATATAACAATTGTAAATATTTATGCACCCAACATAGGAGCACCTCAATACATAAGGCAAATACTAACAACCATAAAAGGGGAGATCAACAGTAACACATTCATAGTAGGGGATTTTAACACCCCACTTTCACCCATGGACAGATCATCCAAAATGAAAATAAATAAGGAAACACAAGCTTTAAATGATACATTAAACAAGATGGACTTAATTGATATTTATAGGACACTCCATCCAAAAACAACAGAATACACATTTTTCTCAAGTGCTCATGGAACATTCTCCAGGATAGATCATATCTTGGGTCACAAATCAAGCCTTGGTAAATTTAAGAAAACTGAAATTGTATCAAGTATCTTTTCCGACCACAACGCCATGAGACTAGATATCAATTACAGGAAAAGATCTGTAAAAAATACAAACACATGGAGGCTAAACAATACACTACTTAATAATGAAGTGATCACTGAAGAAATCAAAGAGGAAATAAAAAAATACCTAGAAACAAATGACAATGGAGACACAACGACCCAAAACCTATGGGATGCAGCAAAAGCAGTTCTAAGGGGGAAGTTTATAGCAATACAAGCCCACCTTAAGAAGCAGGAAACATCTCGAATAAACAACCTAACCTTGCACCTCAAGCAATTAGAGAAAGAAGAACAAAAAAACCCCAAAGCTAGCAGAAGGAAAGAAATCATAAAAATCAGATCAGAAATAAATGAAAAAGAAATGAAGGAAACAATAGCAAAGATCAATAAAACTAAAAGCTGGTTCTTTGAGAAGATAAACAAAATAGATAAACCACTAGCCAGACTCATCAAGAAAAAAAGGGAGAAGACTCAAATCAATAGAATTAGAAATGAAAAAGGAGAAGTAACAACTGACACTGCAGAAATAAAAAAAATCATGAGAGATTACTACAAGCAACTCTATGCCAATAAAATGGACAATCTGGAAGAAATGGACAAATTCTTAGAAATGCACAACCTGCCAAGACTGAATCAGGAAGAAATAGAAAATATGAACAGACCAATCACAAGCACTGAAATTGAAACTGTGATTAAAAACCTTCCAACAAACAAAAGCCCAGGACCAGATGGCTTCACAGGTGAATTCTATCAAACGTTTAGAGAAGAGCTAACACCTATCCTTCTCAAACTCTTCCAAAATATAGCAGAGGGAGGAACACTCCCAAATTCCTTCTACGAAGCCACCATCACCTTGATACCAAAACCAGACAAGGATGTCACAAAGAAAGAAAACTACAGGCCAATATCACTGATGAACATAGATGCAAAAATCCTCAACAAAATACTAGCAAACAGAATCCAACAGCACATTAAAAGGATCATACACCATGATCAAGTGGGGTTTATTCCAGGAATGCAAGGATTCTTCAATATACGCAAATCTATCAATGTGATAAACCATATTAACAAATTGAAGGAGAAAAACCATATGATCATCTCAATAGATGCAGAGAAAGCTTTCGACAAAATTCAACACCCATTTATGATAAAAACCCTCCAGAAAGTAGGCATAGAGGGAACTTTCATAAACATAATAAAAGCCATATATGACAAGCCCACAGCAAACATCATCCTCAATGGTGAAAAACTGAAAGCATTTCCACTAAGATCAGGAACAAGACAAGGTTGCCCACTCTCACCACTCTTATTCAACATAGTTTTGGAAGTTTTAGCCACAGCAATCAGAGAAGAAAAGGAAATAAAAGGAATTCAAATCGGAAAAGAAGAAGTAAAGCTGTCACTGTTTGCAGATGACATGATACTATACATAGAGAATCCTAAAGATGCTACCAGAAAACTACTAGAGCTAATCAATGAATTTGGTAAAGTAGCAGGATACAAAATTAATGCACAGAAATCTCTGGCATTCCTATATACTAATGATGAAAAATCTGAAAGTGAAATCAAGAAAACACTCCCATTTACCATTGCAACAAAAAGAATAAAATATCTAGGAATAAACCTACCTAAGGATACGAAAGACCTGTATGCAGAAAATTATAAGACACTTATGAAAGAAATTAAAGATGATACAAATAGATGGAGAGATATACCATGTTCTTGGATGGGAAGAATCAACATTGTGAAAATGACTCTACTACCCAAAGCAATCTACAGATTCAATGCAATCCCTATCAAACTACCACTGGCATTTTTCACAGAACTAGAACAAAAAATTTTGCAATTTGTATGGAAACACAAAAGACCCCGAATAGCCAAAGCAATCTTTAGAACGAAAAAAGGAGTTGGAGGAATAAGGCTCCCTGACTTCAGACTATATTACAAAGCAACAGTAATCAAGACAGTATGGTACTGGCACAAAAACAGAAAGATAGATCAGTGGAACAGGATAGAAAGCCCAGAGATAAACCCACGCACATATGGACACCTTATCTTTGATAAAGGAGGCAGGAATGTACAGTGGAGAAAGGACAGCCTCTTCAATAAATGGTGCTGGGAAAACTGGACAGGTACATGTAAAAGTATGAGATTAGATCACTCCCTAACACCATACACAAAAATAAGCTCAAAATGGATTAAAGACCTAAATGTAAGGCCAGAAACTATCAAACTCTTAGAAGAAAACATAGGAAGAACACTCTATGACATAAATCACAGCAAGATCCTTTCTGACCCACCTCCTAGAGTAATGGAAATAAAAACAAAAATAAACAAATGGGACCTAATGAAACTTCAAAGCTTTTGCACAGCAAAGGAAACCATAACCAAGACCAAAAGACAACCCTCAGAATGGGAGAAAACATTTGCAAATGAAGCAACTGACAAAGGATTAATCTCCAAAATTTACAAGCAGCTCATGCAGCTCAATAACAAAAAAACAAACAACCCCATCCAAAAATGGGCAGAAGACCTAAATAGACATTTCTCCAAAGAAGATATACAGAATGCCAACAAACACATGAAAGAATGCTCAACATCATTAATCATTAGAGAAATGCAAATCAAAACTACAATGAGATATCATCTCACACCAGTCAGAATGGCCATCATCAAAAAATCAAGAAACAATAAATGCTGGAGAGGGTGTGGAGAAAAGGGGACACTCTTGCACTGCTGGTGGGAATGTGAATTGGTTCAGCCACTGTGGAGAACAGTATGGAGGTTCCTTAAAAAACTACAAATAGAATTACCATATGACCCAGCAATCCCACTACTTGGCATATACCCTGAGAAAACCAAAATTCAAAGAGAGTCATGTACCAAAATGTTCATTGCAGCTCTATTTACAATAGCCAGGACATGGAAACAACCTAAGCGCCCATCATCGGATGAATGGATAAAGAAGATGTGGCACATATACACAATGGAATATTACTCAGCCTTAAAAAGAAATGAAATTGAGCTATTTGTAATGAGATGGATAGACCTAGAATCTGTCATACAGAGTGAAGTAAGTCAGAAAGAAAAAGACAAATACCGTATGCTAACACATATATATGGAATTTAAGGGAAAAAAATGTCATGAAGAACCTAGGGGTAAGATAGGAATAAAGACGCAGACCTACTGGAGAACGGACTTAAGGATATGGGGAGGGGGAAGGGTGAGTTTTGACAGGGCGAGAGAGAGTCATGGACATATACACAGTAACAAACGTAGTAAGGTAGATAGCTGGGGGGAAGCAGCCGCAAGGCACAGGGATATTAGCTCGGTGCTTTGTGACAGCCTGGAAGGGTGGGATGGGGAGAGTGGGAGGGAGGGAGACACAAGAGGGAAGACATATGGGAACATATGTATATGTATAGCTGATTCACTTTGTTGTAAAGCAGAAACTAACACACCATTGTAAAGCAATTATACCCCAATAAAGATGTTTAAAAAAAAAAAAAATATAATAAAAAAAATCTTCTTTCCTAAAAAAAAAAAAAAAAAAAAAAATGGGTGGAAGACCTAAATAGACATTTCTCCAAAGAAGCCAGATAGATGGCCGAAAAGCACATGAAAAGATGCTCAACAGCACTAATTACTGGAGAATGCAAATCAAACCTATAATGAGGTATCACTTCACACTGGTCAGAATGGCCATCATCAAAAAATCTACAAACAATAAATGCTGGAGAGGGTGTGAAGAAAAGGGAACCCTCCTACATTGTTGGTGGGAATGTAAATTGGTACAGCTACTATGGAGAACAGTATGAAGGTTCCTTAAAAAGTCTAAAAATAGAATTACCATATGATCCAGAAATCCCACTTCTGCACATATGCCCAGAGAAAACCATAATTCGAAAAGATACATGCACCCCAATGTTCATTGCAACACTATTTACAATAGACAGGACATGGAAGCAACTTAAATATCCATCAACAGAGGAAGGGATAAAGATGATCTGGTACATATATACAATGGAAAATTTCTCAGCCATAAAAAAGAACAAAACAATGCCATTTGCAGCAATGTGGATGGACCTAGAGATTGTCATACTGAATGAAGTAAGTCAGACAGAGAAGGACAAATATCATACGATATCACTTATCCGTGGAATCTAAAAAAGGAAAAAAGGTATAAATGAACTTATTTACAAAACAGAAATAGAGTTACAGATGTAGAAAACAATCTTATGGTTACCAGGGAGGAAGGGAGGAGGGAATAAGTAGGATACTGGGATTGACATATGCACATTACTATATATAAAATAGATAACTAATAAGGACCTACTGTATAGCACAGGGAACTCTACCCAATACTCTGTAATGACCTATATGGGAAAAGAATCTTAAAAAGAGTGGATATATGTATATGTATAACTGATTCACTTTTCTATATAGCAGAAAGTAACACAACCTTTTAAATCAACTATACTCCAATAAAAATTTTAAAATAAAATAAAATTTCCCTGAGGTAACAGCACAAGAAAAATATCAAGCTGATAAAAGCTAGTAGGTTACCCGGTCTTCAGAACATAGCAAAATTCTTATTTCCCCTGAGGCAGAGAATAGTATAAAACAGAGAAGTGTCTATGACATGAATCAAAAGGACAGTGATAAACGGAAGCATTAGAATCAAATAATTTCAGGGAAGAAAGGGATCTTATCTATCTACTCCAACTATTCTAGCATGAGTAGATAAATCTAGTTGCCAAATCTAATAGGTATACATAAGCCCCTTCTTGTTTCTCTTGTGTGCAGTTTTGAGAGTGAGCATTGACTATTCTCTCTTTTCAGAAACCACACACACACACACACACACACACACACACACACGCTTGGAGCTAATACCCTTAGTTCTGGTGTTTTTCTCTAGATTTTGGCCCCATTCACATCTGGCTTTATGAGTCAGCACTACTTCCAGGTGAGTCTCCACTGGGCCATGAGGTTATATTTTTAATGCACAAATCACTATAGCTCATGTCTCCAACTCATGTAATGGTATAATCTAGCTTTTGCCAGATTCCTCTCCATAGGTATTTTGGAGATCTTCAGTGTACCTCTTCATGGATTTACATTGGTTACCATCTGAATGTGAACTGCTGCTCTGCTCTTTATACACACCTCTGTCCACTTCATTGTGAGTCACGTTTGAAGGGCCTCCCTCTGGCTGCTGTCCCCTATACTGTCTCCCTGCAAGTGGAGGGTGAGGGGACAATACCCTCTCTCAATTCTTTCCAGTGATGATAGCATCTTGATGGTAACATTTAACCAGATTTTACAGAAAGTCTGGAGATGGCAGAAGTAATTTTCTCACTGAGGCTATACATTTCTTTATAACAACAGAGCCTTAAAACCACCACCAATTAGAATCAGTCACAATTTTATGGATCCTTTTGCATCATGTGGTATTAGCTGGGGCTGCAGCAATCTAGAGGCTCAACTGAACTGAAATGTCCAATTATACAAAACAAATTTTAAAACAAAGCAAAGTTCAAAATACAGTTAATTCCACAATTTCTAGAAACAGAGGGGTGTGAGACCTATATATTGGTCTTATTGTTCCAAAGCTCTATTTTAGCACCCACTTGAGACAGGAGATGTGGCTGGGGCTTGGATGGGGTGGAGAAGTAGAACTGCATCTTTATCTCCATGTAAGAGGATCTATAAACAGTCTCTTCCTCAGCCCAGGGTAACTTGCTGTCTCCTGGAGCTTCTGGGTAAAATTATTTCTTTGATTCAGCAGTCAAAACTGAAAGTCTATGCCAAATAATGGTTAGGAAACCTAAATGTATAGTCTTCTTGGAGTGTAGGAATCCCAAGTAGATTAAATTAATGTAAAAATTTTCAGTGAAAAAATTTTCACTGAAACCAGTGAAAACTTTGTTTTCCTTTAGCAGAAACAAATGAAAAACCCTTTTGTATGGACATTTAAAGTGTCTAGGATATTAGGGAATTCCATGGAGGATGGAAACATAAAATGGTTCACAATTAACAATTACTAATGATAAGAGGTAATGATCTGCCATGATCTCTATCATAGTAGAAGCCACAAAGAAAATTAACTCCCTGAGAACTCAAACAATAGAATCTAAAAGAGACTATGAAAAAGTATGCTTGAAATAATTAAATGAGATAAAATTTTAAAATGTAATAACAGAACATAAAAATAATTTGAAAGTAAACAAGACAAATTTCTAGAAATGAAAAATGGAATCATTGTAATTAAAAACACATTAGATAGGTTAAGCAGCAAATTAAGTATATTGAAAAAATGTAGTAAACTGGAAAATAAATCTGAGGAAATTAGGGTGTAGCATAGAGAGAAAGAGATAAAAATATAAGAGAATGGATGAAAGAATATGTTGAGTGAAATAAGCTAGCTCCTAAGGAGGACATATTATGTATTTCTAACTATATGAAGGTCAAGAACAGGCAAAACTAAAAATGGTGATAGAAGACAAAGAGAAGTTACTTTTGTAGGCAAAAGGCACTATTGATTGGGAAGAGGCACAAAGGTTATACTCTATATATTGATCTATGTTGTGGTTATATGGGTGTGTATACGTATGTACATGGATACACATATATGTGTATGTATATACATATACACATTTTTTTCAAGTTCTATGTGTTCAATTGTGCATTTTATGAGTTCCACACATTGGAACCAGAGAAGTTTACAGACATGGCAGATAAATTAAGCAGGTCCAACATACATCTAAAAGGAGTCCCTCAAAGGGAGAATTGAGAGATGTATCATTCGAAGAAATGATGGTAGATAATTTTTTATAATAGGAGAAAGACCCAAGTTCTCAGAATGAGGAAGTGTACCATATCTGGAGAAGGGTAAGTTTAAAATATACATATGTGCCACCTAGAACCATTATGGAAAAACTGCAGAATACTAAAGACAAAGGAATTCTTAAAAACAATCAATGAGAGAAGAGAGATCATCTACATCGTTTTCTCAAAAAAAAGAGAGAAAATAACTATTAACCTTGAATTCTGTTCCTATTAAGGGTGAAAAGTCCTAGCTGAAAGTTCTTTTAAAGGATATATAAAAGGGAGAAGTAGAATGTAAGAGACAAGAGAGTGAGGGAACTGGTAAACATGTGAGTAAATCTAGAGAAGAATTGACTGAAAAAGTAATAATCAATAGTGAAGGTTAAAATAAAAATTCAAAGAAAATTCAGGACCTCAAAGACATTGTACATTAGAATTAAGAGGTTCTAAAATGTTGGGGAGGAGAGTAGAAACACTGATCAGTTTAGACTTTGTTAAACTATAGGCAGAGAGAAGATATTTGCAATGCACATAATTGAAAAACAATCTGTATATAAAACATATCAAGAACTATGGGCTAATAATTTAAAACAATCTAATAGAACAGTGGAAAAGGATATGAAAAGGCAATTCACACAGGGTAAAAGTTGAATTCCCAATAAATAAAGAAGTTCAACTGCAGGGAATAAAAAACAAAACAATAGTAAGAAGCAATTTCATACCCATCAGATTTATGTAAGTTAAAACTTTTTGGTAAAACCAAGTAATGGCAAGGCTGTTAAGGGACACAAACTCTCACATACTGATTTTGGGAATGTGAATTATCATAGCTTTTGGAAAGCAATTTGATAAGATCTATTTTATTAGTCTGTTCTATTTGGGCTATTATAACAAAAATACCATAGACTGGGTGGCTTAAACAACCAACATTTACTTCTCATAGTTCTGGAGGCTGCAGAGTCCAACATCAAGGCACTGGCAGATTCACTGTTTGGTGACAGCCCACTTCCTGGTTCACAGATGGCTGTCTTTTCCATGTGTCCTTACATGGCAGAAGGGGTGAAGGAGGTTTCTGGAGTCTCTTTTCCAAGGGTACTAATACATTCTTTGGTGTTCCATCCTCATGACCTAATTACCTCACGAAGACCCCACCTCCAAATACCATCACAGTGGGGAATAGTTTTCAACACATGAATTTTGAGGGGACACAAATATTCAATCTATGATATTTAGTAAATTGGAAGATGCACCTTTCCAACGACCCAGAAATTTCAGCTTCTAGATATATGCCTTTAGATTGCAGTGGCTCTCAACAAGGGCAATTTGCCCCCCACAGACACTGGGCAATGTCTGGAGGCATTTTTCAGTGTCCTTATTGGAGTCTTGCTACTGGCATCTAATGAGTAGAGGATGCTGCTAAACATCCTACAATGCACAGGTCAGCCCTTCACAAAAAAGAATTTCCTGGTTCAAAGTATCAGTAGGGTTAAAGCATAAAAAGAGTTCTGAGTGACAAAAGCACATTGCAAAAATAAATGGATTTATCCTGCCATATATGTAACATTTTAAAAACATTAACGCTCTAATATATTTAGGGACATTGTTTGCCAAAATGGACATGATAATTCCCCTCTGTATCCATTTCCATGCAAAGTCCTTTCCCACACTGACTAAGCTATATGACTTGCTCTGGCTAAAAGGATAGTAGCAAACTTGCCACAAGCAGAGACTTAAAAGGTGCTTGGGCATCATGCTTTGCCCTCTATTTCTGCTCTTGGGAGCCCTGTAACCACAACAATGTGAATGAGCACAGGGTCATTCTTTTGGATGATGAGAAACACTTGATCAAGTAATTTCTGTCATACCAGCTGACATTGAGCCAACTGCCAGACATATTTGTGAAGCCAATTAGAGATTTACTCACTATCCCAGAAAGAAAAATTGCCCAGCTAACCTACAGAATTTTGAGAAAGAATACTAAGCCACCAAGTTTTGTTACAAATCAAAAAATAAATGATACAATTGTTCATAGAGAACATGTTGACAGCAAAGATCTAAAATCATAGATGGATAGATAGAACAAACACCACTTTGAATAATGATTAACCCTGGACAGGGATTCTGGGATGATAGCTACCTCCCTGAGAGAGGGAGGGGATTGGAAAGGAGGATGTAACATTTTCTTAGAAATAATCACGGAGAGGTCTTCTAGTTTTAGCTCTAACATGTAAAGAGCTTGGAAGTTGTCTCATCCTTACAATAAGGAAAAAGCTCAAGAAACTGAAAACCAATGACTTTTCTTGCACCCCAAAGTGAATTAAAGTCACAAAGCACACTGCCACCTTGAAATCTAGAGAAACAGGCAAATACAGAGAATCACAGCTGAGAGCACCTTATCTGGAGCATCAGCTGCTAGACCCATGAACTGGTAGGAACACTTACCCTGCCATTTTGATGAATTGTTGGAGGCTGAATGTGAAATAGCATTAAAGTGAGCAACACCTGGAAGGCATGGTATTAGGGCTTCTCTACACTATTGTGAGTTTTATCTCCAGGAACTCCACTAGCAAAACAACAACAAAATACAAGGCATGCTAAAAAGTAAGAAAAAAACCCAGAGCCTGAAGAGGCAAAGCAAGTATCAGAACCAGACTCAGGTAAGGTACATATTTTGGAATTATCAGATAGGGAATTTAAAAATAACTATGAATTATACGTTAAGGGCTCTAAAGGAAAAAGTAGACAACATGCAAGAACAGATGGTTATTGTAAGCAGAGAGATGGAAACTCTAAGAAAGAATCAAAAGAAAATGCTAGAGATAAAAAAAATACTGTAACAGAAATGAAGAATATATTTGATAGGCTCATGAGCAGACTGTATACAACCGAAGAAAGAATCATTAAGTGTGAAGATAGGGCAATAGAAACTTTCTAAACTGAAATGAAAAAAGAAACTGATATTCATGAACTGTGGGACAATTTTGAAAGATATCAGAAGGGGAAGATGGAGCAGAAGAAAATGAAGCAGAAGAAATATTTGAAGAGATAAATAGCATGAAATTTTCCAGAATTAATTACAGACACAAAATCTCAAATCCAGAAATCTCAGAGAACACCACATAGAATAAATACCCTCAAAAAACTTCTCCTGGCCAAGGAGAGGAGACCAGATAGCAGAGTACAAGAACTTGAGTTCACCTCCTCAAGAAAACACAAAAGTCACAACTAACTGATGAACAACTAACTGAGGAACAACCATCAACAAAAAAAGACTCAAACCTACCAAAAAAGATATTCTACAAACAAAGACAAAGAGGAAGCCACAATGAGATGGTAGGAGACTTGCTTTCACAATATAATCAAATCCCATACCTGCTGGGTGAGCAACCCACAAACTGGAAAATAACTATATCATACAGGTTCTCCCACAGGAGTGAGAGTTCTGAGCCCCACATCAGACTCCTCAGCCTGAAGGTCTGGTATCTGGAGGAGAAGCCCCAGAGGATTTGGCTTTGGAGGCCAGTGGGCTTGAGCACAGGAGTTCCACAGGATTGGGGGAAACAGAGATTCCACTCTTGGAGGGCGCACACAAGTTTTCATGTGCACTGGGACCCAGGGCAAAGCAGTGGCTCTATAGGAGCCTGGGCCAGTCCTACCTGTGGAAATTGGAGGGTCTCCTGGGGAGGCAGGGGTCAACTGCGGCTCACTGTGGGGGCAAGGACACTGGTGACAGAGGCCCCAGGGAATATTCATCAGTGTGAGCTCTCCTAGAGGTGACCATTTTGGCACTAAGATCTACCTCTCCCCCAAACAGGCTGCAGGCTGCAGTGCTTGAAGGCCTCAGGACAAACTCATCAGCAGACAGGCTGCCTAAAGTCATCCTGAGCACACAGCTGCCTCTAAACACACCTCTTGACACAGCCCTGTTCACCAGACCCAGCTCCACCCACCAGTGGACGGGCACCAGTCCCTCCCACCAGGAAGCCTGCACAGGCCCCTGGACCAAACTCACCCACCAGGGGGCAGACACCAGAAGCAAGAGAAACTACAAACTTGCAGCCTGAGAAACGGAGACCACAAACACAGAAAATTAGACAAAGTGAGATGGCAGAGAAATATGTTCCAGATGAAGGAACAAGATAAAACCCTAGAAGAACAACTAAGTGAAGTGGAGATAGATAATCGGCCTGAAAATGAATTCAGAGTAATGATAGTAAAGATGATCCAAGATCTCAGAAGAGAATGGAGGCACAGACTGAGAAGATACAAGAAATGTTTTACAAAACCTAGAGGATTTAAAGAACAAACAGAGATGAATAATACAATAACTGAAATGAAAAATACACTAAAAGGAATCAATAGCAGAATAAATGAGGCAAAAGAATGAATAGGTGAGCTGAAAGACAGATTGGTGAAAATCACTCCTGAGGAACAGAAAAAAGATTGAAAAAAGTAATGAGGACAGTCTAAGAGATGTCTGGGACACATTAAACACACCAACATTCACATTATAGGGGTCCCAGAAGGAGAAGAGAGAGAAAGGGCCTGAGAAAATATTTGAAGAAATAATAGCCAAAAACTTCCTTAACATGAGAAATGAAACACTCACTCTAGTCCAGGAAGCACAGAGAGTCCCATACAGTATAAACTCAAGGAAGAACACATAGAGAGACATATTAATCAAATTGACAAAAATTAAAGACAAAGAGAAAATACTGAAAGCAAAAAGGGAAAATCATCAAATAACATACAAGGGAACTCCCATAAGGTTATCAGTTGATTTTTAGCAGAAACTCTGCAGGCCAAAAGAGAGGGGCATGATTTATTTAAAGTAATGAAAGGGAAAAACCTATAACCCAGAATACCCTACCCATCAAGTCTCTCATTCAGATTCAATGGAGAAATCAAAAGATTTACAGGCAAGCAAAAGCTAGAGAATTCAGCAACACCAAACGAGCTTTGAGTCAAATGCTAAAGGAACTTCTTTAGGCAGAAAAGACCACAACTAGAAAGAAGAAAATTACAAATGGGAAAGCTCACTGGTAAAGGCAAACATACAGTAAAGGTAGGAAATCATCCAAACACAAATATGATATCAAAACCAGCAATCATGAGAAGAGGAGAGCACCAATGCAGGATACTGGAAATGTATTTGAAATTAAAAAAACAGCAACTTAAAACAACCATGTATATATATATATATACTGCTATATCAAAACCTCATGGGAACAACAAACCAAAAATCTACAGTAGATACACGCACGCACACACCCAAAAACAATCCAAACAAAACTCTAAATTTAGTCGTCAAATCACAAGACAAGAGAACAAAAGAGGAAGGGAAGAAAACAGACCTACAAAAACTGACACAAAAAAATTAACAAAATGGCAGTAAGAACATACATATTGATGATTGCCTTAAATGTAAATGGATTAAATGCTCCAACCAAAAGAAATAGGCTGGCTGAATGGATACAAAACAAAACAAGGCTCGTATATATCTTATTTACAAGAGACCCACTTCAGATCTAGGGACAAAATACAGACTGAAAGTGAGGGGATGGAAAAAGATATTCCATGCAAATGGAAATCAAAAGAAATGTGGAGTATCAATACTCATATAAAAAAAAATAGACTTGGGCTTCCCTGGTGGCACAGTGGTTGAGAGTTCACCTGCTGATGCAGGGGACACGGGTTCATGCCCCAGTCCAGGAAGATCCCACATGCCGTGGAGTGGCTGGGCCTGTGAGCCATGGCTGCTGAGCCTGTGCATCCGGAGCCTGTGCTCTGCAACGGGAGAGGCCACAACAGTGAGAGGCCCATGTACCACAAAAAAAAAAAAAAAAAAAAGACTTTAAAATAAAGACTGTTACAAGAGACAAAGAAGGATACTACATAATGATCAAGTGATCAATCCAAGAAGATATAACAACTGTAAATATATATGCACCCAACATAGGAACATCTCAATATATAAGGTAAATGCTAACAGGCATAAAAGAAGTTGACAGTGACATAATAATAGTGAGGGACTTTAACACTTCATTTTCATCAGTGGAAGGATCATCCAGACAGAAAATCAATAAAGGAACACAAGCTTTAAATGACACAATAGACCAGATGGACTAAATAGATATTTATAGAACACTCCACACACTCTTCTCAAGTGCACATGGAACAATCTCTAGGACAGATAACATGCTGGGTCACAAAGCAAACCTTGGTAAATTTAAGAAAATTGAAATTATATCAAGCATCTTTTCTGACCACAGTGCTATGAGATTAGAAATCAACTACAAGAAAAAAATCTGTAAAAAACACAAACACATGGAGGCTAAACAATATGTTAATAAACAACCAATGGATCACTGAAGAAATCAAAGAAGAAATCAAAAAATACCTAGAGACAAATGAAAAAGAAAGTATGATGATCTAAAACCTATGGGGTACAGCAAAAGCAGTTCTAAGAGGGAAGTGCAAACCTAAAACTACTAGAGAAAGAAGAAATACAAAACCCGAAGTTAGTAGAAGGAAACAAATCATAAAATCAGAGCAGATAAATAAAATAGAAACCAAAAAAAAATTGGAAAAGATCAATGAGACTAAAATCTGGTTCTTTGAAAAGATAAAAAATTGATAAACCTTTAGCCAGACTCAACAAGAAAAAAAAGGAACAGGCTCAAATCAATAAAATCAGAAACAAAAATGGAGAGGTTAAAACTGACACCACAGAAATACAAAGGATCATGAGAGACTACTACAAGCAACTCTATGCCAATAAAATGGACAACCTAGAACAAATGGACAAATTCTTAGAATGGTACAATCTTGCAAGGCTGAACCAGGAAGAAATAGAAAGTGTAAACAGACCAATCACAACTACTGAAATTGAAACTGTGATTTAAAAACTTCCAACAGACACAAGTCCAGGACCAGATAGCTTCACAGGAAAATTCTATCAAACATTTAGAGAAGAGTTAACACCTATACTTCTGAAACTATTCCAAAAACTTGCAGAGGAAGGAACACTCCCAAACTCGTTCTATGAGGCCACCATCACCCTGATACCAAACCAGACAAAGATACCACAAAAAAAGAAAATTATAACTATTATAGTTATAGTTCATAACACTGATGAACACAGACTGACAAATCCTCAACAAAATACTAGCAAATAAAATCCAATACTATACTAAAAGGATCATAAACCATGATCAAGTGAGATTTATCCTGGGGGGCAAGGACTTTTCAATATCCACATATGAATCATTGTGATACACTACAATAACAAACTGAAGAAATAAAATCATATGATCATCTCAATAGATGCAGAAAAAGCTGTTGCCAAAATTCAACACCCATTTATCATAAAAACTCTGCAGAAAGTGGGCATAGACGGAACTTATCTCAACATAATAAAGGCCATATATGAAAAACTCACAGCTAACATCATTCTCATGGTGAAAACCTGAAAGCATTTTCTCTAAGATCAGAAAAAAGACAAGGATGTCCACTCTTGCCACTTTGATTCAACATAGTTTTGGAAGTCCTAGCCACAGCAATCAGAGAAGAAAAAGAAATAAAAGGAATCCAAGTTGGAAAATAAGAAGTAAAACTGTCACTGTTTGTAGAGGACATGATACTATACATAGGAAATCCTAAAGATACTACCAGAAAACTACTAGAGCCCATCAATGAATTCAGTAAGGTTGCAGGATACAAAATTAATACACAGAATCTCTTGCATCCCTATATGTTAACAATGAAAGGTCAGAAAGAGAAATTAAGGAAACAATCCCATTTACTATTACATCAAAAAGAATAAAATTCCTAGGAATTAACCTTCCTAAGGAGGCAAAAGACTTGTACTCTGAAAACTATAAGATGCTGATAAAAGAAATTAAGATGACACAAACGTGGAAATATATACCATGTTCTTGGATTAGAAGAATCCATATTGTCAAAATGACTATACTACCTAAGGCAATCTACAGATTCAATTCAATCCCTATCAAATTACCAATGGCATTTTTCACAGAACTAGAACAAAAATTTTACAGTTTGTGTGGAAACATACAAGACCCTGAATAGCCAAAGCAATCCTGAGAAAGAAATACAGAGCTGGAGGAATCAGGCTCCCTGACTTCAGACTATGCTACAAAGCTACAGTAATCAAAACAGTATAGCACTGGCACAAAAACAGAAATATATATCAATGGAACAGGATAGAAACTCTAGAGATAAACCCACACACCTATGGTCACCTAATCTATGACAAAGAAGGCAAGACTATACAATGGAGAACAGACAGTCTCTTCAATAAGTGGTGCTGGGAAAACTGGACAGCTACATGGAAAAGAATGAAATTAGAACATTCCCTAACACCATACACAAAAATAAATTCAAAATGGATTAAAAACCTAAATGTAACGCCAGACACTATAAAACTCTTAGAGGAAAACATAGGCAGAACACTCTTTGACATAAATCACAGCAATATCTTTTTTGATCCACCTCCTAGAGTAATGAAACTTAAAAAAATAAACAAATTGGACCCAATTAAACTTAAAAGATATTGCACAGCAAAGGAAGCCATAAACAAACAAACAAAAAAGACAACCCACAGACTGGGAAAAAATATTTGCAAATGATATGACCAACAAGGGATTAATCTCCAAAATACACAAATAGCTCATGCAACCCAATATCAGAAAAAAACAAATAAGCCAATCAAAAAGTGGGCAGAAGAGCTAAATAGACATTTCTCCAAAGAAGACAGGCAGATGGCCAAAATCATGTGAAAAGATGCTCAACATCACTAATTATTATCAAAATGCAAATCAAAACACAATGAGATATCACCTCACACCAGTCAGCATGGCCATCATCAAAAAGTCTACAAACAATTCTGGAGAGGGTGTGGAGAAAAGGGAACTCTCCTACCTTGTTGGTGGGAATGTAAATTGGTACAACCATTCTGGAGAACAGTATGGAGGTTATTTAGAAAACTAAATATAGAACTACCATATGATCCAGCAATCCTACTCCTGGAGAAAACTATAATTTGAAAAGATACATGCACCCTAATGTTCACTGCAGCATTATTTACAATAGCCAAGACATGGAAGCACTATAACATCCATCGACAGAAGATAAAGAAGATGTGGTATGTATATACAATGGAATATTACTCTGCCATAAAATAAGGAACAAAATAATGCCATTTACAGCAACATGGATGGACGTGGAGATTATCATACTAAGTGAATTAAGTCAGTCAGAGAAAGACAAATATCATATGATATCACTTATACATGGAATCTTTAAAAAATGATACAAATGAACTTACTTACAAAACAGAAACAGACTCACAGACTTTGATAACAAACTTATGATTACCAAAGGGAAAGGTGGGAGTGGGATAAATTAGGAATTCGGGACTAACATATACACACTACTATATATAAAATAGATAATCAACAAGGACCTACAGTATAGCAAAGGGATCTCTACTCAATATTCTGTAATAATCTATTTGTGAAAAGAATCTGGAAAAGAATGGATATATGTATATGTATAACTGAATCACTTTGCTGTACACCTGAAGCTAACCAAATATTGTAAATCAATTATACCCAAGTATAAAATAAAAATTAAATTTAAAAAAATGAAAACAAAAAATAAATTGCCAACATGTAATAAAACAAGTTACTGATCATTTTTCTCCATACTCAGTGTATGAAAATATAATGAAATGTCTTAAATAAGTTAATGATCTTTTTAAATGCTTATCTGTACCCTTGTATGTTTTGTCCAGACATGAAATCTGAGGATAATTAAAATTCATGCCAATTTTGGAATGTTAGGAACAAATCACATAAGTGAAAATCTTCCAAGAGTTTAAAAACAAAATTCACAAAAGGAGTCATTAAAATTGTACTGTCAACAAATTTTTTTAAAGTCTCCTCCTATGCATATCACATTTAAAGTGCAGAAAACCAAAAATATTCAAATAAGCCAAAGGGGAAAAACACCTTGCCTATAGAGGAATAAGTATAAGAATTACAGTGGGTTTGTTATCTGAAACTATGCAAGCAAGAAAAAAGTGGAATCAAATATTTAAAGTGTTGAAAAAAAATCACCCATGTAGAATTCCATATCCAGTGAAATTATCCTTCAAAAGCAAAAAAGAGATAAAGACTCTCTCAGACAAACAAATTTATTTGCAAATTTATTGCCAGATCACCTACACTGTAAGAAATGTTAAAAGAAGTTCTTCAGAAAGATGAAAACAGTGTGAGTCAGAAACTTGGATCTACATAAAAAAAGGAAGAACGTCAAAGAAGGAATAAATGAAGCTAAAATAGCATGTTTTATTTTTCTTATTCTTAGTTGATCTAATAGATAACTGTTTGAAGTAATATTAGAAACAAGGTACTGAGTGATAATAAGGTATGGATACATGAAATGAATAACAGCAATGTTGTAAGATACAGGAGGAAGGGCTTGGGATATATCTCAGCATCTTTACTTTCTTGAAACTCATCACTTGCAGTCCAGTACTTTGGAAAATGGACCTTTGTGACTGACTTGATAAACTACTAGAATATTTTCACTTTGGGATCTTAATTTAGTCTTAAGAGAGTTTTCAAATTTGCAAATTTTCTAACTTTTATTTGCAGTACAAGTATCTCCACAACCTTCAAGAAAAGTCCTAATATTATACATTGTAAAGTCAACTTTTATTTGTTCCTTTTCCCATAATAGTATGTTTGGAAACTGGAACGATTATAAATCTCTGAAACTTCAAATTCTTCTCAGACTCTCTTTTGGTAAAACTGGAAACCAGGGGTGTGTGGAGGTCACCAACTATTAGGATTACTTAGGTGCACTAAACTAAATTACCACCATTTTGTCTGGGTTTGCCATTAGGTAATTTTCATCATTGCATCCAAGCTAGATCTTATCACTTTTTACAAATTTTCAGTGACAATCATGTTTATTTAGTTCCCAGTGGAGTGTGGGTGTTATGCCATGGTACCCTTAAATTATTTATACTATAAGAGATAGCTTTGAATCAAAGTTGACATTTGAACCCAATTTCTTTTAGAGCACATTTTAAATCCCTGTTACTGTTAAATGAGTTATTCTTATTGTTTTCTCCACAAATCAAAAGTGATAGGTAGGGGCTTCCCTGGTGGCGCAGTGGTTGAGAGTCCGCCTGCCAATGCAGGGGACACAGGTTTGTGCCCTGGTCCGGGAAGATCCCACATGTCGTGGAGCGGCTGGGCCCATGAGCCATGGCCGCTGAGCCTGCGTGTCCAGAGCCTGTGCTCCATACGGGAAAGGCCACAACAGTGAGAGGCCCACATACAGCAAAAAAAAAAAAAAAAAGTGATAGGTAGGCTTGTTTTTCTTTTAAAATTTTCTGTTGTCTTTTGTAATTTTCCATAGGCAAGAATGAAATTGGAAATCTATAGCCATAGCAATTTAAAAAATTGTATAGTTATTATGTCAACATGCTGCGGAGACAACATCACAAGTAACTTGCTTTGGAACACCTGCCAAAAATATTTTTGCCATAAAAGGTATAATTTTTCTACTGGATATTTATAAAAGTAAGTAAACACATGCCCTACCATGAGACAGTCTCCTTTCAGGAAAACACAAAGGAAACCTGCATTAGAGGTAAAACAACAACAATGAAAACAGGAATCCAATTCATTTCATTTTCCAGAGGGATTTGTGCAGAGTAATTGATATTTTTCAAACATACCATTATTCAGTAACTTTCCAGCTTTATTTGGTTTTTTTCCCCTACAAAATAGCATAAACAAATGTACTCTTTAAGGTTATGACAATTCGTTCTTCATTCTCCATTCTCTAGAGCTCAATTAATGAGGTCTTATATACCTTATTTTTATGGCACATATATGTTCAGTTTGGAATTATTAACAGAATAGGGCTAAATTCACCTTTTATTGGGTGGTATATGAAAAGTCTTGAATGGATGTGATTTAAAATCAGCCCCTCTTAATGCCAATTCCCTGGAGCTAAGTGAGTTTATATTGGGTATTTAGAAATGCTTTATAATAAAGAATGTAAACAGTGCTTGGTACAGTACTTGGTTTATATAATTACCACTCCTGTAAGGTGCACAATTCATGGTCAAAATGACCATCTAAGGAATATAGGCTGCCTGCTGTTGAAGGTCCCCCAAATGGCTACATCATTTGGAGGTTTTCCATGTAGGTGACTGAAGGGTATCCTGACAGTACTGGCCCTGGGCTCTGTATCGTAGTTGGGCTAACCTGGTAGGCTTCAATTCCCAGGCTACCAGCCAGCTGGCTGTGGCTAATGGGAGGTGCTGGTGGGAGTTAGGAGGGCAGGAGGAAGGGAGAAGCCAGGGTATTTCTGCAGCTGGGTCTCCTTCACTGCTCTAGTTCATGTTAAACAGGTCTTCTTGGTTTCAGCTTCTTCCAGGTAACTCAGGCCCCTGGGCTCTGATAACAACCTTCGTCCCTCCAAGCTAAGGGTAAGAGTAACTTCTTACTATGGCTAATCTCTGGGCTGTTTCCCAGTTTAGGGTTGGTGTCACAGATCCTCTCTCACCTTGTAACAACCCCCTGTATATGATTCCAGAACACTTACGTAGTTTCTGTTTTCTGAGACATGACTAATACATTGACTAACCTGAGAAGGTAAAAGACATTTGTTAGAAGACTGCTGGAGTCATTTACAAATTGAACAGAGAGCTGAACAAAGAGCTTGGGAATATACAAACTAGGACAGTTTTAGGAAACACAGTATTAGGAATTCAAGGACAATCTCTTGAGCATTGCCATCAGATGACTCAGCTCCAACTACCTTCTGCTTTGTGTGCATCTCCACTGGAGAGTCAAATTTCCAAAAGAGGGAACTTCATCAGTCAAGCTTGAGGTGCAGGTCTATCCCTGTGATGGTGGTGGTGGTGGTGGTGATGTTTGAGAGAGCCAAAAGAATCCCAAAGAATGAAAGGCAGAAGTGTTTCTCAGAGGATAGGTTTCCAGAAAGACAAAATAACAGATGTCCACTACTGTAACATTGACCTTGCTATCATATTTTGGTCCTGAATCTTATATGGTCAGGACACTGATTTTGTGGGCACTCTGAGAATGAGAACATGTCCCAGGAACAGACTCATATTAATAAGGTTTGCAGAGATTGAGTTTATCAAAAGGCTAATTTACTCATTTATAATAAAAAATATAACTGTCAAATAAACTAGATGCTTAAGATGGCATTCTTTCCTTTTAGTGAAACGATGTGGAATCAGATAGTAGAAAATTAATTTGTGAGCATGAAATTAGACAAAAGGTATTCTCTGAGAAGTGTTTCAGGTAACATGTATCTTGACTATTGAGACATCCTGAGAGGTGTCTGTCCACTAAAGTAATCTGAGATACTATTACTCACCGTTGCAGGTTGGGTTCTCAGGAAGTAATGCTGAGACAATTTGGGGTGCACTGTATTTGTTAGAAATCAAGCCTGTGAAAGAAAGGGGGAGGAAGCAGGATGGGTTAAAGTGAGAAGGTAAACTATGAGACAGACCTAGCAAAGCCTTAGCCCACCGAGCTTGGATCACGTCCTACCCATCTGCATGGTCCAGTGCGGGGTCAAGATAGCAGGCCTTTGGGCTTCCCTGCCTGATGGCGCAGTGGTTGAGAGTCCGTCTGCTGATGCAGGGGTCACAGGTTCGTGACCCAGTCTGGGAAGATCCCACATGCCGCGGAATGGCTGGGCCCGTGAGCCATGGCCGCTGGGCCTGCGCGTCCGGAGCCTGTGCTCCGCAACGGGAGAGGCCACAATGGTGAGAGGCCCGCGTACCGCAAAAAAAAAAAAAAAAAAAGATAGCAGGCCTTTGCCCTCCTGCCTCACTCGTCACTGCCTGCCCCGAAAAGGTCATGACATTGGACCGGCAGCTGTCTGCAGTGGAGGCAGACCCTGAAGGAGCTGGATGGCACATCTTCATATGTATCAAACTCATTGTGGGCAGCTCTTGCTCTGGAAGCAGCACACCTCAGAGCCTTAGCCAAGACCTCCTTTCCTCTTTTCAAAAAAAGACTTTGTGATCTTCAAGTTTCTACTTCTTCTTGTATGGTGTTTCCATGTGCCCTGACAATATTTGTCTCTTACTCTCCTTTTAAAAATGCTCCTTTCTGTTCACCCCATCTCTCCCTAAAAGAGGGTTACAATGGAAGTAATTTCTGCTCAAAAATATCCAATCACTTTGTATTTTTATCACCTTGAGATGACTGCTGGATAACTGTGATTGCTATTTTGGGTGTTTCCAAACCTCCTAGACACATAGGGAAGATCTCTAATTTTACTCTCACTCATGGCAATCCATCCAGTGTGGATGTCACTGCATTGACTCTGAGAACAATTTTGACCAAACATAATAGGTATTCATTAAATATTGGTTTCTTCCTTCCCTCTTTTTCTATTTCCTTTCTACTCTTCTTAAATAGAAGGGCTTAACAGAGCATTCAAGAACAGACTAGATGGTGTGATAAATCCTATTTTGGCCTGGTTTTAGTGTCTCTAGACTTAGATCAGGTTGAATGCTGCATCACATCCTTGGATTTACCTGAACCCAAATAAATAAATTATAAAGGCAGATAGTCCTTATATCATGACAAAAGAATCCTAGACAAAAGGCACATGTGTTAAAGTGGTAGCAGTGCTTGCATTTCAAGAAACTAGATCAGTGATAATTCTTGTCACTGTCAGTTTAATAAATACAGTTATTTTTTTCCTTCTCCATAAAATCTGCCATAAAAACCAAAGTTAAAATTGACATGTCATTACTTGGTGAAGTCATTCTAAGAGCCTCCAGGCATGGTTCACAGCCCACGTATTCATGGATTACAAAGGGTTGTATCTCAGTTACTTTCAGAAATCAAACTACAGTGCATACATATATGTATGCCTTAAAAGAAAAATATAGAGCACTTGAAGTTGGATATCAAACTAATATATACCCTATCTCAATTCAGTCTTTTACAAGGTAATGTCTAAGAAGTATTTCTGATGTTATTATTTGACTGTGCTTGCCATCCCCCATGAACATTTATCCAGCACTCACTCTGTCTCTAGATGCATTCTTTTCCTGCATTCCCAAACCTCAAGTCCCAGTGTCTTTTTTTTCTGCAGTTATGTCCCTCAAGATAATCCCACTGTATCTAGAAGCAAACATTCTCTACATTGAAAATTGCCTCACACCAGTCATCAATCCAAAATCTAAGCATCATTGAGCAGAAAAATAGAAGGACAACATCATGGTTCAATAATCAAAGACTTGATTATTTAATCAAGTTTCAGGCCCTTATAACAAAAACACATGCCTATTTAATTTTTATTCACACACCACCTCATAAACACACCATAAAAGTCTACAGAATGCCTATTTAAATAATAGATTGGGAATATGAGTTTCTGTGTACATATAGACACCAAATTTTTCTTGGGTATATTCAATTCTGGGAATTTGCACAGAACTGATGTGAAATGTTTTGGTCCACTCCAATTATGCTGCTTGGGCAGCCAAGGTTCTCAGGTTTAGCTGTGTAAAATGTAGACCCCGGGGCTTCCCTGGTGGCGCAGTGGTTGAGAATCTGCCTGCTAATGCAGGGGACACGGGTTCGAGTCCTGGTCTGGGAGGATCCCACATGCCACGGAGCAACTAGGCCCGTGAGCCACAACTACTGAGCCTGCGCGTCTGGAGCTTGTGCTCCGCAACAAGAGAGGCCGTGATAGTGAGAGGCCCGCGCACCGCGATGAAGAGTGGCCCCCGCTCACTGCAACTAGAGAAAGCCCTCGCACAGAAACGAAGACCCAACACAGCCAAAAATAAAAAAATAAATTACTAAACTCCTACCCCCAGCATTTAAAAAAAAAAAATGTAGACCCCATTCAGTTGGCCTACACAGTAGAATAATAGGAAAAAAATTGTTCTGGACATTTGTGGCTTACTTTTGCCACCTGCCATTTCATGCAATCAAGTGTTGAAGCTGCTGCCTCAAATACATTCTCTACATTGATTTATTTTTCTTGTCTTGTAGAGTTATGGTTTATCTCTCTTTTCTTCTTTTTTTTAGCTAGACTATGTGATGCCTTCAAATACCTAATCTGTGAACTTGTGAGCATTTCAACTGATCAAGACAACAAATCAATCTATAACACCTTGAGGATTTTCTCCAGGTTGAAGCAAAAAGTGCACCCATGACAAACTTCCTCTGTGATAAGGTATCCTCACCTGCCTCAGGCTGTGGCACATAGATTGCACGTGCACACACACGCCTGTGTGTGTGTGTGTGTGTGTACAGTTCTGTCAATATACCCCTCCCCTTATGCTATTTTGAGTTACACAGAAGGAAGTAATTTCAGAGGTAACAGTCAGAAGTCAATTCAATAGTGTCAATTTGAATCTAAATGAGAGACAACTCCAGTATTTCAGAAAACTCTAGATCCTTATATAGTCAGTATATTCAAAATACACAATGGCCCTAAATTTTTTAAATGTATTTGATCAACTTCTTATACATTTTCTTTTACCGTTAACAGACCACCACTTCTGTATACCAGATCTCACTAATTTGGTCATCTTCTTTTTCCTTAAACTCCCAAATCAATTTCCATATCATTCTGAGGATTGTTGCATTAATCTGAATTCATCTTTCCCAAACAGTAGATCTCTGTTCTATCAACTCTAGTCTCCATGAGAGACATTGGGGAGTGGGGTGGGCATGGGAGTATAATGGAACAGTTCTATATCTTGACTGTGGTGGTGTTAGTTACAGAATTCTGTGTTTTTGTCAAAACTCATAGACAAAATGCATTCTGTGCATTCAAATGAATGGATTTTACTTGTATATAAATTATACTTCAATAAAGCTAGCTTACATTTAAAAAGTGCTCTGAAATTAGATTGATTCCCTTCACATGAAATTCTAAATCAGACAAAACTAACCTACAGCAAGGTCCTCAACCCTGGTACAGCCTCCCTGTTGGGCTGCATGGGTTTTTGTTGTGGGCGGGGCCAGCTGCAGGGCCAGTTGCAGAGGACGCAGCTCTTTGAATAGGCCCTATGTTTGGCTTAATACTCTGCTGTCACCATCTTGAATTTCTTAATAATTTGCTCTTTGGACTTGTGTTTTGTAAGTGAAATCAGAAGGAACAATGGAACATGTATGTGCACAGAGGAGATACACTAGGTGTCTTGTGTTTATGTGTGAGCTCAGGTCCACGAGCATGGCAAGCAGCAAGCAATGAGAGCACAGGCCAGTTGGCCTGTGCATTGTCCACACCTGCTGTGGGACCCCAAATACGAGTCCAGGGCCAAGAGACTGGGGCCCAGAATGTTGACAGTGACAGCAGAAATAGCAGAAGCAGTAACAGTGGTGGTGGCCCAGGAGAGGAAAGGTTTCACATGGCATTAGCACCAGGACTTTCAGTGGGAGAACAGCTTGCCTGTCCATCTCCAGAGCCCATGTTTACATCATTTGCACAAATGTTAACTCTCCAGACTAAGCACCATGACAAGAACTGCTGGCACTCAGGCAGTAAACTTTGTCAGTAAATTATAATAAAATAAAAGCATACAAAGTGGACATTGCAATAAAACATATTAGGGAGTTATTTGACTGTAAACAATTTAGAGTCTCTGGTTTTGAAAACTGCTGTAACATTGGGAAACAAATATCCACAGGCTTAGAAATAGAAATTAAATTTAAAATTGTTGCATTTTATGGTAAAGAAAACTGTTTTTATATGATGCTTCAAATGAGCTAATTATTAATGAGGAAAATACTTTTTAAATTAATTTTTCTTTGTAAATGAAAATACAGCAATAGAATACATAAACAAACATTTAAAAAATTTACTGGAGTATAGTTGATTTACAATGTTGTATTAATTTCAGTTGTACAGCAAAGTGATTCAGTTATACACATAAATATATTCATTCTTTTTCAGATTCTTTTTCCATATAGGATATTGCAGAAATATTGAGTATTGTGCTATACAGTAGGTCTTTTTTGGTTATCTATTTTACATATAGATAAAATATATCTATATTTTAGTGTGTATATGTTAATCCCAAGCTCCTAATTTATCCCTCCCCTCCATGTTTCCCCTTTGGTAACCATAAGTTTGTTTTCGAAATCTGTGAGTCTGTTCCTGTTTTATAAATAAGTTCATTTATATCATTTTTTAAATGTAGACACAAAATACAAGTGATATCATATATTTGTCTTTCGCTGTCTGACTTACTTAGTATGATAATCTCTAGATCCATCCAGGTTCCTGCAAATGGCACTATTTTGTTCTTTTTTATGGCTGAGTAATATTCCATTGTATATATTTATGTACTACATAGTCTTTATCCATTTTGAATTATATACAAATCATGAAGCCATTTTCAATTTCCACAAGTTACAGAAAATGTCAGAGGAATGCCATTGTGTAAATTTACGTTTAAAAATAAATTCAGACTTAGATGAAACTAATTTGTATGAAGAGTTCAATCTTTTTAGAAAAATTCTTCCATAAGAATCATCAACAGAAAGATATGTAACTTTTCTCAGAATTAAAAATTATCAAAAATTATTTGCAACCTTGCATTTGCCGAGTTGTTGATGTCACTTTGAATTATATTGATTCAAAATGAAGTTGCTAAAAGTATAAATTTTGGTGACCTATCAAATGAATTTGTGGAAAAGCAAGCCCCCAAAATCTCATGCTCAACCAACATACTACATTAATAAAGTATATTCGTTATTTGTTTTATAAAATTACAACATCAAAATTAGGAGAAATGCCTGCAATTGGAAATTGTGACTCTATTGGTGAAGACTTACAGGGTTTATAAAATGAGGTGGCAAGAGCCATAATCTATGCCAGTGACATATTCCAACTCCAAATGAAGCCTCTTGTGTTGCTGAGGAAAGTCCAGCTTAGAAACCATAGCTGGCACATCTACCTTTGGTGAGAACACAAGTCACATCAGCAGCAGGTGAACCATGACAGACCACCACCAGGCAGTTTTTAAATAGGTTTTGGTTGGGCTCGACAATTTCTCTGGTTTAGTTTGGCTTTGTCTTCCTTGAAACTGAGGCCTAACCAGTGACTGCAATGATGAAAACCTTCATTATTCATCTGGCCAGAGCCCCATCTTGTATGTCAATAGGTTAGCAACCACATTTTATAGCACATAAAACATAGGACAGAGAGCCAGAAAACGCACATTAAACAGTCATTTCATGATTCACCCCAAAGCAGTGGTGTGACTGAAAATTTTCCCTAATTGGCACGTTTTTACTTTTAATTTTTGTAGAACAAAAATGGCATTAGCTTTATTGTTTCATAAACAGTAATATATGTCAGGTGTAAAAAAAGTCAATACAAAAATATTTAGAGGAAAAAAAAGCCATTGGAACATTTTCTCCAATAATTACTTTCAGTGTTTTTCTAGGCATATATTTTTTTTACAACTCTGAGAAAATAAGCTATTATATTTTAACCAGCTTTTCCACTTAGTATACTGTGGTCATCTTTCCATGTCAATCACTATACCTCTCTATTATTATTTTTAATAACTGAGTGGATATATGATAAATATTTATCAGGATTCATCATTAGACATTTCATTTGTTTTCTACTTCTCATTAATACAAATAATGCTCCTGTGAACATCTTTACACATACGTCTGTATGCTTTTATTCAATCAATTCCTTAGAATAAATTTTTAGAAGTAGTATCCTCAGGTCAAAGCATACACAAATTTTAATTCTCACACATTTTTCCAAATTGCTCTCCAAATGGTAGTGCCCTTTATAGTCCTACCAATAAGTTTTCCCTAAATCCTCAGGAACACTGAGCATTCTCATCTTTTTAACCTTTATCAATCTGATAAAGGGGAATAATATTTCATGGTTGTTTTAGTTTCTGTTACTATTCATTTTGTTATTAGTAAACTGAACACTTGATAATTTATTGAATATTTGTGTGATTTTTTCTTTTCATTTCCTTATTCAGTTTATCCATAAAATTTATTTATTCAGAATAAATAGTGTAATTTTCACAAAAAGGGTAGATTTTGTTAATGGGTCATTTCATGTGTCCCTGTATTTATCCACTCTTCCCTGCCCTCACTCTCAGCAGATGATCAAACTCCATCCATCTCCCAGGCTTTCCCCCTATAGCCTACATCTGTGCCCATCTTTTCTTCCCACAGCTGTTTCCAATGGAATGGTCCGTCTGAAGATCAGTACCTCACCTGTGTTCCTCCCATCCGCCCTCCCCCAGGACTTCATCCCCCCACTTGTTTCCAATCTCTTTCCATCAGCATTTCAACACATACAAGTCATTACCATCCTTAAAACTCTAAAACCTGTTCCCAACTTTCTTCTTTCTCGACTAACTACTCTCTCTTTTATCCCCTCAGAGCCTTCAAATTATTTAAAAAGAGCTGTTTACGCTTACTCTTTCAATTTCCCATGCAATCCAGTTACCTTGCCAATTACTACAACATCTGTACCCCGACACTCCTAAGAGTGCTTGGCCTTTTGGAAGTGCTAAAAAATAAATTATTAAATGATTGAATAAATCTGGTTGTCCATGCTGAAAACATGCATCCTTAAATCTTCCTTCTACTTACTCCTTCATTCAGTCCATCCCCAAGTTTTTCAATTGATACTCCTTAAAGAGCACTGGTATCTGTTACCTTCTCTTCCTTCTCACTGTCATTACCTTAGTTCTAGTTCAAACTACTGGCATCCTTCACCTTGATTACTGTTACAGCTCCTTAACAAGTCGGGCCCAGCTCCAGGTGTCTCAGAACACAGCAGCCTGAATGACCTTTCACAATATTCCTTCCTTGCTTAAAAATGCCACTTCATGTATTCCCACAGACTCCAGTATTACATGCAAGCTCCTTACCATAGTATATACCTCATGGCCTTGCACTGCTCACCCATCAGAGTCTATATTCAAAACATACTTAATTGTAATTTCCAAAACGGGCTGTTGTTTCTCTTGCCTCTAGAAATTTGTACCTGCCCCTCCTTTTGCCCAGCTGCCCTTTGCCTCCAATCTTTCATTCTTTTTACCTGGCAAACTCCTACTTGTTATTTCAACTCACTGATTCTGGGAAGCGTTCCCTGTTCCCCTGAGACTCGGGTGCCCCCATGTTTTCTCCACGACAGCCCATACTCACCTATATAGCAACATTTAAGCCATTCTCTTTAATTATCTGTTTACTTGTTTGACAGGTCTATTGAATGAGTTTAATTAGACTTTTTCTCCCACGAATGCTTTTAAACATTGGCAGATCTCCCTTCTTCCTGGTAACATCTGGGGCATATTTATTACTTTTAATATCTTCAGGCAACAAAGAGCAGTCTTGTTCTCAGACATTAAGAAATGCAGTTAAATGGTCAGGTCATTAAAGATGGTTGTTCTCTTGCTCTCTGTACATCCCCTGCTTGACCAGGCCCTGCTTCATTCACATGACTATTCAATCCTCTTAATTATAGGGCTTAATCAGTAACTGCTTATGTGCTTCCCACGGCCCCAGTTGCTGGTTTGCCTGCTAACTGTGAGCCAACCTGACATCAATTCCCTCTATAAACAGTAGCCTCCTTGCCTGAGTAGAAGATTGCTGCCATGTCCTTCTTGCCATCAACTGTTCATGGTGGGGTGTCACTCCAGAACCTTTGCTGTGGGCGGGTAAGATTCTCTATCCAATAAACCATTGATGTCTCTGTCGATGTCTCTGGGCTCTTTCTTCAGTCTCAAGGCTGGGCAATTACAAGGCTTGCAGGCCTGCAGGCTGCAGCCCAACTGTAGTCAAGTTCAATATCGGCATTTCCATCTTTCATCCAATTCTGTTTCCGCTTATAGTGCCTCCAAGACTGGGGTCAGGGAGAGAGATGAGAAGAAAAGAGGCAAAGTTCCATCCATCTAACTGGTGCTATTTGTAGCTCTCATTTGGCTATTGAATGCCCGCATGGAAATGCTGGCTCTATTATGAACACGTTGTGGATTCTTCAGTGATCTTTGTGGATATGACCTCACTAACTAGTCTAACACTAACATAACATTCACTATTCTGTGAATCTCTTCACTCCTCAGCTTCTGCATCCAGCAGAATAGCTCAGGTTCCCTCACCCTGCGGGTCAGCTCCCTGACCCTGGATCCTTTCAGGATGACTCCGGCTTGGCTGCCCTTCTGCAGAGGCTGCTCTGCCCAGCAGTACACTTCTATACCCTTGCCCTAGCAAACTCTGGAAGTGTGGGACATTCCCATTATGACCATATCTCTTTTTAAAGGTCATTGCTGTTTCCTCCCCCATCCTCTAAATGAGACTTAGAACAGTCTCATTTGTTCTAAGTCTTAAGTCCAGGTGACGTATTTCTTGTCCTCCTGGCCCCCACAGCTCCAACTTGTCTTAAGGGGAGGCAGTAGGAATTTCCTTTTTCTCTCTAATGGGGAATGGAGGGGAATAGCCATAAAGCTCTCTACTCCTATAAATTAACTTCAAAGAAATTCTTTAAAAAAACACAAAAAAGCGATCTAAGCTTACCTTATTTGCATCGAATTTAGATGAAAGACTAGGAGTCACAGGGTTGACTTTGCTATCTCGCAGCAGTTCCTGTGGAGATGGCCCTTGCCCTGTCTCTAATATGTAGGCACATTGAAGCAATAGGGAGAGTCCCATGTGACATGTTATGTCTGTCTTCCCTTGACGACTGGGCCTGTAGCTTCTTCAACCTCATATTCGCAATATTAGAGCTGAGTAGAGCTGCAATAGATTACAGGGAATGATAGCTAATTGCTATGCATAATTATACATTTATGATAGCAATACGCTTTGCTACAGAAGTAGGGAATGGCCAAATCTCTTTGAAGATGTTAGGAAAGACTCATGCATATGAAATTTTCTTAAAAGTATCAATTAGTTTTTAAGGAAAGGTACAAAGTTTCCTTCTCTATTTTTGACTAGTTTGTTATTTTATTGTTTTGTAGAAGAACATAATGTTTTAAATTATCTACCATCATTTTAAAACATCAAAATTAATATTAGTGCTCATATCAAGCTTGTCTTAACTTAACATTTAAAACAGGAATGGTTTTAGCTTTAAGTAAATAATTATAAAATTCCATTTCCAAAAGTTGTCTAGGGCCTTTCTTGGTTGGAAGTAAGAGAAGCCCCTTGGATTTAATTTTAGCTGAAAAAGTTTATTATAAAGATGACAGTGGTCATCATAGAACCAAAAGGCAAAACTTGCTGGATTTCAGGAACACACCGGAACCTGAGACTACTCCAGAATGCTCTGGTGAAGCCCCCAAATTCTCTCCCATTCTGTTTCCCAGCTTTTTATGTTCTGTAGTCCACACGGTTTAACAGCTACTGCTAATGGCTTCTGAGTCCACACATTACTGGTTTCACCGTCCTTAATCCTGCTTGCTCTCAGTCTTAGTTCCAAATTGATCAGGTAACCCAGGTGCACCAGTCTAATCAACCAGGGCTGTGCCATTATGTAGATCACGGAGGAGGGCATTTTCCAGAAGTAGGAATGGGTGACTGGACTTCTAACCTAAGAGATAACTAGGACAGATATTTCAAAGGCTTAGTTCTTTATCTCAAGAAAACTTTCATCTCAGGATTTTGGCAATTGATTTAGGTATTGAGAAGAGATGTTATTCACTCTATTACTCTGACATGATTTATATTCTATTCAAAGACTGGAGAATCTTGTTTCTTAATGGGGAAACTTCATTGTTATAACCTCACTGTTACTTTTACCATTAGTTTCAGTCCACAGTTGCTGTTCTATTTAAAATCGGAGAAGAGAAGAAACAACAACATCTCTAAGTATAAATGAATCGGAAGATCAGATTTTAAACTCAACCAAACTCCAAATTTACTGGGCTTCCTTTCAAATTGTAACTTGTTGGAGAGCTCGGCAGGGGTCTAATCAGAAATTACATTTGACCCAGCTAAACCATTTATTCTTTTTCATTTGAGGATACACACATTATAAATATGTGCCCATTTTGGCAATGATCTAATCTCTTTTCAAGTAAATTAGGCTCTATGATTTTTTAAACACTATCGAACAGGCTTCTCCTTTGTATTACCATATTAATTTCTGTGGAACACTTTCATTTTACTTCCTCCAGACTGCTTTTCAACACTCCTCATGTGTTTTCCTCCAGCTCTTTCCTCTCCTGTTGCACAGATATGCACAGAGCACATAAATCTGGTATACACCAAGGAAATAATGGATTCCAGGGCCTTATAAATATTAGGAGTGTGAGAGTTCAGAGGAGAGGGAAGAACTGGGGGAAGAAATAAAGAATACCATAGGTAGTTGAAGGCAAGCATAGAGTTCTCTCCATTCACAATGGGGTACATTCTCATAATCGAAGTTTCTTTTTTTCATTCTCAGGCAAACATGGCAAGTGCAGGATAATCTTAGAAGGTAAGAGGTTCTGGGTCACTTTTATAGAAAAGTACCACCACAGGTGTACACAATTCTAATAAAACCTTATTCATATTTACAATGTCGTCAATAATAGTTAAGTTTAATGAAGTAGTTCTGTATTTGTTTATTTCCATCAACAAGGTACAGTTTTATATTGAGACCCATTTAACTGCTAAACTCACAACATACATAACACTCATAATTTATTAACTGTGGAACTGAATACACAACACCCTCCAGAGTCTTCATATTTCTGAGCACTTGTCTGCATCATTTTAGGTCTAAAATAAATAGCCATGAAGCTGAACATTAACTCTCTTTATCATTTGGTGAACATAACTTGTTTGGAAAATAATGGTATAGCCAGCTATTTTAACTGCATCTTTGCTTTCAAGTCAGAGGGCATTCCTCATTATGGTGAATTTAAACGAGTGGAGAATGGCAAAGAGGTTGTTATTTAGACAGCAAGCGGCAACCTGATTTTACAATTTTTGTCTCCCTCTCTTCCTCAGTATTCCTAAGTAAGCAGCCTGAAACTGATTGGAACACAAGTCATGGCTCTTTGCTCCAACACATTTTTGTTTTTTAATTTTAGGCGAGATCAACTTGACCTATTTACACTTTTGGGGCATCTGTCACTCCAAAAATCCTAGATAAGAAAGAATGAATCAGACTATGGGAGACAGGCCAAGATTGAACTAATTTGCTATTGCTTTCTTGGGGCCAAGAGAATAAAATCTCTCTCTAGTGAGAGGGGTAAAGATTTTTCCTAAATAGAACGGTTGTTTTTCCTGTTACTAATGTTGGGATAAAGGAAAACTAGGAGGATATTTTACTTTCCTTGGAATGGGAAAGAGAGGAAATTCCTCTTCTCTCTGGTTTTGACCCAGAGCCTTGGGGAACCTTAAAGCAATTACAGTGAAGGGGTGAGGGCAGGAACTGGAGAGTTCTGTATTGCCTGTGACAGCCCAGCAACCATGCCAGCACCAGTACCCACACCCACCATGGGAATACCACAAAGAAATTTGGTGGCAGACAAATATCTGGCAAGTGGGCTAGTGGGTACATATGTAAAGCTGAAGGTATTTGGAACACATTCAAGTATATATTATTATTTCCTATCATCAGCCAAAGACTATTTGCTTTGATATGTAAAGATTCTTTTATCTTTACAAATAAATATCAGTTTTCACATATTCTTTAACCCAGAAGTAATAGATACCCACAATCCAAAACTGTCACCAGGTTGTCCTCAACTTTGGTCAACACCTTTGGTGAGCATCATTGTGATTCAGGCTAGATTCTATACTTTATTCCAAATGCTTTTTGCCCCTAAAAAGCTTATAATCTTTGAAATTATGTAAAAAGTTATACTGTGTTTATATACATAATAGACTAGAGAGAACATTAAGAATGAAAAAATTACTCAGGGAAGTCTCCTTTTAAATATTTTTGTCCAATAGCTGTGATGTGCCCATTAAAATTATGGTTTCACACAAAAGACCCTGAATAGGCAAAACAATCTTGAGAAAGAAAAATGGAGCTAGAGGAATCAGGCTCCCTGACTTCAGACTATACTACAAAGCTACAGTAATCAAAACAGTTTGGTACTTGCACAAAAACAGAAATATAGGTCAATGAAACAGAATAGAAAGTCCAGAGATAAACTCATATACTATGGTCAACTAATCTATGACAAAGGAGGCAAGAATATACAATGGACAAAAGACAGTCTCTTCAATAAGTGGTGCTGGGAAAACTGGACAACTACATGTAAAAGAGTGAAATTAGAACACTCTCTAACACCAAACACAAAAATAAACTCAAAATGAATTAAAGACCTAAATGTAAGGCCAGACACTATAAAACTCCTACAGGAAAACATAGGCAGAACACTCTTTAACATAAATTGCAGCAATATATTTTTTGATCCATCTCATAGAGTAATGAAAATAAAAACAAAAAAATGGGACCTAATTAAATTTAAAAGATTTTGCACAGGAAAGGAAACATTAAAAAAATGAAATAACAACCAAAAGAATGGGAGAAAATATTTGCAAATGAAGCAACTGACAAGGGATTAATCTCCAAAATATATAAGCACCTCATGCAGCTCTATGTCAGAAAAACAAACAACCCAATCAAAGAATGGGCAGAAGATCTAAATAGATATTCCTCCAAAGAAGACAGACAGATGGCCAAAAAGCACATGAAAAGATGTTCAACATCACTAATTATTAGAGAAATGCAATCAAAACTACAATGAGGTATCACACTGGTCAGAATGATCATCAAAAAATCTAGAAACAGCTGGAGAGGGTGTGGAGAAAAGGGAACTCTCCTACACTGTTGGTGGGAATGTAAATTGGTACAACCATTATGGAGAACAGTATGGAAGTTCCTTAAAAAACTAAATATAGAACTACCATATCATCCAGCAATCCCACTCCTGGGCATATACCGGGAGAAAACTATGATTCAAAAATATACATGCACCCCAATGTTTATTGCAGCATTATTTACAATAGCCAAGACATGGATCAACCTAAATGTCCATTGACAGAGGAGTGGATAAAGAAGATGTGGTGCATATGTACAATGGAATATTACTCAGCCATAAAAAAGAATGAAATAATGTCATGTGCAGCAACATGAATGGACCTAGAGATTGTAATACTGAGTGAAGTAAGTCAGACAAAGACAAATATCATATAATATCACTTATATGTGGAATCTTAAAAAATGGTAGAAATGAACTTATTTACAAAACAGAAATTGAGTCACAGATGTAGAAAACAAACCTATGGTTACCAGAGTGGGAAAGGAGGGAGGGAGGGATAAATTGGGAGATTGGGATTGATATATACACACTACTATATATAAAATAGCTAACTAATAAGTACCTACTGTATAGCACAGGGAACTCTACTCAGTACTCTGTAATGACCTATATGGGAAAAGAATCTTTAAAAAGTAGGGATATATGTATGTGTATATATATATATATATATATATATATATATATATATATATATACACACACACACATCTATCACAATAAGTTGTTAGTGCTGGTTCTTGCTCAGTTGTGCAATTAAGTTAATTTTCATTTTTTCTTCATGTTTTTTCAGTTTGCAAGTTTTTAATAATAATTTTACTCTCTTATAAAAAGAGTTATTTCTATAAATATAGTTTTAAAGACTCTAAGATATGTATTGTTGAGTGGAAAAAGTGGGAAAAATAAACACACAAGAGCAGATCTAGAAGAAGGGATACTACCATTTAAATGGGATAGCAAAATTATAGAAGACTTCTTAATTTCTCAAGTTCCTTTAATGTCTTTTGCACTTTTTTTTGTAATGTAAAAGCCTAAATAAAATAACTCCTTAATGTATTGACGTTCTAACAAAGTACTGAATTAAAAATTAAAACAATCAAAATTTAAATCTAGTTGGTAAACACCAAGGAAAATTATAGAATTTTTTTTCTACAATAGAAATATATACATAATTTCATCAGAACCACACTCCCCAGGCACAATGTCATGTGAATGAGGGGCATTGCCAGATACTAAAAGATACTTGGAGGCAGAGCAGGGAGGATGAGCCAGTACAAGCTTGGGTACAGCTTACCTGGGCTTAATTCTGACCCCACTGCTTACTAGCTGAGACACCTTTGTAGTTCACTGGGTTTTCTGAGTGCTGGACTTCTCACCTTGAAGGTAGCAATGGTAGCAATTGCTACTCTCAGGTTTGTTATGAGAAGTGAATGTACATATGTGTTTTTAACATGAAGCATATTTTTATAATGCTAAGGGTCTGCCACTAACTCCTACATAGTCAGACAATAATACATGCTTTATGGAGAAAAGCTCTCTGTCTTCCCACAGTTTGGCCCAAAACTATCCACTATATCAATTCTGAGTGTTAAATATGTAAAGACTAATTTCAAACTCTATGGTGACTCTAGAAGCCTAATTACTCCTGACCAATTATTTTAACAAACTTTTAAAAATTGAGGTATACATGCAAAAGAGTACTCAAATGATACATGTAAAGTTCAATTAAATTTCACAAGGTGAACACACCCATGTGACCACCATCCAGATGAAAAAGCAGGTCACTACCAGCACCCAGGAGCCACCTTCATGCTTGCCCCCAGTTGCTCCTCCACCTCCTCCCAAGAATTAACCACTATTCTGACTTTTGACACCAGAGAGTACTTTACCATGTTTACAATGGAATCACTTTTGCTCAGCTTCATGTGTGTGAGAGTAATTCATGTTGTGTGTAGCAGTAGTTTGTTCATTTCCATTGCTGTATAGTATTCTGCTGTATGAATACTTACCTATCCTCCCATGAATGGACATCTGAATGTTTCTGGTCAGATGAATAGTGTAGCTATAAACATCCTTGCCCCTGTCTTTTGATGAACAAATGCACTCAGTTATCTTGGGCATATACCAATGAGTGTGATTGCTGGGTTCTAGAATATACTAAATTCATCTTTAGTTGATCCTCCCAAATGGCTTTCCAAAGTCGTCCCATTTCATTTTTTTATTCTCCCCGCCCCATGGCCCCTGACAACTAGCGTTCTACTTTCCATCTCTATGAATTTGACTACTCTAGATGACTCATATAAGTGGAATCATACAGTATTTGTCTTTTTGTGACTGGCTTATTTCACTTAGCAGAATGTCCTCAAAGTTCATCTGTGTGGTAGCATATGCCAGAAATTCTTTCCTTTTTAAGAAGGCAAGAATATATAATGGAGAAAAGACAGTCTCTTCAACAAATGGTGCTGAGAAAACTGAACAGCTGTATGTGAAAGAATGAAATTGGAACATTTCCTCACAGCATATACAAAAATAAACTCAAAATGGATTAAAGCCTAAATGTAAGACCTGAAACCATAAAATTCCTAGATGATAACATAGGCAGTACACTCTTTGATATAAATCATAGCAATATTTTTTTTGGATCTGCCTCCTAAGGCAAAAGAAACAAAAGCAAAAATAAACAAATGGAACCTAATTAAAAGAATCGTTTGGGGGCTTCCCTGGTGGCGCAGTGGTTGAGAGTCCGCCTGCCGATGCAGGGGACGCGGGTTCGTGCCCCGGTCTGGGAAGATCCCACATGCCGCGGAGCGGCTGGGCCCGTGAGCCATGGCCGCTGAGCCTGCGCGTCCGGAGTCTGTGTTCCGCAACGGGAGAGGCCACAACAGTGAGAGGCCCGCGTACCGCAAAAAAAAAAAAAAAAAAAAAAAAAAAAAAAAAAAAAGAAGCGTTTGCACAGCAAAGGAAACCACTGACAAAATGAAAAGACAACCCTACTGAATGGGAGAAAATATTTGCAAATGATATGACCAATAAGGGGTTAATATCCAAAATATATAAACATCTAAAGCAACTCAATATCAAATAATAAACAACCCAATTAAAAATGGGAAGAAGACCTGAATAGACACTTTTCCAAAGAAGATATACAGGCACAAGAAAAAATCCTCAGAGAAATGCAAATCAAAACCACAATGAGATATCACTTCATACTTGTCAGAATGGCTATCATCAAAAAGTCTACCAATAAAAAATGTTGGTGAGGATGTGGACACAAAAGAACCCTAGTGCACTGTTGATGGGACTGTAAATTGGTGAAACCACTATGGAAAACAGTATGGAGGTTCCTCAAAAAACTAAAATTAGAATTACCATATGACCCAGCAATTCCACTCCTGGGTATATATTTGAAGAAAATGAAAACAGTAGTTCAGAAAGATACATGGACCCCAATGTTCACAGTAACATTATTCACAATAGCCAAGATATGGAAGCAACCCAAATGCCCATCAACATATGAATGGATAAAGAAGATGTGTTATACATATACGATGGAATATTACTTAGCCATAAAAAAAGAAATTCTGCCATTTGCAACGAGGATAGACCTAGAGGGTATTATGCTTAGTGAAATAAGTCAGACAGAGAAAGACAAATACTCTGTTATCACTTATATGTGGAATCTAAAAAATAAAACAAACAATGAATATAACAAAATAGAAACAGATTCACAGATATAGAGAGCAAACTAGTGGTTACCAGTGGCGAGAGGGATGGCGGGGAAGAGTAAGATAGGGGTAGGGGATTAAGAGATACAAACTAATATGTATATATTGTACAGCACAGGGAAATATAGTCATTATTTTGTAATAACTTTAAATGGAGTATAATATATAAAAATATTGAATTACTATGTTGTATGCCTGAAACCTAATATGCTATCCTAAATCAACTATGTTTCTATTTTAGAAAAAAGAGTCTATTTCCTTTTTAAGGCTGAATAATATTCCACTGAATGTATATACCACATTTTCTTTATTTATTCATCAGTCAATGGACACTTCCACCATTTGGCTGTTATGAATAATGCTGCTATGAACATGGATGTACAAATACCTCTTCAAGTTCCTGCTTTCAATTCTTTTGGGTATGTGTCCAGAGATGGAACTGTCAGATCATAAAGTAATTCTATGTTTAATTTTTTGAGGAACAGCCATACTCTTTTCCATTGCAGCTATACCATCCCATTTCCTTTGAACAGTTCTTCTATTCCAATCCAAATTCAGGTCCTTCATCTCAACATCTTTCAGTGAAAATCTAGCCTTTGTGTGTTCTGGCCCTGGTTATCTATGTGATGAGACTGAGACAGGGAACAAGGGTAGAACATGGATGAAACCTAGTTTCTATTTCTAGTTCTGCCACTAATTCACACAACTATTAAATAAGAAACAAGAACCCTCACAGGTGTCCTGAAATTTAATTAGAAATCACAGGAAGTTAGAGTGATAAGACAAGCAAATTTTAATACACTAGACTTTACACATCAAAAGTATGTTTTTACCCTCAAAGGAATCACTCCATCTAGGCTGAGAAAGATCACACTGTTATTTCATAAAAGCTGTTTTATTCCTCTTCTTTTGTAATCATCTTTAGAATCTAAATTTAATTACTAAACTTTGATTACTGTGTAAGGACATAGAGATTCAAAGAACTGAGGACTGAAGGACAAAGAAAATGTAAGATTCTTTTCCTTGTGGAGAAATCTAGTGTAACAGCTATTGCTTTTATCCTTTTTCTGCCCAGCACCTCTTTCTCCATTCCCCCCATTCCCTTTCTGACCATCAGGTTGTAGCAACCATAAGGTATACAGTTCAGACCTTCTAAAGAGCCTGCTGGGGTGGTGGGACATAATTGACTGATAGGTTCCAGCTGCTGCACCTTGGGATCCACCATGGTGTCATACCAATACCGTATTTCCTCCAGGCTGCTCCCAGCCAATGACTGAGCATGATGGGAGCCTAGAGCTGGGACATTCCTGCCTGATGTAGTACTTTTCCAATGGCAATCTTCTTGGGAATTCTCTATTAGCTTGGTGAAGGCTTTCTTAGAACTGCACTGTGACCTGAGGCTCTTCCTGCTCATCCTTCTTTCCTCTCTTCTTTCATAGGCATCAGGCCTACATTATAGCCTGAAGCCTCTCCCTGCCTACTCCTGCTCCCTTCCAGTTTATCTTTTGCTGGCATTCCCCTCAGTAAACCTCTTGGAAATCTACTCCTTTCTTTGCATCTGTTTCTAAGAGGAGGAACAGATTCACAGGGGCAGGGGCAGGACCAGGACTAGGGGGTACAAATTATCATCGTTTACATCTATGGCCTCAATGACTGGTCAAAGTGGTGAACCTATGATCCCCATAGGACCAATCAGAATGTTTTCCTGAGGATTAGACAATCTCAAATAGGTGGGAGCAGAGGATTCCCAGGCAGTAAGGCAATAAACTCACATTCACCTGAGCCCATAGTTCCTGGCAGAGAAATTGTGTCTGCAGTTGCAAAGAATGAGGTCAATGTTATCGAGTAACAGGAGGAAGAGAAAGTGTTGGAAGTGGACTGGTAGGTCCTGAGGAGATCCAGATTCTGGAATCCAGAGACCAGCCTCACCCATCATATTTGATCACATGAGTCAGTAAGTTTCCCGTTCTAATTGGCTTTTGATCCCTTGTAACCTAAGAGTTCTAATTATGGTATTCCCTTTGTTAACATCTTTCCATGGATTCCATTGATTCTAGGATAAAGCCCAAACTCCTTATATTACAACATTTTATTTTGAAAAGTTTTCAAACCTAGTGAAAATTTGCAAGAATATTAAAATAAATGCCCATATACGCTGCACCTAAATTCATCAATTATTAACATACTGCTACGTTGGTCTTATCTTTCTCTTTCTTTTTCTATATACTTATAGTTTTGGATGAGTCATTTGAGAGTTAAATTAGTCACAGACATCCTAATATTTCACTCCTAAATACCCTTAAAGGCATTCTCCTACATAACCATAATACAATCATCATATTAGGAAAATTTAGCTTTGATACAATATTATTATCTAACATACAATCTGAATTCAAATCCCCCTAATTATCCCAATAGTGTCATTTATAGTTATTGTTGGTGGTGGTGTGATCCAATCAAGGATTATGTAATGCTTTTAGGTGTGATGTCTCGTTAGTCTCCTTTAATTTAGAACAGTTCCTTAGCGTTTTTCTGTCTTTCAATACCTGGATGTTTTTTTAAGAGTCCAAGCAGGTTGTTTGGCAGAGTATATCTTAAATTGGATTTTTCTGGTTGTCTCCTCATGATTAGATTCAGGTTAAACATTTTCAGGAGTAAACAGAAGTGACATGATGCCCTCAACACACTGCAGGCCTATTCACAGGCTGGCCCTGCCCAGCTCTCTGGCCTCATCACCTACTGCTTTCCCTGTGATTGTTCAAGTTCCAGCTAAACACTACTTGTTTCTCCAGCCTGCCTCTCTTTTCCAGCTTTCACGCACGCCACTGCCTCTGCCTGACACTCTCTTCCCCTACCCTGCCCTTCGTTCACCTGGGTCACTGACACATGTATTTCTGGTCTAACCTTAAATAGCCATGAGGCCCTCCTTGACCCCTTGGTCAGCTTACCCATGTACTTGTGTAATTATATTTCCTTCTAGATGATTAGTCTTCAAAGTGTAGTCCTCAGACCCTTGTGATCCCAAGGCTATTTCATGGGGTTCACAAGGTCAAAACTAGGTTGATGGTAAAACTGTTATTTATCTTTTCCACTGTATTGACATTTGCACTGATGGTACAAAAGCAATGGTGCGAAAACTGCTGGTACCTTAAGGTGAATCAAGGCTGTGACAACAACCTACAGCATTAGCTGTTGTATTCTTCACCCATCCAATCACAGAAGAAAAAAAATGCTAGTTTTACTTAAGAATGTCCTTGATTAAGCAGTAAAAGTGATTAATTTTTTTTCAAATCATGACCCTTGAGTATATAACTATTTTATATTCTGCATAACAAAATGGGAAGTATTCAAAGCCCTTGCTGCCCACTGAAGTGTGATGGTCATCTCAAGGAAAAGTGCTTGTGTGACTGTTAGGTTTGTGAGCTGAGCTAGATGATTTTTTTTCATTTTTTACTTGAAAGAACAATAGGCAGTTAAACTATGTTTATTTAGACCTGGGTATTTGGTAGACATTCTCTCAAAATGAACAAAGTAGCTCTGTCACTTCAAGAAAAACAACTCAAAGTGTGTGTTGTCAGTGGTAAAGTTCAAGCATTCAAATAAAAATTAGAATTTTGGAAAAATTTTGTCACCACAAGCTCAACAAATTTCCAACACTTAAAGACTTTTCTGATGTAATCAGTGCTGATATTAATAAATGTGATTTTTTTCTATATTGTGTAATGAAATGTGTCAACATTTGAAAGAACAGTATAACTCAGTGAATCAATGTTTTCCAAGTGAACAATGAATGTTGTTACAAAATCATATATAAGATCCACTGAAAGTGCAAGCTAAACTAATGAATTTTAATATATGAAAAGTTTATTTCATATATTTACCACTGATACGGTTTCAGATTACACATTGTAGCTAACCTTTAAGAAATTACCACTTATTGAAAGAAAAAAAGAGAAATTACCACTTATTGATTTTTGGTATAGTAGCAAAGAAGAATTTCCACAATTATCTGAAAAGACTTTTAAGATACTCCTTTCCAATTACATATCTGGGTGGGGCCAGATTTTCCTTATACACCTCAACCAAAATAACATATCACATCAAAGTAAAGACAGAAGTAGAGACGAGAATCCAGCTATCTTTTAAAAAGTTACAAATTAAAGAGATTAGCAAAATTATGAAACAATGCCACTCAATTTTTTTTGTTTTGGAAAATGTAGTTATCTTTTCATACTTACACATTATTTATGTTTACATGTAATGGGTTCTTTATGTTATTTTTAAATGAATTAATACTTTTAAGTTTCCTAGTTTTAACCTCTAATATAATAAATATCAACGGCTATAACCCACATAATCAAAAGCCCCTTGCGTTCCTCAGTTTTTAGAGTGTTACAGGGTCATGAGACCAAAGTTGGAGAAATGCTGTTCTAAACTATAAGTTCTGGGAGGACAGGGCTACATCTGTCCTGATCACTGCTCTATGCTATAAGGGAGACATCTGAAAAATAACTGGCAATATTTTTGGAAAGGTGATAGACTGAATGACTATCTGAGTGAATGAATGACACTTGCAAGGCACCACAGACAGAGGGAACAGTCTGATACAAAGAACCAGAAATAAGAAAGTAAGAATTTTAGGATAATAGTGAGAAATTAAGTGTATAGAGGAAATTAGCACATGGATGAAAATTTAGGCTTTGGACATAATCCTGAGTTCAAATCCTGACACCAAGGTTTATTAGCTAAGTCTTATTCTGAGCTTCAGCTTATTAGTTGTGTGTACTAGTGCAAGTTCCTACCTCTCTGTGCCTTTGTTTCCTTATCTGTAAAATGAAGATAATGACAGCACCTACCCCGTACATTCATGTTGACAGTAAAGTGCTTGACTTGTACTGCTCAATATGGCAGCCGCTAGCCACATGTGACCACTGAGTGCTTGGTATGTGACTAGTGCAAATGAGAAACTAAATTTTCAAAATTTTCTTCACTTTTAATTGACTGAAATTAAAATGTTTAAATTGAAGTAGTTTTGTCAATAGGAATGAGAATAGAAAAAGAAATGATTTTTTGGTACTGATTCAGGTATTAAAACCCTTTTAAGTATGTATGGAACAACTTGGGCATGTGATTCTTATTGTTCCACTCTACTTTTTATGAAATCTAAATACAGATCAAGTATTTGCAATGAAAAGTTAGGGTCCAGATTGAGAGGTATTGTAAGTATAAAGTGCATGGTGACATTCAAAGACTTAATACCAAAAAAATATGAAATATATTAGTAAGTTTTTATATTGATTATAAGCTCACTGATAAAATATTTTACTAAAATAAATTTCACCATTTTTTACTTTCTGATGCAGCATTAGAAGTTTTAAATTACATATATGGCTCACATTATATTTCTATTGTACAGTGGCTTAGCACACTGTAAGCACTGTACACAGTGTTAGTGATCACAGTTTTATTATTGTCTATACTATAAAGATAACATTTACCTTACAAAATCATATAAAGATAAAATGGGGTATTATGTAAAGCTCTCAGCACAGTGTTATGAACGTGATAAAGGCTCAGTAAACGGTACCCATCACCGGTAAGTAGAGAGAACATGTGTGTTTTGGGATGATGAAACTGGAAGGCTGGGTGGGGGGTGTATATTGTAGAAAGTTTTGAAAATCTGGCTGAGAAGTTGAGGCTTAATTCTCTATACAACCAAGAGCCACTGAAGCACATGATCTGAGATGTATTGTAGAAAGATAACTCTGACAGCAGTGTCCTCAGAGGGGAGACTTGAGTTTTAGAAACAGTTCTAAGCCATTCAGAGTCATGTCTGTGCAGTAGGTTGGGTAATCACGCTGGGAAATGCTGTCTAGGATCACAAACCAAGTCTCAGTCTGAGTGATGAGTCTGGTTTCACGGGAAGCTCATAATCCAGCTTCGTAGGCGATTCTGAAAGAGGTTTCACAGGCACTTTTGAAAAGTGATAGGCAGCATCTTGGCTTAAGCAGCTCTCCTTCCACTGTGACTATGCCTAAATGTGTACTCTTTTTGTGTGTTCACACCTCAAACAAATAAATTGTCTCATTCTATTTTAGTTTATTTGTGTACTCCAGATGAAAGGCTCTTTTGCTAAAGCTTTTGTAAAAAAAAAAATTCTCCTGATCTCAAACACCGTAATCAGTCCTTCAAATTCCTCTTTTGTATAAATAAGCCCATTCTTCCCTAGGAAACACCTAGATACTGAAACAAACAAATTCAATATCATTTCACCAGTACTGCCCTTAGATCCAGGCAAAAGAGGTCCCTGTCCCGGGCCCCACAGCTTTGAGGGTTCTGGGATTGGCCCTTTTCTGCTGCACTCCTGTCCTTTATTAGTTATCTAAGGCTGCATTAAAAAATTGTAAAACAGTGAGTTAAAATGACAGTAGTCATTTACATCTTTCATGGTTTCTGTGGGCTGTGAATTGAGGAGTAGGTTAGCTGGGTGACTCTGGTTCAAGATTTCTCATGAAGTTCCAGTCAGATGTCAGCTGGGCCTGTAGTCATTTGAAGGCTTGACTTTGGATATATTTTCAAGGTGTTCACTCACAGAGCTGGCAATTTAGTTTTGGCTGCTGTCAGAAGACCTTGGTTCCTCTCCACATGGGAAGCTTCCTCACAAGATGGTGGCTGGGTTCTGAGGCTGAACATACAAATGGACAATGGCTAGACCATATATGAAAATAAAACCCTGACCCACAATGTGTGCAACCAGCCCTAGAACCCCACTACAACTTCTGTAGAAATAAGCCCCAAATGACCAGGACTTGATCAATAACTGCGAGCTTCTCTAATTTTTGCCCCCATTTCCAACTTACGACCAACCAGAGAAAGCCAAATCTCCTCCCCTAATCAATCACACAAAATGCCCTACTTCTAGTTGGCCTGCCTGCAGCTTCCCCAGACCAACAACTTCCAATCAGGGCACACCTGAGGCTTTCCCTTTTCTCTACCTAGAGCTGTCCCACTCCTCTGCCTGCCTTTGGATCTCTGCAAAACACAGGTGATGGTGGCTGACTCCCTCACCACACAAGCTCTGAATTAAATAGCTTGAGTTTGTTCTCATTTGGGTGTTTTTTGCTTATTTCCACAAGTTCAAAAGCAAAAGTTCTGAAAGTTTGGGGGTGGAGTTGGGGGGTGGTGGTAAGGGAGAGAGATAAAGAGTGTGAAGTGGCCAGAAGCTGTGTCCTTTTTATGACCTAGCTTTGGAAGTCACATATTATCACTTCCACCATACTCCCTTGGTCCAGGCAGTCACAATCCCTTGCCTAGGGGAAACATAGATTCCCCCCTCTTGGTAGAGAGGTGCGTCAATAACATTGTAAGAAGAGCATGTGGGATGGGATAAATATGTGGGTGTGGTCATGTTTGAAAAATGCAATCTGCTCCACACCCTCTGGACAATGAGTCTGTGGGACCAGGAGACATGCTTTCATAAAACCTGCTCCCCAACTTCTAGATCTGCAATGAATATGGTAGCCACTCATCAAATATAGATATTAAATTTAAATTAATTAAAATTAAATAAAATATAGAGTTTAGTCCCTCAGTCACACTAACCACATTTTGAGTACTCAATAGCCACAAGTGGCTAGTGGCTACAATATGGACAGCCCAAATACAGAACATTTCCATCACTGCATTGGACAGCACTGATCTAGCTCAAGTTCTGGGACCTCAAAAATCCATGTAGATCATGTTTTGTTATCAGCAGCTCAAGGCCTGGTTGGGTGACTCAAAATGACTTTGTAGATAAAGCTTAGATATGCAGGCTGAAATGTCAGCAAGCTTTTTGTTACAGACTGAGTTGTGTCCCCCTCAAATTCATATGTTGGCGCCCTAACCCCCTATGTGACTGTATTTGAAGATGGGGTCTTAAGGAGATAGCAAACATTACGTGAGGTCATAAGGGTAGGACCTTAATACAGCAGGGCTGATGTCCTTAGAAGAAGAGGAAGAGACAAGAGAGCTCCCTCTGTCCACATGTTACAGGGAAAAGGCCACATAAGGATGCAGCAAGAAGGCAGCACCTGCAAGCCAGGAAGGAAACTCACCAAGAACTGAATTAGCCAGTACCTTGACCCAGGACTTCTAGCCTCCAGAACTAAGAGAAAATTAATTTCTGCTACTTAATCCATCCAGCCTGTGGTATTTTGTTATGGCAGCCTGAGCAGACTATTGTACTTGTGCACAAGCTCCCTCACAAAACAGTCTACAACAAGAGAGGGAAAAGGAGGGAAGGGGAGCCACGGGTTGGTGGCCTACTCTCCACTGCCATCTTGTTACAGCAGGGAACCTCGAGAAATCTGAAAAAGAAAAACTCAAATTTGTCCTTCCAGGATGTTATAAAGACATATATATCAATGCAAAGAGATACAACTTTTTTTATTTAACAGTTTGTTCACTTGATTCATACCCTTCGACTTGACTCATACCTTTCAAATATTTCAACATATGGTACATAGGCCTCCATTTGTGCTCCTGCATAGGAGCCCACAAATGATAGAGAGTTGCATAAGACTTTAGTTTACATAGTTTCTTAGTCTGAGGAAGAGGAAAACAAATGTGTGTGCTATGTCGCATTATTATTATTGTAATGAAAACACTGAATTCCAAAAAGGTGCTAGACATCAGGCCCAGTGTAGTGGCACAAACTGGGTAGAGAAACTTGCTCTGCCTCAGTGCATATTTCATAGAGCATGTTTCAAGACTAAGAGTCTAATAGAGAGATCAACTGCATGATGTTCTAAGGAAACTGCTGAATTTTCTGAAAAGAAAAGACTACATGAAATAGGCTTTGGAATAAAGCATTGCAGGAGTCACTGTTGCTGCCCACCAGATCCCTTTACCTCGGCTGAAGCACTATCTCTCGGTCACTGAGTGTGACTTTTCCTCCAAGTGACACTTGGAACAGCCAACCTTTATCCACTGAAATGTCCCTTGGAACATTCTATTTTTCTACTCAGTATATCTTTAAACAAAAATGCTTATCAGCAGCTGGCACACAAAGAAAGTCTTCCATTTTTCCATAAGCTTAAAAAATATATTTTGGGCTGTCCTTTGAAAAGTCTCCTTCTCCAGATCAGCGAGTTCTCTAGCTGATGAATGTTCCCAAACCCATATGGCTGCTGATGGTGAGAACCCAAACTCCTGACTACACAGAAAGTGGCCTTCCTGCCTCAGAGACTCTAGGTTGAAGAGCAAGGCATGCCCTTGGCCAGGGCAGCTGAGAGCCTTTCTGTACCCCCAGGAAAAGATGATTTTTGTGCTCCCTCCTTGTGTCCATATTCCCCTGACCTCAAGGGCCTTTGTGGAGTTATCACAATGTGAGCCAACATTCTAAAAGCTGCAGAAGTTACCCAGACTTCTAGGCACGGTGGCAGGCTTAGCAAGTGTGTAAACCAACCCCACCCCAAGTTCTGCTCCAAATATACAGAAAGGCTGGATTCTACAAATATTTTTAAATTAAAAATAGATATGTGGCCCCTTGGTGCTAGAACTCATGGAGGGATGGTGTGCCAGGTGGTTCTCAGTGTCCCAGTTTCGCTGCCTGCCCCTTCCCAATTTTCCCAAGGAACTTAGATTGCCTTTTCCTTCTGCAAGACATCACACTGGTCCAGTACATTGATGATATTATGCTGCTTGGAGCTAATTGCAAGAAGTAGCAACTACCCTAGGCTTATTGGTAAGACTGCAATGGCTGTATAAAAACCTATGGAATAGAAGAGATAACTTAGGGCAGCTCTTACTACTACCCTGCCCTGTGACTAAAGTCAGTGGAAAACAACTATAACAACCCAATCAAGGCAGGACTGATAAAGGCTCAGACCTTTCAAAAATGAAGGTTTGGTTCACACCACCATGGTAATGAACCATGACCAACTGAGGTGCATGCAGGGAGCAAAGGGGATACAGAATAGGTAGTATAAGAAGGTATTTATAGGAGACCTTCAAGATAGTGGAGGAGAGCTCTACCATCCAGCAGTCCCTCCCATCAGGAAACTTCCACAGGCCTCTTAGATAGCCTCATCCACAGAGGGCAGACAGCAGAAGCAAGAAGAACTACAATCCTGCAGCCTGTGGAACAAAAACCACATTCACAGAAAGACACACAAGATGAAAAGGCAGAAGACTATGTACCAGATGAAGGAAAAAGTTAAAACCCCAGAGAAACAACTAAAAGAAATGGAGATAGGCAATCTTCCAGAAAAAGAATTCAGAATAATGATAGTGAGGATGATCCAAGACCTCAGAAAAAGAATGGAGGCAAAGGTCAAGAAGATGCAAGAAATGTTTAACAAAGACCTAGAAGAATTAAAGAACAAACAAACAGAGATAAACAGTACAATAACTGAAATGAAGAATGCACTAGAAGGAATCAATAGCAGAATAACTGAGGCAGAAGAACAGATAAGTGACCTGGAAGACAGAATGGTGGAATTCACTGCTGTGGAACAGAATAAAGAAAAAAGAATAAAAAGGAATGAAGACAGCATAAGAGACGTCTGGGACAACATTAAACATAACAACATTCGCATTATATGGGTCCCAGAGGGAGAAGAGAGAGAGAAAGGACCCGAGAAAATATTTGAAGAGATTATAGTCAAAAAATTCCCTAACATGGGAAAGGAAATAGCCATCCAAGTCCAGGAAGCGTGGAGGGTCCCATACAGGATAAACCCAAGGAGAAACACACCGAGACACATAGTAATCAATTGGAAAAAATTAAAGACAAAGAAAAATTATTGAAAGCAGGAAGGGAAAAATGACAAATAACATACAAGGGAACTCCCATAAGGTTAACAGCTGAATTCTCATAAGAAGCTCTGCAAGCCAGAAGGGAGTGGCATGATATACTTAAAGTAATGAAAGGGAAGAACCTACAACCAAGATTACTCTACCCAGCAAGGATCTCATTCAGGTTTGATGGAGAAATCAAAAGCTTTACAGACAAGCAAAAGCTAAGAGAATTCAGCACCACCAAACAAGCTCTACAGCAAATGCTAAAGGAACCTCTCTAAGTGGGAAACACAAGAGAAGAAAAGGACCTACAAAAACAAATCCCCCAAAATTAAAAAAATGGTAATGGGAACATACATATCAATAATTACCTTAAATCATGCAAAGCTCCTTATATGTGAGTGGATTAAATGCTCCCACCAAAAGACACAGGCTTGCTGAATGGCTACAAAAACAAGACCTATATATATGCTTTTTACAAGAGACCCACTTCAGACCTAGGGACACATACAGACTGAAAGTGAGGAGATGGAAAAAGATATTCCGTGCAAATGGATATCAAAAGAAAGCTGGAGTAGCAGTACTCATATCAGACAAAATAGACTTTAAAATAAAGGATGTTACAAGAGACAAGGAAGGACACTACGTAATGATCAAGGGATCAATCCAAGAAGAAGATATAACAATTATAAATATATATGCACCCAACATAGGAGCACGTCAATACATAAGGCAACTGCTAACATCCATAAAAGGGGAAATCAACAGTAACACAATAATAGTAGGGGACATTAACACCTCATGTTCAACAATGGACAGATCATCCCAAGTGAAAATAAATAAGGAAACACAAGCTTTAAATGGCTCATTAGACCACATAGACTTAACTGATATTTATAGGACATTCCATCCAAAACAACAGAATACACTTTCTCCTCAAGTGGAACATTCTCCAGGATAGATCATATCTTGTGTCACAAATCAAGCCTCAGTATATATAATAAAATTGAAATCATATCAAGTATCTTTTCTGACCACAGCGCTATGAGACTAGATATCAATTACAGGGAAAAAAGTGTAAAAAATACAAACATGTAGAGGTTAAACAATATGCTACTAAATAACCAAGAGATCACTGAAGAAATCAAAGAGGAAATCAAAAAATGCCTAGAAACAAATGACAATGAAAACACAATGACCCAAAATCTATGCGATGCAGCAAAATCTGTTCTAAGAGGGAAGTTTATAGCAATAATATCCTACCTCAAGAAACAAGAAACTTATCAAATAAACAATCTAATCTTACACCTAAAGCAATTAGAGAAAGAAGAACAAACTAAAACCCAAAGTTACCAGAAGGAAAGAAGTCATAAATATCAGATCCGAAAAAAATGAAAAGGAAATGAAGGAAATGAGAGCAAAGATCAATAAAGCTAAAAGCTGGTCCTTTGAGAAGATACATGAAATTGATAAACCATTAGCCAGACTCATCAGGAAAAAAGGGAAAAGACTCAAATCAATAAAATTAGAAATGAAAAAGAAGAAGTAACAACTGACACTGCAGAAATACAAAGGATCATGAGAGATTACTACAAGCAACTCTATGCCAATAAAATGGACAACCTGGAAGAAATGGACAAATTCTTAGAAATGCACGACCTTCCGAGACTGAACCAGGAAGAAATAGAAAATATGAACAGTCCAGTCACAAGCACTGAAATTGAAAATGTGATTAAAAATCTTCCAACAAACAAAAGCCCAGGACCAGATGGCTTCACAGGTGAATTCTATCAAACATTTAGAGAAGAGCTAAAACCTATCCTTCTCAAACTCTTCCAAAATATAGCAGAGGGAGGAACACTCCCAAAATCATTCTACGAGGCCCACCATCACCCTGATAGCAAACCAGAAAAAGATGTCACAAAAAAGGAAAACTACAGGCCAATAACACTGATGAACATAGATGCAAAAATCGTCAACAAAATACTAGCAAACAAAATCCAACAGCACATTAAAAGGATCATACACCATGATCAAGTGGGGTTTATCCCAGGAATGCAAGGATTCTTTAACATATGCAAATCAATCAATGTGATACACCATATTAACAAGCTGAAGAATAAAAACCATATGATAAACTCAAAAAATGCAGAAAAAGCTTTTGACAAAATTCAACACGCATTTATGATATAAAAAAAAAAACCTCCAGAAAGTGGGCATAGAGGGAACCTACCTCAACATAATAAAGGCAATATATGACAAACCCACAGCCAGCATCGTGCTCAATGGTAAAAAAAATGAAACCATCTCCGCTAAGATCAGGAACAAGACAAGGTTGCCCACTCTCACCAATATTATTCAACATAGTTTTGGAAGTTTTAGCCACAGCAGTCAGAGAAGAAAAAGAAATAAAAGGAATCCAAATCAGAAAAGAAGAAGTAAAACTGTCACTGTTTACAGATGACATGATACTATACATAGAGAATCCTAAGGATGTTACTAGAAATCTACTAGAGCTAATCAATGAATTTGGTAAAGTAGCAAGATACAAAATTAATGCACAGAAATCTCTGGCATTCCTATACACTAATGATGAAATATCTGAAAGTGAAATCAAGGAAACACTCCCATTTACCACTGCAACAAAAAGAATAAAGTACCTAGGAATAAACCTACCTAAGGAGACAAAAGATGAGTAGGCAGAAAAGTATAAGACACTGATTAAAGAAATTAAAGACAATACAAACAGATGGAGAGATACACCATGTTCTTGGATTGCAAGAATCAACATTTTGAAAATAACTCTACTACCCAAAGCAATCTACAGATTCAATGCAATCCCTATCAAACTACCACTGGCATTTTTCACAGAACTAGAACAAAAAATTTCACGATTTGTATGGAAACACAAAAGGTCCCAATAGCTAAAGCAATCTTGAGAAAGAAAAATGGAGCTGGAGGAATCAGGCTCCCTGACTTCAGACTATACTACAAAGCTACAGTAATCAAGACAGTATGTTAACTGGCACAAAAACAGAAATATAGATCAATTGAACAGGATAGAAAGCCCAGAGATAAACCCAAGCACATATGGTCACCTTATCTTTGATAAAGGAGGCAAGAATATACCATGGAGAAAAGACAGACTCTTCCATAAGTGGTGTTGGGAAAATTAGACAGCTACATGTACAAACAATGAAATTAGAACACTCCCTAACCCCATACACAAAAATAAACTCAAAATGGATTAAAGACAAAAGTATAAGGCGAGACACTATAAAACTCTTAGAGGAAAACATAGAACACTCTATGACATAAATCACAGCAAGATCCTTTTTGACCCACCTCCTAGAGAAATGGAAATAAAAACAGAAATAACAAATGGGACCTAATTAAACTTAAAAGCTTTGCACAGCAAAGGAAACCATAAACAGGACGAAAAGACAACCTTCAGAATGGGAGAAAATATTTTCAAACAAAGCAACTGACAAAGGATTAATCTCCAAAATATACAAGCAGCTCATGCAGCTCAATATCAAACAAACCAAACAACCCAATCCAAAAATGGGCAGAAGACCTCAATAACAGACATTTCTCCAAAGAAGATATACAGATTGCCCACAAACACATGAAAGGATGCTCAACATCACTAATCATTAGAGAAATCCTAATCAAAACTACAATGAGGTATCACCTCACAGTGGTCAGAATGGCCATCATCAAAAAGTCTACAAATAGTAAATGCTGTAGAAGGTGTGGAGAAAAGGGAACCCTCTTGCACTGTTGGTGGGAATGTAAATTGATACAGCCACTATGGAGAACATTATGGAGATTCCTTAAAAAACTACAAATAGAACTACCATACGACACAGCAATCCCACTACTGGCCATATACCCTGAGAAAACCATTATTCAAAAAGAGACATGTACCACAATGTTCATTGCAGCACTGTTTACAATAGCCAGGACATGGAAGCAACCTAAGTGTCCATCACCAGATGAGTGGATATAGAAGATGTGGCACATATATACAATGGAATATTAGCCATAAAATGAAAGAAAACTGAGTTATTTTTATAGAGTGAAGTAAGTCAGAAAGAGAAAAACACATATGGTAGCACATATGTATTGAATCTAAAAAAAAAATGGTTCTTATGAACCTCGAGGCAGGATAGGAATAAAGACTTAGACATAGAGAATGGACTTAAGGACACGGGGAAGGAAAGGGTAACCTGGGATGAAGTGAGAGAGTGGTATGGACATATATACGCTACCAAATGTAAAATAGATAGCTAGTGGTAAGCAGCTGCATAGCACAGGGAGATCAACTGGGTGTCCTGAGACCACCTAGAGGAGTGGGATAGGGAGGGTGAGAGGGAGATGCAAGAGGGAGGGTATAATGGGGATATATGTACACATATAGCTGATTCACTTTGTTATACAGCAGAAACTAACACAACATTGTAGAGCAATTATACTCCAGTAAAGATGTTAAAAAATATAGATATATGTTGTGCAGTAAGAAACAAAGACCAACAAAGATGTTCTGAAAGAAAGGTGGGTTTATTGCTTGCCTGGAAGGGAGAGCCGCATCACTTTTCTCAGGTGTGAGGTCAGCAGGTTTCTCTAAGTAGAAATTGAAAGAACTTGTATGGCAAAATAATTTGGCCGAAGAGGCAGAATGTAAATCTTTCTTTTTCTGTCTCTCCTATCTCCTATAGGGAAGTCTGGTTTCAAACAAGTCTGAGATTGGTTGCCTAATCTCCTCATGGGCTTGGGGCTACTCAGTGGATGGCCTAAGTTGAGAATTCTCATCAAGGTTTCTCTTTAATACACATACAAACAAGAAAGGGTAATTCCCAGGAGCCAGAAGCAAAGAAGGAGACTTTAGATAGTTCAGTAAGTGAACGTTGAAGCTATGTAGCCCACAGGATTTAGTCTTAGATACACTTTAAAGGCAGGGCTTTTAATGCCTGGCCAGGAAGCTGAGTCAGAGCCAGAACAGGTCCCTGCACAATGCCAGGGGTCAGAAAACCCTGCACCATCTGTGGTCTGGGATTGGAAAGTTACATCTGGTAGCAAGCTTCCTGCCCCAGGCTTGGGTGGAAATATCACTAGTGAATGATAGGACCTTAAGACCGAGGAAGGTTGTCCAGGACCTACCTGGTGAACCCTGTGGGATGAGCAGAAGCAGCCACAAATCTGCCCTATGGACCTCCAAACCAGGCCTCTCCAGGATTGCTGTGGAGGATGAGCTCTCCGAAGTCTATCAAAATTTGGTAAGTACTCGGTTTAATGGCTTTCATGAGACGAAGCAGTAGGGAAGGAGAGATTCAAGTATGCAGTGTGAGAGGCCCTCTAGAGTGCATATATTTCATTTATTAATCACCACTGTGTACCAGGCTCTTTACCATTTGTTATCTTGAACCTTCCCAACAACAACATTCTATAGCAGCCTTTTTATCTGGCACTATTTTCAGAAAGCTAATCAAAGTCCCACTCTTATCACATGCCTGAAATTCCACCACCTAAGATTCATTCTTTGAAGTCTTGACAGCTTTTCCATCTTCATGTGCACACACAGCTCCAAACTAGACTAGAAATATATTACAACGGAAAGGGCTCTGAAAAGGCAGCCCTGGGACCTGGATTCTGGTCCAGGCACCACTTCCCTGACTATGAGGCTTTGGTCAAGCTACACACCTATTCTGGTGTTCAGCACACAGTAGATGGTCAATAAACGGTAGTGTCTAATTTTCATCATTATTACACATCCCCAAATATCATGGCCCTTACCAACATAAAAGCAACTAGAACTCTGCTGTGTTGCATGGTGAGGTGTGCAGGCACAGCCCTTTACCAGAAGGAGCCCTGTCTTACTCAAGGCAAATCTGAAACACAGAGCACTGGGGTGTTGAAATGTTTTTACAGTTCCCCTTTGGTCCTAAGATCTACACACATGGGTCTGGAAGTTATGCCTTCTCTCCCTTCTTCCTTTTCCACTGCTCCTGGCCCAGTGCACCTACTTCAGTCTCCATGGTTGCTATGCTGACAAATCTCATTGCCCAAGGCCTTAATTCTTCAGAGAGGAGCAGAACAAGACAGACAAATCTCCCTCTTGTCAATATTGATGCTTTCTCACAGCCTAACGTTGATTCTGTGTTATGCTTAAAGTTCCCCTCTCCACCAGAAGAAAGGCTGGAGTAAGATGATGGAGGTACAGGGACAGAGAAAGTAGTGCCACGTGAAAATAGTCTACTATAAATCTGTAATGAGTTTAGAGAGAAATAGTCTCTGCTGATTTCTATAATTTGGATATAACTCTGCTGTACACATGGATGGTATAAGGGGCCCCCAGTAAGCATAAATTTGATGTAAAATGAAGCCTTGGCAATGACACATAATAATTTACCTTCTCAGAATTTAGGATGGAGTGTGGTTTGAAAGGCCCAGGCAGAATTATTAAAAAAACAATTGCTTAAAATTACTTGAAAAGTCCTTCTCATGGATGCTAACACGGTTGATCCAGATTCTGACAATACTGTTTCTCTCCCTGAAAAGAACCATTAGAAGGAAAAGCTGATCCAAAGTTCCCTATTTTGCCTTCCCCTGTGCCTCTAACAATTCAAGACCCTGCTTGCTCCCAGGGAAAATGAAGACAATCAGACCACTACAACCAAAGTCGCTCAGGGGGCTTGCCACTTCACTGGAGACCATAGAGTCAACTATCATGTCTTGAGGACCTTCTCCAAAGCACTTCTCAGAGAAGCTTTAAAACAAGCAGGGGACAGAAGCCAGGAATAAATTTGGGACCTGAGGTGGAAGGAAAAAATAAAACCATGATTAGGTGGCAGGTAGATATAGAGACTGGAAGAAGAGTTTCAAAGCTCTCCTTTAAAATGGGAGGTTGGCATGGGCCACTTCAGACAGGTGAGTTGCATAGGGTGGAGGATGGAGCACCTGGCCGGGGTCCCAACTCTGCCACTTAATAGCTGGGAGATCTTGGTGTCACTGAGCTCCAGTTGCTTCATGTGGAATGTAGTCACTGTGGCTCCTTTCAGAAATAAACTTGTAGTATAATTTCCCTACTCTCTTCTCCTTAGACATGGTTTTAAAATGATTACCTAATTATGTGTTCACTTGAAATGAAGATGCATGATATTGCATATTTTGTGCATCAATGAGTTTTGAACTCACTTATCCAATGGTCACAAGCACATATTTAGATAACTTTGAGAAAAAGTTCAAGTGCTTCTGCTTAAAATGGGGAAAGTTATCCATCTAGATGTTCCAAAGGCACCTCAAACTCAACATCTCTAAGAATGTATCATCCTTCCCTTTAAGTCCTCCTTCTGCAATGCCTGTTTCAGCTGATGGCTCCACTGTGCCTGCACCACCTTGGCTACAAAATGGAGCCTCTTTGTCTTTTCTCTTACTCTCCACACTCATAGGTGACCAAGTCCTGATAACTTTACCTCCCCACTGTTTTCAGGCACCTTTTCTGAGAAGGAGTTAGGAGCACTCATAGGTCATACTCTCATCTTTGCTTCCCTGGAACACTGCCTGCCATCTTGCCCTCCCCCATCCGCTAAACCATTGTCCCTGATGTAGAAACAATCTTCCTTTATTTAATTTTAATTTTATTAGAGTTGATTTACAATGTTGTGTTAGTTTCAGGTGCACAGCAAAGTGATTCAGTTATACATATAGTCATTCTTTTTCATATAGGTTATCACAGAATATTGAGTAGATTTTCCTGTGCTATACAGTAGGTCCTTGTTTGTTATCTATCTTATATATAGTAGTGTGTGTATGTTCACCCCAAGCTCCTGATTTATCCCTCCCCCCAACATGTTTCCCCTTTAGTAACCATATAAATGAACTTATTTACAACACAGAAACAGACTTACAGATATTGAAAACAGAAACAATCTTCCTGGAGCACCAATCACTTCTTTGTTCAAAACCATTCACTGGCTTTGTTCACACTCTCCCTGGAGTTCTTTGCCCACTTGCCATGTCATCCCCCTCTTGGGCCCTCATCAGGCTAACTTCTACTCATCCTTTAAAACTCTGGAGGCATTTCTTTGCTCTCCACTCTGCTGCCAGGCTCTACCAGATAGCCCCACTATCCCACGTCCCTTTGTATGTGTGTACTGTAGCATTCACTGTCTTAATTGTAACTATGCCTGCCTCCCTAACCAGGCTGAGGACTTCCTGGGAACAGAGGTATATTTTATCACAGTCACCTAGCAGAACTCCTAGCCCATACTATCTACTTAAAAACTTTAATTAATTCATATTTTCTCTGGGTCCAGAAATGTCATTGATCTAAAGCAGAACACAGTCATGACCCAGCCACCTAAATCTGTTCAGTGAAGCAAAGCAGAGGTGGGCTGAGATGCAAGCCCAGTGCCCCAGACAGATGCCAGAGTCTTTGTTGGACACTGGTTTCTGCATGTGGCAAATACTAAGTTGGGTCAAGTTGATGCTAATAAATTGAGGCAGAGCCATTCTGACAGCCATTTCTGTTTCCAAGTGAACACTGCATACAGGAGATGCTACATTAAGGTAATTATTTTACACAAAATGTAATCAATTTCCCTGTGTTGCTTTCTCTCCAGCAAATGATTCTTCATAAAGCAAAGTTGAATGTTTTGCCCTGGCTAAGAGGCTTTGTTTCGGATGGAAAAAGAAGTGCTCCAGAAGCCTTGCCAGAAATTTCCAAATATCACTGAGTCCTCAAATATTGCACTACGCTGATCAGTTTTCATTGACTTCCACATACAGAGTTGACTCAATTCCTTTGCAAATCACTCCATTCTTTAGACCTCATTTTCTCCATCTGCAAAATAAGACAGATGGATTAGATGATTTTTAAGACCTCTTTCCAGTTCTTAAATTAGACTATTCCAAGATTCTTATTTATTATTTCACTTTCCATTTGATGTCTTTTAAGTCAACTGATGGTACAGAAATTTAACAGTAATATAAATAAATTAGGGGATTATTCTTTGTATAAAACTGATTTGTTGTTGTATGAGACTTACCTTTAGATAACAAATTTCCCGAGCTCTTTTAAAATGGATCTTGATTACAAATTCTTGACTTATATACCATCTATATTACACAAATCAACATTTACCTGCAAGACTGGCTACATAACCTTTGGGAGCCAGTTAAAATGAAAATACTGGGTCCCTTGTTTAAAAATTAGTCAGAATTTCAATATGGTATTAAACCAAAGCTGGGGCTCTTCTGAGTGTGGGGCACTGTGCAACTGCCCTGTTCATCTGTGCTATTTTCTGTATACCTCAGTTAAACAACAAAGCATCTGTTAGTAATAAATATACCTGAACATTTCCCCCAGCTCTGATTCTTTAGTATATCCAACAAAAAGAAATAAGGATTCACAGAAGGAAATATCACTAGACTTTTGACTATAATCTAAGTTCCTTTATACCCACTCAATTAAAGAGCCTTAGGCTGGAATCAGACATGGGTACCACGTCTAACTTGACCATTGGCTCACTGATGATTTACTGGACTTCCTGAGCACTCAGTATGCTCCTCTGTAAAATGAGGAGCTTTATTTTTGGCACTAGGATTCTGTGGATTTTTGTTTGCTTTTTGATCCATGCCTTGTTTCCATGGCCATGTAATTTTTTTGAACTTGTTACTGAAGTATAACATGTATAGAAAGCTGTACATATGTAAGTTGGGTCAAGTTGATGCTAATAAATTGAGGCAGAGCCATTCTGACAGCCATTTCTGTTTCCAAGTGAACACTGCATACAGGAGATGCTACATTAAGGTAATTATTTTACACAAAATGTAATCAATTTCCCTGTGTTACATGTACATATGTATCATAAGCTCACTGAATTTTGCAAACTGAACACATCCATGTAACCAGCTCCCAGATCAAAAAGGAGAACATGATCAGAATCTTTTTTTTTTTTTTTTTTTTTTTTTTTTTTTGTGGTAGGCGGGCCTCTCACTGTTGTGTGTTGTGGCATCTCCCGTTGCGGAGCACAGATTCCAGACGAGCAGGCTCAGCGGCCATGGCTCACGGGCTCAGCCGCTCCACGGCATGTGGGATCTTCCTGGACTGGGGCACGAACCCGTGTCCCCTGCATCGGCAGGGGAACTCTCAACCACTGCGCCACCAGGGAAGCCCTGATCAGAATCTTAATAGTCTACCTCATGCTCCATTCTGGTCACAGCCTCCCACTCTCACAAGGGTAACCACTATCCTGACTTCTAATACCATACATTAGGTTTGCCTGTTTTTGAATTTTAAACAAATAGAATCATACAATATATATGCATGTGACTTCTTTAACTCGGCATTATGTTTTGAAATTCATCCACATGGTTGAATGGTGGATCATTCATTCTCATTGGTTTAGTGTTCTGTTGTATAAATATACCACATTTGAATTACCATTCTAAGGGCATTTAGGCTGGTTTCATTTTTGGCTGGTCATGTAATTTTATAATTTACTAAAAATATCCACCATTCCTAATTCTCAATAATCTTAGTAAGATTAAAAATAAGTTTACTTTTTAAATGGTCATGAAGAACCTAGGGGCAAGATGGGAATAAAGCCGCAGACCTACTAGAGAATGGACTTGAGGATATGGGGAGGGGGAAGGGTAAGCTGGGACAAAGTGAGAGAGTGGCATGGACATATATACACTACCAAACGTAAGGTAGATAGCTAGTGGGAAGCAGCCACATAGCACAGGGAGATCAGCTTGGTGCTTTGTGACCACCTGGAGGGGTGGAATATGAGGGTGGGAGGGAGGGAGATGCAAGAGGGAGGAGATATGGGAACATATGTATATGTATAACTGATTCACTTTGTTATAAAGCAGAAACTAACACACCATTGTAAAGCAATTATACTCTAATAAAGATGTTTTTAAAAAGTTTACTTTTTTGATTTTATGAAGAGTGAGGTTAAAATCCCTTGTACAGGGATTTCAAAAAGGCTTGGACTCTTCCTTCAATCCTAGAAGTGAACAGTGAGCAGAGGAGAATTTTCTTGTTCCTTTTCTGGCTCAGCTTCTACAGGTGAAGATTCTTAGTCTGCAGAAGAAGCAATTGTTGTCATTGTTCATTAACATCTGACCAAACTGTTAGAAGACAGAAATGGCTTCTGAGTGTATCAAAGGAAAGCCCTTCAGGGTTCAGGAAGTTTGTTGATAGACCAAACCATACCAGTTCAGGGGGTGCTGGGTGATGGGAACCAGTCGCACCTGCCAGGAGCCACAGGTGCTTGGAATCCTGGACAAGATACAGGGGATGGTAATGGTAGTTGGGGTGGGGTGTGGAGAGAGTGCTCCAGGCAGACAGTCTCCAGAGACATGGGAATAGATGGAAGAAAAAAATAGACAAGATTTGGTAATCCAGGCAAGTGGTTTATGGCTGGGCAGTTTAGCAGAAGGTAACACATAGTTCCTCTTCAGAGGAACTCAACCACAGAAGATGTGAAAGCAGGCCATCCTTTCACAATCTGGGCAGAGGTTAAGCTCAAGATGATCTGGGATGCACTACTGACTGTGGGCATAACTCCAACCCTGAAAGAACTGACAAGCGTGAAAAAAGACTCAGTGTTCAAGTGATTGCGACTCCAGGCAGGTTACCTAAGCAGGGGCTCAGGTAGCCTCCTGGGACCTCATCACCAGAAACAGGACAGAGTAGACTCAGCAGTGATTGAACAGTGCTGTCATTTACTAATTCAATAAACTGTTATTGAGCTCCTGGCTCAATATGCCAAATACTGTACTAGTTGATGGTTGTAAACAAAACATACATGGTAATCACATCAGGATGCTTTTGTCTGCAAGTAACAGAATACCCAAATAAAAGTGGTTTAAACCAATAGGGCGTAACTAGTAATCTCACATACAAAGTCTAGAAGTAGGCTGTCCTCAGCTTGCCTAAGTCACTCACGAATGTCAGGACTCAGACTGAACTTCTCTTCAGTTTACCTCATAGCTACAAAGAGGCTGCAGTAGGCCCACAAATCACACCCTCACATAATAGTATTGAAAGTAGGAAAGAATAAAACAACTTGCATGCCTTTTTTATTTGAGAGAAAAATCCTTTCCAAAACTTTTTAGCTGAATTCCTCTTCTATTACCTTGGCCAGACTAGGTCAGGTGACCACAACTAAACCAGTCACTGGGAAGAGGAATGGAATGACCACAATTGTTTAGAACAATCCAGATGCAAGCCCTGCGGCTTGATATACTGTGCCCCAGTATGTGAACAAACTCAGGGCCATGTCAGTGAGGAAGAAGTGAGGGGGGATAACTGTGGGGTAGACAATCCAAAATACTGCCGCCACAAACCAAACTCCTGAAGAAAAAGTTCCTTTCACTGTCTTGTGTCCAGGATGGGTCCCAGAATTGGGAAATCTCTTTTATTCAACAAAATCTTAGTAAGCACCTTCTCTGGGCAAGCAGGTGTGGGACCTCCAGCTGTGAGCTCTGGAAAACTTCAGCCATCAAACCACTCACCTCTTCAAGCTCTACATAAATAGATTTTCCACAAGGCCCAGCCCATGTTTCATCCAGCCTGCTCTCTCCAATGGAGGCAACAACAGGAATGCTAGGGAAACAGCATTTGCTTTCTGTGCCCTCAGAAGTTCAGCATGTTCTAAATCTAGGTCCTACCACTCAGAGTTTTATTTCATCTCTCCCTGAATGTATTTACATTTTTGGCTATACAACCTCTTGGGAGAATGAGTTCCATAAGTTGCATACTTGCCAGGTAAGCCAACACTATTTTCAACATGTCTTAATACGCTACTGCCTTTAAGCTTCTAAAGGTTACCTCATTTATTCATTAGCGTTTCATTTATTAGAGGCTAGCCTGCAAACCTATCACAGGTTGCTTGTTCTTTAGAGATATCCATAAAGAGGAAACAGCCAGAATAATAATATAGTAGTTGGCATTCACTGAGCGATTATTATGTGCTAGGTGCTCTTCTAACTACATTTATATTAACTAATTTAATCCTCAGGAAACCCTATGAGGGAGGAATGTTTATGCACTTTTTTTTGCAGAAGAGATATGGAGATGTTAACTTGCCTAAGATCACATAGCTAATAGATGGAGGAAGAGACTCAAACTCAGGATGCCTGAAGCCAGAGCTCATGTATTCAACCACTCATTATACCCCATCTCAAAGGGACAAGACATTCTCCTGCTTTCAGGGCTCCTGGGACTTTTTCATCTTACAGCTTGTAGGCACTTCAGAGGACTTGCTGGGGTGAAAAAAAACATGTATTTAATAGACAAAGCCAGGCCAAGCCAGGAATTACACATCAATTCCTTTCCTCTTTGTCAGCTGCTGGTCTGTCCTCTCAGACTGCAGGAGTGCCTTTCGTGTTACTCAGTGGAAACCCCATACACTCAAATTCTCACAGGCAGATTGTCTCTAGATCAAAAAGAGGTCAACTGGGCAAAGTGGCAATCTGAGAACAGTGGTAGAAAGTGCATTCCCTTTGTGAGGTGGTTTTCAGAATAGCTTTTCTCCAAGTTGAGGACAGATACAGCTGTCTCTCCCACAACTTTTTAACACTGAGTCACTCACCCACTGACCTGTACTGTGTTTTGATTGTCTTGGATGCATGTCTTGTGGACCCCCCCAAAAAATTAAAAGTTCTTTCAGATTTGGGACTGTGTCTTATTCATGGGTCTAACCATGCCTTCCCCTGAAAGAAAGATTCTTCCCCTGATGAAATATTCTGCTGTATGTGTGAGACCCTTTTCTCCAACAAGACTGACAGTTTTCTGAGAGCTTCTGTGGCATGCTCTTTGGCACACCATTCAATTCTGGAAATTCCCAGGACTTGGAGACCATGTTGAGGTGCCCATCCCAAGAACTGAGAGATCAGAGAAAAACCAAACTTGTAGCTTATGTTTATTTTGTTTTGCTTTGCCTTGTTCCTGTGGACTCATCAGGGGAGAACAAAGCAACCTTCTGACCCAGCCCCCACCCCACCAAACCACTGTATTTCCAAGAAGTCTGCACTTTACCACGGGACCACCACCTGCACCTCTACTGTGATGGAATGCAAACACTTTTTACTGAGGAGAATGAAGCCAGGTTATCCCAGAAAGAAATGGATGGAGTCTGGTGCTGTGAATTAGGTAAAATTACAGGAAGTGTGGCACAACCACCAGAGGGAGCTTCCTTGAGAGCTCAAGGGATTTCTGTAAATGGTAGACAAACCCAATACCTCAGACAGAAGATGACTGAGGTATGTTCTAGGGTCCAGGACACTTAGACAGAACAGATCCTTCAATCTGTGAGAAGATTCCTGTGTTGGGACATCTCACAGAATAGTAAAGAAGCAGCCAAGAGATGACTTCACTCACATATGGTGCCTTGGTGGCTGGGTCCAATTAGGATTGTCAACTGGAACATCTTCATTGGCCTCTCCAACATGGCAGTCTCAGTGTAGTTGGGCTTCTTACATGACAGCTCAGGGTTTTGAGGGAGAGTCTTTCAAAAAGACTCAGGCAGGAGCTGCAAGGCTTTTTATGACCTAGTGCCAAAAGTCCCAGAAGATCACTTCTGTTGCATTCTATTTGTCAAGCAAGTCACTGAGGTCAGCCAATATTAAAAGGGGGTGAGAATTAGACTCTGCCTCGTAGTAGAAGGAGTAACAAGGAATGTGCAGGCATATTTAACCTACTATGGTCTCTTTGGCCACTATGGAGGAGACAGTGGTCTCCATGATGTTGATGCAATAATCTATAGCATAGGATGAGATGAGAACTGACAACATGGTTACCCCCCAGCTGGTGAACAGGAAGTCTTGCTCAGATGGGTACCTCTAAGTGGTGGTGTTCTGAGTGATCATGTAGGCTTGAGGATGAATAAAGGACATTGGAGTCAGGCAGTTCAAAGCCCAGTTCTTCCATTCATTTGTTAAGTCACTTTTAAGCACTATGTTACCAATCCAGGCTACCCCTCCCCAAGAGGGTCCAAGTTCCTTGGACTCCAGGATAGCATATAGATAAGAGCTACCAGTCAGGTTTTACAGCATCTTGGGAGATTTTATTCATATCATGAAGCTTACCCCTTCATGAGAGAAAAGATAAAATTGTCTCTGGGCTACCTCAAATGGATACAGTTTAACCAAATTTTGTAGTATATTATTGCAATTTCATACACTCATCTCTGTTTCAACCTCTCCCTACCTTCCACTCATAACAACATACATTCCATCAGGAACAGTGGAGAAACCATCAGATGAAATGTCTTTTTATAAGCTCTTGGTATTTGATAATACCTGACACCTGTTCACAATCATAGGAGGGTTTATTGATATCTCATCACTTAAACTGACAGATGGATAACAAGATTGCCTAGGTCCATAAGGAAAAGATAAATAAAAATATTTTAAGAGGAAATACAGGTTATAACTAATTAGTGTTTTTCAATATGTGAGGAAATACAGAATGATACAGGATGATACTGATAAAGTGAGAAATATTTCCCTTGCAAGTGTCAGAAAATTCAACTCATAGTGCAGTAAACAATAAAAGGGCATATATTGGCTCCAGTTACTGGAGAATTCATTGGGAGATCTAACTGTTTTCAGATAACATTTTATCCAAATCTTAAATGATACCAGGATGTGGTTTCTCTCTCTTGCTCTCTCTCCTTTCCTTGGCTCTGCATCCTTGGTGTTGGTGACATTCCTGGGAACCCTCTCTCCTATGGTCCCAACATAGTTGCCAGCAGCTCCTAGGGCTGAAGGTTTAAATCTAGAGGGGGAAAAACTAGTGCTGTTTCCCTAAATTCCAGCAGAAATTTTATTCCATCTCCTTGGCTCTGAGTGGGTCTTATGTCCAATTCTAAACCAATCAATTTTGCCCAGGAAAATGTGTTGAGTGGGTTGTTTGGGGCCTGAATCACTTCCTCTACCCTGAGTCATAAGTGGGACCAACTTTTCCTAAAGCATCGAGGCTGAAATTGGGAAGGAGATTGTAGCCCAAAAGTAAATTCAGAAGAAACACAAAAGTGAGCACTGTGATGCAAACAGAGAGAGAGCCATAAGAATCCTTCTAATTGGGGGGCAAGGAACATAAAAGAGACCTGCTAAAGCTCAGAGATAGTAGGGTAAATTCTTCAGTTATTCTCTCCTTTTGTTCTCTCTTACCCTTGTTCTCAGGCAATCCAGTGGCAGGTGCATAGCAATACAGGAAAACTATAGGAGATAACATTCTAAGGGAGGGAAACATTCAATGCAGTGGAACTGCAAGTCCAAGAGGGCAGGTCAATCCAAACCCCAATGATTTTTCCCCCTTTCTCTCTGTTCTTCCAACATAGTAGGATAAATGGCAATTTCTGGCCAGAGGACAAAAGAGGGAAGCCCTAGAGACCAGTAAGTATCTCAGAGATAGTGGAGAGGGAGGACCTCAGAAAGCAACCCCATATATCTGTTGATGAACTCCTGGGCTCACCCTGACTTGAGTATTCTGGATCTGGCCTTTATTAGCATAACAAAGATTTTTGAGAATTGAGTAAATAGAAGGACTCTCATCTATATTCCAAACTGAGTGGCACACACAAAAGATAGATCCCAATAACACTGTAAAGCCTTTAAAAACTAATGTGATATTGCAACCACAGTACACAGAAGGTGGATTGGAATTTGCAGCCTGAATCTAATGAGGCCAAGTGTCTACTAAGACAAAAATCTCAATATTATCCATAGGATTTAAACAAAACCCAGCATCTTATAACATTGAAATTGTCCAGGATATAATTCAAAATTACTTAACATACAAAAAACCTCAAAAACCTCAACACACATGGGAAAAGTTAATCACCAGACACCAATGATAAGATGACTCAGATGCTGGAATTACTGGACAATCCTTAAATCAGATATTATAAAAATGCTTGAACAAGAAATTGTGAACACTCTCAACAACGGAAAAACCAAGTGGAAATTAAAGAACCCAAAAATTCAATGAAAAGTCAAAACCTAGGGACTTCCCTCGTGGCGCAGTAGTTGAGAGTCCTCCTGCCAATGCAGGGGACACAGGTTTGTGCCCTGGTCCTGGAAGATCCCACGTGCCTTGAAGCAGCTACGCCTGTGCACCAAAACTGTTGGGCCTGTGGTCTAGAGCCCAAGAGTCACAACTACTGAGCCCACGTGCCTAGAGCTGGTGTTCTACAGCAATAGAAGCCACAACAGTGAGAAGCCTGCACACTGCAACAAAGAGTAGCCCACGTTCACCTCAACTAGAGAAAGCCCATGCACACCAATGCAGCCAAAAATTAATTAGTTAATTAATTAATTAAAAAAAATTAAAACCTCATGGGATACACTCAATACCAGAATAAAGGCTGCAGAGGAAAAGTCAGTGGTCTTGAAGATAGATCAATGGGAATTACTCGATAGGAATTATTCAATCTGTACAACAGTGAGAAAATAGATTGAAAAACTTAAACAGAGCTGTGGGGACTTGTGGGACAAAAGAACAACAACAAGAAATGACTAACAGATGTATCATTTAAGTCCCACAGGAGAGGAAAAAGGGGATGGTGCTGAAAAAATATTTTAAAAAATATTGGCTATTTCTCAAGTTTTTCAGAAGTCATAAAACCACAGATTCAAGAAGGTAGAAAAACTCCAGATAGAAAAAAAGAAAGAAAGAAATCCAAACCTAGACACATAAAAATTAGAATGCTGAAAACGAAAATCAAAGAAAAACCTTGAATGCAGCCATAGAAAAGACACACTACCTATAGGGAACAGTGATTCAAAGGACAGCAGACTGTTCAGCAGAAACCATGGAAGCCAGGAAAAAGAAGCACAACAGTTTTAATGTGCTGAAAGAAAAGAACTGTTAACACAGAATTCCATATCCAGTGAAAATATACTTCAGGAATAAAGGTAAAATAAAGATATTCTCAGATGAAGGAAAACTTCAGGGATGAAAAAGGGGATATCATTACAGACCCCACAGGCATTAAAAGGATCAGAAGGGAATACTGTGAACAACACTAGGAACAAAAGTTCAACAATTTAAATGAAATGGATTAATTTCTCAAAACCCACAAACTACCACAACTCACCCAAGATGAAGTAGATAACCTGAAAAGCCCTATAACTATTGAATAAATGTTAAATAAATTGAATTTATATTTTAAAACATTCTTTAAGAAAAAATTACATACTTTTTTTTCTTAACATCTTTCTTGGAGTATAATTGCTTTACAATGGTGTCTTAGTTTCTGCTTTATAACAAAGAGAATCAGTTATATATATACATATGTGCCCTTATCGCTTCCCTCTTGCATCTCCCTCCCTCCTACACTTGCAATCACAGCCCTCTAGGTGGTCACAAAGCACTAGCTGATCTCCCTGTGTTATGCAGCTGCTGCCCACTAGCTATCTAATTTACGTTTGATAGTATATATTAGTCCATGCCACTCTCTCACTTTGTACCAGCTTACCCTTCTCCCTCCCCGTATCCTCAATTCCATTCTCTACTAGGTCTGTGTCTTTATTCCTATCTTGTCCCTAGGTTCTTCATGACGTTTTCTTTTTCTTTTTTTTTTAATTTTAGTTTCCATATATATGTGTTAGCACACAGTATTTGTTTTTCTCTTTCTGACTTACTTCACTCTGTATGACAGATTCTAGGTCCATCCACCTCACTACAAATAACTCAGTTTCATTTCTTTTATGGTTGAGTAGTATTCCATTGTATATATGTGCCACATCTTCTTTATCTATTCATCTGTTGATGGACACTTAGGTTGCTTCTATGTCCTGGCTATTGTAAAGAGCTGCAATGAACATTTTGGTACATGACTCTTTTATAAGTATGGTTTTCTCAGGGTACATGCCCAGTAGTGGGATTGCTGGGTCATATGTAATTTCTTTTTTCAGTTTTTAAAGGAACCTCCATATTGTACTCCATAGTGGCTGTATCAATTTACATTCCCACCAGCAGTGAAAGAGTGTTCCCTTTTCTCCACACCCTCTCCAGCATTTATTGTTTGTGGAATTTTTGATGATGGCCATTCTGACCAGTGTGAGATGATATCCCATTGTAGTTTTGATTTGCATTGTTCTAATGACTAATGATGTTGAGCATGCTTTCATGTGTTTGTCGACAATCTGTATATCTTCTTTGGAGAAATGTCTATTTAGGTCTTCTGCCTATATTTGTATTGGGTTGTTTGTTTTATTGATATTGAGCTGCATGAGCTGCTTGTAAATTTAGGAGATTAATCCTTTGGCAGTTGCTTCATTTGCAAATATTTTCTCCAATTCTGAGGGTTGTCTTTTTGTCTTGTTTATGGTTTCCTTTGCTGTGCAAAAGCTTTTAAGTTTCATTAGGTCCCATTTGTTTATTTTAGGTTTTATTTCCATTTCTCTAGGAGGTGGGTCAAAAAGGATCTTGCTGTGATTTATGTCATAGAGTCTTCTGTCATAGAGTCTTCTGCCTATGCTTTCATCTAAGAGTTTATAGTGCCTGACCTTACATTTAGGTCTTTCATCCATTTTGAGTTTATTTATGTTTATGGTGTTAGGGAGTGTTCTAATTTCCTACTTTTACATGTAGCTGTCCAGTTGTCCAAGCACCACTTATTGAAGAGGCTGTCTTTTCTCCATTGTATATTCTTGACTCCTTTTTTATCAAAGATAAGGTGACCATATGTGTGTGGGTTTATCTCTGGGCTTTCTATCCTGTTCCATTGATCTATATTTCTCTTTTTGTGCCAGGACCATACTGTCTTGATTACTGTTGCTTTGTAGTGTAGTCTGAAGTCAGGGAGCCTGATTCCTCCAGCTCCATTTACCTTCCTCAAGATTGCTTTGGCTATTCAGGGTCTTTTGTGTGTCCATACAATTTGTGAAATTTTTTGTTCTAGTTCTTTGAAAAATGCCAGTGGTTGTTTGATAGGAATTGCATTGAATCTGCAGATTGCTTTGGGTAGTATAGTCATTTTCACAATGTTGATTCTTCCAATCCAAGAACATGGTATATCTCTCCATCTGTTTGTATCATCTTTAACTTCTTTCATCACTGTCCTATAATTTTCTGCATACGGGTCTTTTATCTCCTTAGGTACGTTTATTACTAGATATTTTATTCATTTTGTTGCAATGGTAAATGGGAGTGTTTTCTTGCTTTCACTTTCAGATTTTTCATCATTAGTGTATAGGAATGCAAGAGATTTCAGTGCATTAATTTTGTATCCTGCCACTTTACCAAATTCATTGATTAGCTCTACTAGTTTTCTCATAGCATATTTAGGATTCTCTATGTATTGTATCATGTCATTGGCAAACAGTAACATCTTTATTTCTTCTTTTCTGGTTTGGGTTTCTTTTATTTCTTTTTCTTCTCTGATTGCTGTGGATAAAACTTCCAAAACTATGTTGAATAATAGTGGTGAGAGTGGCAACCTAGTTTTGTTCCTGATCTTAGTGGAAATGGTTTCAGTTTTTCACCACTGAGGATGATGTTGGCTGTTGGTTTGTCATATATGGCCTTTATTATGTTGAGGAAAGTTCCCTCTATGCCTACTTTCTGGAGGGTGTTGAATTTTGCTGAAAGATTTCTCTGCATCTATTGAGATGATCATATGGTTTTCTCCTTCAATTTGTTAATATGGTGTATCACATTGATTGATTTGCGTATATTGAAGAATCCTTGCATTCCTGGGATAAACCCCACTTGATCATGGTGCATGATCCTTTTAATGTGCTGTTGGAATCTGTTTGCTAGTATTTTGTTGAGGATTTTTGCATCTATGTTCATCAGTGATATTGGTCTGTAGTTTTCTTTTTTTGTGACATCTTTGTCTGGTGTTGGTATCAGGGTGATGGTGGCCTCATAGAATGAGTTTGGGAGTGTTCCTCCCTCTGCTGTATTTTTAAGAGTTTGAGAAGGATAGGTGTTAACTCTTCTTTAAATATTTAATAGAATTCACCTGTGAAGCCATCTGGTCCTGGGCTTTTGTTTGTTGGAAGATTTTTAATCACAGTTTAAATTTCATTGCTTGTGATTGGTCTGTTCATATTTTCTATTTCTTCCTGGTTCAGTCTCAGAAGGTTGTGCATTTCTAAGAATTTGTCCATTTCTTCCAGGTTGTCCATTTTATTGGCATAGAGTTGCTTGTAGTAATCTCTCATGATCTTTTGTGTTTTTGCAGTGTCAGTTGTTACTTCTCCTTTTTCATTTCTAATTCTATTGATTTGAGTCTTCTCCCTTTTTTTCTTGATGAGTCTGCCTAATGGTTTATCAATTTCATTTATCTTCTCAAAGAACCAGAGTTTAATTTTATTTATCTTTCCTATCATTTCCTTCATTTCTTTTTCATTTATTTCTAATCTGATCTTTATGATTTCTTTCCTTCTCCTAGCTTTGGGGATTTTTGTCCTTCTTTCTCTAATTTCCTTATGTGTAAGGTTAGGTTGTTGATTTGAGATGTTTCTTGTTTCTAAAGGTAGGGTTGTATTGGTATAAAGTTCCCTCTTAGAACTGTCCTCAGTTCTTTTCATTCTTTTTTCTTTATTCTGCTCTGCAGTAGTTATTTCCACTATTTTATCTTCCAGGTCACTTATCTGTTCTTCTGCCTCAGTTATTCTGCTATTGATTCCTTCTAGAGTATTTTTAATTTCATTTATTGTGTTGTTCATCACTATTTGTTTGCGCTTTAGTTCTTCTAGTTCCTTGTTAAGCGGTTCTTTTATTTTCTCCATTCTATTTCCAAGATTTTGGATCATCTTTACTATCAATATTCTGAATTCTTTTTCAGGTAGACTGCCTATTTCCTCTTCATTTATTAGGTCTGGTGTGTTTTTGCTTTGCTCCTTCATCTGCTGTGTGTTTCTCTGTCTTCTCATTTTGCTTAACTTACTGTGTTTGGGGTCTCCTTTTAACAGGCTGCAGGTTCGTAGTTCCCGTTGTTTTTGGTGTCTGTCCCCAGTGGCTAAGGTTGGTTCAGTGGGTTGCGTAGGCTTCCTGGTGGAGGGGACTAGTACCTGTGTTCTGGTGGATGAGCCTAGATGTTGTATTTCTGGTGGGCAGGTCCACGTCTGGCGGTGTGATTTGGGGTGTCTGTGACCTTATTATGATTTTAGGCAGCCTCTCTGCTAATGGATGGGGTTGTGTTCCTGTCTTGCTAGTTGTTTGGCACTGTAGCTTGCTGGTCATTGAGTGGACCTTGGTCTTGGTGTTGAGCTGGAGATCTCTGGGAGATTTTCACTGTTTGATATTACATGGAGTTGGGCGGTTTCTTGTGGACCAGTGTCCTGAACTTGGCTCTCCCACCTCGGAGGCACAGTGCTGACGCCTGGCTGGAGCTCCAACAGCCTGTCATCCACATGGCTCAGAATAAAAGGGAGGGAAAAAAAGAAAGGAAGGGGCTTCCCTGGTGGCACAGTGGTGGATAGTCTGCCTGCTGATGCAGTGGAAACGGGTTCGTGTCCTGGTCCAGGAAGATCCCACATGCCGTGAAGCGGCTGGGCCCATGAGCCATGGCCACTGAGCCTGCGCGTCCAGAGCCTGTGCTCCACAACAGGAGAGGCTGCAACAGTGAGAGGCCCGTGTACTACAAAAAAAAAAAAGAAAGAAAGAAAAGGAAGAAAGAAGAAGATAAAATAAAAGAAAGTAAAACAATATAAAGTTATTAAAGTGAAAAATAATTGTTAAAAAACATTTTAAGTAATAAAAAACAAAAAAAGAAGATAGTAAGAAAGAACAGAGCAACCAAACAAAAAAAGAAATCCACCAATGATAACAAGTGCTAAAAACTATACAGAAAAAAAAAAACAAACAAAAAAAAAAACGGAGAGACAGACCTCTAGGACAAATGGTAAAAGCAAATCTATACAGACAAAATCACACACAGAAGCATACACATACACACTCACAAAAAGAGAAAGAGGGAAAAGAATATATGTATCGTTGCTCCCATTGTTCACCTCCTCAATTTGGGATGATTCGTTGTCTATTCATGTATTCCACAGATGCAGGGTACTTCAAGTTGATTGTAGAGATTTAATCCGCTGCTTCTTAGGCTGCTGGGAGAAATTTCCCTTTCTCTCCTTTGTTCGCACAGCTCCCGGTGTTCAGCTTTGGATTTGGACCCGCCTCTGCATGTAGGTCTCCTGAGGGCATCTGTTCTTCGCTCAGACAGGACGGGGTTAAAGAAGCAGCTGGTTAGGGGGCTTTGGCTCACTCAGGCCAAGGCGGGGGAGGGGTACGGATGTGGGGCGAGCCTGCGGTGCTAGAGGCCAGCATGACTTTGTAACACCCTGAGGTGCACCATGTGTTCTCCTGGGGAAGTTGTCCCTCCATCTCGGGACCCTGGTAGTGGCGGGCTGTACAGGCTCCCAGGAGGGCAGGTGTGGCTAGTGACCTGTGCTTGCACACAGGCTTCTTGGTGGCTGCAGCAACAGCCTTAGCATCTCATGTCCGTCTCCGGGGTCCACGCTGATAGCAGCTGCCCGGGCCCGTCTCGAGCTCCTTTAAGCGGCAACACTCTTAATCCCCTCTCCTCGCCCACCAGGAAACAAAGAGGCAAGAAAAAGTCTCTTGCCTCTTTGGTAGCTCCAGACTTTTTCCCGGACTCACTCCTGGCTAGCTGTGGTGCACTAGTCCCCTTCAGGCTGTGTTCATGCAACCAACCCCAGTCCTCTCCCTGGGGTCTGACCACCGAAGCCTGAGCCTCAGCTCCCAGCCCCCGCCTGCCCTGGCGGGTGAGCAGACAAGCCTCTCTGGCTGGTGAGCGTTGGTCGGCACCGATCCTCTGTGCAGGAATCTCTCCACTTTGCCCTCCACACCCCTGTTGCTGTGCTCTCCTCCTTGGCTCCGAAGGTTCCCCCCTATACCACCTGCAGTCTCCTCCTGCGAAGGGCCTTCCTAGTGTGTGGAAACCTTTCCTCTTTCACAGCTCCCTGCCACTGGTGAAGGTCCCATCCCTATTCTTTTGTCTCTGTTTTTTCTTTTGCCCTACCCAGGTAGGTATGTGGGGAGTTTCTTGCCTTTTGGGAGGTCTGAGTTCTTCTGCCAGTGTTCAGTAGGTGTTCTGTAGGTGTTGTTCCACATTTAAATGTATTTCTGATGTATTTTTGGGGAAGAAGGTGACCTCCACGTCTTACTCTTCTGCCATCTTGAAGCTCCTCCCCCATACTGTTTTTAAATTCATAGAACTGATCCAAAGAAAACAAAAACATGAATTCAAAAACATACATGCACCCCAATGTTCATAGCAGCATTATTCATAGTAGCCAAGATATGTAAGCAACCTAAGTGTCCATCAACAGATTAATGGATAAAGAAGATGTGATAGGGCTTCCCTGGTGGCGCAGTGGTTGAGAGTCCGCCTGCCAATGCAGAGGATGTGGGTTCATGCCCCAGTCCCAGAAGATCTCACATGCCACAGAGCGGCTAGGCCCGTGAGCCATGGCTGCTGAGCCTGTATGTCTGGAGCCTCTGCTCCGCAATGGGAGAGTCCACAACAGTGAGAGGCCTGTGTACTGCAAAAAAAAAAAAAACAAAAAAGAAGATGTGATATATATATATATAACACACAGACACACACAGTGGAATATTACTAAGTCATAAAAAACAAAAATCTGTCATTTGCAACAATGTGGATGGACCTACAGGGTATTATGCTTAGTGAAATAAGTCAGATAAAGAAAGACAAATACTCTGTTATCACTTATATGTGGAATCTAAAAAATAAAACAAACAAATGAATATAACAAAACAGAAACAGACTCAGAGATATAAAGAACAAACTTGTGATTACCAGTGGGGAGAGGGGAAGGGGGGCAAGATACAGGTAGGGGATTAAGATTATGAACTACTATGTATAAAATAAATAAGCAACAAGAATATATTGTACAGCAAGGGAAGTATAGCCATTATTTTTAATAACTTTAAATGAGGTATAATCTATAAAAATACTGAATCACTATGTGGTACACCTGAAACTAAAATAATATAAATCAACTATATGTCAATAAAAAATTCATAGAACTATATATCAAAAGAAAATGAATCAATTTTATTATATGATAATTTTTAAAAATATTTTAAACCTTTGGAAAAATAAATATCTAGACCCAGATGGTTTCACTGATATATTATCTTCAAATATTTGACAAAAGCATAATAGCAATTCTACATAATCTCATCCAGAAAATAGAAGAGGAAGAAATACCTCCCAACTCATTTTATGAGGGCTGCATTACCCTGACAATAAAACCAGACAAAGACACTTTGAGAGAGAGAGAAATGCAGACCAATATCTCTTATTATAGACACAAAACCCTCAAAATATTAGCAGATAGAATCCAGTAATATATAAAAAGAACACTAAACCAAGACCAAGTGGAGTTTATTTTGAAAATGCAGGGCTGATTCAGTATTTGAAAATTAATCCATTGATGTAATCCACCATACTAAGAATATTTTTTTAATTACATGATGCTGTCAACAGATGCAGAAAAACATTTGAATATAACATTTATTCATGTAAAAAGTACCAGCATACTAGGAATAGAAGGGTACTTTTGAACCTGATAAAGGGCATGTACAAACCCTACAGCTAACATTATACTTAATGGTAGGAGACAGAATGCTTTCCCCTAAATTGGAATCTAGGCAAGGATGTCCACTCTTACCACTTCCATTCAACATTGAACAGGAAATCTTAACCGGTGCAAAATGGAAAATAAATAAATAAAAAGCATAGAGATTATAAAGGAAGAACTAAAAATTTCCCTATTTGCAGACATGATTGTCTATATAGAATGTTTCAGGAAATCCACAAAAGCCCTAGAACTAATAAGTGAGTCTAGCAAGGCCACAATATACAAACTCAACACAGGCAAAAACTCAATTATACTTCTATATACTAACAATGTATAGTTAGAAACTGAAATTTTTTTTAAAATACCATTTACAATAATTCAAGAAATAGAAATATAACAAAACATGTACAGGAACTGCATGCTGAAAACTAAAAAAATGTTAACAAAAGAATTTAAAGAAAATCTAAATAAATGGAAAGAGATAATAAAGATAGTAAAGATGTCAATTTCCCCCAAATGATCTATATATTTAACCAATACCAGTCAAAATCCTAGCAGGATATTTTTGTAGGTATATAGAAACAGATTTTAAAATTTATATGGAAAGGCAAAGGGAGTAGAATAGCTAATGTTATATAGATGACAGATAGATAGATAGATAGATAGATAGAGATAAAGGAGAGTAAACTTGGAAGAATTACACTATCCAATTTCAAAATGTCCTAGAAAGTTATAGTAATCAACGCAATGTAGTATCGACCAAGGCATAGACATATAGATCAATGGAACAAATAGATAGTTCACAAACAGACACACACAAATAGACCCATGTCCAACAAAGGACTTGTATACAGAATATATATAAAGAACTCTCAAAACTCAACAATAAGAAAATGACCCAAATTTTATGAACAAAAGGCTTAGACACGTCACTAAAGAGGATAAAAAGGTGGCACAGATAGGCACATTTAAAAAGTTTTTTTTTTTGGGGGGGGTGCTTCCCTGGTGGCACAGTGGTTGAGAGTCCACCTGCCGATGCAGGGGACACGGGTTCGTGCCCCGGTCCAGGAGGGTCCCACGTGCCGCGGAGTGGCTGGGCCCGTGAGCCATGGCTGCTGGGCCTGCGTGTCCGGAGGCTGTGCTCCGCAACGGGAGAGGCCACAGCAGTGAGAGGCCCGCGTACCCCAAAAAAAAAAAAAAAAAAATTTTTAACACCTTTATTGGAGTATAATTGCTTTACAATGGTGTGTTAGTTTCTGCTTTATAACAAAGTGAATCAGTTATACATATACATATGTTCCCATATCTCTTCCCTCTTGAGTCTCCTTCCCTCCCACCCTCCCTATCCCACCTCTCTAGGTGGTCACAAAGCACCAAGCTGATCTCCCTGTGCTATGCGGCTGCTTCCCACTAGCTAGCTATTTTACATTTGGTAGTGTATATATGTCCATGCCACTTTCTCACTTTGTCACAGCTTACCCTTCCCCCTCCCCATATCCTCAAGTCCATTCTCTAGTAGGTCTGTGTCTTTATTCCCATCTTACCCCTAGGTTCTTCATGACTTTTTTTTTTCTTAGATTCCATATATATGTGTTAGCATACAGTATTTGTCTTTCTCCTTGTGACTTACTTCACTCTGTATGACAGACTCTAGGTCCATCCACCTCACTACAAATAACTCAATTTCATTTCTTTTTATTGCTGAGTAATATTCCATTGTATATATGTGCTACATCTTCTTTATCCATTCATCTGTTGATGGACACTTAGGTTGCTTCCATGTTCTGGCTATTGTAAATAGAGCTACAATGAACACATTGTTTAACATCAATAGTCATTGGGGAAATACAAATTAAAACTACTACTCAACTATAGAATGGCCAAAATAAATAATCTTGTTACTACCTGAAGAAAATGTGAAGCAACCAGAACTCTCATATGTTGCTGGTGAATGTAAAATGTCTAGAAAACAGTTTGGCAGTTTCTTATAAGTTAAACATATATTTACCATGTGACCCAGCAATCCTACTCTTGAGTATTTTCTCTATAGAAATGAAATCTTATGTTCACACAAAAATCCGCTATTAATGTTATAGCAGCTCTAGTCATAATCACCCAAACTGGAAACAATTTAATGTTCTTCAATGAGGCACCAGTTTCCTATTACTGCTGTAGCAAATTACTACAGATAGTGGCTAGAAACAATGCACACTTATTATCTTACAGTTCTGGAGATCAGAAGTCTGAAATGGGTCTCACAGGGCAAAAATCAAGGTTTTGACAGCGCTGCATTCCTTTCTGGAGGCTCTAGGGAAGAATAAATATTTTGGCCTTTTCTAGCTTTCTAAAGACTGCAATATTTGGCTCCTGGTCCCTTCCATTTTTGAAGTCAGCAGTGGCCAGTTGAGTCTTTCTCACAATGCTATCTCTTTAGTTCTGAATCAGCTGATTCCCTCTTCCCCATTAAAGGATGTTTGTGATGACCCTGGGCCCACCTGGCTAACCCATAATAACTCTGAATCTTAAGGTCAGTTGACTGGCAACCTAAACTCCATCTGCAACCTTAATGCCTTCTTTCCATTGTAACACAACACATCACAGGTTCCAGGGATTAGGATGTGAATATCTTTGGAAGGGCACTCAATCTGTCTATCACACATGGGCGTGATACATCAATACAATGGAATCCTATTCATCACACATGAATGAATGCACTTTGATATACACAACAACTTAGAGGAAACTTAAAGGCATTACACTGAGTAAACAAAGCCAGTGGCAAAATCTTATGTATTATATGAGTCCATTCATAGGACATTATTAAAAAGACAAAATTATGGTGATGGAGAACAGATCAGTGGCTGCCAGGGGATAGAGTTGGTGGGGGGAGGGTAGAAGTAAAAGTTGATAGCACAGGAGAGTTCTTTAGGGTGACAGAACTGTTTTGTGTCTGATTGTGGTAGGCATAACACAAAACTATACATATGTTAAAATTCATAGAATTGTACACCAAAAAGAAAAAAGCCAATTTTACTGTATGATAATTTTTAAAATCATACAATTGTACACTTACACACACAAACCCACACACACACAGAGATGCTCACTACAGTATTCCATGGTACTAAGGGAAAGAAAAACTGCCAAAGATGTTAGCCAGACTCTAGTACTTTGGTGGCAAGTTTCAAAGAGCTTCCATTGTTTTCATAGCTTCCCTGAAACATGAAATCTGTTTGAACCTCTATTTTCTCACCTCAAAAAAAGGATAATATTAACCTTGTTGAGATATTAAGAATATTAAATGAAAATGTGTAGATAAATATCCTGACGCATAAAAGGATTCTCAGTTGTGTTAAGTGCTTCTTTTTTGCCAACCTGTTGGTGTATCTGAACTCTCATGTCTTTTTTCTCCCAAAGACTGAGACTTTCAGAATTTGTAACAACTCAATGTTATGAGCACAGAGACAAATGTTCTAAAGACAGATAGGTGGGATCACACAATGTCACAAAGGATGTTCCTGAGATGTGATACAACCAGTACATTGTATAAGGTCTGTCTCTATGAGCTATATTTTATTCCCATTTTCTAACATAAGTGCAACCAAGGATTTTCATCATTAACATTCTTACAAATACCCTCCATGCCTTCCTCTATTAATCTCCACTAGCTTCCCATTCCTACACCTGCTCCGTGGACCTCAGAAATGTCTAATGAGGTGGACTAAAATGATATGGTCATTCATGCATTTATTCTTTTGTTCAAATAGCCTTATAGTGTATCTCCAATTGCCAAGAATTGAGCTTAACCCCAGGGATACAAATGTGAATCAGCCTCTATCCCTGCCTTTGAGGTGTTTGCAGTCTACTGTCAAAGGTCACAAAACATGAGATAAGTGACAGGGGGTGATAGATTCTACTGCTTTGGATATTAAAGCACAAGAATTTGCAGTTTAAACTTGCTTGAAGAGCTATAGAGACTCCTCCAATCAGAAATTCGAAAGAATTGAGTAGGAAAGGGCACTCAGCAAGGGAGACAACTAAAGACTAAAGTAAAAATACATCTGAGAAGAACAGGTGGAAACTAAAAATATTAAATAAAAAAGAGCATCCCCCTTTTCCAGCCTCATCTAAATGCCATTTGCACTTGCCTTGCTCTCTTACACTTGCCTTGTAAACGAGGATTTTTGTCTACTTGGCAAGTGAAAATTTGTAAAATGATTTGGGTTTCTCACAGGGGAAAAATGAGCCTAAGGAGAATAATTATCAAGAGGCTACAACTGATGAGTTATATTATTAATCACACTGAGGTCTAATATTAGAATTAGAAATGACCTCAGAAAAATTCAAATCTGCCATACTTTGCCCATTTCTCCCAGGGAGAATGATCATGCATAACCAGATACATATTTGAAGGCTTTCCTACAACCCTGGCCCTCTCAGCTCACTGAGTTTGGCTGACTGTTAAACAAATAGGCCTTCAAACAATAGATCCCTATACATATAGGTAATCATGGGAAACGTGAAGAATATCTGTTTTCTTCTGTCTGGTATATAACATGTACAATTTGGGATCGTTGAGGTCTGACCATGGCCTATTTTGAAATATTAAAAGATATGATTTTTTTTAAACTCTATGGAAGGACCTACTGTATAGCACAGGGAACTCTACTCAATACTCTGTAAAGGCCTATATGGGAAAAAAATCTAAAAAAGAGTGGATACATGCATATGTATAACAGATTCACTTTGCTGTACGCCTGAAACTAACACAGCATTATAAATCAACTATACTCCAATAAAATTTTTTTTTAAAAAACTTTATGGACAACATTTAAAAGTTGGTTTTTACTCATAAGGTGTTATCCATTTATGCTCCATACCTCCACCCACAATGTTACAATATTGATTAGAGCGATGAATGGTATTTGTGGATGAGACTTGGAAAATTATTAACATTTTGAAACTCTTTTTCTAAAATTAAAAAAAAATCAGTAGAAATACTTTCTCTGTCCAACCCATGGTTGGATCTTCACATACTCAGGTAAAACTCAGCAGAGTTCAAAGATTGTTAACAAACATGGTACAGCAGTGTGGTTTATCTATACTTAAGATGCTTATTCCTGCCAACAGCCCTGGTCCATACCTTCTGTGTCACCTGTCATCTCACTCCCAGTCTGGCTGAATCCAACATTACCTAAGAGGCTGATCTCTCGTCTCATTGCCATAAAAACTTTCTAAACTAGTCTCTCCTCCTGCAAACCCTGACAGCACTCCATAGCACACCATTAAATACTTTACTGTGCAAAGACACACCTATTAACATGTCAGATGTGGTCCAACAAGGCACTTCTACTTGTTGGGAGGCAGCCTGGGGATGTATTCCAGAAATTCATATGGTGAGAATGGGGGCATATTTCAGAGCAAAAATGTGATTATGTGCTTAAGTCATATGTTTTAAAAGGTTAGTGTATATTGCCTAAAACAAAGCAATGCTGTGTGTTGCTATGACAGCCTTTACTGATGTCCTGTTCTTAGGTATCAGGGCTGCACATGAGCCTGGCTTTTAGTTTTGGAGTAAGAATCCATTTCTTCCCCAGCTGAAACATCTAATTCCCAGCTCCCAGGTCTTTAAATCCATGAAATGCACAAATGTATCAAATCACTTAAGAAATATTAAGATATTACTTAAGAATATCTATTAATGACCACTGCTAAACAGCTAACAGCAATCCATTCCAAGTATCAATATTTATTGAGCGCTTCCATGCAAATCCCTGTTGTAGAATCAGAATGTTTAATTAACAGTTCTTGCTCTTAGGCATTTGGCAACCCTGGAAAGAAGAATGAGCGTTACCACAGGGACAGTAAGTGCTGTCACTTGTTAAAGAAGAGAGCTGTGAGATATCAGAGGAGGGCTTGGTCACTTCTGGCTGGGAAAGTAAGAAATGATTTCACAAAGGAGGTGCATTGAAAGATGTAAAAGAGAGATAGACATTTGGAAAGGCTCAAGAACAAGTTTGGGTCTGCCTCACAAAGTCAAGGAAAGAATGGGTTTAAATCAGAAGAGACATGGACCATCCTATAAGTCAAGAATGATGAATACTAAACAATGGCCACTGGATTTAGACTCTAATGACCAGGATAATGGAAGGTTCAATTTCAATAGAGGTGGAAACAGAAACCATCTGTAACCAATCCCAGAATGAAGACGTGTTTTACAATGGGAAAGAGTCAATTCTATTTGTAGGCAGAAGGAAAGTGTTTGGAGTAAGAGGATTAATAGTAATTAAATCAGAGGAAGCAAACCAGACTGGAATCACAATGTGCAGAGGGAAGAAAACCTTGGGGAGAAATGGGTCACCTCCTCCTCTTTCTGTTACTCTCTCTTTGGGGACCTGGTTAATTTCCTTTGTGGCTCTCTTTGCAATTTATAATTATCCTATCTTGTATATTTGTATGTGTATTTGTTTGCTTGCTTGCATGTTTACTATCAGCCTTCCCTGGATGCACCCTGGAGGCAGGATTAAAGGCTGCACAGTGCCTGGTACATAAAAGGCTCTCAGTAAATCATTTGTAAATGAAATGGAATATGAGGAAAGAAGGAATAAGTGAAGATGGAAAGATGAGGTAGAGGGAAGGAAGCTGAGAGACAGTGTGTTGGACTCCTGACCTTCTAAGAGGAGTGGCCACAGCTGACATTGAAAGAGGTCAGAGTCGGGTTGGGAGTGAGGAAAGCAGAAAATGGTTGTCAGGAGTGGGGAAGAGGGGACAAAAAGGATGAACAGCAGCACCAGGGAGGTCCTTGTCAAAGCCGGACAGGGTAGGGCAGTGCACCAAACTAGCAATGCTTTGTGACTTTAAAATTCTTAGCCGTCCCAGCAAAGGAGAAACCAAAGCATTGGAAGTTACCAATGGCTGGAGTTGGCAAGGCAGGTACAAGAGGACAAGGTAATATTATACTTAAAACCAGCCAACACTTCCATCCCTGGTTTATGAGGTTGTGTGTTTGATTTTTAACACAGATAACTCACTTTAAAAGAATATTCTGTATACATACTTTGCATTCTCACCTTCCTTGAACGTATAAGCCACAGCTTGATGGAAGAGCTATCTTTGAGGATGAAAATCCAAGTGATCACTTCAAGCCCTAAGATTTTCTTCAGCAGGTGGGGAGGCTTAAAGAGTAATAGGCAAAGAGACTGCTGGTGGGAGGACCAAAGTGGCATTCGTTAACTGATGCCAAAACCAAATCTGAAGTGTGTTATCAGCTCCCTTTCCTCCAACTTCTCTACTGCATTGATTTGCAAACCTTTGCATTTATCAGAATCTCCCGGGTGCTTGTTAAAATGGATTTCTAGGCCCCACCCCAAGAATTTCTGATTCAATAGGTCTGAAGTTGGACCCAAGAATTTGCATTTCTGACGAATTCCCAGATGATGCTGATGTTGCTTGTCTGGGGACGACTCTGAAACCACATTTCTAAGACAAAGCTCTGCCTGTTAAACATGATTGCATATATTGCTTCTCTCCTGCCTTTTTGTAACTGACAGAAACATTTGAGTCACTACTATGTTCCAGGCAATATTCTTGTTTTTAGAACAGAGCCTGACCCAGAGTAGGTACTCAGTAAATATTTGTTGAATAAATGAACAAATAGTGAGCAAAACTCAGACACAATCCCTCCATCATGGAGCTTATAGACTGGTCGGGGAGTCTACATTAACATAGTGATCTCATAAATATGTGTATAATTGCAAATGATACATGTTATGAAAACAAATTATAGAGTGTTATTAGGGTAATATTAACTAGAGGATTGGAAAGCCCTGGGGGTGGGAGGGGGTGTATAGAGACCTGAAGTCACTGTTGATTTTAAATGATTTCTCCAGGATGAAAATGCTTGTAAGACTCATGGGCACAGGGCTCCATGGTCCACTGCCCTGGTCTTTCCTCTAAAGTCTGTAGAATCCACCACAGTACTGAGCAAACAGGAAGTATACTCCAATGTTAGCTGATGGATGATGAACCAGCTAGCAACTAGCTGAGTGCCTCCAGGACACTCAGTGAAGAAATTTAGGCTTTAAGCCTCTCATCTGTAAAATACAGGGGTGATGTCTGTCACTGTTCTATGACTGGAGATATCGACCCTGCCTGTACATTGGAACTATCTGGGTCCCACTCAAAGAGATGCCGATTTAACTGGTCTGGAGTACAGCCTGAGAATTGGTATTTTTTATTGAAGTATAGTTGATTTACAATGTTGGGTTAGTTTCAGGTGTACAGCAAAGTGATTCCATTTTATATATGTATTCTTATTCAGATTCTTTTCCATTATAGGTTATTAGAAGATATTGAATACAGTTCCCTGTGCTATACAGTAGGTCCTTGTTGATTATCTATTTTATATATAGTAATGTGTATATTTAATCTCAAAACCCAATTTATCCCTCCCTCCCTTTCCATTTTGGTAACCAAAAGTTTGTTTTCTACGTCTGTGAGTCTATTTCTGTTTTGTAAATACGTTCAGTTGTATAGTTTTTTTAGATTCCAAATATAAGTGATGTCATATGATATTTGTCTTTCACTGTCTGGCTTACTTCACTTAGTCTGATAATCTCTGGGTCCATCCATGTTGCTGCAAATGGCATTATCTCATTTTTTTATGGCTGAGTAGTATCCCAATGTATATATGTACCACATCTTCTTTATCCATTCATATGTCAGTAGACACTTAGGTTGCTTCCATGTCTTGGCTATTGTAAATAGTGGTACTATGAACATTGTGGTGCATGTATCTTTTTGAATTAGAGTTTTATCTGGATATATGTCCAGGAGTAGGATTGCTGGATCATCTGGCAACTCTATTTTTAGTTTTCTACAGAACCACCATACTGTTTTCCATAGTAGCGGCACCAATTTACATTCCCACCAACAGTGTAGGAGGGTTCCCTTTTCTCCACACCCTCTCCAGCATTTATTATTTGTAGATCTTTTTTGATAATGGCCATTTTGACCAGTGCGAGGTGATATCTCATTGTAGTTTTGATTTGCATTTCTCTAATAATTAGTGATGTTGAGCATCTTTTCATGTGTCTGTTGGCCATCTGTATGTCTTCTTTGGAGAAATGTCTATTTAGACTTCTGCTCATTTTTCGATTGGGTTGTTTGGTTTTTTGTTATTGAGTTTTATGAGCTGTTTGCATATTTTGGAAATTAAGCCCTTGTCATTTGCATCGTTTGCAAATATTTTCTCCCAGTCCATAAGTTTTCTTTTCATTTTGTTTATCATTTCCTTTGCTGTAAAAAAGCTTATAAGTTTGATTAGCTCCCATTTGTTTATTTTTGTTTTTATTTCTTTTGACTTGGGAGACTGATCTAAGAAAGTATTGCTATGATTTATATCAGAGAAGGTTTTGCCTATGTTCCCTTTTAGGAGTTTTATGGTGTCATGTCTTATATTCAAGTCTTTAAGCCATTTGGAGTTTATTTTTGTGTATGGTGTGAGGGAGTGTTCTAACTTCATTGATTTATATGTGGCTGTCCAGCTTTTCCAATACCACTTGTTTAAGAGACTGTATTTTCTCCATTGTATATTCTTGCCTGCTTTGTTGAAGATAATTGACAATAGGTGTGGGTTTATTTGGGGGCTGTCTATTCTGTTCCATTGATCCATTTGTTTTTGTGGCAATACTGCACTGTTTTGATTACTGTAGCTTTGTAGTATAGTCTGAAGTCTGGAAGGGTTCATACTATACTACAAAGCTTTGTTCTTTTTCCTCAGGATTGTTTTGTTCATTTTCCTCAGGATTTCTTTGGTAATTCTGGGTCATTTGTGGTTTCATATAAATTTTAGGATTATTTGTTCTAGTTCTGTGAAAATGTCCTGGGTAATTTGATAGGGATCACATGAAATCTGTAGATTGCTTTTCATAGTATGGCCATTTTAACAATATTAATTCTTCAGTCCAAGAGTGTGAGATACCTGTCCATTTCTTTGAATCATCTTCAATTTTCTTTAGCAAAGTTTTATAGTTCTCAGCATATAAGTCTTTCACCTCCTTGGTTAGGTTTATTCCTAGGTATTTTATTTTTTTGACATGATTTTAAAAGGATTTTTTCTACTTTCTCTTTTTGATATTTCATTGTTAGTATAAAGAAATGCAATAGATTTCTGTATATTAATATTGGGTTTTGCTACCTTGCTGAATTTGTTTATCAGTTCTAATAGTTTTTGTGTGGATTCTTTGGGGTTTTCTACATAGAGTATCATGTCATCTGCATATAAGAACAATTTTACCTCTCCTGTTCCAATTTGGAAACGTTTTGTTTCTTTTTTCTGGTTTAATTGCTGTGGCTAGGACATCCAGGACCATGGTGAAGAGAAGTGATGAGAGTGGACATCCTTGTCTTGCTTCAGAATTTAACAGGAAGGCTTTCAGCTTTCACCATTGAGTATTATGTTGGCTGTGGGTTTGTAATAAATAACTTTTATTACATTGAGATATATTCTCTCTAAACCCACTTTGGTGAGAGTATTTTATCATGAATGGATGTTGAATTTTATCAAACGGTTTTTCTCCATCTATTGAGATGATCATGTGATTTTTGTCCTTTCTTTTGTTGATGTGGTGTATCACATTGATTAATTTGCATATGTTGAACCATCTTGTGCCCCTGGGATGAATCTAACTTGATTGTGGTGTATGATCTTTTTTATGTGTTGTTGGATTCGGTTTACTAACATTTCATTGAGGATTTTTGCATCTATATTCATCAAAGATATTGGCCTGTAATTTTCTTTTTTGGTAGTGTCTTTGTCTGGTTTTGGTATCAGGATGGCGGCTTCATAGAACAACTTTGGGAGTGTTCCCTCCTCTTCAGTCTTTTGGAGGAATTTGAGAAGGATAGGTATAAGTTGTTTGTATGTTTGGTAGAATTCACCAGTGAAGCCATCTGGCCCTGGACTTTTGTTTGCAGGGAGGTTTTGCTGTATTACAGAAGAACTGGTATTTTTAAAAGCTGTCCAAGTGATTCTAATGTGTAACCCAGGTAGACATTCATGGGGTTAGAGGGATTCTAGGTGAGTTTTATAATTGGTTTTAGTAGCCAAGTTCTATAATATTATGAGTTAAATATCCCAACATAATAGTCTTTGTTTCTAAACCAAAATATATTCAAATTTTAGCTAAGATAGGTTCCATTTTAAACAACTATTCCAGAATGAATCTATGTTTCAATATAATAACACTTTCTCTTGCTTGGGTTTTTAGAAAACTTCATAGAATTTTATTCAACTTGAACTCTGAAATGTAACAGAAACCTGATCTTGACAAAAGGTCATTTCTTTCCAGGTTTAGCAGGTCTCGCTGATGGCACCTGTTACCATTTTGTTCAAGTGTTCTTAAGAGTGACTTCAAGCCCATGCTGGGGAAAAGGACTAAGTGTTCTTTGTTATCAAAATCCGGTTCACGTTACTTTTTATATTTAGTGAAAATTAGAGATTCCTATTTTAAAATGTTTGTTGGGCTTCCCTGATGGCACAGTGGTTAAGAATCACCTGCCAATAAAGGGGACATGGGTTTGAGCCCTGGTCCGGGAAGATCCCACGTGCCATGGAGCAACTAAGCCCGTGTGCCACAACTAATGAGCCTGCGCTCTAGAGCCTGCAAACCACAGCTACTGAAGTCCGCGCACCTGGAACCCATGCTCCACAACAAGAGAAGCCACCACAATGAGAAGACCATGCACCACAATGAAGAGTAGCCCCTGCTCTCCGCAACTAGAGAAAGCCTGAGCACAGCAACCAGGACCCAATGCCGACAAAAAATAAATAAATAAATAATAAGATGTTATTTTGTGTTAAACGTAAGTGCATTCAATAAGTTTTTCCCGGGGGACCTTGAAGATGGCTGAAGAGTAAGACGCGGAGATCGCCTTCCTCCCCACGGATACACCAGAAATACATCCACACGTGGAACAACTCCTACAGAACACGTACTGAAGGCTGGCAGAAGACCTCAGACCTCCCAAAAGGCAAGAAACTCCCCATGTAGCTGGGTAGGGCAAAAGAAAAAAAGAAAAAACAGAGACAAAAGAATAAGGACGGCACCTGCACCAGTGGGAGGGAGCTGTGAAGGAGGAAAAGTTTCCACACACTAGGAAGCCCCTCCGCGGGCGGAGACTGCGGGAGGCGGAGGGGGGAGTTTCGGGACCGCGGAGTAGTGCACAGCGACGGGTGCGGAGGGCAAAGCGGGGAGATTCCTGCACAGACGATCGGTGCCGGCCGGCACTCACCAACCCGAGAGGCTTGTCTGCTCACCCGCCGGGGCGGGCGGGGCTGCGAGCTGAGGCTCGGGTTTCGGTTTTGGACGGAGCTCAGGGAAAGGACTGGGGTTGGCGGCTTGAACATAGCCTGAAGGGGTTAGTGCACCACGACTAGCCGGGAGGGAGTTCGGGGAAAAGCCTGCACCTGCCGAAGAGGCAAGAGACTTTTTCTTCCCTCTTTGTTTCCTGGTGCGCGAGGAGAGGGGTTTAAGAGCGCTGCTTAAAGCATCTCCAGAGACGGGCACGAGCCGCGGCTGAAAGCGCAAACCCCAGAGACGGGCGCGAGCCGAGGCTAAAACCGCGGACCCCAGAGACGGGCGGGAGACGCTAAGGCTGCTGCTGCCGCCACCAAGGGGCCTGTGTGCGAGCACAGGTCACTCTCCACACCCCTCTTCCGCGGAGCCTGTGCAGCCCGCCACTGCCAGGTTCCCGGGATCCAGGGACAACTTCCCCGGGAGTACGCACGGCGGGCCTCAGGCTGGTGCAACGTCACGCCAGCCTCCGCCGCAACGTCACGGCGCCTCTGCCGCCGCAGGCCCGCCCCGCACGCAGTGCCCCTCCTTCCCCCATCCCCCAACCCCCGGCCTGAGTGAGCCGGAGCCCCCGAATCAGCGGCTCCTTTAACCCCGTCCTGTCTGAGCAAAAAACAGACGCCCTCCAGCGACCTACACGCAGAGGCAGGGCCAAATCCAAAGCTGAGCTCCTGTGAGCTGTGAGAACAAAGAAGAGAAAGGGAAATCTCTCCCAGCAGCCACAGAAGCAGTGGATTAAAGCTCCACAATCAACTTGATATACCCTGCATCTGTGGAATACCTGAATAGACAAGGAACGATCCCAAATTGAAGAGGGGGAATTTAGGAGCAAGATCTATGATTTTTTTCCCTTTTCCTCTTTTTGTGAATGTGTACGTGTATGCTTCTGTGTGAGATCTTGTCTGTATACTCTTGCTTCCACCATTTGTCCTAGGGCTCTATCCGTCCATGGTTTTTTTTAAAAACTTTTTTCTTAATAATTAATTTTAATTGTAATAAATTTATTATACTTTACCTTCGTTCTTTCTTTCTTTCTTTCCTTCCTTCCTTCCCTCCTTTAGACAACGAATCACCCCAAATTGAGGAGGTGGTCGCTGAGAGCAAGATTTATGATTTTTCCCCCTTTACCTATTTTTGTGAAGGTGTATGTGTATGCTTCTGTGTAAGATTTTCTCTGTATAGCTTTGCTTCCAACATTTGTCCTAAGGTTCTATCCGCCCCCTTTTTTTTTCTAAATATTTTTTAATTCAATAACTATATTATACTTTATTTTATTTTTACTGTATCTTCTTTCTTTCTGTCTTTTTTCCTTCTTTCTCTCCTTCCCTCCTTCCTCCCTCTCTCCCTCCCTCCTTTCTTTCCTTCTTTGCTTCTTTCTTCCTTCCTTCCTTTCCTCCTTTCCCTCTTTCTTTCCTCATACTTCTACCAATTCTCTCTACTTTTTCTCCCTTTTATTCTGAGCCGTGTAGATGAAAGGCTCTTGGTGCTCCAGCCCAGGAGTCAGGGCTCTGCCTCTGAGGTAGGAGAGCCAACTTCAGGACACTGGTCAACAAGAGACCCCAGCTCCACATAATATTAAATGGTGGAAATCTCCCAGAGACCTCCATCTTAACACCAGCACCCAGCTTCACTCAACGACCAGCAAGCCACAGTGCTGGACAACCTATGCCAAACAACTAGCAAGACAGGAACACAACCCCACCCATTAGCAGAGAGGCTGCCTAAAATCATAATAAGGCCACAGACACCCCAAAACGCACCACCAGACGTGAACCTGCCCACTAGAGAGACAAGATCCAGCCTCATCCAGCACAACACAGGCACTAGTCCCCTCCACCAGGAAGCCTACACAACCCACTGAAACAACCTTAGCCACTGGAGACAGACACCAAAAACAACGGGAACTACGAACGTGCAGCCTGCAAAAAGCAGACCCCAAACACAGTAAGATAAGCAAAATGAGAAGACAGAAAAACACACAGCAGATGAAGGAGCAAGATAAAAACCCACCAGACCTAACAAATGAAGAGGAAATAGGCAATCTACCTGAGAAAGAATTCAGAATAATGATAGTAAGGATGCTCCGAAATCTTGGAAGTAGAATGGACAAAATGCAAGAAACAGTTAACAAGGACCTACAAGAACTAAAGATGAAACAAGCAACGACGAACAACGCAATAAATGAAATTAAAAGTACTCTAGATAGGATCAATAGCAGAATAACTGAGGCAGAAGGACGGATAAGTGACCTGGAAGATAAAGTAGTGGAAATAACTACTGCAGAGCAGAATAAAGAAAAAAGAATGAAAAGAACTGAGGACAGTCTCAGAGACCACTGGGACAACATTAAACGCACCAACATTCGAATTATAGGGGTTCCAGAAGAAGAAGAAAGAAAGAAAGGGACTGAGAAAATATTTAAAGAGATTATAGTGGAAAACTTCCCTAATATGGGAAAGGAAATAGTTAATCAACTCCAGGAAACAGAGAGAGTCCCATACAGGATAAATCCAAGGAGAAATACGCCAAGACACATATTAATCAAACTGTCAAAAATTAAATACAAAGAAAGCATATTAAAAGCAGCAAGGGAAAAACAACAAATAACACACAAGGGAATCCCCATAAGGTTAACAGCTGATCTCTCAGCAGAAACCCTACAAGCCAGAAGGGAGTGGCAGGACATACTGAAAGTGATGAAGGAGAAAAACCTGCAACCAAGACTACTCTACCCAGCAAGGATCTCATTCAGATTTGATGGAGAAATTAAAACCTTTACAGACAAGCAAAAGCTGAGAGAGTTCAGCACCACCAAACCAGCTTTACAACAAATGCTAAAGGAACTTCTCTAGACAAGAAACACAAGAGAAGGAAACGACCTATAGTAACGAACCCAAAACAATATAGAAAATGGGAATAGGAACATACATATCGATAATTACCTTAAATGTAAATGGACTAAATGCTCCCACCAAAAGACACAGATTGGCTGAATGGATACAAAAACAAGACCCTTATATATGCTGTCTACAAGAGACCCACTTCAGACCTAGAGACACATACAGACTGAAAGTACAGGGATGGAAAAAGATATTCCATGCAAATGGAAACCAAAAGAAAGCTGGAGTAGCAATTCTCATATCAGACAAAATAGACTTTAAAATAAGGACTATTAAAAGGGACAAAGAAGGACACTACATAATGATCAAGGGATCGATCCAAGAAGAAGATATAACAATTGTAAATATTTATGCACCCAACATAGGAGCACCTCAATACATAAGGCAAATACTAACAGCCATAAAAGGGGAGATCAACAGTAACACATTCATAGTAGGGGACTTTAACACCCCATTTTCACCCATGGACAGATCATCCAAAATGAAAATAAATAAGGAAACACAAGCTTTAAATGATACATTAAACAAGATGGACTTAATTGATATTTATAGGACACTCCATCCAAAAACAACAGAATACACATTTTTCTCAAGTGCTCATGGAACATTCTCCAGGATAGATCATATCTTGGGTCACAAATCAAGCCTTGGTAAATTTAAGAAAACTGAAATTGTATCAAGTATCTTTTCTGACCACAACGCCATGAGACTAGATATCAATTACAGGAAAAGATCTGTAAAAAATAACCACACATGCAGGATAAACAATACACTACTTAATAATGAAGTGATCACTGAAGAAATCAAAGAGGAAATAAAAAAATACTTAGAAACAAATGACAATGGAGACACAACGACCCAAAACCTATGGGATGCAGCAAAAGCAGTTCTAAGGGGGAAGTTTATAGCAATACAAGCCCACCTTAAGAAGCAGGAAACATCTCGAATAAACAACCTAACCTTGCACCTCAAGCAATTAGAGAAAGAAGAACAAAAAAGCCCCAAAGCTAGCAGAAGGAAAGAAATCATAAAAATCAGATCAGAAATAAATGAAAAAGAAATGAAGGAAACGATAGCAAAGATCAATAAAACTAAAAGCTGGTTCTTTGAGAAGATAAACAAAATAGATAAACCACTAGCCAGACTCATCAAGAAAAAAAGGGAGAAGACTCAAATCAATAGAATTAGAAATGAAAAAGGAGAAGTAACAACTGACACTGCAGAAATAAAAAAAATCATGAGAGATTACTACAAGCAACTCTATGCCAATAAAATGGACAATCTGGAAGAAATGGACAAATTCTTAGAAATGCACAACCTGCCAAGACTGAATCAGGAAGAAATAGAAAATATGAACAGACCAATCACAAGCACTGAAATTGAAACTGTGATTAAAAATCTTCCAACAAACAAAAGCCCAGGACCAGATGGCTTCACAGGTGAATTCTCTCAAACGTTTAGAGAAGAGCTAACACCTATCCTTCTCGAACTCTTCCAAAATATAGCAGAGGGAAGAACACTCCCAAATTCCTTCTACGAGGCCACCATCACCTTGATACCAAAACCAGACAAGGATGTCACAAAGAAAGAAAACTACAGGCCAATATCACTGATGAACATAGATGCAAAAATCCTCAAAAACATACTAGCAAACAGAATCCAACAGCACATTAAAAGGATCATACACCATGATCAAGTGGGGTTTATCCCAGGAATGCAAGGATTCTTCAATATACGCAAATCTATCAATGTGATAAACCATATTAACAAATTGAAGGAGAAAAGCCATATGATCATCTCAATAGATGCAGAGAAAGCTTTTGACAAAATTCAACACCCATTTATGATAAAAACCCTCCAGAAAGTAGGCATAGAGGGAACTTTCCTCAACATAATAAGGGCCATATATGAGAAGCCCACAGCCAACATCATCCTCAATGGTGAAAAACTGAAAGCATTTCCACTAAGATCAGGAACAAGACAAGGTTGCCCACTCTCACCACTCTTATTCAACATAGTTTTGGAAGTTTTAGCCACAGCAATCAGAGAAGAAAAGGAAATAAAAGGAATCCAAATCGGAAAAGAAGAAGTAAAGCTGTCACTGTTTGCAGATGACATGATACTATACATAGAGAATCCTAAAGATGCTACCAGAAAACTACTAGAGCTAATCAATGAATTTGGTAAAGTAGCAGGATACAAAATTAATGCACAGAAATCTCTGGCATTCCTATATACTAATGATGAAAAATCTGAAAGTGAAATCAAGAAAGCACTCCCATTTACCATTGCAACAAAAAGAATAAAATATCTAGGAATAAACCTACCTAAGAATACGAAAGACCTGTATGCAGAAAATTATAAGACACTGATGAAAGAAATTAAAGATGATACAAATAGATGGAGAGATATACCATGTTCTTGGATGGGAAGAATCAACATTGTGAAAATGACTCTACTACCCAAAGCAATCTACAGATTCAATGCAATCCCTATCAAACTACCACTGGCATTTTTCACAGAACTAGAACAAAAAATTTCACAATTTGTATGGAAACACAAAAGACCCCGCATAGCCAAAACAATCTTGAGAACGAAAAAAGGAGCTGGAGGAATCAGGCTCCCTGACTTCAGACTATACTACAAAGCAACAGTAATCAAGACAGTATGGTACTGGCACAAAAACAGAAAGATAGATCAGTGGAACAGGATAGAAAGCCCAGAGATAAACCCACGCACATATGGACACCTTATCTTTGATAAAGGAGGCAGGAATGTACAGTGGAGAAAGGACAGCCTCTTCAATAAATGGTGCTTGGAAAACTGGACAGGTACATGTAAAAGTATGAGATTAGATCACTCCCTAACACCATACACAAAAATAAGCTCAAAATGGATTAAAGACCTAAATGTAAGGCCAGAAACTATCAAACTCTTAGAGGAAAACATAGGCAGAACACTCTATGACATAAATCACAGCAAGATCCTTTCTGACCCACCTCCTAGAGTAATGGAAATAAAAACAAAAACAAACAAATGGGACCTAATGAAACTTCAAAGCTTTTGCACAGCAAAGGAAACCATAATCAAGACCAAAAGACAACCCTCAGAATGGGAGAAAACATTTGCAAATGAAGCAACTGACAAAGGATTAATCTCCAAAATTTACAAGCAGCTCATGCAGCTCAATAACAAAAAAACAAACAACCCCATCCAAAAATGGGCAGAAGACCTAAACAGACATTTCTCCAACGAAGATATACAGAATGCCAACAAACACATGAAAGAATGATCAACATCATTAATCATTAGAGAAATGCAAATCAAAACTACAATGAGATATCATCTCACACCAGTCAGAATGGCCATCATCAAAAAATCTAGAAACAATAAATGCTGGAGAGGGTGTGGAGAAAAGGGGACACTCTTGCACTGCTGGTGGGAATGTGAATTGGTTCAGCCACTATGGAGAACAGTATGGAGGTTCCTTAAAAAACTACAAATAGAATTACCATATGACCCAGCAATCCCACTACTGGGCATATACCCTGAGAAAACCAAAATTCAAAAAGAGTCATGTACCAAAATGTTCATTGCAGCTCTGTTTACAATAGCCCAGAGATGGAAAGAACCTAAGCGCCCATCATCGGACGAATGGATAAAGAAGATGTGGCACATATACACAATGGAATATTACTCAGCCTTAAAAAGAAATGAAATTGAGTTATTTGTAATGAGATGGATAGACCTAGAGTCTGTCATACAGAGTGAAGTAAGTCAGAAAGAAAAAGACAAATACCGTATGCTAACACATATATATGGAATTTAAGGGAAAAAATGTCATGAAGAACCTAGGGGTAAGACAGGAATAAAGACGCAGACCTACTGGAGAACGGACTTGAGGATATGGGGAGGGGGAAGGGTGAGTTTTGACAGGGCGAGAGAGAGTCATGGACATACACACACTAACAAACGTAGTAAGGTAGATAGCTAGGGGGAAGCAGCCGCAAGGCACAGGGATATTAGCTCGGGGCTTTGGGACAGCCTAGAGGGGTGGGATGGGGAGAGTGGGAGGGAGGGAGACGCAAGAGGGAAGACATATGGGAACATACGTATATGTATAGCTGATTCACTTTGTTATAAAGCAGAAACTAACATACCATTGTAGAGCAATTATACCCCAATAAAGATGGTTAAAAAAAATAATAATAAAATAAAAAAAATTAAAAAAAAAAAAAGTTTTTCCCGTCTTGATTTGGTTAGCTTAGCTAGAAGCATGTGGTTTAAGATTGGTTTATTTGTTGCCAGTTATCATAATCCATAGGTGAAACATATAGTTTATAATTACAATCAGCAACAATTTACCTGGATAATAGTGACATGCCCCACTGCTCTATCAATCCCTTCCCTATTTTATACCTTGTCTCTGAGATCTTCTGACTCCCATCCAGGGGTATGCTGGTAAATGTTTAACAACCAGTTCTTGAGAGTTGGGGTGAGGAGCCTTGATTTGTAGTGTTTGCCATTTTCTATGGTGTAAATATTCCCATCTAAATGTCATTTATAACCTACCAGTTCAGTCGTCACTGAATGCAGAGTTTGGAAGAGATGTACGTTACTGGCTCTCGTGAGCTGGTACCAGCTGGCTCCAGCACACTCCTGCCCCCACTTGTGAGACCCTCCCTAAGCAGAAGAATATAATCTTGTGGTTTATTATTTGGTGTAAAGTAGGATATCCTTCCCTCTCCTCTAAACCCACCTTCCCATTCTCGGTCCCCATCAAAACTTACACATCTTTTCCCTCAAAGTCCTTGCATTCATTTCAAGGAAGAAGCCTGTGATAGGCACTAAATGTAGATTTAGAATCTGTGGACTGGCTTTCTACCTTTGCCGCCACCTACTGCATGTTTAAGGAAGTCGCTTAACCTCTCAGAGCCTCAGTTCTTCCTTAGTGAAACAGGGATGGTAATAATATCCACCTTCCACAATTGTTGCTAAGCAAGGAAGAGATGTTGTATGATATGCAATGCCTCTCAAACTTGAGTGAGTACATCATAATCACATGGAGAGCTTGTCAAACCACAGATTGCTGACTCCTCTCCCCCAAGACATACAAACTGAGTTTCCGATTCAGAGGGTCTTAGTATCTGCACTACTAACAAGCTCCCAGGTGATGCTGTCGCTGCCTTCTGGAGACCACACTTTGAGTAGCACTGTGATAAGACACTTTGTAAAATTTTCAATGTCAAGTAAACATAAGGAGTTTTTAATAGAGAAGGATGGTGGCTTAATACCTCATCTCTCCTGGCCCCGAGGGATAGATATATTTAGATGAATTCTCCAAGGAGATATAGTAGTGGCGTTGACCAAGGAATGAATTCTGCTCATTCCATCAGAGAGTTTAATGGATTTCACACTCAGATTTGGGGATGTTGGGAAGGCACTGTGTGGTTTGGAATGAAGTACAACAGTATCTTCCTCTGAGAAATTCCTGAATCCCTGGAAAATGAGAATCACACTTTATATGTATATGGAACTTTGCAAGACCCCAAGCCTGTCCTTCTCCTAGTGCTTCCCTGTTCAGGACATGTCTTCACCATCCTACTGGTTCTCAGTCCAGAATCAAGTCCTGTTCACTGTATCGCCTAAATATCTTCTAATTCCATTCTCTTATTTCCATCCCACCATCTCTGTCACCACCCTATGACGAGCCTCTATCTTCTTTCAACTCGGTTACTACAGTGGCCTCCAAACTTGTCCATTTGCACTTACTCTGTTGCTCTCTAATGCACTCTTCACTCTGCAGGCACAGTGATGGTCTCAAAGAGATCATGCCCCCTTCCCACCATGGCTTCCCCCTTGATTTCAAGGTAAAGGCAAGATTTCTGAAGCCGGCCTGCAGAACTCTTTGTGAGCTGGCTTCACCTAAATCTGCCCAGCCTCACTTCTGGCAATTCCAGCCACATAACACTGTCAAGGGAAAACCCAGAGGGAGATTCAAGCTGGTGGTGTGGGCATTTCAAGTAAGAAATGTTTCTTGCAATGTTTGCAAGAGAATCTAACCTTCAAGGAAATGTGACACCCTGAATAAAGGATCAAGTGTGTATTTAAAGAAAAATACCATGAAGCTATACTCAGTCTGGTTATCATTTTCATTGCTCAAAAAACAGAAGTTCCTCACTTGATTATCATATCTTCAAGGGTCATTGTACTTCTGAAGACATCAAAGTTGTAAAAGTCAGAGATAAAGTCAGAGATAAAGTTGTTTTCAACTCTCAGGAAGGGGCTCAAGGCTTTATTCATTTTGTGAACTAGGATTAGACAGGATGTTTCTGATTTTTTGTGGTCATCTCATGATGCAGAGTTCCCTTTATTTTCCCCTCTGACTGTGTATGCAGTGTGTACCCTTAACAATAATGATGACAGAGCGAGGTGCCAGTGGCCCTTTCACATGATCTTTCAGACCCTTGTGTACATTCTGTATTTTCTCTTTATGGGCCTTTGTACCTGCTGTTCCCAATGTCTGGAATACTCTCCTCTATCTCTGCCTCTAGTTGCTCCCTATTTTCCCTTCAGGTTATAGCTTCATTATCACAACAGTAACAAAGGCTTCTCTAACCTCCAACCTAGATCAGATCTCCCTCCTACAGCCTCTCACAGCACCATATACCTCTGCCTTGGGACATTAGTCATGGTTAAAGTTTACATTTGCTTGTGTGACTTTTAAAACTTAAAATCTAATTTCCCCAGTAGACTCAAGTAAACCCATCTGGGAAAAGACCGTGTCTATATTTGCTCCATCATTGTATCCCCAGGCCCTGGTAGAGTACATAGCTTACAGTAGGTGCTCAATAAATGGTTTTAGGACTTCCACATTGGGATTTCTTTTGATTATCATTTGATTCCCTATGAGGTGGGCAGAACATACACTGTTTCCCACAATATTCCTATCTGACTGAAGAAGAAATTGAGGCTCAAAAACATCTTTGTCTTGCTCAGCCTATATGAGTAAGTAGAGGAATGGAAACACAATCCCTCTCAGCTGGGTCTCATTGGCCTCTGGCTCTAAGGGCCTAGGGCTCCTTCCCAGTAAAGGGTCAGATGCACTGCAAACTCATGTAAAACATTCCAGGATGGGGGTGGGAAATGAAAGGGAGAGACAGTCTTTCACAAGGTGTCCTCAAATATCTGGCTTGGGAAGTGTCAGATCAGATAGTCCCCAAGACCTTGAAAAGGGCAGAGAGACTGTGAACCCTGCAATTACACAGTCAACACAAAACTCCAGGATATCTTTGCTCCTGTTCTCTCTGCTTAGAGATTAGGAAACATCAAAGCAGACTGACTATTGCTGCTTGTTTAAAGCTAGAAGTTTAAGGAGTAGGCACCTGTTTGATTTCACATAAGAAAATCTTAATTGAACTTCACAGTTGAAAAAAGTAAAAATATGTTACTTCCATAATGGCAAATGTGTCAAGTCTTCAATAAATCTTTGATGTCAAGATTCAGGGCAGAGTTTCAAGGTTATAGTGGCTGAAACATTTGAGGCCGTACTTTTCTCTAAGCTTCCTTTGAATGTATCAATTCTGGACTTAATCCTATGGGCTCCTCTGTACTTACGCTTATGTGAGTTGATGGAGGAAGCACAGTATCCCTAGTTTTGCCTTGAGCACAGTGTCTCAAAAAGTCTAGTCTTTGCAATTTATATTCACCTACAAAGCAAATGGCACAAACTTATGCTTAATTGCCTCCATGTGTTGCCCAGAATTTAGAGTGTGAGTTGATTAGGACTGGGCTCTGATCTCATTTCACATCAAAAAATTCTCTCTCACTCTATCCCTAGTACCTCCCTGTTGAATCTGCGTCCCTGTGGGTTCATGAAGTAAGGGGCAAGTGAGGGAGAAGAGCATTATTTTGGATGAGTAGAGATAGGTGCAGTGGGAAGTTGGGTTGCTCCAAACCCTAGGTCTGCTGGGCAAGATGATTCGAGCACATAAAGACCCCTCAAAGTATAGCATGGATCATAGCAGTTGTTCAGGCAGGGGCACCGCTCATCAAGTAATGGGTGAAGAAGACTCCTAGAGGACACTGGGAGATGGCAGGGGCATGGACACAACTGGCACATTTCTATGGGCACATAAAGTAGAAAGGCATCCATAAAGGCCCCCGAGGCACCATGGTCTCTCAGGGACAATTTTCCTTAAAAACATTCAAACGACCCTAAGATGTCTGAGAGTGGAGCTGCAAGAACAAGTTATACAAAGTGAGCCTTGCCAGAGGAGACTGAACTCACTAGGGAGCTGAGAAACAACTGAACCAAGGGTTCAGTAAAAGTCTAGAATTTAAATGCAACTGCTTTTTTATTATTAAGGTTGTATTGCTCAAGCGTCCCCCACAGCAGCCCTCCCTATTTCCTGTGGGAAGTGACCTCCTCCCAGCAATCCACATGGTTACAGTGGGGCAGCAGGAAAAGGAACCTCCCCAGCATTGGGTCAATGATATCCCTCCCTGGAAATGTAGAATAAGAGATTTCAGTTGGTCTAGTTCTTCTGCATTTAGTTGAGGAGATGCAAACCTGGGAGTTGCTGCAATGGTTATTCTGCCATGTGGACTGAAAAATAGAGACAAGTGATTTAAACCAAGGAGAAAGAATTAAGCAGATGCACAGAGAAAAATGGGAACAATGGACAGAGAGGAAAAATTTCCTGTTTCCCAATATCCTTCATTCCTAGGTTCCTGAGACCCAACTGGTCCCTGCCCTTGGATTTTCTGAGACACCCTTGAATCCTTATATTCATTCCACTTTTTACCTAGGCTAATCCCAGTGGGATTTTGTTATTTGAATCTCCTGTTTGTAAGAGATGCCAAAGTATGTTATTTATATGTGCAATGCTGGTTACAGTAACAAGAGCAATAGCACTGTGGATATAAATTATGACCACCTAAATGAGAAAAAAGAGACTATTTATTCAGAGTTTGGTATAACAAAGTAGTCAGCCACCATCCCTTGCATTTGGCAGAAATTCAAACACAAGCGGGGAGTAAGAAAGTTTTATACTGAAGAAAAAAGGAGACATCATTTATGCCCTGTTTGGAGGTTGTTAGCAAGGGGATGTTAGAGGCAGGCTGACTAGAATCAGTGCGTTCTATCTGATTTGTTTGTTTGGGGAGTATGTTTGACTTTCTCTGGTTGGTCCTGAGTTGGGGACAGAGAGGTGGGGTGGGGGGGCAGGAAGTTATTGACTAAGTCCTGATCCTTCTACATCAGTAGAAGCAGAGGCCATGAGTCAGAGTTCTTTTGTTATATATGATCTGGCCACTATCTGTTTGTATATTCAGTCTCTCAGACCAAGTGTTCATTGAACGCCTCTTAACTGACACTCTCACTCCTGGTCGCATACTAGAATCACCTGGGAAACTTTAAAAGCACCACCCTGGACCACTGAAACCAGAACCTCTGGAGAGGAGGCCAGATATCAGTATCTTCAACAGTTCCCTGGGCAATTACAGTGCACAGCTCTGGTCAGTAAGCAAAGAAATGAAGAACTGACATGTTCTTTGGTAAGGCTGCTGACTTCTCCACTGGTCATTTTTCTAGAAAACACATCATTGGCAAAAGCTTACTGAAAAATAGCAGAATGGTTAAAACTCAGAAGCCATGAAATAAGAAAAGTGGCTTCTCCAGGCATGGAGTAGCTACTTAATAAACATGTCCCTAGAAATGAATGCACTGCCTAATTTTTTTGTGTATTTATAAGGTTGTTCCCTGGTGGCAATGGCTTCATAGGGTTTTTTCAAAGGAGATATGGAGGACTTTTACATAATAAGAACTACCATTTATTTAGCACATTCCATGTTCTAGACATGATGCTGAGCAGTTTGTGTATTATCCCATTTAGCCTTCAACATTATATCTCACAAGTTTAAACAGAAATGTAGATTTATCCCAGAGGCAGTACTTGCTTCCAAATTATCATCTTCAATAATCTAATTATTTTATAATGGAATATTATTTAGCCATAAAAAAGAACAAAATATTGTCATTTGCAGCAACATGGATGGACCTGAAGATGATCATACTAAGTGAATTAAGTCAGACAGGGAAAGACAAATATCATATGTTATCACTTATATGTGTAATCTAATAAAACTGATATGAATGAACTTATTTACAAAACAGACAAAGATCTTGAAATCAAACTTATGGTTACCAAAGGGGAAATGTGGGGGAAGTGATAAATTAGTATATACTCACTACTATATATAAAGTACATAACTAATAAGGACCTACTGTATAGCACAGGAAACTCTACTCAATTTTCTGTAATAACCTACATGGGAAAAGAATCTGAAAAAGAATGGATATATATATATATATATAATCAGTTTTATACATATATATAAAACTGAATCACTTTGCTGTACACCTGAAACTAACACAACATTGTAAGTCAACTATACTCCAATAAATTTTTTAAAAAAATAATCTACTTATTTAACTAACAAGCATTTATTGGGCAACTACTATGTGCCAACATTAGTCTACGTTCTGGGAATGTAATAGTGAGGATAATAAACATAGTTTTTGCTCTCATGGAGCTTAAATAGTGTGAGAGACAAACATTAATAAAATATCACATGATATATCATTACAAGTTACATTAGGATTTTGAAGGAAAGGTATACACAGCCAATAATTGGCAAACATTTTCTGGGAAGGATCAAAGAGTAAATATTTTAGGCTTGAGGGCCTTGCAGTCTCAGTTGCAACTACCCAACCCTGACACTGTATTACAAAACATGTCATAGACAATATGGAAAAGAATGGATGTGTCTGTGTTCCAATAAAACTTTATTTACAAAAATAGGAGGCAGACTGAATTTGGCCCTTCCATAGTTTGCAGACCTCTGGATAATAACATAGAGACTTAATCTAGTTTGAGGAGTAGGGAAAGAGAATTCCACAAGGAAATGATGTTGGAGTATTGATTACAAAACCTGTCTGTGGTATTCTTGAATCCAGTGAACCTTGTCTTAAATACCAAAATGCTCATATTTTGCTGGCATAATGTTGTTATGCTGGGATCTTGAAAAAATAATTGAAAACAGAGTCATATGTGTCTTGAGAAATACCCAGAGTTGTATTCTACATTAAAATTTTGAAAGTGTTTTTTATCTTCCAGGATCTTCAAGACAAAAGAGAAATGACAGTGGACAAAGACCTTGTGGAAAAGTGAAAGAGGAAGGCAGCAGTGTCTACATTTACAGATAACTGCCTTAGAATCTTTAATTAAACATGGGAAATCTAGGGATGATAAAAAATGAACCAGAAATGCTTTCTTTGAAACAAAAACTCTACTGCAATATCATTAAAAAAAAATAAGATTCTGTGGGGAGAAAAATTTTAAAGTTCCTATGGGGGGGCAATGTTCAAAAATATCTTCTCAAAGCCATCAATTAAGAGTTTAAGAGGGGAGACTGGTTCAAGTTGGCAGAGTATAAGGACATGCAATCACTTCCTCTTGCAAAAGCACCAGGGTCATGGCTAACTACTGAACAGTCACAGACAGGAAGACACTGGAACTCAGCAAAAAGGACACTCCACATCCAAAGACAGACAAAGGAGAAGACACAGTGAGATGGTAGGAGGGGCGCAATCACAATAAAATCAACCCCATAACTGCTGGTTGGGTGACTCACAAACTGGAGAACACTTATACCACAGAAGTCCACCCACCAGAGTGAAGGTTCTGAGCCCCACATCAGGCTTCACAACCTGGGGGTCTGATAATGAGAGAAGGAATTCCTAAAGAATAAGACTTCAAAGGCTAGAGGAATTTGATTGCAGGACTTTGACAGGACTGGGAGAAACAGAGACTCCACACTTGGAGGGCACACACACAAAGTAGTGTGTGCATCGGGACCCAGGGGAAGGAACAGTGACCTCAAGGGAGACTGAACCAGACCTACCTGCTAGTGTTGGAGGGTCTCCTGCAGAGGTGGGGTTTCGCTGTGTCTTACTCTGAGGACGAGGACACTGGCAGTGGAAGTTCTGGGAAGTACTACTTGGCGTGAACCCTCCCAGAGTCCGCCATTAGCCCCACAAAAGAGCCCAGGTAGGCTCCAGTGTAGGGTTGTCTCAGGCAAAACAACCAACAGGGAGGGAACTCAACACCACCCATCAGCAGACATGTGGATTAAAGTTTTACTGAGCTCTGCCCACCAGAGCAACACACAGCTCTACCCACCACCAGTCCCTCCCATTAGGAAACTTGCACAGTCCTCTTAGATAGCCTCATCCACCAGAAGGCAGACAGCAGAAGCGAGAAGAACTACAATCCTGCAGCCTGTGGAACAAAATCCACATTCACAGAAAGATAGACAAGATGAAAAGGCAGAGGGCTATGTACCAGATGAAGGAACAAGATAAAACCCCAGAAAAACAACTAAATGAAGTGGAGGTAGGCAAACATCCAGAAAAAGAATTCAGATTAATGAGAGTGAAGATGATCCAGGACCTCAGAAAAAGAACGGAGGCAAAGATCGAGAAGATGCAAGAAATGTTTAACAAAGATCTAGAAGAATTAAAGAACAAGCAAACAGAGATGAACAGCACAACAACTGAAACGAAAAACACACTAGAAGGAATCAATAGCAGAATAACTGAGGCAAAAGAATGGATAAGTGACCTGGAAGACAGAATGGTGGAATTCACTGCTGCAGAACAGAATAAAGAAAAAAGAATGAAAAGAAATGAAGACAGCATAAGAGACCTCTGGGACAACATTAAACACAACAACATCGGCATTAAAGGGGTCCCAGAAGGAGAAGAGAGAAAGAAAGGACCCAAGAAAGTACTTGAAAAGATTATAGTTGAAAACTTCCCTAATATGAGAAAGGAAATAGCCATGCAAGTACAGGAAGTGCAGGAATTCCTATACAGGATAAATGCAAGGAGAAACACGCCAAGACACATAGTAATCAAATTGGCAAAAATTAAAGACAAAGAAAAATTATTGAAAGCAGCAAGGGAAAAAATGACAACATACAAAGGAACTCCCATAAGATTAACAGCTGATTTCTCAGCAGAAACTCTACGAGCCATAAGGGAGTGGTATGACATATTTAAAGTAATGAAAGGGAAGAACCTACAACCAAGATTACTCTACCCAGCAAGGATCTCATTCAGATTCAATGGAGAAATCAAAAGCTTTACAGACAAGCAAAAGCTAAGAGAATTCAGCATTACCAAACCAGCTCTACAACAAATGCTAAAGGAACTTTTCTAAGTGGGAAACACAAGAGAAGAAAAGGACCTACAAAAAAAAAAACCCAAAACAATTAAGAAGATGGTAATAGGAACATACATATTGATAATTACCTTAAACATAAATGGATTAAATGCTCCAACCAAAAGGCACCAGCTCACTGAATGGATACAAAAACAAGACCTATATATATGCTATCTACAAGAGACCCACTTCAGACCTAGGGACACATACAGACTGAAAGTGAGGGGATGGAAAAAGATACTCCATGCAAATGGAAATCAAAAGAAAGCTGGAGTAGCAATACTCTTATCAGAAAAATTAGACTTTAAAATAAAGTATGTTACAAGAGACAAGGAAGGACACTACATAATGATCAAAGGATCAATCCAAGAAGAAGATATAACAATTATAAATATATATGCACCCAATACAAGAGCACCTCAATACATAAGGCAACTGTTAACAGCTATAAAAGAGGAAAACGACAGTAACACAATAATATTGGGGGACAATAACACCTCACTTACACCAATGGACAGATCATCCAAACAGAAAATTAATAAGGAAACAGAAGCTTTAAATGACACAATAGACCAGAGAGATTTAATTGATATTTATAGGACATTCCAACCAAAAACAGAAGATTACACTTTCTTCTCAAGTGCACATACAACATTCTCCAGGATAGATCACATCTTGGGTCACAAATCAAGCTTCAGTAAATTTAAGAAAATTGAAATCATATCAAGCATCTTTTCTGACCACAACTCAATGATATTAGAAATCAATTACAGGGGAAAGAAATGTAAAAAACACAAACACATGGAGGTAAACAATACATTACTAAAAAAACAAGAGATCACTGAGGAAATCAAAGAGGAAATCAAAAAATACCTAGAGGGCTTCCCTGGTGGCGCAGTGGTTGAGAGTCTGCCTGCCGATACAGGGGACACGGGTTCGTACCCCGGTCCAGGAAGATCCCTTATGCCGCGGAGCAGCTAGGCCCGTGAGCCATGGCCGCTGAGCCTGCGCATCCGGAGCCTGTGCTCCACAACGGGAGAGGCCACAACAGTGAGAGGCCTGTGTACTGCAAAAAAATGTCTATAAACAATAAATAGTGGAGAGGGTGTGGAGAAAAGGGAACCCTCTTGCACTGTTGGTTGGAATGTAAATTGATACAGCCACTATGGAGAACAGTTTGGAGGTTCCTTAAAAAACTAAAAATAGAACTACCATACGACACAGTAATCCCACTGCTGGGCATATACCCTGAGAAAACCATAATTCAAAAAGAGTCATGTACCACAATGTTCATTGCAGCTCTATTTACAATAGCCAGGACATGGAAGCCACCTAAGTGTCTATCAATATATTAATGGATAAAGAAGATGTGGCACATATATACAATTGAATATTAGTCAGCCATAAAAAGAAATGAAATTGAGTTATTTGTAGTCAGGTGGATGGACCTAGAGTCTGTCATACAGAGTGAAGTAAGTCACAAGGAGAAAGACAAATACTGTATGCTAACATATATATATGGAATCTAAATATATATATATATATATATATATATATATATTCTGAAGAACCTAGGAGCAGGACAGGAACAAAGACGCAGACCTAGTAGAGAATGGACTTGAGGACATGAGGAGGGTGAACGGTAAGCTGGGACAAAGTGAGAGAGTGGCATGTACATATATACACTACCAAATGTAAAATAGCTAGTGGGAAGCAGCCGCATAGCACAGGGAGATCAGCTCGGTGCTTTGTGACCACCTAGAGGGGTGGAATACGAAGGGTGGGAGGGAGGGAGATGCAAGAGGGAAGAGATATGGGGATATATGTATATGTATAGCTGATTCACTTTGTTATAAAGCAGAAACTAACACACCATTGTAAAGTAATTATACTCCAATAAAGATGTTAAAAAAACTAATAAAAAACAAAAATGGGCAGAAGGCCTAAATAGACATTTCTCCAAAGACATACAGATGGCCAAAGAGCACATGAAAAGCTGCTCAACATCACTAATTATTAGAGAAATGCAAATCAAAACTACAATGAGGTATCAACTCACACCACTTAGAATGGGCATCATCAGAAAATCTACAAACAGCAAATGCTGGAGAGGGTGTGGAGAAAAGGGAACCCTCTTGCACTGTTGGTGGGAATGTAAATGGATACAGCCACTATGGAGAACAGTATGGAGTTTCCTTAAAAACCTAAAAGCAAAATTACCATATGACCCAGCAATCCCACTACTGGGCATATACCCAGAGAAAACCATAATTCAAAAAGACACATGGGGCTTCCCTGGTGGCGCAGTGGTTGAGAGTCCGCCTGCCGATGCAGGGGACACGGGTTCGTGCCCCGGTCTGGGAGGATCCCACATGCCGCGGAGCGGCTGGGCCCGTGAGCCATGGCCGCTGGGCCTGCGCGTCTGGAGCCTGTCCTCCGCAACGGGAGAGGCCACAACAGTGAGAGGCCCGCGTAACGCATAAAAAAAAAAAAAAAAAAAAAAAAAAAAAAAAAGACACATGCACCCCAATGTTCATTGCAGCACTATTTACAATAGCCCGGTCGTGGAGGCAATCTAAATGCCCATTAACAGATGACTGGATAAAGAAGATGTGGTACATATATACAATGGAATATTACTCCACCATAAAAAGGAACGAAATTGGGTCATTTGTAGAGATGTGGATGAATCTAGATACTGTCATACTGAGTAAAGTAAGTCAGAAAGAGAAAAACAAATATTGTATATTAATGCATATATGTGGAACCTAGAAAAATGGTACAGATGAACCGGTTTGGAGGGCAGAAATTGAGACAGAGATGTAGAGAACAACGTATGGACACCAAGGGGGGAAAGCGGCGAAGGGTTGGGAGGTGTGTGTGATGAATTGTGAGATTGGGATTGAGTTGTATACACTGATGTGTATAAAATAGATAACTAATAAGAATCTACTGTACAAAAATAAATAAAATAAAATTCAAAAATTAAAATAAAAGAGATTAAGAGAAGGTATTATTTGAAGATAGACAAGTCAGAAAAAAAATGTCCTAGTTATAAATCCCTTTCTTGACATTCACAGAGCAGAGCTTCCAACAACTGCATAATCCTACCCAAAAATACTCTGTAATTTCAATAATGATGTGATTGTCATTTTGGTTTTTTAAGACTACTGTTTTTTTAAAAGATCAAAAATTATTTTACAGCATGTTTTATTATTACTCAAGCTTTAGTCATTTTTATGTTGCATCAATTTATAATACTTCATTTCTATTAATTGTATTTTTATAACAGAATAATGTATGTCAAAAGGTTTTTTCATAAATTAATATTATCATTTCCTTTTTGTAATAGGCTTAAATATGTTTGTATTGGAAATGTATTAAATATTAAGCTTCTATTTTTTAATCAAATCAATTGTCAGAATAAGTACCATTTATTTGTTACTTACAGCAATCCTATGAGGTGGGTACTAGTATTATTCCCATTTACAGATGGGGAGACTAAAGCTCAGAGACGTGAAGGAACTTGCCCAAAGTCACACAGTAGTAAACGGCAGAGTTGAGATTTAAAAGTAGGCTGCCTGGCTCTAGAGTCTGTGCTTTTAACCACTATGCTATGCTGACACTTTTTGAAAAATAAAATAACAATTTTAAAACTTGAAATAAATACTGAAATATCATATTATCATTTTCTCTTGTACTGCAATTACTACAGTTGAACTGAAATCTGAAGGATGAGTGGGCATTAGCTCTGTGAAAAAGGAGACAAAGATTCCAGAGAGAGGAATAGCTAAGGCGCTGAGGCAGGAGCTATAGTTGCCCACAGTAGGAACTGAAAGGAAGTTTCTAATGGCCAGTTGTCCTGCATATGTTCATAATAACCAGAAACAGTCCTTTTGGGGACTGTTAAGAAAATGTTTTGTGTGTGCTGGGAGCCCACGTGAAAACTATATAGTGAGAGATTGTCGATAACTACCACATCCTGGTGCCAGTGGACCGGAAATAGAGGACAGCCCCTGGGCTGGAGAGAGTTGAATTGGACGATGAGAGGACAGGGAGCAGAAGTAAATGGTGTGGAGGCTGGTGGAGGGAGAGGAAGTATGAAGGAAGCAGAAGTTGAAGGGAAAGTTGACTAGAGCGATCAGGAGACCTCAGAGCATGTATCAAGGGAAAATGTTCTTGTGTCCCAAGCTAAAAATGTGCAAAAATGGTTCTTTTTGTGTTTCTCTCAGCTCAAGGTCCTTTGCCATCCACCACATCACCCTGCCTCTATACCCGGGTCACAGAGGAAGAAAGTTCTTTTCTGAGTCTAATACCTTCATATGCCTAACGTTCCCTATTAATGTCCACTGCTTCAGGGACTCTCCTACATTCTGTGAGGACTGAGAGCTACCAGAAGGGCCATCTCGTCCATCTCAGAATCAGCTGCTCCAATCCCCCTCCCCCAGCATCAGGTCCGGCTGCTTTAGCTTCACCTGCGATGGGGAGAATGGCCGACCTGCAGAGGCGACCCTCATGCTTTGGAGAGCTTCCTTTTCAGCCTTCTTCCCAGCTCCGCAGCCACCTTCTCTTTCCACACCTCACCCCAGTCACATGTGAAGCCAGGGTCTGACCTGGGGGGCTGATATGGTGCCCCCTTTAGAGAACTTTCTTGATAATTCACCTGCTCCAGTGCTTTCTAATCATAGCCTTAAACAGAGAACTTTAAATAACCTATGGTCAAGATACCTTTGGGGGAATATGCTCCTAATGGGCGACCACTCCCACAGCTCCCCCCATCTCACCCTCCCCCAGATATCTCAGTCCCCAGGGATGGAAAGACCTTGCCTTCCACCAATGTATTTGGATTCCTTCTTAATTCTAGTAATTTTTTTTCCTTTAACATCTTTATTGGAATGTAATTGCTTTACAATGTTGTGTTGGTTTCTGTTTGTATAACAAATTGAATCAGCTGTACGTATAAATATATCCCCATATCCCCTCCCTCTTGCGTCTCCCTCCCACCCTCCCCATCCCACCCCTCTAGGTGGTCACAAAACACCAAGCTGATCTCCCTGTGCTATGTGGCTGATTCCCACTAGCTATCTATTTTACATTTGGTAGTGTATATATGTCAATGCTACTCTCTCACATCGTCCCAGCTTACCCTTCCCCCTCCCTGTCAGAATAACTGTACTTGTGCTCTGTCACGTCGAGCTGTGGACGTGACCAGCTAGTACTGAATGATGCTGTCATTCATTTGTTCTTTTGTTCATTCACCAAATGTGCTCAGTGTTTACTACTCATCAGCCACTCTGCCAAATGGAAAAGAATAAGATATGCACCCCCCTCCCCCAGAAGCTCAGTATTTAGTGGCAGACAGTCTCATAAACACCATTACAATACAATGACAATGACTGCACTGCATCCTGAATTTTAGATCCTGTGCGATACCCTGTGCAACATGCGTTTGTTTTGATGGCAAGCACCTTACGCTCTATGTGCTTGTAAAAATATTTAGTGTTAAAAATCTTGATAAACAATATTGTGTTGTTACTCCCCCTAAAACTGGAAAATCTTATCAGGGCAGCTGAAGTTAGATCAAGCAGCTGCTTAATACGTGGCCGATTTATCATGTCATGAAACATGTGTGGGGAGAAAATGATTGTCTGAAACAATCAGGAAAACAATCATGTTCAAAAAGAAATAATAAAGGGAGCCCACTGAGAGGACTAGACTTAGCTGTTTTATTTTGGTAATTAATAATCCTAAATAAATGAGCTGAAGATTGCCAAAATTATCAAAACGATTAACCTTCTGTCAAGCCATACGACAGCCCAATGCAGCTCTTAGAAAGTCAGTTAAGCTGTGTGAAAAACGTGATTCAAGAGGCCCCATCCTAAAGGCTTAGTTCAAAGGCTGGAGATATGGTTCTATAAAGAGTTACAATAAATTAAACACTGCATGTAGACCAGTGGTTCTGAAACTTTAGCCTGCAGCAGAATCACATGGAGGTCTTTTTAAAACACAGATTGCTGAGCTCCACCCCGAATGTTTCCAAATCAGCAGGTCTGGGATAAGGCCCAAAATTTGAATTCCTAATAAATTCCCAGATGCTGCTGATGCTGCCAATCAAGGACCACACTGGTTATGGACCCTGGGTGCACATCAACATCACCTGGGGTGTTTTTCAAACGTTCCCAGGCCTTCACAAAACAATTAAATCATAATTTTCAGAGGTATGCCACAGGCTGCAGTTTTTTTTTTTAAAGTTCCCAGTTGATTCCAACCTGTAGCCAGAGCTGAGAACCACTAGGTAGGGTAAATGCCAGCAGAAAACATTAGTAACTCTCAGAATACATGTGAGAATAATTATGTGATAGAGAAGATAATAAAGAATAAGAATTTGAGGACTGAAAGCCTCAACCAAAATCCCAAATGGGATCTGCAGAAACAGTGTTACTATGTTTTGGGGAGACTTAAGAGTCTCAGAAGTTTCCAGGTGAAAAACTTTAGCATAGGAATTTTACCTAAATCTAATGAGAGTGGGAGGGAATGAGCACTTTGGACTGGTTAGCTGTGTAATTATGTAACCTGGAGAATATTGACAAATCACCTCCCAAAACATAGACACCCACTAGACACAAGTGCAATATTTTCTCTCTGTAGAAGATACACTAATGTCAGAGCCTCTGAACCCCAGTCCCTTCTGAGGGAACTAGCTCTGCGGAAGGTTTGGTCTAGAAGACCAACATTGCCCGGGTATTTTGCCCCACCTGTCCTTACACTGTCCCACTGTCCCTCCAGCCCAGCAGATTGAGCCGGGGTGAGCTCTTGACACAAAGACAGCCAATCATCTGCCTATAGCAAGTCCTCCTGGGCACTGCAGGTTCTGTGCAAACAGAAATGAGAGATATTTGCTGAGCCATCAGGGTCCCTCTCTTGTTTTGGGGACTGAAAATAGAGGAAGAATAAGGTGATTGGTAGTGTGGGGCAGGTGTGGGCGTCCTAGAGCAGAGTGGATGCTCTAGAGAAGCTGGTCCTGGCAGTGGAGTCCAAGGGCAGATTCCTGAAATACCTTGAACTGCCTTAGATCCCAGCCCCTCTCCACCTCCTGGCTTCAGAAGACTAAACCTATTGGGTGTATTTCCATAAAATTCCCCATCCACATTTGCCCCAAACGTAGGTTTAGAAAAACTTTAGAAAATCCCATTTCTGAGTTACCAGAGTCTCTGCTACCCTTGACCAAGAGAGTAGTCTATTGACAGGAGTCTGACATACAGACTTCCCTTCAGAGACCATGCTTCTCCCCTCTCCTTTCACATTTATGCCCATTCCCCAGGAGGAGCTGTCATGGCATGTAATGGGCATGGTCTTGTCTGAAGACAAGAAGGTCAATTTGTTCAGGAGCTATAAATTTAACTTCTCTGGTGTTGGGATCTTTATTTCTTTGGCTTTATTTTGGGCCCTTTAATACCTTATAAGACTGTGAAGAAGATGGAATAGAAAAGTACATCAAGCATTTAATAGAACAGTGCACCCACACATGTATACTCGAGTCAGACTGCCTGGGGTCAAATCTCAACCCTACACCTTCCTGACTGTGTGACATTCCATAGGTTACTTAAATCTCTGAGCACAGAGATTAGTAGAACCCTCCTCATCCAGTTGGGAGGAAAAATCTTAGCCCATTGCCTTGTGCAATGTAAGCAATTCCATCAATGCCAGCTATGATTACTATACAAATACAAGAAATTATTTACTCATTTAAAGGGCTCTCTGGAGGGGAATGGATTCACACATTTAGAAATTGGTAAAAGGCCTGACAATTAGATTGGCCTCTCACTGTAGGTCTCTTACCTGTAACTGTGATTTCGGTTAAATCTGCAGTAACAGAAAACCATCTGGAACCTTTGGATAAGCAGCAATAAATCATTCTTGGGCCTCAGGGAGACTCTGCAAAACTTCTTGGAAACAAGGTTGTCCCATGGGCAATTAAAATACAGGCATGGAGATAAGAAAAGCTCCACTAATTAAAACATAGCACGTGAGGTCATGAGGGACTCATCAACCTACCTGTGATCTTACACTTGCCTCATCTACTCTGCGATTTCAAGCCCTGTCCTGCCTTCTGGGACAGGATACAGGCATGTGAGGCTCCAGGAGGGAAAAACAAGTGAGAGATGCTCCTCCAGACATAAACTCTTTAATCTTGACATCAGACAGCAAGCGAGCCCTTTCAGCAAGGGAATTCACACAATCAAAAAGACCTGGGCCAAATTAGACTGACTTTTTTTGTCTTTAATGACGCCAAACGTGTAAAAAAAAAGGAAGAGGGGACTGTGGAAATGCCTATATTTGCAAGGGTCTTGGAAACAGAGAAGCAAGTCTTACTAGGCCTCCATATATAAAAATCTGGACTGCCAGTTCTTCTAGATTCTGATCTTCCACATGAAAATTTACAATATCTTAATTGCCCAATACGTGTTTTACTGATTACAGTAAGCTTTCAGCTTTCCTGAATGGATGGGGGGAAAGGTTTTTCTGTCTGGATTGTTAAATAAATAGTATATAATGGCATTCTCAGTATGAAAAATGAGCTGAATAATATAAAATGTCACATAAAATAGACAATCAGCTAACTCCTTAGACTAGGATGGTTAGAACTTTCTGTTAGAACTTTGTGTTGAAGGAGGCGTCTTATATCTGTGCTATTTTGGGAGCCACTAGCCACAAATAGAGCCATATGTGTAGCAAAATGTGGTTGTTACAACTGAGATACAGAGTTTTTAAAAAAAAATTTTTAACATCTTTCATGGAGTATAATTGCTTTACAATGGTGTGTTAGTCTCTGCTTTATAACAAAGTGAATCAGCTATATATATGCTTATATCTCTGCCCTCTTGCATCTCCCTCCCTGTCACTCTCCCTATCCCACCCCTCTAGGTGGTCAAAAAGCACCGAGTTGATCTCCCTGTGCTATGCAGTTGCTTCCCACTAGCTATCTATTTTACATTTCGGTGGTCAAAAAGCACCGAGTTGATCTCCCTGTGTTATGCAGTTGCTTCCCACTAGCTATCTATTTTACATTTCGGAGTATATATAAGTCCATGCCACTCTCTCACTTCACCCCATCTTACACTTACCCCTCACTGTGTCCTCAAGCCCATTTTCTACATCTGCGTCTTTATTCCTGTCCTGCCCCTAGGTTCTTCATAACAATTTTTTCTTTTTTGTTTAGATTCCATATATATGTGTTAGCATACAGTATTTGTTTTTCTCTTTCAAACTCACTTCACTCTGTATGACAGACTCTAAGTCCATCCACCTAACTACAAATAACTCAATTTCATTTCTTTGTATGGCTGAGTAGTATTCCATTGTATATATGTGCCACATCTTCTTTAACCATTCATCTGCTGATGGGCACTTAGGTTGCTTCCATGCCCTGGCTACTGTAAATAGGGCTTCAATGAACATTGTTGTACATGACTCTTTTTGAATGATGGTTTTCTCATGGCATATACCCAGGAGTGGGATTTCTCGGTCATATGGTAGTTCTATTTTTAGATTTTTAAGGAACCTCCATACTGTTCTCCATAGTGGCTGTATCAATTTACATTCCCACCAACAGTGCAAGAGGGTTCCCTTTTCTCCACACCCTCTCCAGCATTTATTGTTTGTAGATTTGTTGATGATGGCCATTCTGACTGACAAGTGTGAGATGATACCTCATTGTGGTTTTGATCTGCATTTCTCTAATAATTAGTGAAATTGAGCATTCTTTCATGTGTTTCTTGGCAATCTGTATATCTTCTTCGGAGAAATATCTATTTAGGTCTTCTGCCCATTTTGGGATGGGGTTGTTTGTTTTTTTGATACTGAGTTGCATGAGCTGCTACTAAAATTGGAGGTTAATCGTTTGTCAGTTGTTTCATTGCCAAATATTTTCTCCCATTCTGAGGGTTGTCTTTTCGTCTTGTTTATGATTTCCTTTGCTGTGCAAAAGCTTTTAAGTTTCATTAAGTACCATTTGTTTATTTTTGTTTTTATTTCCATTTCTCTAGGAGGTGGGTCAAAAAGGATTTTGCTGTGATTTATGTCATAGAGTGTTCTGCCTAAGTTTTCCTCTAAGAGTTTGATAGTGTCTGGACTTACATTTAGGTCCTTAATCCATTTTGAATTTATTTTTGTGTATGGTGTTAGGGAATGTTCTAATCTCATTCTTTAACATGTAGCTGTCCAGTTTTCCCAGCACCACTTATTGAAGAGACTGTCTTTTCTCCATTGTATATCTTTGCCTCCTTTTTCATAGATTAGCTGACCATAGGTGTGTGGTTTTATCTCTGGGTTTTCTATCTTGTTCCATTGACCTATATTTCTGTTTGGGGGCAAGTACAATATTGTCTGATTACTGTAGCTTTGTAGTATAGTCTGAAGTCAGGGAGTCTGATTCCTCCAGCTTCATTCCTTTTCCTTTTGTGTCTCAATACAAATTTTAAGATTCTTTTGTGTCTCAATACAAATTTTAAGATTCTTTTTTCTAGTTCTGAAAAAGCTGCCATTGGTAATATGATAGGGATTGCATGGAATCTGTAGACTGCTTTGGGTAGTATAGTCATTTTCACATTGTTGATTCTTCCAATCCAAGAACATGGTATATCTCTCCATTTCTTGGTATAATCTTTAATTTCTTTCATCAGTGTCTTATTGTTTTCTGCATACAGGTCTTTTGTCTCCTTAGGTAGGTTTATTCCTAGGTAGTTTATTCTTTTGTTGCAATGATAAATGGAAGCGTTTCCTTAATTTCTCTTTCAGATTTTTCATCATTAGTTTATAGGAATGCAAGAGATTTCTGTGCATTAATTTTGTATCCTGCTACTTTACCAAATTCATTGATAGCTCTAGTAGTTTTCTGGGGGCATCTTTAGGATTCTCTATGTATAGTATCATGTCATCTGCAAACAGTTACAGTTTTACTTCTTATTTTCCAATTTTGTATTCCTTTTATTTCTTTTTCCTCTCTGATTGCTGTGGCTGGGACTTCCAAAACTATGTTTAATAATAGTGATGAGAGTGGTCATCCTTGTCTTTTTCCTGATCTCAGAGGAAATGCTTTCAGTATTTCATCACTGAGAATGATGTTTGCTGTGGGTGTGTCATATGTGGCCTTTAATCTGTTGAGGTAGTTTCCCTCTGTGCCCACTCTCTGGAGACTTTTTATCATAAATCGGTGTTGAATTTTGTCAAAAGCTTTTTCTGCATCTATTGAGATGATCATATGGTGTATCACTTTGCTTGATTTGCGTATATTAAAGAATCTTTGCATCCCTGGGATAAATCCCACTTGATCATGGTGTATGATCCTTTTAATGTGTTGTTGGATTCTGTTTGCTAGTATTTTGTTGAGGATTTTTGCATCTATATTCATCAGTGATATTGGTCTGTAATTTTCTTCTTTTGTAGTATCTTTGTCTGGTTTTGGTACCAGGTGATGATGGCCTCATACAATGAGTTTGGGAGTGTTCCTTCCTCTGCAATTTTTTGGAAGAGTTTGAGAAAGATGGGTATAGCTCTTCCATAAATGTTTGATAGAATTCACCGTGTAGCCATCTGGTCCTGGACTTTTTTTGGTTGGAAAAAAAATTTTTTTTTATACAAAGCTATTTTTATTCTGCCTTCTTTGGGGAACAGATTTAAGCAATTTATCTTTTTTCAGACTATGCAAAATAAAGACTTCATTCTCTATTCTCTCCCTATATTACACTTCCTACTATTGTTTTTCAGTGACCTCTCAAGCAGTAGCAAAACAAGAAATATAGTGGAAAGATAGAAGAAATGAAAAGAAATCAGGGGAAGAAGAAAAGGTAGAGGAATAAAGGAAGAATCTGATATTGGCATTGAGGTTACTTTGGAATTCCAAGGTGGCATGTAGCAAGCATCTCATCTGAATGCCCAGTTGCACATCCAACAGTAGATTCACATATACAGTGTCTCCACACACACACACTCAGCACTCACAATGATAACTCTGGCCAAAATTCACTTTATACTTTTGCAAATTAAATATATATAAATATATATTACATCTTTATTGGAGTATAATTACTTTACAATTGTGTGTTCGTTTCTGCTTTATAACAAAGTGAATCAGCTATACATATAGATATATCCCCATATCTCTTCCCTCTTGTGTCTCCCTCCCTCTCACCCTCCCTATCCCACCCCTCTAGGTGGTCACAAAGCACTGAGTTGATCTCCCTGTGCTATGCGGCTGCTTCCCACTAGCTAGCTGTTTTACGTTTGGTAGTGTATATATGTCCATGCCACTCTCTCACTTTGTCACAGCTTACCCTTCCCCCTCCCAATATCCTCATGTCCATTCTCTAGGAGGTCTGTGTCTTTATTCCTGGCTTACCCCTAGGTTCTTCATGACATTTTTTTCTTAAATTCTATATCTATGTGTTAGCATACGGTATTTGTCTTTCTCTTTCTGACTTACTTCACTCTGTATGACAGACTCTAGGTCCATCCACCTCATTACAATAGCTCAGTTTCGTTTCTTTTAATGGCTGAGTAATATTCCATTGTATATATGTGCCATATCTTCTTTATCCATTCATCTAATGATGGACACTTAGGTTGTTTCCATCTCCGGGCTATTGTAAACAGAGTTGCAATGAACATTTTGGTACATGACTCTTTTTGACTTTTGGTTTTCTCAGGGTATATGCCCAGTAGTGGGATTGCTGGGTCACATGGTAGTTGTATTTGTAGTGTTTTAAGGAAGATCCATACTATTCTCCATAGTGGCTGTACCAATTCACATTCCCACCAGCAGTGTAAGAGTGTTCCCTTTTCTCCACACTCTCTCTAGCATTTATTGTTTCTAGATTTTTTGATGATGGCCATTCTGACTGGTGTGAGATGATATCCCATTGTAGTTTTGATTTTCATTTCTCTAATGATTAATGATGTTGATCATTCTTTCATGTGTTTGTTGGCATTCTGTATATCTTCTTTGGAGAAATGTCTATTTAGGTCTTTGGCCCATTTTTGGATTGGGTTGCTTGTTTTTTTGTTATTAAGCTGCATGAGCTGCTTGTAAATTTTGGAGATTAATCCTTTGTCAGTTGATTCATTTGCAAATATTTTCTCCCATTTTGAGGATGTCTTTTGGTCTTGTTTATGGTTTCCTTTGCTGTGCAAAAGCTTTGAAGTTTCATTAGGTCCCATTTGTTTATTTTTGTTTTTATTTCCATTTCTCTAGGAGGTGGGTCAAAAAGGATCTTGCTGTGATTTATGTCATAGAGTCTTCTGCCGATGTTTTCTTCTAAGAGTTTGACAGTTTCTGGTCTTACATTTAGGTCTTTAATCCATTTTGAACTTATTTTTGTGTATGGTGTTAGGGAGTGATCTAATCTCATACTTTTACATGTACCTGTCCAGTTTTCCCAGCACCACTTATTGAAGAGGCTGTCCTTTCTCCACTCTACATTCCTGCCTCCTTTATCAAAGATATGGTGACCATATGTGTGTGAGTTTATCTCTGGGCTTTCTATCCTGTTCCATTGATCTATATTTCTGTTTTTGTACCATACTGTCTTGATTACTGTAGCATTTTAGTACAGTCTAAAATCAGCGAGCCTGATTCCTCTAGCTCTGTTTTTCGTTCTCAAGATTGCTTTGGCTATTCGGGGTCTTTTGTGTTTCCATACAAATTGCGAACTTTTTTGTTCTACTTCTGTGAAAAGTGCCAATGGTAGTTTGATAGGGATTGCATTGAATCTGTAGATTGCTTTGGGTATTAGAGTCATTTTCACAATATTGATTCTTCCAATCCAAGAACATGGTATATCTCTCCATCTATTTGTATCATCCTTAATTTCTTTCATCAGTGTCTTATAATTTTCTGCATATAGGTATTTGGGTTGGAAGGTTTTTAATCTTAATTTCATTACTTGTGATTTGTCTGTTCATATTTTCTGTTTCTTCCTGTTTCAGTCTTAGAAGGTTATACCTTTCTAAAATTTGTTCATTTCTTCCATATTGTCCATTTTATTGGCACAGAGTTGTTTGTAGTAGTCTCTTAGGATGCTTTGTATTTCTGTGGTGTCTGTTCTAACTTCTCGTTTTTCATTTCTAATTTTATTGATGTGGCTCCTCTCCCTCTTTTTCTTGATGAGTCTCGCTAATGGTTTATCAATTTTGTTTATCTTCTCTAAGAACCAGCTTTTAGTTTTATTGATCTTTGCTATTGTTTTTTTTGTTTCTATTTCATTTATTTCTGCTCTGATCTTTATGATTTCTTTCCTTCAGCTAACTTTGAGTTTTGTTTGTTCTTCTTTCTCTAGTTCCTTTAAGTATAAGTGTAGATTGTTTATTTGAGATTTTTCTTCTTTCTTGAGGTTGGCTTTTATTGCTATAAACTTCCCTTTTAGAACTGCTTCCGCTGCATCCCATAGGTTTTGGATCATCGTGTTTTCATTGTCATTTGTCTCTAGGATTTTTTTTATTTCCTCTTTGATTTCCTAAGTGATCTCTTGGTTATTTAGTAACATATTGTTTAGCCTCCATGTTTTTGTGTTTTTTACGTTTTTCTCCCTGTAATTGATATCTAATCTCATAGCATTATGGTCAGAAAAAATACTTGATATGATTTCAATTTTCTTAAACTTACAGAGGCTTGATTTGTGACCCAAGATGTGATCTATCCTGGAGAATGTTCCTTAAGCACTTGTGAAGAAAGTGTAATCTGCTTTTTTGGATGGAATATCCTATAAATATCAATTAAATCTATCTGGTCTATCATGTCATTTAAAGATTCTGTTTCCTTATTTATTTTCATGTTGGATGATCTGTCCTTTGGTGTAAGTGAGGTGTTAAAATCCCCCATTATTATTGTGTTACTGTCAATTTCCTCTTTTATAGCTGTTAGCAATTGCCTTATGTACTGAGGTGCTCCTATATTGGGTGCATATATATTTATAATTGTTATATCTTCTCCTTGGATTGATCCCTTGATCATTACGTAGTGTCCTTCCTTGTTTCTTGTAACATCCTTTATTTTAATGTCTATTTTATCTGATAAGAGTATTGCTACTCCAGCTTTCTTTTGATTTCCATTTGCATGGAATATCTTTTTCCATCCCCTCACTTTCAGTCTGTATGTGTCACTGGGTCTGAAGTGGGTCTCTTGTAGACAGCATATATATATAGGTCTTGTTTTTGTATCCATTCAGCAAGCCGGTGTCTTTTGTTTGGAGCATTTAATCCATTCACGTTTAAGGTAATTATCAATATACATGTTCCTTTTACTATTTTCTTAATTGTTTTGGGTTTGCTTTTGTGGGTCCTTTTCATCTCTTGGGTTTCCCACTTAGAGAAGTTCCTTTAGCATTTGTTGTAGTGCTAATTTGGTGGTGCTGAATTCTCTTAGCTTTTGCTTTTCTGTAATGCTTTTGATTTCTCCATCTAAGCTGAATGAGATCCTTGCCAGGTAGAGTAATCTTCGTTGTAGGTTTTTTCCTTTCATCACTTTAAGTATATCATGCCACTCCCTTCTGGCTTGTAGAGTTCTGCTGAGAAATCAGCTGTTAACCTTATGGGAGTTCCCTTATGTGCTATTTGCCGTTATTCCCTTCCTGCTTTCAATAATTTTTCTTTGTCTTTAATTTTTGCCAATTTTATTACTATATGTCTCAGTGTGTTTCTCCTGGGGTTTATCCTGTATGGGACTCACTGCACTTCCTGGACTTGCGTGACTACTTCCTTTCCCATGTTAGGGAAGTTTTCGACTATAATCTCTTCAAATATTTTCTCGGTCCTTTCTCTCTCTCTTCTCCTTCTGGGACACCTATAATGCGAATGTTTTTGCATTTAATGTTGTCCCAGAGGTCTCTTAAGCTATCTTCATTTCTTTTCATTCCTTTTTCTTTATTCTGTTCCGCAGCAATGAATTCCACCATTCTGTCTTCCAGGTCACTTACCAATTCTTCTGTCTCAGTTATTCTGTTATTGTTTCCTTCTAGTATAGCTTTCATTTCAGTTATTGTATTGTTCATCTCTGTTTGTTTGTTCTTTAATTCTTCTAGATCTTTGTTAAACATTCCTTGCATCTTCTCAATCTTTGCCTCCTTTCTTTTTCCGAGGCCCTGGATCATCTTCACTATCATTATTCTGAATTCTTTTTCTGGAAGATTGCCTATCTCAACTTCATTTAGCTGTTTTTCTGGGGTTTTATCTTGTTCCTTCATCTGGTACATAGCCCTCTGCCTTTTCATCTTGTCTGTCTTTCTATGAGTGTGGTTTTTGTTCCACAGGCTTCAGGATTGTAGTTTTTCTTGCTTCTGCTGTCTGCCCTCTGGTGGATGAGGCTATTTAAAAGGACTGTGCAAGTTTCCTGATGGGAGGGACTGGTGGTGGGTAGAGCTGGGTGTTTCTCTGGTGGTCAGAGCTCAGTAAAACATTAATCTGTGGGCTTCCTTGGTGGCGCAGTGGTTGAGAGTCCGCCTGCTGATGCAGGGGACACGAGTTCGTGCCACGGTCCGGGAAGATCCCACAGGTGGCGGAGTGGCTAGGCCCGTGAGCCGTGGCTGCTGAGCCTGGGCGTCCAGAGCCTGTACTCCGCAATGGGAGAGGCCACAACAGTGAGAAGCCCACATACCGGAAAAAAAAAAAAGAAAAAAAAAAGAAAAGAGAAAAACTTTAATCCGCTTGACTGCTGATGGGTGGGGCTGGGTTTCCTCCCTGTTAGTTGTTTGGCTTGAGGCAACCCAACACTGGAAACTACCTGGGCTCTTTGGTGGGACTAATGGTGGACTCTGGGAGGGCTCACGCCAAGAGTAGTTCCCAGAACTTCTGCTGTCAGTGTCCTTGTCCCCACAGTGAGCCACAGCCACCCCCTGCCTCTGCAGGAGTCCCTCCAACACTAGTAGGTAGGTCTAGTTCACTCTTCCCTGGGGTCACTGCTCCTTCCCCTGGGTCCCGATGCACACACTACTTTGTGTGTGCCCTCCAAGGGTATAGTCTCTGTTTTCCCCAGTCCTGCCGAAGTCCTGCAATCAAATTCCACTAGCCTTCAAAGTCTGATTCTCTAGGAATTCATCTCCCCATTGACAGATCCCCAGGTTGGGAAGCCTGATGTAGGGCTCAGAACCTTCACTCCAGTGGGTGGACTTCTGTGGTATAAGTGTTCTCCAGTCTGAGTCACCCACCCAGCAGTTATGGGATTTGATTTTACTGTGATTGCACCCCTCCTACCTTCTCATTGTGGCTTCTCCTTTTTCTTTGGATGTGGGGTTATTTTTTGGTGAGTTCCAGTTTCTTCCTGTTGATGACTGTCCAGCAGCTAGTTGTGATTCTGGTGTTCTCACAGGAGGGAGTGAGAGCACGTCCTTCTACTCTGCCATCTTAGTTCAGGGCCCCTAGCAATTATTATTATTCCTTTACTCATTTTTTACTGGACTAAACTTCCTTCAGCATTGGTGAGGTCACTATCTTCTGATGTTCCACATTCTTTCATTGGTAATGCTCTCACTCTTAGAAGGGTCTTAGTCTTCATTGTGTTTTCATTGTCATTTGCCTTTAGGTATTTTTTAATTTCTTTTTTGATTTATTCAGTGATCCATTGGTCGTTTAGTAACATATTGTTTAGCCTCCATGTATTTATGTTTTCTTTACAGTTTTTTCCTGTAATTGATTTCTAATCTCATAGCATTTTGGTCAGAAAAGATGCTTGATATGATTTCAATTTTCTTAACTTTACCAGGCTTGATTTGTGGCATAAGATGTGATCAATCCTGCAGAATGTTCCATGTGCCCTTGAGAAGGAGGTTTATTCTGCTGCTTTCAGATAGAATGTCTTATAGATATCAATTAAGTCTATCTGGTCTAATGTGTCATTTAAGGCTTGTGTTTCCTTATTAATTTTCTGCCTGGATGATCTGTCTATTCGTGTAAGTTGGGTGTTAAAACTCCCCATTATTATTGTGTTACTGTCGATTTCCCCTTTTATGACTGTTAGCATTTGCCTTATATATTGAGGTGCTCTTATGTTAGGTGCATATATATTTACAATTGTTATATCTTCTTCCTGCATCGATCCCTTGATCATTATGTAGTATACTTCCTTGTCACTTGTAACAGTATTTATCTTAACATCTATTTTTCCTGATATGAGTATTGCTACTCCAGCTTTCTTTTGATTTCCATTTGCATGGAATGTCTTTTCCCATCCCCTCACTCTTAGTCAGTATGTATCTCTACATCTGAAGTGTGCCTCATGTAGACAGCATATATCTGGGTCTTGTTTTTGTATTCATTCAGCGAGCCCCTGTCTTTTGGTTGGAGCAGTTAATCCTTTCACATTTAAGGTAATTATCGATAAGTATCTTCATCTTACTATTTTTTAATTGTTTTGGGTTTGGTTTTTTGGGTCCTTTTCTTCTCTTGTGTTTCCCACTTAGAGAGGTTCCTTTAGCATTTTCTGTAGAGCTGGTTTTGTGGTGCTGAATTCTCTTAGCTTTTGCTTGTCTGTAAAGCTTTTGATTTCTCCATCTAAGCTGAATGAGATCCTTGCTGGGTGGAGTAATCTTGGTTGTAGGTTCTTCCCTTTCACTACTTTAAGTATATCATGCCACTCCCTTCTGGCTTGCAGAGCTTCTTATGAGAATTCAGCTGTTAACCTTATGGGAGCTCCCTTATATGTTATTTGTCACTTTTCCCTTGCTGCTTTCAATAATTTTTCTTTGTCTTTAATTTTTTCCAATTTGATTACTATCTGTCTCCGCATGTTTCTCCTTGGGTTTATCCTGTATGGGACACTCCACACTTCCTGGACTTGGATGGCTATTTCCTTTCCCATGTTAGGGAATTTTTTGACTATAATCTCTTCAAATATTTTCTCAGGTATTTTCTCTCTCTCTTCTCCTTCTGGAACCCCTATAATGCGAATGTTGTTGTGTTTAATGTTGTCCCAGAGATCTCTTAGTCTGTCTTCATTTCTTTTCATTCTTTTTTCTTTATTCTGTTCTGCAGCAGTGAATTCCTGCATTCTGTCTTCCAGGTCACTGATCCGTTCTTCTGCCTCAGTTATTCTGCTATCGATTCTTTCTAGTATATTTTCCATTTCAGTTATTGTGTTGTTCATCTCTGTTTGCTTGTTCTTTAATTCTTCTAGATCTTTGTTTAACATTTCTTGCACCTTCTCAATCTTTGCCTCCATTCTTTTTCCGAGGTCCTGGATCATCTGCACTATCATTATTCTGAATTATTTTTCTGGACATTTGCCTATCTCCACTTCATTTAGTTGTTTTTCTGGGGTTTTATCTTGTTCCGTCATCTAGTACATAGCCCTCTGCCTTTTCATCTTGTCTATCTTTCTGTGAGTGTGGCTTTTGTTCTACAGACTGCCTGATTGTAGTTCTTCTTGCTTCTGCTGTCTGCCTTCTGGTAGATGAGGCTATGTAAGTGGTTTGTGCACCTTTCCTAATGGGAGGGACTGGTGGTTGGGTAGAGCTGTGTGTTGTTCTGGTGGGCAGAGCTTAGTAAAACTTTAATCCACTTGTCTGCTGATGGGTGGGGCTGGGTTTCCTCCCTCTTGGTTGTTTGGCCTGAGGCACCCCTACACTGGAGCCTACCCAGGCCCTTTGGTGTGGCTAATGGCATACTCTGGGAGGACACATGCCAAGGAATAGTTCTCAGAACTTATGCTGCCAGTGTCATTGTCCTCATGGTGAGACACAACCACCCCCCGCCTCTGCAGGAGACCCTCCAACACTAGCATGTAGGTCTGGTTCAGTCTCCTATGGGGTCACTGCTCCTTTCCCTGGGTCCCGATGTGCACCCTACTTTGTGTGTGCCCTCCAAGAGTGGAATCTATGTTTCCCCCAGTCCTGTCAAAGTCCTGCAATCAAATTCCACTAGCCTTCAAAGTCTGATTCTCTAGGAATTCTTCCTCCCATTGCCAGACCCCCAAATTGGGAAGCCTGACGTGGGGCTCAGAACCTTGACTACATTGGGTGGATCTCTGTGGTATAAATGTTCTCCAGTTTGTGAGTCACCCAACCAGCAGTTATGGGATTTGATTTTTATTGTCATTGCACCCCTCCTACCTTCTTACTGTGGCTTCTCCTTTCTCTTTGGGTAACTTTTTTGGTGAGTTCCAGGGTCTTCCTGTCGATGATTGTTCAGGAGTTAGTTTTGATACTGGTTGTTTGCTAATATTTTGTTGACGATTTTTGCATCTATGTTCATCAGTGGTATTGGCCTGTAGTTTTCTTACTTTGTGACATCTTTGTGACGTCTGGTTTTGGTGTCAGGATGATGGTGACCTCAGTAGAATGAGTTTGAGAGTGTTCCTCCCTCTACTATATTTTGGAAGATTTTGAAAAGGATAGATGTTAGCTCTTTGCTAAATGTTTGATAGAATTAGCCTGTGAAGCAATCTGGTCCTGGGCTTTTGTTTGTTGGAAGATTATTAATCACAGTTTCAATTTCATTGCTTGTGATTGGTCTGTTTTTATTTTCTATTTCTTCCTGGTTCAGTCTCAGAAGGTTGTACTTTTCTAAGAATTTGTCTATTTCTTCCAAGTTTTCCATTTTATTGGCATAGAGTTGCTTGTAGTAGTCTCTTAGGATGCTTTGTATTTCTGCGGTGTCTATTGTAACTTCTCCTTTTTCATTTTTAATTTTATTGATTTGAGTCCTCTCCCTCTTTTTCTTGATGAGTCTGGTTAATGTTTATCAATTTTTTTTTTTTTTTTTTGCGGTACATGGGCCTCTCATTGTTGTGGCCTCTGCCATTGTGGAGCACAGGCTCCAGACGCACAGGCTCAGTGGCCATGGTTCATGGGCCTAGCTGTTCCGTGGCATGCAGGATCTTCCCAGACCGAGGCACGAACCCACATCCCGTGCATCGGCAGGTGGACTCTCAACCACTGCATCACCAGGGAAGCCCAATGTTTATCAATTTTGTTTATCCTCTCAAGGAACCAGCTTTTAGCTTTATTGATCTTTGCTATTGTTTCCTTCATTTCTTTTTCATTTATTTCTGATCTGATTTATGATTTTTTTTTTCTTCTGCTAATTTTGTGTTTTACTCTGTTCTTCTTTCTGCAATTTCTTTAGGTATAAGGTTAGGCTGTTTATTTCAGACGTTTCTTGTTTCTTAAGGTAGGCTTGTATTGCTATAAATTTCCCTCTTAGAACTGCTTTTGCTGCATCCCATAGGTTTTCGGTCATCGTGATTTCACTGTCATTTGTTTCTAGGTACTTTTTAATTTCCTCTTTGATTTATTCAGTGATCTCTTGGTTATTAAGAACTGTATTGTTTAGCCTCCATGTGTTTGTATTTTTTACAGATTTTTTCCTGTAATTGAGATTTAGCCTCATAGTGTTGTGGTCAGAAAAGATACTTGATATGATTTCAATTTTCTTAAATTTACCAATGCTTGATTTGTGACCCAAGATATGATTTATCCTGAGGGATGTTCCATGAGCACTTGAGAAGAAAATGTATTCTGTTGTTTTGGGATGGAATGTCCTATAAATATCAATTAAGTCCATGTTGTTTAATGTATCATTTAAAACTTGTGTTTTATTTTCATTTAGGATTATTTCATTTAGGATGATCTGTCCATTGATGAAATTCCCCTACTGTGATTATGTTACTGTTGATTTCCCCTTTCATGGCTGTTAGCATTTGCCTTATGTATTGAGGTGCTCCTATGCTGGGTGCATAAATATTTACAATTGTTATACCTTCTTCTTGGATCAATCCCTTGATCATCATGTAGTGTCCTTCTTTGTCTCTTGTAATAGTCTTTATTTTAAAGTCTATTTTGTCTGATATAAGAATTGCTACCCCAGCTTTCTTTTGGTTTCCATTTTCATGGAATATCTTTTTCCATCCTTTCATTTTCAGTTGGTATGTGTTCCTATGTCTGAAGTGGGTCTCTTTTCAACAACATATATATGGGTCTTGTTTTTGTATCCATTCAGCCAGTCTATGTCTTTTGGTTGGAGCATTTAATCCATTTATATTTAAGGTAATTATTGATATGTATGTTCCTATTACCATTTTCTTAATTGTTTTGGGTTTGTTGTTGTAGGTCTTTTCCTTCTCTTGTGCTTCCTGCCTAGAGAATTTCCTTTAACATGTTTTGTAAAGCTGGCTTGGTGGTGCTGAATTCTCTTAACTTTCACTTGTCTGTAAAGGTTTTAATTCTTCAGTAGACTCTGAATGAGATCCTTGCTGTGTAGCAGAATCTTGGTTTTAGTGTTTTGCCTTTCATCACTTTAAATATGTCTTGTCACTCCCTTCTGGCTTGGAGAGTTTCTGCTGGAAGTTTAGCTGTTAACCTTATGGGGATTCCCTTGTATGTTATTTTTCCCTTGTTGCTTTTAATATTTTTTCTTTGTATTTAATTTTTGAAAGTTTGGTTAATATGTGTCTTCGTGTGTTTCTCCTTGCATTTATCCTGTATGGGACTCTCTGTGCTTCCTGGACTTGATTAACTATTTCCTTTCCCATATTAGGGAAGTTTTCAACTATAATCTCTTCAAATATTTTCTCAGTCCCCCTCTTTTTCTCTTCTTCTTCTGGGACACCTATAATTCGAATGATGGTGCATTTAATGTTGTCCCAGAGGTCTCTGAGACTGTCCTCAATTCATTCTTTTCTCCCTATTCTGCTCTGTAGCAGTTATTTCCACTATTTTATGTATCAGGTCCCTTATCCATTCTTCTGCCTCATTTATTCTGCTCTTGATCCCTTCTAGAGAATTTTTAGTATCATTTATTGTCTTGTTCATCATTGTTTGTTTACTCTTTAGTTCTTCTAGGTCCTTTTTAAATGGTTCTTATATTTTCTCCATTCTATTTCCAACATATTGGATCATCTTTACTATCATAACTCTGAATTGTATTTCAGGTAGACTGCCTATTTCCTCTTCATTTGTTTGGTCTGGTGAGTTTTTACCTTGCTCCTTCATCTGCTGTGTGTTTGTCTGTCTTCTCATTTTGCTTAACCTCCTGTGTTTGAGGTCTCCTTTTTGCAGGCTGCAGGTTCCTCTAGGTCTTGTTGTTTTCGGTGTTTGCCCCCAGTGGCTAAGTTTCATTCAGTGGGTTTTGTAGTCTTCCTCGTGGAGGGGACTAGTTCCTGTGTTCTGGTGGATGAGGCTGAATCTTGTCTTTCTGATGGCAAGTCCGTGTCTGGTAGTGTGTTTTGGTGTGTCTGGGAACTTATTATTGTTTTAGGCAGCTTCTCTGCTAATGGGTGGGTTTGTGTTCCTGTCTTGCTAATTGTTTGGCATAGGGTGTCCAGCCCTGTAGTTTTCCAGTCGTTGAGTGGAGCTGGTTCTTAGCGTTGAGATGAAGATCTCTGGGAGAACTTTCACCATTTGATATTATGTGGAGCCAGGAGGTCTCTGGTGGACCAGTGTCCTGAACTCGGCTCTCCCACCTCAGAGGCACAGTCCTGACACCCACCTGGAGTACCAAGACCCTGTCAGCCTCAGGGCTCAGAAGAAAAGGGGAAAAGAAAGAAAGAAGGAAAAATAAAGTAAAAGAAAGCTATTAAAATAAAAAATTAAAATGTAATAAACAATGAGAAAAAAAATGAAAGAAGAGAGCAACCAAACCGAAAAACAAATCCACCAATGATAACAAGTGGTAAAAACTATACTAAAAAAAACCAAAGAGCTTCCTTGGTGGCACAGTGGTTAAGAATCTGCCTACCAATGCAGGAAACACAGGTTCGAGCCCTGGTCTGGGAAGATCCCACATGCCACGGAGCAACTAAGCCCGTGCACCACAGCTGCTGAGCCTGCACTCTAGAGCCCGTGAGCCACAACTACTGAAGCCTACGTGCCACAACTACTGAGGCCCGCACGCCTGGAGTATGTGCTCTGCAACAAGGGAAGCCACTGCAATGAGAAGCCCGTGCACCACAACAAAGTGTAGCCCCCACTTGCCGCAACTAGAGAAAGCCGGCACGCAGCAACAAAGACCCAACACAGCCAAAAATAAAAATAAATAAAATAAAATTTTTTAAGAAAATGGACAGACAGAACCCACAAATGGTAAAAGCAAGGCTATACAGACAAAATCACACACAGAAGCATACACATACACACTCACAAAAAGAGAAAACGGAAAAAAAAAATATATATATATATATATATATATCTCGTCACTCCCATAGTCTACCGTCTCAATTTTGAGATAATTCATTATCTATTCAGGTATTCCACAGATGCAGCCTACAGCAAGTTGATTGTGGAGATTTAATCCGCTGCTCCTGGGGCTGCTGGCAGAGATTTCCCTTCTCTTCTTTTTTCGCACAGCTCCTAGGGTTCAGCTTTGGATTTGCCCCACCTCTGCATGTAGGTCGCTTGAGGCCGTCTGTTCTTCACTCAGACAGGACGGGGTTAAAGGAGTAGCTGATTAGGGGGCCCTGGCTCACTCAGGTGGAGGGAAGGGAGGGGTACGGAATGCGGGGCGAGCCTGTGGCAGCAGAGGCTGGCATGACTTTGCCACAGCCTGAGGTGCACCATATGTTCTCCCAGGGAAGTTGTCCCTGCACCAGGGGACCCTGGCAGTGCCAGGCTGCACAGGCTTCTGGGAGGGGAGGTGTGGATAGTGACCTGTGTTTGCACACAGGCTTCTTGGTGGCTGCAGCAGCAGCCTTAGCATTTCATGCCTGTCTCTGGTGTCTGCGCTGATAGCCGCAGCTTGTGCCCATCTCTGGAGCTCATTTAGGCAGTGTTCTGAATCCCCTCTCCTCATGCACCCTGAAACAAGGGTCTCTTGCCTCTTAGGCAGTTCCAGAGTTTTCCCGCCCTCCCTCCCAGCTAGCTGTGGCCCACTAGCTCCCTTCAGGCTGTGTTTACGCAGCCAACCCCAGTCCTCTCCCTGGGATCTGACCCCCGAAGCTGGAGCCTCAGCTCCTAGCTCCCACCCGGCCCGGCGGGTGAGCAGGCAAGCCTCTTCGGCTGGTGAGTGCTGGTCGGGACCGATCCTCTGTGCGGGAATCTCTCCACTTTGCCCTCTGCATTCCTGTAGCTGTGCTCTCCTCTGTTGCTCCAAAGTTCTCCCCACCACCACCACCCCCCATCTCTGCCAGTGAAGGGGCTTTCTAGTGTGTGGAAACTTTTCCTCGTTCACAGCTCCCTCCCACTGGTGCAGGTCCCATCCCTATTCTTTTGTCTCTGTTTTTGGCTTTTTTCTTTTGCCCTACCCAGGTATGTGGGGAGTTTCTTGCCTTTTGGGAAATCTGAGGTCTTCTGCCAGCATTCAGTAGGTGTTCTGTAGGAGTTGTTCCACATGTAGATGTATTTCTGAAGTATTTGTGGGGAGGAAGGTCATCTCCACATCTTGCTCTTCCACTTTCTTGAAGGTCTCCCCTGAGTTTTTAATTTTTTTAATATGAATAAATTTGAATTTAAACTTAATAGCCACATGTGGCTAGTGGTTACCATTTTCGAAAAAGGATCAGAGATTGGGTTAAATCTGAGGTAACCCAATGATGTACCTTGTATGCAATATTTCAGAATTAACTCAACATGAGGTATTTATTTGACTCTATGTATTTATATTTATATGAGTCTCACATATGGAAGTATTGAACGGCCTCAATGCCAATTGCTTCCCCACAGTAAATACTTTCCATCCAACTGTTTGTTTTAAAAATTAAGAATTGCTTCCAAAGAAATTAAGTGACCTGCTCTGGATCCCACAGCTGGTGAAGTTACCTAGACCATGCATAAATTGCCAATGGCACCTGGGTGTAAAATGTATATGTGCTTTTGCTCTGCAAGCTACACTAGATTTTTATGAGAAATAAATGAGTTATAGCAAATAAAAGATGTTTTCTTGTAGTCCACCATTCTTAAGCTCATAGGAAAACTGAAAGAAAAATTCTCATACTGGGGACTTGTGATGCTGCCATAGACTGGCACCTGGGCATATAAAGAGCTCTGAATTCCCTTTATTACAATGGCAGAGTTGAGTAGTTGTGATAGAGACTGTCTGGCCTGAAAAGCCTAAAACATTTACACCTGGCCCTTTAAGAAAACGTTTGCCAACTTATGCCATCAATTATTACAATACTGTATAGTTAGTGTGATAATTGAGCTAACTACCAAGTGTTACGGGTGCATCAGGGAGTTAATAACTAGAGGAGCCAGGGAATGCTTCCCAGAAAACTGGATCTTGTAGGATAAGTAGTTGGAGGATATGGTATGTTATGGGCAAAATTGTGTCCTCCCCATCCCCAAAATTCATATGTTGAAGCGCTAATCCCCAATACTGCAGAATGTGACTCTATTTGGAGATAGTGCCATTAAAGATCTGTTTCAATTAAAATGGGGCCATTAGGGCCCTAATCCAAACAGACAGTTTTCCTAATAAGAAGAGGAGATTTGGACACAGAAGGAGACATGAGGGACAACCATGTGAGGACAAAGCAACGAGAAGGTGGCTGTATGCAAGGCAAGGAGAGAGACCTCAGAGGAAACCAACCATGCCAATGTCTTGATCTTGAACTTCCAGCCTCCACAACTGTGAGAAAATGAATTTCTGCTGTTCAAGCCACCAATCTGTGGTATTCTGTTATAGCAGCCTTAGCAAATCAATACAGGGTAGAAGAAAATGTTATTTTAGATCAGGGAAATCAACATGCTCAGAGCCTCAGAGGGTGAAAAGCTTTGACATTCTCAGTGAATGGTGAAAATGTGTCTTTGAAGAATTATGAGTACTGGAGTACAGGAGGTTGTGGGGGTGGGAAGTGAAGATGGAAGAGGGACTCTAAATGCTTAAGCATTCATTTTGTCCCCTGGGCAGATAATGAACTACTAGGATTTGATTTCTAGAATGGTAATTCTAATGGTAGATGAGAGAACAGTGCCAGGAAGACCAGTTAGGAACTTTGAAATTTATGAGAAAGTGATGAGGAAAAGCTGAACAATGGTATTGCCCATGGTGTGCAAAAGGGTGAGTGGATTTAAGAAACATTTCTGGAAAACTCACAGGGGTGGCTGTGAGGAGCCACTGCTCCTGACTCACTGTCCCCAGGAGGGGGTTTTGGGGGAACATTCCTAGCAGCTGCCAAAACCATTTGTTTGGGGGATACTCCCTGTTTCTCTCCTGCTGGGCACTGGCTGCCAACTTACACTTATTCCTTGGTGGAACGGAAACATGCATCTGCACGAGCTGACAAGCTCAAAGACCAAGCCTTGTGACTTCACCTCTGGGGAATTGTAATTTATGCCAAAGAGTAATTTTGGTCATTTGAAGTAATTTTCTCCTTTTGGCTCTTGGTGCTCCAGCCAGGCATCAGAGCTGTGCCACAGAGGTGGGAGAGACAAGTTCACGACACTGGTCCAAAAGACAGGTAAGAGCTCCACGCAATATCAAAGGGGGAAAATCTCCCAGAGATCACCATCTCAATGCCAAGACCCAGCTCCACTCAAAGACCAGCAAGCTACAGTGCTGTACACCCTATGCCATACAACTAGCAAGACAGGAATACAACCCCATCCATTAAGACAGAGGCTGCCTAAAATCATAATAAGGACACAGAGACCCCAAAACACACAACCAGACATGGACCTGCCCAGCAGAAAAACAAGATCCAGCCTCATCCATCAGAACACAGGAACTAGTCCCCTCCACCAGGAAGCCTACACAGCCCACAGAAACAACATTAACCACTGGGGACAGACACCAAAAACAACGGGAACTATGAACCTGCAGGCTGCAGAAAGGAGACCCAAAACACAGTAAGGTAAGCAAAATGAGAATATAGAGAAACACATAGCAGATGAAGGAGCAAGGCAAAAACCAACCAGACCTAACAAATGAAGAGGAAATAGGCAGTCTACTTGAAAAAGAATTCAGAATAATGATAGTAAAGATGATCCAAAATCTTGGAAATACAATGGAGAAAATACAAGAAATGTTTAACAAGGAACTAGAAGAACTAAAGAGCAAACAAACAATGATAAACAACACAATAAATGAAATTAAAAATTCTCTAGAAGGGATCAAGAGCAGAATACCTGAGGCATAAGAATGGATAAGTGACCTGGAAGATAAAGTAGTGGAAATAACTACTGCAGAGCAGAATAAAGAGAAAAGAATGGAAAGAACTGACGACAGCCTCAGAGACCTCTGGAACAACACTAAATGCATGAACATTCGAATTATAGGGGTCCCAGAAGAAGAAGAGAAGAAGAGGAGGACTGAGAAAATATTTGAAGAGATTAATGTTGAAAACTTCCCTAATATGGGAAAGGAAATAGTTAATCAAGTCCAGGAAGCACAGAGAGTCCCATACAGAATAAATCGAAGGAGAAACACACCAAGAGACATATTAATCAAGCTATCAAAAATTAAATACAAACAAAACATATTAAAAGCACCAAGGGAAAAACAACAAATAACACACAAGGGAATCCCCATAAGGTTAAATGCTAATCTTTCATCAGAAACTCTGCAAGCCAGAAGTGATTGGCAGGACATATTTAAAGTGATGAAGGAGAAAAACCTACAACCAAGATTATTCTACCCAGAAAGGATCTCATTCATATTCGATGGAGAAATTAAAACCTTTACAGACAAGCAAAGTCCAGGAGAATTCAGCACCACCAAACCAGCTTTACAACAAATGCTAGAGGAATTTCTCTAGGCAGGAAACAGAGAGAAGGAAAAGACCTATAATAATAAACCCAAAACAATTAAGAAAATGGTAATAGAAAAATACATATCGATAATTACTTTAAATGTAAATGGATTAACAGCTCCACCAAAAGACATAGATTGGCTGCATGGCTATAAAAACAAGACCCATATATATGCTGTCTACAAGAGACCCACTTCAGACGTAGAGACACATACAGACTGAAAGTGAGGGGATGGAAAAAGATATTCCATGCAAATGGAAACCAAAAGAAAGTTGCAGTAGAAATTTTCATATCAGACAAAATAGACTTTAAAACAAAGCCTATTACAAGAGACAAAGAAGGACACTACATAATGATCAAGGGATAAATCCAAGAAGAAGATGTAACAATTGTAAATATTTATGCACCCAACATAGGAGCACCTCAATACATAAGGCAAATACTAACAGCCATAAAAGGGGAAATCGACAGTAACACAATCATAGTAGGGGACTTTAACACCCGACTTTCACGAATGGACAGATCATCCAAAATGAAAATAAATAAGGAAACACAAGCTTTAAATGATACATTAAACAATATGGACTTAATTCATATTTATAGGACATTCAATCCAAAAGCAACAGAATACACATTTTTCTCAAGTGCATTTGGAACATTCTCCAGGATAGATCATATCTTAGGTCACAAATCAAGCCTTGGTAAATTTAAGAAAATAGAAATCATATCAAGTACCTTTTCTGACCACAAAACTCTGAGACTAGATATCTATTACAGGAAAAAATCTGTAGGAAATACAAATACATGGAAGCTAAACAACACACTACTTAATGACCAAGAGATCACTGAAGAAATCAAAAAGGAAATCAGAAAATACCTAGAAACAAATAACAATAAAAATACAACACAAAACTTATGGGATGCAGCAAAAGCAGTTCTAAGAGGGAAGTTTATAGCAATACAATCCTACCTTAAGAAACAAGAAACACTTCAAATAAAGAACCCAACCTTAAACATAAAGCAATTAGAGAAAGAAGAACAAAAAAACCCCAAAGTAAGCAGAAGGAAATGTATCATAAAGATCAGATCAGAAATAAATGAAAAAGCAGTGAAGGAAGTTATAGCAATGATCAATAACAGTTAAAGCTGGTTCCTTGTGAAGCTAAACAAAATTGATAAACCATTAGCCAGACTTATCAAGACAAAAAGGGAGACGACTCAAACCAATAGAATTAGAAATGAAAAAGAAGACGTAACAACTGACACTGCAGAAATACAAAGGATCATGAAAGATTACTACAAGGAACTCTATGCCAATAAAATGGACAACCTGGAAGAAATGGACAAATTCTTAGAAATGCACAACGTGCCAAGACTGAATCAGGAAGAAATAGAAAATATGAACAGACCAATCACAAGCAATGAAGTTCAAACTGTGATTAAAAATCTTCCAACAAACAAAAGCCCAGGACCAGATGGCTTCACAGGCGAATTCTTTCAAACATTTATAGAAGAGCTAACAACTCTCCTTCTCAAACCCTTCCAAAATACAGCAGAGGAAGGAACACTCCCAAACCCATTCTATGAGGCCACCATCACTCTGATACCAAATCCAGACAAAGACGTCACAAAGAAAGAAAACTACGTGCCAATATCACTGATGAACATAAATGCAAAAATCCTCAACAAAATACTAGCAAACAGAATCCAACAGCACATTAAAAGGATCATACACTATGATCAAGTTGGCTTTATCCTAGGAAGGCAAGGATTCTTCAATATACGCAAATCAATCAATGTGATACACCATATTAACAAATTGAAGGAGAAAAACCCAGTGATCGTCTCAATAGATGCAGAGAAAGCTTTGGACAAAATTCAACACCCATTTATGATAAAAACCCTCCAGAAAGTAGGCAGAGGAAACTTTCCTGAACATAATAAAGGCCATATATGACAGACACACAGCCAATAACGTCCTCAATGGTGAAAATTTTGAAAACTTTTTTCAATTGAAACCTCAAAAATTTCCACTAAGATCAGGAACAAGACAAGTTTGCCCACTCTCACCACTATTATTCAACGAAGTTTTGGAAGTTTCAGCCACAGCAATCAGAGAAGAAAAAGAAATAAAATGAATCCAAATTGGAAAAGAAGAAGTAAAGTTGTCACTGTTTGCAGATGACATGATACTATACATAGAGAATCCTAAAGATGCTACCAGAAAACTACTAGAGCTAATCAATGAATTAGGTAAAGTAGCAGAATACAAAATTAATGTACAGAAATCTCTACCATTCCTATACACTAATGATGAAAAATCTGAAAGTGATATTAAGGAAACCCTCCCATTTGCCATTGCAACAAAAAAAATAAAATATCTAGGAATAAACCTACCTAAGGAGACAAAAGAACTGTATGCAGAAAATTATAAGACACTGATGAAAGAAATTAAAGATGATACACATAGATGGAGAGATACACCATGTTCTTCGATTGAAAGAATCAACATTGTGAAAATGACTCTATTACCCAAAGCAATTGACAGATTCAGTGCAGTCACCATCAAACTACCACTGGCATTTTTCACAGAACTAGAACAAAACATTTCACAATTTGTATGGAAACACAAAAGACCCCGAATAGCCAAAGCAATATTGAGAACAAAAAACGGACCTGGAGGAATCAGGCTGTCTGACTTCAGACTATACTACTAAGCTACAGTAATCAAGACAGTATAGTATGGGCACAGAAACAGAAATATAGATCAACGGAATAGTATAGAAAGCCCAGAGATAAACCCATGCACATATGGTCACCTTATCTTTGATAAAGGAGGCAAGAATATACAGTGGAGAAAAGACAGCCTCTTCAATAAGTGGTGCTGGGAAAACTGGACAGCTACATGTAAAAGTATGAGATTAGATCACTCCCTAACACCATACACAAAAATAAACTCAAAATGGATTAAAGACCTAAATGTAAGGTCACACACCATCAAACTGTTAGAGGAAAACATAGTCAGAACACTCTATGACATAAATCACAGCAAGATCCTTTTTGAACCACCTCCTAGAGAAATGGAAATCAAAACAAAAATTTAAAAATGGCACCTAACGAAACTGAAAAGCTTTTGCACAGCAAAGGAAACCATAAACAAGAGAAAAAGACAACGCTCAGAATGGGAGAAAATATTTGCAAATGAAGCGACTGACAAAGGATTAATCTCCAAAATTTTCAAGAAGCTCATGCAGCTCAACATTAGCAAAGCAAACAACACAATCCAAAAATCGGCAGAAGACCTACATAGACAGTTCTCCAAAGAAGATGTACAGATTGACAACAGACACATGAAAGAATGCTCAACATCATTAATCATTAGAGAAATGCAAATCAAAACTACAATGAGGGGCTGGGAATCGGGAAGATGGCGGAAGAGTAAGTCACGGAGATCACCTTCCTCCCCACAGATACACCAGAAATACATATACACGTGGAACAACTCCTACAGAACACCTACTGAACGCTGGCAGAAGACCTCAGACCTCCCAAAAGGAAAGAAACTCCTGACGTATCTCGGTAGGGTAAAAGAAAAAAGAATAAACAGAGACAAAAGAATAGGGACGGGACCTGCACCAGTGGGAGGGAGCTGTGAACGAGGAAAGGTTTCCACACATTAGTAAGCCCCTTCGCGGGCAGAGACTGTGGGTGGCAGAGGAGGGAAGCTTTGGAGCCGCGGAGGAGAGCACAGCAACAGGGGTGCGGAGGGCAAAGCGGAGAGATTCCCGCACAGAGGGTCTGTGCCGACCGGCACTCACCAGCTCGAGAGGCTCGTCTGCTCACCCGCCGGGGCAGGTGGGGGCTGGGAACTGAGGCTCGGGCTTCGGTCGGAGCGCAGGGAGAGGACTGGGGTTGGCGGCATGAACACACACTGCAGGGGGTTAGTGCACCACGGCTAGCCGGGAGGGAGTCCGGAAAAGTCTTGACCTGCTAAAGAGGCGAGAGACTTTTTCTTCCCTCTTTGTTTCCTGGTGCGCAAGGAGGATTAAGAGCACTGCTTAAAGGAGCTCCAGAGGGGGCGCTAGCCGCGGCTAACAGCGCGGACTCCAGAGATGGGCATGAGACGCTAAGGCTGCTGCTTCCACCACCAAGAAGCCTGTGTGCGAGCACAGGTCACTATCCACAACTCCCTTCTGGGGAGCCTGTGTAGCCCGCCACTGCCAGGGTCTTGGGATCCAGGGACAACTTCCCCGGGGGAACGCACGGTACGCCGCAGGGTGGTGGAACGTCCCTCCAGCCTCTGCCACCGCAGGCTCGTCCCGCATCCGCATCCCTCCCTCCCAGCCTGAGTGAGCCAGAGTCCCCGAAGTAGCTGCTCCTTTAACCCTGTCCTGTCTGAGTGAACAACAGATGCCCTCCGGCGACCTACACGCATAGGCAGGGCCAAATCCAAAGCTGAGCCCCGGGAGCTCTGCGAACAAAGAAGAGAAAGGGAAATATCTCCCAGCAGCCTCAGAAGCAGTGAATTAAAGCTCCACAATCAACTTGATGTACCTGCATCTCTGGAATACATGAATAGACAACAAATCATCCCAAATGGAAGAGATGCACTTTGAGAGCAAGATTTATTATTTTTCCCCCTTTTCCTGTTTTTGTGAGTGTATGTGTATGCTTCTGTGTGAAATTTTGTCTGTATAGCTTTGCTGTCACCATTTGTCCTAGGGTTCTAATCGTCCATTTTTTTAAAAGTGTTTTCTTAATAATTATATTTTATTTTAATAAATTTATTTTATTTTATCTTACTTTATTTTATTTTACCCTCTTTCCTCTTTCTTTCTTCCTCCTTCCGTCCTCCCTTCCTTCCCTCCCACCCTCCCTCCTTCCATTCTTCCTTCCTTTCTTCCTTCCTTTCTTTCTTTCTTTCTTTCTTTCCTTTTTCTTTCTTTGTTTCTTTCAATTTTTCTCCCTTTTATTCTGAGCCGTGTGGATGAGAGGCTCTAGGTGCTGCAGCCAGGAGTCAGTGCTGAGCCTCAGAGGTGGGAGAGACAACTTCAGGACACTAGTCTACAAGACACCTCCCAGATCCACAAAATATCAAACGGCGAAAATCTCCCAGAGATCTCCAACTCAACACCAGCACCCAGCTTCATTCAACGACGAGCAAGCTACACTGCTGGACACCCTATGCCAAACAACTAGCAAGACAAGAACAAAACCACACCCATTGGCAGAGAGGCTACCTAAAATCATAGTAAGTCCACAGATACCCCAAAAGACACCACCAAATGTGGACCTGCTGATTAGAAAGACAAGATCCAGGCTCATCCACGAGAACACAGGCACTAGTCCACTTCACCAGAAAGGCTACACAACCCACTTAACCAACTTTAGCCACTGGGGACAGACACCAAAAACAACGGGAACTACGAACCTGCAGCCTGCAAAAAGGAGACCCCAAACATAGTAAGATAAGCAAATTGAGAAGACAGAAAAACACACAGCAGATGAAGGAGCACAATAAAAACCCACCAGACTTAACAAATGAAGAGGAAATAGGCAGTCTACCTGAAAAAGAATTCAGAATAATGATAGTAAAGATGATCCAAAACCTTGGAAACAGAAGAGACAAAATGCAAGAAACATTTAACAAGCACCTAGTAGAACTACAGATGAAACAAGCAACGATGAACAACACAATAAATAAAACTGAAAATACTCTAGGTGGGATCAATAGCAGAATAACTGAGGCAGAAGAACGGATAAGTTACCTGGAGATAAAATAGTGGAAATAACTACTGCAGAGCTAAATAAAGAAAGAGGATGAAAAGATTGGAGGACAGTCTCAGAGACCTCTGGGACAACATTAAGCGCACCAACATTCGAAATATAGGGGTTCCAGAAGAAGAAGAGAAAAAGAAAGGGACTGAGACAATATTTGAAGAGATTATAGTTGAAAACTCCCCTAATATGGGAAAGGAAATAGTTAATCGAGTCCAGGAAGTACCAAAAGTCCCATACAGGATAAATCCAAGGAGAAACATGCCAAGACACATATTAATCAAACTGTCAAAAATTAACTACAAAGAAAACATATTAAAAGCAGCAAGGGGAAAACAACAAATAACACACAAGGGAATCCCCATAAGGTTAACAGCTGATCTTTCAGCAGAAACTCTGCAAGCCAGAAGGGACTGGCAGGACATATTGAAAGTGATGAAGGAGAAAAACCTACAACCAGGATTACTCTACCCAGCAAGGATCTCATTCAGATTTGATGGAGAAATTAAAACCTTTACAGACAAGCAAAAGCTGAGAGAGTTCAGCACCAGCAAACCAGCTTTACAACAAATGCTAAAGTACCTTCTCTAGGCAAGAAACACAAGAAAAGGAAAAGACCTATAATAAAAAACACAAAACAATTAAGAAAATGGGTATAGGAACATACATATCGATAATTACCTTAAATGTAAATGAATTTAATGCTGCCACCAAAAGACACAGACTGGCAGAATGGATACAAAAACAAGACCCATATATTTCCTGTCTACAAGAGACCCACTTCAGACCTAGAGACACATACAGACTGAAACTGAGGGGATGGAAAAAGATATTTCATGCAAATGGAAACCAAAAGAAAGCTGGAGCAGCAATTCTCATATCAGACAAAATAGACTTCAAAATAAAGACTATTACAAGAGACAAAGAAGGACAATACATAATGATCAAGCGATTGATCCAAGAAGTAGATATAACAATTGTAAATATTTATGCACCCAACATAGGAGCACCTCAATACATAAGGCAAATACTAACAGCCATAAAAGGGGAAATCAACAGTAACACATTCATAGTAGGGGACTTTAACACCCCACTTTCACCCATGGACAGATCATCCAAAATGAAAATAAATAAGGAAACACAAGCTTTAAATGATACATTAAACAAGATGGACTTAATTGGTATTTATAGAACATTCCAACCAAAAAAAACAGAATACACATTTTTCTCAAGTGCTCATGGGACATTCTCCAGGATACATCATATCTTGGGTCACAAATCAAGCCTTGGTAAATTTAAGAAAATTGAAATTGTATCAAGTATCCTTTCCAACAATAGCACTATGAGGCTACATATAAATTACAAGAAAAGACCTGTAAAAAATACGAACACATGGAGGCTAAACAATACAGTACTTAATAACGAACTGATCACTGAAGAAATCAAAGAGGAAATTTAAAAATACCTAGAAACAAATGAAAATGGAGACACGACAACCCAAAACCTATGGGTTGCAGCAAAAGCAGTTCTAAGAGGAAGTTTATTGCAATACAATCCTACCATAAGAAACAGGAAACATCTCGAATAAACAACCTAAACTTGCACCTAAAGCAATTAGAGAAAGAAGAAGAAAAAAACCCAAAGTTAGCAGAAGGAAAGAAATCATAAACATCAGATCAGAAATAAATGAAAAAGAAATGAAGGAAACAATAGCAAAGATCAGTAAAACTAAAATCTGGTTCTTTGAGAAGATAAACAAAATTGATAAAACATTAGCCAGATTCATTAAGACAAAAAGGGAGAAAACTCAAATCAATAGAATTAGAAATGAAAAAGGAGAAGTAACAACTGACACTGCAGAAATAAAAAGATCATGAGAGATTACTACAAGCAACTCTATGCCAATAAAATGGACAACCTGGAAGAAATGGAAAAATTCTTAGAAAAGCACAACCTACCAAGACTGAATCTGGAAGAAATACAAAATATGAACAGACCAATCACGAGCACTGAAATTGAAACTGTGATTAAAAATCTTCCAACAAACAAGAGCTCAGGACCAGATGGCTTCACAGCCGAATTCCATCAAACATTTAGAGAAGAGCTAACACCTGTCCTTCTCAAACTCTTCCAAAATATAGCAGAGGGAGGAACACTCCCAAATTCATTCTACGAAGCCACCATCACCTTGATACCAAAAAAAGGCAAGGATGTCACAAAGAAATAAAACTACAGGCCAATAACACTGATGAACATAGATGCAAAAATCCTCAACAAAATACTAGCAAACAGAATCCAACAGCACATTAAAAGGATCATACACTATGATCAAGTGTGGTTTATACCAGGAATGCAAGGATTTTTCAATATACACAAATCAATCAACGTGATATACAATCTTAACAAATTGAAGGAGAAAAACCATATGATCATCTCAATAGATGCAGAGAATGCTTTCGACAAAATTCAACACCCATTTATGATAAAAACCCTGCCGAAAGTAGGCATAGAGGGAACTTTCCTCAACATAATAAAGGCCATATATGACAAACCCACAGCCAACATCGTGCTCAATAGTGAAAACCTGAAAGCATTTCCACTAAGATCAGGAACAAGACAAGGTTGCCCACTCTCACCACTATTATTCGACATAGTTTTGGAGGTTTTAGCCACAGCAATCAGAGACGAAAAGGAATGCAAATCAGAAAAGTAGAAGTAAAGCTGTCACTGTTTGCAGATGATATGATACAATAGATAGAGAATCTTAAAGATGCTACCAGAAAACTACTAGAACTAATCAATGAATTTGGTGAAGTAGCAGGATACAAAATAAATGCACAGAAATATCTGGCATTCCTATACACTAATGATGAAAAATCTGAAAGTGAAAGCAAGAAAACACTCCCATTTACCACTGCAACAAAAAGAATAAAATATCTAGGAATAAACCTACCTAAGGAGACAAAAGACCTGTATGCAGAAAATTATAAGACACTGATGAAAGAAATTAAAGATGATACAAATAGATGGAGAGATATACCATGTTGTTAGACTGGAAGAATCAACATTGTGAAAAAGACACTACTACGCAAAGTGATCTACAGATTCAATGCAATCCCTATCAAACTACCACTGGCATTTTTCACAGAACTAGAACAAAAAATTTCACAATTTGTATAGAAACACAAAAGACCCCGAATAGCCAAAGCAATATTGAGAACGAAAAATGAAGCTGAAGGAATCAGGCTCCCAGACGTCAGACTATACTACAAAGCTGCAGTAATGAAAAGAGTATGGTACTGCCACAAAAACAGAAAGATAGAACAATGGAACAGGATAGAAAGCCCAGAGATAAACCCACCCACATATGGTCACCTTATCTTTGATAAAGGTGGCAGGAATGTACAGTGGAGAAAGGACAGCCTCTTCAATAAATGGTGCTGGGAAAACTGGACAGGTACATGTAAAAGTATGAGATTAGATCACTCCCTAACACCATACACAAAAATAAGCTTAAAATGGATTAAAGACCTAAATGTAAGGCCAGAAACTATCAAACTCTTAGAGGAAAACATAGGCAGAATACTCTATGACATAAATCACAGCAAGATCCTTTCTGACCCACCTCCTAGAGTAATGGAAATAAAAACAAAAATAAACAAATGGCACCTAATGAAACTTCAAAGCTTTTGCACAGCAAAGGAAACCATAAACAAGACCAAAAGACAACCCTGAGAATGGGAGAAAATATGTGCAAATGAAGCAACAGACAAAGGATTAATTTCCAAAATTTACAAGCAGCTCATGCAGTTCAATAACAAAAAAACAAACAACCCAATCCAAAAATGGGCAGAAGACCTAAATAGACATTTCTCCAAAGAAGATATACAGACTGCCAACAAACACATGAAAGAATGCTCAACATCATTAATCATTAGAGAAATGCACATCAAAACTACAATGAGATATCATCTCACACCAGTCAGAATGGCCATCATCAAAAAATCTAGAAACAATAAATGCTGGAGAGGGTGTGGAGAAAAGGGAACACTCTTGCACTGCTTGTGGGAATGTGAATTGGTACAGCCACTATGGAGAACATTATGGAGGTTCCTTAAAAAACTACAAATAGAATTACCATATGACCCAGCAATCCCACTACTGGGCATATACCCTGAGAAAACCATAATTCAAAAAGAGTCATGTACCAAAATGTTCATTGCAGCTCTATTTACAATAGCCCGGAGATGGAAACAACCTAAGTGCCCATCATTGGATGAATGGATAAAGAAGATGTGGCACATATATACAATGGAATATTACTCAGCCTTAAAAAGAAATGAAATTGAGCTAATTGTAATGAGATGGATAGACCTAGACTCTGTCATACAGAGTGAAGTAAGTCAGAAAGAAAAAGACAAATACCGTATGCTAACACATATATATGGAATTTAAAAAAAAATGTCATGAAGAACCTAGGGGTAAGACAGGAATAAAGATGCAGACCTACTGGAGAACGTACTTGAGGATATGGGGGGGGGAAGGGTGAGCTTTGACAGGGCGAGAGAGAGTCATGGACATATACACACTAACAAGCATAGTAAGGTAGATAGCTAGTGGGAAGCAGCCGCATGGCACATGGGATATTAGCTCGGTGCTTTGTGACAGCCTGGAGGGGTGGGATAGGGAGAGTGGGAGGGAGGGAGACGCAAGAGGGAAGACATATGGGAACATATGTATATGTATGGCTGATTCACTTTGTTATAAAGCAGAAACTAACACACCACTGTAAAGCAATTATACCCCAATAAAGATGTTAAAAAAAAATAAAAAATAAATTTAAAAAGTGAGGGAAAAACCTAAAAATATCTATAACCAGTAGAGATACTAATTTTTCTAATGAAAATATATTTTGAAATCTAAATAAAGATAATTGATCCATAAAAAAAAAAGTATGAGATTAGATCACTCCCTAACACCATACACAAAAATAAGCTCAAAATGGATTAAAGACCTAAATGTAAGGCCAGACACTATCAGACTCTTAGAGGAAAACATAGGCAGAAGACTCTATGACATAAACCACAGCAAGATCCTTTTTGACCAACCTCCCAGAGAAATGGAAATAAAAACAAAAATAAAGAAATGGGACCTAATGCAACTTCAAAGCTTTTTCACAGCAAAGGAAACCATAAACAAGACCAAAAGACAATCCTCAGAATGTGAGAAAATATTTGCAAATGAAGCAACAGACAAAGAATTAATCTCCAAAATTTATAAGCAACTCATGCAGTTCAATAACAAACAAACAACCCAATCCAAAAATGGGCAGAAGACCTAAATAGACATTTCTCCAAAGAAGATATTCAGACTGCCAACAAACACATGAAAGAATGCTCAACATCATTAATCATTTGAGAAATGCAAAACAAAACTACAATGAGATATCATCTCACACCAGTCAGAATGGCCATCATCAAAAAATCTAGAAACAATAAATGCTGGAGAGGGTGTGGAGAAAAGGGAACACTCTTGCACTGCTTGTGGGAATGTGAATTGCTACAGCCACCATGGAGTACAGTATGGAGGTTGCTTTCAAAACTACAAATAGAACTACCATATGACCCAGCAATCCCACTATTGGGCATATACCTTGAGAAAACCATAATTCAAAAAGAGTCATGTACCAAAATGTTCATTGCAGTTCTATTTACAATAGCCCGGAGATGGAAAAAACCTAAGTGTCCGTCATCGGATGAATGGATAAAGAAGATGTGGCACATATATACAATGGAATATTACTCAGCCATAAAAAAACTAAGTTGAGGGCTTCCCTGGTGGCGCAGTGGTTGAGAGTCCGCCCGCTGATGCAGGGGACACAGGTTCGTGCCCTGGTCCTGGAGGAGCTCACATGCCGCTGAGCGGCTGGCCCGTGAGCCATGGCCGCTGAGCCTGCGCGTCCGGAGCCTGTGCTCTGCAACGGGAGAGGCCACACAGTGAGAGGCCCGCGTATCGGAAACAAAACAAAACAAAACATATTGAGCTATTTGTAATGAGGTGGATGGACCTAGACTCTGTCATACAGAGTGAAGTAAGTCAGAAAGAGAAAGACAAATACCTTATGCTAACACATATATATGGAATTTAAGGGGGAAAAAATGTCATGAAGAACCTAGGGGTAAGACAGACCTACTAGTAGACACAGACCTACTAGAGAATGGACTTGAGGATATGGGGAGGGGGAAGGGTGAGCTGTGACAAAGCGAGAGAGTGGAATGGACATATATACACTACCAAACGTAAAATAGATAGCTACTGGGAAGCAGCCGCATAGCACAGGGAGATCAGCTTGGTGCTTTGTGACCACCTAGAGGGGTGGGATAGGGAGGGTGGGAGGGAGGGACATGCAAGAGGGAAGAGATATGGGAACATATGTATAACATGATTCATTTTGTTATAAAGCAGAAACTAGCACACCATTGTAAAGCAATTATACTCCAATAACGAGGTAAAAAAAAAAAAACTACAATGAGATATCATCTCATACCAGTCAGAATGGCCATCATCAAAAAATCTGGGAACAATAAATGCTGGAGAGGGTGTGGAGAAAAGGGAACACTCTTGCACTGTTGGTGGGAATGTAAATTGATACAGATGCTATGGAGAACAGTATGGACGTTCCTTAAGAAACTAAAAATAGAACTACCATACGAGCTAGCAATCCCACTACTGGGCATATACCCTGAGAAAACCATAATTGAAAAAGTGTCATGTACCAAAATGTTCATTGCAGCTCTATTTACAATAGCCAGGACATGAAAGCAACCGAAGTGTCCATCAACAGATGAATGGATAAAGAAGATGTGGCACATATGTACAATGGAATATTACTCATCCATAAAAGGGAATGAAACTGAGTTATTTGTAGCGAGGTGGATGGACCTAGAGATCATCATACAGACTGAAGTAAGTCAGAAAGAGAAAAACAAATACTGTATGCTAACACATATGTATGGAATCTAAAAAAAAAAATTGGTCATGAAGAACCTAGGGGCCAGATGGGAATAAAGATGCAGACCTACTAGGGAATGGACTTGAGGATATGGGGAGGGGGAAGGGTAAGCTGGGACAAAGTGAGAGAGTGGCATGTACATATATACACTACTAAACGTAAAATAGATAGCTAGTGGGAAGCAGCTGCATAGCACAGGGAGATCAGCTCGGTGCTTTGTGACCACCTAGAGTGGTCGGATAGGGAGGGTGGGAGGGAGGGAAATGCAAGAGGGGAAAGATATGGGGACATATGTATATGTATAACTGATTCACTTTGTTATAAAGCAGAAACTAACACACAATTGTAAAGCAATTGAAGTCCAATAATGATGTTAAAAAAAAAAAAGAACCTAGGCGTAGGACAGGAATAAAGATGCAGCCATAGAGAATGGAGTTGAGGACACAGGGAGGGCGAAGGGTAAGCTGGGACCAAGTGAGAGAGTGGCATGCACATATATACACTACCAAATATAAAATAGGTATCTAGTGGCTAGCAGCCGCATAACACAGGTAGATCAGCTCAGTGCTTTGTGACCATCTAGAGGGGTGGGATAGGGATGGTGGGAGGGAGACACAAGAGGGAAGAGATGGGGAAGTATGTATATGTATAGCTGTTTCACTTTGTTATACAGCAGAAACTAACACACCGTTGTAAAGAAATTATACTCCAATAAAGATGTTAAATTTTTTTTTAATTAAAAAAAAGCAAATGATAAGAACAGCCTATTCTATGTTAAAGAAAAATACAGTTAAGATTATTAGGTAATAGAGTCTTAATAAATGAAGTGTCTTTTCATTAAAAAAATAAAAAGGAGAGACATTTCTGAGGGAAAACATGAAAACAATTTTGTTGGCCAGTTGAATGTGGAGGAAATGTACAGTAAAACTCCAGCCTCAGCAAAACAAAATCTCCACTAGTTGAATCTGGTTCTTTACCCAACTGTATGCTCATTTCTAGCCCAGGAATAACAGGAAACACTATTTTAAAGGGCCAAATAAACTGTGCTTCTTCAGATTCAAGATGGATAAGAAAACACCAAATGACTTAATTTGAAAGAATTTTTGAATAGAAAATATCAGGTCATTTATAAATTACAGCAGTAAAAGAAATAGATGAAATGGATAGTTAAAACTACACAGAACAATGAAAGACACTTTATCAATACCAGTATTTGGAAGTGTTGGAATGATGGATGTATGGGCTTTACCAAGCAAACAGAGATGGCAGCCTTAAAAATGAGCTCTGCTTTTGTGAGGCTGGGTTAGAAATTTATTACTTTAATATAAATTTTCAATTGATGCCAGAGTTTTAAATAATAACAGCATCATTGCACATAATGTGGGTGTTTTTGTCCTGCAGTAAAACATCTGTTCTTAGTAATGTGATGTTATTTGAAATTGATATCCTAATTATGCAGATGTTCATTCCTGAATGAAATATAGCCAAAGGAGAAGCAGCCCAGCCAGACCTAATGCCTGGATATACCCTCCTTTTCAGAGGCCTTATTTGGAGGTCTTGAGCTGCACTGGAATCTAAATAGCAAAATTTCAGTTGTTTAAAATAACAAAAATTTCTTTGTTGTTCATACTACATGTCCATTGTGAGTTGTCAATCAGGGATTCAGGCTAATGGAGAAGCCCTCATCTTAGAAGTTGCCAGTTGTCATGCTAGAAGGAAAAGGAAATGAGGCAACATGCACCCTGACTCAAAGTTTCTATGCCAAGAAATCATTGCCAGAGCAGGTCACTTAACTTCCAGTAAGTGGAAAATAAAATACTACCTTGTGCTCAGAGGAGAGGGTACTGGAACATCTATGAAATAAAACATCTGTGAAAAGTCTTAATGGATACCTAGTGCAGAATATGTCTCAAGTCTTCAAAGCATGACCACTGACCCCTACTTTGTATTTTTCTGAAAGATAGAGCTCACAAACTTTCTGCAGAGTCCATTTTATCATTTCAATGAAATTCAAAAAAGTATGCAAGAAAGTCCATTTGTATCAATCTCTTATAGTCTTAAAGAAATTAATAATTCTCAAAGAGTATTCTAATATTAATAGCGAACATTAACTGAATGCTGACTACATGCCAGGCACATGTTCTAAGCACTCTGCACGTATAACTAATTTTATAGTCATAACAACCTATGAAAAGGTCACAATTATTGCTCCCACTTTACAGGTGAATAATCTGAGGCATAGGGAGATTATGTAGTTTTTCCAAGGCCATACAGCTAGTAAGTGGCAAAGAAAAATACCAAACCAAGCAAATTACCCCCAGAGCTAGACTGCTTAATCACTTATTATTTACACAATTAACAAATAACAACAAATAAAACTAAATACACATTCAATTGAAGGAACATTTCAGTAGCTGGGGGAACTAAGCCATATTATAATGATTTTATATTTCATTTTCATTGCATTCCAATACTCCATCAACATTCCAATATTTACATATTTTTAATAAACTAGATATTATGACTGAATTATTACATTATCTTTATCCATGTCATAAGTAGGAACTATATATTTTTAAAACATCCATGTTTTTCTCAAGGAACCATTTAATATTGCCAGCACCAAAAACGATTTGGTATTTTATGTGAAATTTTCCTTAAATTGATGCTAAGGGGTCAGTGTAATGAATAATTATTACTTCAACTACATGGAGCCACCTCTAACGCTCCCCTGCTTTCTTCTGAAAATAGCTTCTTCTCCCTCTTCTTCCCTGTTTTATCAACATAGTAACCTCTGGACCAAACATCTTGTACAAAATGTACCGTGGCCATAGTTAGCTGGTCCAGGAGAAGATATCTGGGCCAATCACCTTCCAGAACCTGTCCTAGCAAGCAGATTGGTTCCAGAGTGAGCATTTGATCCATGGGCCATTCCAAGTCCTTTGCCAGGATTTTGTAACTGAAATGAGGAGAGTCCATCTCTTCCCAGGTGACTGAAGCTTTAAATGAAAAGGTCAGGTAGGTCCTGTTAACCGCCATGTTTTCTTCCCATGCAAGCACAGCAAGCCAGCTGAAGGAGTGAGGAAGAGGGAAATGAGGTTGAAAAATAAAGACATCAACATGAAAAATGTGAAGAGAGAGGCCTGCCCTTGAGATCTGTGAGACACCACAACATACTTGCTTCAACAACTATCACTTGGCTTTCTGTCATTTGCAACCAAAATAGTTTTAATTACTACAATCAACTTCTGAAATTCTTTATTCAACTGTTGAAAGATCGCAAAAGGGAACGTGTGCAATCATGGCTGCTTATGATTCACCAAAGCAAAAAATTATCACACTTGAACAGAAGATTAAAGAGGGACTTCCCTGGTGGTGCAGTGGTTAAGAATCCTCCTCCCAATGCAAGGGACATGGGTTCGAGCCCCGGTCCGGGAAGATTCCACATGCCAAGGAACAACCAAGCCCACACGACACAGCTACTGAGCCTGCGCTCTAGAGCCCACGTGCCACAACTGCTGAAGCCCGCGTGCCTAGAGCCCGTGCTCCGCAACAAAGAGAAGCCACTGCAATGAGAAACCCATGCACCACAACAAAGAGTAGCCCCCGCTCGCCACAACTAGAGAAAGCCCCCACACAGCAATGAAGACCCAACACAGCCCAATATAAATAAAATAAAATAAATAAATTTATTTTAAAAAAAGATTAAAGAGATTCCACAATTACTAATTACCCACATAATGCAACCACAAGAAAGGGGGTGAGTCCAGGTTTTCTCTTACTTTTGCCTGTCCTAGCAAAGGAAAAAGAAACCAGAACCACGTGATGTCTACCAGTTACTCAGAAATGAACAATAATAGGACAAAAATCACTTGAAGCATGCTATCAAGTGACTAGAACCCCAGCCTCAGCAACCCTAGAAGACAGCAAATTTTTAGGGATCCCCTCCCCCAAAACTCTCTTATAACATACCTGTTCCTTTGAGATTTTGATGGGATTCTATTTTCCTATTCCATTGGGCCGGTCCAATGTGTGTTCTTTCAAACACCACTGAGTAATTCTCAGCAGACACTGACTGGGTGTCCTACAATTTAACTCAATTCTGACACTATCTACCTGGACATAGTGTCAGATCCCACAGGTTAAGGGCTTAGTCCTATGAGACTGTACCTCCCTCGCCTAACCTCAGACGCCAATGGCAAGTCCAGGCTGTCACCTGGGCCTCTGGGTTTCCATCACCCCCTCTTTGAGTTCAAGTTTAGATAAGGGGTTTCCATCACCCCCTCTTTGAGTTCAAGTAATTTGATTGATCAGTTCATAGGACTCAGAAATTTACTTATTTTACCAGTTTATTATAAAGGATATTGTAAAGGATACAGATGAACAGCCAGATGAAGAACATAGGCAAAGTACATGGGAAGGGGTTCAGGGCTTCCACGCTCTTTCTTGGGGGCACCACTATTCCAGCACTTCCATGTGTTTACCAATCAGGAAGCTCTCTGAACCCCATCCTTTAGGGTTTTTATGGGGACTTCATTACATAGGCATGGTTGGTTAAATCATTGGCCATTGGTGATTGAATTCAATATCCAGTCCCCCTCCCCTCCCCAGAGGTGAGGATATGGGGGTGGGTAGTGGGACTGAAAGTTCCAGCCCTCTTATCACAAGATCGTTTCCCCTGGCAACGAGCCCCCATCCTTAGGTCACCTACGGGTTTTCCAAATGTCACATCATTAACATAACATAACTTTCTCTCTCTTCACTTAGTAAATTCCAAGGGTTTTAGGAGCTCCATGCTAGGAATGGGATGAAGGCCAAATATATATTTATTATAAATCACAATATCACAGCAGAGAAACAATTTCCTTCTCAAGACATTGATTATGTAAATGGTTATCAGGATTCCCCCTCCACAGTCATGAGGCTCTAGAATTTGGAATGGGCCTAGCTTTACTTAAGAAGGTGTTCTTCTAACCCCCTTTCCTTTTAACCCCTTAAACATCCTTCTATTAGCTATTTTGACAATGAATCCATTAGGAACTTCCAATTAAACAGGTTTCCAGTTTTAAATAAAAGAAAATCATATTCTCTATCACCAGTACCAATTCAGTCAATCCTTATTATTCCTATTAATAGGAATAAAATGTGTATTATCCCAAGCAGCAGATAATTCCAATTTAACTTTTACAGTTAAGTGTGTTATGTGCTTTGTAGATTCTCTAAGATCTCTTCCCTACGATTATACTACAGGATCTTAAGTTATAAAAGAAGTATCAAGTTGGAAGGAACTTGAAGCCAGGAATAGAAAAGGAAATATGAGTTTTGACTATTAGTAAATGGGGGGGATGGGTACATCTTAATTTTAAATATAAAAGATTTTTGGATAACCCACTTATCTATCTCTTTGTGTGGAAAACCAAATAACTAATACAGCTGGCTTTGGAATGCAGTTTCACACTCTGGCATATGCATGCACACATACACATTCACCAAACTCTCAAATGCTTCTTCTCTATATGTTTGACTCTCTATTAGTAGGCTTTAATGAGAAAATACTAGCTCCTATTTTATAAAGAAGATATTATCTTAGTCTTGTTTCCCCCCCAAAGCAGAACCTGAGGCAAAAACTTCCTTGTAGGTAGGTTATTTTGGAATATGGTTCCTAGGGAACAAGACTGCAGGACAGGAAAAGCAAAACAGAAAGAAAGCAAAGTCTTCTGTTATTGACTTGGCCTTTACTATGAGCAGCCAGTACTTGATCCACCATGACCTTCCAAGGAGCCTTATTTCAGAAGCATCCTGGGGATAAAAGATGAAGCAGATGGATATATCTGCTCTTCTCTCCCATTGGTCAAGGGTGGCTCAAGTAAGAGTTTATTCCTCTGAATTTTGGGGTTGTATATTTGTATGTACAGAGCAGTATCCCATGATGTGGTATCAGAGAAGTCATAGGGCAAGAAACTAGAGGTGCATGACCATGGCATGAGCCCAGAAGCCCTGCATGAAACAGATTAAAGTCTACAGGAACTAGCTGCGATAGAAGTAGCTCAAGTAAGAAGTAGACCTGATGAATTTTTTAAGTAATGCACAAAGCTGTCCAACAAAAATAAGGTCATAGGATTTGAAACCAAGAGGCAACTTTCAGAAATGCATCTTTTGTCAAAATGCTATACATCTGCTCATGAACATGCTCCCAACATCTTGTGTCAACTAAAGAGGAAAGGAGAGTTTCCTCTGTATGGTCCCTGTCACCAGAGAGAAATGTAGTGATTTTATCTAGCACAAACTTTCAGCAAGGAAGACAGATGGCATATTCCTGAAGCATGATTTGATTGTTTGATGGGGAGATAAAAGACAGAGTATCATGAATTCAACAAATACGAGATCATGCATGGCTAAAATTATTCAGCAACAAACTAAAAAAAAATGAGAAACCTCTTGAATAATCATTATTTTTCATGAAGAATAACCAAGAGTCTCCAGGATAAGCCATTCTCAAGGCTCAAAAGCAGCAAGACTCCCTGAGGTTCAGCTTAAAATGATCTATTGGTATCATATTTACAGTGGACATCCCATAAGAGAGGTGCAAAATTAGACAAGATACTCTGTACAAAAATGGGAATTTCTCTTAATAAGGCAAAATTCACTTAAGCCGTCCATGTACCAACTAAAGATATGACAAAAAGCAAGGTAAAAAAATGAAGTCTCCATTTATTCATTTGATTCTTGCTAGTCTTGAAATAAGCCATGACTATCTGAGTAAGACCCTAAAGGAAATTAAAGTATGGAGTTTAGGAAAACAAGGTAGCTGGCAGACTGAAAAGAAAAGATTGTCTTTCCCTTAGGGTTTCTATGGGAATTGGAGGTTAAACTCAGTTTATTTTGCAGCAGGCAAATATTTTATATATAGTATTCCACAGAATAGAAGAAGCTCCCTTTGTCAGTCAACCAACTTGAACCAAGAAGGTTGACACCAGGGCTGTTCACACCCCTTACCACACACTGGAGGCTGCTGGACTCTCCTCCAAGTGAGTCAGCAAATGCCAAAAATGTCAGGACAGTAGGCAGAATTTCCAAGGAGGAAGTGCTTTATAAATGCTAATGTAATTATCTTGAAAATGTGAACCTAAGTTTTTTTTATTCTCCCCATAAATCATGTTTGCCATTAAGGCCAAGCCACGAGGCTTAATGCCTTAATGAAGGAGGCAGGGCCATGTAGAACAAAGATGTCTACAGAAGAGAAGAAGGAAGTGACTTAGAGGAAATCCCCACCAGAAAGAAAGGGCAGGTCATATCCTATCTGGAGGGGAAAAGCAGACTGGGGGCAGGGGAGAGTGTAGGAGGAAGAATTTATCTGGTCTCTAAGGGCCCAAGCACTCCTGTCTCTCTGATCCTTAGCTCAGGCAGTGGGGACAGACAGTGAAAGGGTAGAAATCTAAGATAAATAAAGAGGAGGCAGTAAAAAAGTGATTCAGACAGGCCTGTAGGCCAATGTGGGGACCCAAAAATGTAGCTGAGGGTAAGGACTCTCAATTCTGCATCATACTTCCATGGAAAGGTAACTCTATAATAGAGGCTGGGCCAGGGGTTGGACATCCTGGGCAGGGCTACTAGATGGGACTTAGCCAAGACCTGAGGACCTGCCGAGCCTAGGAAAACCTGGGAAAAATGGAGACAGATGCAGTCCTAGCCATAAACTTCTGCAGCAAAGTCAGCATGGTATCCAGGGTCCAGGAAGAGCATAAATCTCTCTCCTCCCTTCTGCCATGAAGACAAATGAGCTACCCTCATGTCTAGATACCATGTTGGCTGAGAAAAAAAAAACTCTATGAACTTAAGTTTGGGGGAAAAACAAAGCAAAACAAAAAACAATATATATACACACACACACATAGATATGTATAAATTCCAAAAATGAGACTATTACCATTAATTGACACGCTTAAGTTCCCTTGTCATCCTCCAGCAAGATGTAGACTTGACAGCAAAATGAAATAAATTATAGAAAATAATACTATAGCATTTGCACATCTGACTTGTGTCATTCATGACCAATTAGATTATGCTGAGGTAATAACCCCACATCTCAGTAGTTTAACACAATTATTTCTTTGCTCATGCAACATGTCCATTTTACATCAGTGGGGTTATGGGTGGGGCGTCTCTTGTCCACATTGCCATCATTCCAGAACCAGAATAGTGAAGGCTCCATCATCTGGAATATTTCAGGTTCTGCAGGCAGAGGTAAGAGAGAAGTGGAGGGTCTTACACAGCAGTAATTAGATACTTTGGTTCACATGACCTGTGCCCACAGCCCACAGGTCAGACTAGTTACATGGCCCCATCCAAATAGAAGACAGATGTACAAGAGTAGCTTCTGTGGGCCAAGAAGAGAGGCGAACAGGATAGGGTGAGCATTAGAAGTCTCTACCACATAAGGCAGAGACTTATCCTACTACATAAATTATTTTTTTTGAAAGATTAAATTACCCAAATTTCATGTTATCTCCCAGAAGGCAAAATGGAAGTACCCCACGCACCCAGGTCACCTTTTCTTTCTCAAATTTATCTCAGAACTGGTCTGGGCTTCTTCATCCTTAATCCAATCTCCCACTGCTACCATCCTTATAAATCGTTTCCACGGTGCCTGCATGAAATTACCCATTCCTGGGAAACTAACTTCTCTATTCTTGGTTCCCTCACTTTCCCTTGACTTCCTGGCCTTTACCAAGTCCACCTGGACCCTGCAATGCTCTCATAGCACCCACTATTCCCCTGTATGACTCTGCTTCTGAAGCACCCATGCAGCCAAACCCCAACATTTGTAGGACTTTCATAGCCCAACATCCTGAGGTCCCAATAGTCAAAGGCTAATTAAAATAGAACTAATCAATAAAGTTCAGTCTCAGCTGTCTGATACTTTGAAAACTGCAAAAATCTGGTCCATTTAAACTGTATTAGGATTTGAAATCAATTCTAATATTTTATGACCTAAGTGCTTTTTATTTTTTAAAAAGCTTTCTTCCTGGGCTTCCCTGGTGGCGCGGTGGCTGGGAGTTCGCCTGCCGGTGCAGGGGACGCGGGTTCATGCCCCGGTCCGGGAGGATCCCACGTGCCACGGAGTGGCTGGGCCCGTGAGCCATGGCCGCTGAGCATGCGCGTCCGGAGCCTGTGCTCCGCAACGGGAGAGGCCCCAACAGTGAGAGGCCCGCGTACCGCAAAAAAAAAAAAAAAGCTTTCTTCCTGCTTTGTGTCACCATGCTCGTGAGTGCTGGTGGGGAGCCTAGAACTTCCTCTGATTGGACCATATATGAGCAAAGCCAGAAAACGTCACCCTGATGTTTGTCCCCATAGCATATGCACTGCTTGGAAATCTGAAATCATCCCAAATAACTCGCCAAATTTGCCCACATATTTGCATTCGCTTTACCATGAGCTTCCATAACACCAAGGATTTCTTTCATTTCCCTCCCAGTCTTTATCTAGAGGTTGTGAATCTTTCTAATCTACCCTCTAACCTGGACAAAGACAATAATTTCTTCTAAAAATTGGTCCATGGTGTCGACTTAATATGTGGGGAAAGAAGAGCTTTCCCCCAGATTTAAATCTTCAGAGGTAAAGGGTATGATTTAGCCTGATTCTTTTTGCACATGTCTGGAGGGAAATTGGTGGAAGTTAAGAACAGAGTGGATCAGGGAATTCAATGCCCTCTTGTCAGGGAGGGGAACAGCTTCATAGGAAAGCTTCTCTCTTATATGGGTGATGTCTGCAAACTCCCAAGGGCCTTCAGTAATTGTTTGCATCTTCACCATATGTCACTTCCTTGTGCCCTTCTGAGAAGTCATCCAGCAAACTGTACAAATACTGCCTTAATGAGACTGTGAACCTGAGATACAGATACAGACCTTTTCCTGAAGCAACATTTTCATGGTCTGCAAAGTAGGAAGGAAAAAAAAGCATTCCTAAAATTAGTGACGGAAGTCCTTACCTCAACCTTCAATCTCTTCTCAGAGATGTTTATCTCTTCTCTACTTCCCTCCTCAAAAACTCTTTGAATTTAATAGCTTATGTTCCTGATAGTCACTAAATCTTTAGCAGATTGTATTTTCTCAAAGATGGATGCGCACCAATTTATATATCCCATTCCATATGCTCCTCTTGCAATGTGATTGACACTCTCCCCACTGAGAGGCAGGACCTGTATTCCTTGATCTGAGCCTGGGTGAGCTTGAGACTGCCCCTACAAAGAGGCTATGGCAGAAGTGAAGCATGTGACTTCTGAGGTTAAGCCAGACAAAGGAGACAGCGTCCACCTGGCTCTCTATTACAGGAAACTCACCCCTGGAACCCAGCCACCATGCTGCAAATAAGTCCAAACTAGTCCATGCAGAGAGACCACATGGAGAAGCCCGAATGGAGAGAAACTGTGGCCCCAAATGGCACCTAGTACCAGCTGCTAGTTGAGTGCACGAGCCTTCAGATGATTCCTGCTCCCAGCTTCACATCTTCTACCTGATGTCCCAGGCATCAGGGAAGAGGAAGCCAGCCCTGCTGTGCCCCGTCCAAATTTGTTACCCACAGAATTTGAGAGCATAATAAATGTCTGCTTTATTCCACTCAGTTTTAGGGTAATTTGTTTTGCAGCCATAGTAACTGTAACAAAACCCTTCCTGACATTTTATCTTTCATTTCATCTTTAGATTACTCAGAGTGACTTTTGCAAACAATCTAAAAATTATATAACATCCAGAGTAGTGAAAGGATTATTTCTGCCCATCCACATTTCAATGAAATAAGATTTTGTTCCTCCATTTGGAAAATGAAGGCAATTCTCAAGGTCATGGATGAAAACAAAACAGCTGGAATGTTTCCTATCTTTATTTCTTATAGGAAGACAATGTTTTTTAAACTAAAACTCTATTTTAGTTTGATAAGGCCCTTGAGCCCACAGAAAATATAGTAGTTATTTTTGTGCCTCCTTGGCTTCCTTTAATTTCCAAAGAGTTGAAAAGAGTGGAGAGCAGTCTGAGACCAATAGAGCTTCCCTGGTGGCACAGTTGTTAAGAGTCAGCCTGCAGATGAAGGGGACACAGGTTCTTGCCCCGGTCTGGGAAGATCCCACATGCCGCGGAGCAGCTGGGCCCGTGAGCCATGGCCACTGAGCCTGCGCGTCCGGAGTCTGTGCTCTGCAATGGGAGAGGCCACAACAGTGAGAGGCCCGCGTACCACAAAAATAAATAAATAAATAAAAAAGAGACCAATAGTAACTTCAGGGTCCATTAATCTGAGAGGGAACCAGAACAAGTGGCCTGCAGGGCTGGTTTTCATAAAGATAAAATTAGTAAGAACCTCTTTAGTAAGGAAAACGGTAGGTGAGGAATAAGTGAGAAATGTCATGAAAATATTAAATAGTAATAAGGGATAAAACCTTTCCAATAACCTTTCTGTAATTGAGAGACAGTTTTCATTTTAACTCACATTTTCATCAAAGTTACAAGGAGATTCAAACTGAACTTCTTTTTTCTGTCTACACTCCCACACCCTCCAGTAACTCATCTAGCCTCTAGCTTTGAATCTTTCCTCTTTTCTCACAAGTCCCAAATTTGTATATTCAGCCCAGATCTTGTCCCTACACTCTAGACTCATATCCATCTGCTACCCAGCATCTCCACTTGATGTCTAACAGGCATCTCAAGTTCAACTTCTCCAAAAAACAGACTTCTGATATCCCTCCCCAAACCTGTTCCTCTCCCGGCCTTCTCCACCTTAGGTGATAGAAATTCTACCCTTCCAACGGCTCAGGACAAATCCTTGACATCACCTTGACCTCACTTTCACAACCCATCAGCAAATACTGATGGCTCTAGCCTCAAATCATATCCGGAATCTAACCATTCTCATGACCTCCACCACTGCTAATTCCGTCCAAGCCAACATCATCTCTCATCTGGATTGTTGCCACAGCCTCCTAACAGGTCTCCCTGCCTCCATCCTTTCTTTCCTGCGGTATGTTCTCACCCCAGGAACCATAATAATCCTTTAAGAATATAAGTCAAATCATGTGCTTCCTCAGATTGGAATCATCTACTGACTTTGCATCTCATTCAGAATAAAGGCCCCAATCCTTAAAATGTCAAATAAGACCCATCATGATTGGCACCCTATTACTTCTCTTTTACCCCTCTGCCCCTGGCTCACTCTGCTCCAGGCTCACTGGCTTCCTGACTGTTCCTAGAAGATACCAAGTACCCTCCTGCCATGGTGCTTTGGACTTGCTCTTCCCTTTTCCAGGAACACCCCAAACTCCAACCCCACCCCATATCTGTGTGGCTTATTTCACACCTCCTTCACCTTATCAACAAAGAGGTCCCTCACCACCCTATTTAGAACAACAAATACCACGCCCTCCAGGTTCCTCTTCCCTATTTTATTTTTCTTCATTGACCTTATTATTCCTCAACATTAAATAAGTAAATAGACATGTTTGTTCATTCACTTACTGCCCATGTTCCCCATTTAGAATGTAAGTTCCATTAGAGCAAGGTTTTTTTTTTTAGTCTATTTTGCATATGGCTGAACTTCCAGTGCCCAGAGTAGTTTCTGGCATATAATAGTCACATAAATGGTCAGAATAACATACACCTGTTGATGAATGAATAAAAAAACAAAGGAACAATTGGACCATAGTTGATTCACAGCCAAGCACCACCTGTGCTGAAGGCAGAAGACACATGAAGAGCTTTAGAGAATGCCCACATCTGCCTGGCCAGCTCCTGGGTACACAAGTTGCTCTGGAAATTCTCCTGAGTGCAACGTGATGGCAGTTAGACTTGAGGGTCTTGGGTCACTCTTGTCTTCACCCCAGGGGACACAGCATTGCTCCATGAAAAGCATAAGCTTTAGTACCCAGAGACTGGTGTTAAAGCCCACGAACTGTTTGGATGATTCTGGACAAGTCACTTAACCACATTGAGTCTTGGTTTCCTTATCTGTAAAACAAAAACAATATCAGTTATTTTTCATAACAGATACAATAAAGATTAAATGAGGTAACATATGGAAACAATGATCTGTAAATTATAAAGGGGTAAATAAAAATAAAGGTTGTAATTATATAAGAAAACAACCTTGATTTGAGCCTACTTAGTAATTAAAGCAGAGTCACATATCCAGTGTAATTGATGGGTACCTGATTAGTCATATAAATGGCCAAAATGACTGGTTGGTTATTGCTGTGAGACTTAACTGGTCTAAAAGGGGAGGGAACTGGGAAATATTTTAGTACCCACAAGTGGTGGGTACTCTACATTCATTATTTCATTTTATCCTAATAAAAATTCATGGGAGGTAAGTATTACAGAAGTCACATTAAAGTGATAAGTGAGGTTCAGAGAGTTTAAGTAACTTGCCAAAACTCCCTTGGTCAGGTAGCTAGGAATTACAAGGCCATTTCCAAATCACCAAGTCATGTTCTTGGACTTTAAAAATTAAAACTCCCTACCAGTGATTTTTAAATGTGTTAAACACAGGTTGTCCATATAAAATGTAGATGAAAGGGATATTACAGAAGAATATGAAATATTTCATCAAAATTCATAGAAAATGAGAAAAGCCTGATACAAAAGGATACATACTCTTTGATTCCATTGAGATGAAATTCTAGAACAGACAAAAGCTGTGGTGATAAAATCAAAATAGTGATTAATTCATGTGTGTTGGGTGTGGGGGGCAGGGATTGATTGGGAAGGGGCTATGGGAACTTAATAGGGAGATAGAAATCTCTTACACCTTGATAATGGGTTATATGGTGTATATATTTGTCAAAACTCATCAAACTGTATACTTAAGACCTGTGCATTTCACTGGACATAAATTGTTGTCTTAGTGTGTTCTGGCTGCTTTAATACTGGTAGCTTATAAACTACTGAAATTTATTTCTCACATTTCTGAAGGCTGGAAGTCCACAGTGCTAGCATAGTCGAGTTCTGATGAAGGTCTGCTTATGGGCGGCCGACTTCTGGTTATGTCCTCACATGGTGGAAGGGGCAAGGGAGCTCTCTCTGGGGTCTCTTTTATAAGGGTATTAATCTCATTCATAAGGGCTCTATGAATTTGAGGGGGGATACAAAATCATTCAGACCATAACAATTGAATTTTTAAGGTTTAAAGTCATGGAAAATTGATTTTTTTAGGCTTGGAACCCGAGTGAAAGGTAAAAGCACTGTTTTAAGGACTTTTATTAAACCTCAGGAAAATCCAGTGATGTAGTTTGGAAATCTAACTCATCTCCAAGATGAAGAAGTTGAAACAATACACAGTAATTTTTATGGTCCACACAGTCAAGAGGGGTGGAGCTAGGATTCAAACCCTAGTGGGATATAATTAACACCCCACTACAGCTGTCTCTGAAGATGGCTTATTATGACAACAATGAAGCTGGAAAAGGGAAGTTTGGGTTCATTTTTTCCAAATATATACCAAGTCTTTAGCCTCAGCATCATGTGGATAAACAGAATACATGAATACTTAGTAGCCAGTCCAGACCTTATTCAAAGAGGTGCCTTAGTAGGAAATTACAAGGAAAAATGATAATCTGTGACCCATAGGGATAGAAATGATTAGATTGTGTCTCTTACACTACAATACATCTTATTTCTGTTTCTTCATATTTTACCTTACTTAAAAATTTTAAAAAACATTTAATCTTATCTTCATAGGAATAAATAAGGTAAGCATATGGCTTTGAGTTGTAACAAAGAATGAACATTATATTGAATAGCCACCATAACCAAGATTAAAGTCATTTCAAATGAACCCCATTTAAAACTAATGTGGAAGCTTTAGCTACATTGTATCATGTGGCCTATTTTCAATACACCTCCCTTTGTACAATAGCTTTGATTTAACGTGGGAGAAGAGGCAAGAATAAAAATGTCTCGGAATAGATAGGAGCCTTATGGAACATTATTCCCCTAAAGTCCCTTCCTTTAATGACTGAATTCACTACATCTTCCTTAGAAAGGCAAAATGGTATGTAATTTCAATTCAAACAACCATGCAGGACATAGCCAACTTAGCAGGTCACAAAAAAGAATTCAGAGGAAGCAGGATAGATATTAACCACCATAACGAAACAACAGAAGATAAGTAATAGAATCTCGCTTACCACACAGGTCTCTAACTATAGGGAATAAAATTTCCTTGATATTTTTCTCAAATGAGACATTAAACAGAAAGGCCTTGGAAGAACAAAGCATTTATTTGGGTGAAAGAAACATAAAATAGTTACATGATACAAATAATGGTAATACTAAAGAACATAACTGGCTCATGCAAGCAAAAACTTTTGCAAAACCTCTAAACTACAGTGCAGAGGAGTTCAGGTTTGTTACAGGAGGCCTTAAAACAGTGTTGTCCACTAGAACTTTCTGTGATGGTAGAAATGTTCTTTATCTGTTCTGTCCAGTGTGGTAGCTGCAAGCCACATGTGGCTAGTTGAGCACTTAAAATGTGGCTAGTGTGACTGAGGAACTGAAGTTTTAATTTTATTTAAGTTTAATTAATTTAAATTTAAATAACCAAATGTGGCTAATGGTCATTGTATTGGACAGTATAGCATGGTTTCAAAGAAATAAACATTTGAGACTAAACCCCATCAGGGGTTTCAAAGAAATCCCTGATGACTCTGTCATTTCCCAAACTGACTTTTGAACGTTAATCAGTCTGTATGGTTTAAAGAGTTCAATTTGTTGTAGACACCTGCTGTTCCCAGGGGTGAAACTTATAGCCATGTCTGATGAAGGTTTGCCTCATAGTAATGAAATGGATTGTGACATTCAGAAACACTCTCACTCCTCACCTTGGCCCATGAGATTCCCAGAGTATGGCCTTACACAGAGTTGATGTAGTCCTTTACCTGATTCTTAGATTCTAAACCAAGAAAATAAAAAGGTCTCTGATGGGTTTCTTGGGAAGAAAATAAAATTGGTCTGACAGCCTGGCCTCTCTTCAGCAAGAGCTTGTTGCTGTTCTTAATAGATTTCTTCCATGTGGCCAGCTCTGCCACATGCTATAATGCTATAGCATTATAATCCTCTCTAATCCTCTAACTTTCTATCCTCTACCAAATAAATTTAGTCCTTGGTGGAAACCACCCATGGAGTCTATGTGGTGAAATTCACTTCAACTAACCAAAGCATTAAGCTTTTGTTATGAAGATCACAAATTTAGCTAAAGATGGAATGCAGATTTCATTTAATCAACTGGTAATAACTGCCTGGAGCAGTTATTAATAATAAATTAATAATATCCCTAATCTTACATATAGAAAACCCTTAAGACTTCACCAAGAAACTATTAGAACTAATAAATGAATCTAGTAAAGTTACAGGATAGAAAATCAACATACAGAAGTCAGTTCCATTTCTATACACTAACAAAGAACTATCTGAAAGAGAAATAAGGAAAATCACATTTACAAGAACATCTAACAATAAAATACTTAAGAATAAATTTAACCAAGGAGGTTAAAACTCTGTACTCCTAAAGTTATAACACACTGATGAAAGAAATTGATGAAGAGGCAAGTAAATGGAAAAATACCCTATGCCCATACATCAGAATAATAATATTATTAAATATTATTATTAATAAAATGTCCACACTACCCAAAGACATCTATAGATTCAATGCAATCCCTATCAAAATTCCAATGACATTTTTCACAGAAATAGATACTTCAATCCTAAAATTTGTGTGGAACCACAAAAGTCCCCCAGTAGCCAAAACAATCATGAGAAAGAAGAACACAGCTGAAGGCATTACACTTTCTGTTTCAAACTATATTACAAAACTATGGTAATAAGAACAGTAAGTTAGTGGCATAAAAACAGACACCCAGACCAATCGAACAGAATCAAGAGTCCAGAAATAAACCCACACATATACCATCAACTAATATTTGACAAACCAAGAATATTCAATGGGGAAATTATATTCATATGGAGAAGAATGAATTTGGATTTGTATCTTACACAACTCAGAAATATTAACTCAAAATGGATTAAAAACTTACATTAAGACCTGAAACCATAAAACTCCTGGAAGAAAACATAAGAAAAGCCTCCTTGGCATTGGCCCTGGCAATGATTTTTTGGATATGACAAAAAAACCACAAGTAACAAAAGCAATAAACAACAAGTGGGACTACATCAAACTATAAAAAGCTTCTGCACAGCAAAGGAAACAATCAACAAATTGAAAGGGCAACCTACAGAATGGGAGAAAATATTTGTAAGCCTCTAAGAAGGGGTTAATATCATAATTACATGAGGAACCCATACAATTCAATAGCAATGAGACAAATAATCTGATTTTAAAATGGACAAAGACTTGAATAGACATTTTTCCAAACAAGACACACTAACGGCTAGCAGCTATATAAAAATGTACTCAACATCACTAATCACAGGGAAATGTAAATCAAAACCACAAAGAGATATCACCTCACAATTGTTAGATTGGTTATCATCAAAAAGCCAAGAGATAACAAGTGCTGTTGAGGATAAGGAGAAATCACTGTGCACTGCTCATAGGAATGTAAACTGGTACAGTTACTACAAAAAAAGTATGAAGTTTCCTCAAAAAATTAAAAATATAACTACTGTAGTTTGATCCAGAAATCTGACTTCTGGGTATATATTGGAAGGAAAAGAAATCACTATCTTGAAGGGATATCTTCAATCCTATGTTCATTGTAGCATTAATTATAGCCAAGAAATGGAAACTGCCTGTCTGTCAATGGATAGATAGATGCATAAAGAAAATGTTCTGTGTGTATATATATATATGCAATGGAATATTATTCAGTCATAAAAGAAGGAAACCTTGACGTTTGCTGTAATGTGAATAACACTTGAGATCATTATGCTAAATAAAATAAGTCTAACAGAGAAAAACAAATACTGTATGATCCTTATACAGTATCCTTATAAATACTTGTATGTGGAATCTAAAAAAGCTGAACTCATAGAAAAAGTAGATTGATGGTTGCCAGGAGTTGGGGGTGGGGGAAATGGGGGTATATTGGTCAAAGGGTGTAAACTTTCAGTTACATGGTAAATAAGTTCTGGGGGGTTAATGTACAGCATGGTGATTACAGTTAACAATATTGTATACTTGAAAAAAACAATAATGTCCTGAGGTGCCTTGAAGTGCACTTAGGTTTAGTGGAAAATCATGCTGTAATCATTTAGTAATATTTTCCATGGGCTCACAAATGGGGACTTGTGGCTTCTGAGCTGTCTATCTGCCACCCCTATGTGAGCCAATGTAGTGATACACAGTTGAGGAAAACATAATCTAAACACATTTGCCACAAAATATCCAACAAGAGAGCATTATAGATATAACAGAGCACAGAGATAATATAGATCAATTGCAACGGGAACAATTGTGGCTGGCATCATGGAAGAGGTGGCATTTGAGCTGGATTTTGAAAGATGCATGGATTGTAGAGTGATAATGTGGAGGCATTACTGGCAATAACAGACACAGGGATGCACAGCATGTCAGAGGAAGGGCAGATGTGTGACAAAGGTAGAAGGAGGTACACTGAAAGATACTACTGAAAAGACAACATGGAGCCAAATCCATAAAGGCTTTGGACATCATGCTACAGAACTTTTTAAAAAAATAAATTTATTTATTACTTATTTATTTTTGGCTGTGTTGGGTCTTCGTTGCTGTGCATGGGCTTTCTCTAGTTGTGGTGAGTGGGGACTACTCTTTATTGAAGTGCACGGGCTTCTCATTACGGTGGCTTCTCTTGTTGTGGAGCACGGGCTCTAGGCATGCAGACTTCAGCAGTTGCAGCACATGGGCTCAGTAGTTGTGGCTCACAGGCTCTAGAGTGCAGACTCAGTAGTTGTGGGGCACAGGCTTAGTTGCTCTGCAGCATGTGGGATCTTCCCGACCCAGGGCTCGAACCCATGTCACTGCATTAGAAGGTGGATTCTTATCCACTGTTCCACCAGGGAAGTCCCAGAACTTGTTTTGTAGTGAAAGGTAACCAGCAAAAAATTTTGAGCAAAGCTGTAGCATGGTCAGATCTGTATTTAAGAAGACAAGTTAGACTGCCATGAGCAGGACGGGTAGGTGAAACAAGACATCAAATGTAGCAGGACATTCTATTAATTTTCTGGTAATATACACTTCAAAACTTGAGTTCAGAGGCCTTCTTATAACCATGACTGCTGGTTGCCAACCCAATGACCATTTTCTCTTCTTTATTAGTTTATAAAATCTTACTGTTGTTCAGGCAGGAAAATGCACAAAGAAGTTGGGCCTTTCACCTTACTTCAGGAATTGAATCATTGTTGGTCCATAAGATTCATTGCTTTTTGCTAGAGATTTTTTTCAATAGGCACAGAAAAAGCATTCAACAAAATTCAGTGTATGTGCATGATAAATTTTGGAGGTGACGTATATGTTTATTACCTTGATTGTGGTTTCATAGGTGTATGCATATGTTCAAATTCATCAAATTTTATACCGTAAACGTGGTTTTTTGTATACCAACTATATTTCAGTAAAGTTGTTTAGAAAAACTCTTGTCAAAGCAGGAATAGAAATGAGTTTCCCCCACCCAATAAAAGCTGTCAACAAAAATGTGTAACTAATGTTTTCCCTAATAGTGAAATACCGAACGCTTCCACCCCAAGATTGGGAGCAAGGCAAAGATGTCTGCTCTCACAACTTTTACTAAACATTGTCCTTAAGGTCTTAGTCATTCATTAAAGCAAGAAAATAAGTAAAAAGCATAAAGTTTAGAAGGAAGAAGTAAAACCGTCTTTATTCACAGTCAACAGACTATGTGTAAGAAATGTTTTAAATAATCTACTAAAAAACTGGTAGAACGAATAAATGAATTAACAAAGTCACAGAAAGAAAACAAGATCAATATACAAAAATCAATTGTATTTCTATATTTTAGAAATAAACATTTGGAAGATAGTCTTAAAAATACCATTTAAAGTATATAGCCAAAAGCATTGAAAGCAGGGATTCAAACAGATATTTGTACATCCATGCTTATAGCAGTGTTATTCACAATAGCCAAAAAGTGGAAGAAACCCAAGTATCTATTCCAATGATAAATGAATAGATAAATAAAATAGGACATGTGCATACAATACAATATTATTCAGCCTTAAAAGGAAGGAAATTCTGACACATGTTACAACATGGATGAACCTTGAGGACATTATGCTAAGTGAGATAAGCCACTCACAGAAGGACAGATATTGTATGAGTCCACTTACAGGAGGGACCTAGAGGAGAAGTTACAGGACTCAAATTCATAGAGATAGACAGTACAATGGTGGTTTCCAAGAGCTGGGGGAAGGAGGAACTGGGGATTATTGTGTAAAGGGTACAAAGTTTCAGTTTGGGAAGATGAAAAGAGTTCTGGAGATGGATGGTAGCAATAGATGCACAACAGTGAGAACATACTTAATACCACGGACCTGTACCTTAAAAATAGTTAAAATGAAAAAATTTTATGTTATGTCTACTTTACCATAATTTTTAACTTCCTTAAAAATATCATTAACAGGTCTAAAAGAGGGCCTCTGGAGGCTGCAGTTCTGGAGTTTGGAGGTATCCAGTGTTCTGCTTATGCCTCTGGATGGTCTCTAGCTCAGCATTGCATCACCTCATTCAGTTGTCTCACTATCCCCAGTGGTGTTCAAGGATTCACACTGATTTCCACAGTGCAGTGCTAACCATGGCAAGATGTGGCCGAATAGGTCTGCTAATGACAGCTTGACCTCATGTGTCAAGGTCCTGAATGCTCTTCCTGCTACCTTGGACATTTATTGATTCTTTGGAGACACCTCATAGCTGCCATGTGGATGACAGGCTCTTGGTGTTCCAGCCAGGCATCAGGGCTGGGCCTCTGAGGTGGGAGAGCCAAGTAAAGGACATTGGTCCACCAGAGACCTCCCAGCTCCACGTAATATCAAATGGCGAAAAAATCCCAGAGATCTCCATCTCAACGCCAAGACCCAGCTTCACTCAACGACCAGTAAGCTACAGTGCTGGACACCCTATGCCAAACAACTAGCAAGACAAGAACACAACCCCACCCATTAGCAGAGAGGCTGCCTAAAATCATAATAGGGTGACAGACACCTCAAAACACACCACCCGACGTGGACCTTCACACCAGAAAGAAAAGATCCAGCCTCATCCACCAGAACATAGGCACTAGTCCCCTCCACCAGGAAGCCTATAAAACCCACTAAATCAACCTAAGCCACTGGAGGCAGACACTAAAAACAACGGTAACTATGAACCTGCAGCATGCGAGAAAGAGACGTGAAACACAGGAAGTTAAGCAAAATGAGGAGACAAAGAAAATCAGCAGATGAAGCAGCAAGGTAAAAACCCACCAGACCTAACAAATGAAGACGAAATAGGCAGTCTACCTGAAAAAGAATTCAGAATAATGATAGTAAAGATGATCCAAAATCTTGGAAATAGAATAGAGAAGATACAAGAAACGTTAAACAAGGACCTAGAAAAACTAAACAGCAAACAAAAAATCATGAACAGCAAATAAATGAAATTAAAAATCCTCTGGAAGGGATCAACAGCAGAATAACTGAGGCAGAAAAACGGGTAAGTGACCTGGAAGATAAAAGAGTGGAAATAACTACTGCAGAGCAGAATGAAGAAAAAAGAATGAAAACAATTGAGGACAATCTCAGAGATCTCTGGGACAATACTAAACACACCAATGTTCGAATTATAGGGGTCTCAGAAGAAGAAGAGAAAAAGAAAGGGACTGAGAAAATATTTGAAGCGATTATAGTTGAAAATTTCCCTAATATGGGAACGGAAATAGTTAATCAAATCCAGGTAGCACAGAGAGTCCCATACAGGATAAATCCAAGGAGAAACTAACTGACACATATTAATCAAACTATCAAAAATTAAATACAAAAAAATTTTAAAACAGCAAGGGAAAAACAACAAATAATATACAAGGGAATCCCCATAAGGTTAACAACTGATCTTTCAGCAGAAACTCTGCAAGCAAGAAGGGAGTGGCAGGACATATTTAAAGTGATGAAAGGGAAAAACCTACAACCAAGATTACTCTATGGAGAAAGGATCTCATTCAGATTTGACAGAGAAATTAAAACCTTTACAGACAGGCAACAACTAAGAGAATTCAGCACCACCAAACCTGCTTTACAACAAATGCTAAAGGAACTTCTCTAGGCAGGAAACACAAGAGAAAGAAAAGCCCTACAATAATAAACCCAAAACAATTAAGAAAATGATACTAGGGACAGACATATCAAAAATTACCTTCAATGTAAATGGATTAAATGCTCCAATCAAAAGACATAGACTGGCTGAATGGATACAAAACAAGACCCATATATATTCTTTCTACAAGAGACCCACTTCAGACCTAGGGACACATACAGACTGAAAGTGAAGGGATGGAAAAAGATATTCCATGCAAATGGAAAGCAAAAGAAAGCTAGAGTAACAATTCTCATATCAGAAAAAATAAACTTTAAAACAAAGCCTATTACAAGGACAAACTAGGACACTACATAATAATCAAGGGATAAATCCAAGAAGAAGATATAACAATTGTAAATATTTATGCACCCAACATAGGAGCACCTCAATACATAAGGCAAATACTAACAGCCATAAAAGAGGAAATCGATAGTACCACAATTATAGTAGAGGACATTAACACCTCACTTTCCCCATTGGACAAATCATCCAAAATGAAAATAAATAAGGAAACACAAGCTTTAAATGATACATTAAACAAGATGGACTTAATTGATATTTATAAGACATTCCATCCAAAACAACAGAATACACATTTTTCTCAAGTGCTCATGGAACATTCTCCAGGATAGATCATATCTTGAGTCACAAATCAAGCATTAGTAAATTTATTAAAATTGAAATCATATCAAGTACCTTTACTGACCACAACGCTATGAGACTAGATAACAATAACAGGAAAAAATCTGTACCAAATACAAGCACATGGAGGATAAACAATATACTACTTAACAACCAAAAGATCACAGAAGAAATCAAAGAGGAAATCAAAAAATACCTTGAAACAAATGACCATGAAAACACGACAACCCAAGACCTATTGCATGTAGCAAAAGCAGTTCTAAGAGGGAAGTTTATAGCAAAACAATCATACCTTAAGAAACAAGAAACATCTCAAATCAACAACCTAACCTTACACTTAAAGCAATTAGAGAAAGAACAAAAGAACCCCAAAGTTAGCAGAAGGAAAGATATCATAAAGATCAGATCAGAAATAAATAAAAAAGAAACGAGGGAAATGATAGCAAAGATCAATAACACTAAAAGCTGGTTCTTTGAGAAGATAAACAAAATTGAAAAACCATTAGCCAGATTCATCAAGAAAAAAAGAGAGAAGACTCAAATCAATAGAATGAGAAATGAAAAAGAAGTAACAACTGAAATGCAGAAATACAAAGGATCATGAGAGATTACTACAAGCAACTCTATGCCAATAAAATGGACAACCTGGAAGAAATGGACAAATTCCTGGAAATGCACAACCTTCTGAGACTGAACCAGGAAGAAATAGAAAATATAAATAGACCATTCACAAGCACTGAATTTGAAACTGTGATTAAAAATCTTCCAACAAACAAAAGCCCAGGACCAGATGGGTTCACAGGTGAATTCTATCAAACATTTAGAGAAGAACACCTATCCTTCTCAAACTCTTCCAAACTATAGCAAAGGGAGGAACACTCCCAAACTCATTCTATGAGGCCACCATCACCCTGATACCAGCAGCTGGCAAAGATGTCACAAAAAAAGAAAACTACAGACCAATACCACTGATAAACATAGATGCAAAAATCCTCAACAAAATACTAGCAAACAGTATCCAACAGCACATTAAAAGGGTCATACACCATGATCAAGTGGGGTTTATCCCAGGAATGCAAGGATTTTTCAATATATGCAAATCAATCAATGTGATACACAATATTAAAAAACTGAAGGAGAAAAACCAAATGATCTTCTCAAGAGATGCAGAAAAACTTTTGACAAAATTCAACCCACATTTATGATAAAAACCCTCCAGAAAGTAGGCATAGAGGGAACTTTCCTTAACATAATAAAGGCCATATATTACACCCACAGACAACATCGTCGTCAGTGATGAAAAACTGAAAACATTTCCACTAAGATCAGGAACAAGACAAGGTTTCCCACTCTCACCACTATTATTCAACATAGTTTTGGAACTTTTAGCCACAGCAATTAGAGAAGAAAAAGAAATACAAATCAGAAAAGAAGAAGTAAAGCTGTCACTGTTTGCATATGACATGATACTATACATAGAGAAACCTAAAGATGCTACCAGAAAACTACTAGAGCTAATCAATGAATTTGGTAAAGTAGCAGAATAAAAAATTAATGCACAGAAATCTCTACCATTCCTATACACTAATCATGAAAAATCTGAGAGAGAAATTAAGAAAACACTCCCACTTACCATTGCAACTAAAAGAATAAAATATCTAGGAATAAAGCTACCTAAGGAGACAAAAGACCTGTATGCAGAAAATTATAAGATACTGATGAAAGAAATTAAAGATGATACAAAGAGATAGAGCGATAATACCATGCTCTTGCATTGGAAGAATCAACATTGTGAAAATGACTCTACTACCCAAAGCAATCAACAGATTCAATGCAATCCCTATCAAACTACCACTGGCATTTTTAACAGAACTAAAACAAAGAACTTCACAATTTGTATGGAAACACAAAAGACCCTGCATAGCCAAAGCAATCTTGAGAAAGAAAAACAGAGCTGGAGGAATCAGGCTCCCTGACTTCAGACTATGCTACAAAGTTACAGTAATCAGGACAGTATGGGACTGGCACAGAAACAGAAATATAGAACAATGGAGCAAGATAGAAAGCCCAGAGATAAACCCATGCACATATGGTCACCTTATCTTTGATAAAGGACGCAAGAATATACATGGAGAAAAGACAGCCTCTTCAATAAATGGTGCTGGGAAAACTGGACAGCTACATGTAAAAGAATGAAATTAGAACACTCCCTAACACCATACACAAAAATAAACTCAAATGGTTTAAAGATCTAAATGTAAGGTGAGAGACCATCAAACTCTTAGAGGAAAACATAGGCAGAACACTCTATGACATAAATCACAGCAAGATCTTTTTTGAGCCCCCTCTAGAGAAATGGAAATAAAGACAAAAATAAACAAATGGCACCTAATGAAACTTAAAAGCTTTTGCACAGCAAAGGAAATCATAAACAAGACGAAAAGACAACCCTCAGAATGGGAGAAAATATTTGCAAATGAAGAAACTGACAAAGGATTAATCTCCAAAATTTACAAGCAGCCCATGCAGCTCAATATCAAAAAAACAAACAACCCAATCCAAAAATGGGCAGAAGACCTAAATAGATATTTCTCCAAAGAAGATATACAGATTGTCAACAAACACATGAAAGAATGCTCAACATCATTAATCATGAGAGAAATGCAAATCAAAACTACAGTGTGATATCATCTCACACCAGTCAGAATGGCCATCATCAAAAAATCTAGAAACAATTAATGCTGGAAAAGGTGTGGAGAAAAGGGAACCCTCATACACTGTTGGTGAGAATGTAAATTCATATAGCCACTCTGGAGAATAGTATAGAGGTTCCTTAAAAAACTAAAAATAGAACTACCATAGGCCCCAGCAATCCCACTGCTGGGCATATACCCTGAACAAACCGTAATTCAAGAAGAGTCATGTACCACAATGTTCATTGCAGCTCTGTTTGCAATAGCCAGCACATGGAATCAACTGAAGTGTCCATCAACAGATGAATGGATAAAGAAGATGTGGCACATATATACAATGGAATATTACTCAGCCATAAAAAGAAATGAAGTCGAGTTATTTGTAGGGAGGTGGATGGAGCTAGAGTCTGTCATACAGTGTGAAGTAAGTCAGAAAGAGAAAAACAAATACCGTGTCCTAACACATATACATGGAATCTAAAAAAAAAGGTCATGAAGAACCTAGGGGCAACATGGGAATAAAGATGCAGACCTACTAGAGAATGGACTTGAGGACACGGGGAGGGGGACGGATAAGTTGGGACAAAGTGAGAGAGTGGTAGTGTATATATGGACATATATACACTATCAAATCTAAAATAGATAGCTAGTGGGAAGCAGTCACATAGCACAGGGAGATCAGCTCAGTGCTTTGTGACCAGCTAGAAGGGTGGGATAGGAAGGGTGGGAGGAGGGAGACGCAAGAGGGAGGAGATATGGGGATATATGTTTATGTATAACTGATTCACTTTGTTATAAAGCAGAAACTAACACACCATTGTAAAGCAATTATACTCCAATAAAAATGTTTAAAAATATCATTAACAGAAGGGCACAAACACACACACACACACACCCATAATTTAACAAATGACATGCAAGTCCGATACACCAAAGCCCTATATGCAAAACATTGCTGAGCAAAATTATAGAAGGCCTAAGTAAATGGAGCAAAAAAAAAAAAACAATGTTGGAAACTCATCCTACCTGATTTCAAGACTTATTATAAAGGTACCACAATCAAGACAGTGTGGTATTGGTAAGGATAAATAGATTAGTAGAACAGATTAGAAAGCCCAGAAATGGACCACACATTTATAGTCAATTGATTGGAACAAAAGAGCTAAGGCAATTCAACTGGGAGAAGGAAAGTCTTCTTAATAAAGGGTGCTGGTACAACTGGATAAGTACACGGAAAAATATTAACATGAGATGAATTATAAACCTAAATACAACAGTTTAAACTATAAAGTTTCTAGGAGACACACATATGGTCTGGGTGGTAGCCCAAGAATTTGCATTTCAGACAAGTTTCCCAGATGATGTGCAGGCTGCTGGCCCAGGGACCACATTTTAACATTGTTTTTTAACAGTGTGGAGCAAGAAAAAAAAGTGATAACATTTTTTTTTTCACTCAGCTCTTCCCCTTGAATAATTAGAAAGTAAAATAGTAACTTCTTAGGAATAAATTGAAACTATTAATAATTTAGGATTAAGTAGAAATGATAGAAGCTGTGAAGAAACATCTTTTTCAGCCATGTTGAATTTAGGACTAGGAAATAACAGTTTTTTGAGAAGCCTAACTGGATATGGTATACCAAGAGAAATTTACTGCCTTAATCCAAAGAAAAATAGTCGTGCATAAAATATGTACCCTTGCTTATGTGCCCAACACGAAGATAAGATATTCAAGTACATTTCAGCCTGGCAGCCCATTCTGCTAGGTCATGCTCCATGATGAAATGTCATTGCCATTTCCCTGGATTAGAAAAAAGCCTTCTGTATGGAGATTTCCCTAATGTTCTTCTGTGATTTGCCATTACAATCACTCTCCATGTCATGTTTTTTTTTTTTGCGGTACGCGGGCCTCTCACTGCTGTGGCCTCTCCCGCCACGGAGCACAGGCTCCGGACGCGCAGGCCCAGCGGCCATGGCCCACGGGCCCGGCCTCTCTGCGGCACGCGGGATCCTCCCGGACCGGGGCACGAACCCGCGCCACCCGCATCGGCAGGCGGACCCTCAACCACCGGGCCACCAGGGAAGCCCTCTTTTTGCTATTTTCTTTGGAGTTTTAGCCAGGCAGTTTGAAGCTAGTACATATTCCTTAGAGCAGTAAACAAGCTTCAGACAAATAGGTAGCATCAAGGAATTTTGGAGCTTTATAAAGGGGGCCTTACAGATGACGATCTTACAGAGAGGCAGAGAGAGTGCAAGGCTTAAGAGCATGGGCTATAGAGTTTGGCAGCTCTGAGTTAAAATCCTGCTCTACCATTTAACTAGGAAGGATTTCTAGAGCAGTTTCTTCAACCATTTAAGGTCTCAGTTTTCTCACATGTAAGAAGAGAAAATCTCTTGTGAAGATTAAATGGGACAATATGTAGAAAGTACTCAGCCCCTTGCTTGAGCCTAGTATAATTGGGATAGCATCTTAAACCATATAAATGTGCATTTCTCCTTTGTATTTCCATATGAAGCATCTCCTTAGCCAGTATAAAGCATTAATCTGGGGAAGGGGATGGCCAGGGAGTATGGAGTAGAAAGGGAAGGAAAAGACAATTAGGAGATTTATTGCAGAAACATAAAGAAAATAATTAATATTCAGATTGTAGCAGGCAACAAAAATGTTTTTGAGCATAAACTGAGAGAGACAGAGAGAGAGAGAGAGAGACGAAAACTGAGGTGCTGAGCATTTTATCTGAGAGACTGAGTGTTGACCTAAAGGGGCCACGTGGTAGGTTTCTTGCCAAACTGATTGCTGTCATGCCTCTCTTTGTATCCAAGTCCTTTGCACCATGACTTTGCATGCCTCCATCAGGTGAGTGGTCCAGCAGACTAAACAACAAGTGCAAAGACACTGAGGCAAGAAGGAGCTTGACAGTGTTCAAGAAACACAGAGAAGGCCAGTGTGGTTGGAGTGCAGGGAAAGGGACTGGGGAATGATAGAAAGTGAAATCAGAGAGAGGACAACACCAGATCATACACCAGATCATACACAGCCTTTGAGACTAGAAATCTCTGGCAACTCATGCTTATACATGAGTACAGAAGGACCTATGGTTAAAATATCAAAATGCTTTCATTCCAGTTGGTAAATAGCCACTGTGCTGATCCCACCTAAAAGTCCCCACAGCTCTGGCCAGCCATGCCCCTCCCTGAGGGCCATAAACCTTCCAGGATCCTGTAATTTAAGAATTCAGGGTAATTAGAAGCCTCTAACCCTGATCTAGTGCCATGACTACAGATGCGTAACATTATCCCCAGGCAAAAGGAAGAGCATTTCTTTATATACATCTTTATGAAGTTCAAAATAAACATGTATTCATTCACTTAGTAAATATTTATTAAGTACCAACTATGGGCCAGGAGGTATTAGAGGTGTCGGGGATGAGTGAGAGAGAGTAAACAGACCAGTTTCTGCCCTCACAAAGCTTAGAGTTTGTACTTTAGGCAAATTATTTCCTGTAGGGAGCAATTTTTAGGCAGTGGTTCTTAACCTAAACTACACAGCAGAATCACCAGAGGGTTTTTAAAAGTACTGATACCTAGGTCCCACCCCAAGAGGGTCTGATTTAATTCCTCTGAGTAGTGGCCAGGGCATTGGAAATTTCTAAAAGTCCGCCAGCTGATTCAATGTGCTACCAGGGCTGAGAACTTCTCTCCTAGAGATATGAGCCAACATGGATGACAGAGTGGAACTGTGACATTTTAGTAAAATTTATGGTTGCAAACCTAGAGAGTTAAGTCTTCACTGCATTTTAATGCATAAAGATAAATCAAGATGGAAACATGATTCTTTCAAAGGTGTTTTTCAGAAAGTTCTGGAGGCCGTCTTTGTAGAATGGTGTCCTGACTAATGCTGCCTGGCAGTCTGACCCAATGTTAGGCAGGTCAATTCCACGTATTCTGCCAATACTCAGCAAAACTCTGGGCTTTGTGAAATAGAATTCCTGAGGAGAAGAACCTGTAAATGCGAACACTCCTACCCTTCTCTTCCCCCGCCCATGACCTGTCTGCACGTCCCACCCAAAGCCAGCAGTCAGCCTGAGGAATGGGTGAACGCCCAGGACTCCATGCCATAGGTAAGGAATCCAGCCCTTGGGGTCAACAACCAAAACTTGAGATTGCTTTTCACACGGATTTATTACCTCTCCAAACCACTTTCCAGTTGCTTCCTTCAGCTGTCCATCAAGTGACAAATGTTTAGGATGAAACAGAATGAGAAACTCCTTGAAAAGATTTGACCCAAAGGAGAGTCGAGAGGAGCTATGGAAAGGGAAACATGCACCAAACGCTGGGCTGCAGCATAAAGATTTTTCTAGATTCATTGGGTCACAGAGAAGCATCAAAGCACATTCTAGGACAATGAATGTGCTCAGGGCTAGCTCTTGATTATTCTGTCCTAATGAAGGAGGACAATGATGTGAGTTTTCTGAAACAGCAGCTGATTTTAATGAGCGGTTTGGTTTTGACTCTGGAAATCACTACTAGGTAAATAAAAACGTACCCAGCATGTCTGACCATTTTTCAGCTGGGCAGCTTGGAATGTGGCCAAGAATGTAGAAGGAAAATGGCTAGCATTTCAAAATTCATCTGAGAAAACCCACAAAATAGAAACATCTTAGTGGAAACAACAGAGCTCTGAATTATGATTTAGAAGGCAAGAATTCTTGTCTCTGGTCTATCGTGACCAGGTGTGTGACATGGGTAACTTCTCTTCTCTCTGTGCCTCAGTTTCCTCACTTTTAAAATGAGGGGACTAGACTTAAGTGATCTCCAGTAGAACAGATGGGTAAAATGGAATTTAATATCTGAGAGAGAGAGAGAGAAAATACTGATATGTGAAGCATGAAGACCACTGTCAGGGAGTAACCAAGTTTGTATTTGGAGCCCAAGACACTCGTAGGGGATGAGGGCAGGAGGGGATCAAGACGCTTACACTTTTTCTCGAAAATTAAAACTAGTCAGGGCAAACTGGGGATTGCCCTGAGCTATTCTTAGAGTCAGGGAAGGGCCACGAGAACCCTAGGTAAACTCACCACCAAGGAGAAAAGATAGGACCACCAGCCCAGCTTCTGCACCAACTTAGGAGTTCAAAAGTGTAGTGCACACTGGGACCAGACCCAACCTAGGATCAGGGAGCAGGCTTGAGTCCTGGGGAAGTGGCCATGTGAGTGAGGAGCTATAATGATGGGAATCCAAGCCAGGTTTGCCTGAAGCCCACCATTGGCTGAACTTACTCCTGAGGGCTGGGACCTTCTCTTTGGTCCCTTAAAGAAGAGCAGTGGCCAAAGCAAGCTACACTAGCAGCTTCTCCTAGAGCCATCAACCTCTGTGGAACGACAGAGTCCCCAGTCTCAGTTGGGACTCCAGAAGTGGAAACAGAAATGACCAGGAGAGCCCTGGCCTATTAGAGGAAGGGGATCCCAGCAAAGGTCACTGTATTTCCTGTTCACTGGGCATGCGAGAGCTCCCACATTCAACTTTGGGACCCCACCTGAGTGGTGCTTTATTTGCATCCCAAACTATGAATTGGGGCACTCCAGTTATAGATCTATAAGATCCCTTACAGCTCTAATATGATGTGGTTTTAGTGTACCCACACTAACATCACAAAGACTGACTTTATTTCAGAGTTTAGCATATAACTATCCCCTTAAGTTTGTAGACATTGGGACTCCTGTTTAAAAAAAGGGAGAAATGGGTAAATTAGGGATCCATCTGTGACCATTACATAGCTTAAAATAAACACAAAAGGCGTATCACTGCTAATGATCCATGAATTCATTCCATATGCATGCATTAGAGATCATTAAAGTGAAAGCTGGGAATGCAAAAGATAATTATATAGTTTGAATATCTAAAAATTTTTCCTCATAGAGGGCATATTTGTATGTATGTGTAAAATATAAGTGTATTACCCCCAAATGGAAACTGAAACACATGCTTGCTTTAGTGGAAGGTGATCATTATATTAATTTCCTGTTTCAAATGGCCTTAGACAATAACCATCAGCTTTGTAAACATGCGGACCTCTTGATCCAGCAATTTCATATGTAGAAATTTAACCTGATGAAAATTTTCACCAGTATACAAAAACAAATATATATGAATGTTCATTGTCACAACATTGTTAACAACGAAAAAGCTGAAAAGAATTGAAATATTCATTAATAAGGGATTAGTTAGATAAATTAGCAGGCATCCATATGCCAGGATACTCTGAAATTATCAAAAACAGTCAAACGTACTGTTATAGCAGAGAAATAATTTTATGTCAACTGAGAGAGCTGACATTTACAGTTTGTATGTTTACCCCATATCCATTCCCTGCCTCAAATCAAATCTACATTGAGGCTGAGGCCTTCCTTGTGTCAGGGAAGTTTGGTTACAAAGAGTGCTGATCACAAAAAGATAATTCCTCACACAGGTCAGAATGGACATCATCAAAAATTCTATAAACAGTAAATGCTGGGGAGAGTGTGGAGAAAGGGAACCCTCCTGCACTGTTGGTGGGAATGTAAATTGTTGCAGCCACTATGGAGAACAGTATGAAGGTTCTTTAAAAAACTAAAAATAGAGCTACCATATGACCAAGCAATCCCACTCCTGGGCATATATCCAAAAAGATAGATGCAGCCCAATGTTCACTGCAGCACTATTTACAATAGCCAAGACATGGAAACAACCTAAATGTCCATCAACAGATGAACAGATAAAAAAGATGTAGTATATTTATACAATAGAATATTACTCTGCCATAAAAAAGAATGAAATAATGCCATTTTCAGCAACATGAATGGACATAGAGATTATCATACTAAGTGAAGTAAGCCAGACAGAGAAAGATAAATACCATATGGTATCACTTACATGTGGAATCTAAAAAAAAAAAAAAAAAACAAATGAACTTATATACAAAACAGAAATAGACTCACAGACATAACAAACTTATGGTTACTAAAGGGGAAAGGGGGGAAGGGAAAAATTAGGAGTTTGGGATTAACATAAGCACACTGTTATACATAAAATAGATAACCAACAAGGACCTACTGTATAGCACAGGAAACTATACTCAATATTTTATAATAACCTATAAGGGAAAAGAATATATATATATATTTATATATACATATGTGAATTTGAATCACTTTGCTGTCCACCTGAAACTAACATTGTAAATCAACTATACTTCAATAAAAAAAACACAAAAAGACAATTCTTAGTGCTTAGCGCCAATGACAAGAGACCCAGAGAAAGGTATTCTCACCATCCCATTAGCACACTTTTGAGAATGAAAGTGAGTGCTATTAATAATGACATGCAAATAACCCAGACTGTTCTGAGGAAACAGGGACACACTACCTGGACCTTTCCCTGAAAGTTAATTCATTTTCTTATAAACCAAAGACAAATGTCATCTTTTAGTAGATAAGGCCCTTGCTCTCATGGAGACTTAGGTGAGGGGAGATGGCAAATAATAAAGAAAACAAAATAATGAACAAGATAATCAGAAACTAATAAAGGTTTGAAGAAAAAAATTTTATTGGGTGAAGTGATGCAGGGTGGGGAGGTAGAGTGGTCAGGAAGACCTGCTTGAGAAGAAAAGATGTGGTGGGAGACCTTAATGTCCAGACAGGGTTGGGCATGCCAAGATGTGGGTGGAGCACTCCTGATGGAAGACCAATGACCAATGACGCCCGAGGCCTCTGATGTGTTGAAGGAATGCACCCTGTGAAAGCAGAATTTGTTGGAGGGTTAATCAAGGGGATGACATGATCTATATCACGGTCTAGGGGAAGGAATGAGAAGAAGGAAACAGAGCCAAAGATACCTGATGGAGGGGGATGGATGATGTGTCTGGGGAGAAAATTAGTAAAGGCAGGAAAAGGGGGGTGGGTGGGAGCACAAGAAAGAACCATCCCGGCAACTGCTCCAGACTAGAGGTGGTATAGCTGGTGCTGAGACTGGACAGTGCCAGGACTGGCTCACCTGAGGGGCTCAGGAGTTTTTCTAAAACTCCAGGGAGATAGCAAGAAAACCTCGGATTGGAGATGTGTAGCCTTGCCAACAAAAGGCTAGTGCAGAGTTCACTCTTAATCTACAAACAGCAAATGCTGGAAAGGGTGTGGAGAAAAGTGAACCCTTCTGCACTATTGGTGGGAATGTAAATTATACAGCCACTATGGAGAACAGTATGGAGGTTCCTTAAAAAACTAAAAATAGAACTACCATATGATCCAGCAATCCCACTACTGGGCATATACCCAGAGAAAACCATAATTCAAAAAGACACATGCACCCCAATGTTCATGCAGCACTATTTACAATAGGCAGGACATGGAAGCAACCAAAATGTCCATCGACAGATGAATGGATAAAGAAGATGTGGCACATATATACAATGGAATATTACTCAGCCAGAAAAAGGAACAAAATTGGGTCATTTGTAGAGACGTAGATGGACCTAGAGACAGTCATACAAAGTGAAGTAAGTCAGAAAGAGAAAAACAAATATCGTATATTAACACATATATGTGGAATCTAGAAAAATGGTACAGATGAAACGGTTTGCAAGGCAGAAATAGAGACACAGATGTAGAGAACAAATGTATGGACACCAAGGGGGAAAGTGGTGGTGGTGGTGGTGGGATGAACTGGGAGATTGGGATTGACATATATACACTAATATGTATAAAATGGATAACTAATAAGAACCTGCTGTATAAAAAAAAATAAAAAAGAAGAAAAGGAAGAGGGAGGGCGAAATGAGGAGTATGGGATTAACAGATACAAACTACTATACATAAAATAGATGAGCAACAAGGATTTACTGTATAACACAGGGAACAATATTCGATATCTTCTAGTATCCAGTAATGGAAAATAACATGAAAAAAATATATATATATAACTGAATCACTTTGCTGTACACCTGACCCTACACAATATTATACATCAACTATATTTCAATTTTAAAAATCTGTAACAAAGGATATATTAAAAATTTTAAAAACTCACACAACTGTACACCAAAAAGAGAGAATTGTACTGAATGTAAATTTTAAAATAAATTTTAAAAAGCTTTGGAGAATAACCGTTTCTCACTAGGAATTCTGGTCTGAAGCATCGGTGCAAGGCCCCTGCCCAGAGCAACCTATGAGCAAATGAAACTAGACAGAGCACAAAAGAAAACAAAAGGTACTACAGACCCGCCTCTTTGCCCTGGAAGTGTACTTGTGGCATGTTTCTCCAGGCCTTCAGGCTTGGGTCTTGGACTGGAACTCCACCACCAGCTTTCCTGGACCTCCAACTTGCAGAGGTATTTCTTGGCTTCCAAAATCAACTGTGTGGTTGACAGGGTCTTGTTGCTCCGGCCAGGTGTCAGGCCTGAGCCTCTGAGATGGGAGAGCCCAGATCAGGACATTGGACCACCAGAGACCTCTTGGTCCCACATAATATCATTCGGCAAGAGCTCTCCCAGAGATCTCTGTCTCAATGCTAAGACCCAGTCCACTCAATGAGCAGCAAGCTCCAGTGTTGGACACCCCATGCCAAACAACTAGCAAGACAGGAACACAACCCCACCCATTAGCAGAGAGGCTGCCTAAAATCATAATAAGGCCACAGAGACCCCAAAAGACACCACCAGACATGGTCCTGCCCACTAGAAAGACAATATCAAGACTCACCCACGAGAACACAGGCACCAGTCTCCTCCACCAGGAAGCCTAAACAACCCACTGAACCAACCTTACCCACTGGAGGCAGATACCAAAAGCAACAGGAACAACAAATCTGCAGCCTGTGAAAAGGAGACCCCAAACACAGTAAGTTAAACAAAATGAGAAGACAGAGAAATACACAGCAGATTAAGGGAGCAAAGTAAAAACACACCAGACCAAACAAATGCAGAGGAAATAGGCAGTCTACCTGAAAAAGAATTCAGAGTAATGATAGTAAAAATGATCCAAAATCCTGGAAATAGAATAGAGAAAATACAAGAAACGTTTAACAAGGACCTAGAAGAACTAAAGAGCAAACAAACAATGATGAACAACACAATAAATGAAATAAAAAATTCTCTAGAAGGAATCAATAGCAGAATAACTGAGGCAGAAGAACGGATAAGAGACCTGGAAGATAAAATAGTGGAAATAGGGCTTCCCTGGTGGCGCAGTGGTTGAGAGTCCGCCTGCCGATGCAAGAGACACGGGTTCGTGCCCTGGTCTGGGAGGATCCCACATGCCGCGGAGCGGCTAGGCCCGTGAGCCATGGCCACTGAGCTTGTGCATCCGGAGCCTGTGCTCCACAATGGGAGAGGCCACAACAATGAGAGGCCCATGTACAGCAAAAAAAAAAAAAAAAATAGTGGAAATAACTACTGCAGAGCAGAATAAAGAAAAAAGAATGAAAAGAATTGAGGACACTCTCAGAGACCTCTGGGACAACATTAAATGCACCAGCATTTGAATTATAGGGGTCCCAGAAGAAGAAGAGGAAAAGAAAGGGACTGAGAAAATATCTGAAGAGATTATAGTTGAAAACTTGCCTAATATGGGAAAGGGAATAGTCAGTCAAGTTCAGGAAGCACAGAGAGTACCATACAAGATAAAGCCAAGGAGAAACATGCCAAGACATATTAATTAAACTATCAAAAATTAAATACAAAGAAAAAAATTTTAAAACAGCAAGGGAAAAGCAACAAATAACATATAAGGGAATCCCCATAAGGTTAACAGCTGATCTTTCAGTAGCAACTCAGCAAGACAGAAGGGAGTGGCAGGACGTGTTTAAAGTGATGAAAGGGAAAGACCTACAACCAAGATTACTCTACCCAACAAGGATCTCATTCAGATTTGACAGAGAAATTAAAACCTTTACAGACAAGCAAAAACCAAGAGAAATCAGCACCACCAAACCAGCTTAACAACAAATGCTACAGGGAGTTCTCTAGGCAGGAAACACAAGAGAAGGAAAAGACCTAAAATAACAAACCCAAAACAATTAAGAAAATGGTAATAGGAACATACATATAGATAATTACCTTAAATGTAAATGGATTAAATGCTCCAACCAAAAGAAATAGACTGGCTGAATGGATACAAAAACAAGACCCGTATATATGTTGGGTACAAGAGACCCACTTCAGACCTAGGGACACATACAGACTGAAAGTGAGGGGATGGAAAAAGATATTCCATGCAAATGGACATCAAAAGAAAGCTGGAGTCCAAGTGGAGCGAGTGAGCTGAGTGGTTGTGTAGTCGCGTCCCGGAGACCAATAGTGCTTGCAGCATGGCTGAGTGACTGACTGAAGAGCAGATTGCAGAATTCAAAGAAGCTTTTTCACTATTTGACAAGGATGGTTATGGAACTATAACAACAAAGGAATTGGGAACTGTAATGAGGTCTCATGGGTAAAATCTCACAGAAGCAGACTTACAGGACATGATTAATGAAGTGGATGCTGATGGTAATGGCACAATTGACTTCCCGGAATTTCTGACAATGATGGCAATAAAAATGAAAGGCACAGACAGTTAAGAAGAAATTAGGGAAGCATTCCATGTATCTGATAAGGATGGTAATGTCTATATTAGTGCAGCAGAGCTCCGCCATGTGATGACAAACCTTGGAGAGAAGTTAACAGGTGAAGAGGTTGATGAAATGATCAGGGAAGCAGATATTGATGGTGATAATCAAGTAAACTATGAAGAGTTTGTACAAATGATGACAGCAAAGTGAAGACATTGTACGGAGTGTGTTAAATTTCTTGTACAAAAACGTTTATTTGCCTTTTCTTTGCTTGTAACTTATCTGTAAAAGGTTTCAACCTACTGTCAAAAAAATATGCATGTATTAGGACTTCATTCCTCCATGTTTTATTCTCTTATCTTACTGTCATTGTCCTGAAAGCTTATTTTAGAAAAATTAAACAAGTAACACGTTGCATGTGGCTTACTCTGGATATATCTAAGCCCTCCTGCACTTCTAAACTTAGACTGAGTTGGTCAAATGAGGGAACAAGTGGGTTATGCCTTTTTTTTAAGTTGTTTTCTTTAGGAACTGTCATCATGTTGTTCTTGAAGTGTGGAGTTGTAACTCTGTGTGGACTATGAACAGTCAACAATATGTACTTAAAAGTGGCACTATTGCAAAATTGGTGTTTTATCCAGGACTCATACACTATCTTTTTGTACTGCTGGTCCTTTACCAGAAACAATTTCTTTTATTGTTACTTGCTTGCTGTTTTAGCCACTTAAAGAAAATCTGCTTATGGCACAATCTGCCTCAAATCCACTCCAAGATGTATATTTTTTTTCCAATAAAAAATTACAATTTACCTAACTAAAAAAAAAAAAAGAAAGAGAGCTGGAGTCACAATTCTCATATCAGACAAAATAGACTTTAAAATAAAGACTATTACAAGAGACAAAGAAAGACACTACATAATGATCAAGGAAACAATCCAAGAAGAAGATATAACAATTGCAAATATTTATGCACCCAACATAGGAGCACCTCAATACATAAGGCAAATGCTAAGAGCCATCAAAGGGGAAATCAACAGTAACACAATAATAGTAGGGGACTTTAACACCCCACTTTCACCAATGGAAAGATCATTCAAAATGAAAATAAGTAAGGAAACACGAGCTTTAAATGACATATTAAACAAGATGGGCTTAATTGATATTTATATAGGACATTCCACCCAAAAACAATAGAATACACTTTGTTCTTAAGTGCCTATGGAGCATTCTCCAGGATAGATCATATCAAGCCTTGGTAAATTTAAGAAAATTGAAATTGTATCAAGTATCTTTACTGACCACAATGCTATGAGACTAGATACTGATTACAGGAAAAAAACTGTAAAAGATACAAACACATGGAGGCTAGACAATGCACTACTAAATAACCAAGAGATCACTGAAGAAATCAAAGAGGAAATCAAAAAATACCTAGAAACAAATGACAATGAAAACACGATGACCCAAAACCTATGGGATGCAACAAAAGCAGTTCTAAGAGGGAAGCTTATAGCAATACAATACTACTTCAAGAAACATCTCAAATAAACCACCTAGGCTTACACCTAAAGCAATTAGAGAAAGAAGAACAAAAAACCCCAAAGTTAACAGAAGGAAAGAAATCATAAAGATCAGATCACAAATAAATGAAAAAGAAATGAATGACACAATAGCAAAGATCAATAAAACTAAAAGCTGGTTCTTTGAGAAGATAAACAGTTTTGATAAACCATTAGCCAGAGTCATCAAGAACAAAAGGGAGGAGACTCAAATCAATAGAATTAGAAATGCAAAAAGAGGAGTAACAACTGACACTGCAGAAATACAAAGGATCATGAGAGGATCAACTATATGCCAATAAAATGGACAACCTGGAAGAAATGGAACAATTCTTAGAAAAGCACAACCTTCTGAGACTGAACCAGGAAGAAATAGAAAATATAAACAGACCGATCACAAGCACTGAAATTGAAACTGTAATTAAAAATCTTCCAACAAACAAAAGCCCAGGACCAGATGGCTTCACAGGCGAATTCTATCAAACATTTAGATAAGAGCTAACACCTATCCTTCTCAAACACTTCCAAAATATAGCAGAATGAGGAACAATCCCAAACTCATTCAACGAGACCACCATCACCCTGATACCAAAACCAGACACAGATGTCACAAAGAAAGAAAACTACAGGCAAATATCACTGATGAACATAGATGCAAAAATCCTCAACAAAATACTAGCAAACATGGGATGAAGTGAGACAGTGGCATGGACATATATACACTACCAAGTGTAAGAGAAGATAGCCACTGAGAAGCAGCTGCATAGCACAGGGAGATCAGCTTGGTGCTTTGTGTCCAACTAGAGGGGTGGGATAGGGAGGGTAGGAGGGAGACGAAAGAGGGAGGAGATATGGGGATATATGTATACATATAGCTGAGTCACTTTGTTATACAGCAGAAACTAACACACCATGGTAAAGCAATTATACTCCAATACAGATATTTTTTAAAATAAAACTAGGAAAAAGACTCCAACAGCACATTAAAAGTATCATACAACATGATCAACTGGGATTTATCCCAGGAATGCAAGGATTCTTCAATATATGCAAATCAATCAATGTGATAAACCATATTAAAAAACTGAAAGATAAAAAACATATGATCATCTCAATAGATGCAGAAAAAGCTTTCAACAAAATTCAACACCCATTTATGATAAAAACCCTCCAGAAAGAAAGCATAGAGGGAACTTTCCTCAACATAATAAAGGCCATATATGGAAAACCCATAGCCAACATTGTTCTCAATGGTGAAAAAATGAAACCATTTCCACTAACATCAGGAACAAGACAAGGTTGCCCACTCTCACCAATATTATTCAACATAGTTTTGGAAGTTTTAGGCAGAGCAATCAGAGAAGAAAAAGAAATAACAGGAATCCAAATTGGAAAAGAAGATGTAAAGTTGTCACTGTTTGTAGATAACACGATACTATACATAGAGAATCCTAAAGATGCTACCAGAAAACTACTAGAGCTAATCAATGAATTTGGTAAAGTAGCAGAATACAAAATTAATGCACAGAAATCTCTTGCATTCCTATACACTAATGATGAAAAATCTGAAAGAGAAATTAAGGAAACACTCCCATTTATCATTGCAACAAAAAGAATAAAATACCTAGGAATAAACCTACCTAAGGAGACAAAAGACCTGTATGCAGAAAACTATAAGACACTGATGAGGGAAATTAAAGATGATACAAACAGATGGAGAGATATACCATGTTCTTGGATTGGAAGAATGAACATTGTGAAAATGACTCTACTACCCAAAGCAATCTACAGATTCAATGCAATCCCTATCAAACTAAGGCATTTTTCACAGAACTAGGACAAAAAATTTCACAATTAGTATGGAAACACAAAGGACCCCAAAAAGCCAAAGCAATCTTGAGAAAGAAAAATGGAGCTGGAGGAATCAGGCTCCCTGACTTCAGACTATACTACAAAGCTACAGTAATCAATACAGTATGGTACTGGACAGAAATATAGATCAATGGAACATGATAGAAAGCCCAGAGATAAACCCATGCACGTATGGTAACCTTGTCATTGATAAAAGAGGCAAGACTATATAATGGAGAAAAGACAGCCTCTTCAATAAGTGGTGCTGGGAAAACTGGATAGCTACATGTAAAAGAATGAAATTAGGACACTCCCTTACACCATGCAGAAAAAAAAAAAAAACTCAAAATGGATTAAAGACCTAAATGTAAACCCAGAAACTGTCAAACTCTTAGAGGAAAACATAGACAGAACACTCTATGACATATATCACAGCAAGATCCTTTTTGAGCCACCTCCTAGAGAAATGGAAAAAAACCCAAAAATTAACAAATGGGACCTAATGAAACTTCAAAGCTTCTGCACAGAAAAGGAAACCATAAACAAGATGAAAAGACAATCCTCAGAATGGGAGAAAATATTTGCAAATGAAGCAACTGACAAATGATTAATCTCCAAAATATACAAGCAGCTCATGCAGCTCAATATCAAAAAAACAAAAAACCCAATCCAAAAATGGGCAGAAGACCTAAATAGACATTTGTCTAAAGAAGATATACAGATTGCCAACAAACACATGAAAGGATGCTCAACATCACTAATCATTATAGAAATGCAAATGAAAGCTACAATAAGGTATTACCTCACACTGGTCAGAATGGCCATCATCAAAAAATCTACAAACAATAAATGCTGGAGAGGGTGTGGGGAAAAGGGAACCCTCTTTGCACTGTGGGTGGGATGTAAAGTGATACAGCCACTATGGAGAATAGTATGGAGGTTTCTTAAAAAACTAAAAATTGAACTCTCATTTGACCCAGCAATCCCCCTACTGGGCATATACCCTGAGAAAATCATAATTCAGAAAGAGTCATGTAGGGCGGAGGGGAAGATGGCGGAAGAGTAAGACGCAGAGATCACCTTCCTCCCCACAGATATACCAGAAATCCATCTACACGTGGAGCAACTCCTACAGAACACCTACTGAATGCTGGCAGAAGACCTCAGACCTCCCTAAAGGCAAGAAATACCCCACGTACCTGGGTAGGGCAAAAGAAAAAAAGAAAAAACAGAGACAAAAGAATAGGGATGGGACCTGCACCAGTGGGAGGGAGCTGTGAAGGAGGAAAGGTTTCCACACACTAGGAAGCCCCTTCGTGGGAGGAGACTGCTGGAGGCGGAGTGGGGAGCTTCAGAGCCACAGGGGAGAGCGCAGCAACAGGGGTGCGGAGGACAAAGTGGGGAGATTCCTGCACAGAGGATGAGTGCCGACCGGCACTCACCAGCCCGAGAGGCTTGTCTGCTCACCCGCTGGGGAGGGCAGGGCTGTGAGCTGAGTCTCGGGCTTTGGTTGGAGCGCAGGGAGAGGACTGGGGTTGGCTCCGTGAACACAGCCTGAAGGGGTTAGTGCACCACGGATAGCCGGGAGGAAGTCCGGAAAAAGCTCTGGAGCTGCCGAAGAGGCAAGAGACTTTTTCTTCCCTCTTTGTTTCCTGGTGCACGAGGAGAGGGGTTTAAGAGCGCTGCTTAAAGGAACTCCAGAGACGGGTACGAGCCGCGGCTAAAAATGCGGACCCAGAGATGGGTGCGAGCCGCGGCTAAAAACGTGGACCACAGAGACGGGCGGGAGACACTAAGGCTGCTGCTGCTGCCACCAAGGGGCCTCTGTGCGAGCACAGGTCACTATCCACACCCCTCTTCCGGGGAGCCTGTGTAGCCCGCCATTGCCAGATTCCCAGGATCCAGGGACAACTCCTCTGGGAGAACGCACGGCAGGCCTAAGGCTGGTGCAATGTCACGCCGGCCTCTGTCGCCGCAGGCTCACCCCGCACTCCGCGCCCCTCCCTCCCCCTGGTCTGAGTGAGCCAGAGCCCCCGAATCAGCGGCTCCTTTAACCCCGTCCTCTCTGAGCAAAAAACAGATGCCCTCCAGCGACCTACACGCAGAGGCGGGGACAAATCCAAAGCTGAGCCCCTGTGAGCTGTGAGAACAAAGAAGAGAAAGGGAAATCTCTCCCAGCAGCCTCAGAAACAGTGGATTAAAGCTCCAAAATCAACTTGATGTACCCTGCATCTGTGGAATACATGAATAGACAACGAATCATCCCAAATTGAGGAGGTGGACTTCGAGAGCAAGATTTATGATTTTTTACCCTTTTCCTCTTTTTGTGAGTGTGTATGTGTATGCTCCTGTGTGAGATTTTGTCTGTATAGCTTTGCTTCCACCATTTGTCCTAGGGTTCCATCTGTCCATTTTTAAAAAAAATTTTTTTCTTAATAAATAATTTTAATAACTTTATTATACTTTACCTTCTTTCTTTCTTTCTTTCTTTCTCTTTCTTTCTTTCTTTCTTTCTTTCTTTCTTTCTTTCTTTCTTTCTTTCTTTCTTTCTTTCTTTCTTTCTTTCTTCCTCTATTTCCTTCCTTCCCTCCTTTAGACAACGAATCATCCCAAATTGAGGAGGTGGACTTTGAGAGCAAGATTTATGATTTTTTTCCCTTTACCTCTTTTTGTGAACGTGTATGTGTATGCTTCTGTGTAAGATTTTGTCTGTATAGCTTTGCTTCCAACATTTGTCCTAAGGTTCTACCCGTCCCTTTTTTTTTCTAAATAATTATTTTTTAATTTAATAACTTTATTATATTTTACTTTAATTTATTTTACTGTATCTTCTTTCTTTTTTCCTTCCTTCCCTCCTTCCTTCCTTCCTTCTTCCTTCACTCCCTCCCTCCCTTTCTTTCCTTCTTTTCTTCTCTCTTTCTTCCTTGCCTTCTTTCTATCTTTCTTTCTTTCTTTCTTTCTTCCTACTTCTACTAATTCTTTCTCTCTACTTTTTCTACCTTTTATTCTGAGCCATGTGGAGTCTCTTGGTGCTGCAGCCAGGAGTCAGTGCTGTGCCTCTGAGGTGGGAGAGCCAACGTCAGGACACTGCTCAACAAGAGAGCACCCAACTCCACATAATATCAAACGGTGAAAATCTCCGAGAGATCTCCATCTTAACACCAGCACCCAGCTTCACTCAACGACCAGCAAGCTACAGTGCTGGAAAACCTATGCCAAACAACTACCAAAACAGGAACACAACCCCACCCATTAGCAGAGAAGCTGCCAAAAATCGTAATAACTCCACAGACACCCCCAAAACACAACACCAGATGTGGACCTGCCAACTAGAGAGACAAGATCCAGCCTCATCCACCAGAACACAGGCACTAGTCCCCTCCACCAGGAAGCCTACACAACCCACTGAACCAACCTTAGCCACTGGGGACGGACATCAAAAACAACGGGAACTACGGATCTGTAGCCTGCAAAAAGGAGACCCCAAACACAGTAAGATAAGCAAAATGAGAAGACAGAAAAACACACAGCAGATGAAGGATCAAAGTAAAAACACATCAAACCTAACAAATGCAGAGGAAACAGGCAGTCTACCTGAAAAAGAATTCAGAATAATGATAGTAAAGATGATCTAAAATCTTGGAAATAGAATGGAAAAAATGCAAGAAACATTTAACAAGGACCTACAAGAACTAAAGAGGAAACAAACAATGATGAACAACACAGTAAATGAAATGAAAAATACTCTAGATGGGATCAACAGCAGAATAACTGAGGCAGAAGAACGGATAAGTGAGGCAGAATAAATAACTGAGGCAGAATAAAGAAAAAAGCATGAAAAGAATTGAGGAAAGTCTCAGAGACCTCTGGGACAACATTAAATGCACCAACATTCGAATTACAGGGGTTCCAGAAGAAAAAGAGAAAAAGAAAGGGACTGAGACAATATTTGAAGATATTATAGTTGAAAACTTAGCTAATATGGGAAAGGAAATAGTTAATCAAGTCCAGGAAGCACAGAGAGTCTCATACAGGATAAATCCAAGGAGAAATACACCCAGACACATATTAATCAAACTGTCAAAAATTAAATACAAAGAAAGCATATTAAAAGCAGCAAGGGAAAAACAAAAATAACACACAAGAGAATCCCCATAAGGTTAACAGCTGATCTCTCAGCAGAAACTCTGCAAGCCAGAAGGGAGTGGCAGGACATACTGAAAGTGATGAAGGAGAAAAACCTGCAACCAAGATTACTCTACACAGCAAGGATGTCATTCAGATTTGATGGAGAAATTAAAACCTTTACAGACAAGCAAAAGCTAAGAGAGTTCAGCACCAACAAACCAGCTTTACAACAAATGCTAAAGGAACTTCTCTAGGCAAGAAACACAAGAGAAGGAAAAGACCTATAATAACGAACCCAAAACAGTTTAGAAAATGGGAATAGGAACATACATATTGATAATTACCTTAAATGTAAATGGACTAAATGCTCCTACCAAAAGACACAGATTGGCTGAATGGATACAAAAACAAGACCCATATATATGGTGTCTACAAGAGACCCACTTCAGACCTAGACACACATACAGACAGAAAGTAAGGGGATGGAAAAAGATATTTCATGCAAATGGAAACCAAAAGAATGCTGGAGTAGCAATTCTCTTATCAGCCAAAATAGACTTTAAAATAAAGGCTATTAGGGCTTCCCTGGTGGCTCAGTGGTTGAGAGTCCACCTGCCAATGCAGGGGACATGGGTTCATGCCCCGGTCCGGGAAGATCCCACATGCCGCGATGTGGCTGGGCCCGTGAGCCATGGCCGCTGAGCCTGAGTGTCCGGAGCCTGTGCTCCACAACAGGAGAGGCCACAACAGTGAGAGGCCCGTGTACAGCAAAAAATAAATAAATAAATAAGTAAATAAATAAATAAATAAATAAAGGCTATTAGAAGAGACAAAGAAGGACACTACATAATGACCAAGGGATCGATCCAAGAAGAAGATATAACAATTGTAAATATTTATGCACCCATCATAGGAGCACCTCAATACAAAAGGCAAATATTAACAGCCATAAAAGGGGAAAGTGACAGTAACACATTCATAGTAGGGGACTTTAACACCCCACTTTCACCAATGGACAGATCACCCAAAATGAAAATAAATAAAGAAACACAAGCTTTAAATGATACATTAAAAAAGATGGACTTAATTGATGTTTATTGGACACTCCATCCAAAAACAACAGAATACACATTTTTCTCAAGTGCTCATGGAATATTCTCCAGGATAGATAATAACGTGGGTCGCAAATCTAGCCTTGGTAAATTTAAGAAAATTGAAATTGTATCAAGTATCTTTTCCAAGCACAACGCCATGAGACTAGATATCAATTACACAACGCCATGAGACTAGATATCAATTACAGGAAAAGATCTGTAAAAGATAAAAACACATGAAGGCTAAACAATACACTACTTAATAACGAACTGATCACTGAAGAAATCAAAGAGGAAATCAAAAAATACCTAGAAACAAATGACAATGGAGACACAATGACCCAAAACCTATGGGATGCAGCAAAAGCAGTTCTAAGAGGGAAGTTCATAGCAATACAAGCCCACCTTAAGAAGCAGGAAACATCTGGAATAAACAACCTAACCTTGCACCTAAAGTAATTAGAGAAAGGAGAACAAAAAAAACCCAAAGTTAGCAGAAGGAAAGAAATCATAAACATCAGAGGAGAAATAAATGAAAAAGAAATGAAGGAAATGATAGTAAAGATCAATAAAACTCAAAGATGGTTCTTTGAGAAGATAAACAAAATAGATAAACCATTAGCTAGACTCATCAAGAAAAAAAGGGGAAGACTCAAATCAATAGAATTAGAAATGAAAAAGGAGAAGTAACAACTAACACTGCAGAAATAAAAAAAGGTCATGAGAGATTACTACAAGAAACTCTATGCCAATAATATGGAAAACCTGGAACAAATGGACAAATTCTTGAAATGCACAACCTGCCAAGACTGAATCAGGAAGAAATAGAAAATATGAACAGACCAATCACAAGCACTGAAATTGAAACTGTGTTTAAAAATCTTCCAACAAACAAAGGCCCAGGACCAGATGGCTTCACAGGCGAATTCTATCAAACATTTAGAGAAGAGCTAACACCTATCCTTCTCAAACTCTTCCAAAATATAGCAGAGGGAGGAACACTCCCAAATTCCTTCTACGAGGCCACCATCACCTTGATAACAAAACCAGACAAGGATGTCACAAAAAAAGAAAACTACACGCCAATATCACTGATGAACATAGATGCAAAAAGCCTCAACAAAATAATAGGAAACAGAATCCAACAGCACATTAAAAGGATCATTCACCATGATCAAGTGGGGTTTATTCCAGGAATGCAAGGATTTTTCAATATACACAAATCTGTAAATGTGATAAAACATATTAACAAATTGAAGGAGAAAAACCATATGATCATCTCAATAGATGCAGAGAAAGCATTTAAAAAAATTCAACACCCATTTATGATAAAAACCCTCCAGAAAGTAGGCATAGAGGGAACTTTCCTCAACATAATAAAGGCCATATATGACAAGCCCACAGCCAACATCATCCTCAATGGTGAAAAACTGAAAGCATTTCCACTAAGATCAGGAACACGACAAGGTTGCCCACTCTCACCACTCTTATTCAACATAGTTTTGGAAGCTTTAGCAATAGCAATCAGAGAAGAAAAGGAATCCAAATCGGAAATGAAGAAGTAAAGCTGTCACTGTTTGCAGATGACATGATACTATACATAGAGAATCCTAAAGGTGCTACCAGAAAACTACTAGAGCTAATCAATGAATTTGGTAAAGTAGCAGGATACAAAATTAATGCACAGAAATCTCTTGCATTCCTATACACTAATGATGAAAAATCTGAACGTCAAAGCAAGAAAACACTCCCATTTACCACTGCAACAAAAAGAATAAAATATCTAGGAATAAACCTACCTAAGGAGACAAAAGACCTGTATGCAGAAAATTATAAGACACTGATGAAAGAAATTAAAGATGATACAAATAGATGGAGAGATATACCATGTTCGTGGGTTGCAAGAATCAACATTGTGAAAATGACTCTACTACCCAGAGCAATCTGTAGATTCAATGCAATCCATATCAAACTATCACTGGCATTTTTCACAGAGCTAGAGCAAAAAATTTCACAATTTGTATGGAAACACAAAAGACCCCGAATAGCCAAAGCAATCTTGAGAACGAAAAACAGAGCTGGAGGAATCAGGCTCCCTGACTTCAGACTATACTACAAAGGTACTGTAATCAAGATAGTATGGTACAGGCACAAAAACAGAAAGGTAGATCAATGGAACAGGAGAGAAAGCCCAGAGATAAACCCACGCACATATGGTCGCCTTATCATTGATATAGGAGGCAGAAATGTACAGTGGAGAAAGGACAGCCTCTTCAATAAGCAGTGCTGGGAAACCTGGACAGGTACAAGTAAAAGTATGAGATTAGATCACTCCCTAACACCATACACAAAAGTAAGCTCAAAATGAATTAAAGACCTAAATGTAAGGCCAGAAACTATCAACTTCTTAGAGGAAAACATAGGCAGAACACTCTATGACATAAATCACAGCAAGATCCTTTTTGACCCACCTCCTAGAGAAATGGAAATAAAAACAAAAATAAACAAATGGGACCTAATGAAACTTCAAAGCTTTTGCACAGCAAAGGAATCCATAAACAAGACAAAAAGACAACCCTGAGAATGGGAGAAAATATTTGCAAATGAAACAACTGACAAAGGATTAATTTCCAAAATTTGCAAGCAGCACATGCAACTCAATAACAAAAAAACAAACAACTCAATCCAAAAATGTGCAGAAGACCTAAATAGACATTTCTCCAAAGAAGATATACAGATTGCCAACAAACACATGAAAGAATGCTCAACATCATTAATCATTAGAGAAATGCAAATCAAAACTACAATGAGATATCATCTCACACCAGTCAGAATGGCCATCATCAAAAAATCTAGAAACAATAAATGCTGGAGAGGGTGTGGAGAAAAGGGAACACTCTTGCACTGCTGGTGGGAATGTGAATTGGTTCAGCCACTATGGAGAACAGTATGGAGGTTCCTTAAAAAACTACAAATAGAACTACCATATGACCCAGCAATCCCACTACTGGGCATATACCCTGAGAAAACCAAAATTCAAAAAGAGTCATGTACCAAAATGTTCACTGCAGCTCTATTTACAATAGCCCGGAGATGGAAACAACGTAAGTGCCCATCATCAGATGAATGGATAAAGAAGAAGTGGCACATATATAGAATGGAATATTACTCAGCCATAAAGAGAAACAAAATTGAGCTATTTGTAATGAGGTGGATCGACCTAGAGTCTGTCATACAGAGTGAAGTTAGTCTGCAAGAGAAAGACAAATACCCTATGCTAACACATATATATGGAATTTAAGGGGGAAAATGTCATGAAGAACCTAGGGGTAAGACAGGAATAAAGATGCAGACCTACTGGAGAACGTACTTGAGGATAAAGGGAGGGGGAAGGGTGAGTTGTTACAAAGCGAGAGAGAGGCATGCACATATATACACTAACAAACATAAGGTAGATAGCTAGTGGGAAGCAGCCGCATAACACAGGGAGATCAGCTCCGTGCTTTGTGACCACCTGGAGGGATGGGATAGGTAGGGTGGGAGGGAGGGAGACGCAAGAGGGAAGAGATATGGGAACATATGTATATATATATATATATATATAACTGATTCACTTTGTTATAAAGCGGAAACTAACACACCATTGTAAAGCAATTATACCCCAATAAAGGTGTTAAAAAAAAAGAGTCATGTACCACAATGTTCACTGCAGGACTACTTACAATAGCCAGGACATGGAAACAACCTAAGTGTCTATCAACAGATGCGTGGATAAAGGTGCGGCACATATATACAATGGAATTACTCAGCCCGAAAAAGGAACGAAATTGCGTTATTTGTAGTGAGGTGGATGGACCGAGAATCTTTCACACACAGTGAATTCAGAAAGAGAAAAACAAATACCGTATGGTAACATATATATATGGAATTAAAAAAAAAAACAGTTCTGAGGAACCTAGGGGCAGGACAGGAATAAAGATGCAGACATAGATAATGGACCTGAGAACATGGGGAAGGGGAAGGCAAGTTGGGACGAAGTGAGAGAGGGCGCACTGACTTATATACACTACCAAATGTAAAATAGATAGCTAGTGGGAAGCAGCCACATAGCACAGGGAGATCAGCTAAGTGCTTTGTGACCACCTAGAGGGGTGGGCTAGGGAGGGTGGGAGGGAGATGCAAGAGGGAGGAGATATGGGGATATATGTATATGTATAGTTGACTCATTTTGTTATACAGTAGAAATTAACACAACATTGTAAAGCAATTATACTCCAATAAAGATGTTAAAAAAATAAAATAAATAATAAACCATTCTCCCTCCCCTATAAAAAAGGTACTACAAACAAAAGTGAGGTTTTGAAGATAGGGCTTATATCACATATTTACTTTTGGATTTCTCTGACTACTCTTCAAGATTTAAATAGTCGTGAAGATGGACTAGAAAAAGTCTTCCACTTCTCTATTTTTCTGCTACTTCTTTGTATTTCCTGCTATTATTTTTCAAGTAAATGATGATAACTTATTGAGGTAATAAAGTTTCTTTACTATAAAAAAAAGCTTTCGAGGAAAAGAAAAATAATTTACTTTTAATCATATTCATTACAATCACAATTTATCTCAGGCTGACTTGGGAATTGAGCTGACTTGAAGCTCTAGGCAGAAGAGGTAATTTAGGTTGTTGGATTTTTCCTCTGTATGAATGTGCTCCACAGTGATGAATATTTTGCAATTCGATCTTTTCTGGACTAGGTGTCATGTTCCATTGGTCCATTTTGCCAATAACACACTGTCTTGACTTATAAAGACTTTATAAAAAACTTAGTTTTAGAGTAAGTCTTAAAGTCAGGCAGTATGAGTTCTCCAACTTTGTTCTTTTTCAAAATTGTTTCACCTATTGTGCAATTTCATATTTTAAAAACTTATTTTAATATTTTGTGGAAACATTTTTATATTTATTAAATATAGCTGCTTTGTTTACTTTTATCTGAAAAAAAAGGAAAATAAAAGAATGAAACGCTGTCAGTAAGGGATACTTTGGGCTGAAAGTGAATCTGTCATTTCTGTGCCTTAAACAAAGAGGGGGTTTATTTTTCCCTCACATAAGAGAAGTCTGAAGATAGGTGTCTGCTAGCATTGGTTCAGTGGCTCAACAGTGTCAGGGCCAACGTCTCTGTGGTTCTCTTGACCTCTCCCTCATGGTCACAAGATGGCAGCTACACCTACTGCCATCTTGTCCATTCATGGTAGAAAAAAGTAACTTTTGTCTCCCTGTCCAAAATTCTGTCAAATGCCTCCTTTGGCTTCAAGAGAGGTTGGGTATGGTATTTTTGTCTTTCAGTCTGTGAAATAGACATAGACCAGAAAGAAGGGGTTTGATATGAGAGTCAGGAGTACTAACCTGAGATGTTGGCCACCAAAGATTGAGGAGAGGTTTAAAAAAAGCTTTTCATTGAATTCTGCACTCCCCAAAAATATTAGCAAATAAAGCAGTGATTTAGAATCCAAGTGAAGCCACATCACTTTCCTTCTCAGTGTTGCACAGGAACCACCTCAGAGCCTCCTGATCCTGCCTCTCATGAGCATTAACTCTCCCCCAGCACTCACATAGGCCTTGAGAGTCGGAGACACCAGCTAGAAAAACAAAGCTAGTGTATTGCTGAAGGACAAGAGTGACATTGTGACCAGGCTACAGCATAGCTCTCTTTAATAAACTTTCAACTAAAGAATGTTCGAATTCAATGTATGTCCATGAATTGCCTGTTTCAGCCCCTGAATGGGGAAAACTTGGCATTTCTTCTTTTCTCTCATTCAGTAAATATTTATAGGGCTCCTATGTGCCAGGCACTGGGTGTTTTTTATTCTTCTTCCTTTTATTATTGTTCCCTGTCCTGTTTTCTTGGATTATTATTCTCTCCAAGTCTATGGGGATACGTGTAAAAGTATACGACAATATGTCAAACCTGCAAAGCGCAGAGCACCGTCAGGGCTGTCAGAGCACTGCTCACACCCCAGAGAAGGAAAGACTAAGAAGGCGTGAAGGAATCAGGATGCAAGAGAATACCTGTGAGGAATAGTGTTTCTTAAAATACTCATGTGCTTATTCATGCATTTATTTGTTCACTAAATATTTATTGAGTCCATTTGCTAGATTCTGGAGATATTCTGGTGAATATACAGATAAGGTCTCTACCTTCATTGAGCTTAAACTTGTTGTGGGACAATATTTTTGAAATATGAACCAATGTTATTTCTCCCAATAGTTCACTTTTTCTTTCCCTCCTCCCAGTCAAGTAGCTAGGCTATGCTCATTGCCTCAGTGGAGAGATGAAATAAGCAGAAAGCAGAGAATAAAAGGAGATTTCCTATACTTTAGGGGAATAGAAATGACATTAAGCATAAACAGTATGTTAGCATGAACGGACCACACCCATACAGACACCTCACTAGGTGGCAAAGATTCATCTGAGCTGAAAGGGGGAAGAGAGATGGAGGGCAAGGGAATTGCCACAGAGGCCAGCGGGGAAAGGAAGGAGCACTCCAGACCTGAAAGGGCTGTGGATGAGCACAGCTGTATCTCAGCCCAGGGCCAGAGTGAGGAGAATTTGTGGGCACCAAGGAACCAGATGGCAACCAGACTGCATTTACCCAACACAGAGGGAGCACCCACCACCCACACTGGGTCTATACAAACTATCGTTTCCCCAGGCATCCAAACTCCGTGCCCACCTCTTCTTCCTGGGCACACAGTTATGCTCTTTTTCCCAGCCTCCCTTGCAAAAAGATGAAGTCATATCATGAAGCAGGGAGTTCTGGCCAATGGTCTTGAGAAGAAGTGATATACATCATTTCCTATCCTGTCCATAAATACTTCCAATGCAATCCCCATGCTCCCTCTTTCCTGTTCTGCCAGGTATAAATGACAGGTTACAAGGCCACAGGAAATGGCAAAGCCAAAAGGTGGAAGGAGCCTGGGTCCCCAAGTCCCTTCTTGGAAGAGTCCCTGAGTTTCTGGTCCCACTCTGACCAGAAACATCTGTGTTATGTGAACTGAAGTTAATTTTTCTTGTTAAGCCACTAAAATGTTGAAGTTTGTTACAGAAATTTTAGCCTACTCTGACAAATATTCCAAGCAACACCCCCAGCTCAAGTAACACTTTCCTGTCCCTGGACTTAGTTCACTCCTTACCCAAGTTAGTCCATGAGGACAGGTACCTCACTGCAAAATACCAGGACATGGTAAGCACCCTCCCCCAAAAGAAGGTGGGGCCCTCACAATCTACCACGTGGTATGATGATTAGAAAGGGAAAGGTCCTGCTCTTTTACTTGTGAAGCTAAACAGAACCTGCTTAAGATTTTCCCTGAGCTAGAAGAATTATTAAGCACACAAGCATCACAGTGTAGAAGGGGAAAGAAATATGCAACAAGCAAGTGTAGAGTTATATGCTGCGCTCCATGGAAGAAAAATAAAAATAATCTGGAGAGAATAATAGGTGAGGATATAACTTATATTAGGGAGGGGGAATGAGTGAAGACTTCTCTGAAGAAGGAACAGTTGAACCAAAACCTAAAGGGGGAATCACAGCCAAGCAGGTTAACAGCCAAGGGAATAACATTCCAGGCAAAAGGAACAGAATGTGCAAAGGCCCTGAGAAAGGAAAGAGGTTGGCTTATGTGAGGATCTGAAATATGCCAGTATAGCTGTGACACAGAGAAAAGAGTATGATATGGGGATGGAGAAATAGGCAGAGGCAAATTCATATTGCCCCATGTAGACTTGGCTCTTGATTTTGCATTTTATTACAAGAGCCTGGGAAGGTGTTGAAATATTTTAAGGAGGGATCATGGTCAGGACTGCACTTTTAAAATATCAAACTGGCCAAGATGGAGACTGGTTGGGAGGGAAGTAAAAGAGGAAGGAAAGAGCCAATGTAAGAGGCTATTTCAGCAATCCAGGCAAGAGATTAATGGTGTGTTGAATTAGAGGGATGGCAGCATGTATGTGGAGAGAATTGGATGAGTCTAAGATATACTTGGGAAGCTGAATAGAATGGAGCTCTTGCATTCAATATCTTTAAACTCTAGTGAGAGATGGGAGCAGGAATAAGTGGTACGAGACAATTCTCAGCTGGGTGCTCTAAGGGTTGAGAGGATGTGGAAAATGACAGTAACAGCAGCTTCTCCTGTCTGAACCACCATAATTTGAGCAGGGTGGTTTGGAGGAGGTGGAGGCTGCAGGGAGAGCTGGGCTTGGAATCAGAAGGTTGTAGCCCAGTTGGGTAGGTGACTGTGTGCTCACTCAGTTGTGCTGTCATGCCAGAGGGATAGAGCCCAATTAGGTAAGCGACTTGAAAACCTAACAAATAAGGCCTCTGCCTGGACACGATCTAAACACTATGGAGGAGGGTGGCACTCAAATAATTTCACCCTTTACCCATCCTTATTAGCTAATGATAATAATAATAAGAGGAAGAATAGCTAATATTATGGAGCTCTTTGTGCCAGGCCCTGTGCTAAGGAATGTGTTACAGTCTCTCATTTCAGCTCACTAGAACTTTAGTAAGATAGCTATAATCGTTACCACTGTTTACTAACACTAGTGCCTAGAGATTAGAACCTTGTCCAAGGCCATGTCTTTAGTAACTACAGTAGCATATATTCAAACCCAGCTCTGTCTTGACTCCAGAGCCAGGCTTCTACCTGTATCATCTAACATGTTGAGAAGGATTCTGAAGATACATTTGGGTTCAATGGGGCAAAGTCAGGTAGATGCAGTCTGGTCAGTCATGTATTTGCCACCTCTGTACCAGTACTGAATACTTCCAAAATATATCAATCCTATTTAAATAAAAGTATAATAGGGCTTCCCTGGTGGCGCAGTGGTTGAGAGTCCACCTGTTGATGAAGGGGACGCGGGTTCGTGCCCCGGTCCGGGAAGATCCCACATGCCGCGGAGCGGCTGGGCCCGTGAGCCATGGCCGCTGAGCCTGCGCATCCGGAGCCTGTGCTCCGCAATGCAAGAGGCCACAACGAGAGTCCCGCGTACCGCAAAAAAAAAAAAAAAAAAAAAGTATAATAGATGCTAGGATTAATAAATCTCTCTCTCCTAGCTGTCTTACTATAAAGTGAGTAACTGTAAGTACTGTAAGTACTCACTAACTGACTTACTATAAACTTATAACCATGCTGCCTTATTCTAAAAGATAAATCAATATGAATTTCATCCAACTTACAGTAACAAAAGAAAATTGTAATTATACTTTCTAACCTTATAGAATATCATATTCTAATATTTCTAATATGTCATTCTAATATGTCTAATGTCTGGTTATATTTTTCAGCCCAGCTAACTAGAAAGAATATTGTTTGAAGAATCCAATACACAGAGGCCTCTAGACACCTTAACACAACAATTCTAAAAACATTATGAAATATTAAAAACCTACTTTGAGATCCTCTTCTCTTTAGAGCTCAACTGGAGAGTCACATCAGGCTAGAAAATGGTTCTGGGGCAAAGCCAAGCTTCGAGCTGTCAGGGAAAGGCTGCATTGAAACAGAACTGCATCATCTCTAGGAACTCAATGTTAACTGGTAAAAACCAACATTGTTGTTCCTGAATGCTCTCATGAGAAAAGAGCATTTTAAACTACTAATGTGGTTTTCTTCTCCTCACCCCCTTTCCTACCCCCAGGGGAGAAAATGTTTATTCTTCTAATATAATTTCTTTCTTCTTTATGTCACCAACTGCCTCGTGATAGTATTACACTTGACTTCTCTTATTGAGAAGTTGCCAACAACCAAAAGATAATTAGCTTAGTTTTTCAGACATATAAAAATGCCAGAGAGCAGACCATGCACATAAAATTGTAAATAGTGTCTGACTGCTCATATCTCAATGAAATTTTCTGGGGTTGTAAACAGTTTTGTATCTTAAAGAATGTTTTGTGCAATAGAATGTTTTGCTGAAAGGAGCTTGGTCCCTAAATTTTAGGGAATATAAGTGGGATAGGGCAGGGAATCAGCAGACATTCATGAAATGTCTACTTAGTCAGGCACATTGCTAAACTCTGAGGATACACAGAAGAGAATTGACAGTGTAATAAAGAAGGGAGAGAAGATCTGTACAACACCTCTTAGAGTGAGCAAAAGAGATTAGTATAGATATTAGAGTAGTTCTCGAAGTTGTGATCCCCAGACAAATAGCATCAGCAAGGAGCTTGTTAGAAATGCAATTCTCGGGCCCTACATGAACCCTACCGTGAGAGTGGGCCTAGAGATCACCCTCCAGGTGATTTTAATGCACACTAATATCTGGTAACCATTGGTTTAGCAAAAGAGATGACAATAAAGTGTAATTACTTAGATCTTGTATGGGTTACTAATATCTAACCAAGAAATAATGAACTTGGATGCTGGGGCCTTTCGGAGTGATGTAACCCAGCCCTTATGAGGCAGGTTTGAGGTTTCAGTCATGCCAACATCTAAGGCCATTCATTGGGTGTCCCTCCAGCTTTGATTCTTGATACATTTCTGTATTAGTTTCCTATTGCTGATGTAACAGATTACCACAAATTTAGTGACATAAAACAACAAAATTTATTATCTTTCAGTTCTGGAGGTCAGAAGTCCAAATTCAGTCTCATTGGCCTGAAGTCGAGGTGTAGGCAGATCTGCTTCCTTCTGGAAGCTGGGGGAAAATCCATTTCCTTGTCTTTTCCAGCTTCAAGAGGCCACTTGCATTCCTTGCCTAATGGCCCTGCATCACCTTGACCACTGCTTCCCTCATCACATCTCCTCTGACTCTGTCCTTCCCACCGTCTTCTTTATAAGGACCCTTGTGATTATACTGGGCCACCCACATAATCTGGGATAGTCTCCCCATCTCAAGCTGTTTACTTTAACTACATCTGCAATGATCCTTTGGCCACGTGGGTGGCATACTCACAGGTTCCTGGGATTAGGACATGGACATCTTTGAGGGGCGTTATTCAGTCTCCCACAACTTCCCCTTCAGTGTTGTTGGGAGAGCAGGGAAGAGGGATGGGGCAGGAGGTATTGAGTTAAAGAGTTTATAGGTGGATAGGATTAATAAGTTAGTTCATGTTAAATAAATAAATAAATAAAGTCTGTGGGTTCTGGAAAAAAAATAAGTTATTTCAGTTGTTAGGTTGTTTCACTGTGTTGGGTAGCCATTTCTCCAATAAAATCTCAGTCAAGCATGCATGGCTGGGGGCACCCAAAAAAAGCGGAGTCAGTATGGTCAGCAAGGCCCAGCCCTCCTGAGCAGGCCTGCTTATCCCTGTGTTCACCTGTCTACTGGACATCACTTGGGCAGACCCAGAACTAAACTCTTCATTCCTCGTCCCTGTCCTGCCACACCCACCCCAACCTGTTTTTCCTCCATGAGTCCCCAACCCAGAAATCTACACTATATCTTAGGCTCCTCTTTCTCTTTCACTCCAAAACCCCCACCCCCACCCCAGCCGCCCCACATCAAATCAGCCACTGAGTTCTATCAATCCCACCTCCCAGATATCTCTCTTCATCTTCCACCACCCTGACCAGGCTTGTCTTAAGGGGCTCACCATTCCTTACCCCAAGTTTTTGCAAGGGCCTCTTAACTGGTTCCCCTGGCTCTGGGAGTGCCACCTTTATCACCACTACTGGGAGAGTATTTCCAAAACATAAATCTGTCACCCTTTTTCTCTGCTGCTTAAAACTCCCTAATGCCATCTTAGAATAAAGACCAACCCCTTAACAAGGTGGTTAAGGCTCTTCAAGAGCACCCTTAACTTACCTGGTCAGCTTCATGTTAGCCATTCCCTCAACAAATTATTTACAGATCCCAGAATGTACCTTGACCCCTCACACCTCCTACCTTTTGGACAGGCTCTTTTCTTTGCTGGAACATCCTCATTCAATTCTGTACCTGGCTGAAGTGACAACTCTTTAAGCCTTCCTCTAGGCATATTGCCCTGGCCTCTTACATCTAACTTAGCACCCACTACTCACCCTGGAAGCACTTATTACCCTAAATTACAGTTGATGATTTAATTGTAATCATCTCTCAGACCATTAGACTGTGAGCTCCTTAAGTGTAAGGATTATTCCCAGGGCCCAGCATAGTGCAGGTCACACAGTAATCGTTCAATACATTTCTTAGTTGAATTGAGATATTACATTGGGAAATGCTAGCTAAGAAAACAAAAAGGAGTGGGAGTTAGGAGGAGAGTTAGGATAGAGTCCTAAGTGCCTAGTAACTGGAGCAGATCAGAAAATTTTAGGGGACACCCATTGGGACATATACCCATGAGGACATAAAGAATAAAAAGAAAAGATTTTCAACAATCTCAGCTGTTCCTGAGGATCAAAGCCAGAGAATAGACAAGTAAGAAAGCCACCCATGCCATTCAACACAGCAGCTTCAAGTGGAATATAGAAGGTACAGAAGAAGGTGAGGGAAGATGGTCCGGCTTACAGGGTGTCAAGTACTTTACTATGCTTGAACTTTACTGTGCATCACAATGTGGGGAGACCTTATTCAAAATGCATATCCTGGTTCAATCAGTCTGGAGGTGGGGGACCTCAGAATCTGCATTTTTAACAAGCGTTCTGATCAGTCACTTTGAGAAACACTTGAATATGTTGCAGTAAGATACTGACTATAAACTACATTCTAGAGAATGTTGAGATAAAAAAGGACGAATATGGGCAGTATATAATTTGAGGGTGTTAGGTAAAAATGTCAAGAGGTGTGTATCAGTAACAGCCAACCACTAGGAGATGTGTGTGTGCACACACTTACACACACAGGGATTTGTTATGGGGATTTGACCTTACAGAATTATGGGATCTGCACAAGCAGTCTCTGTGAGGCTGTCTTTGCGTCTGGAGCTGGAGCATGAAGCCCACAGGGTAAATAGAAGGGAAGACGGATGGAAAGTGGAGGAGATCAAGAGCAGGCCAGAGCCCACAAACATGAGCTGGAGCCCCACAAGGATGGACTGAGACCCATGTCATTTCTCGCTGCCTCTGAGTGGTGTGGTGTTGTCCCAACTTCACAACTTCAGAAGTTGGAACCTTCCTAATAGAGCTAAATTCATACACCTGGCCTAGGAATGGGAGCACGGAAGGAGGGTCCAGGGGAAGGTAGGGCAGTCACAGACCAGGCTGCTGCCTCACGGCAACCACGGCAACTGATAAGTGGCAATGTGTGCAAGCTACAAAATGGCTGCTGCTTCACTTCCACCCACCCAATCTCCCACAAGAATCTCACTTTGGCCCAGATAACTAAAAATATACAGGGAGGAGAATTCTGGGAAATGCAGTTCAGCTTAGTCAAGTTAACACATTACAAACCCACGACAAGGGTGTGTGTGTGTGTGTGTGTGTCTGCATGTGTGTGTCTGTGTGTGTGTGTGTCTGTGTGTGTGAAGAAAGGACAGGGATCACCATATGGAAAGGCTGGGGAGTCAATTAAGAGGGATAGTTGATGGAGCAATAGCCCAACAAAATAAGGAAGGCAAGGGGTCTGGGCTTTGATGTTTGAAAGGAGGGACATCCTTCCTCTATCATAAATAGAAAGAAGCAGGGTAACAGAAAAAGGGAGGGCAGGGCTGGAGTGGGGAGGAAGTGGGGTATCTTGCACCAAAGCACACTTGTTAGAAGAAAAGGAAAGGAGGCAGACAACTTGAGACCCCTTGTGGGGAGCACAGCCCTTCTCAAAGATAAAGAACAACTTGTGTCACTTTCATTCTGAGGGTCCTCACATAAGAAAACTTTCAAGAGCAACCAACTCAAAGAAAATTTGAAGTCTTCTGGTTGTGGATACAGGATGAACTAATGTTCTTCCAAAACCCAAACTGTGACATAATTTTGAAATATGGTTATTAAGCACATCACTGTGAAGTTAAGGATGGTTACAGAGCTCACATCTTAGCATATGGTCTGCTTCTTCCTCGTTGAAGTTGTTGGCAGCATAGCTGCTCACAGCTTGGTGTGCTGTGCTAGAACCAGCATGAGAATTTAAGGAATGCCATGCCATGTCAGCCAGTCCATCTAAGATTTCTGGCAGAGAGAGGCCCCAAGGGGAACTTCATGGGCAAGGCAGAGCTCTTCTTTAAAACTTAAACCTACAAGTTAAGGATGTACCCAAACGCCAACAAAACTTCCCTAATCTGAGTCTATTGTGAATGAATGGCCTAATTCACCTTCGGCCAATTTATTGTCTTCACTTCTTCTTGGGGTAGTGATTTCTCTTAGTTTACTTTCTATGCAAAATGGAACAGTTCCTCTTTTTATTAACTTTAACTCTAATAGACAAAATTTGATGAGCAAGACCCATTCAAACTCTCCTTACTTGATGTTATGAACTTCTGGTCATGTCTCCTTGACCTTTTACTTTCTGGACTAGAAAATGTTTGTTTGTTTGGTTTTTTCTCCGGAAAAGAATCCATTTGGAGAAAAGAATTAGACTTGAATATAGATTATCTGGACTTCACTTGCAGTTTTCCTACTTGCTTGGGCAAATTAATCTCTGAATCAGTTTCTTCATCTTTAAATGGAGATATCAACAGGTACCTCACATGTTAATTATAAGGATTAAATGAGAAAATACAGGTATTAGGGCATAAGCTAAAAAGAACCTAAAATATAGAGGCTTAAGTAAAACAGAAATCTGTTTCTTATGTAGTATTCGGAATTAGTGGCTGGTAGGTGTCTCTACATTCTCAATATACAGCTCTCATTTGTGGATGGGTCATCTCCCAGCCAGCAGTGTGGAAGACAGAGATAGTGGTGGGAAAGAGCTTCCTTTTTAAGGTGTGACCCAGAGACCACACACATCACGGTTGTTTATACCCCACTGGCCAGAATGTAGTTATGTGGCCACATCTAACAGCTAGAGAGGCTGGGAAATGTCTCTATCTGGATGGACATATGCCCAGTTAAAATTGTGGGGAAGTGGTTTGTTATTAAAAGGAAGGATAGAAGGGATATTGGGGGATAATGAGCAATTTATATCAGCTACCCTGTCACTATTACATAGATTTCTATTATGGTTTAAAAAAATATGGCCTTCTATTTCTCACCCCCCTTCCTATGGACAAAGAATCCCAAAAAGCCTGCAACTTGAAAGAATAGAAGATGAGTTTTTTGGAGGCAGAGAACCATGTCCTACTCATCTCTACATCTTCAGAACCTAACACAGAATTATTCTTAATAAATGTTTATCAAAGTGAACAATCATAATCATTCCTAGAGCCCCCATCTGTTAAACCCTTTTTGTAACATGTGGATTGTAGACTTTCCACCTGTAATGAGCTGTATATATGCCATATATATAACACTATTGGCTTCACCTACCATATGATCCAGTAGTTTGCATAGTGAAGCACTTAATATGTTCTTGGTGTGTTGTATTTTTGAGGAGAAAAGAGTAAAATCTAAAAAAAAAAAAAAAAAAGCCTAGCTCCTAAAGCAAGGTCATGTTCTCTCAAGGTGACTATTTAAACCAAACATGAGGCCATTAACTTTAAAAATGTTTACTATTCATTTTCTTGGCAATCAGAGGAAACCTGACACAGAAACAGCCACTGGGAGCCATAGTCTGGTGTACTTAGCTATGTGATAATATCCTGTAAACCCTCTTTCTTCATAACTAGTCCCAGAATGGAATTGTTTTGCCTGAGGTTGGGGAAACCAACTGAAAGTTTTCACAGAATCTCAAATCTTAGATTCTGCCAGTTATGTGTAGTTGCATAAGGTGAGTAGTGTGGGGGGAAATTGACTTAGCTACATAGAGGAAGGAAATATACCTGGAAAACAGAAAAGAACTTAACATTATTGGGCATCTATCCCATATCTGACATTGTGCTAGAATGTTATTTAATTTAGTTCGGATAACAAGTTTAAATGAGATAGGCTTTGTTACATGAAATTTAAGGTTAAAGAAGTTAAATAACTTATAAAAGATCACTGTTGCACATTGGGTTTCTAGGAAGCAGACACTGAGACAGAGATTTGTGTTCAGCAAATTTATAGAGCGTATCCTCATGATGAATACCTAGAGAAGAAGGGAAGGAAGCAGGGTTGGACAGAGGGAGGATATGGGCTTCGATGCAGTCTCAGTGAGGCCTCAGCTGATCCCATGGGGAGCCCTAGAGCTGTGATGGCCCTTAAGAGTTGTTCCAAGTTGGGGTGAGGGGGCCAGGATTTTATACTCCATGACAAGTTGGATGCAATCTATAGCACTTGCAGCAGCAGGAGAAAATAAATTCTTCAGTCCTAAATAGGGATCCGAGCAACACAACTCAAATTCCGCTATAGTTAAACAGCTTGGAAGTAACAAAGTCAGAATACAAACACAGCTCTGACACCAAAGCCCATACACTTTTCTACTGTGCTTGCCCCGATAGGCAATCAGCTAGTTGGTTACTTATACATTCTAACATTTTAGAAAATGGTAAACAGGAAAATAATTTGCATTCTGGTTCTGGAAATATGGACTTCGTGTCTTACATCATGAGATTTTTCCAAGTTTTATGTAAATAATTCAACCTTGGATCCACTGTTTTTTATGATTAACACCTTTAATAAGGTTATACACAAAAATTTCCTTACTTCTTAAACTAGATCCAACCAAAACAATAAGTATGCTAAAGACTTAAAACATACTCTATCTAGGCTGATTCATTTGATAACTTCCAAATGCTTCATCTTAGAATTCTCTTAGAAATCGGGAATCATTGCGTAGCATAATTTGTGTCAGATGTGTGGCACTTGTTTCTAAATATATTTGATCACCTAAGGCCTAATGTTTAAGTTCAGATATTGGTTCAGAACTCCCAGGAGAAAAAGATGTACAAGGATTCAGAAAGACAATAAAATGCATATGCCTCTCACCTTGACATGGAAGCCTGAAAAGTATAGCTAAAATTTATCAGCCATGTTCTTCAACTTGAAAGTTATCATGACTGAGCCAAAGTAAAACCCATGGTAGATAAAGCATTCATCCATTCTCTCTGTTTACAGAGAACCTATGCCATACAAGGATCAGTGTTAAGTACTCTAAGCACCCTGGCCATGACTTAGCTCTTTCAGAGAAATTTGATCAGCTTTCCAGCTGCATCATAACAATATCTTTTTGCTGTCTTGTTTTAGAACAAACATTCTATGTAACAAGTGAAGCCAAATATCCTTGTCAAATGTTTTCATGTATATACAATTATATATAATGTTTCATATATATATTTTACATATGTAATTATGTCTAATGTTTAGATGGTACAAAGTTCTGCAATTTGTGATTACGGAAATCAAAAGAACTGGCATTTTTGTTACAATCTCCCTTTCAAGCTAGCATAAGAAAAAGCAAGTCATGTATTTCAAAGCATACACTGAAAAAGATTAAAATTAAGAACATCTGGAAAATTTTTCACTTGTATATGGCATTGTGTTATAATTGGGTCCTGCCATCCTCCACAGTATCCCTGCCCCAGACACTGAAATGTTTTCTTTCTTCTAGTACAGTGGTTCTCATAGTGAGGTCCCTGGACCTCCAGGCATCAGCATCACCTGGGAACTTGTTAGAAATGCAAATTATTGGGTCCCTCCACACTCTCCTAAATCTGCAACTTGGGAGGTGGGGCTGAGCAATATGTGTGTTAATAAGCCCTCCAGGTGATTCTGGTACATGCTCATTTCAGAACCATGGTTGTAAGATTACACATTAAACTATGTTTTTCAATTTCCACTCAATATATGTTTATTTGGAGTCATGTAATAAGTGCTATACATTATTCAACCTTTGTCACTGGCACTTGTGCATCATGTCTCATTATTTTAAATACATATTTACATAATACTGCATATTATGTATGTTGGACACAATTGTGTTTTCACAAGCTCTCCAGGCAATTCTGATGCATGCTCAAGTCTGAGAGGCACTGCTCTAACTCGTTATCCTTTAGTCCTGCCCTAAACAGAAACCTGGCATGATCCACAGCAATAAATATAAATGGTGTACTCATCTTTAAAGAACAAGAGGCAAGCAAAGATCTAAGAATTCTTGGCAGCACAGAGCATAATTTTGCATTTCCAAGCAATGAAATGCATCAGCTAGAGTGGCAAATTCTGCATAAACATTTGGGTTTGAATCTCCATTCTTTAATCTCCTGGCTATTGCTTCTCAGGAAATCATTTAATCTTTACAATAGTTTGTTTCCTTGGAGGGCTTTGCCTTGGGCATCTTTATGGTACCCTCCAGCTCTTATGTTATGATTCCAAGCACCTCAATCAATATGCATATTATCATTTTCAGAGATACCCATATTTTCCCATTTCATGCTGTTACTCAAAAGCATATCAAAACTCTTAGAACTCATGATAAGAATACAACCCAGTTAAAAAGTGGGCAAAGAATCTGAATAGATATTTATCCAAAGAAGATACACAAATGGCCAATAAGTACATGAAAAGATGCTCAACATTATTAGCCTAGGGAAATGCAACTCAAACCCACAATGAGATACCACTTTACATATGGCTGTTGGGAATGTAAAATGGTGTAGCAGCTTTGGAAAACAGTTTAGCATGTTCTCAAAAGACTAACAGACTTCCCATATGACCCGGCAATTCTACTCCTAGGTACATACCAAGAGAATTGAAAACATACGTCTATGCAAAAAGTTGTATGCAAATGTTTATAGTAGCATTATTCAGAATAGCCAAAAAGTGGAAACAATACAAACATCCATCGATGAATGGATAAATAAAATGTGATGTATCTATACAACGGAATATCCTCCAACAATAAAAAGGAATGAAGTAAGGATACATGTTACAGTATGGATGAAACTCAAAAATATTATATTAATTAAAAGAAGACAGTCACAAAAGACTACATATGATTTCATGCATATGACATTCCAGAATAGGCAAAACCATAAAAATCCGTAGATACAGAAAGAGTCGTGGCTACCTAGGGCTGGCAATGCTGAGGGGAAATGGGGGAGGGAGGTGACTGTTAATGAAAAAAAAAGTTCTGAAATTGATTGTAGTGCTGGTTGCACAGCCCTGTGAATATACTGAAAACCATTGAATTGTACTCTTTACATGGGCAAGCTGTATGGTAGGTGAATTATATCTCAATAAATCTGTTACCAAAAAATAAAAGAATATCCTCTCCTGGTCAATTTCTCCCCTTGTCATATCAAATGGCCATCAGTGAGACTAAACTAATGTCTTTATGAGTATAATAGTCTGGAATGAAGTACCATCCTACTGTTATTTAAGTCACTATTGGAATACTCAAGCAATGTATTAGATGTAATGTAGATTGGTCAACTCACGATAATTCTGTTACTTTCAGTCAAACCTAACTCCTAACAAAAGGCATTTACAAAGATAAATGCTAGAAGCCATCTCTTTTATTATTATACTGTAAATGACCATTGCAAATTAATGGCACACTTTGAACTGGGCATAAACAGGACATCTACAGAATGAGCAAACATTTCTCAACTCTTTCTTTAATCCTTGAATTCATTCAGTGTGAATTCTAAAAGTGGATGTGAGGGGGTTACAAAAAGGAAACTTTCTCTCTTCTGAAGCTCACTGCCTTTTTAAGTTACACACACACAAATGGTGCTTTGAAAACTTCAGCTAAATTATGCACATGAAAATAAACAACAATCTAGAAAGCAAATTCCTAAAAGACTACATTGATGAGGCTAATCACAATAACAAATTGGGCTTACAGAGCATGCTGAATGTCTGTGGACAATTAGCCCTACCTGTTTTATTTGCTCAAGTTTCAGGTAGACCAAAAGACATTCCTTGTGAAAGTCTCCATGACTAATTTTTCCTTAATCAAATCAGGAATGCAAATTTCCTTTCCTAATAAATAGCACAGAGCCAGAGGACATAATTTTCACTATCGAAAGGACTCTGGATACATGAGGACATTTCAGAAATCTGGGCCAAATGGTATTTTAAGACTTTAAGAGCTAATAAGAATCTGTGTTATGTTTAACTGCACATTACAGTGAAACAAAATCTTTAAGCTGTGAGAATATAAATAGTTGATTGCTGCTGGTTAATTATGCCCTAGCCTATCAGACTGACAAAAAATCACATCTTCAGAGACTGCTGTTTGTATAATTGTTAACATTTGAGGGAATGAGGAGCTGCTTTAAAAAGCTGAAATTTATATAGATTCTATCCTTATGAAAATGTAAGCAGGCATACATTTTTGCATATAACTTCATCAACATACCCCAAGAGGGTTCCACGAAACCCCCTTTCGTGAGTTTAAGAACCCACGAAAACTTGAAAAAAGAACTAGAGATAGCACGACACACCCATGGCCATAATAAAAAAACTTCGACAACACCAAATGTTAGCAAGGAAATGGAAAAACTGGAATTCTCACATACTTTGGGAAACCATTTGGCAGTTTCTTAAAAAGTTAAACATGAAACTACACTGTGATTCAACAATTCCACTCTTAAGTATTTATCCAAAAGAAATGAAAACATGCATCTATACAAAGTCTTATATGAGACTGTCCTTCGCCCATTCTTGATAGCTAAAAACTAGAAACAACCCAATGGCCATTGACAGGAGCATGGATAAATAAATTATGTTATATTCATACAATGGAATCCTATACAGAAAAATATAAAAGAATGTGCTACTTATATCCACAACAATGTGGCTAACTTTCAAAAACATTATCCTGAATGAAAGAAGTCAAGCACAAGAAAGTATGAAGTTCTAGAACAGGCAAAACTAACACACTGCAGTAGAAATCAGAAGAATGGTGTTTCTTAAGGGTGTGATGGACTAGAAGGGGGTACATGGGATCTTTATGGGTGTTGGAAATGTTCTATATCTTGATGGAAGTATGGGTTACATAGGTGTATGCATTTGTCAAAATTGATTGAACTGTATATTTAAGATCTATGTGTTTCAATTCATGGAAAGTATACTTTAATAAAATATTTTTTAGAAACAGAGATGAATCAGGGATCTGTAAGTATAAGTTAGAGAATTCAGACTTTTTTACTACATATTTAGGCCAGTATTAGTAAAAGCACTGGAAGAGATAGTACTGGAGAAGCACTGGAGAGAGTATTGCTTCTTTAAATTGATTGCTCTTGTAGAAATATGACTGTATATTGTAGTTTATTTAGCATTTTCCTACATCTTTCGATTCTCATGGAAACTCCATGGGGGAGGTAGTATGATCACCCTCCCCATTGTGCAGATGATAAAATTGAGGTTCAGAGAGGTTGAGGGTTCTGTCCAAGGTCATACAGTCCATTTGCAGCAGAGCTAGGTCCAGAACCCCTATTTTCTAAAGGAGGTTTAGTGCTCATTTTACCTCTACATTTTTAGAGAGAAGAAAGTTATGATAGCCAGAGAAATAACTGAGTTAGATTCTAGAACATGGATATTACTTAGTGAATTAAAAATCCAATGAATTTGACACACATCATTAAGAGGTTCTAGCCCCTTGTTTTTAGGGTTCAATAATACCTTGTTCACTGAAAAAGCATGGCTGAACCATGCCAACAACTCTCTGGGTTAGTGTGAGTTTCTCTGTTACTCACTATCAAGTTTCACTAATCATTTTAAGGATACATGTAATTAAGAGGTACAGGTGAAGCAGGGAGGAGTCCAGGATATGGAGGGTGGTTCCCCAGGTCCTCTCTTCCTACATCAGACATGTACTCTTTAGCCCATGGCAGAGACGTGTGGATTACCTTACACAACAGGGAGACTGTAGGTTATGAATCATCTCTATTTTTACCCAGATCATTATGACTTAAATGGAATCCTCCAGGGAGCCATGATTCATAACTCAAAGACTCTAAATTAGTCTTGCATAAGCAATCCTAATCCAGGATCAATTCTGCTAAAAGTGTTCCATAAATGGGGTGTCTCTTGCTAGTCAGTCTCATTAGTTTATTTACCAGGAGCCCGATTATCAGCATGTTCATAAAGAGATTACATTGGGTCACTTATTTTCTTTATCTTCCAGGAGTGTCCTCCTGGTTACATGAGATAAAGGATGATAGGCTAGCTGCTTAATTTCTTCCCCCAGGACTGAAATCCAAGTGATACACCACAGACCACAGTCCAGTGCTGCCACCACTTATTTCTCGGAATCTCGTATCATAAGGAGGCTTTTCATGATGAGACTGGAGGGCACAGAGCTGGTGAGGCACATGTGAGCAGAGCCATCCCAAGGACCAGGTAACTAGGCCATGATGCTGGCAGTGATTTAGGGGAGTGAGTGATGGGGGGACTAGTGCTATATAAGTAAAAAAATTAAATGTTGGGGTCCACTTTTTTTTTAACATCTTTATGGAGTACAATTGCCTTACAATGGTATGTTAGTTTCTGCTTTATAACAAAGTGAATCAGTTATACATATACATATGTTCCCATATTTCTTCCGTCTTGCAACTCCCTCCCTCCCACCCTCCCTATTCCCCACCCAGGTGGTCACAAAGCACCAAGCTGACCTCCCTGTGCTATGCGGCTGCTTCCCACCAGCTATCTATTTTACGTTTGGTAGTGTATATATGCCCATGCCACCCTCTCACTTTGTCACAGCTTACCCATCCCCATCCCCATATCCTCAAGTCCATCTTCTAGTAGGTCTGTGCCTTTATTCCCGTCTTGCCCTTACGTTCTTCATGACTTTTTTTCTTAGATTCCATATATATATGTTAGCATACGGTAATTGTTTTTCTCTTTCTGACTTACTTCACTCTGTATGACAGACTCTAGGTCCATCCACCTGACTACAAATAACTCAATTTCATTTCTTTTTATGGCTGAGTTATATTCCATTGTATATATGTGCCATATCTTGTTTATCCATTGATCTGTTGATGGACACTTTGGTTGCTTCCATGTCCTGGCTATTGTAAACAGAGCTGCAATGAACATTTTGGTACATGACTCTTTTTCAGTTATGGGTTTCTCAGGGTATATGCCCAGCAGTGGGATTGCTAGGTCGTACAGTAGTTCTATTTTTAGTTTTGTAAGGAACCTCCATACTGTTCTCCATAATGGCTGTATCAATTTACATTCCCAAGAGGGTTTCCTTTTGTCCTTTTGTCCACACCCTCTCCAGCATTTATTGATTGTAGATTTTTTTGATGATGGCCATTCTGACTGGAGTGAGATGATATCTCATTGTAGTAATGATTTACATTTCTCTAATTATTAATGATGTTGAGCATTCTTTCATGTGTTTGTTGGCAATCTGTATATCTTCTATGGAGAAATGTCTTTTTAAGTCTTCTGCCCATTTTTGGATAGGGTTGTTTGTTTCTTTGATATTGAGCTGCATGAGCTGCGTGTAAATTTTGGAGATTAATCCTTTGTCAGTTGCTTCATTTGCAAATATTTTCTCCCATTCTGAGGGTTGTATTTTCACCTTGTTTCTGGTTTACTTTGCTGTGCAAAACGTTTTAAGTTTCATTAGGTCCTATTTGTTTATTTTTGTTTTTATTTCCATTTCTCTAGGAGGTGGGTCAAAAAGGATCTTGCTGTGATTTATGTCATAGAGTGTTCTGCCTATGTTTTCCTCTAAGAGTATGGTAGTGTCTGGCCTTACATTTAGGTCTTTAATCCATTCTGAGGTTTTTTTGTGTGTATGGTGTTAGGGAGTGTTCTAATTTCATACGTTTACATGTAGCTGTCCAGTTTTCCCAGCACCACTTATTGAAAAGGCTGTCTTTTCTCCACTGTATATTCTTGTCGCCTTTATCAAAGATAAGGTGACCATATGTGCATGGGTTTATCTCTGGGCTTTCTATCTTGTTCCATTGTTCTATATTTCTGTTTCTCTGCCAGTGCCATATTGTCCTGATTATTGTAACTTTGTAGTATAGTCTGAAGTCAGAGAGCCTGATTCCTCCAGCTCTGTTTTTCTTTCTCAAGATTGCTTTGGCTATTCGGGGTCTTTTGTGTTTCCATACAAATTGTGAAATTTTTTGTTCTAGTTCTGTGAAAAATGCCAGTGGTAGTTTGATAGGGATTGCATTGAATCTATAGATTGCTTTGGGTAGTAGAGTCATTTTCACAATGTTGATTCTTCCAGTCCAAGAACATGGTATATCTCTCCATCTATTTGTATCATCTTTAACTTCTTTCAACAGTGTCTTATAATTTTCTGCGTACAGGTCTTTTGTCTCCCTAGGTAGGTTTATTCCTAGATATTTTATTCTTTTTGTTGCAATGGTAAGTGGGAGTGTTTCCTTAAATTCACTTTCAGATTTTTCATCATTAGTATATAGGAATGCAAGAGATTTCTGTGCATTAATTTTGTATCCTGCTACTTTACCAAATTCATTGATTAGCTCTAGGAGTTTTCTGGTAGCATCTTTAGGATTCTCTATGTATAGGATCCTGTCATCTGCAAACAGTGACAGCTTTACTTCTTTTCTGATTCGGATTCCTTTTATTTCTTTTTCTTCTCTGATTGCTATTGCTAAAGCTTCCAAAACTATGTTGAATAATAGTGGTGAGAGTGGGCAACCTTTTCTTGTTCCTGACCTTAGTGGAACTGTTTAGTTTCTCACCATTGAGAATGATGTTGCTGTGGGCTTGTCACATATGGACTTTATTATGTTGAGGTAAGTTCCCTCTATGCCTACTTTCTGGAGGGTTTTTATCATAAATCCGTGTTGAATTTTGTTGAAAACTTTTTCTGCATCTATTGAGATGATCATATGGTTTTGGTCCTTCAATCTGTTAATATGGTTTATCACATTGATTTCCGTATATTGAAGAATCCTTGCATTCCTGAGACGAACCCCACTTGATCAGGGTGTATGATCCTTTTAATGTGCTGTTGGATTCTGTTTGCTAGTATTTTGTTGAGGATTTTTGAATCTATGTTCATCAGTGTTACTGGCCTGTAGTTTTCTTTTCTTGTGACATTTTTGTTTGGTTTTGGAATCAGGGTAATGGTGGTGTCATAGAATGAGTTTGGGAGTGTTCCTCCCTCTGCTATATTTTGGAAGAGTTTGAGAAGGATAGGTTTTAGCTCTTCTCTAAATGTTTGACAGAATTCACCTGTGAAGCCATCTTGTTGGCTTTTGTTTGTTGGAAGATTTTTAATCAGAGCTTCAGTTTCAGTGCTGTGATTGGTCTGTTTATATTTCTTCCTGATTCAGTCTCAGAAGGGTGTGCTTTTCTAAAATTTTGTTCATTTCTTCCAGGTTGTCCATTTTACTGGCATATAGTTGGTTGTAGTAATCTTTCACGATCCTCTGTATTTCTGCAGTGTCAGTTGTTACTTCTCCTTTTTCATTTCTAATTCTGTTGATTTCAGTCTTCTCCCTTTTTTTGTTTTTTGATGAGTCTAGCTAATGGTTTATCAATATTGTTTATCTTCTCAAAGAACCAACTTTTACTTTTATTGATTGTTGCTATCGTTTCCTCCATTTCTTTTTCATTTATTTCTGATCTGATCTTTATGATTTTTTTTTCCTTCTGCTAACTTTGGGGGCTTTTTTTTGGCAGTACATGGGCCTCTCACTGTTGTGGCCTCTCCTGTTGTGGAGCACACGCCTGGACAGGCAGGCTCAGTGGCCATGGCTCACAGGCCCAGCCACTCTGTGGCATGTGGGATCTTCCAGGACCGGGTCACGAACCCGTGTCCCCTGCATTGGCAGGCGGACTCTCAACCACTGCACCACCAGGGAAGCCCTCTTTGGGGGCTTTTTTGATCTTCTTTCTCTAATTGCTGTAGGTGTAAGGTTAGGTTGTTTATTTGAGATTTTTCTTGTTTCTTAATGTAGGATTGTACTGCTATAAATTTTCCTCTTAGAACTGCTTTTACGGCATCCCATAGGTTTTAGGTTGTCATATTTTCATTTTCATTTGTTTCTAGGTATATTTTGATTTCCTCTGATTTCTTCAGTGATCTCTTGGATATTAACTAGTATATTGTTTAGCCTCCATCTGTTTGTATTTTTTACAGTTTTTTTTCCTGTAATTGATATCTAGCCTCATAGCATTGTGGTTGGAAAAGATACTTGATACAATTTCAATTTTCTTAAATTTATGAAGGCTTGATTTGTGACCCAAGATATGAGCTATCCTGGAGAATGTTCCATGAGCACTTGTGAAGAAAGTGTATTTTTTTTTTGGATGGATTGCCCTATAAATATCAATTAAGTCCATCTTGCTTAATATGTCATTTATATCTCATATTTCTTTCTTTATTTTCATTCTGGATGATCTGTCCATTGGTGAAAGTGGGGTATTAAAGTCCCCTACTGGGCTTCCCTGGTGGCGCAGTGGTTGAGAGTCCACCTGCCGATGCAGGGGACGCAGGTTTGTGCCCTGGTCCGGGAGGATCCCATGTGCCGTGGAGGGGCTGGGCCCGTGAGCCATGGCCGCTGAGCCTGCACGTCCGGAGCCTGTGCTCCACAACGGGAGAGGCCACAACAGTGAGAGGTCCACGTACCACAAAAAAAAAAAAAAAAAGTCCCTTACTATAATTGTGTTACTGTCAATTTCCTCTTTTATGGCTGTTAGCATTTACCTTATGTATTGAGGTGCTCCTATGTTGGGTGCATATTTATAATTGTTATATAATCTTGGATTGAACCCTTGATTATTATGTAGTGTTCTTCTTTGTCTCTTGTAACAGTCTTTATTTTAAAGTCTATTTTGAAAAAAAAATAATAAAGTCTATTTTGTCTGATATGAGATTTGCTACTCCAGCTTTCTTTTGATTTCCATTTTCATGGAATATCTTCTTCCATCCCGTCACTTTCAGTCTGTATGTGTCCCTAGGTATGAAATGAGTCTCTTGTAGACAGCATATATCTGGGTCCTGTTTTTGTATCCATTCAGCCAGTCTATATCTTTTGGTTGGAGCATTTAATCCATTTACATTTAAGGTAATTATTGATATGTATGTTCTATTCCCATTTTCTTAATTGTTTTGGGCTTGTTATTGTAGGTCTTTTCCTTCTCTTGTGTTTCCTGCCTAGAGAAGTTCCTTTAGCATTTGTTGTAAGGCTGGTTTGGTGGTGCTGAATTCTCTTAGCTTTTGTCTGTCAGTAAAGGTTTTAATTTCTCCGTCAAACCTGAATGAGATCCTTGCTGGGTAATCTTGGTTGTAGGTTTTCCCCTTTCATCACTTTAAATATGTCCTGCCACTCCCTTCTGTCTTGCTGAGTTTCTGCTGGAAGATCAGCTGTTAACCTTATGGGGATTCCCTTGTATGTTATTTGTTGCTTTTTCCTTGCTGCTTTTAATACTTTTTATTTGTATTTAATTTTTGATAGTTTGATTAATATCTGTTTTGGCATGTTTCTCCTTGGATGTATCCTGTATGGGACTCTCTGAGCTTCCTGGACTTGATTGACTATTTTCTTTCCCGTATCAGGGAAGTTTACAACTATAATCTCTTCAAATATTTTCTCAGTCCCTTTGTTTTTCACATCTTCTTCTGGGACCCCTATCATTCGAATGTTGTTGCATTTAATGTTGTCCCAGAGGTCTCTGAGAGTGTCCTCACTTCTTTTCATTCTTTTTTCTTTATTCTGCTCTGTGGTAGTTATTTCTACTATTTTATCTTCCAGGTCACTTATCCGTTCTTCTGCCTCAGGTATTCTGCTATTGATTCCTTTTAGAGTATTTTAATTTCATTTATTGTTTAATTCATCATTGGTTGTTTGCTCTTTAGTTCTTCTAGGTCCTTGGTAATGTTTCTTGTATTTTCTCCATTCTATTTCCAAGATCTTGGGTCATCTTTATTATCATTACTGTGAACTCTTTTTCAGGTAGACTGCCCATTTCCTCTCCACTTGTTTCGTCTGGTGGGTTTTTACCTTGCTCCTTCATCTGCTGTGTGTTTCTGTCTTCTCATTTTGTTTAACTTACTGTGGTTGGAGTCTCCTTTTCACAGGCTGCAGGGTCATAGTTCCCATTGTTTTTGGTGTCTGTCCCCAGTGGCTAAGGTTGGTTCAGTGGGTTGTGTAGGCTTCCTGGTGGGGGGGACCGGTGCCTGTGTTCTGGTGGATGAGGCTGGATCTTGTCTTTCTGGTGGGCAGGACCGAGTCCAATCGTGTGTTTTGGGTTGTCTGTGGCCTTATTTTGATTATAGGCAGCCTCTCTGCTAATGGGTGGGGTTGTGTTTCAGTCTTGCTAGTTGTTTGGCATAGGGTGTCCAGCACTGGAGCTTGCTGGTCATTGAGTGGCACTTGGTCTCAGCGTTGAGACAGAGATCTCTGGGAGAGATTTTGCCATTTGATATTACATGTGGCTGGGAGGTCTCTAGTGGACCAATGTCCTGAACTCGGCTGTTCCACCTCAGAGGCTCAGGCTTGACACTCGGCCAGAGCACTAAGACCCTGTCAGCCATATGGCTCAGAAGGAAAGGGAGAAAGAACAAAAGAAAAGGAAGGAAGGAAGGAAGGAAGGAAGGAAGGAAGGAAGGAAGGAAGGAAGGAAGGAAGGAAGGAAAGGAAGGAAGGAAGGATGGAAGGAAAGGAAGGAAGGAAGGAAGAAAGAAAGAAAGAAAGAAAGAAAAGAGGGAGGGAGGGAGGGAGGGAAGAAAGAAAGAAAGGAAGGAAGGAAGGAAAGAAAGATAGAGAGAAAAGAAGATAAAGTTATTAAAATATAAAATAAAAAAATTATTAAAAGTAAAAAATTTTTTAAATAATTTAAAAAAGAAAAAAAGGAAGAAGAGAGAAACTAAACCAATCCACCAATGATAACAAGCGCTAAAAACTATACTAAAAAACAAACAAACAAACATAAACAGACAGAATCCTAGGACAAATGGTAAAAGCAAAGCTATACAGACAAAATCACACAAAGCAGCATACACATACACATTCACAAAAAGAGGAAAAGGAAATATTTTACCAAAGCTATACAGACAAAATCACACAAAGCAGCATACACATACACATTCACAAAAAGAGGAAAAGGAAATATATATATATATATATATATATATATATATATATATATATATATATATATTTAGAAAGTAAGAGAGCAACCAAATCAATAAACTAATCTACCAATGATAATAAGCTCTAAATACTGAACTAAGGTAAACATAAAACCAGAAACAAATTAGATGCAGAAAGCAAACCCCAAGTCTACAGTTGTTCCCAAAGTCTACCGCCTCAATTAAGGGATGATTTGTTGTCTATTCAGGTATTCCACAGATGCAGGGTACATCAAGTTAACTGTGGAGATTTAATCCACTACTCCTGAGGCTTCTGAGAGAAATTTCCCTTTCTCTTCTTTGTTCACACAGCTCCTGGGGTTCAGCTTTGGATTTGGCCTCACCTCTGCATGTAGGTCACCTGAGGGTGTCTGTTCCCTGCCCAGACAGGATGGAGTTAAATGAGCAGCTGATTAGGGGGCTCTGACTCACTCAGGCTCGGGGAAGGGAAGAGTACAGAATGTGGGGTGAGCCTGCAGCGGCAGAGGCCAGCGTGATGTTGCAACAGCCTGAGGTGGGCCGTGTGTTCTCCCAGGGAAGTTGTCTGTGGATCACGGGATCCTGGCAGTGGCGGGCTGCACAGGTGTGGATAGTGACCTGTGCTTGCACACAGGCTTCTTGGTGGCTGCAGCAGCAGCCTTAGCATCTCAATCCCGTCTCTGGGGCCCATGCTGATAGCCGTGGCTTGTGCCCATCTCTGGAGCTTGTTTAGGCAGTGCTCTGAATCCCCTCTCCTCGCACACCCCAAAACAATGGTCTCTTGCCTCTTCGGCAGCTCCAGACTTTTTCCTGGACTCCCTCCCAATTAGCTGTGGCGCACTAGCCCCCTTCAGGCTGTGTTCATGCAGCCAACCCCAGTCCTATCTCTGGGGTCTGATCTCTGAAGCCCGCGCCTCAGCTCCCAGCCCCCACCCATGCTGGCGGGTAAGCAGACAAGCCTCTCAGGCTGGTGAGTGCTGCTTGGCACTGATCCTCTGTGTGGGAATCTCTCCACTTTGCCCTCTGCTCCCCTGTTGCTGTGCTCTCCTCCGTAGTCCAAAGCTTCCCCCCCACCACCACCCCCCATTTCTGCCAGTGAAGAGGCTTCTAGTGTGTGGAAACTTTTCTTCCTTTACAGCTCCCTCCCAGAGGTGCAGGTCCCATCCCTATTCTTTTGTCTTTGTTTTTTCTTTGTTCTTTGGCCCTACACAGGTACGTGGGGAGTTTCTTGCCTTTTGGGAAGTCTGAGGTCTTCTGCCAGCGTTCAGTAGGTGTTCTGTAGGAGTTGTTCCACATGTAGATGTATTTTTGCTGTATTTGTGGGGAGGAAGGTGATCTCCACATCTTATTCCTCTGCCACCTTGAAGGTCCCCAGAGGCTCTTTAAATAAAAGATGATGCTGTTGAAAAATGGGCATCCATGAAGTGGAGTGGAAAGTAGCACATTTAGATCTTTATCATACCACTTCCCTCTTGAGTCTGTCCTTTGAATCACAGGCAACTTCTCAGCCAATCCACATTAACTCTGATCTTCATGAATGGGATGCAATACTTGATAGCCAAGTTCTTTTGGGGAGGAGGCAACACTACCAGCAAAAGCTTCTGCCCCTGTGAAGTGTGACCTGACCCAACTGGAAGAATGCTGCTACCAACAAAACATGCCCAATCAGTGTAACCTGGAGTCCACTTATTGAAGACTCACTACCACAAACTTATAAGGGAACATTACCTTCATTTTACTGATGTGGAACTGAGGCTCAGAGAGGTTAAGTAACCTGCCCAAGTTCACAAAACAAGTGAGGAAAAGCCAAGATTTAAATACAAAATTGCTCGAGGCCCAATCTCAACTTCACCATTCCGCAACCCCTATATTCACCATGCTTATAAGGCTGGAGCATGGACTCTGCAAACCAACATTTCAGTTTTTCCACGTGCTCACTTTGAGGCAATGCCAGTTGGGGGCACTAGAGGGAGACTGCAAAGTTGGTGGAGGGAGAAAGGATGTGCTTTCTCCTGTTTGCTTCCTGTTACTCTAAGTGTCACCCCAGAAATGCCTCTTCACCCCAACATTAGCAGATTCTTCCTGTGTCAATAGCTGAATCTAGTTTGTAGTTTCTTTGACATGTAAAACTAGCCTCAGGAACACTTGCGCCAGCCATCCTGGGCCATCTCCTCAGAGGTCTAGGTCCCAGCCCCCAGGACCATCCTCTGAGTTTCCAAGTTTTAATAATTCTAACCTCTTCCACCTGTTTCCCCCAAACCTGGGGGGAGAGTGGCTGCATCCTGCAATTATTGTCTCTGATACCTCAGTGTTCTCTTTTTTACTTTTTCAATTATGTAGCTAACAATTCTTTAAATTTCACTCCCCACTCATGTCCTCCATTTGCCTCCATAAGGCAGAGTGGGACTGTCCCTTCCCCTTACTCAGATCCTACCAGACTAGTTTTCATTTTATTTACGGTGTGGGGTCCTAGGAAGGAAATTGAAGTTTATCTAGTAGTGTCTGCTGGAACTTTTTGGTCACTGAGTATTCTTAATTTGATATATATTATTTTTCATCAACTCTATTAAAATATAATTTATGGAAAATAAACTGTATTACTTCAAAGGATACAATCTGACGCATTCTGACATATATATACACGGGAAACCATTGACACAATCAAGATTCACCCCCAGCCAAGGTTTCCTCATGCCCTTTTTCAGTCCCTCCCTCTACCCGGGACCCCAGACAACCAACCACTGATCTGCAATTAGCTTGCATTTTCTAGGATTTTATATAAATGGAATCATACTAGTATGCAGACTTTTGTGTCTGGCTTCTTTCACTCAACATAATGATTTTGAGATTCATTCATGTTGCTGTATTTATCAATCATTCAGTTCTTTTTATTGCTAAGTAATAATCTATTGCACAGATGTACCATAGTTTGTTTATCCATTCAAGTGTTGATTCACATGTGGGTAATTTCCAGTTTGGGGTTACTATAACTAAAGCTGCTATGGATATTTATGTATAAATCTTTGTATGGTAAATACCTAGGCACAAAGATACGTTATTTTTAAATTGAGGTGTAACATACATAAAGTGCACAAATCATAAATATGCAGACTGACAATTTCTTATATTTATATACACCAGTGTAACACCACCCAGATTGATTTAGAACATTTTCAACACACAGAATGTCCCTCTGTTGTCCTTCCAAGTCATCAGACTCCTGCAGAGGTCATCACTATTCTGACTTCTGTCTCCATTGATTGCTTTTTCTTGTTTTGGGACACCATATAAATGGAATTATAGAATATGTACACACCCTTTGTGTCTGGCTTCTCTTGCTCAGCATGTGTGTGAAATTCAGTCATGACATTAAGCATAATTGGAGTTTATTCTTTTTATTGAAGTGCTGTGTTACACTGTATGGATATACACTTATTTATTCCCTTGTTGATGGATATAGGGTTGTTCCCAGTTTTATTTCACTTATAAATATAGCTAATATGAACATCCTTGTACACACCCTTGGTGAACATATAATCTCATTTTTCTTGGCCCAGGAATGGAATTGTTGGATAATGGGGTAGGTTAATGCTTAGCTTTCCAAAGTGTTTTTATCAGTTTACACACCTACCACCAATATATGACAATTTCAATTACTCCATATCCTCATCAATATTTGGCATTGAGATCTTTTCAATTTTAGTCATTCTAGTAGATGTGTCATGCAATCTCATTGTGATTCTAATTTATATTTCCCTGATGAAAAATTATGTTGGGAACTTTTTCATGTACATATTGGTCATTTGGAATATACTCTTTTGTGAAGTGTCTATTCAAGGCTTTGTCCATTGTAATTGGGCTATTTATCTTTTTATTATTGATTTATAGGAGTTCTTTACATATTCTGAATATAAAGCCTTTCTTAGATTCATGTACAACAAATACACATATCCTAGTCTGTGGCTTACATTTTCATTCTCTTCAGTGTATTTTGATGAACAGAACTTATTTTAATAGTTTAATGTAACAACTTTTATGACAAATGCTATTTGTGTCCTCTTTACAAAATCTTTGCCTATCCCAAGGTCACTTAACATCAATTTAAGATCACTTAGCTACATAAAATTTCAGGGTTTCAAAGGCCAGGGCTCACATACTGTGTGATAAATCTTGGGTCCTACCCCCTAGTAGACAGCCCTGACATCATATATGAGGGGTGAGTGGGAGCAAGAAGAGCAGTTTGGGGCAAGACGATGGAGACAGATCTCAGGAGAGATGGAAAGGTTATGAAGGGAGATGTGGAGATGTGGAAAGACAAGATGGAGAGAAGCAGAGAGAGGAAAAGAGAAAGAGGGTGAGGAGGGAAGGGATGTCTTCCCAGCCTGAGCAAAGTGTGCCTCTGTCTCAGGAATCCCAGCACTCCGGCAAAGCAGGGACCCACCAAGTGGGCAGGACTCGAGTCAGGGAAACATAAACAAGATCAGAAGTTCCTTCCCCAGACCTCCTAACCCTCCCTTCCCTCTCTGTGCTCAGGCTAATAAGCACTTACCCTTGAAAAACACTTTTTAAAACATCGGCTGATTTTGTTATAAGAAATCTTCATTTCCCAAGAATGTGCTGAGACATCATTACATTAAGGTGTATCTGAAGCCACATCTAGGTTTCGACCAATATCCAGAAATTAAACCTGACAAAATGTGTAGTAATCATAAATGTGGACTTTGAAGTCATATAAACCTAGGTGCCTTTATTTATCCACTCCTATCCTTGGGCAATTTCATAAACTTCTGTGAGTCTCTGTTTTTTCATCTATTAAATAAGCATTTATTTATTCATTCATTAGCAAATATTTTTATTGAGTGCCTATTATGTGCTAGAGACTATTACTGTCCAATAAAAATTATTTACTCCCATGAAGATTGCCTTCTAAGGGGAAGCAGACAATAAACACGATGAAACAGTATAATGTATAGTACGTTATACAGCGATAAGTAGGGAACAACTGGAAGAATGGATTTGCTGTTACCTAGGATGGGGAAGGCTGCAGGGGGTGCCAGATGAGGGGAAATATCAGGGCCTTTGGGTACATTATGTTTTAGATGCCTAAGGAGATGTCAAGACACTTGGATATATAAGGTCAGGGAAGAAGTGCAGATTAGAGATACACGTTTGGAAGTCACTAATGAATAAGTAGTATTCAAAGCCATAAAACTGGAGGAGATCATCCAAGGAGTGATTGTAAAGAAAGAATATGAAAATGTTGCTCCACTCACAGGGTTGGTGCTGGTGGTAATGTATGTGTGTGTGTGTGTGTGTGTGTGTGTGTGTGTATATGAGGATTAGTTGGATTAATACTAAGTGCTTTATTTATTGAGTGCTTAATATGCACCAGATGCTGTGCCAAGAGTTTTATATCTCTTAACTCATTTAATTTTCTAGGAAGTAAGTGATATTATTTTCTCCATTTTAAAGATGTTACTGAGAAAGTTTATATTTGCCCAAAGTCATGGAATTAGTAAGTGATAAAATGGGGATTTGAACCCAGAACCCATGTCCTTAATCCATATACTTCATCTCACATAATCTAATATAAAAATCTAATACCCACTAGTCATTCTAATACGTTATAATCACTTAATTAAATGCCCCATCCACTATATGTCAGTTTGTGCCTTGGACGATAATTTGTCTGACCATTGTTTGAGATCCTCAGTTTCAAATGGGCATATTAATAATAATAATGACTCTTCTGCCCAACTAATAGAGCCACTATAAGGGTCAAATGAGGTAATGTCTAAAGAATTATATCTCCATACCTGTTACAGAACATAATCGCTATCACTGCAAAATAAGCCTGAGTTTTGTAAATACAGGATCCGATCAAATTAGTTCTGTTCATAAAATATACACTCCACGTGCACAGAAGCATTACACTTTAGACAAATGCTATTCTTTGCATGATATGTTTGATCTTGACTCGGGACTTCAGCAACTGGCAGCTCATAAACTGGAACACACACTGAAATATGTGCAGAAATAAAAACAAAATTTCCACAATGGCAAGAATTTTTTTAAATCGATGTTTTGAATTGTTTTTTTCAGTTATACTATTGGAATGTCTCAACATTAAATTATCTTTTTAACTTTCTGGACTAATGTAAAAGCACTTTAGTTGGGTAAGAATTATTTGCTTCCCTGTTTCTTGATTTTAATATTAGGAAATATCTCCATACATAATACACATTCCCATAGCTAGAAGGAATTTGACCTAGGACCTCAAATGCCTGCTTCGTGCTTTATAAGGAGGTAAAAAATAGGTAGACAAAGTGTGGAATTTGAAGTCAGAAGACGAGCGTTAAGTTCTTTTTTAAAAAATTTATTTATTTATTGGCTGCTTTGGGTCTTCGTTGCTGCACACAGGCTTTCCCTAGCTGTGGCGAGTGGGGGCTACTCTTTGTTGCAGTGCGCAGGCTTCTCATTGCAGTGGCTTCTCTTATTGCAGAGCACAGGCTCTAGGTGCGCAGGCTCAGTAGTTGCAGCTCACAGGCTCTAGAGAGCAGGCTCAGTAGTTGTGGTGCACGGGCTTAGTTCCTCCGTGGCATGTGGGATTTTCCCGGACCATGGACTGAACCCATGTCCCCTGCATTGGCAGGCAGATTCTTAACCACTGCCCCACCAGGGAAGTCCCAAGCATTAAGTTCTAATATGCTAGCTAAACCTTTACATGGCAAGTTTAAAATATTTTTTTCTTCTCTTCACAGTGCCTGCTCACAGATATGGCAGGACGTTAAGACTTGAGCAGAACATCTCCTTGATCTTGGGTTATTTCACTGACCACCAATAAGCAGGGTTTTGTTAGGAACTTTTCACTCAAAACAATATAAGATGGAAAATACAGAACTACAATTGACTAAACATCCACTGGCCCCCCAGTTATATGCTTATCGTTGTACCCCATACACTAAGGAGATAAAAAGAATAAATAAAAGTTGTGGTCCTTGCTCTCTAACAGCCACAATCTATGATCAAAACCACACATAGACGAAAAATAATTTTAAAGATTTATAAGCCAGATTTGAACAAAAATAAACAATATGAGAATGACCATGATTCTTAGTGTGTGGAGGAAACTCAAAATGAGGAAAAATTATTATAAAATCATCAGGAAAGAGTTCATGGAGGTTGATTGGAGATAGCTATATCCATCTGCACCATTTTATTTCCTACCAGACAATTTATTAGTTTCTGCAACCACAGGCCTTGGGTGGTTTTGATTGACATTTCATTGCTCTGTGACTTGGTTTCTTCATTTAACAAACAGAAAATCAAACTCCTCATTTCTTATATAAATCTCAGGGTGACAGTTGGAAAACATTGGGAAATACCTCATTTTATTATTGCAGATATATTTGAGATAAAATGCAGATAAATTAAATTATATGTCATAGACACTTATAACTATGATAATTAAGAGATAGCCCAGTGAGTCAACTTACCTCTGCAGCCTAAACTTAAGATAGGTAAAAATAAAGATCTTATGACAAGGTAGATTCACATAGAATTGTGAATGAAGCTTACAAGTTTTTAAACATTTCAATCAGCATTTTTAATGTACCAGGAGTGGGATGTTGAGAAATAAATCAGTAAAGTGCTTCTAGCAAGGCAATAAGGGCTTTTTTTTTTTTGAGAATTAAGGTTTTTTAAAAAATCAGGTCAAAATTAATTAACTCAATTGCTGCCAGGAGCACCTGAACCATTTTTTTTCCTGTGTTAATTGGACAGCAGAGATTTCCCTGGTGAATTCCTTAGTGAAAGGTGTAGAAGAAATTCTTCCATCTAATTCAAACTGTGAGAAATGGTCCAGGAAATGTTTGTCAAATAAATCAATCAGTAAATGAATGAATTAATCAATCATTAAAAATAGACATTTATATGCTGAAAATGATCCTGCTCTTTTGAAGGAATGATCTTTAATTAGTACTGTTTTTGTCAAGTATTTTTCTGTTCTAAAATTAAAGTTACAGGGAGTGTGGCCAAGATGGCAGAGCAGGAAGACCCTGAGTTCACCTCTTCCTGCAAGCACACCAAAAATATAACTACTTAAAGAGCAAATATCTATGAGAATGACCTGACGACTAGCAGAAAAGGTTTTCCACAGTTAAAGATATAAAGAAGGAACTACCACAAGATTTGTAGAAGTGAAGATGCAGTAGAGTCAAAACACACACTCCCAGGGAGGCAAATCACAAACAGAAGGATAATCACAATTGCAGGGGTTTTCCCAAAGGAGTGAGGGGTCCAAGCCCCACATTTGGCTCCCCAACTTGAGGGTCCTGCATGGGGAAGAAGAGCCCCTTGAATGGCTGGCTTTGAAGGCCAGTGGGGCTTGTATACATGAGAGCCACAGGGTGTAGAGAACAGAGATTCCACTTAGAAAGGGTGCATGAAAAATCTCATATGCTCCAAGACCCATGGCAGAGGCAGTGATTTGAAAGGAGCCTGGGGCAGACCCACCTGCTGATCTTGGAGAGCCTCCTGGAGAAGCAGGAGGCAATGAGAACTCCCCCTGGGGACACAGGTGCTGGCAGCAGCCATTTTGGGGATCTTGTCTACCATGAAGACACTGATACTGACAAGCACCATTTGGAGTGCTCTTGCTAGCCTAATAGTGCCTGGGGGGCTTACCTGCCCACCAGCAGGCCAGCACCAGTCCTGGGAACCCCCAGGCTGAGTAGACAGCTGCACAGGGACCTGGCTCCATGCACCAGCAGATGGCAGCCACTGCATAAGGCAGGGCCTGGCAGCCAATCAGGCCAAGTCAGTCCCACCTATCAGCTCACCCACAGTAGTCATCCCCACTACAACAGAAGGACCCACACCCACACAACTCACAAAGGAAGCACCCCTAGAGCATATAGCTTCTTTTTTTTTTAAAGAAGATGTTGGGGGTAGAAGTTTATTTATTTATTTATTTTTGCTGTGTTGGGTCTTCGTTTCTGTGCGAGGGCTTTCTCTAGTTGTGGCAAGCGGGGGCCACTCTTCATCGCGGCACACAGGCCTCTCACTACCGCGGCCTCTCTTGTTGCGGAGCACAGGCTCCAGACGCGCAGGCTCAGTAGTTGTGGCTCACGGGTCTAGTTGCTCCGTGGCATGTGGGATCCTCCCAGACCAGGGCTCGAACCCGTGTCCCCTGCATTAGCAGGCAGATTCTCAACTGCTGTGCCACCAGGGAAGCCCATAGAGCATATAGCTTTGATGACCAAAGGGGAGTGTGCTGCTGGGCCCCATAAGATGTATCCTACATAAGGTCATTTATCCAAGATCAGGGAAATGACCTACCTAATACATAGAAATAGGCACAGAGAATTAAGCACAATGAGGACAGAGAGGAACAAGTTCCAAATGAAGGAACAAGACAAAACCCCAGAAGAAGAACTAAGTGAAGTGGTGATAAGCAATATCTGATAAAGAATTCAAGGTAATGATCATAAAGATGTTCAACAAACTCAGGAGAAGAATGGATGAACACAGCGAGAAGTTTAACAAAGAGTTCGATAATATAAAGAAGAAACAAGCAAAACTAAAGGATACATAACTGAAATTTAAAAATACACTAGAATGAATTAATAGTAGTTTAGATAATACAGAGGAATGGATCAGCAGACTACAAGACAGAGAAATAGAAATCACTCAAGCTGAACAGAGAAAAAAGAAAAAAGAATTTTTTTAAATGAGAAGAGTTTAAGAGACCTCTTAGACAACATGAAGCATACTAACATTGCATTATAAGGATCCCAAAAGTAGAAGGAAAGGCAGAAATCTTATTTGAAGAGAAAATTGATGAAAACTTCCCTAGTGTGGGAAAGGAAACAGAAATGCAGGTCCAGGAAACAGAGTCCCAAACAAGATGAACCCAGACAGGTTCACACCAAGACATATTGTAATTAAAATGGCAAAAATTAGAAATAAAGAGAGAATTTTAAAAGCAGCAAGAGAAAAGCAACTAGTTACATACAAGTGAACTCCTACAGGACTATCAACTAAGTGTTCAGCAGAAACTTTGCAGGCCAGAAGGGGATGCCACAATATTTTCAAAGTGATGAAGAGGAAAACCTAAAACCAAGAATAGCCTACCTGGGAAATTATATATATATATATATATAATATATATGTAATATGCGTGTGTGTGTGTGTATATATACAGGCTGTTATATATGAAACTCATGGTAACCACAAACCAAAAATCTATAATACATACACACAAAAAATAGAGACAGGAATCCAAACATAACACTGAAGACAGGCACAAAATCACAAGAAAAGAGAGCAAAAGAAGAAGAAAGCAACAGAAAGAACTAAAACACAACCAGAAAACAAAATGGCATTACGTATATACCTGGCAATAGTTACTTTAACTGTAATTGGACTAAATATTTCGATCAAAAGACAAAGAGTGGTGGAATGAATACAAAAGCAAGACCTATATATATGCTGCCTACAAGAGACTCACTTCATATCTAAAGACACACAGAGACTGAAAGTGAGAGGATAGAAAAATATATTCCATGCAAATGAAAAGAAAGCTAGGGTATCAAACTTATATGAGACAAAATAGCTTTTAAAACAAAGACTGTAATGAGACAAAGAAGGACATTACAAAATGTAAAGGGATCAATTCAAGAAGAAGATATGACAATTGTAAATATAAATGCACCAACCTAGGAGCACCTAAATACAAAATGCAAATATTAACAGACATAAAGGGAGAAATTGACAGTAACACAATAATAGTAGGGGGATTTAACACCCCACTTACATCAATGGATAGATCATCCAGACAGAAAATCAATAAGGAAACAGTGGCCTTAAATGACACATTAGACCAGATGAACTTAAAAGATATATACAAAGGCAAAATACACATTCTTTTCAAGTGCACATGGAACATTCTGCAGGATGGATTGCATGCTAGTCCACAAAACAGTTCTCAATAAATTTAAGAAGACTGAAATTATATCAAGCATCTTTTCCAATCACAATGGTATGAGACTAGAAATCAACTACAAGGAAAAAAACTGCAAAAAACACAGACACATGGAGGCTAAACAATGTGCTACTAAACAACCAATGGGTCACTGAAGAAATTAAAAAATACCTAGAGACAAATGAAAATGGAAATGCAGCAATCCAAAATCTATGGGATGCAGCAAAAGCAGTTCTAAGAGAAAAGTTCACAGCAATTCAAACCTACCTCAGGAAACAAGAAAAAATCTCAAATAAATGATCTAACCATACACCTAAAGGAAGTAGAAAAAGGAAAACAAACAAAACCCAAAGTTAGTAGAAGGAAAGAGATCATAAAAATCAGAGCAGAAATAAACGAAATAGAGACTAAAAAGAAAAAGACAAAGAAAAGATCAATGAAACTAAGATCTGGTTCTTTGAAAAGAAAAATAAAATTGATAAAACTTTATCCAAACTCATCAAGAAAAATGAGGGCCCAAATAAATAAACATAGAAATGAAAGAGAAGTTACAACCAACATCACAGAAATACAAAGGATCACAAGAGATTACTACAAACCATTATATGCCAATAAAATGGACAACCTAGAAGAAATGGATAAATTCCTAGCAATGTACAATCTCCCAAGACTGAATCAGGAAGAAACAGAAAATCTGAACAGACTGATTACTAGTAAAGAAATTGAATCAATAATTTAAAAAAATCTCCCAACAAATGAAAGTCCAAGAACAGAGAGCTTCACAGGTGAATTTAACGAAATATTTAAGGAAGAGTTAATGACTATACTTTTCAAACTATTCCAAAAAATTGAAGAGGAAGGAATGCTTCCAAACTCATTCTATAAGGCCAACATTCACACTGATAACAAAACCAGGCAAAAACACCACAGAAAAAGAACATTATAGGCCAATATCCCTGATGAACATGGATGTAAAAATCTTCAACAAAATATTAGCAAAAAGGATCAAACACCATAATCAAGTGGAATTTATTCCAGGGATGCAAGGATTATTCAATATCTGCAAATCAATCAATGTGATACACCACATTAACAAACTGAAGAACAAAGATCATATGATCATCTCAATAGATGCAGAAAAAGCTCTTGACAAAAGTGCACATCCATTCATGATAAAAGCTCAATAAAGGGAACATACCTCAACACAATAAAGGCCATATATGACAAGTCTACAGCCAACATCATATTCAGTGGTGAAAAGCTGAAAGCATTCCCTCTAAAATAAGGAACAGACAAAGATGCCCACTCATGACACTTTTATTCAACCTAGTATTGGAAATTCTAGCCACAGCAATCAGACAAGAAAAAGAAATTTTAAAAATCCAAATATGGGGACTTCCCTGGTGGAGCAGTGGTTAAGAATCTGCTTGCCAATGCAGGGGACACGGGTTTGAGCCGTGGTCCGGGAAGATCCCACATGCCGTGGAGCAATTAAGCCCATGAGCCACAACTACTGAGCCTGTGCTCTAGAGCCCACGTGCCACAACTACTGAAGTCCGTGTGCCTAGAGCTCATGCTCCGCAACAAGAGAAGTCACTGCAATGAGAGGTTTGTGCACCGCAATGAAGAGCAGCCCCCACTCGCTGCAACTAGAGAAAGCCTGCACCCAGCAACAAAGACCCAACACACACACAAATAATCTGAACTGTAAAAGAAGTAAAACTGTCACTGTTTGCAGATGACATAATACTATATATAGAAAACCCTAAATACACCACCAAAAAACTATTAGAACTAATATTATCAAAAAGATAACAAATAACAAGTGTTAGTCAGGATGTGGAAAAAAGGGAACCGTCATGCACTGTTGGTGGAGATGTAAATTGGTGCAGCCTCTATGGAGAACAGCATGGAGGTTCCTCCAAAATTAAAAATAGAACTACCGTATGATCCAGCAATGACTCTTCTGGGTATTTTTCTTAAAAAAAAAAAAAAAAAAAAACCAAAAGCCTAATTCAAAAAGATATATGCACCTTTATGCTCATTGCAGCATTATTCACAATAGCCAAGATATGGAAGCAGCCAAAGTATTCATCGATAGATGAGTGGACAAAGAAGATGTGGTATATGTATACAATTGAATATTACTCAGCCATAAAAAAGAAGGAAATCTTGCCATTTGTGAAAACATGAGTGGATCTAGAGGGTATTATGCTAAGTGAAATTAGTCAGCCAGAGAAAGACAAATTCTGTATAATTTCACTTATATGTGGAATCTAAAAAACAAAACAAATGAACAGTCATAACATACAGAAAGAGAGTCATAAATACAGAGAACAAACTGGTGGTTGCTGATGAGGGGAATGAATGAAATAGGTGAGGAAGATGAAGAGTTACAAACTTACAGTTGTAAAATAAATACGCCACAGGGATGAAATATACAGCATGCAAAATATAGTCAGTACACAGACCTACTAGAGATTGGACTTGAGGATATGGGGAGGGGGAAGGGTAAGCTGTGACAAAGCGTGAGAGAGGCATGGACATATATACACTACCAAACGTAAGGTAGATAGCTAGTGGGAAGTAGCCGCATAGCACAGGGAGATCAGCTCAGTGCTTTGTGACCGCCTGGAGGGGTGGGATAGGGAGGGTGGGAGAGAGGGAGATGCAAGAGGGAAGAGATATGGGAACATATGTATATGTATAACTGATTCACTTTGTTATAAAGCAGAAACTAACACACCATTGTAAAGCAATTATACTCCAATAAAGATGTAAAAAATATATATATAGTCAATAATATTGTAATAACTTTGTAAGGTGACAGATTTTGTATGGTAACTAGACTTATCATGGTGATCATTTTGTAATGTATAAAAATATGGATCACTATGTTGTACACCTGAAACTAGTATTTTTAAGTCAGTTATACTTTAAAAAATAATTAATTAATAAAAATAAAATTGAAGTTACAGGATTCTAGAAATTCACTTTGAGGTAGTTACCTGAGGGACAAGTCCTCAAACAGAACTTAGGGTTATAAGCAAGCTCAAAACCTGTCAATATTCTCAGATCTGCCCATAAGCTGAGAACTTCCTGACATGAAACAGAAATTTACCATGAGGTTTACTAAGTTGCTCTAGCTAAAAGAGAATGAAACAAGAAGTCTGTGCTGGAGGCAGCTGAGAAGCAAAAGAAAACTGAAAGGGCCCTTGGAATAGGGGGTTATCATTAAAGTCCTCTCAATTAGGCTTACACCCATACCTAGTAGATAAATAGAACAGACCTAGACACATGCTGGTGAATACAGCTCAGACAGTTTGGATATGTTGGAAAGAAATGGACCAGAGGTGAGGATAGGACTTCCAGAAGTCATCTCTCCCTGTAATAGCTCAAGGAAGAGTAAGGGAGATGATATTCTACCAGTGGGCCGGAGCTCAGGGCAGCTCCATGTGGGGAGGAATAGATAGTCCTGTTGTAACAAAGGGGCCAGTGGAACTTCAAGGAGGAATTTAGTGCAGCCCAGGGCCAGGGAATGCAACTCTAGGATCTAAATCCAAGGTAAGTTCCTACTAAAAGTTTGTTAAAGATATTAAAATGTTCCCCAAGAGGCCAGATGCACTAGTAGCCCAGAGTGGGGGAAGCCCTGGATGGGCTCCAATACCCAAAATCTTACTTGACAGCTCCTCTCAGGGCCCTCAAATGACCTTCAAACTCAACGTATCAGAAACAAAAAACTCATGAAAAACTTGTTTCCTGAAAGCCAGGTCTCAGCCCTGATGCCCCTTCCCTCACCCTCCATATCCAATTCCTTTTGTCTGACCATTTCTCTCCGTCTCCATCATGATGCTAGTTCAAGCCACTCCCTTTGTTTGTGTGGATTTAGAAGTAACCTCCTAAAGAATATCTCCTGAACCACTTTTGTCTCTATAGTAATCTGTTCTCACCCGCTACCAGAGAGGGCATCTTTTCAAAATGCAGATCTAGTCATGTCATACCGTTGGTCAAAATGCTTTAAAGCATTCTCACTACTTTGAAGATAAAAGAGAAACTCCTTATGACAGTCTACAAAGCCCAGAATGCTCTGGCTTCTACCCACCTCTCTATAGCCTTTCTAGCTCCACACTGCCCTCAGCCATCTGTTCTGGCCATTTTGTCCTTCTTTAAGCCCTCTGCACTCACTAGATTCTGTCTAGCCAAAGGGCCTCTCATCTAGGAATTCCACCTTATCCTTTCAGAAGCTCAAACAGCTTCTCTCCAGGAAAGCTTTCTTGACCTCCCTGGCCAGGTTAACTCTCTTTTCTGGGTGACTTATACTGGGAATTGCTCTACAGTTGTAATTTAACATTGATTCACACAGTTTGTTTTTATTACTATTTCTCTGTAGATTCTCTAAGCTCCATGAGTGCAAGGTGAGGGTCTGTTTATTTCTCACCACTAGACCTCAAGCTCTCAGAAAACAGCAAACAGGCCAAGCATTGTTGAAAAACAAAAATGAATGAATGGCACAGAAATGTAAGCCAGAAAGAGCCAGGGACCACCTGAGTGTCTTTCTTCCTGTTTCTGATCTCCCTTATATGTGACCAGTAATGATTTTAAAACACAGTTTGTCACAAAATGCTCCCCTAGTCCAGAAACTCCTTGGTGAATGTCCTAAGACCTGACTGATGCAGAGTGAGATTCCTGGTTATAACTCCATCAAGGGACAAGGCTTTGGGCACTGTCAAGTCAGCATCTGTAAGTCTTGTTGATGAAATTAGGATTTTTCTTCTTGCAATGTAAGTGTAATTTTTTTTTTTTTTTTGCGGTACGTGGGCTTCTCACTGTTGTGGCCTCACCCATTGTGGAGCACAGGCTCAGACGGGCAGGCTCAGCGGCCATGGCTCACAGGCCTAGCCGCTCCGCGGCATGCGGGATCCTCCCAGACCGGGGCACGAACCCATGTCCCCTGCATCGGCAGGCGGACTCTCAACCACTGCGCCACCAGGGAAGCCCTGTAAGTGTAATTTTAATGGCAGGTCATCTTTGAGATGTATAGAGTATAAAAATTGTGAAACCTAGGACAATGGGAAAATATTCTCATAATAGTGTTTAACATGTTAGGCTAGAAATGAAAGAAAAGTTATTTTTAAAGACCTTATTAATGAGATAATCTAGAAGAATCATTGCTAGAAAAAGAATTTTTAATCAAATGTAACATCTACATGTATTTTCTGATAGAGAAGAAACTCTCTTTCAAAGGCTTCCATATTAACAACTCATAAAAGATAGAACAAGTGAGGAATCATACCTTCTGATTGTTTCACTTTTAAAAAAATTATATTAGCACTTTAATATCCATGCTTTTCAAGGTAGAAGTGAAAGGTATTAAATACTTGACATTATGATTACTTCATTTTTTTTTATGTTTCAGACCAAGACTCTCTACTTCTTCCATCAAAGTTCTCATATTTAATATATTATTTTCAAATAATCCACAGTAAATATCCATAATATGCTTCCTAGTATGACTCTAGTCATTTAAGAACTTTAGTTCTAAAGTCCACGTGTTTGTTTGTTGAATGAAAAGTCTGCTCTTAAGTGTTTTTAGAAATTCCAAAAGGTTCTGTTTTGAAGCACCAAACCTAATGAAAAATAAACATGCTTTTACAGGCAAAACACACATACTCATGCACATGTGCACACAGATAGATATACCTAACATAAAAGTTTTAGAATATCATCAGTAATATTAACAGAACTCACTTACTGAGTGAGTGTGCCAGCACTGGGTTGAACAATTTATAGATATTATCTCCTCCCACCCACTACAACTTTGTGAAGCGGACTATATTTCTGTTCCCATTTTATCATTTAAAAAATTCTGATAAAATACTAAGGCTATACTAAGAGTTAAAATATACTAAGAGTTAAAATACTAAGGCTATACTAAGAGTTAAACAAATTGCTTGAACTCATAGCCATTAAGGGTGATAACCTTGGTTAAATAAAACGGTCTGAAATGGAACAATTAATACATAAACAAACTAAATTGTTTATTGTTAATCAATTTTTGGCAGGGTTGCCGAGGGTCTGGCTTTCCCATACACACATCAGCATAACCTAAAATACCAAGGACTGAAAGAAGGCAATTACTACAGAACAAACAAGATGCTGATTAGTATATCATCCTTTCCATCCCAAATAAAAATGTCATTCATCTCACTCACATAATTCAAAAGCTAAAAAAATAACCCTGTAGAAAATACCAATTAGTAGTTTGCGGTGAATACATGTTGACTTTGTCTCTGATTAATGCTCTGGAAATAATGAGAATTGGTTCCAATAAAGTGGTCTTTCCTTGTTGCTAAATTTCAAGGAGTGCAAATCAAAAGTTCAACATAAATAGACAAAATCTTCAGGAAATTGGGTGATAGTAACCATTCTGAATGATTATTGTTATCCTGTTTGTGTTTCTATTTCTCACAGGAGATTTAGTTAAAATCTTAAACAGTCTCATGCTTGAAAATTTTGTCTTTCCTGATTTAACAAGAAGCCCCATGCAGGGGCAAAATTTGCAAAGTAATTACCATGGAGTGGTCACATTATTTCAATATTCGTCAGAGACCATCTGTATCCCTGTAGAACATATGTGTCCTCATTCTACTCTACTGCTCTGTGCCGCCAAGACCCTCGATGCTGTTCTTGATGCAGTCAACATCATTCTTTTAAGCATTATAAAGCATATTCCTAAAAAGTAATTCTGTGGAATCTACTCTACGGAACTGAGACACATATCAAGTTAATGTCAAAGCTACATTGGCAATGCACTAGAATGTTAGAATAGAGTTCATTTCTTCACTCTAATCATTATTTAAGCAATCATATTTCTGATTTTATAATTCTCTTTTGGGAGTTGTGATACATATTTCAAAAATCCCCTGAGAACTGGAATATTTCTCCCTTGACCTAGAAAAGGGAAACTATAATAGGTTTTCAAAATGAAAACACCCAGTATTACCTTTGCCTAGTGTGCTACAAAAGGAACTCATTCTTAGCATTCAGTCACTGAGGGACCTCTGGACCAGGTGTCAGGAATTGAATTCTAGATGCTGAGCACTCCGCCACTCACCTTTTCGACCTGCTAAGGGACTCATAGGTATTCTCCATCCAGAACCAAGCTTATTCACCTCTGAAATGGGCTCACAGTAAAAAGCCTACACCAACTCATTTATATCAGCTGCACAAAGAGTCATGGGTCCAAAAAACAAAAAATAGACACTTGATTCAATAAAATGTAAACCATAACTGCCAGTATTGGCACTGTAGTTTATTCTATGAGAATCTAATTAGAATACTTTAATGTTCTGTAGGAAAGTACAATGGGGGAAAATGGGCAACTTTGCTAAGCTAGCCTCACCGAGTTAAATCTATTGATGGTACTTTAATAATCCTGCATTTAATATCTTATTTCCTAATTAATTTTCAGAAAGATTCTCAAAAAACTTCAGACTTCCCTATTTTCCAATATGTCTATATGGATAGTTATGTGTGGAAGAAAGATGTTTTCAGCGAAAGTAACTAAATTAATAGCATTTAGTTAGGTCCCTTTTTACTGATAACCAGTAGAACTATATTTTGTCCAAACAACAGTCCATTTAACTTAAAATAAATCTAGATAATAACAAGCTTTCTACACAGACAACAGAAAGGAGTTTACTCCACAAAGGTCAGTGGATTGGTTCCATTTGTCATGCTCTGCAGTGGTTAACAAGAGTGTAGATAGGATGTTTATCATTGTTAACACTAGAATTTTTTTTTTTTTACTTCATCATTTCAACCACCTGCTTAGTTTGCCATAACAAAGCACTAGCTTAGTTTTATTGATCTTTGCTATCGTTTCCTTCATTTATTTCTGATCTGATCTTTATGATTTCTTTCCCTCTGCTAACATTGGGGTTTTTTTCTTCTTCTTTCTCTAATTGCTTGAGGTGCAAGGTTAGGTTGTTTATTCGAGATGTTTCCTGTTTCTTAAGGTAGGATTGTATTGCTATAAACTTCCCTCTTAGAACTCATTTTGCTGTATCCCATAGGTTTTGGGTCATCGTGTCTCCACTGTCATTTGTTTCTAGGTATTTTTTGATTTCCTCTTTGATTTCTTCAGTGATCACTTCATTGTTAAGTAGTGTATTGTTTAACCTCCATGTGTTTGTATATTTTACAGATCTTTTCCTGTAATTGATATCTAGTCTCATAGTGTTGTGGTCGGAAAAGATACTTGATACAATTTCAATTTTCTTAAATTTAACAAGGCTTGATTTGTGACCCAAGATATGATCTATCCTGGAGAATGTTCCATGAGCACTTGAGAAAAATGTGTATTCTGTTGTTTTTGGATGGAAAATGTCCTATAAATATCAATTAAGTCCATATTGTTTAATGTATCATTTAAAGCTTGTGTTTCCTTATTTTCGTTTTGGATGATCTGTCCATTGGTGAAAGTGGGGTGTTGAAGTCCCCTACTATGAATGTGTTAATGTCAATTTCCCCTTTTATGGCTGTTAGTATTTGCCTTATGTATTGAGGTGCTCCTATGTTGGGTGCATAAATACTTACAATTGTTATATCTTCTTCTTGGATTGATCCCTTGATCATTATGTAGTGTCCTTCTTTGTCTCTTCTAATAGTCTTTATTTTAAAGTCTATTTTGTCTGATATGAGAATTGCTACCTCAGCTTTCTTTTGGTTTCCATTTGCATGGAATATCTTTTTCCATCCCCTCACTTTTAGTCTGTATGTGTCCCTAGGACTGAAGTGGGTCTCTTGTAGACAGCAAATATATGGGTCTTGTTTTTGTATCCATTCAGCCAGTCTGTGTCTTTTGGTGGGAGCATTTAATCCATTTATAATTAAGGTAATTATCGATATGTATGTTCCTATTCCCATTTTCTTAATTGTTTTGGATTTGTTATTGTAGGTCTTTTCCTTCTCTTGTGTTTCCTGACTAGAGAAGATCCTTTAGCATTTGTTGTAAAGCTGGTTTGGTGGTTCTGAACTCTCTCAGCTTTTGCTTGTCTGTAAAGGTTTTAATTTCTCCATCAAATCTGAATGAGATCCTTGCTGGGTAGAGTAATCTTGGTTGTAGGTTTCTCTCCTTCATCATTTTAAATATGTCCTGCCACTCCCTTCTGGCTTGCAGAGTTTCTGCTGAAAGATCAGCTGTTAACCTTATGGAGATTCCCTTGTGTGTTATTTGTTGTTTTTCCCTTGCTGCTTTTAATATGTTTTCTTTGTATTTAATTTTTGACAGTTTGATTAATATGTGTCTTGGCATGTTTCTCCTTGGATTTATCCTGTATGGGACTCTCTGTGCTTCCTGGACTTGATTAACTATTTCCTTTGCCATATTAGGGAAGTTTTCAACTATAATCTCTTCAAATATTTTGTCAGTCCCTTTCATTTTCTCTTCTTCTTCTGGGACCCCTATAATTAGAATGTTGGTGCGTTTAATGTTGTCCCAGAGGTCTCTGAGACTGTCCTCAGTTCTTTTCATTATTTTTTCTTTATTCTGCTCTACACTAGTTATTTCCACTATTTTATCTTCCAGGTCACTTATCCGTTCTTCTGCCTCAGTTATTCTACTATTGATCCCATCTAGAGTATTTTTCATTTCATTTATTGTGTTGTTCATTGTTGCTTGTTTCCTCTTTAGTTCTTCTAGGTCCTTGTTAAATGTTTCTTGCATTTTGTCTATTATATTTCCAAGATTTTGGATCATCTTTACTATCATTATTCTGATTTCTTTTTCAGGTAGACTGCCTATTTCCTCTTCATTTGTTAGGTCTGGTGCATTTTTATCTTGCTCCTTCATCTGCTGTGTGTTTTTCTGTCTTCTCATTTTGTTTATCTTACTGTGTTTGGGGTCTCCTTTTTGCAGGCTGCAGGTTCGTAGTTTCCGTTGTTTTTGGTGTCTGTCTCCAGTGGCTAAAGTTGGTTCAGTGGGTTGTGTAGGCTTCCTGGTGGAGGGGACTAGTGCCTGTGTTCTTGTGGTTGAGGCTGGATCTTGTCTTTCTGGTGGGCAGGTCCACGTCTGGTGGTGTGTTTTGGGGTGTCTGTGGCCTTATTATGATTTTAGGCAGCCTCTCTGCCAATGGGTGGGGTTGTGTTCCTCTCTTGCTTGTTGTTTGGCATAGGGTGTCCAGCACTGTAGCTTGCTGGTCGTTGAGTGAAGCTGGGTGTTGGTGTTGAGATGGAGATCTCTGGGAGATTTTCGCCGCTTGATATTACGTGGAGCTGGGAGGTCTCTTGTGGACCAGTGTCCTGAAGTTGGCTCTCCCACTTCAGAGGCACAGCACTGACTCCTGGCTGCGGCGCCAAGAGCCTTTCATCCACACGGCATCTCAGACTGATCCGGTAGCTCCGCATAGCCAGCCCTCTCAAAGCACTAGCTTAATATGCAGCAGTGAGCTTTCCTTCTGATTTAAAAGCTGTATGCATCTCTGACAGTTATGAGCAATGCTTTTTATGGCTTTGTTTGCCTTTTTCTAAAACGAAATGACAATTCATTTTCCATAAATAAGCTGAACAGTCTTTGCAGCAGATATTTTTCCTTTGAAGTAAATTTAAAAGAGATTTTCAGATGTGTATACATATGTTTTCTTAAGTTGCAAATGGAAAACACCTCCAAAAGTTTTGCCTTATGACATCTGGTAGAAAGCCTTGTAAAGCTGGATCCACTCTACAGGCAAATGACAAACCCTCTGAAAGTCATATTTTACAATTCTTTTTGAACGGATAATTTTCCACATGTTAAGATTTGGTGGTTTCTTTCCTGTTATATTACAAACACAATAATAAAGCCATTGCTTTAGAACAAGAAAGCCTGTTGACTCTTGAGCTAACAGATTTTATAAAAAGTACAAATTTTGAAGTGTCCTATTTTTCATTCGGAGGTAGCTATACTTTTTAAAATTTACTTACTTACTTCCTATACTCAATGTAGAGCTATGGAAAATCTCCAGAGTAGAAGGCAAGAGACTTCAGGTTCTGGTCTGGGCCCTAGCATTAGTTTTTAAGAAACACTAGTTTTTGAGAAAAACAGTGAAACTCTTTGGGCCTCAGTTCTCACAACTATAAAACTAGGCAAGATAGTCTTCAAATCTTCCAGGTCTACAACTCTGTGACTCTATGATTTCATAACCCAAAGGAGGTAATTTGATATAAGTAAGATGGCTTGAATCCATAAGGAATATTTGTGAATTCTAGTATTAACTACCAAGGGGAGTAACTGCCCATGGTAAGGTTTTAGAAAGCACAGCTGTGTCTGATAGTAAAGGGAGTGTTTAGAATGCATCATCTCTATTAATTAAGGCTTTTCTTTCTTCCTCAATTTTCCTAGGGTATTGTATACATTGACAATTGAATCTGCTTTCGATGACATGTCTTTTCTCTTAAGGAACTGTTTTTATTAGATATAATAGATTTATTTTTATCATAAATATAAAATGATACATGTTATCTCCTACAAATATATAAAAAGAAAGTGGATCTCTAGCCAGCACACAATATGTAAGTTAAAATAGCTTATAGGCATAATACTTTGCATTTAATTATTCTATACTATCATCTAGGAGTCACATAAATTTTTAGTATTTACCATAGGTATGTGGATTATCTGTATTTTATACATAGGGAAACAGGCAGAGGATAAACATGGGACCTACTCTTGAATACATAGTAATCTCTGAGCAGGTCAAAGATGAAAGCCCTTACTCTCCCGTCCCAGTGGAAGCTATTATGCTTAGCTCACCATTACTACCTTCCCCCTGCCTCTGGAATTTTATAATTCATACATTTCTAAATATCTTTATAGCACTGACAAAAAATTGACTAGAACCACTAACAACATAAAAAATCATAAGCAAAAACCACAATCAAAAACTGGCAATAATATGAGTATAAAATGAAACAAGACTAATACCTTTAATATGTAAATTCGTGGAACAAACAGGAAATAAAGGTAGGATCCCTAATGATAAATCATGGACATGTGAGCATATTATATGATCTGGCTTTCAAAAATGAGGAAAACAAGTTTAATAAATCTAATTTAAAAGTACAAAAAAAATTTAAAAAAAAGTACAAACTCATTAATAATAAAAGAAATACAAATTGACACTATAAGAAATATCTTCTTTAACATGCCAAAGGAAAAAATATTTACAGAGGGCTAATACTGATTGAGAGGATATGATGAGATCACTATTCTCATATGCTGCTAGAGGGAATTTAAGTTGTCACATTTACTGGAAAGCAATTTGGGGATACAATGTGTATTAAGTGTCTTAAAGATGTTCCATATTTTTGGCCCAGTGATTCCCATTCTAGGAATGCACCCAAAAGAAATAATCTAAAATGCACATATATATGCAAAAACCCCACCATTTTCACTGCAAATATTATTTATAACAGAAAACAACCTAAATGTCCCAAAATAAAGGAATAGTTAAATAAATTATGGCACATCCATAGCATAGAAAGTTATACAGCACCTAATACTATTCATGAAGTACTTTCAGTGACATGTGAAAAGGTTGCTGAAATAGAGGGGGAACAAATTGCAAAGCTATATACATAGTGTATCTCAAGTATGTTAATATTTATGGTAGATCATAGACCTAAACATAAAAATAAAACCATAAAGCCCTTCAAAGAAAAAATATGAGTATATTTTCATAACCTGAGAGTGGGCAAAGATTTCTTAGAATGTAGAAAGTGATAACCATAGAAGAAAAATTTGATAAATTAGATTTCATCAAAATTTAAAACTTGTGCTCATCAAAGGACAACATCAAGAAAAAGAATAGGCAAGCCACATACTTACAGAAAATATCCACAAATCATGTCTGACAAAGGACTTATATCCAGAACATATAATGAATTACTATAACAACAACAACAACGACGACAGCATAATAATAATTTAAAAATAAGCATACTCACAGCAGACACTTCACAAAGGAAAATATACAAATGGCCAATAAGCACATAAAAAAAGTGTTCCACATCATTCATCATTACGGAAATACAAGCTAAAATCCCACTACACATCCACTAGAATGGCTAAAATACCAAAGACTAAAAATACCAAATGTTGGCAAGGATGCAAAGCAACCAGACTCTTACATATACCTAGTTGGAATGTAAAATTGATACAATCACTTTAGGAAAAGGTTTGGTAGTTTCTTATGAAATTAAACATACACATATTCTTTGACCCAGCAATTCTACTCCTAAGCATTTATCTGAAAGAAATCAAAACTTATATCCACAAAAAGGCTTGTACAAGAATGTAAATAGCAGCTCTCATCATAACAGACAAAAACTGAAGTCAACTCAAGTGTCCATCACTATGGGAACAGATAAATTGTGATGTGTTTATGCAACAGAATCCTACTGAACAATGAAAAGGAATTAACTACTTTTCATACAACAACATCGATGAGTCTCACAGATATAATACTGAGCAAAAGAAACACAAAGACAACATACTGAGTCATTTCACGTATAGGAATTTCTTAAACAGGTAAAACAAATATAAGGTGTTACCATGTGATACTGCAATCCCAATCCTGGGTGTATATTCAGAGGAAACTCTAATTCAAAATGATACATGCACCCTAATGTTCATGGCAGCACTATTTACAATAGCCAAGAAATGGAAGCAAGTAAAACTCCATTGACAGATGAATGGATAAAGAAGGTGTGGTATATATACACAATGGGACATTAATCAGCCATAGAAAAGAGTGAAATAATGCCCTTTGCAGCAACATGGATGGACCTACAGATTATCATATTAAGTGAAGTAAGACAGAAAGACAAATATCATATGATATCACTTATATGTGGAATCTTAAAAACTGATATAAATGAACTTACTTACAAAACAAATAGACTCACAGACATAGAAAACAAACTTATGGTTACCAAAGCGGATAGCGGGAGCTGGGGGGAGAGATAAATTAGGAGTTTGGGATTAACATATACACACTACTATATATAAAATAGATAAACTACAAGGACCTACTATATAGCATAGGGAACTATATTCAATATCTTACAATGATATATAATGGAAAAGAATCTGAAAAAGAATATTTTATATATATATATAATCACTTTGCTGTACAACTGAAACTAACACAACATTGTAAATTAACTATACTTCAATTTAAAAAATAAATATAAGGTAAAGTAAAAAATGTTGTCTCAAGAATGAGAAGAAGAGCAAATAGGGACAGTCTGGAAAGAGACATGAGGGGTTTTCTGGGTAGGTTAAAATGTTCTCTATCATGGTAAGATATGTGTATTGGTCTGATAGGACTGCCATAAGAAAGCACCACAGACTGGGAGGCTTAAACAACAGAAATTTATTTCTCACAATTCTAGGGACTGAAAATTCAAGATCAAGGTGCTGGCAGGTTTAGTTTCATTCTGAAGCCCCTTCCCTTGGCTTGTAGGTGGCCACTATCTCCCTGTGTGCTCACGTGGCCCTCTCTGGGTGCAGAGAGAGATCTCTGGTGTCTCTTCCTCTTCTTATAAGGACAGCAGTCCTATCAGATTAAGGACCCATCCTAATGACCTCACTTAACCTTATTATATGCCCTATCTCCAAATACAGGCACAGTAGGGGATAGCACTTAAAATTATGAACTTTAGGGGACATAATTCAGTCCATAAGAGAACAGTTACATGAGTAGATCCACATGCCAACATTGCACAGTTATGATTTGTCTTTTCAATGTTCATAAATTCTACCTCAAAAAAATTATAAATTGAGGGTTGGAGGGTGGATAAAGGAATAGATGAAACAATAATTACATGAAATAATAATTAGAATGTTGAACAATTTTGAACTTTGTTGATATGTACATAAGGATTCAGTATTCTACTTTGTGTAAATCATTCTATTTACTTTGTATATGTTTTACAGTTTTTATAATAAAAAGTCTAATAAACAAAGGAAAATGACGTGTCAATGGAAGATACTTTGTAGAGATGACAACTTTGTGTGACATTCTCCTGAGTTGAGCTCCATCTTAGGTATGTTTGTATTGTGTTTCTTGGGTAGGTCATCTTCTGGGCTTGATTCACTCATCTAGAGAATGCACTCATAATATAGACTTATTGAATGTTCATTAGGTGCAAGGCACTATGGTGGGCTTACCTGACATTATCACCAAAGTCCTATTCAGTATTTAAATTCTATCACCATTTTATGTCATCAATGCAGATCACCCTCTCTTTTGCTACATATAATTCTCATGACTTTTAACCTTTATATCTTGTGTTTATTTTTCCTTCCTGTAGAGATAAGATTCAATAGGCCAGTGCAGCAGTCATCTTTCAGCAGATTTGTTTTCTACTGCAATCTTTGGTCTAGTGAGATTTCTGGAAGATACATTCAAGAAAATAGGTGACACCCACAGCCAGTATAATACTCAATGGTGAAAAGCTGAAAGCCTTCCCGCTAAAATCTGGAACAAGACAAGGATGCCCAGTCTCACCACTTCTATTCAACATAGTATTGGAGTCCTAGCCACAGCAATCAGACAAGACAAAGAAATAAAAGGTGTCCAAATTGGAAGGGAAGAGGTAAATGTGTCATTATGTGCAGATGACCTGATATATAGAAAATCCTAAAGACTCCACACAAAAACTACTAGAACTGATAAAAGAATTCAGCAAAGTAGCAGGATACAAGATTAACATACAGAAATTGGTTGCATTTCTCTACACTAACAATGAAATATCAGAAAAGGAATGTAAAAAAAGTCCTTTTTAAAAAATTCTATACCATTTATCATATTTTTAATTAATTTTTATTGGAGTAGAGTTGATTTAAAACATTGTGTTAGTTTCTGCTGTACAGCAAAGTGAATCAGTTATATATATACATATATCTACTCTTTTTAAGAATCTATTCCCATATAGAGCATTGAGTAGAGTTCCCTGTTCTATACAGTAAAACAATCCCTTTAAAAATTGCATCCAGAAAAAAAAATATGTAGGAATAAACCTGACCAAGGAGGTGAAAGATTTATATGCTGAGAACTATAAAATATTAATTAAGAAAACTGAAGGTGATCCAAAGAAATGGAAAGATATCTCATGCTCTTGGATTGGAAGAATTAATATTGTTAAAATGGCCATATTACCCAAAGCAATCTACAGATTTAATGCAATCCCTATCAAATTACCCAGGACATTTTTCACAGAACTAGAACAAATAATTCTAAAATTTATATGGAACCATAAAGACCCAGAATTGTCAAAGCAATCCTGAGGGAAAACAACAAAGCAGGAGGCATAATCCTCCCAGATTCAGACAATACTACAAAGCTACAGTAATCAAAACAGCATGGTATTGGCACAGAAACAGACATGTGGATCAATGGAACAGAATAGAGAGTGCTTAAATAAACCCACGCACCTACTGTCAATTAATCTTTGACAAAGGAGGCAAGAATATACAATGGAGAAAAATTCTCTTTAGCAAATGGTATTGGGAAAGTTGGAAAATGCATATAAATCAATGAAGCTAGAACACATCCTCATGCCATACACAAAAATAAACTTGAAATGGCTTAAAGACTTAAATATAAGACAGGATACCATAAAACTCCTAGAAGAGAACATAGGCAAAATATTCTCTGACATAAATTGTAGCAATACTTTCTTAGGTCAGTCTTCCAAGGCAATAGAAATAAAAGCAATAATAAACAAATGGGAGCTAATCAACCTTATAAGCTTTTTTACAGTTAAAGGAAACCATAAACAAAATGAAAAGACAAATTACAGACTGGGAGAAAACATTTGCAAATGATGAGACTGACAAGGGTTTAATTTCCAAAATATACAAACAGCTCATACAACTCAATAACAAAAAACAACCAACCCAATCAATAAATGGGCAGAAGACTTAGATACACATTTCTCCATAGAGATGTAGATGTACAGAATGGACATGTGGACACAGAGGGGCAAGGGGAGGGCGGGATGAATTGGGAGATTTGGTTTGACATAGATACACTACCATGTGTAAAATGGATGGCTAGTGGAAACCTGCTGTATAGCACAGGGAGTTCAGCTCGGTGCTCTGTGACAACCTAGATGGGTGGGATGGGGGGGTGGGAGGGAGGTCCAAGAGAGAGGGGATATAGGTATACATATAGCTGATTCACTTCATTGTACAGCAGAAACTAACACAACATTGTAGAGCAATTATACTCTAATAAAAAAAAAAAAAGAAGACATACAGATGGCCAAGAGGCACTTTTAAAGATGCTCAAAATTGCTAATTATTATAGAAATGTAAATCAAAACTACAATGAGGTGCCACCTCACACCAGTCAGAATGGCCATCATCAAAAAGCCTATAAATAACAAATGCTGGATTGGGTGTGGAGAAAAGGGAACCCTCCTACACTGTTGGTGGGATGTAAGCTGGTGCAGTCACTATGGAAAACAGTATGGAGGTTCCTAAAAAATAACAACTAAAAATAGAGTTACCATATGATCCAGCAATCCCACTCTTGGGCATATATCCAGACAAAACTATAATTCAAAGAGACACATGCATCTCTATGCTCACTGCAGCCCTGTTTACAACAGCCAAGACATGGAAACAACCTAAATGTCCACCGACAGATGAATGGAAAAAGAAGATGTGGTACATATACACAATGGAATGTTACTCAGCTATGAAAAAGAGTGAAATAATGCCATTTGCAACAACATGGATGGACCTAGAGATTATCATACTAAGTAAGTCAGAAAGAGAAAGACAAATACCATATGATATCACTTATATGTGGAATCTAAAATATGACACAAAAGAATTTATCTATGAAACAGAAACAGACTCACAGGCCTAGAGAACAGACTTGTGTTGACATGGGGGAGGGAAGGCAGGGAAGGGATGGATTGGGAGTTAGGGGTTAGCAGATGCAAACTATTATATATAGAATGGATAAACAACAAGGTCCTACCATATAGCACAGGGAACTATATTCAATATCCTGTGATAAACCATAATGGAAAAGAATATAGAAAAGAATGTATGTGTATGTGTGTGTATGTGTGTATAACTGAGTCACTCTGCTGTACAGCAGAAATTAACACAACATTGTAAATCAACTATACTTCAATTAAAAATATACAAAAAATAAAAATTAAAAAATAGAATAACTAAAAAAGAAAATAGATGACAATATGGAGAATTTTATGAAAGGACTGAACTCTTTTCAAGGAATTAACCTAAAATTCTAGTATAGGGCTTCCCTGGTGGCGCAGTGGTTGAGAGTCCGCCTGCCGATGCAGGGGACACGGGTTCGTGCCCCGTTCCGGGAAGATCCCACAAGCCGCGAAGCGGCTGGGCACATGAGCCATGGCTGCTGAGCCTGCGCTTCCGGAGCCTGTGCTCCGCAACGGGAGAGGCCACAACAGTGAGAGGCCCGCATACAGAAAAAAAAAAAAAATTCTAGTATAAATAAGAAAATATAGCTAAATGAATAAATATGAGAATCAAATAGATGATTCCAAAGGCAGATTAAAGTCAGTATAAGTGAGGATTAGTGAAATTAAAGATAGTTAGTATAAAACATCCAGACTGAAGTATGAGAATAAAATAATAGAAAATGTAGAAAACAGATAGGAGACATATAAGGTAAAGTGAAAATGTCAAACACACATTTAATCAAAGAACCAGAATAGGAAGAGAGAGATTTGGGCAAAAACATTATTTGAGTCAAAGAGATTTGCTAGGATTTGTAAAAATTATCAACCTAAGATATCAAGCCTTCAGCTCAAGAAACTAAAATCCCAACCAGGATGCAAAAATCATAGTCAAACTGCTGAAAATGAAAGATAAAGAGAGGATCAAAAAGCAGGCATGCAAGGCAGTGGTAGGGGGGACACTATCTTCAAGGTCTCAGTAATAAGACTTATAGCTGAATGTGAAACATAGTAATGAAAGCTAGAAATCAGTGGAATGACACATTTAAAATTAAACAAACCTGCCAGTCTAGAATTCTATATTCAGCAAAAACATCCTTCAAAAAAGAAAGTGAAATAAAGATGTTTTAACACAAACAGAAATGGAGAGTGTTTGTCACCAGCAGACTTTTCCTAAAAGAAGATTACTAAGGGAATTTTCAAGTGACCCAGATGGAAGCAGGAGAATGCAGCAAGGAATGAAGAGCAACAGAAAGGGTAAAAAGGGCATAAATATGAATAAGCATCAACTATATAAAAAGAATTGCGTCTTATAGGATTTTAAATATATATGTGAATAAAATGCCTGACAACAAAAGCACAAAAGTTAAGGAGAGTATATAGAGTTTAAGTTTTTAAATTCTTGCATTATATGAGAAATGCTAAAAGTTCTAATTCATAATAAACTCTAATAAACCACGGACACATGTTGAAATGTTTATAGCAACCATGAAAAGATTAATACATAAATGTGTAACTAGCAAGCAAATACTGAGATGGAATAATATTTTTAAATACTTGAATCTAAATGAAGGTAAGATATAATTTTTTTCCTTTTAAATGGAAGTAGAACTCCAGAATCTGTTGGATCTAAGTCTTTGATTTATTTTGAGGAAAAAACTTTTTAAAAGAAGAGGAAAAAAATTAAAAATTAAGTCATGAGTATTGACAATAAATGTTGTCAATTTATATGTGGCTTCTGTAAGTATTGCATTTAAGTCCATGAAGTTACTAACGAAAAATTACCCAGGACAGGAACTTTGCCACAGAGTTCAATCATGTATAGAAATTACTTCTAAGGAAAGAAAAGTAATTTCAAAAACATAGGTAGTTCTGGGGAAGCCAATTTACTCTAAGAAGTTGAAACATTCAAGATAATTTAATGTGGAGAAAACAGTGACAAAAATTACTTTTTAGGAGATGATGAGATGCCTGATATTTTATTTCTTAAGGTAAAGAAGGATATAATTTACTCAAAGGATGTTTGTTCATAATCCAAGGAAATAGTATTTGATAGATGTGTATCCTCTGAGATCTCACGGCAGCAATGTTCTGTGAAACCATATTAGAATTAAGAATTTTTATTCTTTTAGTAACTGGGTAAATCTCCCAATGTAGAGTTCACAGAGGATATTTTTACATGAATATATTATCTTTATAGCAAAATCTTTTATTTTTGCGGTACGTGGGCCTCTCACTCTTGTGGTCTCTCCCGTTGCGGAACACAGGCTCCGGACGCGCAGGCCCAGTGGCCATGGCTCACGGGCCCAGCCGCTCCGCGGCACGTGGGATACTCCCGGACAGGAGCACGAACCCAAGTCCCCTGCATCGGCAGGCGGACTCTCAACCACTGCGCCAGCAGGGAAGCCCTATAGAAAAATCTTTTAAAAGAATTAATTATATGTGTGTATGTACACACACATGCACACACAGAGGCATGAGTGGAAGTAACTGACATCCACAGTTATTCTATAAACTGAAATTTCAAGATGACTTAAATTTCTTGATGAAGGGCCACCAACATCTTTTATAAGGAAATATATTAACTACTTACATATTACATATTACCTACTTTTTAAAAAATGGAAATTAAAAAAGTATTACATACTTTCCAATATACTTAAAACAACTAAAAATAACAAAATATATACTTTTATTGACAATTAAGGAATAATTATTATTGACATAAATTATTATACTATCTTACAATGTTCAAAGGGACAACAGGAATGCTAAACTCCTTTTTAAAAAATTCTACACTACCCCCTTTAAAAACAAAGTTCTCCTAAGTTTTACAGTTTCCCTGCTTCTTCCTTGATTTCAGACCACAGCTCCTGTTTTCACTGCTGCAGTGTTCCTGCCCTGTAATCCACTGTAAATTTGGGAGCCAATATCTAACATAATAGTTCATAGGACCTTCATGGCAACCTCAGATCCTCTCCTGTGAATTAGGTGAATGTTGGCCACGGAAAGTGCAAGGACTTTTACAGACACCACTTTTCTCCTTTTCCATTTATGGCTTTTGGGTGGAATTTCCCATAGGTGAGGTTTCCCTATAAGTGAACTCATGGAAGTGACAGCTATATGTTCATTGACTTTTATTAATGATGTGTATAATGTCAGACCTACTTCCATCTGAACTTCACCTTTTAACTTATTCAGGAAATTGGTTCTATTTAGTTCCCAGATGCAAGTGGGTAGGGTGGGGTGGGAGGTGAGGGAACAAGGAGGCTACCATCGACTGAGAAGGGATCATGTGAAATAAAGCTCAGTCACCCTGTGATATCAAATATAATTCTTATAGCCGGTCTATGACACACCTATTGACAACTCCATTTTACTATTAAGGAAAAAAAAAAGACTTGCAGGAAAAAGGCAAAGGTAAACTGACTTGCCAAAAATCACATTGCTAGAAAATAGCAGAGCTGAGATTAAAACCCTGATATGTTTCAGTGCCTCCTTTTTTTCCCTTCCACTACACCAAAGCTTCGGAAAATCTCAGGGATTAACTGGAAAGGATGAATGCTGGAGAATGTTCTATGGTGAAAACATAGCTCCAACATTCTGAGCAATATTGTGGCTCTAAAACTGCACAGAGATGAAAAAGATGGCATCAAAATCTAAAATCCTCTAAAGAAAAAGTGAACAATACTTTTTAATATTTTAAGCATAAATTTCCTTTATTAAAATATAGTAGACATTCAGAAAAATGCAAAAATCATAAGTTTAAATCTCAGTTAATTTTTATAAAGTGAACAACTCATGTTACTACCTCCCAGATCAAAGAGTAGAACGTATGGCACCCTAGAAGGCCCAGGCTCTCTCTCACACACAAAGAAACTCCTACTCTGACCTCTATCATCATAAATTATTTTTGTCTGCTTTGGAACATGCTATGAAATGACATCATGAAACATGAACTCTTTTGTGTCTGCTTATTTCACTCTACATTTGTGAAATGTAATTATGCTGTTGCCTGTTGAAGTAATTTATTCATTTTCATTATTGTATAGTATTCCTCTGTGACTATACCACCACATATTCATCCACTTTACTGTTGATGAGAACTTGGATAGTTATGATACTACTTTTCACATTCTGGTACATGTCTTTTGGCAAACATATGTATGCATCTCTGCAAGGTTTGTGCCTAGGACCAGAATAGCTGGGATATGCAGCTTTAAGAGATATTAGGTGACAATTTTCCAAAGTGCTCGTGTCAATTTACACTCCCTCAGAGTAGAAAAGTTCAGTTGCTCCAAATCCTTGTTCCTGCAGACACTTAAAATTGTCTGTCTTTTTCACATTTTTTCCCAGTCTGTCTTTTTCACATTTTTTCCCAGCTTTATTGAGATATGATTGAAAATAGCATTGCATAAATTTAAGGTATACAAAGTGATAATTTTATATATATATATATATATATATATATATATATATATAGTGAAGTGATTACCACAATATGGTTAGTTTACACAACCATCAGCTCATATGTTACCATTCTTTTGTGTGTGTGGTGAGAACATTTAAGATCTACTCTCTTAGCAAACTTCAAGTATACAACATTTTAACTACAGTCATCATGCTATACCTTAGATCCCCAGAACTTATTTATCTTATAACTGATATTTTGACCAATATCTCTCCATTTTCTCTACCTCCCCCACCTCTGGTAATCCCTATTCTACCCTCTGCTTCTACGAATTCAACTTTTTTAGATTCCACACACAAGTGAAATCTAAAAGTGTCTTTCTGTGTCTGGCTTATTTCACTTAGCATAATGCCCTCCAGGTTCATACACATTACTGCAAATCGCAAAATTTCCTTCTTTCTTAGGGCTGAATAATACTCCATTGTGTATGTATACCACAGTTTCTTTATGCATTCATCCATCAATGGACATTTAAGTTGCTCCCATGTCGTGGCTATTGTGAATAATGCTGCAGTGAATATAGGGTGCACATATCTCTTTGAGATAGTGATTTAATTTCCTTTGGATATATACCCAGAAGTGGGATTGCTGGATCATATAATTGTTCCATTTTTAATTTTTTGAGGAAGTTCCAGTGTTTTCTATAATGGTTGTATTGATTTATAGTCCCACCAACAGTGGGGCATAATTGTTCCCTTTTCTTCATACCTTCACCAACAACCATCTTTTGTCTTTTTGATAATAGCAATTCTCATAGGTGTGAGGTAGTATCTCATTGAGGTTTTGATTTGTATTTCCCTAATGATTAGTGATGTTGAATACCTTTTTGTGTACCTGTTGGTCATTTGTATGTCTTCTTCAGAAAAATGTCTATTCAGGTCCTTTGCCCATTTTTTAATTGGATTAATTTTTGCCATTGAGTTGTATGAGTTCTTTATATATTTTGGATATTAACCCTTTATATTTTCTCCCATTCCATAGTTCACCTTTCATCTTATTGATTGTTTTCTGTTTGTTGTTGCTATACAGAAGCATTTTAACTTGATGTAACCCACTCATTTATTTTTGCTTCTGCTGCCAAGACCAATGTCAAGGAGCTTTTCCTCTGTGTTTTCTTTGAGTCTTCTTTCCTTTTTTCTTAGCCCAACTAAAGTTTTATCAGTTATGTTTATGTTTTCAAAAAAACAACTCAGTTTTGTTGATCTTTTCTATTGTTTTCCTATTCTCTGTTTCATTTACTTCTATGCTACTCTTTATCATTTCCTTCTGTAGGTGTCCTCTTCATAGTGTTTAACAGGCCACAAACATGAACAGGGGTGATATCTAAGATTTCATAACCTGAGGATGGATGTATTCCTAGAAAATCCGAGTTAATATGCTGAGAGCATGGTTCCACAGAATACAAAATACAATGGTATTTGAGTTGTTTTTATTCTGCACTAAGCATAAATAGTATTCTGTGTGCTGAGCTAAAACAATACCACCTTGTCTAACATTGTTTCTTGAGAAAATATGGTTCAAATACTAAATACTATCCATATATTTCTTACGAAAAAATATAGTTCTTTCTTGCAACAACAGATCTCATCTGACTCCCCAGTGTCTGACTTAAGTCAGAAAAGGCATATCCTTTCTCAATTTTATAGAGTAGTGAAGAAGACTACATTTCTTCTCTGTAGGAGGTGGTTAAATCTGGCTCCTTGACTGCTTCCTGCCATGTGGGTCATAAGTGTGGGTAAGAAGTGATGTCACTAACGACAGTCTGAAGTGGACATTGGGTACCAGATTTGGAATGGGGGGTTCCATAAAAGAAATTAAGGTTACATTCAACTCTACAGCTGAATATGAGTAGGGATGGGAGGAGTAGGGAGAACAGTCCTGAACTTCAGAAACAAAGGGACATGCCTCAGCAAGCAAGAAATAAATGGCTTCTTGCATCTCAGAGGCTGCTTCTTCCCCAGAAAAATAGGCCTATTTTATTTATTAAACAAATGTCCAAAATGTGCAGTATGCTTTAGAACCACAAGTAAATATCTTTGATAGCATATTCTTAACAAGACCCACTGCAGCTCTTTTCAATGCATGGCCTTCTATATACCCATACATTTCCTTAGTCCAAGGCAAAATGGCCCAGGGCAACCCTATCTTTAGAGAACATACTTCATGAGGAATGGATACTCCATATTTAAAATATTCTTATCCAACTTCCCTTCCACTGCATCTGTGTGTGTTGCCTTTGTTTCAGCCTTGTACTCACCTAGGCATTAAACCCCTCGCCTTCACCAATTTCTGCAAAAAAAAAATTAAAATTAAAAAAAATCAAAAAATCAAAAATCAAAAATCCAATCACAGCAAGTTTTTTGTGAGAGTGGAAGTTAAGGACATTTTGGGGAAGTACTATGCAACATTCCACCATCTCTCTACATTCTTCCTTCCCCTTTTTCCACGTCTTCAATCTCTTCCCCTTCCCAGTTCAAAGTAATTCAGTATGGCCCTCTATCAGTCAGGACAAGCTGGGATGTGCTGTGGTACAAAACAACCCCCAAACCAGTCACTTAATACAAACATTTATATGGGAATGAGACCTTCATTGATGTGCTTTGAAAGTACCCACAGAGATAATCTGTGCCTAAGCTCTACGTTTATATCTTTTGTACCATGGATAGTTACTCGGATACTGAAAATATTACAATATGCCGAGGAGGACCTTATAGTTCCCTAAAAGGGGAACTGTATTTTGGTCTAATGGTTGCTAAATAAGAATTTACTTCAGAATCATGTGGGAACTTTTACAAATTCAGATGCCTGGGCCCCATCCACAGATATTTTGATTCAGTAGATTTCATGTGCGGTCCAGGACTCTAAATTTTTAACAAGCTCCCCACGTACTTCTGAAAATTATCCAGGTTTGAAAACTACCCCTCTAGTACAGGGGTCATCAAACTACAGCCCTTAAGCTAAAGCAAACCCTGCCATCTGTTTTTGTAAATAAAGCTTAATAGGAATGCAGACATGCCCATTCATTTATATCTTGTGTATGGCTGTTTTGTGCTATAATGGCAGAGTTGAGTAACTGAGACAGAGACCATATGGCCCACAAAATGTAAAATATTTACTATCTGGTCCTTTATAGAAAAAGTTTGCAAACCCTTACTCTTGTCTATTTCATGACTAATTTCCAGAGTCATGTGATTACTTGTGATGGGAACTAAGTAAGGCAATGCAGATGATCACTACTGAAAACAATAATACCTGGACTGAATTCTTTACAATCTTTATCTTCATATAAGAAAAATGATTGTTTTTTATATACAAATTACCAGCCAAATTTTTTCCTGAGTTATACTGTCCCCTAATGGTAGAAATGTTAAATCACAGATGCTTAATCAGATTAGATGTTCCCCATTGTTAATCAATTCCTGAAATCAGTCACTATAGACTTTGTAGCAAGGGACTTCAGGAATCAGTTCAGGTGGTAGAACTGAGCAGGACTAAACGGGCTCAGAGAAGGTGGACAATTTTAATGAGAATTAGAATCCCTTCCCTCTGTAAAATTCCTTTCTCTTCAAAGACTATTACTCTTTGCATATGCAATTAGATAGTCATTTATCCCAAGGTGATACATTTCTTGAGGACATTTCAGCCATTTGTAATGCCATGACCATCTCCAAAATTGAAGCACAATACTATCAATATGGTCAAAATCACATGTGCACTCACTATGATGAACTGTGATGAAAGGAAAGAAAGCTTAAACAGGAATCTGGATGCATACACATAAATGCCAAGATGGTTACCAAGGCGGATTGCACCCATGTTGGCAATAATGAGTCAGCAGAGTATGAAACCACTGGTTTTCTCCTTGACTAATGATTAAAATCCTCTGAGTCGCTTTTAAAACATGATGATGGCCAAATCCTGACCCCCGTCAGAATTACTTGGGACATCTCTTAAGGTGATGCTGGACATTTGCAAGGTGGACCACACTTTGCGTAGGAATGAATTAGATCATCCCTAGCCACTAGCCACAATTTTCATACAAACTCAGTGGTTCTGAGACCTTAAAGTATGTAAGTATCACTTGGAAGCTAACTAAACATGCAAATTTGCAAGCTCCAGTGTCACAAATTAAAACTCAGTGGGGGGACGAGGGGAAGATGGCGGAAGAGTAAGACGCGGAGATCACCTTCCTCCCCACAGATACACCAGAAATACATCTACACGTGGAACAACTCCTACAGAACACCTACTGAACGCTGGCAGAAGACCTCAGACCTCCCAAAAGGCAAGAAAGTCCCCACGCACCTGGGTAGGTCAAAAGAAAAAAGAATGAATAGAGACAAAAAGGATAGGGACGGGACCTGCACCAGTGGGAGGGAGCTGTGAAGGAGGAAAGGTTTCCATACATTAGGAAGCCCCTTTGCGGGCGGAGACTGCAGGTGGCGGAGAGGGAAGCTTCAGGGCCACGGAGGAGAGCGCAGCAACAGGGGTGCGGAGGGCAAAGCGGGGAGATTCCCGCACAGAGGATCGGTGCCTACTGGCACTCACCAACCCGACAGGCTTGTCTGCTCACCCGCCAGGGCGGGTGGGGCTGGGAGCTGAGGTTCAGGGGTTTCGGTCGGAGCGCTGCGAGAGGACTGGGGTTGGCGGCGTGAACACTGCCTGCAGGGGGTTAGTGAGCCACGACTAACCGGGAGGGAGTCCGGGAAAAGTCTGGACCTGCCGAAGAGGCAAGAGACTTTTTCTTCCCTCTTTGTTTCCTGGTGCAGGAGGAGAAGGGATTAAGAGCGCTGCTTAAAGAAGCTCCAGAGACGGGCGCCAGCCGCGGCTATCATTGCGGACCCCAGAGACGGGCATAAGACTCTAAGGCCGTTGCGGCCGCCACCAAGAAGCCTGTGTGTGAGCACAGGTCACTATCCACAACCCCCTTCCGGGGAGCCTGTGCAACCCGCCACTGCCAGGGTCCCGGGATCCAAGGACAACTTCCCCGGGAGAACGCACATCGTGCCTCAGGCTGGTGCAACGTCATGCCGGCCTCTGCCACCGCAGGCTCGCCCCGCATCCGTGCCCCTCCCTCCCCCCACCGCCTGCGTGAGCCAGAGCCCCCGAATCAGCGGCTCCTTTAACCCCGTCCTGTCTGAGCAAAAAACAGACGCCCTCCAGCGACCTACAAGCAGAGGCGGGGCCAAATCCAAAGCTGAGCCCCTGTGAGCTGTGAGAACAAAGAAGACAAAGGGAAATCACTCCCAGCAGCCTCAGAAACAGCGGATTAAAGCTCCACAATCAACTTGATGTGCCCTGCATCTGTGGAATACATGAAATAGACAACGAATCATCCTAAATTGAGGAGGTGGACTTCGAGAGCAAGATCTATGATTTTTTCCCCTTTTCCTCTTTTTGTGAATGTGTATGTGTATGCTTCTGTGTGAGATCTTGTCTGTATAGCTTTGCTTCCACCATTTGTCCTAGGGTTCTATCCGTCCATTGTTTTTTTAAAAATTTTTTTTCTTAATAATTCATTTTAATAACTTTATTATACTTTACCTTCTTTCTTTCTTCCTTCCTTCCCTCCCTCCCCACAGATACACCAGAAACAGCGGATTAAAGCTCCACAATCAACTTGATGTGCCCTGCATCTGTGGAATACATGAATAGACAACGAATCATCCCTCCCTTGCTTCCTTCCTTTCCTCCTTTAGACAACGAATCATCCCAAATTAAGGAGGTGGACTTTGAGAGCAAGATTTATGATTTTTTCCCCTTTACCTCTTTTTATGAGGGTGTATGTGTATGCTTCTGTGTAAGATTTTGTCTGTATAGCTTTGCTTCCAACATTTGTCCTAAGGTTTTATCCGTCCCCTTTTTTTTCCTAAATAATTATATTTAATTCAAAAACTTTATTATACTTTTATTTTACTGTATCTTCTTTCTTTGTCATTTTTCCTTCCTTCCCTCCTTCCTTCCTTCCTTCCTCCCTCCCTCCATCCTTTCTTTCCTTCTTGCCTTCTTTCCTTTTCTTCTTTCTTTCTTCATTCCTTCCTTCCCTCCTTTCTTTCTTTCTTTCTTCATAGTTCTACTAATTCTCTCTACTTTTTCTCCCTCTTATTCTGAGCAGTGTGGATGAAAGGCTCTTGGTGCTGCAGCCAGGAGGCAGTGCTATGCCTCTGAGGTGGGAAAGCCAACTTCAGGACACTGGTCCACAAGAGACCTCCCAGCTCCACATAATATCAAATGGCGAAAATCTCCCAGAGATCTCCATCTCAACACCAGCACCCAGCTTCACTCAACGACCAGCAAGCTACAGTGCTGGACACCCTATGCGAAACAACTAGCAAAACAGGAACACAACCCCACCCATTAGCAGGAAGGCTGCCTAAAATCATAATAAGGCCACAGACACCCCAAAACACAACACCAGACGTGGACCTGCCAACTAGAGAGACAAGATCCAGCCTCATCCACCAGAACACAGGCACTAGTCCCCTCCACCAGGAAGCCTACACAACCCACTGAACCAACCTTAGCCACTGGAGACAGACATCAAAAACAACAGGAACTACGAACCTGCAGCCTGCAAAAAGGAGACCCCAAACACAGTAAGATAAGCAAAATGAGAAGACAGAAAAACACACAGCAGATGAAGGAGCAAGATAAAAATGCACCAGACCTAACAAATGAAGAGGAAATAGGCAGTCTACCTGAAAAAGAATTCAGAATAATGATAGTTAGGATGATCCAAAATTTTGGAAATAGAATAGACAAAATGCAAGAAACATTTAACAAGGACCTAGAAGAAATAAAGATGAAACAAGCAACGATAAACAACACAATAAACGAAATTAAAAGTACTCTAGATGGGATCAATAGCAGAATAACTGAGGCAGAAGAACAGATAAGTGACCTGGAAGATAAAATAGTGGAAATAACTACTGCATAGCAGAATAAAGATAAAAGAATGAAAAGAGCTGAGGACAGTCTCAGAGACCTCTGGGACAACATTAAACGCACCAACATTCGGATTATAGGGGTTCCATAAGAAGAAGAGAAAAAGAAAGGGACTGAGAAAATATTATAGATTATAATATTATGGAGATTATAGTTGAAAACTTCCCTAATATGGCAAAGGAAATAGTTAATCAAGTCCAGGAAGCACAGAGAGTCCCATACAGGATAAATCCAAGGAGAAATATGCCAAGACACATATTAATCAAACTGTCAAAAATTAAATACAAAAAAAGCATATTAAAAACAGCAAGGGAAAAATAACACACAAGGGAATCCCCATAAGGTTAACAGCTGAACTCTCAACAGAAACCCTGCAAGCCAGAAGAGAATGGCAGGACATACTGAAAGTGATGAAGGAGAAAAACCTGCAACCAAGATTACTCTACCCAGCAAGGATGTCATTCAGATTTGATGGAGAAATTAAAACCTTTACAGACAAGCAAAAGCTAAGAGAGTTCAGCACCACCAAACCAGCTTTACAACAAATGCTAAAGGAACTTCTCTAGACAAGAAACACAAGAGAAGGAAAAGACCTATAATAACGAACCCAAAACAATTAAGAAAATGGGAAGAGGAACATACATATCGATAATTACCTTAAATGTAAATGGACTAAATGCTCCCACCAAAAGACACAGATTGGCTGAATGGATAAAAACCAAGACCCTTATATATGCTGTCTACAAGAGACCCACTTCAGACCTAGAGACACATACAGACTGAAAGTAAGGGGTTGGAAAAATATTCCATGCAAATGGAAAGCAAAAGAAAACTGGAGTAGCAATTCTCATATCAGACAAAATAGGCTTTAAAATAAAGACTATTAGAAGAGACAAAGAAGGACACTACATAATGATCAAGGGATCGATCCAAGAAGAAGATATAACAACTGTAAGTATTTATGCACCCAACATAGGAGCACCTCAGTACATAAGGCAAATACTAACAGCCATAAAAGGGGAAATCGACATTAACACATTCATAGTAGGGGACTTTAACACCCCACTTTCACCAATGGACAGATCATCCAAAATGAAAATAAATAAGGAAACAAAAGCTTTGAATGATACATTAAACAAGACGGACTTAATTGATATTTATAGGACACTCCATCCAAAAACAACAGAATACACATTTTTCTCAAGTGCTCATGGAACATTCTCCAGGATAGATCATATCTTGGGTCACAAATCAAGCCTTGGTAAATATAAGAAAATTGAAATTGTATCAAGTATCTTTTCCGACCACAACGCCATGAGACTAGATATCATTTACAGGAAAAGATCTGTAAAAAATACAAACACATGCAGGATAAACAATACACCACTTAATAATGAAGTGATCACTGAAGAAATCAAAGAGGAAATTAAAAAATACCTAGAAACGAATGACAATGGAGACACAACGACCCAAAACCTATGGGATGCAGCAAAAGCAGTTCTAAGGAGGAAGTTTATAGCAATACAAGCCCACCTTAAGAAGCAGGAAACATCTCGAATAAACAACCTAACCTTGCATCTCAAGCAATTAGAGAAAGAAGAACAAAAAAAACCCAAAGCTAGCAGAAGGAAAGAAATCATAAAACTCAGATCAGAAATAAATGAAAAAGAAATGAAGGAAACAACAGCAAAGATCAATAAAACTAAAAGCTGGTTCTTTGAGAAGATAAACAAAATAGATGAACCATTAGCCAGACACATCAAGAAAGAAAGGGAGAAGACTCAAATCAATAGAAATGAAAAAGGAGAAGTAACAACTGACACTGCAGAAATACAAAAGATCATGAGAGATTACTACAAGCAACTCTATGCCAATAAAATGGACAATCTGGAAGAAATGGACAAATTCTTAGAAATGCACAACCTGCCAAAACTGAATCAGGAAGAAATAGAAAATATGAACAGACCAATCACAAGCAGTGAAATTGAAACTGTGATTAAAACTCTTCCACCAAACAAAAGCCCAGGACCAGATGGCTTCACAGGCAAATTCTATCAAACATTTAGAGAAGAGCTAACACCTATCCTTCTGAAACTCTTCCAAAATATAGCAGAGGGAGGAACACTCCCAAATTCCTTCTGCGAGGCCACCATCACCTTGATAACAAAACCAGACAAGGATGTCACAAAGAAAGAAAACTACAGGCAAATATCACTGATGAACATAGATGCAAAAAGCCTCAACAAAATAATAGGAAACAGAATCCAACAGCACATTAAAAGGATCATTCACCATGATCAAGTGGGGTTTATTCCAGGAATGCAAGGATTCTTTAATATACGCAAATCTATCAATGTGATAAACCATATTAAAATATTGAAGGAGAAAAACCATATGATCATCTCAATAGATGCAGAGAAAGCTTTTGACAAAATTCAACACGGATTTATGATAAAACCCCTGCAGAAAGTAGGCATAGAGGGAACTTTCCTCAACATAATAAAGGCCATATATGACAAGCTCACAGCCAACATCATCCTCAATGGTGAAAAACTGAAAGCATTTCCACTAAGATCAGGAACAAGACAAGGTTGCCCACTCTCACCACTCTTATTCAACATAGTTTTGGAAGTTTTAGCCACAGCAATCAGAGAAGAAAAGGAAATAAAAGGAATGCAAATCGGAAAAGAAGAAGTAAAGCTGTCACTGTTTGCAGATGACATGATACTATACATAGAGAATCCTAAAGATGCTACCAGAAAACTACTAGAGCTAATCAATGAATTTGGTAAAGTAGCAGGATACAAAATTAATGCACAGAAATCTCTTGCATTCCTATATACTAATGATGAAAAATCTGAAAGTGAAAGCAAGAAAACACTCCCATTTACCATTGCAACAAAAAGAATAAAATATCTAGGAATAAACCTACCTAAGGAGACAAAAGGCCTGTATGCAGAAAATTATAAGACACTGATGAAAGAAATTAAAGATGATACAAATAGATGGAGAGATATACCATGTTCGTGGGTTGCAAGAATCAACATTGTGAAAATGACTCTATTACCCAAAGCAATCTATAGATTCAATGCAATCCCTATCAAACTACCACTGGCATTTTTCACAGAACTAGAACAAAAAATTTCACAATTTGTATGGAAACACAAAAGACCCCGAATAGCCAAAGCAATCTTGACAACGAAAAACGGAGCTGGAGGAATCAGGCTCCCTGACTTCAGTACTACAAAGATACAGTAATCAGCACAGTATGGTACTGGCACAAAAACAGAAAGGTAGATCAATGGAACAGGATAGAAAGCCCAGAGATAAACCCACGCACATATGGTCATCTTATCTTTGAAAAAGGAGGCAGGAATGTACAGTGGAGAAAGGACAGCCTCTTCAATAAGTGGTGCTGGGAAAACTGGACAGGTACATGTAAAAGTATGAGATTAGATCACTCCCTAACACCATACACAAAAATAATCTCAAAATGGATTAAAGACCTAAATGTAAGGCCAGAAACTATCAAACTGTTAGAGGAAAACATAGTCAGAACACTCTATGACATAAATCACAGCAAGATCCTTTTTGACCCACCTCCTAGAGTAATGGAAATAAAAACAAAAATAAACAAATGGGACCTAATGAAACTTCAAAGCTTTTGCACAGCAAAGGAAACCACAAACAAGACCAAAAGACAACCCTGAGAATGGGAGAAAATATTTGCAAATGAAGCAACTGACAAAGGATTAATTTCCAAAATTTACAAGCAGCTCATGCAGCTCAATAACAAAGAAACAAACAACCCAATCCAAAAATGGGCAGAAGACCTAAATAGACATTTCTCCAAAGAAGATTTACAGACTGCCAACAAACACATGAAAGAATGCTCAACATCATTAATCATTAGAGAAATGCACATCAAAACTACAATGAGGTATCATCTCACACCAGTCAGAATGGCCATCATCAAAAAATCTACAAACAATAAATGCTGGAGAGGGTGTGGAGAAAAGGGAACACTCTTGCACTGCTGGTGGGAATGTGAATTGGTTCAGCCACTTTGGAGAACACTATGGAGGTTCCTTAAAAAACTACAAATAGAACTACCATATGACCCAGCAATCCTACTACTGGGTATATACCCTGAGAAAACCACAATTCAAAAAGAGTCATGTACCAAAATGTTCATTGCAGCTCTATTTACAATAGCCCGGAGATGGAAACAACCTAAGTGCCCATCATCGGATGAATGGATAAAGAAGATGTGGCACATATATACAATGGAATATTACTCAGCCATAAAAAGAAATGAAATTGAGCTATTTGTAATGAGGTGGATAGACCTAGAGTCTGTCATACAGAGTGAAGTAAGTCAGAAAGAAAAAGGCAAATACCGTATGCTAACACATATATATGGAATTTAAGGAAAAAAATGTCATGAAGAACCTAGGGGTAAGACAGGAATAAAGATACACACCTACTGGAGAACGGACTTGAGGATAAGGGGAGGTGGAAGGGTGAGCTGTGACAGGGCGAGAGAGAGGCATGGACATATATACACTAACAAACGTAAGGTAGATAGCTAGTGGAAAGCAGCCGCATGGAACAGGGATATCGGCTCGGTGCTTTGTGACCGCCTGGAGGGGTGGGATAGGGAGGGTGGGAGGGAGGGAGACGCAAGAGTGAAGAGGTATGAGAACATATGTATATGTATAACTGATTCACTTTGTTATAAAGTAGAAACTGGCACACCACTGTAAAGCAATTATACCCCAATAAAGATGTTAAAAAAAAAAAAAGTCACTTAGTGGTACCCAATGAGCAAATAGTTTGGCTTGAGGAGTCCAAGATGGCTTCATTTCACATGCCTTGGCTGGAAGGCTAGGCCAACTGGGACTGTTGCCTGGAATGCCTACACACAACCTCTCCAGTCTGGCAGCCTTGGCTAGAGTAGTAGGTCTCCTTATATGGCAGCTCAAGTCTCCTAGAGAGAGTGTTCCAAGATAAAGAAAGTGGAACAGAGTCATTTCTGCCATAGTCTACTGGTCAAAAAAGTTCCAGTGCTCAACCAGATTCAAAGGGAGGAGTCATAAACAGGCTGGAGTCATGGCTGTGTGACCCTTTGAAAAATCTCAAGTGCAGCTGCATAGAAACCTGAACTCAAAAGGAGTTCATGCTTGGTTTATTGTTGTCTTGAAATTCTTTATAATTTTTGAACAAAGGGCACTACATTTTCATTTTGAACTGGGTCCCACAAATTATGTAGCCTGTCCTCATCATAAACCTCACCTTTCAATAGATAGAGTATTAAAAATTTTGTAGCCATCTTTAACGGGCCATAAGCTGCCTGCCAGAGACTTCATTCCACACCATAGTTCTGTATTCAAAATTATCCTTTCAAAATGAAGACTGATGTTTGTGGGTTAAATTCACCATAAAGAAGGGAAACAAATTATAAGGTTAGAAACTGGAACAAATTCTGTGATAAGTTTAGGATTAATAAATATGTTGGAAACCAACAACACTGAGTATCTGCTGGCACTGAGTAACTGGTCACCTCTGGGCTCACTCACTCAGTTATGTCACTTAGGCATTAACCAACAGTTATCCAAGATCAGTATGTGTGCTGAATTTATACATATTGTCCTTGATGAGAAAGACAGCCAGTAATCACTATATAGAAAGGAGTCTCCATGGTCTCAGCAAACCTGGATTTGTTTTGGGGGGGTATCTGCAAAACTATGTAAAGGTTATTAGGGAAGGCAGTGACAACTCCTATGCTTTTTGAGAACCCCAGCCACATCTGACATCTCTTTGGGTCATCAGTCATTTGCACTTCATTATGTTCTCAGCAGGAGTTGAATATGATTGCTGGTGATGAATCTAAGCAACAAATGGCATCATAACAATAACAACTACCAAAAACCAAGATGAATAGAATGGGGACACAATTAATGGAGAACAAGGTCAGGAAAAGTTAAGTACAGTATTTTGCACAAAGGCAAAGATTATTGAATTGAAAATATTGATATGATAAACTCTTGAAAGGTATTATTATCCAGGGAAAGTTTCTTAGAGAAAGAAGCTAGACTTTGAAAGAAATGAGGGTTGGCAGAGTACTGAAAGGAAATAGAAACTACATTGGTATGAGGACAAGAAGAAAATCAGCCCAACTAGGGTGGAAGGACGTGGGTAGACGGATGTTACTGGATAAATTAGAGGTGAGGAAAGGAGAGTCATTGCTCCAGGGCACTGGTCCTAGGCTGCAGAATCTGAATTTACTCCACAAGTTATGGGAAGTTACTGTAGTTTGCTACTGGTTTGGAGGGAATGAGTGATGGCTTTTTATTTTAGTATGCAAGTATAATAGTGGAAGTCTCCAGCTGATGCACATTCCAAAGGAGGTGGCGGAAACCTAGTGAATGATTCCCTGAACCACTGACCCACATTGAGGGTACAAGTATTAGAAGCTGGTGATCAGAAAGGACTTTAAAAGAGAGGAGTTCTTGAGATACTGGATGGTGGGAATGTTTCCCCTTATCTCAGGAGACTATTTGAAGAAGTTAATATGTATCTCTTGGAGTCTGAAGAACACAGTGGCCTGGTATCTGATTCCCTCCTGAAGAAAATTTATAGGGTAAAAGAAAGGATGACTAGCTACCTTGATGGAGGGAGTGAGAACTGGCCTGCATTCCCAGAGTTCTTTGAGGTAAAAATGTGTTTCCTGTTGTGGTAGATGTTGTGATGCCTGAAAGACTTGTTCCTCCAGCCACTGGAAGTGATGCCAGCAGACAGTCCTCAACTGTCAGTCTCCTAGGGGATTGCTTTGGCTGAAGAAAGCTGATGACTGTCTGGTATGGGGTACAAAGTCCCAGCCCCCCACCCCAATTTAGAACAACTCTGCAGAGCTATCCCAGGATCAGAACTCCCTGTAGATTGGCTAAGGTCTCTGCTGAGGCTGCAGCAAAGCTCAGCTTCTCCCGCTGACCAATTTTGCTTCTTTCCCTTCCTTTCTACAGGTGTTGATCCCAAGGACACTCCCAAATAAACATCTTGCATGGTTATCTCCATTTCAGAATCTGTTTCCCAGGAAACCTGACCTGTAACACCTGTAGATCAGATATGGACCCCACCAGTAAGTCAACTAGCATGAATTATCTTGGGTCTGTCCAAGTGGGGCCCTGTAGGGAGGAATAAACATCAGTGGACAGGATCCTTAAAGTATCACTGAATTCCTTACAGTTGGGGAAGCAGTGAGCACCAGCTGGAATATAGCTGCACCAGCCCAGGTCAAGAAAACTGAAGATTAAAGATTTCCAGTTATGAGGGGGAGAGAGTCTTTGAAGAACTTACAAAACTATCTCTGAGAAGGGCCAGTTTTAACCGTTTGCCAAGTCCAAAGAGCACAAACATCCAGTTCACAGCAGTGTCAATCAAATAAAGCCTTTCCCTCCCCTCTCCTGTCCTCCTTCCCAGGGCTCCAAACCTGGAGAGGTTAGAAACCCGGCAGAGGGGCAACAACACAAGGTACCATAAGAGAGAAGACGCCAACCCCACACTTTTCTTGACTTAAAAGTTTAAAACTGTTTTCCCATCTCTCTCCATTTTTCATGATATCCCTCAAATACTGTCATAGTCTATCCTTTCCTTTACTTGGTGAGATGCCCCATATTCCTGTGAAGTGCTGTCTGCAGTGTCCCTTGTTGCAAAAAGTCAAAACCTCACCTTGTCCGTAGGCCCTGACTTAGCGCACTGGTGGAACTGCGCGACCGCCACGCTGCTCACTCCGCCCCGCGCGCTCCGCTCTCACTCCCAGCCCAGCCCTGCTGCCCCGCCCCATCCGTTCCGCTCCTCTGGCCCCGCCTAGCCACCCTGCCCCGCCCCGTACTACCCGGCTGCCCCGCCCCATCCCTGTCGTCCGCCCACTAGCCCTCCCCTTCTCGATGCGCTCGCCCCGCCCCTTCCTGCTGCCCCGCCCCATCTCCCTCGTCTGGTCCCGCCCCCTCCTGGTAACCTGGTGGCAAGGAGCGGCGGCCGCCGGCGCCATGGGGACTGCTTCGTCGCTCGTGAGCCCCGCTGGCGGGGAGGTGATCGAGGACACGTACGGGGCGGGCGGCGGCGAGGCTTGCGAGATCCCGGTGGAGGTGAAGCCCAAAGCCCGCCTGCTACGCAGCTCGTTCCGCCGGGGCGCGGGGGCGGTGGCGGGGGCCGGGCCGGGTTCGCTGCCCCGCGGGGCGGGCGGCGGCGGGCTGCTGGGGGCCAGCTTCAAGTCCACTGGCTCGTCCGTGCCCGAGCTGGAGTACGCGGCGGCCGAGTACGAGCGGCTGAAAAAGGAGTACGAGATCTTCCGGGTCAGCAAGAACCAGGAGTTGTTATCCATGGGCCGCCGCGAGGCCAAGCTGGACACGGAGAACAAGCGGCTGCGGGCAGAGCTGCAGGTAACGCCGGGCCCGGGCGCTCACCGGAGACGGCCGCGACACCCGGGAAACTGAGCCCCGGGGCCGCCTGCCCACCGCCCCGCAGCCTCTTGGCCGCACTGCCAGTTGGACCCCTGGACGCCTGACTGCTCTGCATTTTAATTTGAGGGGACGTACTGTCTTGGGGTCTAAACTGATTCCTTAACTAACCGCCCCCCCTCTTTTCTATTTCTGGTCCATTCATTCAGATGCCTTGAAGCAATTAGCCTGGAAGTGTCCTGAAGCAACAAATGCTAATCTCCAGAGAAGTAGGTCCACACGGGGCACACATATACACCAAAGACTTTGGTGACATTTGTTGAGGAAACTCATCAAACCCTTCCTAGGAGTTTTTAACCACGCCTCGCCCTCCCACCCCTCCACCCCCCCAAAAATTTACATACCTCGGAGGTGGGGCTTCTGTCTCAGTTTCTTTTTTTTTAATTTTTTTAAAATTTATTTTTATTCTTTTTTTAAATATATTTTTTAATTTATTTATTCTTGTTTTTTTGGCTGCATTGGGCCTTTCTTGCTAAGAGCGGGCTTTCTCTAGTCAGAGGCAAGGGTGGGGGCTACTGTTCATCACCGTGCGCAGGCTTCTCACTGCCGTGGCTGCTCTTGTTGTGAAGCACGGGCTCTAGGCACGCGGGCTTCAGTAGTTGTGGCACACGGGCTTCAGTAGTTGTGGCACACGGGCTTAGTTGTTCCGCAGCAGGTGGGATCTTCCTGGACCAGGGCTTGAACCCGTGTCCCCTGCACTGGCAGGTGGATTCTTAACCACTGCGCCACCAGGAAGCCCCTATTTTCGTTTCTTTGTGAAGTTCCATAGCTGTTGGATTTCAGTGATCTTGAAGTGAATTTTTCTGGCAGCCCCTGATTTTCACCACCTTAACTGCTGTGGTTGAAAATGTTCCCTAGGTATAGTCAAATTTCCTTAATCCACTTGATTAAATTACTCTAAAAACAATTATTACATGCCCTTCCTGTAATAGATCTATTTTAACTGATTATTAGGAAAGTTATTTTTTTGTGAGCAAAGGCGTGAGACTTTGTGTCATCAGTTTGGGGCCCCTCTGAGGGTTGTAGTTTGTTTACTCTATTTTTCTTTACTATGGAAGAGACTTCTGGACAGCCCAAGTGTTCCTGAGCTCATTACTGGAGGAATAAAATAAATACCTCAGACCTGATTTTTCTAGAAGGAAGAAGCCTTCTTCCTTCTAGACTAGTCCTTCTAGTCAATCCCTCTCCACCCCTACCCCACCCCCATTAGCTGTTGTATAATTAGCAGTTATCTGAGAATACATAAGCAGTTTTATCTGTTGTCTTACAGATTTTCCTATTGGGCAGTCTTAATGCACTTGCATATATGAAGTGGACTTATGCATTTCAGATATCTGATTTCATGCATCCAAGCCATTGTCTTGGATTCACTGCATATTGCAAAAGACTGAGGTGGAGGTAGAAAAGAAAGCCAGACCAACCAGGGTAGAGTGCACTAAGTGTTGACAAATGTCACAGTCCCAGGTTATTTCCTGTTACCAATCCTGATTCCTTATGTAACCCTTTTGATTCCTTTCTCACATATCTAGACATTTTTTAAAAACCTTCTGTATTTATTTAATCCATTCAGTCAGACATTTACTGGAAGCCTGACGTGTATCAGGCACTGCTAGTGCTTGGGGCTAGCAAGAGGAGTAAGACATGGAGCCAAGGAGTGCACAGTCTCACAGAAGTAATTATCCTTCAGGTTAAGCCTTACAAGTTGTACTTTTTGTTCTCTTAAAGATGGGAAAGCTGAGGTGTAGTGAAGATTAAGAACTAGTGCAGTATTTCAAAGAAAAAGCATTAATTTCCATTGAAAGCTTAATGTCAAATATCTTCATTTATAATTCAAGCATATTTGCATTTTTTTTCCATTATGTGTTTGAATAGAATGGCAATATGCAGTTCTTGATAACTGGTGAAAAAGTAAGTAGATCGTTGAAATTCTAAGATATTTAATATATATATAAGATAATATAAATTTGGGAGGCATGCTATTTTTGTTATAAATAACGAGGTAAATTATTCCAGGCACTTCAGAAAACTTACCAGAAGATACTTCGGGAAAAGGAAAGTGCTTTAGAAGCAAAATATCAAGCAATGGAGAGAGCAGCTACATTTGAACATGACAGAGATAAAGTTAAGAGGCAATTTAAGGTAAATTTCATACATCTTTATCCCCAAAGTGATATGGAATAAAAGCAGTATATTTTAAAAGTTCATATAATACTGCAATGAATAGCCAGAAGTAAATGATGTAGGAGCCATGAAAGTTATAAGAACTAAACTAAAGCACTTTTTACATTTTTGAGTTGGATGAGGTAAACTTAAGGTAGTTTCAAAGAAAAGATATAAAAGTGAACATTTTAATAGGGATTTGGGGGGGAGCGGGAAAGGGAAGTGTTTATATTAGGGGAAAGCATTTAGAATGTTTGGGGATGTTTTCTATGGATAAGCATTACTGGCATTAAATGGGAGGGGGACAAATTTGCTAAACATCAGGTAGCACACCAGGCAGCTCCACACTACAGACACACATCCTGCTGGAATTCCAGTGGGTTCCAGTTACAAAACAGTGATGTAGAGGTACTCAGATTATTCATCCTACGAAAGGGGAGATCAAGGACCAAGTGAATATCGATTTTGTGAAAGAAAGAATTTTCTCTTAAAAGTTGATGATACAATTATTGATTATGGAAAACGGTTTCAAAATTAAAATCCTTCTTTTAAAGATTTTTAGGGAGACCAAGGAAAATGAAATTCAGGATTTACTGAGGGCCAAGCGAGAGTTGGAGAGTAAACTTCAGAGGCTACAGGTTCAGGGGATCCATGTATTTGATCCTGGAGAGTCTGATTCAGATGACAACTGTACAGATGTTACTGGTAAATTTATTTCCTATATATAATATTTTGAGATTTCAATATAGGTATAATGATTATAGAGCCATCTTTGAATCCTTTTACTTATAAGTAATTGCTGTTACAAATAGAGTTGCACTTTCTCTTTCTCAGTTGTTATGACAGCTCTTTTCTATGAAGTCCATGATGTAGAGGCTGAGGTTCCTTCTCTCTCATTGTTCTACCAACCTTAACCCATAGCTTTTCTCTCTCTGGTCTAAGCCCCTCTAAGTCCCAACATCACATCTACAATTTAGCCAGGGGGAGGGAGGGAATACCTTACTTTCCTTGAAAGCACAATCTGAAAGATATACAGATTACTCCTGTAATCTGTATTACAGGAGTAATGGGATTACTCAAACCCCATTGGCCAGAACTCTACCTAGGAAGATGGGAAAGTGTAATCATTAGCGGGAGAGCCATGTATCCACATAAAATTTGGGGCTGTGTCACTAAAGGAGGAAGGGAAGAATGGATGTTGGAGGACAGTAGTCTCTTGTCACATTATTTTTCCACATAATTGATATATTCTTTGCAACTATCAGAATATCTGCATAATATTTCACTGAGTGGTTTCCAATGCAGTTTTGTGAAATACTTTTAAAGTTTTTGTTTTACAATTAAACATAGAAAGTGTTTTTTCTAGAAATAAAGAAAAACTTGGAATCATAGACTGAAAGGGTCCACTGTGTTCCAAGGAAATAATAATGAAGTGTGATTGATTTTGAGAAATATTCTATTTTAAATGCAGTGGAAAAATGTAGTCACTCTACCATTTATTAAAAAAACTATAATTATATTCTTACAAACTGATGTATTTTGGAGTGAAATATGGCAACTAGCATCCTGGGACTTTTATTACTAACTTTTGAGAAAAAAAAGTGAAGTGATTCTTAATGGCATTAGTCCTCGTGATTATTTCAGTATTGACATATGTTAAAATGTACAGGGTTTCAAAACTATTATATTCTAATTCTCTTAGCAAGTTAATAAAAACGAGTTAATATTTCCTCATAGGTCTTTCTTCCTATTTCGATATAAACATGAAGAAGGAATGCTTGAGGGAATGTCACTCATTATTTGTCACCCACAAATAATCTCAGTTTTGCCAGAGATTTAGCCCAAATACCAGTTTACTTATGTTTAGTCAAGGATGCCATGAATTATTATTTATTAAAAAAAAAATCAACGTGTTCATAAGTACCTGTTGATTCAGACAATTTTTTTTGCTCTGAGAGGTTAAAGAAAATGTGCTCTTTACATCCTTAGCTTACATCCTAATGAATTACCTATATTAATTACTGGTGTGCCAGTAATAGTCTTCCTTTGAAATTCTTTCCTTCACATTTTACACTGATACCTAAATCATATAGTTAGGAATGTTTTTTAGAATTTTTTTGTTGGGGGGTGTTTTTAACTCCTCTCTGTTATTATAATTCTTTTGGTTATTGTATTCCTAATTTCTTTTCATCTTTCTCTTTTTAATCCCCTTTTTAAGTTTGAGATGATAACCAGAATTATGTTAACCACCACCTTAGAACTTGCCAGAAGTTGGTGGCAAAGTACTTTCAAAATCATTGTTTTGATTTCAAAATCAAACTTTGAATATTTGTTATATTTATAATATTGTAGTATTTTTTGCATTAGAAATCCATTGAATATATATGATAAGTTTTTGAAATTCCAATATAGTTTGGTTTTCATCAGATGAAATCTCTTGCTTTTACAGCTGCTGGACCCCAGTGCGAGTATTGGACTGGTGGAGCCTTGGGAAGTGAGCCCTCCATAGGGAGTATGATTCAGCTTCAGCAGTCTTTCCGGGGCCCTGAGTTTGCCCTTAGTTCTATAGATATAGAAGGACCCTTTGCTAACGTCAACAGAGGTAATACACACCATTTGCCAATTACCTTGGTTAATGGTAGTGACTGTGTACTATAATCTTATGCTGGGAAAACTGCCATCAGCAGAGCATGAGACTTGTGTTCTGGGTGTCTTCCACTGTCAAACCATCATGTACTGGTGCTTGTCACTGACCAGGAATGATGAAGTTACATAATTCACATCAGGATCAGTTGGTGCCTCCCGGCCAGACTGGTCAATAGGTTCTAATAACTGAATTTCTGGTCTGAGTTCTCGGATATTTTAGTTGAGCGGTGAGAGCCTAATGTAGATTAACGGAAAAACAGTAGTGTTTAGTCTTCCCTCTGCATCTTTGATGGTGTTGAAGGTTAGAGAAGTTGTGGAGTAGAGTACAAAACTTCAGTTATATAATATAGTATTCTTATTCATTATCTTTTATATAATTTGGTATCCAAAACAGCTCTTAAGATCTGTTCAGAATTTCAGTACCACCTCAGATCTGAAATGTTATAAGTAGCTCCACTCTTTTCTTAAAACTTTGAAATATAGGGACTTCCCTGGTGGCACAGTGGTTGGGAGTCCACCTGCCAATGCAGGGGACACGGGTTTAAGCCCTGGTCCAGGAGGATCCCACCTGCTGTGGAGCAACTAAAGCCAGGGCTGCTGAGCCTGTGCTCTAGAGCCCATGAGCCACAACTACTGAGCCCACGTGCTACAACTACTGAGGCCCACGTGCCTGGAGCCTGTGCTCCACGACAGAGACAGGCCACTGCAGTGAGAAGCCCATGCACCACAACAAGGAGTGGCCCCTGCTCACTGCGACTAGAGAGAGCCTTGCGTAGTGACCAAGACCCAATGCAGCCAAAGATAAATAAATGAATAAATAAAATTTTTTAAAAACCTGAAATTATTTATCTATTAGCAAAATGAAAATTATTTTTTTAATTATGCATTTTGAATTAGTCAAATATGTCTTAAAATATTCATTCTCACTAACTATCTTTTGGTTATTTTTTGTTTTGTACCGTTCTTGAACTTTCTTTTTGACTCAATGTATTTCAAAAATAATAAGTAGATAAAACTATAGGCCAGCCTGGGAATGTAGGCTCTCCTCAAGTAGCAAACTAATTGAACAGCCCATGTTGCCTAGTTCCCTGACATTTGACTGGAGCCACGGGTACCCCAGCAAAGACCACTGGTGACATTGATTGCTTTATGCCCCAGGATAGAATTTGAGGTTAGAGAACTGATTGCCTTCTGATATCTTATTCTAGAAGCTTTGTTGGTATTACAAGTGAGATCAGATGATGCCTGTTGTTTTCTTTCAGACTTTTGGGGAATCGTTTTGTCACATGTTTTCTAGTAATTATTTTTCGGGAACTTATGAGAAATTTTATTTTCAGATGACTGGGATATTGCTGTAGCTAGTTTATTACAAGTTACCCCCTTGTTTTCACATTCTCTGTGGAGCAACACTGTCAGATGTTACCTCATTTATACAGATGAAACCCAGCCCGAAATGGATCTTTTCCTTAAGGTGAGGGCATTTATAAATTCTGTATCCACTGATTTAAAATAAAGTTAATATTGTGTCCTGGTTATGATACTACTGATTGCCTGAACCAAGTAGTTTACTACCCACTAGATTATGTCTTAAAGAGTAGGAAGCATCTTGGGCTTTTCTTAAGAAAACGTCTTACTCAGTATTATCAGTATATTCAAATTAAGGCCTTGGAACTTTATGCTTTTGAATACTTCATTACACGTTCTCCACAGTGTTTACGGCCCTTACTGATGGTGCCTGCTATAGTTAATACCTGCCAGCTCTATTCTTGAATCTGTTTCAGATTATGTCAAAATTTAATCCTTGTCATGGTTTTAAATTTTTCAAGGCAGCCATTGGGTTTCATCTAAGGCAGGGGTCAGCAAACTACAGCCTGTGGGCCAAATCTGGCCTGCAGTCTGTCTGTGTATGACCTAGAGCTAAGATTGGTTTTTACAGTTTTAAACGGTTGAAAAAAGTCGAAAGAAGAAGAATATTTAGACATGAAAATTATATGAAATTCAAATTTTGGTGTCTATAAATAAAGTTATATTGGAACACAGCCACGTGCAATGTATTGTCTCAGGTTGCTTCTCACTAATGGCAGAATAAATTATGATGGAGACTAAATGGACCACAAAAACCTCTGCCAAAACAGCCAAGTTCTTAAGCTGTTATTAATTTGCCATCTGGCCCTTTACAGAGAACTTTACCAACTACTGTTCTAACTGAATTTTACATAAATATGCATGTCACATGCTATACCTGCTATATTAACATCGTCCAGATTGTTGATTAATAAGTTCATTTAGCTTTCCTTTTTGATAATACTCAATTTTGGTAAAAAGACAAAGTATTTTGAAAACCAAAGCTTCTACTCATTGAGTATAGGCTGTTCCCAAACACATGTTGAGGGAATTACTAACGTATTGCATAATAATAATCATCATACTAAGTGCCTTAATTTGTTATAGACCAACATATTTTTATATCTGTTTGCTTTAGTGTTCTAATATATCACGGCGGATACTTTTTACTATATAAATCTATGGATTTACATTTTTCACCCTATAACAATAAACAAGTCATTTGTAATAATAATAATAATAATAATAAATAACTACCAAAGCAAAATAGTCTAATACTTTACTCCTGTTGTTTTAGGTTTATTATGAGATAAATCATTTTCTGAGCTAGGAAACAGGAAAGTTGCTAAGCTATTACTATTTTTATTTTATAGAGAAACTTGCCTTTTCTCTTAAAGATTTTCTTTAAGATGTGATCATATAATTTTTAAAGTTTTAAATCAGAGAATATCCAACATAACCTTTTGATTTTAAGTAGTATGAAGCTGACTAGATCTTTAGTTAAATAAGCTGTGCTTTCTTATGTTTTAATTTGTTTTTAGGACTATTCACCTAAACTTAAAAGAATGTGTGAGACAATGGGATATTTTTTCCATGCTGTGTATTTTCCAATTGATATTGAAAATCAGTACCTCACTGTAAGAAAATGGGAAATTGAGAAGAGTTCATTAGTTATCTTATTCATTCATTTAACTTTACCAAGGTAAGCTGAAAATTCTATAATTTATTATAGAAGTTAAACTCATAAATAGAAATTGAGATTACCAGATGAACTTGAAAGATAAGTTCTAATTGCATTCTTACAATCAAAACAATCCATGAAATTCAGTAAATTCTATGACTTTTAATACGTGAATAAAATAAAAAATTAAAAGTTTCACACTGTTAGGCTTGTTAATAGGTTATAAGATTAACATCATTAATGTAAAGATCATTTTAATCAGATGTCAGCAACCTATGGCCCTCAGGTCAAATCCAGTCAGCCACCTGTTTTTATAAATAAAGTTTTATCGGAGCCCAGGTATGGTCATTCATTTATGTATTGTCTACAGCTGCTTTCACACTACAACAGCAGAGTTGAGTATTTCAGCAGAGACTGTATGGCCCGCAAAGCCCGAAATGTTTACTAGCTGACCCTTTACAGAAGAAGGTGGTGACCCCTGATTTCAATAATCAGCATTAACCTTCATTATTTTCTTTCTTCAGATACAGACTGAGAGGCACTTGAACACTTGCATAGGTGTTAAATCATATTTTTAATTCTCTGAGGAGCTAACTACTTAAATCCAGTAAAGTGAGCAGTTTTCTTATAATGTGAAATATCACATCAATGAACCTAGTATGCAAATGAAGCTTTTTTTTTTGTTACCAGTTAGATATATAGATAGAAGACAAAGTAAGATAGATAGGAGGTTAAATAAGAAGTTAATTTTTCTTTCTATATTTTCTATCTGATTGGATTTAATCCTTCCAAAGCATTTTTCTCTTTTTATTGAGGACCAACTCTGACTTTAACTGTGTTTGGAAGTGTTTGGAGCCCTAAGCTTTATGAGAGTTCCTGCAATATAACCTATCATTGATCCTTAAGACTCTACCCGGAGACCAGGTGGTCAAGGAAGCTTTTCCCAAAATAAGTTTAAGGATTCCTTCAACTTGATTTCCTTTAGTTGGAGTCCTTTACCTCCCCTTCTCTCTTTTATTTTCCTGTTTTGTTTTTATATTAAGAATATATCTGGGGCTTCCCTGGTGGCGCAGTGGTTGAGAGTCCGCCTGCTGATGCAGGGGACACAGGTTCGTGCCCTGGTCCGGGAAGATCCCACGTGCTGCGGAGCGGCTAGGCCCGTGAGCCATGGCCGCTGAGCCTGCGCGTCCGGAGCCTGTGCTCCGCAACGGGAGAGGCCACAACAGTGAGAGGCCCGCGTACCGCAAAAAAAAAAAAAAAAAAAAAAAAAAATATATATATATATATCCTGTTTTATTCTTTAATATCTAGGTAGTATTTTATCCTAGGTGATAGTATATGTCACTTGTTGTTTTTCTCTTGTTAATGCTTTAATCCTTAAAACCATGTTGTCTTTTCTTTCTGTTTTCTTCTTTTTGCTTTTTTTTTCTGTTTCGTATTGGGGCTGGTATTTTAGTTTTTTATGCAAATTCTGAATCATATAATGGCTTTCCCCTGTATACACACAGTAATTTGCCTTTCTAGACAAACTTTCATTTAATGCTTTTTAGAAAGGGGAATTGTTTAGTTTTCCTTGTGGTGTAGAAAACACTAGTAGGTTATTTGAAGAGTTTTCTGGAATTTAAATAGGAATAGTACAAACTGTAGTTACAGTACATTGAGCATAGTTAGAATTTTTTTTAACCTTTACCACAGTCAAGATTAATAGCTATCTAACCTTCCCCATCTGCCTCTGGATCTTTCTTACAGTGTATCTGGGGTATAAGTGTTCAGATCATTTATTGAATGAGTAAAGGCTAAAGGATTAGAGAAGAGAAAATTCTTGAAACCTTGAGGCTGATGATTTTTGTGTTTTAACTTGAAATTATATAATTGTGAATAGAATTAGGTTTTCCATTTATTTGCAAAGTCTCATGAGTATGGACCATTATTTTGAGCAATGTTTAACAGTATTTTTGAGAAGTTTTTTTAAATTAGATTTTAAAAAATTTAAATTATGTATGCTTTAAAATTTAATTTATTGTACCTACTCTCATTGTCTGCTAGTGAATATATTATACTTTAATATTGACACTAAGCTAGAACAGAGCTATAAAAACATCCATTTTTGGAAAGTTTCGCTTATTCTGCAGCAGGGCCTTTTCTGGCCACTTGTCATTGTAGTAAATCCCCCTTCTTGGCACTTAGGTTAATTGACTAACTGTGTGCTGCTACAGTGCAGCATAGCACAAGAAATACTGATTTCCAATCTAGCCTGTTATTGGAAGACTGTGAAGAAGCTTTTCTGAGAAACCCTGAAGGCAAACCACGATTAATTTATCATCGTTTGGAAGATGGGAAAGTCAGTTCTGACTCTGTCCAGCACCTGATTGATCAAGTTTCTAACCTGAACAAGACCAACAAAGCCAAGGTAAAATTCATAGGTGTTTTTTAAGAACATGCTTAGCAGAGAGAGGCGCTGGCGTGTTTGGGGAGAGGAAGGAAGCCAGCGGGGCTGGAGCAGAACGAGTGAGGGGACATAAGTAGGAGCGGTCATTGGGGCCGATGCTGAAGAACCTTGTTTTTTTTACTTAGAGTGAGGTGGGGAGCCGTTGAAGGATTTAACCAAAGAGGAAGAATTGACTGTGTTGAGAATTGACTGTGGTTTGGAGGGAAGGTAGTGGCATAGGGCAGAGGTGGAGAGCTGTTGCCATCATCCAAATGAGAGATGCTGGTGGCTTAGACCAGGGTGGTGGTAGAGGATGTGATAAAAAGCAGTAGGGGGCTTCCCTGGTGGCACAGTGGTTGAGAGTCCGCCTGCTGATGCAGGGGACACGGGTTCGTGCCCCAGTCCAGGAAGATCCCACATGCCACGGAGCGGCTGGGCCCGTGAGCCATGGCCGCTGAGCCTGCGCGTCTGGAGCCTGTGCTCCGCAACAGGAGAGGCCACAACAGTGAGAGGCCCGCGTACCGCAAAAAAATAAAAAAATAAAGCAGTAGGATTCTGGATAAATTTTGACAGAGCCAATAGATTTCCTAACAGATTAGTTGTGGACTATGAGAGAAAGAGAGGCATCAACAGCAATATGTGCCTCAAAAGTGTATGATCTGTAGTGGATAAATCAGAATCTCTACTGTGCTTTTTTCCCAAGCACAGAGTCCTTCTATCTATTATTGACCAAGGATTAGTGTAAGGAGGAGCCTTTTCATGGTAACCTTTGCTGAAAGCATTGGGAAAAGCCAAAAACTGATGATGAGTAGAAGGATTTGATCATCCCTAGATGCGTGGTAGGATATATTTTAGAATAGAGATTACAGGCTTTACATTACTAACCTGGTAAATGTTTAATGTAAATGTTTATAGTAAATGTTTATAGTTAGTGTTAAGAATACAATCAAAAACAACTCTAGGATTTTGTCGAAGTTTCTGTTTCTCTATGCCTAGCCAGAAAATAAGATCAAATATGAATACAGGCATTTTTCTTGAGGCCAGCATAACATAGTGAAGGGTCTAAGACAAGAGTACATTTTTATTACAGTTAATCTCCAGAGCCATTTCATTCTTTGTTTGAATTATTTTAGTACCAGCCTAGTTCACTAGGTGCCACAACGAAAGATATTAATCTTTATCTTTTTTCTATTTATTCTATAAATATTGCTTTTAAAAATTAGTATACTAGAGGATGCATTTTTTTATATAGGAGTCAAATAAGATCTCTCTACTATGATTATAAATTTAAATGTAGGATAAACTTCTTTGCTTTATTGGCATAAAGATGGATTTTGAAGGTTATGTGTATTGAATGGTACAGAGATACATAAGATGAAATTAAAGTAGCTGTTTAACTCATGTGTGTGTGTCAATGTGTTGGCATGCATACGTGTGTGTACACATGTGTACGTGTGTATGTATGTGTCTGTGTGTTTACAAAAAAAAACATGACCTTTATTCAGGACATCAAGAGAAGGGACACTCAGCAGAGTGATTAAAACAATAAAGGCTGGTGTTGGGCTTTTCCCAGCTTTGGAATGTTCATACCCACAAAGGTGAATTGATTAGCAAGGTATCCACAAGTTCTTACCTGAAGCAGAAGTGTGAGAATTCAGCCATTGGAATTTTCTTGAAAAAAGACCATTCCTTTCACCCTGGGCCAAGCCCCCCAGCCAAGCAGGGGAGGAACTGAGAGTGACAGTTGGGGCGGCGGTGGGGGGATTGCCTTGTCCTCTGTACCAGCTCCCCGACCTGTCCCCCAAGTGAAGGTCGTGGAGCTTCCCTCCGCCTTGGCACATGGCTCCTCCCCCACCACTCCTCTGTACCATTCCATAAGTAACCCACAGATTTGTTGAGCACCTACTGTGTGCCAGGCCCCAGCCCACAGGGGAAAGCAGAAGGGGTCCCATTGTCTCCTACGAATGAAAGGTTGGTTCCCTCTGACCACTACAACCTGGGACCCCAACCCTTCCATATTTCCTCATGTTACCCTGGTTACCCTTCCGAAACAAACAGGCAGAAAGCAAGCACTATTCAGGGAGGGCTTTTATATGAACCTATGTGTTCAGGTTATAGGACAAGAAGAAAAAAATAAAAACTATTTCCCCCAAGGCTGTGAGCTGAAAAGAATCAAGCCAAACTTAGGAACATTTTCCACACTCTCTGCTCCACATGATAAAGTTTACTTCTGTTTGCATCCAAGTGCTGGCAGGGACAGAGGCTCCATGGCCTCACTATGCACCGTGGGGTCGCAGACGCTGCTACCAGGGCCCCAGCACACACCATCCCACCTATCTGTTTCCTTAACAGGTTCCTGCTGTCACATGTCAAAATGGGCAGGTGTGTGCATCATCCAGACCAAAGTGGACTTTCAGTGGTGACACCAGGTTCTGGACAGAGTTTTGGTATCACCAACTCCAGTCACTTTCTCAGATGGACACATAAGCAAAACAGAAAGCATATTTTTTGTTTTATTTGCAACATTGTTCACACTAAATCCCTTGTGTGACCTTAGACGAGTTTTTTAACTTGCCTCAGTTTCCTCTTCTATGAAATGGAGAGAATAACAGTGCCTCCCTCATAGGGTTGTGAGGGTAAATGAGCTAATATATGCAAAGTACATAGAACAGTTTCTAACATATAAGCACTCTAAAAGTGTTTACCGCCACCTCCTCCTCCTGTTAGTCTTGTTTTTTTCTTGTTGTTAAACTTCTTTTTTTCCCCCCAGATCATTGATCACTCAGGAGATCCTGCAGAAGGAGTCTATAAAACCTATATTTATGTAGAAAAGATTATTAAACAGGTAAATGTGCATTCCCTGTAAGATTTCTGCTCAAATATCTTAAGAGTGATTTCAGTAAAATTGGGTTTTCCAGAGAAAATCACGTGTTTGGTTTTTTTTGAAAACAATACCGGGGTAAAGTGCCCTCTTTTCTGGCAAGAGTCCATCTGGTGGTATTATTGTGTTATTCCCAGTACCATGTATCTGTATCTGTCAGTTGTCTCGCAAACGATTTGATGTTTTAATATCCGTTAAGTATAAAATGGATTACAAAAGTGGTAGGTAAAAAGGAAGTATATGAGGGATAATGTTCACCCTATTCAACAGAGAGTCTCCTTAGATTCTGTGTGCACCTTGAGTTTTTGTATATTAGAAAAATCTATCTTGAATTTTTCTACCACATTATCCCCCTAGCAATAGAGAGGGGTGAAAACACACCTCTAGGTGTCTGAGACCATGGATCACAGAGGTGTCTCAAACTGAAAGTTTCTATGATGTCTCAGTATTATCTTGAAACTTTATGTGAATTATATATTCTGCTTGATGTTTACCTGTCCTTTTTTAATATTAAAAATCATTTAAAATTATGTATCAGCAAAAATTCTAATAATGATAAGAAAAAGAAAAATAATTCCCTATCTTCAAGTAAAATGGGCACCAGATGTTTAGCTTGTGTTTATCCTTACCTGCTGGCCCCTCCCTCAGAGTACCAGGGACCCTATTTGAGAAGTAAGGGATTAAATTACTTTTGTAAATTAACTTGTGTTACAAGTATGCAGATTTGTTATCAGAGAAAAAGAGTGAGCCCCAAAATAAGATGAATTGAACAGAGTAAATGGCAGTAAGTGAAAATGGACATATTGACCAACTTTACCATTTGTAGGATAACATATTTTCAGTGATTAATATAAAGACTAGACATCATAGCAGAGATATTTGATATCAAGAAACCCCATCTTTGTAATTAAATGCTTGTAAAAATGTAAAGCAGCATATTTCTTAGACATTAGCACGGTCTTTAAAATTGTTCACCAGCCAGATATAACCAAAGATATTGTGTAACATTTTTCAGAAACCAGATTCCCTCTAACTTTTTTTTTAATGAATGAGAGTGGTGTTTGTTTTTATTATTTTAATATCTCTTTACTTCTTTATTTTTAAACTATTACTTATTTTTATAGTTATAAATTGATCCCTGGAGGTACCATACAAAGGCCATAGGTTTGGGCTTGCCCTCCGAGGTAGGTGAGGGCCACCTTAGGCCTGTGTGCTGACAATACTGTACAAGGTCTTCACTTCCTTTGTTTGCTTTTGTGTGCTTGCTCTTGGTGTTCAGGACATCCTGGGCTTTGAAACTACAGACCTGGAAACTAAGGATTTGGGCAGTGAAGACTCTATTCCAGAAGAAGATGATTTTGGTGATGTTCTGTGGGACATACATGATGAACAAGAGCAAATGGAAGCTTTTCAGCAGGCTTCAAATTCAGCCCATGAGTTGGGATTTGAGAAAGTAAGCATTTGGAGTATTGTTCCAACAAAGATCAGTTACTGCTTAAAGGCTGTATCATAATTGTGGTTTCACCTAATTATAGTCAAGGTTAAGGATTGTGTTAGTATCTACCCTCATGGCTTAATTATCCATGTTGAGACATGTGCTTAGGTTCGTATCATGTGAAAGATGTGTGAGATTCAAATATGAATATCAAACATGTTTAGTTTCAGATTAGGATTTATCAACTACATGTTTATTATGCTACCATTTGCAATTCACCAGACCAAGTTTAGGATACCTAGGAAACTTGATAAAAATAGGAAGGCTCTCTATTGTTCCAATTCTTGGAGGAATCAAAATATCAATCATTCAGAAAACAAAGCAGAGTAGTTAATGCAGTAGGCAGGTCAGTCCTTCAGCATCCTTAAATATCTAAGCAAATAAACAAAACTAGAAGTGCACAAAGAATCTGTGTTCAAGTTCAAAAATACTTAATAATATTTAAAAATTAATATAAGAACTAATATCTTGAAGAATATTACAGTAGCTGTCACTAACAGCTGTATTTTTATAGGATTTTTAATGACTTTCATAATTTAGACTGTCAGTGTTTATGTCCTGGTTCCACCATTTCCTCACTATGGATTTTGATCAAGTTACTTAGCTCTAAACTTTGACTTTCTTGTCTGTAAAATGAGGATAATTAATAACACCTATCTCACATGGTTGTTTGGGGGACTAAATCAGGTCATGCACATAAAGCACTTGGCACAGTACCTGGCATATGGTAAATGTTAAATTGTTGTCATTTTATAAGAGAGGCATTGCTATCACTATTTTATTATATAAATGAAGGACCTAAGGTCCAGATTATAGTTTGCCTAAGAGCATACAGGGTGTAGATTGCAGATGTGAGATTTTAACCTAGGTCTTCTGGCTCCAAATCCTATGCTTTCTTCTATGGCAAGGGGTCTTAATGTGGGAAACATGGGTCTATAAATGGGCTTTAGTTGGGACCACGAACTAAATTGTTAGGATTTACAAGGTCATAAATCAATTAAGCCCTTTTCTTCTTGAGAAGTATCATTTCTATGAGAAATATTTGAATTCCTGGGGAATATGATATGACAAACAGAAAAATTGATTGAAAAACTATACCAAGTAATTATTTATTGTAGTTGCTGGAAATTTCTGCTACCCTAAAGCTCGCATAAACTACTTATGTATTACACATTCTTTTGATTCCTTATCAGCTATCATTTAGACCACTGGTACACTTAATAAACATCCTAACCCCCAAGATGACTTTGGAAACTCCTTTATAACGACTGAGATATTTCAGTTTTCTGAGCATGTCCTTTTCAGCTCTGAACGAGGTTTTCCTATCTGGGGAAAGCCTAGGAAATAGGAGTTCTCAGGCTTTGCATGGAACACATGCAGTTTCAGAAAGATCTCAGGTGTCCTAGCTTGGTTCTCAGTAGCATGTTGGGAGACTCCAAGGCCCCAGACAAGACCCTCTCTTGTTTCTCTAGAAACTGAGACAGGACAGGTGTTCTTCTAGACAGGTGTTCTTCTGACCATGAGATGTAGGGTGCCTGCTGGTGCCCTCAAGGCCACCTGTGGTACTTTCCATGGTTCAGGAACTTGGGGTAATGCAGTAGTCTCTCTGCAGCATTCTGCAGGACATCTGAATGGTGCAAAGCCCCGTGGAGATCTGAAAGGTTGCCCCTCATCCATTAATACTATGGTAGGAGAAATTGGGGCCCATTCTTAGTTTACTACTTTGGACATATTTAACCAGCCATAAAAATAAGCAGTTATGAGGGTGCTATTGATTAAAAGTAGATTTCATTTTTTCATGCAGCTTTTCTCCACTGATTTCAGAGGATAATCAGAAATTGACTCTATTTCGTATTCTAAGAGGCATGTTCTTCACAATTTAAATTCATTTTTATTTCTAGTATTACCAGCGCCTTAATGATCTAGTGGCAGCACCAGCACCAATTCCACCCCTTCTTGTATCTGGAGGACCAGGCTCTGGAAAGTCCCTTCTTTTATCAAAGTGGTATGATTCAGTGCAATTAAATTGTTAACGTTGTCATCATTTGAATTACTGAGCTCGTTCAACAAAATGAATTATTGAATGTCTACCTTGCTGCAGGGCCTGTACTGAACATTAAAAAAGCAAAAGGAGTAATATAACAGACTCATGCCCTGAGATATATACAATTTGAAAGTTAGAGAGAAGATACAGAATGAGAAAGGAATAGGAAATGTGAGCATTTGTGATTGTGTACATAAATTATGTAGGTCAGAGCTAAGGGAGTGGTCACTGTGGCATGGAGTTAGGTGAATTATAGAGGGCATGTGCCTTTATTTTCAATTACTGGCTTCATCTTAAAAGTTTCATTGGGATTTTAAATATTTGAAACAAGACAAAGACTGACTATTTAGAGTGGAATAAATCATAAAGAATATCAAAATAAAGGATAATCTTTACTATGAATGCAAACTAGTTCTTCAAATTATGGACTAAGGTTCATATAAGCTAATAAACTCTTAGTTTTATTTTAGTTCATCATATTATTGAAAAACAAGTGGTAAGACCATTTCCTTTCACTTATAGTTATTATTTACATTGAGGAGTTGGTGTATGTTGTTTCCTTTTTATTGCCCTGTTATTCAGAGTTATGTTTGGAAATACTACTTTTGTACTTAACAAAGAAACTTCCTTTTTCCTTTAATAGCATACTTGTAATTAAAGGTTAATGCTCATTTTACTAATACTTTAACCTCAAATGTATAGTGTTTTGGTTTACGTTAGTAACACCAATTTGTAATTAAAATGAAGCTATAATTTTTAATGGTTTATTTAAAAGAATCTAAAAGTGGTGTAAAAATGGAAATTTCCCGTATTAATTCAAAATTGACTGACCATGTAATTACTAACAGGTAGCATTTGATGCTTAATGCATTGTGAATTCTTTTTTTGTTGACCGTAAAGGAGCTTCATCAGTCTTATAAAAGGTCTTTTTCTTTCAGGATCCAGTTACAACAGAAGAATTCCCCTAACACACTAATTCTTTCTCATTTTGTGGGGAGGCCCATGTCAACCAGCTCAGAGTCTTCCTTGATTATTAAACGACTGACTCTAAAGGTAGAAAAGTACACCATCTTTTGGAGTTATCAGAAATTTTATTTAGATTCAGAAGTTGTCAGGCCTGAGTACCTGATGATAAACCAATTTTCAGTATTACACATTTGTTTTGGTTTTGCATAAGGTTAAAAATTATACTCAATGCAGTTGGGTCCTTTTGGTGACAATTTTGGTTTAAAATGCAGAGACAGAAATACTTCTCACCAGTTGTGATACAGTGTAGCTACTTTAATTTGCATGTGTTCTTACCTTGTAGTTGATGCAGCATTCTTGGTCAGTATCTGCTCTGACATTGGATCCTGCTAAGCTTCTGGAAGAATTTCCACATTGGCTGGAAAAACTCTCTGCCCGTCATCAAGGCAGCATCATCATCATTATTGATTCTATAGATCAAATTCAGGTATGTTTTCACTTTTTAACCTGTTGATATACTCAGAAAGAGACAAAAATTTGTAGTGACTATAGCAAACATTTAAATCATATGTTTGTGAGAAGAAAATGTTGATGTTGTTTCTTTTATTTCTGCTTAATTTCTAGAGAGGAAGCATGTGGATAAAATATATACATATATATATATGCCAGTATATATATATATATATATATATATATATATATGCCAGTAGATGTTAGTATCTTATTGGGAAGGACCAACTGTATTTTCACAATTAGCAAATATTGTTCATTTTGACATGGTTTTAGGGCCTTGACATTTCCTTACATGCCCAGAATTCAGATCAGTGATAGTAGTGTTTTGCCACTTGTTCTTCTAATATTCTGAGATAAATCATCCAAAAAATAAGATTTTATCCTTAATAATAATGAGAAATTTAATGAGAATTTCATTTTACTTGGGGAGCTGTTATTGGGTTGCTTTTGAAATATTTTGAATTAATAGATGGAATTTTGTTTTTATATTTTTAAGCAAGTTGAAAAACACATGAAATGGCTGATAGATCCACTGCCAGTGAATGTAAGAGTAATTGTTTCTGTGAATGTGGAAACATGCCCTCCAGCATGGAGGTAAGTGCTAAATTTAATTCTTTCAGATTACATGAACTTTTTAAAGTATAAACAAAGAAAGGTTTTTGATATGTGTATTTCTCATATTTTTCATATGATGTCAGTGAGGATGGGGAGAAGTGGACAAATTCAAGAAAAGGATGCAATCTATAGGATTTGGTGGGAGGTTAGATCAGAGATGTGAGAAAGAAAGCTAGGATAGCTCCCAGGTTTCTGGCTTGAGAAATTAAGTAAACTGTGGTTCCATGAACTGAGATGGGAAACACAAAGGATGGGCAGGTTTGTGGAGCAAAGGTCATGACTTTTGTCTTTGGACATGGTCTGTTTGAGTTGCCGATTGTAGCTCCAATTGGTGATGTCTAGTAGGCAGTTAAATTTATGGGTGAGGAAAACGGGGAAGGCCGGGCTAGGAAAAATAGACCAGAGACCTGTGGTCCTGAAATGTAAGCTCACCTTAACAGTCCTCAAAAAGGACTGCAGTGGTTGAGTTCTGTAAGGCAGTGTTTCTTGACCTATTATTGCCTCCCCACCCTAGGAGCCCGTTAGTGATTTTCTTCCTACCAAGAAGTGTTAATACCATACATATATCATATATCAATTCATGAATATAAATAGATATGTGTGTATATTTGTGCTTTATGCATAAAAAGAGTAAGATTTCCCCTCCCCAACAAACAATTTTCACCTCCCCATTGAGAATGGATGTTGTAGGGTGTAAATTCTAATTGGATTACAAGTAATCTGTGGACGAAGACTGTCTGACACTATTCCTCACAGGCACTAATACCTGTGTTGTTTTACTGATGGTATAGAACTGGAAATGTTATACACTTCGTGTATAAGCTATTTATAACAGTGTTTGTTGTGATTAATTGCTAAAAAATGAAATACTATTAATATGATTAACAGAGATTAATTTTGTTTATTTTATGAAGGCAGTATAAAAAGTTAATTCTTGTAATGGACTTTGACTAGTCTTTTGGGTAGATTACAGCTTTGCTGTATTATTAAAAGAGAATTTCATTTTTCTTTTCTTTAAATAAAAGGTTGTGGCCTACACTTCATCTTGACCCTTTAAATCCTAAAGATGCAAAATCTATTATAATCGCAGAATGCCACTCTGTAGACATTAAACTGAGTAAAGAGCAGGTAAGTATTTTTAATTTTGCTGCTTTCTTTTACTCTCTATAGCTTTCCTTTTAAAAACACCTTATATGAGACTTAAAATTCAATTTAGTACTCTATATGGTTCTAAGGAAAATTGGAACTTAGTAATAATTACTTTCTTAAATGCATTTACTCTTAAACTAATAACAGATATAGAAGAAGCAATAAAAAAGACTTTGCTCTTAAGGTTTACTGTATTATATTAAGCAGTATTTTAAAAGCAAAATAGCATTTGCATGTTGACGGCATCTGTGGTCCAGTACCTACCACACGGCAGTGATGCCGCTGATGAGGTGGCAGGAACCGTGTTATTTCTGCAGGGATATTTGTTGATGGCTTGGTTGTAAAGACCGCTTAATTCCAGGGTGGTTTTGTATTTCTGTTTTGTTTTTTGGTAAACTGGTGCAGGAGAAGAAGCTAGAACGACACTGTCGTTCTGCTACAACCTGCAATGCCCTTTATGTCACTCTTTTCGGCAAAATGATTGCGTGGTAAGTGGTGGTTATTTTATGTCATCTTCAGCATGTTTGTGTTTGCTGCAGAACGCTTCTTCACCGTGTGAAACTGAAAACTGATCATTATGACAATCTCTTGGGCCACTAAGATTCTGTTTATTCTAACAGTGATACTAACAACCATGAGAATGTGACTTATGACTGAAGATTGCTGCTAGTCCTTGAATATCCGAACTTGTTGGATATATCTGTCTGGTTTTCATCACAATAACCTTCTCCTGACTGGAGGTTGCAAAAGAAGGCCATCTTTGGCCTCAATTTGGGGCCCACCCAGGAGTGCTCATTGTTGCTTCCTTGAGGCCCCTAGCTTTGAGAAAGTGAGGAGACAACTGCAAAAGAAGGCCATCTTTGCCCTCAATTTGGGGCCCACCCAGAAGTGCTCATTGTCGCCTCCTTGAGGCCCCTAGCTTTGAGAAAGTGAGGAGACAATTAAGGCATAAAAATGTTATTTCAGGTGTCTTTCACTATCAGTAGGTAGGTATGTAGGTAGGAATTTTTAATTGTCTCTGTTCCCACGTCCTGATAAGCCATTCATCTTACAATTGGTCTTCTATTTTAGAAATCCATTCATAATTTGCCTTTAGATAAGCAGTAGAGAGTTTTACTACTTTTACTTCTTCTTCAGTACAGCCTCACCTACTCTGTCTGTTCGCAACCAGAGGTAAAAAGATCAACACTTGCTTTGGTATTCATTACAGTAGGTTGTAATCCTAGCACAAATCATATTCTAGACATTAAATCTAGTACTCTTGTCTCTTAATTCCACATTCTCACCTGAAGCACCAAATTTGAAACGAAAAAAATCTTCTGAAACTTTGAATTGTCCATGATATTTGATATTTTTGCTGTCCCCAGAGTTGTGGCGGTACATCTGTGAACATCAGTGGCTTGCATAAGTACAGTTCAAGAGTCATGCCTTTCATAATAGTTATTGAAATTATCTCTTTTAAGAGGGACTATGGAACCTTTTTTTTGTTTTTTCCCTATTCTTTGCATATCTTTGTATTTAAAAAGGAAACTACTGGTAAATATTGTGTAATATTTTAAAACAAACCCCATTTACTGATTTTCTTTAGCCTGATGTTTTCCAAATTCTGGTTCTATTTTTTTTAATTTAATTTGCATGGCTAACTAATAATACTTATTTATAATTATTTTCCTGCTTCCTGTATGTAGGCAGCATGCCTCTAGGTGATAAGAACCATGTCTTACTCATTTTTATGTTCCATAATGTATAGTAATTACTTGATACATAGCTAAGTCCCAGCATATGTTTATTGAATTGAATTAAATGGTAATACACTAAAATAACTGTGATGACTCTAGCAGCCCCATAAAACTAATGTTTTCCTGTGCCATGTTTTATTGAATTCCTGTTGTTATCAGTTAAACAGTACAAAACAGAGTTAAAATAGAGCACTGTTTTTATTTACCCCAAATTTTTCGCAGATGTTGGCAGACTGTAAGAAATTAAATCTGTTCTCAATTCCAACAGTGCTGGGAGAGCAGGCAATTTAGATAAAATCCTTCTTCAGTGTTTCCAGTGTCAAGATACTGTTTCATTATATAGACTTGTTCTTCGATCTATCCAGGAGTCCATGACAAATGATATGGATAAAGAGCTAATGAAACAGGTAAAGTGTAGTAAACTTATAAAGTGAAGATTATTTTGCCTTGTTTGTATTTGTGTGTGAATTGAAGTAAACAGTAAATCCGTGTAATGCTAAATATGATTCGAGCATATACTATACCCACTACCATAGTGTGCTGTGGCCAGAAGTGATATCTCAGGGAATTTGCATTTTCCTGATTATCATGGAGATTTTTCATCTTTTCATGCTTCTTGGTTATTCTTGTTTCCTCTTAGGTGAATTGCTTGTTCAAGTCCTTTACCCATTTTTTAACAGAGTTGACTTTTTCTTGTTGATCTGTTAGGAGTTTTTAAATGTTCTACATATTGAATACAAATCCTTTGTTATAGAGTTTGCAAATCAGTGTCTTTTTCCTGTTCTTGTCTTTTAACTTTATGGTGTAATTATACAAAGTTTTATTTTAATGAAGTCAGATTTATCAACAGTTTCTTTCATGGCTTATGCCTGTTGTATCTCATTTTTTTTTAATCCTTTGCTATCATAAAAGTATTCTTATATTTTTTTCCCTTCAAAATATTTTATAATTTTGTTCTTCATGTGTGAGTCCTTAACTCATATGATATATTTTTATTTATTGTGTGAGGAAGGAATCTACTTCTTTTTTTTTTTTTTTTTTTTAGCTACATGACTTGTGGGATCTTAATTCCCTGACCAAGGATTGAACCTGGGCCACGGCAGGGAATTCCCAGGAACCTACTTCTCAATCTTTTAAAATACAGCTAGTTAATTGTTCATTGTACTTAATACATCTTTTCTACTGATTTGGAATGCCATCTGTCAAATATCAAGCTCACATATAAACAAGAGTCTGTTTCTAGGCTCTTCTGTTCCAATTTACTATTCCTTGTCAATACCACTGTCTTAACTATTAGAACTTTGGTTAGGCAAACCCCCTCTTAATATTTTCCACAGTTGTCTTGGCTAATTTCCCACATGTATTTTTAGAATTGGCTCAGCAAAGTGCCATGGAAACTCAATATGCAATTTTTTTTTTACATCTTTATTGGAGTATAATTGCTTTACAATGGTGTGTTAGTTTCTGCTTTATAACAAAGTGAATCAGTTATACATATACATATGTTTCCATATCTCTTCCCTCTTACATCTCCCTCCCTCCCACCCTCCCTATCTCATCCCTCTAGGTGATCACAAAGCACCAAGCTGATCTCCCTGTGCTATGCGGCTGCTTCCCACTAGCTATCTGTTTTACGTCTGGTAGTGTATATATGTCCATGCCACTCTCTCGCTTTGTCACAGCTTACCCTTCCCCCTCCCCATATCGTCAAGTCCATTCTCTAGTAGGTCTGTGTCTTTATTCCTGTCAATATGCAATTTTAATTGTAGTTGCATTGGATTTAGAGGCTAAGTTGGGGGAAATTATCATATAAGTCTTCTCCTTCATGGAAAGCTAAATAGCTCTCCATTTATTTAGTCATCTTCTTGAATGATGATTATCAATAACATTTTATCTTCTTCCCCATAAAAGTCTTAAACATCTTTTGTTAAAATTTGTTTCTAAGGACTTTATAGTTAAAATAACATTTTAAAATTGTTTGTTTCTGGTTATTCAATTTAGTTTTTGGAAATTTACTAGCAACCTTGCAGAACTCTTATAGTTTTAACCTGGATCCATTTTTATGTCTATTTCTCAGGTTGGGGGTTCCCCTGGGTTTGACTTTTCATTCTGCCTCTAAGCCCACAGTCTTCTGTCTGTTCGCTGTTTCCCTCAGGCACTCCATCACTAAGGGGACAGCCTTTGAAAGGTCCCTGTGTTGGCAAGCATTCTATCATAGTTCCAGCTCATTTGCTTCACAGAGCTTAAAGGCTCCCCTTCCATCCTGACTGTGGGTGTGAAAACCCAAGCTAAGTTACGAGACTGTTGCTTATCCTCTCTCCTCACTTCACCCAGGGACAGCAGCTCCAGCACTTAGCCCTCTAATTTTCAGTTTCCTATTTATTTGGGATACTTGGGGGATTTCCCTTTCTTTTCTGCAGGTTCAGTTGTGCTTTTGGAAATGTTTTGTTACGTGTTATGTGACATTAACAGGCATTTGTAGTAGGAGGACTGTTTTCTTCCACCATCTTCTCAGAATCAGAACTCTGTCGTTAGTTTTAATAATACATTTCCTGCAGTTTTAATTTTCACTAAACTTTTTCTATATGTGTGTTATCTTTGGTGTGCTAGACTTTATATGTACACTATCTTATTAGTGCCTTTTGGAAAGTGTGTTTCATTTTAAGAAATCTGTTTCTTAGTTTATTAAATCACTTGAATGATAAATTCAAATAAGTTAATAAGTTTAAAAGAATTGTGGAAATAATGGCTGTTAGTTACTAATAGAAGTGCTTTATAATCATTGTTAATTCTTTTTTCTCCCTAGATTCTCTGCCTTGTAAATGTTAGTCACAATGGTGTGAGTGAATCAGAATTGATGGAATTCTATCCTGAGTTATCCTGGGCTGTCTTGACCTCCCTTATTCACAGTTTACACAAAATGTGTTTGTTGACTTATGGTTGTGGTTTGCTCAAGTTTCAACATCTACAGGTAAATATTATCTTAATAAGGTTTTTTCACTTATTGAAATGTCCACATATCATCGCATATGTATTATGCTATATAATACCACATCATTTTAAATATTTCAATTACAAGACAAAATTGAAATCTCAAATTTGGCATTACAAAAATTTTTTCCAGTGATTTTAGGTTAGATACCAAATTTGGCTAATATTATTCTTATGAAGTAAATACCTTTGTGAAATGGCTATTACTTTAAAAGGTAGTTTTTTCAATTTTATATTTCATTGAATTGCTGGTATATTATATATGTTTTAAGAACTTGGGCTCTGTAAGTCACTCTGCCTCAATACACAGCCCAGCTCTTCACAGCTTAATGTAACTTGGGCAAGTTCTCTGAGCCTTGGGCAGATGTTTGCAGCTTACCTCATGGGTTGTAAAGATAATTAATTGAGGTGGTAAATAATTAATTGATCCTGGTAAGGTCCTAGACATGATGTCTAGCACGTAGTAAATAATGACTAATATAACTTTTTTTTTCCATATTCTAGTTTGCATCTGCTGATATCAAACTCCCGATCCTTCCCTCTCCCCCCACCCTTCCCTTTGGAAACCATAAATCTGTTTTCTGTGTCTGTGAATCTGTTTCTGTTTCACAGATATGTTCATTTTTGTCATATTTTAGATTCCACATACAGTATTTGTCTTTCTCTTTCTGACTTACTTCACTTAGTATGATAATCACTAGGTCCATCCATTCTGCAAATGGCATTATTTCATTCTTTTTCATGAATGTCCATCTGTCAATGGACATTTAGATTTTTTCCATGTCTTGGCTATTGTAAATAGTGCTATTGTGAACATAGGGGTGCATATATCTTTTTGAATTATAGTTTTGTCTAGAAATATGCCTAGGAGTGAGATTGCTGGATCATATGACAATTCTATTTTTAGTTTTTTAAGGAACCTCCATACTGTTTTCTATAGTAGCTGCACCAACTTACATTCTCACCAACAGTGTAGGAGGGTTCCCTTTTCTCTACACCCTCTCCAGCATTTGTTATTTGTAGACTTTTTAATGACGGCCATCTAACTCATGTGCGGTGGTACCTCATTGTAGTTTGATTTGCATTTCTCTCATAATTAACGATGATGAGATAATTTCACGTGCCTATTGGCTATCTGTATGTCTTCTTTGGAGAAATGTCTATTTAGGTCTTCCACCCATTTTTTGATTCTGTTGCTTTTTTTTTATTGAGTTGTATGAGCTGTTTGTATATTTTGGAAATTAAGCCCTTGTTGGTCGCATCATTGGCAAATATTTTCTCCCAGTCTATAGGTTGTCTTTTTGGTTTTTTTATGGTTTTCTTTGCTGTACAGAAGCTTGTAAGTTTGATTAGGTCCTGTTTGTTTATTTTTGCTTTTATTTCTATTGCCTTGGGAGACTGACTTAAGAAAACATTGGTACGATTTATGTCAGAGAATGTCTTGCCTATGTTCTCTTCCAGGAGTTTTATGGTATCATGTCTTTTATATTTAAATCTTTAAGCCATTTTGAGTTTATTTTTGTGTATGGTGTGAGGGTGTGTTCTAACTTCACTGACTTACATGTGGCTGTCCAACTTTTACAACACAACTTGCTGAAGAGACTGTCTTTTCCCCATTGTATGTTCTTGCCTCCTTTGTTGAAGATTAATTGACAGTGGGTGTCTGGGTTTATTTCTGGGCTCTCTATTCTGTTCCAATGATCCATATGTCTGTTTTTGTGCCAATACCATGTTTTTGATTGCTATAGCTTTGTAGTGTTCTCTGATGTCTGGGAGGGTTTGTTCTTTTTCCTAAGAATTGCTTTGGCAATTCTGGGTCTTTTATGGTTCCATATACATTTTAGGATTACTTGTTCTAGTTCTTTGAAAAATGTCATGGGTAATTTGACTAGGATCACATTAAATCTGTAGATTGCTTTTGGTAGTATGGCCATTTTAACAATATTAATTCTTCCAATCCAAGAGCATGGGATATCTTTCTATTTCTTTGAATCATCTTCAGTTTCCTTTATTAATGTTTTGTAGTTCTCAGCATAAAAGTCTTTCACCTCCTGGGTCAGGTTTATTCCTCCATATTTTTTTTTTTGGATGTGATTTTAAAAGGGATTGTTTTGTTTGTTTTTTTACATTCCCTTTCTGATGTTTCATTATTAGTATATAGAAATGCAATGGATTTCTGTATGTTAATCTTGTATCCTGCTACCTTACTGAATTTGTTCATCAGTTCTAATAGTTTTTGTGTGGAGTCTTTAAGGTTTTCTATATATAGTATCATGTCATCTGCATATAATGACAATTTTAACTCTTCCCTACCAATTTGAATACTTTTACTTTTTTTCTTGTCTGACTTCTGTGGCTAGGACTTCCAATACTATGTTGAAGAGAAGTGGTGAGAGTGGTCACCCTTGTCTTCTTCCAGATTTTAGCGGGAAAGCTTTTATCTTTTCACCATTGAGTATTATATTGGCTATTGGTTTGTCATAAATAACTTTTATTATGTTGAAATATGTTCCCTCTGTACCCACTTTGGTAAGAGTTTTTATCATGATTGGATATTGAATTTTCTCAAACGCTTTTTCTGCATCTATTAAGATGATCATGTGATGTTTGTCTTTTCTTTTGCTGATGTGGTGTATCATATTGATTGATTTGCGTATGTTGAACCATCCTTGTGACCCTGGGATGAATCCAACTTGATTGTGGTGTATGATCTTTTTTATGTGTTGTTGGATTCAGTTTGTTAACATTTTTGTTGAGAATTTTTGCATCTATATTCATCAAAGATATTGACCTGTAATTTTCTATTTTAGTAGTGTCTTTGTCTGGTTTTCGTATCAGGGTGATGGTGGCTTCACAGAGTGTTTTTAGGAGTGTTCCTTCCTCTTCTGTCTTTGAGAAGAGTTTGAGAAGGATTGGTATAAGTTCTTCCTTGTACATTCAGTAGAATTCCCCTGTGAAGCCATCTGACCCAGGACTTTTGTTTGTAGGGAGTTTTTAAATTACAGATTCTATTTCACTTCTAGTTATCAGTCTGTTCAAGTTACCTATTTCTTCTTGATTCAGTTTTAATGGGTTGTATGTTTCTAGAAAGTTGTCCATTTCTTCTAGGTTGTTGAATTTGTTGGCATGTAATTGTTCATAGTATTCTCTTATAGCCTTGAACCAAAAAATATTAAACCCACACAGCCTACTCAGGGATGCTGCCATGTAAAAATAGCCCTCCAAGACCACAGTAGACAATTGTTTCTCCTAAACTCATAGAGCAAGAGAAATATAAGTAAAATGAATCAGAGGAACCACTCCCAATTAAAAGATCAAGAGAATTCCTCTTAAAGAACAAACAGACCTCTTCAGTCTAATAGACACTGAGTTCAAAAAAGAGATAATGAAAATACTGAAGGAATTAAGAAGGACTATTGATAGAAATACAGATTACTGTAAAAAGGAACTAGAAACTATAAGGAAGAGCCAAGAAAGATTAGAAAATTCACTTGCTGAAATGAAAACTGAGCTTAAGACAATGAATAGCAGAATGAATAATGCAGAAGAATGAATAAATGATCTGGAAGATAGACTAATGGAAATCACCCTATCAGAACAGCAGACAGAAAGACAAATGAAAAAAAAAATGAAAGCAATATAAGAGACCTATGGGATAATATAAAGCATGCCAATCTATGCATAATAGGGATCCCAGAAGTAGAAGAAAGAGAAAAGGGGATTGAAAATGTATTTGAAGAAATTATGGCTGAAAACTTCCCAAACCTAAAGAAGGAAACAGATATCCAGGTTCAGGAAGCACAGAGGGTCCCAAACAAGATAAACCCAAACAGACCTACACCAAGACATATTATACTAAAAATGGCAAAAGTTAAACATAAAGAGATGATTCTAAAGGCAGCAAGAGAAAAACAAAGAGTTGATTACAAGGCAACCCCCATAAGGCTATCAGCTGATTTCTCTACAGGAGTGTTGCAAGCCAGAAGGGAGTGACAAGATATATTCAAAGTTCTGAAAGGGAAAAACCTGCAACCTAGGAAATTCCACCCACCAAGATTATCATTTAGAATAGAAGGAGAGATAAAAATTTTTCAGACAAGCAAAAACTAAACCTATACTAAAGGAAATATTGAAAGATCTTATCTAAATAGAAAAGAAGTAAGACTCTAGGGAAGAGAAAACCACAATTGGAAAGTAAATCACTTAAATAAGCCAGTACACAGATTAAAAAGAACAATTTCTGTGAGAGTGGTGATTCACAGAATCACACATGAACCACAACAAACAACAAAAGGACAAACGTGAAGATGTAAAAAAGAACATCAAAATCATAAAACATGGGAGAAGAGCATAAGAAAATGTAGATTTTTTTTTCTAGAATATGTTTAAGCCTATGTAACTACCAGTGTAAGGCAAGTAGATATAGGAAGGTGTTAACATACTTGAAAAACAGGGTAACCATAAATCAAAAAATTACAATAGACTCACAAAAACCAAAAAGAAGAGAACGTAAGCATAATACAAAAGAAAATCATCAAACCATGAAAGGAAAAACAAAAAGAAAAAGAAAGGGACAAAGAAGAAATATAAAATCAATGGGAAAACAAGGTTTAAAATGGCAATAAATACATATCTATCAATAATTACCTCAGCTGTCAATGGACTAGATGCTCCAGTCAAAAGACACAGTGGCAGATTGGAGAAAAAAACAAGAGCTGACAATATGCTGCCTACAAGAGACCCATTTTAGGGCAAAGGACACATATAGATTGAAAATGAGGGGATGGAAAAAGATATTTCATGCAAATGGAAATGACAAGAAAGTGGGGTTGCAATACTCATATCAGACAAAATAGACTTTAAAACAAAGGCTATAAAGAAAGATAAAGAAGGACACTATATAATGATATAAGGATCAATACAAGGAGAGGATATTACACTCATCAACATATATGCACCCAATATAGGAGCACCCAAATACATAAAATAAATACTAATAGACATAACAGGAGAAATTGATGGGAATACAATAATGGTTGGAGATTTTAATACCCTACTCACATCAATGGACAGATCTTTGAGACAGAAAATCAATAAGGCAACAGAGATCCTAAATGATTCAATAGAACAGTTAGACTTAATTGATATTTTCAAGACATTACATCCCAAATAAAGCAGAATACACATTCTTTTCAAGTGCACATGGAACATTCTCTAGGATTGACCACATACAAGGGCACAAAACAAGTCTCAACAAATTTAAAAGTATAGAAATTATTTCAAGCATCTTTTCTGACCACAAATGTCATGAAACTAGAAATCAACCACAGAAAAATAAATGAGAAAAAAAACAATTACATGGAGACTAAGCAACATACTACTGAAAAACCAGTGGGTCAATGGTGAAATCAAAGAAGAAATTTAAAAATACCTTGAGGCAAATGACAATGAAAACACAACCATACAAAATCTATGGGATGCAGCAAAAGCAGTTCTTAGAGGGAAGTTCATAGAGATAAGAAAAATCTCAAATAAACAGCCTAACCCACCACATAAAAGAATTAGAAATAGAACAAACAAAACCTAAAGTCAGCAGAAGGAAGGAGATAATAAAGATCAGAGAGGAAATAAATAAAATCGAGATTGAAAAAAATCAATAATATCAAGAACTGGTTCTTTGAAAGGGTAAACAAAATTGACAAACCTCGGGACTTCCCTGGTGGCACAGTGGTTAAGAATCCACCTGCCAATGCAGGGGACACAGGTTCAAGCCCTGGTCTGGGGAGATCCCACATGCCGCAGAGCAACTAAGCCCCTGTGCCACAGTGACTGAGCCTTCACTCTAGAGCCCATGAGCCACAACTACTGAGCCCGCACGCCACAACTACTGAAGCCTGTGCACCTAGAACCCGTGCTCTGCAACAAGAGAAGGCACTGCAATGAGAAGCCCACACACTGCCACGAAGAGTAGCCCCCACTCACCACAACTAGAGAAAGCCCGTGTGCAGCAACAAACACCCAATGCAGCCAAAAATAAAACTAAATAAATAAATTTAAAACATTGGCAAACCTCTGGCCAGAGTCACCAAGAAGAAAAGAGAGAAGACCCAAATGAAACAAGAAATAGGAGAAATCACAACAGATACCACAGAGATACCAATATAATTCTTATCATCTGCAATGCCATGGTTGATTTATACATGTAAACAAATGTAAATGAAGTCTTTCACTTGAGTATGCTGTGTTATATATGCAGGTGTGGAATGTTTGTAATTTCACAGGCTTATCTTTCTCCTTTATTGTATATCACTTAAATATAATTTGCTCTTTTTAGTACTTTTGCAAAACACATTTCAGATTTTTAATGTGTTCACCAGAAGTTTGAATTGAATTATATTTTGAGTTCTTACAGGAATTCTCATGTCAGTTTATCACATAAATATATACCAAATTTTAAAGTATTCTAATGCTCTTTCTATTATACAACTATAAAATTGAAATAATTATAAATTTCTTTTTACAAATTCATTGTTAGATTGTACAGTGACTTACAGAAAATAGACTGTAATGTTTTTTCTTTTTCTCCATAGGCTTGGGAAACAGTGAGACTAGAGTACATGGAAGGTCCCACCATTATTTCTTCATATAGGCAAAAGCTAACCAACTATTTCACCATGCAGCTAAGGTATTATAAATGTCCATGTTGTTTTTCTGTAGCTTCTGCAACACGCTCTACCTCTGTGTCCTTATTTCTCTTTCTTGTGTAACTTAATGTATAAAAATTTCCTTATTATTTTAAAAGGTTAAGTCCTCTCCTATTCTGTTAATGCCAAAAGAACAAAAGATGATTATGTAAGTAAGTCTTTTAATATTATGCTGAAGATTTAAACTTAAGTGGTATCAATGCAGGATCATTTTATTATTTTTATTTTATTCTAGTTAAACAGTTTAAAAATATGTGTGTGTCTGTTTATACCTGTGTGTGTATATTTGTGTCTATTTATGTTTTTTTTAATAGTTCAATTTTAGGAAAATAAACTTTAGAGTTTGGTCAGTGGTCCTGAATATCACTTTGTTTTCATAGTTAGATTGGTCAAGTTTCTGATTTTGACCAAGCTTTCTCAGCATTAGATTATACTCAGAGTCAGAGATATACCTCAAATGTCTCTCTCCTCCTTTAGCATTTGTCTGTAGCCTTTTAAAGTGATCTAATTGTAGCAATTATTGAATGTTGTCCCTTCTCTTCTAATAGTCAGGACCGAGTGACTTGGAGGAGTGCAGATGAACTGCCTTGGCTATTCCAGCAGCAGGGAAGTAAACAGAAGCTGCACGATTGCCTTCTTAACCTCTTTGTGTCTCAAAACCTCTATAAAAGGTAAGAAACTTATTTGTAGGACACCTTTTCCCAGAAAAACAGATTTAAACAGTTGTTCAGTGTAACAAAGAAAAATGGCATTCTTCATTTAAAAATTAGTCCAGTTTCAGTGGTAACTGAAGTATAAAACGGTGTGGGAGAAATTTTAATACAATTTGCAAATTGCCACAACATCTACCTTTTCCAAGAGGTAAACAAGAAAGATAGAGTATTGCAGTTTTCATAAAATCAGACCTGGAATACTCTTGAGATAGCTTTGTATCTTAATCTTTCACTGAAGCAGGTTTAAATCCAGACCACCCAGAGAGGCGGTTCATGATGTCTGCCTCTCACGATATTCAGATATTTCAAAGTATAGCCTTCAAAACAGACTCTGGGCTCTACAGAGAATCTGACTAGTGTCAGAATTTAAAGAAAGGATTACCCTTTTTCATAAATGTCTTTTTTTTTTTTTAATTTTTATTTTGTCTTTTTGGCTGTGCCCTATGGCATGTGAGATCTTATTTCCCCGACTAGCGATTGAACCCTTGCCCACTGCGGTGGAAGCACTGAGTCTTAACCACTGGACGACCAGGGAAGTCCTTCGTAACTGTCTTATTGTCTCTCTTGGTGTGTTTGAATTTGCCTCTGACAGAACCACCTTTTTCTGAGACAACCTTCTGATCTCTAAGCCCTACGAGGGTGTTTTTCTGTCTCACCTAGAAATTTACTCACTTCTCATAATTTATTTATTTTCTTTTATTTTATTTACATCTTTATTGGAGTATAATTGGTTTAAAATGGTGTGTCAGTTTCTGCTTTATAACAAAGTGAATCAGTTATACATATGTTCCCATATCTCTTCCCTCTTGAGCGTCTCCCTCCCTCCCACCCTCCCTATCCCACCCCTCTAGGTGGTCACAAAGCACCGAGCTGATCTCCCTGTGCTATGCAGCTGCTTCCCACTAGCTATCTGTTTTACGTTTGGTAGTGTATATACGTCCATACCACTCTCTCACTTTGTTACAGCTTACCCTTCCCCCTCCCCATATCCTCAAGTCCATTCTCTAGTAGGTCTGTCTCTTTAGTCCTGTCTTACCCCTAGGTTCTTCATGACATTTTTTTCCCTTAAATTCCATATATATGTATTAGCATACGGTATTTGTCTTTCTCTTTCTGACTTACTTCACTCTGTATGACAGACTCTAGGTCCATCCACCTCATTATAAATAGCTTAATTTCGTTTCTTTATATGGCTGAGTAATATTCCATTGTATGTATGTGCCACTTCTTCTTTATCCATTCATCTGATGATGGACACTTAGGTTGTTTCCATCTCCTGGGTATTGTAAATAGAGCTGCAATGAACATTTTGGTACATGACTCTTTTTGAATTATGGTTTTCTCAGGGTATATACCCAGTAGTGGGATTGCTGGGTCATATGGTAGCTCTATTTGTAGTTTTTTAAGGAACCTCCATAATGTTCTCCATAGTGGCTATACAAATTCACATTCCCACCAGCAGTGCAAGAGTATTCCCTTTTCTCCAAACCCTCTCCAGCACTTATTGTTTCTAGATTTTTTGATGATAGCCATTCTGACCGGTATGAGATGATATCTCATTGTAGTTTTGATTTGCATTTCTCTAATGATTAATGATGTTGAGCATTCTTTCATGTGTTTATTGGCAGTCTGTATATCTTCTTTGGAGAAATGTCTATTTAGGTCTTCTGCCCATTTTCGGATTGGTTTGTTTGTTTTTTTGTTACTGAGCCGCATGAGCTGCTTGTAAATTTTGGAGATTAATCCTTTGTCAGTTGCTTTATTGGCAAATATTTTCTCCCATTCTCAGGGTTGTCTTTTGGTCTTGTTTATGGTTTCCTTTGCTGTGCAAAAGCTTTGAAGTTTCATTAGGTCCCATTTGTTTAGTTTTGTTTTTATTTCCATTTCTCTAGGAGGTGGTCAAAAAGGATCTTGCTGTGATTTATGTCACAGAGTGTTCTGACTATGTTTTCCTCTAAGAATTTGATAGTTTCTGGCCTTACATTTAGGTCTTTAATCCATTTTGAGCTTATTTTTGTGTATGGTGTTAGGGAGTGATCTAATCTTATACTTTTACATGTACCTGTCCAGTTTTCCCAGCACCACTTATTGAAGAGGCTGTCCTTTCTCCACTGTACCTTCCTGCCTCCTTTATCAAAGATAAGGTGACCATATGTGTGTGGGTTTATCTCTGGGCTTTCTATCCTGTTCCATTGATCTGTCTTTCCATTTTTATGCCAGTACCATACTGTGCTGATTACTGTAGCTTTGTAGTATAGTCTGAAGTCAGGGAGCCTGATTCCTCCAGCTCCATTTTTCGTTCTCAAGATTGCTTTGGCTATTCGGGGTCTTTTGTGTTTCCATACAAATTGCGAAATTTTTTGTTCTAGTTCTGTGAAAAATGCCAGTGGTAGTTTGATAGGGATTGCATTGAATCTGTAGATTGCTTTGGGTAGTAGAGTCATTTTCACAATGTTGATTCTTCCAATCCAAGAACATGGTATATCTCTCCATCTATTTGTATCATCTTTAATTTCTTTCATCAGTGTCTTATAATTTTCTCCATACAGGTCTTTTGTCTCCTTAGGTAGGTTCATCCCTAGATATTTTATTCTTTTTGTTGCAGTGGTAAATGGGAGTGTTTTCTTGCTTTCACTTTCACATTTTTCATCATTAGTGTATAGGAATGTAAGAGATTTCTGTGCATTAATTTTGTATTCTGCTACTTTACCAAATTCATTGATTAGCTCTAGTAGTTTTCTGGTAGCATCTTTAGGATTCTCTATGTATAGTGTCATGTCATCTGAAAACAGTGACAGCTTTACTGCTTCTTTTCCGATTTGGATTCGTTTTATTTCCTTTTCTTCTCTGATTGCTGTGGCTAAAACTTCCAAAACTATGTTGAATAAGAGTGGTGAGAGTGGGCAACCTTGTCTTGTTCCTGATCTTAGTGGAAATGCTTTCAGTTTATCACCATTGAAGACGATGTTGGCTGTGGGCTTGTCATATATGGCCTTTATTATGTTGAGGAAAGTTCCCTCTATGCCTACTTTCTGCAGGGTTTTCATCATAAATGAGTGTTGAATTTTGTCGAAAGCTTTCTCTGCATCTATTGAGGTGATCATATGGTTTTTCTCCTTCAATTTGTTAATATGGTGTATCACATTGATTGATTTGCATATAGTGAAAAATCCTTGCATTCCTGGAATAAACCCCACTTGATCATGGTGTATGATCCTTTTAATGTGCTGTTGGATTCTGTTTGCTAGTATTTTGTTGAGGATTTTTGCATCTATGTTCATCAGTGATATTTGCCTGTAGTTTTCTTTCTTTGTGACATCCTTGCCTGGTTTTGGTATCAAGGTGATGGTGGCCTCGTAGAATGAGTTTGGGAGTGTTCCTCCCTCTGCTATATTTTGGAAGAGTTTGAGAAGGATAGGTATTAGCTCTTCTCTAAATGTTTGATAGAATTTGCCTGTGAAGCCATCTGGTCCTGGGCTTTTGTTTGTTGGAAGATTTTTAATCACAGTTTCAATTTCAGTGCTTGTGATTGGTCTGTTCATATTTTCTATTTCTTCCTGATTCAGTCTTGGCAGTTTGTGCATTTCTAAGAATTTGTCCATTTCTTCCAGGCTGTCCACTTTATTGGCATAGAATTGCTTGTAGTAATCTCTCATGATCTTTTTTATTTCTGCAGTGTCAATTGTTACTTCTCCTTTTTCATTTCTAATTCTGTTGATTTGAGTCTTCTCCCTTTTTTTTCTTGATGAGTCTGCCTAATGGTTTATCAATTTTATCTTCTCAAAGAACCAGCTTTGAGTTTTCTTGATCTTTGCTATCATTTCCTTCATTTCTTTTTCATTTATTTCTGTTCTGATTTTTATGATTTCTTTCCTTCTGCTAACTTTGGGGTATTTTTGTTCTTTTTTCTCTAATTGCTTTAGGTGCAAGGTTAGGTTGTTTATTCGAGATGTTCCCTGTTTCTTAAGGTAGGATTGTATTGCTATAAACTTCCCTCTTAGAACTGCTTTTGCTGCATCCCATAGATTTTGGGTCGTCGTGTCTCCATTGTCATCTGTTTCTAGGTATTTTTTTATTTCCTCTTTATTTCTTCAGTGATCACCTCGTTATTAAGTAGTGTATTGCTTTGCCTCTATGTGTTTGTATTTTTTACAGATCTTTTACTGTAATTGATATCTAGTCTCATAGCGTTGTGGTCTGAAAAGATACTTGATACAATTTTAATTTCCTAAATTTACCAAGGCTTGATCTGTGACCCAAGATATGATCTATCCTGGAGAATGTTCCATGGGTACTTGAGAAAAATGTGTATTCTGTTGTTTTTGGATGGAGTGTCCTATAAATATCAATTAAGTCCATCTTGTTTAATGTATCATTTAAAGCTTGTGTTTCCTTATTTATTTTCATTTTGGATGATCTGTCCATTGGTGCAAGTTGGGTGTTAAAGTCCCCTACTATGAATGTGTTACTGTCGATTTCCCCTTTTATGGCTGTTAGTATTTGCCTTATGTATTGAGGTGCTCCTATGCTGGGTGCATACATACTTACAATTGTTATATCTTCTTCTTGGAACGATCCCTTGATCATTATGTAGTGTCCTTCTTTGTCTCTTCTAATAGTCTTTATTTTAAAGTCTATTTTGTCTGATATGAGGACTGCTACTCCAGCTTTCTTTTGGTTTGCATTTGCATGGAATATCTTTTTCCAACCCCTTACTTTCAGTCTGTATGTGTCTCTAGGTCTGAAGTAGGTCTCTTGTAGGCCACATATATATGGGTCTTGTTTTTGTATCCATTCAGCCAATCTGTGTCTTTTGGTGGGAGCATTTAGTCCATTTACATTTAAGGTAATTATCGATATGTATGTTCCTATTCCCATTTAATTAATTGTTTTGCGATCATTATTGTAGGTCTTTTCCTTCTCTTGTGTTTCTTGCCTAGAGAAGTTCCTTTAGCATTTGTTGTAAAGCTGGTTTGGTGATGCTGAACTCTCTCAGCTTTTGCTTGTCTGTTAAGGTTTTGATTTCTCCATCAAATCTGAATGAGATCCTTGCTGGGTAGAGTAATCTTGGTTGCAGGTTTTTCCCCTTCATCACTTTCAATATGTCCTGCCAGTCCCTTCTGGCTTGCAGAGTTTCTGCTGAAAGATCAGCTGTTAACCTTATGGGGATTCCCTTTTGTGTTATTTCTTGTTTTTCCCTTGCTGCTTTTAATATGTTTTCTTTGTATTTAATTTTTGACAGTTTGATTAGTATGTTTCTTGGCGTATTTCTCCTTGGATTTATCCTGTATGGGACTCTCTGTGCTTCCTGGACTTGATTAACTATTTCCTTTCCCATATTAGGGAAGTTTTCAACTATAATCTCTTCAAATATTTTCTCAGTCCCTTTGTTTTTCTCTTCTTCTTCTGGAACCCCAATAATTCGAATGTTGATGCATTTAGTATTGTCCCAGAAGTCTCTGAGACTGTCCTCAGTTCTTTTCATTCTTTATTCTGCTCTGCAGTAGTTATTTCCACTATTTTATCTTCCAGGTCACTTATCCGTTCTTCTGCCTCAGTTATTCTGCTGTTGATCCCATCTAGAGTATTTTTAATTTCATTTATTGTGTTCATCGTTGCTTGTTTCATCTTTAGTTCTCTTAGGTACTTGTTAAATGTTTCTTGCGTTTTGTCTATTCTATTTCCAAGATTTTGGATCATCTTTACTATCATTATTCTGAATTCTTTTTCAGGTAGACTGCCTATTTCCTCTTCATTTGTTAGGTCTGGTGCATTTTTATGTTGCTCCTTCATCTGTTGTGTGTTTTTCTGTCTTCTCGTTTTGCTTATCTTACTGTGTTTGGGGTCTCCTTTTTGCAGGCTGCAGGTTCGTAGTTCCCATTGTTTTTGGTGTCTGTCCCCAGTGGCTAAAGTTGGTTCAGTGGGTTGTGTAGGCTTCCTGGTGGAGGGGACTAGTGCCTGTGTTCTTGTGGTTGAGGCTGGATCTTGTCTTTCTGGTGGGCAGGTCCACGTCTGGTGGTGTGTTTTGGGGTGTCTGTGGACTTACTATGATTTTAGGCAGCCTCTCTGCTAATGGGTGGGGTTGTGTTCCTGTCTTGCTGGTTGTTTGGCATAGGGTGTCCAGCACTGTAGCTTGCTGGTCGTTGAGTGAAGCTGGGTGCTGGTGTTGAGATGGAGATCTCTGGGAGATTTTCACCGTTTGATATTATGTGGAGCTGGGAGGTCTCTTGTGGACCAGTGTCCTGAAGTTGGCTCTCCCACCTCAGAGGCACAGCACTGACTCCTGGCTGCAGCACCAAGAGCCTTTCATCCACGCCACTCAGAATAAAAGGGAGAAAAAGAAGAGTGAAAGAAAGAAAGAAAGAGAGAGGGAGGGAGGGTGGGAGAGAGAGAGAGAGAAAGAAAGAAAGAAAAGCGAGGGAGGGAGGGAGGGAAGGAAAGAAAGAAAGAAAGAAGATAAAATAAAGATAAAATAACAAAGTAATTAAAATAAAAAATAATTATTAAGAAAAAAACTGTTTTCAAAGAAAGAAAAAGCAAAAAAATGGACGGATAGAACCCTAGGACAAATGGTGGAAGCAAAGCTATACAGACAAAATCTCACACAGAAACATACACATACACACTCATAAAAAGGGGAAATAATAATATATCTTGCTATCAAAGTCCACCTCCTTAATTTGGGATGATTCGTTGTCTATTCATGTATTCCACAGATGCAGGGTACATCAAGTTGATTGTGGAGCTTTAATCCGCTGCTTCTGAGGCTGCTGGGAGAGATTTCCCTTTCTCTTCTTTGTTCTCACAGCTCCAGGGGCTCAATTTTGGATTTGGCCCCGTCTCTGCGTGTAAGTCACCGGAGGGCGTCTGTTCTTCGCTCAGAAAGGACAGGGTTAAAGGAGCAGCAGCTTCGGGGACTCTGGCTCACTCAGGCCGTGGGGAGGGAGGGGTACGGAGTGCAGGGCGAGCCTGCGGCGGCAGAGGCCATCGTGATGTTGCACCAGCCTGAGGCGCGCCGTGCGTTTTCCCGGGGAAGTTGTCCCTGGATCCCGGGACCCTGGCAGTGGCGGGCTGCACAGGCTCCCTGGAAGGGGGTTGTGGATAGTGACCTGTGCTCGCACACAGGCTTCTTGGTGTCGGCAGCAGCAGCCTTAGCGTCTCATGTCCGTCTCTGGGGTCCGCGATGTTAGCCACGGCTCACGCCCATCTCTGGAGCTCCTTTAAGCAGCACTCTTAATCCCCTCTCCTCGCACACCAGGAAACAGAGGGAAGAAAAAGTCTCTTGCCTCTTCGGCAGGTCCAGACTTTTCCCAGAAGCCCGAGCCTCAGCTCCCAGCCCTGCCCGCCCCGGCTGGTGAGCACACCAGCCTCTCGGTCTGGTGAGTGCCGGTCGGCACCAATCCTCTGTTCGGGAATCTCTCCGCTTTGCCCCCTGCACCCCTATTGCTGTGCTCTACTCCTTGGCTCCGAAGATTTCCCCCTCCGCCACCCGCAGTGTCCGCCCACGAAGGGGCTTCCTAGTGTGTGGAACCTTTCCTCCTTCACAGCTCCCTCCCACTGGTGCAGGTCCTGTCCCTATCATTTTGTCTTTGTTTATTCTTTTTTCTTTTGCCCTATCCAGGTACATGGGGACTTTCTTGCCTTTTGGGACGTCTGAGGACTTCTGCCAGCGTTCAGTAGGTGTTCTGTAGTAGTTGTTCCACGTGTAGATGTATTTCTGGTGTATCTGTGGGGAGGAAGGTGATCTCCGCGTCTTACTCTTCCGCCATCTTCCCCTCGTACCCACTTCTCATAATTTAGATGCATAATTTGTTTTACTTTTTAGTGAACTCTCTCAAATTTCTTTGTTTCACCTTATAGATTATTTCTGATCTCATCCTAGTTTTTCATGATTTCATTTGAAATCAGATTCATCCTTCAGTTTACCATCTCTCCCATCCTTGTTAATACCATCAATAGATGAATAAGCTTACTTTTATCATTCAATTCCTTGATGAAAATACAAAGCAGATATTCTGACAGTTTGCCTGTGTTTCATTAGTCTTCTGTTCTGATTTCTATCATTTAAAATAATTTTGGGGTGAACTCAGCAGTTGACTGCATATCATGAAATGTCTAAACAGGGTTATGATAGGTTTCCATTGGTGAGTAACCATAATGATATTAATGGTAACAGCCAACACTATGGAGTACTTGCTACAGGCCATAATCTCCTTATAGTAACACCTGAGGCAGGTGGTGTCGGTGTGCCTCTTCTGCAGATGAGGATGATGAGGTGTAAGAGAGCACACAGCGAGGCTGCTGTGGACTCAGATGGCAGTTCCAGTCTACACCCTTACTTCACTACACTGGACTAGCCTACTAATAAACTATCGATAGCTTGATATGAATTATGGCATCTTCACACAATAGTGGGGTTTAAAGTTTCTTTTTCATTAAATTACTGTTATTTGTTGCAACAGAGGACACTTTGCTGAGTTGCTGAGTTACTGGCAGTTTGTTGGCAAAGACAAAAGCGCGATGGCAGCAGAATACTTTGATTCATTGAAGCAGTATGAGAAAAACTGTGAAGGCGAGGAGAGCATGATTTGCTTAGCTGACCTTTATGAAACCCTGGGGCGATTTCTCAAGGATCTAGGCCTTCTCAGTCAGGTAACTTCAACAGAGAGTTAGAGACCTTGTGGGTTTTCATGTTTACTCTTCTCTCCTTCCTAGGAGTTAATGCAGCTTTTATTTGTTGTGCTAATCAGATCTTACAGCATTTCACTCACTTTAATTGGCCTTTAACCTTTTTCTTCCCCCAGGCTGTGGTGCCTTTGCAGAGGTCTCTAGAAATTCGAGAAACAGCTTTAGATCCAGATCACCCACAAGTAGCTCAGTCCCTCCACCAACTAGCGAGTGTGTACGTGCAGTGGAAGAAATTTGGCAATGCTGAACAACTATATAAACAGGCATTGGAAATCTCAGAAAATGCCTATGGTGCGGACCATCCACATATTGCTCGCGAACTTGAAGCACTTGCAACTTTGTACCAGAAACAAAATAAGTAAGATTTCAATTGGTAATTCTCTGGTTTTATGACAGGGAGTTACAGTTCTTAATGTACTTATGTGGGAGGCTTTGTTTTGTGGCTGTGTATTTTTCCATATCCCATATTTTCCTTATCCTATATTCTTTCGAATCCACCATGTTCAAATATTATTCTTGGTCTGGAGGGTGAACAAAATATTAGAACTACAAGATTCATCTCTATTTCAAGATGTGCAAAGGATAGAGCATGGACTTTGGAGTCATATAGTTAGGTTTGAAACCGGGCTTCTTCGCTAGCTCTGTAATATTGAGTGTACTACTAATACAGGGGGCAGCAAACTGTCCCCCACATGCCAAGTCCAGAAGGTCCCCTGTTTGGGACGTAGAGTTGTAGTGTAACACAGCCACATTTTTTCCTTTACATATTGTCTGTGGTCGCTTCCATGCTTCAACAGCAGTTTTGTATTTGCAGCAGAGACCACAGGACCCACAAAGCCTGAAAATGTTTACTATCTAGCCTTTTACAGAAGTTTGCTGATCCCTAGTGTAATAATCCCTCCGAATGATATCTCTTCCTCTATGTGAAATCATTTGTTTTGCTCAGTCAGAAATGATACATATTGGAACTTTTTCTTTTAACTTCTAGAAGTATTGTTTCACACAGATTTTGTGTGATTTTCACATTTCTGATTGACAAAAAAATAACCTGTGTGGAAGCTGATATAGCAAACTGAAGTTTTGGATTTTCATTTAGTTAGATCACCCTTTAGAGATTCAAAATGAGTTTAATCAGTTAAAAACAGTTAAATGTCAGCTACTTGGAGGACTAGATTTGTTTTGTTAGATTTTGTTTTATGAAAGTTTTTGTTAAAGATTTTTAATTCCATATGACTATCACTTCTAGAAATAATGCTGTATTTAGCCAAAAAAACTTTACACTGGTGGTTTCATTTCACTGAAGTATGACACTTTGGACATATGTTTCTTTCGTTTGACTTTTTTTTTTTTTTTTAAGATATGAACAAGCTGAACATTTTAGAAAAAAATCTTTTAAAATTCGTCAGAAAGCTACAAGGAGAAAAGGCAACTTGGTAATGCAGATTTCTTTTGAACAAAAAGGAATTAGAACATCTCTGAATATCATAATGTAGATGCATAAACCTCACATATTTAAGAACTTTAGATTTTAAAGTGACTTCTACGGAAGTACTGATTAACATTTTCTTATTTATAATACACGTTTAAATATTAGTATCACTGAGAAGTACAAATTAGTAGACTTTTAAAAAGTAGAACTATGTATTGTGGTAATCGTTTTACACTACATACGTATCATCATGTTTTACACTTTAAACTTACACAATGTTATATGTCAATTACATCAATAAATCTGGAGAATTTTTTTTAATTTTTAAAAAGTAGAACTATTGAGTTAATTTAAAGTTAATTAAGATTTTAGAAGATGGACTTAAAAGCTGTATCAATTCTTTAAAGTGTTGAAAAACAGAATAAAAAAAATTAGTAAACACTTTATGTTAGATTCAAATGCCAAGAAATTATTACCCTTGAGTGCAAAAAATTTTTCATTTATCTAAGCTGCTAGTAAAATTTAAATATAGCATATTTGTTTGTTTTAACTTAAAATGCTATGTGCAATTTTTTAAATTGAAATATATTTGACATCTAACATTGTGTAAATTTAAGATGTACAACATGCTTATCTGATGCATTTATATATTGTAATATGATTATTACCATAGCGTTAGCTAACACCTCTATCACATCACATAATTATCATTTCTTTTTTGTGGTGGGAATAATTAAGATCTAGTCTCTTAGCAAGTTTGATGATTTTAATACAGTATTTTTGCTTGTATTCGCTATGCTGTACATTTGAGCTCCAGGACTTATTTGTCTTCTAGTTGCAAGTGCTATTTGCAATTTTAAGTACCCGATATTTAAATGTTTAGTAATAGGGTTAATAAATATATGCATGTTAATTGTTTCCTAATCTTTTTGAAGCACTTTGGGATTCAGTTCATTTTGCTAAAATAATCTCATAATTATTTTCACAAAATAGTTTTTTAATGAATTTAAGAATGTGATGCTACATGGAAGTATATATATTTTCATAAATCATTAGATTAATTCAGTATGATACTTAAAGTAATTGTAATCTACTTTAAAGGGAAAAAAAAGGAGAAAGGATTTTTTCAGAACCCTAGTATATTGCTTCAGAATCAAAGATTGCACTTACTTGGTGATTGTTGTGAATTTCTTGTGTTTGCTGCAGTATGGATTTACCCTTTTACGTAGACGGGCCCTACAGTTAGAAGAGCTCACGTTAGGTAAGGATACACCTGACAATGCTCGGACCCTCAATGAACTGGGTGTGCTCTACTATCTTCAGAACAACCTGGAGTGAGTACCATGGTGTTAATAATGAAAACAGGTATCCATTTTGTCTCTTAGATACAAAGCTGTTTTACACTTCTATCAAGCTAAGCTAGAAAAAATTGATAGAAACCATGCCAAATTTCATGTATGATATGTTATGAACATGGCCACACTTAACAAGGACCATGACATTTTCTCTACTGTTTCCTTTCACATTGTTTCTTTAGTAACTAAAAAGTTATTCTCTAGCTTCCCTAGTATGTGTTATATGTTTATGAAAAGTGAGTTTGTGTAGATATTGTACGTAAGATCTCACATAAGAACAAACTTGGGACTAAATAATGTAGATGGCTGCTATTTTTATTCTTCAGTTTATTTGAGCATAAAGACTCACAAAGGCATTAATATTTATGACAAAGAGGTGTTTTTGGACTTCTTTGTATGTCAGAAAAATATAACAAATTTGACACTTTGGATACCAGAAAAACACAACAATATTTAGCCCACTTCACAAAGGGTTCTTTTATTAAAAAATTATTTAGTACTACAAAGGGAGAAAGAAAGAATACCAAAATGTTTTGAGTTTGGCCTAGTAATTTTTAAAGATAAAAAAATTTGTTTTGGAAACTATTTATGGGTTTGTCTTTTAGAAGTGAAGTGGAGAATTGAGACAATCGTCCAGATACTTTAGGCTTTCACACTATCAGGAAAGCATTTTTAGTTTTTGGAAAAGGGCAGGAAGAGATGAGGGGGTGGGAAAGAGGGGGAGAGGATTTTGAGCTGAATCCTTCATTTTAACTATCTTGGATTTAAGAATAAAAGTGCTTCAGTTCTCCACCTAACTATGGCTAGGGATTCTCACTTCTAGAGAATAAATTGTTTAAACCATTTGTGGCTTTTGTTCATAGAACAGCTGACCAGTTTCTGAAGCGTTCCTTGGAGATGAGGGAGCGAGTTCTAGGACCAGATCACCCTGACTGTGCCCAGTCTTTGAATAATCTGGCGGCTCTATGCAATGAAAAGAAACAGTATGATAAAGCAGAAGAACTTTATGAAAGAGCCTTAGACATTCGGAGACGAGCATTAGCTCCTGATCACCCTTCTTTGGCTTATACAGTGAAGCATCTTGCAGTCTTGTATAAGAAAATGGTAAGTAATCCTTGGCATGCCTACATGCCAAGGTGGATCTTTTATGATCTACCTCCTAGATTAATGAAAATAAAAACAAAAATAAGCAAATGGGACCTGATTAAACTTAAAAGCTTTTGCACAGCAAAGGAAACCATTAAAAAACAAAAAGACAACCCTCAGAATGGGAGAAAATATTTGCAAACAAAGCAAATGACAAGGGATTAATCTCCAAAATATACAGATAGCTCATGCAGCTCAATAAGAAAAAAACAAACAACCCAATCCAAAAATGGACAGAAGACCTAAATAGACATTTCTCCAGAGACATACAGATGGCCAACAAACACATGAAAAGATGCTCAACATCACTAAGTATTAGAGAAATGCATATCAAAACTACAATGAGGCATCACCTCACACAGGTCAGAATGGCCATCATCAAAAAATCTACAAACAACAAATGCTGGAGAGGGTATGGAGAAAAGGGAACCCTCTTGCACTGTTGGTGGGAATGTAAATTGATACAGCCACTATGGAGAACAGTATGGAGGTTCCTTAAAAAGCTAAAAAGACAACTACCATATGACCCAGCAATCCCACTCCTGGGCATATCTCCAGAGCAAACCATAATTCAAAAGGAGGTATGCACCCCGATGTTCATCGCAGCACTATTTACAATAGCCAGGACACAGAAGTAACCTAAATGCCCATCGACAGAGGAATGGGTAAAGAAGATGTGGTACATATATACAATGGAATATTACTCAGCCATAAAAAGGAATGAAATAGTGCCATTTGTAGAGATATGGATGGACCTAGAGATTGTCATACAGAGTGAAGTAAGTTGGAAAGAGAAAAATAAATATCGTATAATACCGCTTTTTTGTGGAATCTAGAAAAATGGTACAGATGAACTTACTGGCAAAGCAGAAATAGAGGCACAGATGTAGAGAATAAACTTATGGTTACCAAGGGGGGAAGGGGAGGGTGGGACAAATTGGGAGATTGGGATTGACATATATACACTACTATGTATAAAATAGGTAACTAATGAGAACCTACTGTTCAGCAGCACAGGGAACCCTACTCAGTGATCTGTGGTGACCTAAATGGGAAGGAAGTCTAAAAAAGAGGGGATATATGTATATGTATAACTGATTCACTTTGCTGTACAGCAGAAACTAACACAACATTGTAAAGCAATTATACTCCAATAAAAATTAATTTTAAAAAATAAAAATATTATTTCAGACTTAACTGGTTTAGTTTTTAAAAATACATTCTAAATACAAATGCATTTGTCAGCACTCTAATTAGAACTTATTCTTCTATTACATTTTAGAAGTTCTAAAATTCAACCAGGATTAGGTTTGCTGTGTTAAGCTACCAGAAACATAACGAATCACCCAAATGTTAGGGCTGAAGGAGGAGTCTCTTGTAGCTGGTTAAATGACCATTTTAATTTCATTCTTTCTTTTCTTTGCTTGCAATTAAATGTAACCATTCTTTACCATAGGGTTCTAGCCTGAGTGATATTTGGAGTGTTTATAGCTGTTCTCAAAAAAAAAAAAAAAAAAAAAAGAAAGAGAAGCAGAGAAGTCTTTCATTTAGCACAGTTACAGAGTTAGACTGTATTTAGACTTTGTTTGTGGGAACCTTGCTGGTCCTCCTGGTACTGAAGTTGATGTTTTAGTATGAAGGATCCATAGTTGCTATTTCTGCCTAACTTTCAAGTAAAAAAGAAAGAATAATCTGGAAAGGATTTGGTGGAAAACAAGTTCTTATTTTGATGCTATCTCTAAATTATGTACAGTAGCAAACATACTTTTTACTTCATCAGAAATAGTAATAATGGATGATCCTAAAGGACTTTCTGAGTTATCAAAGAAAATGTTTTCATATTCAGTGTAGCTGTACTTACATGTTCTATTTGATGTCAGTTATCTATAAACTTAACCATTAAACTGGGAGGAAATGCTTCTGAACTTTTTACCTCAGAATTACTTGTTCATAGAAAATTGTATTTATAGAACAAGCTCTGATCAGAAAGTATTTATTGCTTTAATATTTTTGTTAGATTTCACTTTTGTTTTTTAGGGGAAACTTGACAAAGCTGTACCTTTGTATGAGCTGGCTGTTGAAATCCGGCAGAAATCCTTTGGCCCAAAGCACCCTAGTGTAGCTACTGCCTTGGTGAACTTAGCTGTTCTTTATAGCCAAATGGTAAGTTCCCACACTGTAATTCTTTATAAGTGAATGGTTTTAACGTATGAAATATAGGTAAACATGTATTAGATCTGGCATAGTAAAAATAATTAAAGGACATTTAGGTTATCTACTAATGTTCCCTTTAATACTTGAGAAATTATTGAAGTTATATTTGTAAGATAGTCCCTTCCTCTTAGTGTAAAACACTGAGTGTTTAGTTCATTGCATAGGCTTAGTTTTTTTAAATTCTGGAGACTCCCTACATCTCTATATCTAATATTGTTCTTAAGCTCTATCATTTGCCTGTGATGAGTGAAAAACAGGTATGGTACCCTGTGGGCAAAAACAGGTTTGTGCTTATATAATTGGATTAATGTCATTGGTTACCAAGCCGAGTCTAAAACTGAAGTTTCTGACTTTTTATTATACTGCTTCTCCCATTATTATTCCTAAATTAATCTGTTTATCCACATCTTATAGGAGGATATTAACTTTTTAAAAGTGCTTATTACCCAAGTAGGTCAGCTTAGTCTAGAATACCTTAACAGTAATTTCAGAAACGCAGTGTGTTCAAGTGACCATTGTTTCTTTTTTAATAAGAAAAAACACATTGAGGCCTTGCCGTTATATGAAAGAGCATTAAAGATTTATGAGGACAGCCTGGGTCGGATGCATCCTCGAGTTGGAGAAACATTAAAAAATTTAGCTGTGCTTAGGTAAGAATTTTTCACTTTCCTCATGCAGCCAAAACCCCTTTTAAAACATCTTCGATTCATCATAGAGCTCCACAAAATATTTATTGCTGATATGCTTTCTCTTGTAGTGGGAGGGGTTGTTTGGGGTTGATCTATATACTTCAAGAGATACTGAAGTAATATCCAGAGTGGAATGAAGGTGACATGATCTATTTTGTGAGGAGTGTATCACGGCAAATAGAGAAGGACGGTTTACATTTGCAGCTAACTGGCTCTAGGGTAATCTGGGCAATTTGCTCTCCTCAAAGCTGATTTACCATTAAGTACATGTTGATTTTTACGTTATGTTTATCTCAGGATGCTAACTTCCCTTAGCAGTTTCACTGCATCCATTACAACATAGTCTTAATGGTGCCCCTATGAGACACTTAACAGCACAAGACAGAAAGGAGAAGAGTTTGGGTATTCTGTTTTATTGGTCTGCCTGAATGAATGCACTGGAAAAAATGAGCAATTATTAACAACTTGTTTTTCTGTATCCTATAATATCATCTAAAATTGTTAAAAGGTTATAATCTCATTTTGAGAATTTTTTTTGTCTCAAAGCTATGAAGAAGGGGATTTCGAAAAAGCTGCTGAACTATACAGAAGGGCAATGGAAATAAAAGAAGCAGAAACATCTCTTTTGGGTGGAAAAGCTCCTTCCCGACATTCATCAAGTGGAGATACGGTTAGCTTAAAAACAACCCATTCTCCTAATGTTTTCCTTCATCAAGGACAAAGGTAATAGCAGCAACTACAATTCATTGCAAATGCAACTTAGGATAAAATAATTAAGAAACATTTGGAACATTAGAATTTAAAACTTATAAAAATAGTTTTTAAGAAAACTTATTTTTGTGTGATTTAACTAATATTTGTATGAAATTGTATTGGACTACATTGAAGTTTGAGTCATGATTGTTTTTAGTTCTTTAAAAGAATTAATTTTCCTATTGTGTGGGAACCAAGGATGTAGACACATTAGAATCCTAAGATGACATGAAGAGTTGATCATGGAGAGTAGACTGGTCTCTGTTCTACAAGAGCTGGCAAAGCAGCCAAGACAAGCAGTTCAAGAATTCCGTGATTCTTCTCCTCTCTCAAGTTACTTGAGCCTCATCATTCCTCATCTTGCTTTTCAGCAGCAGTCTGGCCCAGTTCTCTACCTCAAAGAAAAGTTTCAAGGAGTAAAGGGATAATGTTGACGGAAAGTATGAATTGTCTTCTGTAAAATGAACTAGTAATAGGAATCTCTGACTGCTACATTTTTTTTATTCTACCTTTTCATTCAGCAGATTGGGCCAAGCCCTCTGCTTTCCATGCTCTCTACACTGTATATTGTTTTTACTGTGTAGAATGTACCTGCACAATCTGAAGTCATTAATGCAGTAACAGGTCAAGCTCTTTGGCATTCTTTGACCTTTCCCAAAATATGGACATGACCTTCTTTCTTAAATGGCCTAAATCTATGTCTTCATTTATCTTGGACTCAAATTAGTTGGCCATTTTATACTGAAAATTAAATATTTTTATAGATTTTATAAATATTGCCAATTTGGGATAATGTTTTGTACCATTTATGTATTTATATATAAATAAAATCTTCAATTTTAATACTTGTAAGATTCCAACATGTATTAATTGTAAAGGTGAAAAATGTAATAACCATATTTCACTGTTTTAGAATAAAAGTGGAATTTAAAGTTTTTTTTCCCACTCCAGTGTATATTGGGTTGGCCAAAAGTTTCGTTCGTTTTTTTCCGTTAAGATGGATCTAATAGCACTTAGTTGTCTTTAACTTCATTCGTGACAATGTTGTTTACATTGTATGTGACAGCTATCATATCAGTGTGCATTTTAAAAAAGATTTATCAAAATTGGTGAATTTTTGTATAGCCATTTTAATATTGAAGATGGAAGAAAAAAAGCAACATTTTCAGCACAATATGCTTTATTATTTCAAGAAAGGTAAAAACGCAACCAAAACGCAAAAAGGATTTGTGCAGTGTATGGAGAAGGTGCTGTGACTGTTTGAACGTGTCAAAGTAATTTGCAAAGTTTCATGCTGGAGATTTCTCGGTGGACTATGCTCCACGGTTGGGTAGACCAGTTGAAGTTGATAGGGATCAAATCGAGACATTAACTGAGAACAATCACATTATACCACGTGGGAGATAGCCGATATACTCAAAATATCCAAGTCAAGCGCTGAAAATCATTTGCACCAGCTTGGTTATGTTAATTGCTTTGATGTTTAGGTTCCACATAAGTTAAGTGAAAAAAACCTTCCTGACCGTATTTTCGCATGTGATTCTCTACTTAAACGTAAACGTTCCATTTTTAAAACAAATTGTGACAAGCGATGAAAAGTGGATACTGTACAATAATGTGGAATGGAAGAGATTGTGGGGCAAGTGAAATGAACCACCACCAACCAAACCAAAGGCCAATCTTCATCCAAAGGTGATGTTGTGTACATGGTGGGATTGGAAGGGAGTTCTCTATTATGAGCTCCTTCCAGAAAACCAAACAATTCCAACAAGTACTGCTCCCAGTTAGACCAACTGAAAGCAGCACTCCATCAAAAGCGTCCAGAATTAGTCAACAGAAAACACATTATCTTCCATCAGAATAACGCAAGACTGCATGTTTCTTTGATGACCAGGCAAAAACTGTTATAGCTTGGCTGGGAAGTTCTGATTCACCCACCGTATTCGCCAGACGTTGCACCTTCGGATTTCCATTTATTTCAGTCTTTACAAAATTCTTGTAATGGAAAAAATTTCAATTCCCTGGAAGACTGTAGAAGGCACCTGGAATAGTTCTTTCCTCAAAAACATAAAAAGTTTTGGGAAGATGGAATTATGAAGTTGCCTGAAAAATGGCAGAAGGTAGTGGAACAAAAGGGTGAATACGTTCAATAAAGTTCTTGGTGAAAATGAAAAATGTGTCTTTTATTTATAATATAATAATACAAGAGGATTATATTTATATAATTAAGAAAAATGTTGAACATTACAAAAAAGACTAGAATGTTGTCAGTATTCACCGAGTAGTTTGCTCAACTTGAGCTTCAGTGACTCCGCAGGATTTTGGTTCATGTTCTCTAAGGCTTGGCTACTCAAGGTGGTCTGTGAACCAGGATCATCAGCGCCACATGGGAGCTAATTAATTCAGACAGCCTCTCCCCAGATTCATATGCACATATGTTTGAGAAACAGTGGTCTAATTCTAAGGCACTAGAGTGGTGACTTAAAAGAAATGAGGTAGGATCTTACAAAATGAGCATAATTCTTCCCCCTTCTGGGAGAAATTCAAGAGGGAAAAAAGAAGATAAATATAACCATAACACATCTTTCTGGTTATGGCCAACTGTGAAAGGCACAAAGTAATTGAATTCACAAATATACCAGCTGTGAAAGGCACAAAGTAATTGAATTCAAATATACCAGACATTGATTTTAGAATTAATCTTTTAGAGTTTAAAATTTGATTATTTAGTGGTATAAGAAATTTAACACACTATAAGTAATATATTAAATTTAAATGCCTTAAACTTTAGGAAATAATCTGAGATTAATATTTTAGAAGAACCCTGAAAAAAGGAAAAAATAGCAAAAGAATAATATGCATTTTTTTCTTTGTTCCTATAAAATTTGGACTTAAAAAATATACAAAAAATGAAAACTTATATTATTCAAAGTGACTTTATGGTAAGTTAATTGGGGGATGATGACTACTTCAAAAGGTTTAAGTTTAAATATAATTTAAGACTATATTTTTTAAAAAGGACTATATTTTGGTCTAATTATACTATCAACTCAAATGTTTTCATGTAGAATGCCTACTTAAAAAGATAAAAATAGCTGAGACAGTCATTTCTTTGTATTTGAGGTACTCAAATAGGATAATTATGTGCACATTAATATACACCTTTCACAATGGAAAATGTAGCTTTCAGACATTTATAAATCGGAATTGGTAGGCTCCAAACTATGGTAGTTATAATTAATTTTCATTCATTAATACTTTACAGAAAGAAAAATATTAATAAAACATGTGATGGGGTGGTCAAAGCTTCATTAATACTGTTAAATGTTTATTACCTTTTTGGGTTGGTCAGTGTGTTTATAGGTATTCAGGGAGTAATTTTACATAAAGAAACGCATACTACATTACTTTTTTTTTTTTACTATTTACATAAAGCATTTGAGTAATACCACAAATTAACTTCCCACTAACAATTAACAAGGGATTAAAGTTGAACATATTGTTTTACTGTAATTTAGAGCCTTTGTGCTAAGGCAATTTTGGGAGTGTTTTCATCTTTCACACTAGAAACAATAGTGTTATAAATCTGGTCAAGCACTATGGGTTTATTTAGTAATGTAAAATCCAGTGATGATTAATTTTTCATAGCTGCCTACATATACAAGTTTTCATGGCATACAGATTGTCAAGAGAGCTCTCTAGGTTACAAAAGATACTTGTTACCAGATTTTTTCTGCTAAAATAATAACTTTAATGGAGATATAAGACAAAAAAATTAGATAAGATTTGGTACAGTATAAGACACCAACAGGGTACAGTGCCAAATTAAGAACAGATAAAAGGTCTTTAGAAGATAGCAGGTTCTAATATGTATATGTATAACTGTTTCAATTTGTGTACACCTGAAACTAACACATATTGTAAATCCACTATACTCCAATAAAAATTTTTTTAAAAAAAGATAGTAGATTCTAGCTATTTATCAAACTATATAAACTTATAAGTAAAAGCCTTACCAAATTAGTGTACCAGAGGTACCAAATTAGTATACCAAAGGAATGGGACTTAGAAAGACTGCATTTCTTTTTTGAAATTCAAAGCATCTCTAGAAACTAGAAAAGTTATTTTACAGATGACTACACGAAAATTTTAAACAACAAATGACCTACTAAGGCAACGTAAATGTTTCAAGGGTAGAAAAACTATCCCCATACTTTCCTGACATCACTCTAAACATAAGAATCACAGTATGCTAAAATCTCAAAGCTAATATATTAAACATATTTGATATTTGGGGCTTTCTGAAATTATTTTTAGAATTTTACTTTACAAGTGGGAAATGCACTTTTAATTTTTTAATGACATTTTCCTCCTAGAGATAGAATTTAGACATTTATATCTTTTCAGAGCAAAAAAGTCATCAAAATAGGAGACTAGCATAGTACCAGCCTACAGATAATGGTTACACATGCATGTGTCTTTATTAGTCTCCAAACCATTAGGAATTTATTTCAAACAAGGTTCTCTAAGTCTTCATTATTTGTGTGCAAAATCCAGAGAAAACCAGTTTATCAAATTACGATTTAGTGGTCACGATCAGGGAAAATATACTCTTCCCTGTGAAGAAATACATGTCAGTCATTGCAGAGGCAATTTAGACCTCTTTTATTGTCTGTTAACGAGGACAAACCTTTGCCAATATCTAATTACCCACGGAATCAAATTTAAATAAAATAAAGTATTAGAAGGTAGCCCATATGATGGGTATAATTTAGATGATCTTAGCCTAAATTTATCTTTTGTTCAATAAAGCACACTGATTCAGATATATGTTCCACAGATGATATGCTTTTTCTTAATCAGTGCAGAAATATAATTTATACATCCTGAAAATATCTTTATCTGTCTATCCATGAAGAAAGCTTCCTCTTATTTGCCTCTGTCTTGTTTTGAATATATAATTCAAAGGTTTACAAACTTTTCCAATGACTGTATTTCAGCTTGTGTTTCATCAGGAAACATTTGAAAGGATGTTTTTATTTTATAGGTTTACTATTTGAAATTCATTGTTGCTCAAGTTAGTAGTAGTGGGCAGTTTTCCTGTAGAGAGCAATTCCAAACACAATGAGTAGATGCCTGCTGGCTCTAATCAATAGGTTGTACCTCTTGTCCTTTCCCTATATTTGACCACACACTATTCTGTTGTCCATGGCCTCAGGCAAATCAAATTGGTCCTTTCTTCCCACCCCTCCCAAAAGGCCAAAATAGTTCAATGGCTGAATTTTAAATAAGATTTATAACTGCCTTCAATAATCCTTTGAAGTTTTCTTACTAGAATGAAACATGAGTTTTAGGAGAGTTTTCTGATTTAGTTGAAGGTGGGGGGGAGTAACAAGCAATAGTCACAGCATTTTTAAACAGTATAACAATTCAGTGAAGATTATACATCAACTGATGTTGCCCTAAGTTTTCTCAGTTTTAAATGATTTTCTTTTTAATTGCTAGGGAACAGGTTTAGACACAGGAAATAAAATACAGGCCAGTCCATTATTTACATGTTCTTCATCTTGGCCATGAGGTCTTCCAAGCTTTCACCAGAATCTTCCACTGTTACTTCACGTACAGAATCTTCTTGCTATCCATAAATGAGGGAAACATGGTGAAAAAATAACCAGTTAAATAAAGTTCTTAATGCTTAGGAACATATAATCAGTAAGCCTTAACCATGTTCAACAAGTTTACAAAGTACAATTTCTTTAATAAATATGCCTTCTAATTTTTAGGATAGACAAGCAGTAATTTCAATGTTCTTGATATCTCTACAGAAGTGGTATTTTTAAATGATATTGTGGCTAAAACTTATCAATATACCAAAAAAATGGTATTGTCATTTAATCAAAATCTATTTCACTTGATCCACAAATGAGTGAGCAAAACGATTTTACATCTATGTTTTCAAACAGTTTAAACTGTGCTGTGCCTGTATTTCCATATTAACACTGAATAACTCTCTCTTTCACAAATCTTAATGCCTATAATGTAAAACACCTAAAATAGGAAATACTGCATTGGCATTATAAAATAGGTTGAAGATGAAAGAAAATAAATAGTAATTTTCTCTTATATTTACTTATGGTAAACAGATTTTAGATGTACCTTTTGCGGAACTGTATATGCCACTGTAATTCCTTCAGGTAAGTCAGGAATTGGACCTGAAGAATTTTTCAGTTCCTCTTCTGAAACCTCAGATACCAACTCAATACCTGTAAGGTTAAACTTGATCTTAAAACAGTTTTTAAGGAACTTAATGAGCAATAATCATTCAAAACTTGTATATCGGGCTTCCCTGGTGGCACAGTCGTTGGGAGTCCACCTGCCGATGCAGGGGACATGGGTTAGTGCCCCGGTGTGGGAGGATCCCATGTGCCGCGGAGTGGCTGGGCCCGTGAGACATGGCCGCTGAGCCTGCGCATCCGGAGCCTGTGCTCCACATCGGGAGAGGCCACAACAGTGAGAGGCCCGCACACCGCAAAAAAAAAAAAAAAAAAAACTTGTATATCTTAATTATAATCAGTTTCCCTCCCATAAAAGATTGTTTTATGCTGCCATTTCAATTTATGAAACAATTCTTACCCCACTCATTGTCGTCATGTATTATTTCTTCCTCTTCTTGAACAACCTCCTGTGTGGGCAGTGCTGCTACCTTTTTCTGTAGAAATCAAACAGTATCAGTGTTTTTACTCATTTTCAGTTCTCTGAAACATCAGTCAGAATTGATCAGAACCAAGAATTCAGATAGGCTTTTTTCTAAGGAAGACATACAGATAGTTAACAGACACATATCACTAATCATCAGGGAAATGCAAATCAAAACCAAAATGAGGTAACACCTGTCAGAATGACTATTATCAAAAAGACAACAAATAACAAGTGTTGGTGAGGATATGGAGAAAAGGGAAACCTTGTGCACTGTTACTGGGATTGTAAATTGTTGCAGCTGCTAAACAGTATGGAGGTGCTTCAAAATATTAAAAATACAACTACCATATGATCCAGCAATTTCACTTCTGGGCATTTTTTTTTAAGAAAACAAAAACACTAACTCAAAAGATATATGCAGGCTTCCCTGGTGGCGCAGTGGTTGAGAGTCCCCCTGCCGATGCGGGGGACACGGGTTCTTGCCCTGGTCTGGGAAGATCCCACATGCCGCAGAGCAGCTAGGCCCGTGAGCCATGGCCACTGAGCCTGCGCATCCGGAGCCCCGCATACCACAAAAAACAAAAAAACAAAACAAAACAAAACAAAAAAAAGATATATGCACTCCAATGTTCACTGCAGCACTATTTACAACAGCCAAGACATGGAAGCAACCTAAATGTCCATCAACAGATAAATGGATAAAGAAAATGTGGTACATATATACAATGGAATATTGTTCAGCCATAAAAAAGAATCTTTACTATTTGTGACAACATGGATGGAACTAGAAGTATTATGCTAAATGAAATAAGTCAGACAAATACCATATAATCTCACTTAAATGTGGGATCTAAAAACAAAACAAAATGAAAAGAGACTCACAGATACAGAAAATAAATGATGTTGCCATAGGGGAGGTGGGGAGTGAAACAGGTGAAGGGGATAAAGAGGTATAAACCTATAATTATATAATAAATAAGTCATGGATAAAATTTACAGCATAAGGAATATGGTCAATAATATTGTAATAACTTTGTATGGGGACTGATGATAACTGGACTTATCATGGTGCTTATTTCATAATATATGCAAATGTCAAATCACTATGTGGTACACCTGAAACTAACATAATATTGTATCAATACATCAAGTATATTTTAGTTTAAAAAAATTAAAATTAAAAAAAAATTTTTTTAATGAATTCAGACAGTTTTATCTTACCAAAAACAAGAAAGGACTTTGAACAGAATTTTCATGTTAAAGTATGGTGAATAAATTAAACCTTTAAAAATCCAGAATCCATTTACCTTGTATTCCAAATCTAAATAATTTTTTCTTCTTTTTTAAGTTATTGTCCTATGCAATATGATCTCTCATGCATTGTGACACATTGACATATACCTTATATTCTTCCTGTTGCTTCCTACAATTTCTGTCATCACACTGAGGATTTGGCTTCATGGACATAGTAGGGAAAAAATCCTGCATTGCATTGTATCCAAGGTAAAAACTAACAGTACCAAAATTTAACAGAAACCTAGAAAAACAAATCAAAGTAGACTTAACTAAAGAAATAAAACCATAAAAGTATTAGAAAAAAAGTAACTGACTTTTTAAAAAATGACTTTAAAGAAGGTAATGATTTTTGTAACAAGCAACCCAGCAAACAAATTTCTTATCTTGTTTACAGGGCCTGGCTTATAGTAGATTTTTTTGAATGAATGCAGTGAAGAAAGGCTACTCCATTTCATCAACCATAGAATGCACTATTATTTTTTGAACATGTAATAAAGATAAAATGCTGCCAATTAAACTATGACATGTCAACAACTTTAAGAAGCATATTAATTTCACAGAAGTTGTGTGGCAGAAGTATATCTTAAAAATCTCTGAGATATGGTACTAAATCTAATTTTTTAAAGTTTTTTATATATAACTTGCTGCAAAGTTTACAATCTTAAATTTGTATTAAATCTCAATAAAATGTTACAAAAGTATTCACCCATGTAATATTCACTACCAGATCAAAATATAGTTGGCACTCAGTATCTATGGGAGATTGGTTCCAGAACACCCCCCCACCCACAGGATACCAAAATTAAGCCCCTTATATAAAGTGGTATAGTATTTGCATATAAACTGTGCACATCCTCCCATATATTTTAAATAATCTCTAGATTACTTATAATACCTAATACAATGTAAATGCTATGTAAATAGTTGTAAATACAATGCAGATGCTATATAAATAGTTGGAAGCTTGTGGCAAATTCAAGTTTTGCTTTTGGAACTTTCCGGAATTTTTTTTTTAAATATTTTCGATCCACAGTTGGTTGAATCCACAAATGCAGAACCCAAGGAAATGGTGGGCAGACTGTATAGTGCATTTCCAGTATGCCATAAAGCTCCCTGTGCTCCCTTCCAGTCAAATCTGATTCCTTTTAGAAGCTTATAGAAAAGCTGAAAAATCATGTACAAAAGATAAACAACAAAAGGAAAAAATCTGCGAATGCATGTTCTTAATATACAACAAGGAAAGACAAACTGAGCAAAGGATGTGAGAAGACAATTCACAGAAAAATATAAGTGCTCAACCCTTTTCACAACTGGAAATTAAAATGAGATACCCATTTTTCACCTATCAAATTGACAAGGATAAAAGAGTTTGATGACTCTAACACCACATACAAAACTAAACTCAAAATGGATTAAAGACCTAAATGTAAAACTGGATACTATAAAACTCCTAGAGAAAAACATAAGCAGAACACTCTTTGACATAAATCACAGAAATATTTTTTTGGATCTGTCTCCTAGAGTGATGGAAATAAAAACAAAAATAAACAAATGGGACCTAATTAAACTTAAAAGCTTTTGCACAGTGAAGGAAACCATAAAAAAAATTAAAAAACAACCTACGGACTGGGAGAAAATATTTGCAAACAATGCTACCAACAAGGGATTAATTTCCAAATATACAAACAGCTCATATAGCTCAATATCAAAAAAACAAACAACCCAATCAAAAAATGGGCAGAAGACCTAAACAGACATTTCTCCAGAGAAGACATGCAGATGGCCAATAGGCACATGAAAAAATGCTCAACATCATTAATCATTAGAGAAATGCAAATCAAAACCACAATAAGGTATCACGTCACACTGGTCAGAATGGCCTTCATCAAAAAGTCTACAAATAATAAATGCTGGAGAGGGTATGGAGAAAAAGGACCCCTCCTACGCTGTTGGTGAGAATGTATATTGGTGCAGCCACTATGCAGAATAGAAGTTCTTTAAAAAACTAAAAACAGAGTTATCATATGATGCAGCAATCCCACTCCTGGGCATCTATCCAGAGAAAACTCTAATTCAAAAAGATACATGCACCCCAATGTTCACAGCAGCACTATTTACAATAGCCAAGACATGGAAGCAACCTTGTCCATCAACAGATGAATGGATAAAGATGTGGTATATATATATACAATGGAATATTACTCAGCCATAAAAAAGAATGAAATAATGCCATTTGCAGCAACATGGATGGACCTAGAGATTATCAGACTAAGTGAAGTAAGTCAGACAGAGAAAGACAAATATCATATGATATCACTTATATGTGGAATCTAAAAAATTGATACAAATGAACTTATTTACAAAACATAAACAGACTCAGACATAGAAAACAAAGGGGATAGTGGGAGGGGGGCAAGGAGGGAGGAGGATAAGTTAGGAGTTTGGGATATACACACTACTGTATATAAAATAGGTTAACAACAAGGACCTAATGTATAGCACAGGGAGCTATACTCAGTATCTTGTAATAACCTATAATGGAAAAGAATCTGAAAAAGAATATATATCACTTTGCTGTACACCTGAAACTAACACAACACTGTAAATTAACTATACTTCAAAAAAAAAGTTTGATGATACCCATTGTTACCAAAGATGTGGACAAACCAGGTACTCCCACACTGTCATGGAAATGTACCATCCTTTTGAAGGAGAAGTTTAGTAATATCTGTCAAAGTAAGTATTGCATAAACTTAGAAATTCAATTCCACTTCTAAAAATTCACACTGTACAAAAATCTACTCTACAAAGATATATGCAAGATGCTTTTTGCAGCACCGTTAATAATAGCAAAAGAATCTGTAAGTAGCCTAAATGTCCATCAATAGAGGGTTGGCTAGATATGACACATTGGTAAGAGAATACTTTGTAGCCATGATTTTCTTTTCCCCTTCTTCATAACATACTGTAAAATGTTGTGTTTAGATTAAGACCTACTGAAATTTGACAGGCTATTTGTCTCATCTGAAACAGCCCCAGACAGTTGCCTTGAGAGTTCTTATGTATTCTGGTATTTCTTTGCTGATGGCTGATAAATGATATTAGAGTGCCTCCCTGTAACATGTTGCAATTTGTTTTTTTTTTTTTTTTTTTTTTTTTTTTTGCGGTACGCGGGCCTCTCACCGCCACGGCCTCTCCCGTTGCGGAGCACAGGCTCTGGACACGCAGGCCCAGCGGCCACGGCCCACGGGCCCAGCTGCTCCGCGGTACGTAGGATCCTCCCAGACCGGGGCACGAACCCGTGTCCCCTGCATCGGCAGGCGGACCCTCAACCACTGCGCCACCAGGGAAGCCCTGAAATTTGTTCTTATTATATTGGATGCTTAAGAAACATAACTAAGCTTATTAACATTGTAAAGTGAGGGGAAAAAATGGCCTGAGTTAAGGCACAACTAAAGCAGTTCTGCTTTTCATAAAGTATGAGTTGGTTCAAAAACTCTATGACAGGGCTTCCCTGGTGGCGCAGTGGTTGAGAGTCCGCCTGCTGATGCAGGGGACACGGGTTCGTGCCCTGGTCCGGGAAGATCCCACGTGCCGCAGAGCAGCTGGGCCCGTGAGCCATGGCCACTGAGCCTGTGCGTCCAGAGCCTGTGCTTCGCAACAGGAGAGGCCACAACAGTGAGAGGCCCGTGTACCGCAAAAAAACAAAACAAAACAAAACAAAATCTCTATGACATTAATTTTAGCTTTAAAGAAACGTTTGTCTTTATTAGTTATAGTTTAGATGGTACAGTTGCTGGGTATCTGTTTACGGATAGCAGAGATATAACCCTAGTTAATGTTTAATCACATTCATATTATTTTTAGAAATGTTAAACCAAGATAGTGGAAGCAAGTGTATTTATGGGTCTTCACCCTTTGGCCAGATGTGCAGAAATTTAAATCATTTGGTTAATGCTTCATAAATAAATATACAAGTACCACTGAACAAGAACTATGCCAAATGGAGAGTAACACAAATATATGTGTGTTGATATATATAATATTAATTAATATATATTTAAATTAAATATATTTATATATAAAAGTATACACATATTATACATAAAATTTTTTAATATGTGTATTTAAAACTAAATTAAAAGAACAAATTAAATACTTAGCTAGTCATTCCAATATTTGAAATGTTTGTCAAAAGCAAACAAGACTATTCAGAAAAATTATCCTTCACTCACTTTAACACATTTTGTACCAAGATCCCAGCAACCACGCCCATAGTAGTAGGAAGACTGGCTGCACAAACACCTTCTCGTTTCAGAGTCTTCTCATCAATATTTGCAGCAACTACAAGCGGTGGAGCACACTACATGAAAAAGAATAAAAGAAAATATATTTCAAAAGAAAGGGAAAAAAGTATAAGTTATTCCAAATAATATTCCATCAAATTCATTCAAAGTTTGGTCTTTTCTTCGAATTGTAAACATTTTCAATGCCCCTAGGAACTCCAGTACTTAACAGTGAAAAATAATAACCCAAAATGAATCACGCATACCGCAAAACAAGCAGATTCTCCAGGAATTATGAGCTGTATATGCCCTGAAACTGCATTTTCACTGACCCCAGACTCCATCCATGTTTGTCCAAGCTCATTACAAGCCTTAATAGAAATAGGTTGAAAACACAAGAAAGAACATAAAAAAGCAAGAAGTAATTTACCATAAGTTCTTTTCATGAAAAACTGGAGTTTAACTAAATGAATTACAAAGAGTTTTTAAAAATTAATTTTCAGAAACAAAGAAGAAAGTTGTAAATAATGGAATTCCTTAGCAATCGCCACTCTCCTTAAAAAAGAAACTGATAGCATTCAGGTAAGCAGTCAATATAAATATCTAATTAAATTGAACCATAGTTTATTGGATTTCTTATTAGATTAATGTAAAACTTCATTTTTCTAAAATAATTTCAGCAACAAAAAAATGCAAAATGTCATTTGCAAAGTTGAAAACACAGTAATTCAAAAGAAAAAGAATTCAGTTTTAGTTTTGAGAAATCATGTGTGTAGGCAATTTATACACATTTATACATTTACTTAAAATAAATCAACAAAAGTAAAAACCAATGCCGACCAAGAATAAGACAGTATTGTAAGATATTCATTCATTTTAAAAATTGTACATCAGAATTATCTGCTGTTTTAGTTTGCTCTATTGGCATAAGAGAGAGTAGGATACTGAAATATATGCCACACCAACAAGGGTAGATAGGTCACATTAGAATAAATTTCAAAAACAGGATGAGAGAACATTAAAAACAAACAAAACACATTATCAAAGGGTTTAAATGCAGAACTATTTTCAGAATGCGGAATATATACTGACAAAATATACAGGAAAATAGATAAATCCATGAATATAACACATTATACAATAGGAATACTCACTGTATTTATTGTCATTCGAGCTTCAAAATTGTCCACACAGCTAAGAACTAGGTCAACAGGTTTTCCTTCTTCTAATCCACCATTACTAGGCAAAGAAAATAAATTTTATTTGAAAAAAATCAGGACACAAAATACACTCTAATTAGACTTTATTTGTTCAGTCAATACATTTAGTCTTTCAGTAAATGTTTGAGTATAATTATAACATAGCATTTAATATTAAAGACCCAGTATACATTGAGTATTCACTATTACGAACATAATATCAATGATATTACAGTATTTCTTATACAAGATGTAAAAGGGTGCAAAAAATATAAAATCTGTTCACAAAAGTTACCATTTCCCTATCAGCTTTCACAGACTTTTACTCATGTTTCACTACAAATGTAAATGTAATAAAGTTAACTGAATACAATCGAATATTTCAATGGTGTTAGTCTGCAGAAAACCACTTTCAGATAGAAGTATAATCTATAACAGAACTCATAATTGAGTCCCCTTGTTATATCATAATAACAGGTTTTTTTAGATGTGTTTTTATTTTGTTGTTACTATAGTTTTTGGACAATATATGTTTTTTACTGAGCTCCCAATACATAAAAATTACACAAAAAATTTTAAAACTATTTTAAAAACAAAATATATACCAACTCAGTGAATTAATTAATCATTGACAGATTTTCTAATAATACTTAAAATGAGCTGGACATTGTGCAAAATATTCATAAATAAAATTTTACCTTATTCTATTCATGAAATGTTCAAAATTTTCTACTGTGGTTATATTGTAGTTGTGTACTTCAAAAAGAACATCAGGATTAATGTTCCTAAGAGGGAAAAACGGAATGATTATAAAAACTACTAGTAAAACAGTAAGAGAAAGCAAGATAAAGAACTAAAAGAGCTAAAAATCATTTAACAGATGTTAGAGAAATGGCATTCAAGCCACTCAAAGAAAATCCAAAGTCCTCTTCTACCTCTTTTGTCCCACTTCAAGGACCAGGTTCAAAATACATAGACTGTCAGAAGGATTACAAAAATATTCCCACAATCTATGTGGCTGGGAATTAAACCTTTATTAACTCTGTTAGCTACAGTTCAGCCTGACAGAAGAGCTTCTTTGTTTCTTATCCAATTCAGTGCAAATATGTTTAGGACCACAAAGAAATGTCCTAGAGTAAGGGTTGGCAAAGTCTGGCTCTTGGGCCAAATCTGACTACCACCCTGCCACCTTTTTTTTTTTGTAAGTTCTGCAAGCTAAGAAGAGTTTCTACATTTTTAAATGGTTGCAAGAAAACAAAAAAGTCAAAAGAAGAACAATATTTCATGATGTGAAATTTTATATGAAATTTAAATTTCAGAGTCCATAAATAAAGTTTTTACTGGAGCAGTCATGCTCATTCACTTTTATTGATATATTGCCTACAGCTACTACAACTGCATAGTTGAGCAGTTTTGACAGAAACCATATGGCTCTCAAAGCATAAAATATTTACTCTCAAAAAAGAGGCTGCCAACCCAGATCAAAGAGGTAAGAAAATTCTTTTTGTATAAGTGAAACCTGCATTTTTATAAAGGAGAATACAGGTGCATTTATATGTTAGTTTAACTCATACTAAATACACACAGGAAGATTTCACCAATTTCACTGCCTTCAACTGGTATTCCATTTACCTCAAAGTATGTTCTGCTGCTTGAACTTTACTTAATCCTGCTTGATGAGGCTGGAAGAAAAGTCTATTCATATTGGCCAGTTCCACCTTGTCATAGTCAAAGAGTAGCAACTAAAATGAAAATAGTGGTATTCTGATGAAAAACGTACCAAAAAACAAACTAAAAATAACAAACTAGTCAGCTTTCCACCTGATGGGTTTAACTGTTTGACAGTAATAATACTAATTCTGAAATACTAGGTGCCATATATTAACTCATTTAGTGACCATACAATATATAGGTACTCTTATCCTCGTTTTAGAAATAAGACAACTAGGGTACATGCCCAAAAGCCACTCAGCTAATATGTAGTAAAAATGGGATTCAAATTCAGGCATTCTCAATCCAGCATCTGTACCCTAAACACAACACTGTACTGCCTCTCTAAATGATTAGCTCAAAAATTAATGTTCATTCCATTTCATTGTAATTTTTACAAACTGCGCCAAAATCCTACTTCATTCCAATGTTTGGCTAAAAACCAAGAACCCATTAGATAAATGAAATTTTTAAATAAGATAAAAACAAATGCTGTAACTTAAAACCATAGTATAACACAATTCCTTTCATGAATAAGGCACTATATATACTCATGCCACGGCTAAAACATTATTCCAAACAGAATTATTAACCAATCAGTTAATTGTTGTTTCCTGCTATATATTTAGGCATGACAGCATTTGTCAAACACACTCACACAACTTTAAAATGGCCGAAAGGTCCATTTCTTATCAATAAGAACAGGTTGAACCCAAGTATATCCACAGTCCCTTTTTTTTTAATTATCTAAAATTAAATTTTTATTGGATGAGACTAAGAGTAGATTAGACATTGCAGGGGAAAAAGAGGATCAATGAACTTGAAAGCAGAGCAATGCAATTTATCTACAGTGATGGAAAAAAGAACCAAAAAAAACAAGAAACAAAAAACTGAGCCTCTAGACCTATGGAATAATTCAAAGCAGTGTAAAAATGATATACAGTTCCCGAAGTTCCTTCTTTATCTAAAATTCTGTGACTTTGTAATATAATTCTCAGCACCCTAAATCTAAAAATAAAAACAAAAATGGGATTTTCTTCTCAATACAGAAACTAAAAAATGTTTACCCAGCCCATAAAAACAACACATAGGTAACTCTCAGTATTTTGCTAGAAAAGATATCACTTATACTCTCTATGAAACTTTCTAACCCTACCTAGAGTCTCCAAAATTTGGTTTACTTAATCTCAAGTCAACAATATTTATTAGGTCAGGCCAAGTTTTAAATTTGAGTTTCGGCCTCATAGCTGGTTTATGAGTAAGTTGTAGGAAATCCTATATTTGGGGACAGGAGGTGTGAGTAGTAACCATGTCACTAATTAGATCTGCTTCTGGGTAAGTCACTTTCACTGTTTAGGACTGTATTCTCATCTGTAAAATAAGGCAGTTGATCTAGATCTGGTGATTCAGTGTGCCCCAGGAATACCAGAACTTTCAGGGATAAGAAGTGGGCTCTGGATCTCCAATCCTCCACTTCCCTACTCAACCCCATGAAACAGCTTCTTGTTTCTCTGTTTTACATATTGAATAAAGAGTTCTGAAACTTACCTATGTAGATCCTTAGCTTACAAACTTGAGTTTACACTGGAACCACTGTATTTAAAAAATACAAATGTGTAGGTCTCAACCCCAGAGGTTCTGATTAACCTATTATGTGGTACAGTCCGAACCTAAGAATTTTTTTAAACATACAAGGTGATTCTAATTACAGAAATATTTGCTAACTGTTCTAGACCCTTGCTACTCAAAATGGGGCCTGGGATAACCCCGTCAGCATCACCTGAAGCTTGTTAGAAATACTGGAGTACTTCCACAACTTTAATATGCCTACAAATCACCTCGAGTTCTTGTTAAAATATAGATTCTGATTCAGCATGTCTTGGGTGGGGCCTAGGAATCTTCATTTATAACAAGCTCCCAGGTGATGCTGTTCTTAAAGCATGGTCCCCAGAACAACATCATCAGAACCACCTGGGAACTTGTTAGAAATGCACATTCTTAGGTCCACCTGAAACCTATAGAATCAAAACCACTGGGGTAGAGTCCGGCAATCTGTTTTAATAAGCCTTCCAAGTGATTCTAGTGCACACTCAAACCTGCGACCAGCAAATCTCCATGATCTCTACCACCCTTGATCAGTCAGCCAAGGCATATATGTCAGGTATAAGCAATTATTGGCTAGCTTTTATAAACTTCTTGAAAGGCTTTAAAATGTTAAACATTTTTAGTATTTTGGTGTTGTCTTTTCTATATTGATAAATAAGTGCCAACTTTGAAACCACTTCCTTTTAAGAATTTGGGGCATGGAGTGGACCAACATATTAAAAAGCATTGATAAAGCAAACATTTTTCCACAAAGTTTAGCAAAATGATATACAATTGTGGAAAACTTATGTATTCAACCACTATCTATCTAACATCATGGACTCTGGCCTTACAAATCTAAGATTGGTAGGCTGATTCCTGGTACAAAGTTAACTTCTCCTTCCTACCCAATCAAATCAATTTTAGAAAATAGTATGGGACTTCCCTGGCAGTCCAGTGGTTAGGACTCAGCACTTTCACTGCCATGGCCCTGGGTGTTCAATCCCTGGTCGGGGAACTAAGATCCTGCAAGCCACACAGTACAGCCAAAAAAAAAAATTTTAGAAAAAAGTAAAAAAAAAAAAAAAAAAAAGAAATGTATGGGCTAAAAAAAATCTGGAGCATTCACCATTTCAAATTCAAGAGTAAGAAAGGTACATGCTTTCTAGTTTGTCTTGTATAAAAACTGTGTTTAAAAATTTTTTTTTGGATGTTTCAGTGTTTCACTACACACTTTATCAATTTAACAGCCTTCTTCCTAAACTTGTATGTCTAAAACACTTAAATCCCAACAGAAAAGTTCCTGAACAAAATCAGATAGTCCTTGTTTAATTAGTAATAATATTAGCTTCCTTTTGGGTGGGTTTATGTCTTAACCCCACCCACTGGGGTAGAAAAAACAACCTGAATAAATACACCACAAATCACGGACCTAGATTCTGTCATACAGAGTGAAGTAAGAAAGAGAAAAACAAATATCGTATATTAACACATATATGTGGCATCTAGAAAAATGGTACAGATAAACCTATTTGCAGGGCAGGAATAGAGACACAGACATAGAGAACAGACATGCGGACGCCGCAGGGGGGGTTAGGGAGGTGGGATGAATAGGGAGATTGGGATTGATCTATATACACTACCATGTGGAAAACTGCTAGTAGGAACCTGCTGTATAGCACTGGGAGCTCAGCTTGGTGCTCTGTGGTGATCTAGATGGGTGGGATGCGGGGGGATGGGGGGGAAGGGGGTGGGAGGGAGGTGCAAGAGGGAGGGGATATATGTATACATATACTGATTCACTTCGATGACACCAGAAACTAAAACAACATTGTAAAGCAACTATACCCCAATTTAAAAAACAAAAAAACCCGGGATAGAAAAAAATTAAATAAATAAATACACCACAAATCAATAAGCCATCAGTAAGAAGAAAAGAAATTCTAATTTGTACCTGATTTACTCCAGAAGTGATTGGGTTCCCTAAATGATAGACAAAGAGAGATGTTTTTACCTTACCAATGCCACATCTTGTCAGCATTTCAGCAGTCACACTGCCAACTCCACCAACACCTACTATTGCTACAGCAAAGGTACGGATTTTCTGTAAAATGCAAAATTATATATGTATTGGTTAATATTCTTCATCGGGGCTTCCCTGGTGGCACAGTGGTTAAGAATCTGCCTGCCAACGCAGGGAACACGGGTTCGAGCCCTGGTCCGGGAAGATCCCACATGCCGTGGAGCAACTAAGCCCATGCGCCACAACTACTGAGCCTGCGCTCTAGAGCCTACGAGCCACAACTACTGAAGCCCGCACACCTAGAGCCCGTGCTCTGCAACAAGAGAAGCCACCGCAGTGAGAAGCCTGCACACCGCAACAAAGAGTAGCCCCAGCTCGCCGCAACTAGAGAAAGCCTGCGCGCAGCAACAAAGACCCAATGCAGCCAAAAATAAATAAATAAATAATAATGCTTCATCGGAAATGTCATCGAAAGTTATTTTCATTTACTGAAATCATCTTCAAAAACTTGGAAGGGTTTATCTTACCTCATAGTCACTTACAATTCCCATTCGTTTCAATGCCATCAGGCGGCTTAAAACAAAGGAAAGAAATATTTTAAGGCTTACAATCTTTTAATTAATAGTGATATAGGTAAACATACATCATCACAGAAAATAAACTGTGAGAGAAGAAACAGTGAGTGTGAGAGAGAGAGAAATCTTACAGCTAATTTTTACCAGATGAAACTAAATTACTTCAGCACTGATGCCTGAATACCCTCCCTCCAAGATGTAGCCTGTGCAACAAGATTTTTTAAAAGTTCCTCATACATTCTAATGTGCAGTCAAGATTGAGACCTATTGACTCAAATGTTGTTTCCAGAGAATGGGTCAAAGTGAAATTTCAACATTTTCCCATGCTTATTAGTATATGTAAATATTTAATGTTTAACTCAAATTTAATGTTTAATGTTTAACATCAGAATAATCTCATGGCTGGAATTCTATTCACTTGTTGCCTCTGCCCACAATGGATAATGTCTACTTTCAGTAAGCACCTCTTATACCAAGGACTCTAAGAGGTATTTACCTAGTTACTGCTAGTCTGTTATCTTCAGTATTTTAGGTTTTTTTTTAAAATACATATACTTTAAAACTATACACATATACATACAATCCCCATTAGTTTACACTTTAAGAATCAAATAGTTCTATTAGGCTTGTTAGGAAACTCAGCAGTGTTCTGGCCTGCACCCCCCATTTTCCTCTCCTCACTCATTTTTAACTCTGTTACCAGGATATCTCTAAGTAACATGCTAACACTGTTATTTCTTGATTTTCAGGTTTAGGTACTATCTGAAGATTTTACTCTTTATCATTAAACACAAATATTTCCCATCTCACCAGCCTCTTGATATTGTTATATGGTCATTTTGGTTAGATGTTAATACTGTTCACAACTGGACAATGTAGTATATTAGAATTTACCCTTTCCTGTATGATCCCCACCCTTGAAGTTAATAATTGTGTTTGTTCTTATGTTTACTTTTCTATGTATTTTCACAAATTCAACCCCAGTTGTCTAAAATTCCTCTAGATACAGTCATATACATGAGGTGTTCTAGCAATTTCTTCTTAAAGATATACTAGAATCTTCTGACATGTCCCCATGTGCACATTTACTGCACATACAGCTCCCATCCTGCATTCTCCCTTCATCATATTACAAATTCTCTTCAATTCTTCATCCTGTATTAATCTCCTGCTTCTGGTACCTTAGAGCTCAATGGTTCTAAAGTGTGGCCTATGGATCAGTGGCCTATGGAATTTGCTAGAAATATCATTTCTTGAGTCCCCACCCTATAATCACCAAGCGAATCAAACTTTGGATGTGGGGCCTAAACAATCTGTGTTTGAACAAGCTCCCCAAGTAATTGTGATGCACACTAAAGTTTGAGAGCCTCTGCTGTAGATTATTTCTTAATTTATTCTCTTGCTATGGTTGGAAGAACATCTTCTCATAGCTTTGTAAAGGGTGCAAGGAAGGTAAATTTTGAGAACATGTATGTCTGAAAATGTTATTTACCAAACGTCTTAAAAATGTTTTACCAAATTCTATTTTTAGAAATGTATTATAAAAATGACAAATTGAAGGGTACATAATCGTCGAAAGCTACACCTACACACACACACACACACACACACACACACACACACACAGTTGACAGTTTAACTTGGTATAGAATTTTATGTTAGAAACATTTTCCTTCAAAATTTCTAAGGTGCCTTCTAGCTTCTGAAATCTCATGATGTCCCTTAGAGTGAATCTATTCTCATCAATTGTGCTGAGTACTTGTTGGACTCTTTCAAATAGGAAACATGTTTTTTCAGTTCTGGGAAATTTCCTTGAATAATGTGATGATGTCCTTGTTTGGTTGGTTTGTTTTTCCTGGACTTTCTGAAACTTCTATTATTTGGAAGTCGGACCTCTTGGACTAGTCCTCTATTCTTAATTTCTTTCTCCTATTGTCCACCATTTTAGTTTTCTGCTCTGTTCTCTGGATTTCTTTCAACATTATTTTCCAAATCTTCTATTGAGATTTTCACTTTTGTTATCATTCTCCATTTGCAAGAATTCTTTTCAATTATCTGAATGATTTCTTTTTGTAGTAACTTGTCCTGTTTCATTTATATAACATCTTTCCTTTCTGAAGATACTAATAATAATATTTGGGTTGTGTTCCCCTTACATAGTCTATTCAAATAACTAATTTTATTTTCCTTCTTTCACATTAGGAGCTTCTCTCATCCTTTATTCTGCTCATATTTAAGAGCCAGACACTAATAAAGGCAAGGATGTGGGCATTGCTTGTTTGACTTTGGGCTTCACTGTAGGGTGATCAGTTGAGAAACCCACAATGTCAGTGTCTTTCAGTCTCTCTTCTTGGTGCTCTCAGATTCCCCAGAGAAGAATCTTTCAATTTCCAGCCTGAAAAGTCTTTATGCCTGTAAGTTTGGGGGTGTTAAATGGAAGAACAAGGTTGGGAGTCCTAGCATTCAGTATGTAAACATTTAGTTAATCCCCTTTCTTCAGGTATGAAGGCTTGCTTTAATTATTAATATAAATCCTCTATTTTACTCTCCAATGAGTAAATCTCTAGTCTTCTCTCCTGATAGAGAAGAGGCATTTGCCCAGCTCCCCAAAGTGAAGTAGTGAACCTGGGTTGTTTCTTCAACAGATTTTCAGCCATATCTTTCTTAGCCCTACCTTAAGCCCTTCTAGAAATACTATGCCTATTCTTGAGCTTTTGGGGAATTCTGTGGTATAAACTGGGTTGCAGCCTTTAGAGTCAATTTCTTTGGATCCTTTAAATCAGTTATCAGTCATCCATCCCTTTTCTAGATTCTAAAACTGTCTAACTATAATCTTTTAAGTACAGGGACTCACCCATCCCCCAATTACTTATAGAAACCCTCTTTTTTCAGTGGGGGTTTATTCCTTTTTAAAAACTCCTTTACTTTCATTTTAGTGGGATTGGGTAGACAGTGATAATATATGCCTGTGATCAATCTGCCATCTTTACCTTGATGCTCTCTTTAATCTTTATATATAATGCTGAGAAGAATGCAACCTCCTTTTATGAATGGGGGAAAAGATTCAGGTTAATTAACTTGCCCAAGATTAGCTAAATGGCAAACAATTATTCAGAGCTGGGTTTTTGAGCCAGTATTTAAAACCAGGTTTTCTAATTTCAAAGCCTCTCCTCACCTCTTCATTTAGTCAACATGCTTCTAATTATATTACATACCACACAATTTTACAGTTACTTGTGTTGATCATTATTCTACAACCAGTGAATCTCCCAAACCAAAGCAAAAGGTCTTTGAGGGTCAGGGGCTTTATATTTCTAGTGTATCACTTGATGCAATTAAAATGATGTAAGAAACCTACAAATCCCTCTCCTATATTTTTTCTGATAACCATGTATCAATACTTTATCATATTTCTTACCATTCATATTGCAATCCCATGTTTACTTTTTTTTTTTTTTTTTTTTTTTTTTGCGGTATGTGGGCCTCTCACTGTTGTGGCCTCTCCCTCTGCGGAGCACAGGCTCCGGACGCGCAGGCTCAGCGGCCATGGCTCACGGGCCCAGCCGCTCCGCGGCATGTGGGATCTTCCCGGACCGGGGCACGAACCCGTGTCCCCTGCATCGGCAGGCGGATTCTCAATCACTGCGCCACCAGGGAAGCCCCCATGTTTACTTTTCTATCTATCTCACACTCATCTGGTAACCTCTGGAGGGAAATGACCATGTCTACTTTGTATTCCCAGTGTCTATGCATAATAATAAGTGGTAGATAACATTATCCAGCTGGAGATGAAAAGGTGCTCACTAAATATTTGCTGAATGAACAACAATTCAAAAACTTAAGGCTGACCTTTATCAAATTTCCATGTACTAGTGCAGAGCTTTGGGTGACAACTGCCATCTCCTAAGTAGCAGTTTTAATAAAGACAAATGGTGCAAATAATATAGAAAATAATAAATGTTTAAATTTGAGTTCTGAATGTTAGGTTTGTGGTCATTACAATGTCAAGGAATTATCTCACATTAAAATGATATCTGAAAGATGATTCTAAGTATATGATCGGACTTCCCTAGTGATGCAGTGGTTAAGAATCCGCCTGCCAATGCAGGGGACATGGGTTCGAGCCCTGGTCTGGGAAGATCCCACATGCCACAGAGCAACTAAGCCCGTGCACCACAACTACTGAGCCTGAGCTCTAGAGCCCGTGAGCCACAACTACTGAGGCCCACGTGCCACAACTACTGAAGCCCACACACCTACAGCTTGTGCTCCACAACAAGAGAAGCCATCACAGCAATAAGAAGCCCATGCACTGCAACGAAGAGTAGTCCCCACTCAACTAGAGAAAGCCCGCGCACAGCAACAAAGACCCAACGCAGCCATAAATAAATAAATTTATTTTAAAAAATAAATATATGATCCACATTCCTTTGCTTTTCTTGGAGGGAATATTTCAAAATTTTCATTTATAAAATTGAAAAATGTTTAAGAATGCCAAATGGAATAGTTCCCACTCATTCTAATTAGAGATGTCAATTCATGCTTATTCAACCTCTAAAAATTTTGGATGGTTAACCCCTCATATCTCAAAACTAAAAGAAAAAAAAAATTTTTTTAACATAGTAAGATAGGGCTTCCCTGGTGGCGCAGTGGTTGAGAGTCTGCCTGCCGATGCAGGGGACACGGGTTCATGCCCCGGTCCAGGAGGATCCCACATGCCACGCAGCAGCCGGGCCCGTGAGCCATGGCCGCTGAGCCTGCGCGTCCGGAGCCTGTGCTCCGCAACGGGAGAGACCACAACAGTGAGAGGCCCGCGTACCGCAAAAAAAAAAAAAAAAAAAGTAGTAATATAAATGAGAGAAAAGCAAGAATCTGGCATGATTTCACTTAATTTGAATTAAAATGAACTCTTTTGTAATTATGGAACAATTATAATTTTGGTCAGGTTTTTCTATTACAAATAAAATTGTAATTAACATCTTTGTGCCTAAATACTGGTCTGCATTTTAGATTGTAAAAAAGAAAAAAAAACATGCACCCTAAGACTTCCACTGAGGCTTTATATGTCATAAATAAAACCCTTCTTTAAAATCCAAACTCTCCTGCTCTTTGAAGAGAAAGAGCAACAATAATATCTTTCCTGTTTCACCTACTCTAAAACTATCCAGTTTTTAGCCACACTACTAAATGGCTTATTTATTTTTACTGGGGAGACAGTTCCATGTGCACTTTGGAGTAAGACAAACCTAATGCCAGTCCAGGCCTTTTTAGCTACTGTTAGCTCTATGACCTGCGGCAGGTCACAGCAGCTCTCTAAGCCTCATTTTTCTCACTTATAAAATGGGGATAAAATAATAGTAGCAATCTCCTAGGGTTGTGGTGAAGAGGGAAAGTGACAGTGCACGCCCGCTGAATTAACAAATCTTAGGAAAAGAAGAAAGGAGAGGAGCAGACAGGCCTGGGGAAGTCCAATGGTTTTAGAGCTAATCCAGCTCTCTCCACCATGCCCCCAATTTAAGAAACACAGAAGACTTTATGAAGCTCCCAAGTTTATGCTTAGCGGGTTTTACATCTGGTGTCTTCTGAAAGTTTTTACTCTCAGTTTTACGCAGAGCGAGGAAGACTAATAGAAGCAGGGGCGGTAGTTAACTGAATACGTGTCCTCAGCAAGCACAGGAGCAGCACCATATGGCTGATTCAGTTGGTTTTTTAAAAAGGAAGAACACGTTTCACCAGTACTAAGATTTGGTCTTGCCCGTTTGGGAACAGGACCCCAGAACAAGAAAAGGGAGTTGCGAGGCCATGTGAGCTGGACAGCAGCGGGGAGCGCCTCACTCCTGACCACCTGAAGACGGTGACCTCGCCCCTCTCCCCGCCCCGACCCACCACGCAGGTCACCTGTAGGGGTTGGAATCCACCACCTCGGGGCTCATCTTTTCGATGCGGGCCCGACCGCCTCCTCCATCGCCGCCCCCCAGGGCCCGGCGACTTCTCTCCTGGGCCAGTTCCCGCTCCAGCTCCTCGACCCGCTGCTGCAGCCGCTCCACAGACTCGGCCATGGCTGGGACCCCGGCCGCCAGCGCTCCCAGCCCCGGCCGTCGACGTCGCCGCCGCCCCACGCTGTTGGCTTGCTGGGCCCGCGAGGGGTATGTGAGGAGGCACCTTGCGGCGGCCTTCCTAGCCCACAACCCTGAGGAAGCCCTCCCAGCGCCTCCCGGACTGACCGTCTCCGCCGCTCCCGCGGGCCTCTCAGCGCGCCGCTTCCGGTGCGTTGCAGTCATCGTTCCCCCTCCAGGAAAAACCAGCCCTTTCAGTTTCCCTCTTCGCCCGGGCCGAAGCAGGGCCCGGGTCATCAGTGTCCAGAGCCGGCGGCCTGCGTTGTTGCCTTTCCAACCGGGCGGCCAGGAGAATCCCCAGGATCTTTTATTCCTGGGCTCGAGGTCCTGACGGGCCCTTTTCTGAACCGGACCCTATAGGTCTTCCGCCTGCCGGTGCGTTAAATTTGGAGGCGGAGGAGACTTCGGCGTTCATATTTACCCGTAGTGACTAAAGTGGTTTTGCTTTCTTTAGAATTGAGGCCTACAACTCTGAGGCTGACTGAAACTTTTAAATCCAAACACACGAGGCCCTTCTGGCATTTCCTGACACAGCCCAAGTCCTGGGCCAGTGCTGCCCAGCGGCGGCACCTGGATGGGGGGTGGGGGTGGGGGTGTGATTGGCTGGAGCCGCGGGGCCGCCTCCGCGCGGGCGTCTCGGACTAGCCCCAGGCTGTGGAGCGGTGCTCCCGCGCCAGAGGTATCCGAGCCGAGGAGACTTGTGGTTTCTCTGACTCTGGTTTGAGGCGGCAGCACTGATCATGGAGACCGGTGCCTCCCGCGAGCCCGAGACGGCCGAAGTGCTGCCCCAGCACAAGTTGGACTGCAGGTCTCTGGAGGCCTACCTACACCAGCACTTGCCCGGCTTTGGGGCCGAGCCCGAGGCCAAGCTCACCGTTGCCCAATACAGGTATCGACGCCAGCCTTCTCCGCCAGCAAAAACAGATCTGTGCCTTGTGTTTTTCTTCCTCTGGCCTTGGTGTGTTCCCAGTTTCCCCTATCCTGTTTCTTTTTCCGCAATGACGCACTCTGAAGGCGAGAACTGCCGTCACCCGTCCCTTGCATTACATTCTGAGTATTTCCAATTCAAGGGCAGTGATGGAAGCACGATAACATTCACGATTCCAACTACAAGAAGGAATCTTTGTTAACAACTATATTCATTGAGGCAATTAAGGTTGGAAGGTCTGTGGGATATAAAGAGGCCTTCGTTCAACGTTTGTCCTATAACATTTTTTTCTGAGAAGCGGATGTAATTCCGTTCACATTGGCATACTCTTGGAGGCTGAGTTAATGGTACCAGTTGGGGGGGTCCGAATTCTTATATCTAGATCTTACATTTAACAAATCACAGCACCACTTTGGGCTTTAGTTCTTTCTGAAGTAGGGGTATAGAACTGGATGACCGTTCTGAGAGCACTGTTCCCCATCGTGAATCTGGCTCTAGTCTGATCTTGTATAATAGAAAATAATTTTCAAATAGACTTCATTCTAAAGATAGTATTTTGATAAACAGAGCTATAGAAGCAGTCCTGGCTTCCAGAAAACTAGACGTGCCACTTACTGACTGGGAATTTAAATACTATGGTACATGAACTCTCTGAGAACTAGTTTCATAATCTGTAATAAATATCTGCCTGTTCTGCTTGATCCTGATAATTAAATGAAGTAATACAGGTGAAATGGCTTAACACTGTAACAGAAATGTATACCAGTGGCATTTATCACTGACATTTATGCCAAATTAAAAACAAAAAAAAATAAAAATAAAAGGCACCATGTCACAATAGATATTGTAGGATGAAGGAGAAGGTGGAATAAAATATGGCTGAGGTTTCTAGCCTAGAACCCTTGTGTTATAAACTAACAGCTCAAAGTTCAAATTTGCTATGGGAATCTGAACAAGTTATTTAACTCTTTTGAGCATTGAATCATCCTTTGGCAAAATGGGGATAGTAATATTTCTCTCCTAGAGTTGTTGGAGAATTATCTAACTGAGAGTTAATTCTGAATTAAGTTGAATGTTAAATAAACCAGAATTGTGCTTGATAAATGGAATTAGTTGTGGCGTAAATAGTATATATGTGTGGAACTATCTCCACAGAGAATACACATTTATTTCCAAAACACATGAAAAAGTTTATGAAAATTGAAGACATGTTAGGCTACAAAGGAAGTTTCAGAAATTCTAAAGCGTCATTCTTAAAAAAAAAAATTCAGAATATAAATGCCAAAAGTTTAGAAATCAAGAGAAGATAGATAATAAATACATTTTAGAAACTAATTGAAATACAGATTAAAGAGCCAATAATCTACAGAAAATAATGGAGTTTATCAAAGTTCAGTATGCAAAAATCAATTGCATTTCTTGACTTTAGCAACAAAAATGTAAAATTATAATTTTCAGAAAGATAAAATTAATAAGAGAAACAGAAATATAAATTTCTCAAATATTAATCGAATAAAGTATGTGCAAGACCTTTGTAAAGGAAATTATAAAACTGTATTAGGACCTTAAAAAGAACTAAGTAAATTGAGAGATGCCATGTTCACGAATAGGAGAATTCAGAGTTGTACGTTTCTCTTTTTTCCCAACTGATCTATAGATTCAGTGCAATGACGATCAAAATCTTAATTTTTTCCCTAACTTGAAAAATTACTCCTAAATTTTATGTACAAGAGCAAAGGGCTAAGAATAAGCAAAAACACTCCTGAAGAAGAACAAAGTGGGAAATTTGAATTAAGATGGCACATTATTAGCACAGAATAGACAAACAGATCAATAAAATAGAGTCCACAAAAAGACCCGCATGTTTATAGAACTTTGACATATGACAGTGCTGGCACAGAGAATCAGTGTGTGTGGGGTTGGAGGGAGAAAAGATTTTTCAGTAAATTATACAGCAATAATTATTATCTGTATGAAAAAATTGAAAGTAGACCTGTCCCTTACTCTACCTCACACAGTTCCAGGTGGACTACAGACTGGAATGGTAAAGGCAAAACTATAAACATTTGGAAGACATACAGGAGAAGATCTTTATGACTTTGGAGTAGAGAATAAAATCTTTAAAAAGACAAAAGCACAAACCATGAAAGAAATGACTGATAAATTTTTAGTGAAAGAATCCTTAAAGTGAAAGAACAAAAGAAAATATTTTCAGTGTATATAATGGATAAAAGATTAATATCCAGAACATATAAAGAACTACAATAGCCCAACAGAAAAATGGGCAAAAGACTTGAAGATACTCAACCTCATTACACTGTAATAATTGGGGAAATGCAAATTAAAATGACAAGATACCATTTCACACCATCATATTCACTTTTTTTTTTAAATCTGACAATATCAAGCAGGATATGAGATAACAGGGACTCATCCACTATTGGTGAGGGTGTGAATTAGTATAACTACCTTGGAAAACAATTTGGCACAGTCTTGTAAAGATGAAGATAGGAAGACAAAGCCCCATGACAAAGCAATTCTATTCCTAGTTTTATACTCCTGAGGAATTCTTGTACCAGGGTATCAGGAAATAATCTACAAAAATGTTCATTGCACTGTTTGTAATAGCAAAACTACAGGAATAAAACACGATGTTCATCAATAGTAGAATGGATGAATAAATTGTAGTATATTCACGTGATGCAACACCATACAGCAGTGAACATGATTCAGCTGCATCTATACACAACAACACAATCAAAAACTGGACAAATAAGCAGTATATTGTTTAAAGAGATAAACTTCAAGGGAATGATATATTTAAAAATCAAGACAGTAGTTACTCTGAAGGGACAGGAAATTCCCTGGTGGTCCAGTGGTTAGGACGCAGCGCTTTCACTGCAGTGGCCAGGGTCAATCCCTGGTGGGGCAACTAAGACCCCTCAAGCAGCACAGCACAGCCAAAAAATTAAAAAATGAAGGGAGGAACACAAAGAGAGCTTCAGAGATACAGTAACTTTTTTCTTTCTTAAACTGGGTAGTGAGAACACTGGTGTTTGTTGTGTTATTCTTTATGCTTTACAAATTTTGTAAATATTTTTAATCTATGCAAAATTTATTTTTAGAATTTGCAAAAATTAAATCATATTAGAAATAAAAATATTTAGATTTAAACAATAATGAAGACATTGTATAACTTGATAGAACAAAACTTATGATTTCCAGCTATGTGCATAATATGTGCCTGGCACTGCTCCAACCACTGGGGATATAACAGACAAAAAAAATCTTGCCTTTTTGGAACTTCCATTCATTTGGAGAAGAGAGATGATAAATAAAATCACTTTCTAAATATTACAGTGTAGAAAAAGGTGATGTGTATCATGGAGAGAAACAAAGGAGAATAGGAAATGTTTAGGAGGAGGGAGAAGAAAGGCCTCAGCGAGAAGGTGGCATTCAGCAAAGAGAGATGGGGATGTGAGCCATGGGGAAAGAGTATTCCAGACAGAGGGAACAGCAAGAGCAAGGGCTCTCCAGTGGGTGGAGAGACTACAGGCCAATGTGCCTGGAGTTGTGTAAGCAAGGGCAACAGGAATTCTGTTGGCTGTTATAAGGGTTTTGGCCTTTCCGTTAGTCGAAATGGTGAGAGATTAGGGATTTGGGGGCAGAGGAGGGAAGTGATTTTTCTTTTTTTTTTTTTTTTTTTTTGCAGTACGCGGGCCTCTCACTGTTATGGCCTCTCCCGTTGCGGAGCACAGGCTCCGACGCGCAGGCTCAGCAGCCATGGCTCACAGGCCCAGCCGCTCCGCGGCATGTGGGATCTTCCCAGACAGGGGCACGAACCCGTGTCCCCTGCATCGGCAGGTGGACTCTCAACCACTGCGCCACCAGAGAAGCCCTGATTTGTCTTTCAACAGAATCTCTTTGCCTATTGTGTTGACTGAAGGAGGCAAATACAGGGAGACCAGTTTGGAGTGTATTGCAATGACCCAGTACAGAGCAATTAGTGGTATGGACCAGGGTAGTAGTGTAGGATAGGTGCAAAGTGCTCATATTCTGGATTTATTTTGAAGAATTTACTGACTGATCAGATGTGGGGTATGAAAGAAAAAGAAGAAGAGACAAATAGTGTTCCATTTTTGTCTTGGCAACTGGAAGGATGGAGTTATCATGAAATGAAGTAGAGATGACTGTAGACAATCAAACTGGAAGGCAAATAACAGCAACTCAGTTTTGCAATGTTAACTTTCAAGATGCCTTTTGGAGTGGATATGTATAGTAAGCAGGCAGATATATGGGTCCAGAGGTCAGGGCAGAGATCTAAACTAGACATTTACATTTGGGAGTCATTGAGATAGAGAGGGTATTTAAAGCCATGAGATCTTACTTAGATGATGAGTCTACATGAAGATACAGAAGGTCTATGAACTTATTCCCAGGCATCCCAATATAAGAAGTTAAAGAATTAAGGCAGAACCTACAAAGGAGTCTCAGAAGGAGTGGCCAGAGAGATGGGGAGAACCATGGTCTGATACCATAGCAGTATTAGTGACCTTGAAAAAGTAATTTCAGTGGAAAGATAGGAATGAAAGCTTGATTGAAATGGGTTCAAGAGAAAATAGGAGGAGAGGAATTGGAGCAAGGAATATGAACAACTCTTGAATTTTTCTACAAAGGCGGAAATAAATGTCTTTCGTAGAGGGGGAAGTGGGGTCAAGAGAAGTCTTTAAAAAAAAAAAGGCAGCATGTTTATATGCTGATGGCAGTGATCCAGAACAGACAGAAAAATTTGTGTAGGAGAGAGGGCTAGAACGATGTCCTTGAGTTGACAAAAGTAGGATGGGATCTAATTCACAAGAGAAGGGATTGTCCTTAGATAGGAATGTAGACATTCTTCTACAGACTCTGTAGGGAAGAAGAGTATATGGGTACAGGTGCTTCTATGCAGTAGATATGGTAGTGTAAGCTTGTGGAAGTTCTCACCTGATTGCTGCTATTTTCTCTGTGAAATAGGAAACTAGGTAATCAGCTGAGAGTGAAGATGGTGGGAAAAGTGTTGGAGGTTTGAAGAAAGAGGAGGAATTGTAAAATAGTCATCCAAGAGCATGGGAGAATGAACAGGCCAAGGAAGTATATTATGATTGCTGGCAGCGTTCACTTTGAGGTTCATAGTCATGAATTTGAAGCAAGAGTAGTTATTTTAGTAGATATTGTTGATACTTTGCCCAGATTCTCTTGGATTCCTTTTTACTGTTTCCATGCACACCCTGGTTTGGTGGCTTCTGCTTCCAGTAGCCAGCACCTGTGGCTCTTTTATAGACTGTTCTTGCTTACTGGAGCCTCTTTTGCCCTGAATGTTTTAGTGCCTAAGATGGCACTGGAATGGAGGTACTAGTGGGAATGAAAGAAAGGAAATTATGATCAGAGATAGAAATGCTTAAAAAATAGGATAATGCAGTGCTTGAGTTGTTGTTATTGGTAAGGTATAGGGTGTGTCCCATAGAATGAGTGACAGTTCTCTTGGATATATACCTAGGAGTGAAATTGCTAGATCATATGGCAGCTGTACCTTCAATAAGAAGCTTTTAGTTTTCCTTTTATATTTCACCTGGGTCATTTACCATCATAAAACGCCAGTGCTTCATATATGACTGCATTATCAAAAATGCATCCAATCAAACATTTGGCATTAAAAAATGTCTTTGTAAGGTTCATTGCAACTTGACTCTTTGGAGCATCACAAATAAATTGTCCCATGTCAAGACAGACAACACAGCTTGAAGTGGTCCCATTTCCTGACCATTGTGGCAATGATCTCCACTTCCCTATGCTAAAAGGCACCCCCCTCCCAGGATTAGATGGTGCCAAGATGATTGCTGGGGAGGATGGGTCTGGCTTATCAGAGTTAGAAGTAGACAGTGGACGTACTGCTGCATTCAATCTGGACTGCTCTTGTTCTTTGCAGATGGAGGCTGGAGGCCTAGGGAGAAACTTCAGAAAAAAAAAATGTTTTTAACTTTCCCCTATTACCTGTTACCTCGGATTAATTCGTCTGGTTTTTTTGGTTTAAGGCCTCTCTTTCATGCTGTTGAATTATTTAAAAGCTGTGTAAATGAAGGTATAGATTGAGTAAGTTTGGTAGCTGGAGTATATTTCCTTAGTTCACATGAGAATTTCTGTTCACAGGGCAGAGAAAGCCAGTGCCCTGGTGTCTGAGTCACCTGGGGCACTGTTGCACTTCCTGGCCCAGATATCCACTCTAGGACCTTGCTTATCAGAATTCCCACTTTAGAGAGCTGTACTTGGAGTCCTCTCTCCAATGGCAGATGACAGAATACCAATCCAGCTGTTCTAGCATCCTTTAATTAATTTTCTGACTGATCACCTACAATCTCTTCTCCCAGCCTTTCTTTGCTTAGATCTAGACATTGTTCTAGGTGCACTTCTGATGAAACTCATAATTTGCAAGTAGGAAGTGTGGTCTTCTCTTCTACCTGTGTAGGTTGTAGATTCTCCAGCTGCCACTGTGTTACCATCTGCTGTATATCATCCAAAAGCTCATGTTCTTAGCTGCTGATAGCACCCCTCTTGGCTTTCCAGCATTGAAATGGGTTCATTTTCATTTTGTGTTTTCTTTTGAAATTTCAGCAGGATTTGGGGAAAAGGAAAAATATATCTTTGTTATTGACCTTTTCTCTACTCTTATCTAGATCAGGACAGTCCAATCCAACCTTTTATCTCCAGAAGGGCTTTCAAGCATATGTACTCAGAAAAAAACCACCTGGTTCACTTCTTCCTAAAGCACATAAGGTATGGTATACAAACGCAATGATAAATTCCTTGTTGACTAATAAATGGATTTTATACACACAAAACAATTTAAATTGCTTTTTAAAATAATCTCAATTATTAAATATAGAAAATGCATTTTATTTCTTAGATGAAAATTTCACTTGAATTGTATCCCCCCCCCTTTTAGTTTTTATTAAGGATTTGAGTTTGAAATCTGAGGCTGTGTTTAGGCTGTTAATCCTGAGCAATACCCAGTCCTCTTATGGATTTGATTCCTTCCTATACAATTAGCTAGAAATACAGTCACCCAGTAAATATTTTCACTGCTACTCATTTATAGGTATTTTGTACTTTGGTTAAATTATGTTTTAAAAAGTACAGTATTATATCTTATAACAATATATACTCACTGAATACTTTAATATATTTGATATGACAATTCCCTGATCTTTTGGTGATAAAAAGAAATATTTAAATAATCATTTTTATAGTATTCTCTAAATTGACAGTGAGAATTATAAAAGATTTTTGTTGAAAACTGACTCTGTTCAGAAAAACAGGTATTATCTATGGATTTTTAGAGAAGAGAACATTAAAAGCATAATGCATATTTTGAATATTATTATAATCATGTATAACAGGTGCTTCCCAGGCCCAGCTGACTAGAGATGGGCCATTGAAGTGTGGGTTTAATATCACAGTAATGGAAAATGCAGATTCTGACCTTCTTAGTCCCGTATCATATTCCCAGAAAATGAAGTGACTTGGATGCTTAAGATAGAAAAATTTTGCTAACTTTTATTAAGCCTCAACATGGCATGGCTGAAGGAAAATCCCCACTTGTAGGGAGAGATTTATGCCCCAATAAACAACTGGGTTTGTCTCCTTTTGATAACAACCTAGATGTCTGGAAGACATCAGAACATAACATAATGCTTTCAGCCCAAGGATCTGGAGTACTTTTGTTTCAACTTCCTTCATTTTTTCCAAATCTGCATTGGAAAAAAAGCAGTGTTCCCACACTGCCATCCACTTTATGACCAGCCTCCACCACTCTACCCCACCCCCCTTTCCCAGCACCAGGTGGTTATAAACACTTCTTTCTATAGCCATTGGCACCACTGGCTGCTCTCACCTTGGTTATGGGTTTAGTCACTTCCCTGCTGCAGTTATTGCAGCAGTAGCTGCTTTATCCCTGTTGTGAAAGTGAGCTGCATGGTTTCTTCTCCTTAGAAGTGGTCAGCCACCACTGCCTGAGTCTGGGGAAGTGGACTTTGCAGGTAGATGAGTTGGCATCAGAGTTCTGCAGTAAGCTGTGTCCCTGGGTCCTGAGTGATAAGCCTGTACATCTGTCCTGGTTAAGGAAGCCCTTTTCTTCTCCTGTCTTATTTGGGCTCCTGCTTCAGTACCAGCTTGCTTCTCATTGCCTTCTTACCCAGTAGTTATCTTGAGGTCCATGGCAGCCCTGGGTACCGGGCAGGATCCCCACATCCCTGCCTTGGAAACAAGTTCCTCCATTGATCTCCCGAAGGAGTGGGTGCATTTCCTTTCTACCGGCACCCACTGGCCTTCCCCAGCATTCTGTACTTGACTGTGCCCAGAGTGTTGGAATAGAGAGCCCCCATGGGAAACTGGAGTTGTGGGGGTTGGGGGCTGGGGAGCAAAAGCAAGAGTGAGCCAGCAAGCAGGGAACTGATAAGAAAAAAAAGGGATGTTTTTATGATGATACATGCGAAATATTGTGGTCAGGAAATGTCACCTTCATATTATCAGAGTTAGGAATAAGCCCCATGCATGTACCTATCCTTTTAGCCTAATTAAATGATCAATTTTTAGTGCTGGCCTAATTTATAATTGTAATAATCACACTAAGACTACTTTATTTTTTTTAAAGCAATTTTTTTTTGAATTTTATTTATTTTTTTATACAGCAGGTTCTTATTAGTCATCCATTTTATACACACCAGTATATACATATCAATCCCAATCTCCAAATTCATCACACCACCACCACCACCCACTGCTGTTTTCCCCCCTTGGTGTCCATACGTTAGTTCTCTATATCTGTGTCTCTATTTCTGCCCTGCAAACTGGTTCATCTGTACCATTTTTCTAGGTTCCACATATATGCGTTAATATACAATACTTATTTTTCTCTTTCTGACTTACTTCACTCTGTATGACAGTCTCCAGATTCATCCACATCTCTACAAATGACCCAATTTCATTCCTTTTTATGGCTGAGTAATATTCCATTGCATATATGTACCACATCTTCTTTATCCATTCATCTGTCGATGGGCATTTAGGTTGTTTCCATTACCTGGCTATTGTAAATACCACAGCAATGAACATTAGGATGCATGTGTCTTTTTGAATTATGGTTTTCTCCAGGTATATGCCCAGGAGTGGGATTGCTGGGTCATATGGTAATTCTCTTTTTAGTTTTTTAAGGAACCTCCATACTGTTCTCCATAGTGGCTGTATCAATTTACATTCCCACCAACAGTGCCAGAGTTTGTTGTTTGTAGATTTTCTGATGATGCCCATTCTAACTGGTGTGAGGTGATACCTCATTGTAGTTTTGATTTGCATTTCTCTAATAATTAGTGATGTTGAGCAGCTTTTCATGTGCTTCTTGGCCATCTGTATGTCCTCTTTGGTGAAATGTCTATTTAGGTCTTCTGCCCATTTTTTGATTGGGTTGTTTGTTTTTATAATATTGAGCTGCATGAGCTGTTTATATATTTTGGAGATTAATCCTTTGTCCATTGATTCATTTGCAAATATTTTCTCCCATTCTGATGTTTGTCTTTTCATCTTGTTTGTAGTTTCCTTTGCTTTGCTAAAGTTTTTAAGTTTCATTAGGTTCCATTTGTTTATTTTTGTTTTTATTTCCATTACTCTAGGAGGTGGATCAAAAAAGATCTTGCTGTGATTTATGTCAAAGAGTGTTCTTCCTATGTTTTCCCCTAAGAGTTTTATAGTGTCTGGTCTTACATTTAGGTCTCTAATCCATTTTGAGTTTATTTTTGTGTATGGTGTTAGGGAGTGTTCTAATTTCATTCTTTTGCACATAGCTGTCCAGTTTTCCCAGCACCGCTTATTGAAGAGATGGTCTTTTCTCCATAGTATATTCTTGCCTCCTTTGTCATAGATTAGTTGACCATAGGTGCATGGGTTTATCTCTGGGCTTTCTATCCTATTCCATTGATCTATATTTCTGTTTTTGTGCAAGTACCATATTGTGTTCATTACTGTAGCTTTGTAGTATAGTATGAAGTCAGGGAGACTGATTCCTCAAGCTCTGTTTCTTTCCCTCAAGACTGCTTTGGCTATTTGGGGTCTTTTGTGTCTCCATACAAATTTTAAGATTTTTTGTTCTAGTTCTGTAAAAAATGCCATTGGTAATTTGATAGGGATTGCACTGAATCTGTAGATTGCTTTGGGTAGTATAGTCATTTTCACAATGTTGATTCTTCCAATCCAAGAACATGGTATATCTCTCCATGGTATATCTGTTGGTATCATCTTTAATTTCTTTCTCAAGTGTCTTATAGTTTTCTGCCTACAGGTCTTTTGTCTCCCTAGGTAGGTTTATTCCTAAGTATTTTATTCTTTTTGTGCCAGTGGTAAATGGGAGTGTTTCCTTAATTTCTCTTACAGATTTTTCATCATTAGTGTATAGGAATGCAAGAGATTTCTGTGCATTAATTTTGTATCCTGCAACTTTACCAAATTCATTGATTAGCTCTAGTAGTTTTCTGGTGGCATCTTTAGAATTCGCTCTGTATAGTATCATGTCATCTGCAAACAGTGACAGTTTAACTTCTTCTTTTGCAATTTGTATTCCTTTTATTTCTTTTTCTTCTCTGATTGCTGTGGCTAGGACTTCCAAAACTATGTTGAATAATAGTGGTGAGAGTGGACATCCTTGTCTTGTTCCTGATCTTAGAGGAAATGCTTTCAGTTTCTCACCATTGATATTTGCTGTCGGTTTCTCATATATGGCCTTTATTATGTTGAGGTAGTTTCCCTCTATGCCCACTTTCTGGAGAGTTTTTATCATAAATGGGTGTTGAATTTTGTCAAAAGATTTTACTGTATCTATCGAGATGATCATATGGTTTTTCTTCTATTTGTTAATATGGTGTATCACATTGATTGATTTGCATATATTGATGAATCCTTGCAACCCTGGGATAAATCCCTCTTGATCATGGTGTATGTACCTTTTAATGTGTTGTTGGATTGTTTGCTAGTATTTTGTTGAGGATTTTTGCATCTATGTTCATCAGTGATATTGGCCTGTAGTTTTCTTTCTTGGTGACATCTTTGTCTGGTTTTGGTATCAGGGTGATGGTGGCCTCGTAGAATGAGTTCCTCCCTCTGCTGTAGTTTGGAAGGGTTTGAGAAGGAAAGGTGTTAACTCTTCTCTAAATGTTTGATAGAATTCACTGTGAGGCCATCTGGTCCTGGACTTTTGTTTGTTGGAAGATTTTTTTTTTTTTTTTTTTTGAGGTATGCAGGCCTCCCACTGTTGTGGCCTCTCCCGTTGCGGAGCACAGGCTCCGGACGCGCAGGCTCAGCTGCCATGGCCCACGGGCCCAGCCGCTCCGCGGCATGTGGGTTTCTCCCGGACCGGGGCACGAACCCGCGTCCCCTGCACCGGCAGGCAGACTCTCAACCACTGCGCCACCTGGGGAGCCCTGTTGGAAGATTTTTAATCACAGTTTCAATTTCATTACTTGTGATTGGTCTGTTCATATTTTCTATTTCTTCCTGGTTCAGTCTTGGAAGGTTATACCTTTCTAAGAATTTGTCCATTTCTTCCAGGTTGTCCATTTTATTGGCATAGAGTTGCTTGTAGTAGTCTCTTAGGATGTAGTAGTCTCTTAGTATTTCTGCAGTGTCTCTTGTAACTTCTCCTTTTTCATTTCTAATTTTATTGGTTTGAGTCCTCTCCCTCTTTGATGAGTCTGGCTAATGGTTTATCAATTTTGTTTATCTTCTCAAAGAACCAGCTTTTAGTTTTATTGATCTTTGCTATTGTTTTCTTTGTTTCTATTTCATTTATTTCTGCTCTGATCTTTATGATTTCTTTCCTTCAGCTAACTTTGGGTTTAGTTTGTTCTTCTTTCTCTAGTTCCTTTAGGTGTAAGGTTAGATTGTTTATTTGAGTTTTTTCTTGTTTCTTGAGGTAGGCTTCTATTGCTATAAACTTCCCTCTTAGAACTGCTTTTGCTGCATCACTTAGGTTTTGGATCGTCATGTTTTCATTGTCATTTGTCTCTAGGTACTTTTTGATTTCCTCTTAGATATCCTCAGTGGTCTCCTAGTTATTTAGTAATGTATTGTTTAGCCTCCATGTGTTTGTGCTTTTTACGTTTTTCTCCCTGTAATTGATTTCTAATCTCATAGTGTTGTGGTCAGAAAAGATGCTTGATATGATTTCAATTTTCTTAAATTTACTGAGGCTTTATTTGTGACCCAAGATGTGATCTATCCTGGAGAATGTTCCGTGTGCACTTGAGAAGAAATTGTAATCTGCTTTTTTGGATGGAATGTCCTATAAATATCAATTAAATCTATCTGGACTCTTGTGTCATTTAAAGTTTGTGTTTCCTTATTAATTTTCTGTTTGGATGATCTGTCCATTGGTGTAAGTGAGGTGCTAAAGTCCCCCACTATTATTGTGTTACTGTCAATTTCCTCTTTTAGAGCTGTTTGCAGTTGCCTTATGTATTGAGGTGCATATATATTTATAATTGTTATATCTTCTTGGACTGATCCCTTAATCATTATGTAGTGTCCTTCCTTGTCTCTTGTAACATTCTTTATTTTAAAGTCTATTTTATCTGATATGAGTATTGTTACTCTAGCTTTCTTTTGATTTCCATTTGCATGGAATATCTTTTTCCATCCCCTCACTTTAAGTCTGTATGTGTCCCTAGGTCTGAAGTGGGTCTCTTGTAGGCAGCATATATATGGGTCTTGTTTTTGTATCCATTCAGCAAGCCTGTGTCTTTTGGTTGGAGCATTTACTCTATTCACGTTTAAGGAAATTATCGATATGTATGTTTGTATTACCATTTTCTTAAATTGTTTTGGGTTTGTTTTTGTAGGTCCTTTTCTTCTCTTGTGTGTCCCACTTAGAGAAGTTCCCTTAGCATTTGTTGTAGAGCTGGTTTGGTGGTGCAGAATTCTCTTAGCTTTTGCTTGTCTGTAAAGCTTTTGATTTCTCCATCGAATCTGGGTGAGATCCTTGCCTGTTAGAATAATCTTGGTTGTAGGTTCTTCCCTTTCATCACTTTAAGTATATCATGCCACTCCCTTCTGGCTTGTAGTAGAGTTTCTGCTGAGAAATCAGCTGTTAACCTTATGGGAGTTCCCTTGTATGTTATTTGTCACATTTCCCTTGCTGCTTTCAGTAATTTTTCTTTGTCTTTAATTTTTGCCAATTTGATTACTATATGTCTCAGTGTGTTTCTCCTTGGGTTTATCCTGTATGGGACTCACTGCGCTTCTTGGACTTGTGTGGCTATTTCCTTTCCCATGTTAGGGACGTTTTCGACTATAATCTCTTCAAATATTTTCTCTGGTCTTTTCTCTCTCTCTTCTCCTTCTGGGATCCCTATAATGCGAATGTTGTTGCGTTTAATGTTGTCTCAGATGTCTCTTAGGCTGTCTTCATTTCTTTTCATCCTCTTTTCTTTATTCTGTTCCACAGCAGTGAATTCCTCCATTCTGTCTTCCAGGTCACTTATCCGTTCTTCTGTCTGAGTTATTCTGCTATTGATTCCTTCTAGTGTATTTTTCATTTCAGTTATTGTGTTGTTCATCTCTCTTTGTTTGTTCATTAATTTTTCTAGATCTTTGTTAAACATTTCTTGCAATTTCTCGATCTTTGCCTCCATTCTTTTTCCAAGGTCCTGGATCATCTTCACTATCGTTATTCTGAATTCTTTTTCTGGAGGGTTTCCTATCTCCACTTCATTTAGTTGTTTTTCTGGGATTTTATCTTGTTCCTTCATCTGGTACATAGCCCTCTGCCTTTTCATCTTGTCTACCTTTCTGTGAATGTGGTTTTTGTTCTACAGGCTGCAGGATTGTAGTTCTTCTCGCTTCTGCTGTCTGCCCTCTGGTGGATGAGGCTATCTAAGAGGGTTGTGCAAGTTTCCTGATTGGAGGAACTGGTGATGGGTAGAGCTGGGTGTTTCTCTGGTGGGCAGAGCTCAGTAAAACTTTAATCCAGTTGTCTGCTGATGGGTGGGACTGGGTTCCCTCCCTATTGGTTGTTTGGCCTGAGGCGACCCAACACTGGAGCCTACCCGGGCTCTTTGGTGGGGCTAATGGCAGACTCTGGGGGGGCTCACGCCAAAGAATACTTCCCAGAACTTCTGTTGCCAGTGTCCTTGTCCTCACGGTGACACACAGCTACCCCCCCACCTCTGCAGGAGACCCTCTGGCACTATCAGGCTGGTCCAGTCTCCTATGGGGTCACAGCTCCTTCCCCTCGGTCCCAATGAGCACACTACTTTGTGTGTGCCCTTCAAGAGTGGAGTCTCTGTTTCCCCCGGTCCTGTCGAAGTCCTGCAGTCAAATCCCACTAGCCTTCAAAGTCTGATTCTCTAGGAGTTCCTCCTCCCGTTGCCAGACCCCCAGATTGGGAAGCCTGACGTGGGGCTTAGAACCTTCACTCCAGTGGGTGGACTTCTGTGGTATAAGTGTTCTCCAGTTTGTGAGTCACCCACCCCACAGTTATGGGATTTGATTTTATCATGATTGCGCCCCTCCTACCATCCCATTGTGGCTTCTCCTTTGTCTTTGGACATGGGGTATCTTTTTTGGTGAGTTCCAGTGTCTTCCTGTCAATGATTGTTCAGCAGTTAGTTGTGATTCTGGTGTTCTTGTAAGAGGGAGTGATAGCACGTCCTTCTACTCTGCCATCTTGAACCAATCTCTCACACTAAGACTACTTTTAAGGAAAATACTAAGGAAATTATTATCCTCTGGGTTATTTGTTGATACTGTTTTAAAATTAATTTCTAACCTTAATGTTAGTTCACAAGTAATTATTAAATTTCTGTATTTCTGATTTTTAATTATCTATCGTCCTATTTAGATTGATAGAGAATTTAAAGTCCAGAAAACTTTGTTTTCAATTGGATTCCCCGTTCCCAAACCTTTATTGTACTGCAGTGATGCTTGTGTCATTGGAACAGAATTTTATGTGATGGAACATGTACAGGTAAATTAACACTTAATTGTACTTTTTGTTGCTTTTATTTTTAATTGCGAAATTAGATGTTAATAAGTGATAGTATATTGTAGGTAATTAGTTTGCTTTGCAAGGGCTTAAACTTTTTTCTTTTTCTTAAAACAACAGAAATTTATTCTCTCAGTTCTGGAGGCTAGAAGTTTGAAATCAAGGTGTCAGCAAGATTGGTTCTCTATGGAAGTTTTGTTTTGTTTTTGTTTTTTAAATTTTTTTATTGAGATATAGTTGATGCACAATATTATATACGTTACAGGTGTATTACATAGTGATTCACAATTTTTAAAGGTTATACTCCACTTACAGTTATTATAAAATACTGGCTCTATTCCCTGTGTTGTATTAAACTTTCGTTTTATTTTGAGCACACACAGTTTGAGCAGGTTGAAGTAAACTAGGAACAAATTTAGTAATTAGGGCGTATTGGCTTAGTCTTCCTCTAGGTGTCAGTAAAGAGCTATATGTAATGGCAATAACTAAACCGTCCAAATAGTAGGGGAAAAAACTACTCCAAATAGGACATCAATCCATTAAAAATAAATCCAGATTGTTTTAAGGGTTTTTTTTCGGTAAGATGTTACTTGAGATTAGTTTTTGTCCTTTAAGTTCATCTTGGTGTATCCTTGTATTTTTCCTTTGGCATGTACACTCTTATGTTAAACAAGTTTCACAAATGACAGTTTTTCTAGCACATTCTACAAAGAATTGGTTTTGGTTGTAAGACTGTATCCTGATCTTTTTTGTAGGTAACAGGGGATGATGACACAGCAAATAATTGGTATGAAAAGATTTATTTTGTTTTATATTATCTGTTGTAATTGCTTCCATAGGGCCGAATCTTTCGTGATTTCACAGTTCCTGAAGTTAGCCCAGCAGAACGCTCAGCCATATATGTGGCCATGATAGAAACCTTGGCTCAGTTACATTCCTTGAATATACAGTCACTGCAGCTGGAAGAATATGGTAGAGGTGCTGGGTACTGCAAAAGACAGGTAACACATCCACACAAAGTGCTCCTTTTTCTCAAGTTGTTGGAAATAATATTAGTTAAAATAAAAACCTATTATTTTATACTTTTCTGAAACTTGGCTATAACTTAATATCAGCCGTCAGATTGACTTGTTTTAAACATAAAACAATTTTGTATTTTTAGATCAGATTTTGTTCAGTAAAAGCTTCTGTAACAGCATGTACATAAATGCAGATTTAAAGCTGTTTCTATCTCTTCACTTAATTTACCAATATATTTTCTATACAATTGTCCCTTTTTAAATTAGTTTAACAGATATTTATTAAGCATGAATGTATGTTTAATATGTGCTGAATACTGTGTTAAATATCAGTATTTAACTGATATATTTAACAATATAAATGTATATATCAGAAATAAGTTCTTCCCCTAAAGGAACTTATGGTCATTTTTGAGACATCTATACCTGAATCTCATTTACATGAGACTTGAAAATGGTATAAAAGAGTATGTAATCTGGTAGTAAATTGTTTGGTACTCATCATGAAAACTGTTCCATTCAGAGGATAGATATCAGTATGCCCTTGCTTAGGTTGGGGAAAGCTTCCCGGGAAAGATATGTCTTGTACTGTGTATTTAAGGAAGGATAAAATCTAGAGCAATAGGGAAGAGATGGTGAGCATTTCAAATCAAAGAAACAGCAAGACCAGATATGTATGGGGCTGTTTCCCTTTGTATGTCTTTTTGAGGGGGCAGAAGGGAGAGAAACGGGAACTAAGGTTTAGGGAATACTCATTACGTGCCAGCTCCCATGCTAGGTGAGTTGTTAGACCTAGTGTTTTTTAATCTTTGTAACAACCCTAATACATAGGTATTACTACCCCCATTTTGCAGATGAGGAAACTGAGGCTTGCAGGTATTAAGTAATATACAAATAAGTGGCTTAGACATAATTTCAACCCAACTCTCTGAGATTCCAAAGACGAAGATCTTTACTGTACTAAATCGAACAGAGATACCTTAGAAAGTGGGGAGAGAGATATAAGTAGATAAATAATATTATTTCAGTTGATGGAGGACTTTGACAATAGGTTGTCTTATTTGCATTCAATTCTAAGAACAATTTTAAAAATCTTTGCATTTTTCATATCTGTAATATATTTTTGAAGATTCTTTAGAAAATTCTATGGGTAATAAGAAAGGGGATTAAAATGAAAAATAAAGATCTCCTTTCTTCTTCTAGTCCCTATATTACATTTTTCAGGGATTACTTGTTTCTTGTGACCCTTCCAGAAATTTTCTTTGTCTATGTTTTGGTATGTACGTATGTGTGTTTGTGTGTGTTCTTTTTTTTTTTCTCCTTCCACAAAATATTTGCTGAATAAAGACTAGAACCCACGTCTCTTGATTCCTAGGCCAGTATTTTTTTTCCTGATAAAAGTCTAGGTAAGTAAAATGAAAATAGATGGAAGAGAAACTTAAATGTTGAAGTTTTCAGGCTGATATGAGTTTTTTAGGCTAATATGAGTATCACGGCATTTGTCCTGAGCATTTAACAAAATTTGATATAATTGAATTTTGTTTTAATTTTAGAATTGCTGAATCTTATATTCCACTTTCAGCTCTGTCATTTTTTAAATGTATATATCTTTAGGTATCAACCTGGACAAAGCAATATCAAGCTGCAGCTCATCAGGACATCCCTGCCATGAACCAACTATCTGACTGGCTAATGAAAAACTTGCCAGATAATGACAATGAAGAAAATTTGATTCATGGAGATTTCAAACTAGATAACATAGTTTTCCACCCTAAAGAGGTATTGGAAGCCCTGTTTATAAAAAATTGAGTATGTCTGATTTGGGATACACGTACTAAGTAGATGTTCCCCCAGAGCACTGAAGGAGCCCACCCCATCCCCATTCCTCCCCTATATTCAAAACTAACATTACCACTCACAACTTTTAGAAATAAGTCCTGCAGATATTCTGGCATAGGTATCTGCCCACCTATAAAAGGCTGGGTCTAATCACCTGATTTACTACTTTAAAAGGATTTGGGAATTTACATGCATGTTGCTGTTTTCTTCAAAGAAATTTTTCAGCTACTAAATATATTTAGCTTATCCACGTTCTTGCTCTTTCTTCTGGTTCATTTTCATTTTTTTCCCTATCTGATAAAGAATTTTGTATTTGATTATTATAAGCTCAGAGAGGACAGAATTCCAAAAGACTCTTTTGAGTCTTCAAAAGAATTTGTATGAGATTAACGTAACCTTGCCCTGTGTAAATGTACACAGTGTAATCTTTATAAAGAGTACAAACAAATCAGAGCTATAACCCTCCTCCACTGAGCATAGTGAGGCCTAGGATTGGAGGAGTATGGTGGGAATGAAGAAAGTACTTCAGTTCTCCTCTCTTTACCTGTATGCCTTTGGACAAGACATTTATTTGGCCCTTAGTATTCTGATATTGATGTGAATGATTTACAGTTCCCTGAATCTTCCTTCTTAGGAGAAAATTTTCTGGGTTCATTAGTTTTCTCAGAATGCTAAGATGTTTTAGGGCAGGAAGAGCTGTTCTAAATTCATGTGCTAAGCTTCTGGGTTTCATGTTCTTTTCACACAGGAAGAGGACAGGAGGAAAATAACATTATATATTGCATTGCTGTCATAATTCAAAGTACTACTATATCAATTGAAAGTTCAAATGTAATATAAAGACATATGAGCACATGTACCATCAAGACAAAATTTTTCATAGAAAAGTCAGTTTGGGTATTTAAATTATGTATATGTAATTATATGTATGTGTGCGTATGTAACTTTTTGTTAATGGCATGGATGAATTCTGAATTATAACTGTTAAATATAGAATAGGAAAATTAAATATTGCTAATTTATAACCTGGAAAAATTAGAAAAGCGTATACCTTAAAACAACAGGATCTGGTCTATATTTTATCTATTTATTTGGTTCATTAATATTTTTGGAGCCTATCTTTGAATAAGTCAGCATTCTTTATGTGTTCTATCAATATAACTACAGTACTTTTACATTCATTACTTAAGCAAGGAAGGAAAAATTCAGACCTAAATCTCCTTAGTTATGTGTTGTCTACCAAGATGTTTAAATATGCTAAAATTAAATATTAAATATGCTGAAAGTAACGGCAGGTAAGTTCCAAGTAGTTATTCCCTTTTTATATTTAATCTCATGTTAGAAAAACGTTTCTTATAGGATTAAAGTTGCCAAACAGGAATCATCTAACTTAAGTTCTGTGGAGGCAATGCTAATTTGTTACATATATCATTATCTTTTATGTTTTAGGGTTATATAGTAGCTAGTAAAATGTCTTCTACTTTATACCCAGTAATCCCATAATTATTAGTTAAATCAAATTTAATCAACTTCTGTCTCATATAGATATGCGTAGCTAATTTTTTATGGAAGTAACATACAGTTGACAAAGTACAAGTCAACTGGCATTAATTATTACCAACTATGTGCTCTGAAACATGGGGTTAGAAGGAAAAACAGCTCTTAATGAGCTCAAAATACTGGAGAGAAAAGATACTCGGGTAACAGCAGAGAACAACATATACCCAAATGCTAAAGTATATCATACAATAAAACTAAGAGAGTAGTCAAAGAAGGAAAACATTCCCACTGTGGACTGGCATTAAAAGCTATGAAACTTTAGAATTTAATTCTAGTCGATAGTTCCATCTCATTTTTTAAATTTCATAAATAAGTAGGAAATTAGACTATGTTTTTTCATGAAGGCACTTCACAAATTGGAAAATCAGTCCCTGGATGTGTATATGTATGTGCTCCACTGTATATATTCCTAGGGATATGATTGAAAGCTTTTTATTTTTCCTTTGAGGGTAAGGATTATACCTTTAATTTTTTTTCTTACCTTTGTTTCTAGAGTCTATATGGTAGATGCTCAATAAATGAGGACCTAGACTAAGAGATCCTATAAAGCAGTAAATGCATCTTATTCATTTCTGCAGGTAGTTTCTGAATGAATCTATGTTAAAAGAATTGATTTTAATTTTAATTAATCACTAAGGTACTATTTCCATCTCATTTATTTATGCTTAATTTTTATTCTCTACCAGTATGACCTTAACCCCTTTCTGTGCCTCAGTTTTTATTGTAACTTTTTATTTGGAAATCATTGAAGACTCACAAGAAGTTGTAAAAATAGTAGAGGGGCCTGTGTATCCATCATCCAGATTCCCCAAAGAGATCTCACACAGCTAGAGTATATTATCAAAGCCAGGAAATTGACATTGTGTGACTTGTGTGCCTTTTGGATTGGGAAAAAAAAATTTCAGGGTTCCCAAGGAGCTAAAATGAGGTAATTGATATGGAGCAACTAGCTGGTACCCGGCACAGCTGGTGCTCAACTTATTTCAGTTCTCTTCTTTTCCATTCTTTTCCCCTCTGTTTTTATATTCTGCTTTTCTAAGATTACCTATCAAGCTCTATTCTTTAGAAAAAATTAGGGTAAAAGTAAATCTTTACTTTTAGTAGATATGTACTAAAACCTAAACAGTAGTTATAGGGGATGAAATTATAGGAGATTTATAACTTGTACATTTCTGTAATGTTTAAGGTTTGAGGTTTTATTGTTCTTTTTTCCCCAAGACAACAGCATATTTTATTTTTGTTGTCAGAAAGCACAACAATTAAGAAAGAAAACATAAACAATTTTAAATGATAAACCATCTAGGAATGTGTGTGGTAAGCCAGTAAAGAATTACTAAAGGGAATAACAAAACTAAAATATATCACTCAATTTCACAATCCCTAGTTATTTTCTAGTTACTGATATGTAAAGTATTTGAAGCATGTTTGAGCAAGTGTTTCAGTAGTACAAAATGCTTACTGCAATGTTTAAAAGAAATCCAGTTTTCCTGGAAAACATCGTTAATTTTCCAAATATAAATCTTACCCATCTGGCAGAGAAATGTTTAAGATTTTGGAGTTTAATGTACATATTACCATTTTAACTTGAAAAATAAATATATTTAATAAACCCATAGATCTGCATTCATTAATTAGTAGTCAGATGTATTTACGATAAATATAAGGACACTGTTTCTTCTGAAGTCATCTGCCTTGCAGTCTTTTATATGTTGTCTTATGAAAAAAAATTTGTTATGCAAAACAAAACGTGTTTTTAATGGATTTTTCTTTTTAATTCCCCCACTATTTCTAAGATGTCAGTGTAGTTACAGAAAAGCTTAGTTATAAAACTTAATTTTATAGCTAGAAAAGACATGGGGATTAGGTTTTTTTCCAATCTTTTTACTTTTCAGATGTTTTTAAATACCCTTAATATTCTCTTTGGTCATAAAGCCAGGTTTTGAACTCAGACCTACTGACTTCCAATTCCATATGATTCCTTCCACACTGTACTGCTTCTCATCTCTGTTGGAACTGTTCAGTGTTGGTAATCTAGAAACTGAAACCCTTGTCTTTGACCACAGCCTCACTACCTTCTACTTCTTTTATTTCTTTATACCTCACCTGAGATGCTACAAATTTGATTCCTCTTACTTTAGAATCCATGAACCCCTTATGACTTCATTTGACTTCTCACCTTGCCTGGCCCAGGTGGGCATGATCAATCATTTCAAGAACTACCTTCTTTATTATCAATGAATTAATAATTTTTTGACTGTGGATTTGTGTGCGAGTAATGTAAGAGTTATAAAGTTTCCTGACCTTATATTGTTATTCCAGAATCTTCTCACCTCTTGACTTTATATATAATCTCCAACTCTGATCTTGGTTCATTTTATTTTTGCTACAGAATGAAGTCGTAAAGTCACGTTAACAGGGTCTGGGACATATCTATGCTACATAATTTCATCTAGGTTTTAACTTCATCTCTTTGTAAAATCTGTGACATTTTTTTAAATGGCTTTTTCATATCTTTTCTATTCTTCTCGAACTATCAAGTTGCCTTTTACATCTAGACTCCCACTCTCACATTTAGACTTGATTCGTTTTTGTCCTTTTAGTCACTTTTCAGCACAAGCTGCTTTCTAGGGATTACATACCCCTGGAAGTTCTCTTGATGTTGTTGAAGACATTTCAGTCTACTACACAATGTTTCCTTCATGCAGACTGATGGGTGACATTTTCCTTAAGCCATTGCCAAGAAAAATTGTTACTTTTTAAAAATTAAAGTATAGTCAATATATAGTATTATGTAAGTTACACATATACAGTATAGTGATTCACAATTTTTAAAGGTTATACTCCATTTATAGTTATTATAAAATATTGGCTATATTCTCTGTGTCCTTATAGCTTATTTTATACATAATAGTTTGTACCTCTTAATCCCCTACCTCTAAATTGCCCTTCCCTCCTTCCCTCTCCCCATTGGTAACCACTAGTTTGTTCTCTAAATCTATAAGTCTGTTTCTTTTTTGTTATATTCACTAGTTTATTTTTTACATTCCACATATAAGTGATATCATGCAGCATTTGTCTTTCTCTGTCCAACTTATTTCACTTAGCATAATACCATCCAAGTCCATGCACGTTGTTGCAAATGGCAAAATTTCCTTCTTTTTTATGCCTGAGTAGCATTCCATTGTGTGTGTATATATATATATATACACACACACAATTTTATATATATATATATATATATATATCAATATCATGTCTTCTATATCCATTCATCTGTTGATGGACACTTAGGTTGCTTCCATATCTTGACTATTGTAAATAATGCTGGTATGAACACTGGATACATGTAACTTTTCAAATTAGTGTTTTTGTTTTCTTCAGATATATACCCAGGAGTGGAATTGCTGAGCCACATTATAGTTCTATTTTTAGTTTTTTGCAAAACCTCCATACTGTTTTGCACAGTGGCTGCACGAATTCACATTCCCACCAGCATTGTATGAGGGTTCCCTTTTCTCCACATCCTCACTAGCATTTGCTATTTGTGTTCTGTTTGATGATGGCCATTGTGACAGGTGTGAGGTGATATCTCATTGTGGTTTTGATTTCATTTCCCTAATGATTAGCGATTTTGAACATCTTTTCATGTGCCTGTTGGCCATCTGCATTTCCTCTTCGGAAAAAAGTCTATTCAGGTCTTATGCCCATTTTTTAATCAGGTTTTTTTTTAATATTGAGTTGTATGAGCATTTATATATTTGGGATATTAACCCCTTATTGGTCATATCATTTGCAAATATTTTCTCCCATTCAGTAGTTTGTCTTCTTATTTTGTTGATGGTTTCCTTTGCTGTGCAAAAGCTTTTAAGTTTAATTAGGCTCCATTTGTTTATTTTTGCTTTTATTTCCTTTGCTTTAGGAGATAAATCTAAAAATATATGGCTGCAATTTATATCAAAGAGTGTGGTCTGTTTTCCTCTAGGAGTTTCGTTTCTAGTCTTACATTTAGGTCTTTAATCCATTTTGAATTTATTTTTGTATGTAGTGTGAGAAAATGTTCTTATTTCATGCTTTTACATGTAGCTGTCCAGTTTTCTCAGCACCAGTTTTTGAAGAGACTATCTTCTCCATTATATATTCTTGCCTCATTTGGCATAGATTAATTGGCCATAAGTGTGTGGATTTATTTATGCATTCTCTGTTATATTCCATTGATCTTTGTGTCTGTTTTTGTGCCAATACCATACTGTGTTAATGACTGTAGCTTTGTAGTATAGTCTGAAGTCAGGGAGCATGATTCCTCCACTTCTGTTCTTTCTCAAGATTGTTTTGGCTATTTGGGCTCTTTTGTGTTTCCATAAAAATTTAATTTTTTTTGGACACACTGCACGGCTCGTGGGATCTTAGTTCCCCTACCAGGCATTGAACTCGGGCCCTTGGCAGTGAAAGCACAGAGTCCTAACCACTGGATCTCCAGGAAATTCCCTCCATATAAATTTAAGAATTATTTTTTCTAGTTCTGTGAAAAATGCCATTGATATTTTGATAGGGATTGCATTGAATCTGTAGATTGCCTTAGGTAGTATGGTCATTTTAAGAATATTAATTCTTCCAGTCCAAGAACACAGTATATCTTTCCATCTGTTTGTGTCATCTTCATTTTCTTTTGTCAGTGTCTTATAGTTTTCCAACTGCAGGTCTTTTATCTCCTTAGGTAGGTTTATTCCTAGGTATTTTGTTCTTTTTGATGCAACTGTAAATGGGATTATTTCCTTAATTTCTTTTTCTGATAGTTCATTGTTAATGTATAGAAATGCAACAGATTTCTGTACATTAATTTTGTATCCTGCAACTTTACCAAATTCACTGATGAGCTCTAGTAGTTTTCTGGTGGTGTCTTTAGGATTTTCTATGTATAGTACCATGTGATCTACAGAGTGACAGTTTTACTTTTTCCTTTCAAATTTGGATTCCTTTTATTTCTTTTTCTTGTCTGACTGCTGTGATTAGGACTTCCAATACTATATTGAATAAAAATGGCAAGAGTGGACATCCCTGTCTTGTACCTGATCTTAGAGGAAATCCTTTCAGCTTTTCACTGTTGAGTATGATGTTAACTGTGGGTTTGTCATGAATGACCTTCATTATGTTGAGATATGTTCCCTACTCTATGCCCACTTTCTTGAGAAAAATATCATAAATGGATGTTGAATTTTGTCAAAAGCTTTTCCTGCATCTATTGAGATGATCATATGATTTTTATTCTTCAGTTTATTAATGTGGTATATCACATTGAGTAATTTGAAGATATTGAAAAGTCCTTCCATCCCTGGGGTAAATCCCACTTGATCATGGTATATGATCCTTTTAATGTGTTATTGTATTTGGTTTGCTAGTATTTGGTTGAGAATTTTTGCATCTATGTTCAGCAGTGATATTGGCCTGTAATTTTCTTTTTCTGTCATATCTTTGTCTGGTTTTGATATCAGGGTGATGCTTGCCTTATAGAATGGGTTCAGAAGTGTTACTTCCTCTGCAACCTTTTGGAATAGTTTTAAAAGGATAGGCATTAACTCTTCTGTAAATGTTTGGTAGAATTCACCCATGAAGCCATCTGGTCCTGGACTTCTGTTTCTTGGGAGTTTTTAAATTACTGATTCAATTTCATTACTGGTAATTGATCTGTTCATATTTTCTATTTCTTCCTGGTTCAGTCTGACAAGATTGTATCTTTCTAAAAATTTGTCTGTTTCTTCAAGGTTGTTGATTTTATTGGCATAGAGTTGTTCATTGTAGTCTCTCATGATTCTTTATATTTCTGTGATGTCAGTGTTAACTTCTCCTTTTTCATTTCTGATTTTATTGATTTGATCCCTCTCCATTTTTTTCTTGATAAGTCTGACTAAAGGTTTTATCAGTGTTGCTTATCTTCTTAGAGAACCAGCTTTTAGTTTCATTTATCTTTTCTATTGATTTTTTAGTCTCTATTTCATTTATTTCTGCTCTGATCTTTACTATTTCTTTTCTCCTACTGACTTTGGGTTTTGTTTGTTCTTCTTTTTCTAGTTCCTTTAGGTGTAAGTTTAAGTTGTTTATTTGAGATTTTTCTTTTTTCTGAGGTAAGCTTATATCACTATAAGCGTCCCTCTTAGAACTGCTTTTGCTGCATCTCATAAATTTTGGATCATTGTGTTTTCATTTTCATTTGCCTTTAGGTAAGTTGTTATTTCCTTTTTGACTTCCTCAGTGTTCCATTTGTTGTTTAGTAGCATATTGTTTAGTCTCTTGTGTTTTTTGCCGTTTTTTTCTAGTAGTTGATTTCTAGTCTCATAGCGTTGTGGTCGGAAAAGATGCTTCACATGATTTCAGTTTTCTTACATTTACTGAGGATTGTTTTGTGGCCTAGTATGTGATCTATCCTGGAGAATGGTCCATATGCACTTGAAAAGAATGTGTATTCCGCTTTCAGATAGAATATTCTATATATATCAACTAAGTCCATCTGTTCTAATGTGTCATTTAAGGCTTATTGATTTTCTGTCTGGATGATCTGTCCATTCATGTAAGTGTGGTGTTAAAGTCCCCCACTAGTATTATGTTACTGTCGATATCTCCGTTTATGGCTGTTAATATTTGCTTTATGTATTTAAGTGCTCCTATGTTGCATGCATATGTATTTACAATTGTTATATATTCTTCTTGGATTGATCCCTTGATCATTATGTGTAGTGTCTTTGTCTCTTGTAACAGTCTTTGTTTTAAAGTCTATTTTGTCTGATATAACTTTTGCTACCCCAGCTTTCTTTTGATTTCCATTTGCATGGAATACCTTTTTCCATCCCCTCACTTTAGTATTTGTGTGTCTTTAGATCTCAAGTGAGTTTCTTGTGTGCAGCATCTATACAGGTCTTGTTTTTGTATCCATTCAGCCACTCTGTGTCTTTTGATTGGAGCATTTATTTCACTTACATTTGAGGTAATTAGTGATACCTAAGTTCTTATTGCCATTTTGTTAATTGTTTTGGAATTGTTTTGTGGGTCTTTTTTTTCCCCTTCTTTTGTTCTCTTGTCATGTGATGTGATGAGTATCTTTAGAGTTATGGTTGGATTCCTTTTTCTTTTTTGTATGTATATCTATTGTAGATTTTTGGTTTGTAGTTATGATGCGGTAGGTGAGTATACATACATATATATATGATTGTTTTAAGTTGCTGACTGCTTAATTTCAAATGCATTTTAACAACCCTGCATTTGTACTCTCTTCCTCTCATGATTACTGTTTTTGATATCATATTTTACATCTAATTGGTTCTGTATTCCTTACCTGCTTATTGTGGATATTAATGATTTTACTACTTTTGTCTTTTAATCTTCCTACTAGCTTTGTACATGGATAATTTCCTACCTTTACTTATGTTTGCCTTTACCAATGAACTTTTTCATTTCATAATTTTCTTGTGCCTGGTTGTGGCCTTTTCTTTTTTGCTTAGAGGAGTTTCTTTAACATTTCTTGTAAACCTAGTTTGGTGATGCTGAACTCTTTTAACTTTTGTCTGTCTGTAAAACTTTTGATCTCTTCATCAAATCTGAATAAGAACCTTGCTGGGTAGAGTATTCCTGGTTGTAGGGTTTCCCTTTCATCACTTTATTCTTTTTTTTTTTTTAATTTATTTCTTTAATTTATTTCTTTTTGGCTGTGTTGTGTCTTCTTTGCTGCGCACTGGCTTTCTCTAGTTGGGGCGAGTGGAAGTTACTCTTTGTTGTCGTGTATAGGCTTCTCATTTCAGTGGCTTCTCTTGTTGCAGAGCACAGGCTCTAGGCGTGTGGGCTTCAATAGTTGTGGCACGCAGGCTCAGTAGTTGTGGCTCGCAGGCTGTAGAGTGCAGGCTCAGTAGCTGTGGTGCACAGGCTTTGTTGTTTCATGGCATGTGGGATCTTCCAGGACCAGGGCTTGAACCTGTGTCCCCTGCATTGGCAGGTGGATTCTTAACCACTGCGCCACTAGGGAAGCCCTCCTTTCACCACTTTAAATGTATTGTACCACTCCCTTCTGGCCTGTAGAGTTTCTGCTGAAAAGTCAGCTGATAACCTTATGGGAGTTCCCTTATATGTTATTTTTTGCTTTTCCCTTGTTGCTTTTAATAGTCTCTCTTTATCTTTGCTTTTTGCCATTTTAATTAAAATGTGTCTTGGCATGTTCCTCTTTGGGTTAGTCCTTTATGGGACTCTACACTTATGGGACTTGGATGTCTATTGCCTTTCCCAGGTTAGGGAAGTTTTTAGCTATTAAGTCTTCAAATATGTTCTCTTCCCCTTTCTCTCTCTCTTCTCCTTGTAGGACCTCTATAATGCAAATGTTATTGTGCTTGATGTTGTCCCAGAGGTCTCTTAAACTGTCCTCATTTCTTTTCCTTATTTTTTCTTTTTTCTGTTCCACATCAGCAATTTCCACTACTCTGTCTTCCAGCTCACTGATCCATTCCTCTATATCATTTAGTCTACCATTGATTACTTCTAGTATATTTTTTCATGTCATTTATTGTATTCTTCATCTCTGTTCAGTTGTTCTACATATTTTTGACTCTTTGTTAAGAACTTCTAACTTCTCACTCTGTGCATCCATTCTTCTCCTGGGTTTTTTCATCATCTTTACCATCACTACCCTGAACTCTTTATTAAGTAGATGTCCTGTCTCCACTTCACTTAGTTCTTTTTCGTGGGTTTTGTCTTATTTCTTCATCTGGAGCATGTTCCTCTGCCACCTCATTTTGCCTAAGCTGCTGTTTGTATTTTTATGTATCTGCTAAGTTAGTTACATTTCCCAGCCTTGGAGAAGTGACCTTCTGTAGCAGATGTCCTATGCATCCCAGCAGTGCACTTCTTTCTCATCTCCCAAGCTATATGCTCTAGGGGTTCCCCCTATGAGGGCTACCTGGAACCTTCTCTTGTGGCCAGCTGAATATGTGGGCAGTCTGGTAGGTTTGGTTAGCCTCCAGTCTGGTTGCTAGGCTCTGCCTTGTGTGGAGGCTGCCGGCTGCTGGTTGGCGGGGCTGGGTCACGAGGCCGCTGACTGAAGAACTAGCCCAGGGGGCCCCAGGGCTAGTGCTGGCTCACTGGTTGGCAGAGTCAGGGTCCAGAAGACGCCATGGTTGTTGCCCACCTTCCTTGTGGATGAAGCCAGGTCCTGGGGTTACTTCCGGACTACTGGCAGGCAGAGAAGGTCCTGGAGTTGGTTGCAGGGTCCAGGGATTCCAGAGATGGTATCAGATTGCTGCTGGTGGGGGGTGGGTTTCTGACACAGGGTCTGGGGTGTCCAGAAGCTTGAATTAGCCTGCTAGTGAGCAGGGCTGGGGCCAAGCTTGTCCCAGGGCAGGGTCTCTGGCCTGTTGGTAGATGGGCTGTGTCTGCAGGCTGCTGGATTGTGGTTTTCTTGCATCTGGTCCCTGCCCACTGGTGGCTGGAACTAGGTCCTGGGCCCTCTGGTAGGCAGGGCCACATCCAGAGGCAGCTGTGGGCTTAGGGGGTCTTAAGGCAGCCTGTCTGCTGATGGGTGGGGCTGTGTCCTTTCCAAGTTAGTTGCTTGGCTTGAGGCGCCCCAGCACTGGTGACTGCAGGCTGTTGGGCCAGGGCAGGGCTGGGTCCTGGGGGTAATAAGCCAGAGGGAGGATTCCACAATGGTGCCTGCCAATACCAATGTCCACATGGTAGAAGGAGCTCCCAAGAATGGCTGCCACCAGTGTCTGTGGCCCCAGGGTGAGCTGCAGTTGCCTCCTGCCTCTCTGGGAGACTCTCCAAGATCAACAGGTAGGTCTGTCCCAGGCTCCTATCAAATTATGGCTTTTATTTTGGGTCCTGGAATGTGTGAGATTTTTTGTGCGCCCTTTAAGAGTGAAGTCTCTGTTTCCCCCAATCCTCTGGGACTCCCACAATTAAGCACCACTAACCTTCAAAGCCACATGCACTGGGGGCTCATCTTCCTGATGCAGGACCCCCAGAATGGGGAGCCCAATGTGGGGCTCAGACCTCTCACTCCTGTGGGAAAACCTCTGCAGTGTAATTATTCTCCAGTTTGTGGGTCATCCATCTGGGGTTATGGGCCTTGACTATATTGTGAGTCCACCTGTCCTACCCACCTCATTGTGGTTCCTTCTTTATGTTTTTAGTTGTAGAAGATCTTTTCTGGTTGGTTCTGGTCTTTTTCATTGATGGTTGTTCTGCTTATAGTTGTTATTTTGGTGTGCTCCTGAGAGGAGGTGAACTCATGGTCTTTCTACTCTGCTGTCTTGACTGATCTCCATGAAAATTGTCACCCTTGAGCAGCTGGGTTTTTTTGCTTTGTTTTGAAGTACAGTTGATTTGTAATATAATGTTAGTTTCAGTTTCGGATGTAAAGCATTGTCATTCAGGGTTTTTGCAGATTATACTCCATTATAGGTTATTATAAGATAATGGGTATAATTCCCTGTGCAATACAATATATCCTTGTTGCTTATCTGTTTTATATATAGTAGTTTGTATCTGTTAATCCCATACCCCTAATTTGTCCCTGTCCCCTCCCCTTTCACCTTTGTAGCCACAAGTTTGTTTTCTATATCTGTGAGTCTGTTTCTGTTTTGCCTATGCATTCATTTGTATTATATTTTAGATTCCACATGTAAATGATATCACACAGTATTTGTCTTTCTCTGTCTGACTTATTTCACTAAGCATAATATTCTCTAGGTCCATCCATGTTGCTGCAGATGGCAATATTTCATTCTTTATTACGGCTGAGTAATATTCCACTGTGTATATACCACATCCTCTTAACCCAATCATCTGTTGATTGGCACTTGGAAGCAACCCAGGTGCAGCTGGTTTGTTTTTAATCTACATGCACTATAAACATTGTGACTGATTATGCTTCATACTTTATTTTGTCCATAGAAAACTCAGAGCAAATTCTGCTGTCAACACTAAAAATTATATATCAATATGACCTGTGACATTTAATTTTATGTAATAACCTACTCTTAGCTTTATCACTTTATTAAAAATTATTATATTTTTTCCTACCTCCTTCATCTATTGTCAGTCCTACTGTATTGCATGTGTTTCTTTTGTTTTGAAAAGGTAATATACATACATATTAATAAAATTCAAGGGACTTCCCTGGTGGAGCAGTGGTTAAGATTCCGCCTGCCAATGCAGAGGACATGGGTTTGATCCCTGGTCCAGGAAGATCTCACATGCCGCGGAGCAACTAAGCCCGTGCACCACAACTACTGAGCCTGCGCTCTAGAGCCTGTGAGCCACAACTACTGAGACTGTGCACCACAACTACTAAAGCCTGTGTGCTCTAGGGCCCGTGTGCCACAACTACTGAGCCCGCACGCCACAACTACTGAAGCCTGTGTGCCTAGAGCCCGCGCTCCACAACAAGAGAAGCCACTGTGATGAGAAGCCCACGCACCACAATGAAGAGTAGCCCCCGCTCACCACAACTAGAGAAAGGCCGTGTGCAGAACGAAGACCCAACACAGCCAAAAATAAATTAAAAAAAAAATTCAATACGGCAAAAAGCATACCTAGAAAATAAAACTCAAGGTAGAAGATAATCAACAAAATGAAAAGCTTCAGTTGTGCTGAGGTTTCAGAAAAACTCTCAGAAATCATTTTAAGTTCTTTAGCAGCAAAATGAATTAGTAAATGTTCACCTCATCCACTAGAAGTTATGCTATGCTTTTTATAGCTCTGTACACAAACAGGAATAGACAGGATTCTAATAAACCATGGCTAATTAATTTATACTAATTGATAATTTGATGACCCATCAGCTTTTCTCACTGGCTATTGTTTTATAGCTTTGTGGGTAATTACTTTTAAAATGTTTCAGATTTCTTGAAACTTAACTCCAGGGAAAATTTTCAATTAAAAAAAGCTAAACATTTATAGCATAATTAAGTATATCATCTTCTTTTCTTTGGACGTCAAGAGCACAGAAACAAACAGAATGGTATAGAGAAAAATGCGTCCAATCCCTTTTTTAAGCAAATTTAACAAATCTAGCTAATATAGTAGCTTATAATTCAATATAACCACAACCATAAAAAGTCTTATGAAGTCAAATCATAGAGGAAGCAGTGATCAATTTTTCCCATAGTCATAATGGTAAATTTTTTATTGCCTGCTATATGCCAGGCTCTGTACTTATTCATTGAATAAATATATTTTGGCCACCTACTGTATGTCAGGTACTTTGCAGCTAGACACTGGTAAACAGAATGGACATGTAACCTGCTCTTATTTCATCTTCACACTAACTCTATGCAAGAGGTGTATGTTATGGCTGCAAAAATTGAGAATCAGAAAGGTTAACTAGCTTGTCCAGAATTACACAGCCAGTAAATGGTGGAGCTAGGACTTGAATACAGGTCTGTGATTCCAAAGACCACATTTTTCCTTAAAGCTACAATAATGTGTTCAAGTGTATGAGAGAAGCAAGGGAGTGCAAGCACACACAAAGTTAGTTACTTAAAGGCATGAAACCCAGTAACTTGCATTGCCTAAGTGAGCTTTGCTGTTTTATCTGGCTTAGATAACCCTCTCTAGATTATTGCAACAGCCTCCTCATTGCCTCCCCTACAGTCTATTCAAAACATAGCAGCTAGAGTGACCTTAAAATACAAATCCTATTATATCACTCCTCCTGTACAGAACCCTCCAATGGAGTGTCTCCTCCCATATTCCATCCCTCCTGCTTCAGTCCCTTGAAGTAACCATAGCCATTGCTATCAGTTTGGTGTATATTCTTTCAACTTTGTGTATTCATTTGTACCCTTTTTATTTAAACAAATAGGATCATACTATGCATATTATTTTACAAATTGCCTTTTCCCCTTGTATTTGCAGTTGAATGTCCTGTGTTCTTAACATAAAGCTATATAGTCCCTTGATACATATTGTTACAAAATAGAATGAGGAAAGCTTTCCGTGTTATTGGTTCCAAATTACACAACTCTTTTATCATGTTGCTATATAATGGTGGATTTTGTATTCATAAAACAAACAGCATCTTTTATAACAATTATAGTTTTATATCTATAGCATGAAATAACTTACTTTAAAAAATTACTATTGTCATAAGAGTGTAATATTTGTTATGTTGTAAGATTCATTACCAGAGAATAGATTCTTAAATTATAAGTAATTGTTAGAATTTCTTCTTTACTATAGTTACTCCCAGTTGAAACTTTTCAACTGCTTTTGCCTCTGTTCATTAGTAGACATGTTAAGGCTGTGTAAAGTAAAATGCAGAGCTGTTGGCCAGCAATGGAACCAGGAGACTTGGCTCTATTTGATAAATGAAATGTGCTGCTGTGGGTAAAAACTGCAAACTACAGCCTCACATTTGCTTTTGATGGAAAATATGATTTTCAATAGATTCTATTTCGTTCATCTCCTTATTTTAGTTGTTTTGGATTTAATATATTAAAACCTTTTTATTTTTAATTACAGTCTCGAGTTGTAGCTGTACTAGATTGGGAGCTTTCAACCATTGGTCATCCTCTGTCAGACTTGGCTCATCTCTGTGTGTTCTACTTTTGGCCAAGGACCATTCCATTGTTAAGTCAAAGTCCTCATTTGCAAGAAAACATAGGTATGAAAACATAATGTTGCCTAAACTGCTGTTAATATAAAATTATATTTATTTTGCTTCATAATTAATAAAAAGATTATATTGCAATCTTAGATAAATAGCTTTTGTTTCTTAAAATGTTTTTAAATCATTTTATTCTATCGATTTTTTTGAATGTATCATTACACTTCTAGTAATTTGTTACAAAATATAATCATTTGTATATAATGTTCTTTTGGAAATCAACATTTAGAGCATATTTTGTTATATGGATTATAATTATATGGATCATAATGTTTTAATTATAATATTATATTTTATTATATATAATTAATAATATAATACATTATTTATATTATATAATATAATTTATACTATATATAAGTAATATAAGTAATAATATATTATAAGATTATATTATAGTTAATATTTTAATTATAATATAATTATATAGATTATAATGTTTTGTTATATAGATTAATGTTTTGTTATATGGATTAATTTTATGTTCAGCTTTATATTTATATGCAATATGACATTTTAAAATATTCACCATGACATTCTTATTAAAGTTTATAGCATGTACTGTTTTTATAGGGGTACCATCAATGGAAGAACTGATTTCAATATATTGCCGCTGCAGGGGAATTAATTCTAATCTTCCTAACTGGAATTTCTTTCTTGCCCTTTCATATTTTAAAATTGCTGGAATAGCACAGGTAATTAATTTTTTAACATGTGTTTCACCATTACTTATTGATGTACTGTTGACAATATTTTTGGTCTTTGGGGGTTTTATATTCCCTTTTTTTTTTTTTTTTTTTTTTTCTCTTTTTGGCCACATCATGGCTCAGCTTGTGGGATCTTAGTTCCCCTACCAAGGATTGAACCCGGGCCTCCGGCACTGAAAGCACAGAGTCCTAATAACCATTGGACCACCAGGGTATTCCCTTATATTCTTATCTTTAGATCAATTTAGTTTCCATAATAACAAATACAAGACATGGATAAAACATAAATCCAGAGTTTACAGAATAGGAATTTGGCAAGGGAAAAATTTGAGTAGCAAAATGTGGTATCACTTTTTGGTATAATAAACGAAAAAGATGGAAGAAGGGAGAGAGAAAGACATAATAACAAAAAGAGAAAAAGCATGTGAGAATTTGTTATTTCCTGAATATCCAATATAAGAAAGAGTTAAACTCCTTATATGATATCTGATTCAGATTATAAAACCCTATTAATCAGGGCTGATGATGAAGGAATTATCATTGTATTTCCCAAAGCCAGCACAGTACCTAGCATACAGAGCCTCTTAATTATGTGTTTGAGTGAGTGGATAAGCTCACTCAAACACATAATTACTTAATTGTCCATTTTCCATTTTCTAATAATGTGATAGTTATGTGATAAATTTTGAGAGAAAACTGAACATAAGTTCAGTTTTTTAAATTTACAGTTTAGACAATTGCATTCTTCATTATACTAACTCAGCTCCCTTATACTTTGAGTCTTAGTTATTTTAAGAAATTGAGATGCTTCATCTCTGGTAAGGGGTTAGGGCTTAGAGGAAGAACAAGTAAATAAGAGATTTTAGAAACAAAAAAGAAGGATTAACGAAAATTATGGTTATTTTTCCCTGTCCTCAGAGTTCATGCTGTCCTCCAATAACTGAAATGTCTAGGAAATAGTTGTCTTACATCTCATCCTATAGTTTAGAATCATATTAATCATATTAGTTAATCATGTTGATTGGATGCATTTCTCAAAATAGGGTTTATGGTATGTTTCTATATCTGTCAATTTCCAAAGTGAGATAACAGATAGGCTTTGAATTTAAAATGTATTTTCATTTCAGATAAAAGCTTGACATGGTTTATGATCGAAATTAATATGTATGTCATAAACTATGTAGTTAGTAGCCTTAGAGATGATCATGAACATTCCATTCTAACTAGAAATGTGAAATTGGAAATGACGGAAAGACTGCTACAGTGTTTTATTGTACAAAGAATTATATAAAGAAATAAACTAATGAAATTCAGTTGATTGTGTTTGGGACAGGGAACAGGAGAGTATATTATGTTGGAAACACAGAACATGGAGAATTAACAAAGAAAAACAGATGAGCATTCAGCTAACACTGTTCAAAGGAGAATAGTTTCGCCTAAATTAGGGGTCCAAAAAATGAGATAAAATATTCTTAGAAGTCTCTCATTGCCTTCTCTTTGGTTTTATAGTTTTTAATTTTATTTTAGTTTCTTTAGATTTTTTTTTTTCTCCACTGTGAAGGGAGAGCAATGATCTTTAGAGGTGATATAACTTGCCAATTTGGTATCTTTAGTAACTGCTAAACTCATTTTAAAGTTTGGTTTGATTTCCAGTTATAATTCTGTTATGATGAGAGTATGTTAACCAAATGATACAAGTGTAATTCTTTAACTTGGAGTGGTATAATTATGCCTGCATGTAAATTAATAGAACTGATAGTCTGATTTATATCTTAGTACCTTGTAAGTTTAGTGATTCACGTAGCTGGGAAACTGTGGAAAGACTGGATAGTTGAAGAATAGTTTTCCATGAATTTTAATCACTTTGTATTAATTTACTTTTAGGGAGTATATAGTAGATATCTTCTGGGAAATAATGCATCTGAAAGTAGCTTTCAGTTTGCCAATATTGTGCAACCTCTGGCAGAAACTGGATTACAACTCTCAAAAAGGTAAGCAAAATATAGATTCTGTGGCTAACTCAAATTAGAGCCTTTATTAGCTATGTGAAGGTCATAAACTTTAGGGGGATAGGGATTGTTTTTATTGCTTACAACACCAGAATTGCTGCTGCCAATCATGGTAAAAATTTTTTTAGTAAATCTCTTTTATGCTTGAAAATAAATTGACCTCAGATTTAAAGAAAATACCCATTTAATGATTAAAAGGGGTTTGTGGGTTTTTTTGCAATTTGAATGTATAAACCTTTAATATATTGATAAAATTCTCAAATGTTTCCTTCTAATATTTAAGTTACTTACATATACCTGTTTAAAGTTATGTATTATATAAGATGATTTATTAAGTTTAGAAATGTTGCTCTCTTCCACCATGACATTGCATGAAACTGTATTCAGACATTTCATAAGAGTCTTTGAAATTCATATCTCCATTAGTGGAGCACTTTTGAGACATCTAATACACTTTCTCCAAACACACTGCCATCTAACAGGTGTGATGGAGGGGAGAAATAAATTAGGGGGTTGAGATTAACATATACACACTACTATATATAAAATAGATAATCAGTAAGGACCTACCATATAACACAGGGAACTCTACTCAATACTCTGTAATAACCTATATGGGAAAAGAATCTGAAAAAGAATAGCTATATGTATATGTATAACTGAATCACTTTGCTGTATACCTGAAACATTGTAAATGTTGTAAATCAACTATCCTCCAATATAAAGCAAAATTTAAAAGAAACAAACAAAAAAAAAACAGTGTGATATATAGCACTTACTGAATGCACGGATGATGCTGTCCCTGGAAATTCTGCCCAAGCCACAAGTATCCATGGCATATCATTAGGACAGTTGTGTTTTACAGTTCGTCTCATACACGAATATTTGTAATCTCCACAACATGACAAATGATGATGCTGCTTTTCATAATGATCTTTAAAGGTCTTGTTTATAATGATATCCAGCAGTTGTATTTGTGAGGCATATACTAAGAGTAATTATTAAATTTGTATTCTATTTCTTTGCCTTCTTGTTTAGAGATTCTGATATGTGGCTTCAATAAAGATTTTAAACTCCCATTGATTGAGGTCATGCCAGGCTTATGTTTTCTCCAAAAAGTGCTTTAAGCACTAAAGTTTAATGTTCAAAATAAAGTGATTCTGCATTCCTTCCATATAACATGAAAGACAAAAACTCCAAAATATGGAAACTTCTTCTGAGAGATGTTTTTGGGAAACTGGGGGAAGACATTACATTCTATTCAGAAATCTATAATAATGGTTTTGCACATCTTTGTAACTTTTTTTTTATAAAGAACTTTCAGTACTGCACTTCCACAGACTGATACTACCAGACAATTGTTTGTACAGACTAGGACAGGCCACGAAGTTCTTACTAGGGTGAAGCAGTTCATGAAACAACACATCCTCCCAGCTGAAAAGGTAAGTATTCTATAAACAAACAGAATGTATTTGTGCTCCAAGACTATTGAAGAATTACTTCTGTTATCTCTGCTTCTAGGAGTACCATGGTATCATTTCTTTGCAGTCAATCCTTACCTAGATGCCCCTCCTCACCTTAGCACTGAACTGCTGCAGAACCTGATCCTGAGAAATTCCAAGCTTCTAAAATATGCCAAGGGAATGACACAGATAAATCTGTGGAATTAAAATTAAGTCAGAGGGAATTAGCAGTTTACAAAGTTAGGATCTTTAAATATTTTAGAGTAAAATGCTACTTTGGGGGTCTTTTCCTAAGGCAGTGACTTTCAGCCTTTTTTTTTCTTTAATGGGCCCCTTTGAAAATTGAGAACTGTAGGATAAACAAGAGAGGCATACCCAGAAAATTTTGTATATCATTTCAAGCTGTTCACAGATACTACCATCACTCCCCCCACAAGCTACTATTTTAAGGTGTTAAGTTTCAGTAAATTCACTGAGAGTAGACAAGTTATGTGACACATTCATTCATTCAGTTAACAAATAATTATTAGGTACCTAATAATGGGTTAGGCCATCAAAGGTAAAAGGAAGAATAAGAAGACAGGGCTTATGCTTCTACAGAGCTTATACTTTAGCATGAAAGAAAGACATTAAGTAAGATGATAAATGCTGTGAAGAAAAGATAAAAATTATTATAAAAATTTATATATATAAAATATACTATATATAAAATAAATAATCAACAAGGACCTACTGTACAGCACATGGAACTCTACTCAGTACTCTGTAATAACCAATATGGGAAAGGAATCTGAAAAAGAATATATATATATATGTATAACTGAATCACTTTGCTGCACACCTGAAACTGACACAACATTGTAAATCAACTATCTCCAGTATAAAATTAAAATATTTTTTAAAAATAAAATTCTGAACGTTTGGGTGTTAAAAAGAAAATGCAGCACTTTGAGTTCAAGATGGCAGACTGAAATCAGCATTTACCTCCCCTCACACAAATAAAATCCTCTTGAATTAACAATAAAGAAATTTTTTTTTTTTTATAAAGAAATTTTTTAAAAAATGGAATTGGTAAAAGCACAAAAACAAAAGTACACATCACAGGACTAAAGGTTTTGAAAAGAGAATGGAAAAGGATTTGGGAAGCAGAGTGGATCATACCAAAGAAAAAACCTTAACACATCTCAGAAGAATTTCTAAGTAAGAGAGGACTATAACTCAGGTGGTAACTTTTTTTTTTTTTACAATGGAGTCCCCTATGATTGCCTGTTGTGGAGAGCAAGAATGAGAAGAGGAAGAGAGATCAAGATGTTTGATTTAAGAATTAACCTGTAATAGGTGGGCTGCTTGAGTTGGTTTCTAACACTCCTGGGTAGCAATGGTGTTTGCCCCAGGAAAAAGGCTGCCAGAGTACTCTAAAAAAGCATATGATGTGTTTCAAAGAAGCCAGGGTTTCAAATGACAGTTTATCTCCATTTTTTTTTCTTTTTTTTTTTTTGCCGTACGCGGGCCTCTCACTGTTGTGGCCTCTCCCATTGCGGAGCACAGGCTCCGGATGCGCGGGCTCAGCGGCCACGGCTCACGGGCCCAGCCACTCCGCGGCATGTGGGATCTTCCCGGACCAGGGCACGAACCCGCGTCGCCTGCATCGGCAGGCAGACTCTCAACCACTGCGCCACCAGGGAAGACCCCTCCATTTTTTTTTTCCAGTGGTGGGTTTGGTGTAGACCCCAGCTTTCCTATCAGCCTTCCTGATTTATTCAAAGGAGACTCAAATTGGGAGAGGAAACCCATGTTATTTCATTCATAAATGTAAATGAGCGATCCAGGGAAGCATGTAGCACGGAAGAGGTGTTACAAATTGGATTGTGATACATCTGCTGAACCTCATATCATGCAGCTACTAAAATATTTACAAAGAATTTGTAATAAAGGAAAATGCTTTATGATTAAAAAAAAGACTCTAGTTTTAAAGGAGAGATTATCAACATTTTGTGTGGCAAGGAAAGCCATAATCATTTTGTGTCTGCAGATCTTTCAAATCTGGAATATATCTACATCTAATAATGTGACTTTTTCTTTCTTTAAAAACTTGTACTAACATCCATAAAAACATTTTATCCTGTAGAATGACTCTGGACTGTACTAATCCCTGTTTATGAACATATGCACTTGAAAAGTAATTAGCTTTTTCAAAATAGAAGGGGGGAAAGCCTATAAAATTCTATCCAATATGATTATAACTACATATATAAAAACTAAAACAGTCATATCTAGAAAATAAGATTGTATCATATAATACACTAACCGTACATGTTAGTGTACGGTTCTTGATAGTACATATCTTTAGCTAGTAAGACTCTTGATGACTTTTTCTTAATACTTTATGTATTTTTCCAATTTTCTATAATGGGAAAAAATAAGGTCCGTTTATGCTATTCTAATGACCTTTTGAAACTCCTTGGATATCATAAAGTAAGAACATCAGAACCATCATCCATTTAAATGTTAAAAGGCAATTCTTCCTCAGGGGAGGAGGGGAAATTGGTTGAAGGTAGTCAAAATTACCTTTAACTTTCAGTTATACTAGGGATGTAATACACAACATGATAAATATAATTTACACTGCTGTATGTTATATATGAAATATGAGTTCTCATCACAAGAAAAATATTTTTTCTATTTCTTTAATTTTGTATCTATATGAGATGATGTATGTTCACTAAACTTATTGTGATAATCATTTCATTATGTATGTAAGTCAAATTATTATGCCCTATACCTTAAACATATACAGTGCTATATGTCAATTATATCTTAATAAAACTGGAAGAAAGAAAGAAATTTTAAAAAAAGGGCAATTCTTGCTATTTAAAATGGATGAGGAGCCCTAATAAAATAGCATGTAAAACAGGAACTAGCAACATGACATATCTGAGAACACACTTTTAACATAATGATAACATTAGTCATATTTTCCTACTGAGTTTAATAATATTACTAGGGAGGAACTGTTGCTTCTTTTTTTCTAACTGACTTAAGTTTAAAGTAAAAAACATATTATATTGCAAAATTATTTGTAGGCTCAGATTTAAGATTCTGAACCAACATAATACAAAGCAGTATCTCAATCAGTGAATGAGAAAGTTAGATGTTAAAGGTGATATTTGGGGAGAATTGATCAGGCACAAAGCATATTTTCTGCTTTCTTTTTTCATCAGTAAACTCTTGTTCATACTTAAAGAATTAAAGAAAGCTTCTTTGTAATGAGATATTTTATTTTAATTCTGACTCCTACCATACCACAAATAGATTTTGCAAATCTCCAAATCAACAGACTTTAGAACAGGAAGTATTAAATAATACAAATTTTTAAATAATTATATAAATGGCATAATTTAATTTCTCAGAACTGTAGTGTCATAGAGAGGTAGTCACAGATGGGGAATTTGTACATGTATTACATAACATATATCTTATCAAACACAATTGCATTGACTGTTTCCATAGTAATGTGAGGGATGGAAATAATAAACAACCCTAAACAGGAAATCTTCCAACTTAACTGACTTCCTGACAGAATGACAAGTGCTATTCATCCTGGTGCCTGTGAAAGAGCCATCCTTTGTCTTCTTGAAGTTTTAACTAAATATAACTGTATTCTATAAAGCAGAAACTAACACACCATTGTAAAGCAATTATACTCCAATAAACATGTAAAAAAAGAAAAAAAAGAAATCTACAAATGTACTACATCATCCATATCATTTTAGTTTATATATTTAAAAAATATATAGTTTATATATTCAATAAAAAATTTTTTAAATAGAAAAAATATAACTGTATTCTAGACTAGCCATGCTTCAATAAAAGGAACATTTTAACATATTACTTATATGACTGTAAATTGGTGGAACAATTTTAGAAAATAATGTTGTAATTTGGAGTTTTGGCCAATGTTCATAGCCTTTAATTCAGTAATTCTACTAGTCTATGTGTAGAAAATAAGTACACAGATGCTTTAATAGCAAAATATTGGAGAAGGCCCTTATAGTCCAATATTTTCGTTCATCTTGATTTAGTTGCACAAATTAGAGATTATTGTTATTATGTGGCTAGTTTTTAAATATCTATTTACCCATGTATTTACCACCTTATTTACTATTCCTTGTTACAACTCAGATGTTTCTTCTTGGATCAAACTCCTTTAATGAGAATCTGCTATTAAAATTTACCTTTTTTTTTTCCTTTTATTTTCCTTTTTTTGCCTGAGAAAAGGGAAGTAATGATTCTCTCTGTGTCATCATATCTTTTCACCACTCATATTTTCCTTCTATTGAATTTCTGTGCTTCATTCAAGAAAGGAATAATTTCTTCAGATCCTTCTTTCAATTTATTATTATTATTTTTTGGCTGTATCTAATCTACTTTTCAACCTTGCATAGAGCAGTGGGTCTCGTTATTTGGATTGTGTCAGAATTGCCTAGAGAGCTAGTTAAGATTACAGAAATAGGAATACAAAAGTAGACTCACTGAAGTAGGATAGGGCCTGGGCTTTTGTGTTTTACCAAGTGATTCTGATGCCACCAAAGTTTGAGAACCACTGCCATTGAATTTTTAAGTTTAATTACTATGGTTTTACTTTGCTTCAAGTTGCATTCGGTTCTTTTTCAAATTTGTCTGGCCAAGTTTGATAGTCCTTTGTCATCCTTTTAATTCCTTCCTTTATTTTTGAAATCTACTGGACACAAATACTTTATATTCTGTGTTTGATCATTATTCTATCTGTGGCCTTTGCAGGTGTGATTCTGTTTTGTTGAACTACTGTTTTTGTTAATTCTTGCTAATGGTGGCTTGTTACCTTGAGTGTTTAGCATTTTTTCATTCTGAACTCATGTTCTTTGGAATGGAATTTTATCTGCAGGGATTAGTTAAGACTTTTTATAAAAGCTCTTTTCCTCCAGAGTGAATTTGCTTTTGCTTCTGCCAGGTGCTTTCAAGCATTGTCACCAGGAACACTGTAAACTTAATTTTTGACTCAAAATTTTAGGGCCCCATAGGTCTGTGAATTAAGATCTCAAACTTCGGTGAAGACAGGCTCAGGTTAGAAATGTTTCTTTTTTCTCTTCCGTCCTGTGAATGGCCTTTATTCCCTTGGTCTACCACTGAGGTTTTTCGTTTTGTTTTCTATTTTTTTCCAGTTAGGTTTTGCTGATCAGGCATCCTGGCTTTGGTGGAGGGAAGTGGTGAGCTCTGATCCTCCCTCTTGCCTTGTGTGGGGCATTTGGTTTCACCTCCTGACCCCTGCCTATGTGGCCCACTGCAAACTAGGGCCCAAGCAAACATAGATCAGCCTACATCCCCCAGACAAAGTTGGTTCCAGTGCTCACTCACACCTGAAGAGTCAGGCTTTTGTATTCCTGGCCTCTGAGGAATTTCCTTATTTTCTTTCCAGCATAGCTATGTATTATTACTACATGTATTTTTTAAATTATTTTTAATATTTTACCCAGCATTTTTAGTTGTATTATCCTGGGAAGGGATTCTATGACCATCTAGTATGCCACATTGCTGAAAATAGAACACTCAAATCTTGGTATAGGATTTTGAAAGTTAATCCTCTAATATAGAGGCAGCATAATTTTGTGAGGAGCAAACATCTAGAATTTTTTATACTTCTGTGTCTGGTCTTAGAAAGAAATTTTACTGATTCAGTAGCAGCTGAAAAAGCTTCTTCACCTAAACATGTTTACTTTGGATATTAGCAGTTTATGGCATTATTTACTTTTCTAACTTTAACTAATGAACTGTTTTCCTTTTATACTTTAAGGAGGTAATTGAGTTCTATGTTCAAAATGAAAATTCAGTAGACAAGTGGAAAAAACCTTTAGTGATTGATAAACTCAAGGTAAGAAAAATAAGAGAACCTTAAAAGTAGAGAATTTATATACAGGCATTTTTTGAGACCTTAGTTTGTTGTTGCTTCTGTTGTTATATATGTAGAGGATAATTATATCATTTATAACTTTTTTAAAAGAAAGTTAAAAATAGAATCTGTAATATACAAATTAGGTTACATAGTGTGTTGTGTATGGTATGTGATGAAGACAGCCTCTTAACATCTGTTCAAATTAAAAATACAATCAGCACTACTCACTTGAGACTGAAGTTGAGGCAGGGTATTTTTCCCACATGGGCTTAATTCAATTTCATGTTTTCAGATTTTAACACACGTTAGAAATTGAAATGGACAAATAGTATATTTGGCATAATTACGCTCGGATGTAGGAGATTTTATAATCGCTGTGATTCAATAAGAAGTATTCAAGTAAGCAAATTTAGTTTTTCAGCCAAATCTAAGGAAGCTTAACTGTTAAGAAATTGTTGATTTATAATGAATTAATAACTGCTTGCACTGTAGAATACAATGAAATAAATAATTTCATAACTTCAAAAGGCATAAGTAGCAGTACCTTTTAAAAATAAATAATTTTAGGTCATGATAAATTATGATAACTCTGGCATATTCATCACCTTGACAGGAAATGGCCAAAGCAGAAGGCCTCTGGAACTTGTTTTTGCCAGCTGTAAGCGGTCTCAGTCAAGTAGACTATGCCTTGATTGCTGAAGAAACAGGAAAATGCTTTTTTGCTCCAGATGTCTTTAACTGCCAAGCACCAGGTTACTACATTATTTAAAAACAGAATTTTTCTCAGATATTTTGAGCAGTGTTTAAAATTTCTCTATTTTATGACAAGGAAGTTTTTCTACACAAAGTCATTGATTTATAAATTTGTCTATAATTTTACTTTCAGTTACTTTTTTTTAAATATTTTTAAAAATGGGCCTAAAGTTCTCATTGGATTATTCTTTTATTAAACATCATTACATTAAGAGTATTAGTGAATAGAAGTCACCACCAAAGGGATTGGCCATATAAGGTTTCCAGTTTTCTAACAGTATTAAACATATCTATGGTTAATTAGAATGGATAGAGTTTTAAATCTTTTGGTTAGCCTCACTATCTCTCCATTTACTCACCAATTATTTATCAGTTGCCTACTATATGCCAAGCACTATTTTAGCAACTATCATGAAATAAAATACACAAAGATTCCTGCCTCATGGAGCTGGCATTCTAAGAGAGACAAAAATAAACAATAGCTAGATTAAATAAGTAATTATATAAGTAAGTTTGAAGATGAAAAGTGCTTTGGGGAAAAAAAAAAAACGGCAAGGTAGGGGAGCTCTGGAGTGCTGAGGGACAGGTAATGTGTATAACAATTTAAGATGGAAGGCTCAGAATAGGCCTTATTAAGAAAATGACATTCAGTAAAGACTTAAAGAAGGTGAGAGAGTTAATCATGCTGAGATCTGGGGGAAGAGTTTTCATAGCATAGAGAACATAAAATTCAAAGGCCCTAAAGCAAGAGTGTGACTGGTGTATTTCAAGAATAGCCAAGGAGGTCAGTGTGGCTGGGAAAGAATAGCAAAAGATATCAGAGAGGAAAGGGCCTTGTATGTTGGGACTTATAGAGCAGGTGAGTGCTTATACTTTGAGTGAAATGGGGATTTGAGCAGAGGAGTGACAAGATGTCACTTCAGTTTTAAAAGGATCCCTTTGGCTGCTATGTTGAGAATTAACAAAAGGAGAGAAGGAAGTAAGCAGGGAGTCTTGTGATGGTCTTGGTGAGAGATGATGGGGATTTGTTCAAGGGAGTAGCAGTGGAGTGAGAAGTGGAAAGATTCTAAATATATTGTGAGGGCAGAGCCAAGAGGATTTCCTGAATGGTTATGAGGTATTAATGGGGGAGTCAAGGATGCCTTCAAGGACTTTGGCATGAAAAATTGGAAGGATGAGGGAAGGAGGCCAACTTTTCTTTAAAAACGTAATATGGAAGGAATAAACCAGGAATGTAGTCTTTAGAAGGTGTTTTCAAACCCAATTTGCAGAAGGAACCCCCTAAAAAGCTTTGAAAAAATCTGGATTCAGAGGCTTCATCCCTGGAGATTCTGACTCAGTAGGTCTAGGGTAGACCCTTGATATGTCTTTTGTCTTTTTTCCCCAAAGTTACTGTGGTTATTTTTGATGCTTCCAGTCAAGGACTGGCATTTGATTTGTAGTAGAAGGATAATTGTATAATATTCTATAGTGTCCCTGCACAAGTTAGGCCTCAGTTTTGCCTTTTGTGCTTATTGTATGGCCCTGGTACTGAAGCCTCCCAAAAAGAGTTAGTGAAGCGGGGAAGTGCCCAAAAGAGGTATGTTGGATGTCAGAGAAAACACAATCTAGTTGCTTCTCGAAATGTTTCCACACTGGACTTTGACTCTCATTTCTCGGGAATTATTAAGATAATCCATAAACCTCTGATAATGGTTGAACTTGTCCCAGATATGGTTTTCTCTCTTCAAAACACTGATTTGTCTATTTACTGATGACTACATTTTAATCCAATAATGAGGCTACTGTAAAAGTAAATAAATCTATTCACAGAGTTTCTAAAGATTTTATCTCCTTATGTGTAGCTATTATATCATGTTACATAGGTAACATAATTTTGTGGAAAGAGAACTGGTAGTCTTTTGCTTAAAACTTTTTTTATTGCCACTCATAGTAAGATATATTTTATATTGTGACCCAATATGTAGTGTATGAAGCTGTATGTGTGTGTTCATGGATTGATTTATGGAAATGAGGGGAGAGACATATATTACTGAAAAAAGGCTTCATGAAACAAGTTTCCCTTACTACATGAATTCATATATTTTCCACTGAGTCTAGTCTAATGTATTCTATTTTGATCTATTTTCATTTCTCAGAGAGTGCTAGTCATATTCCACTGAATTAATTTTATGACACACTAATGGGTCATAATATGAAAAATAATGCTATAGAAGGCATCCATTGCAGATGCAGCTCTGCCGCTATTTTTCCATTTGACCTATGAACTTGTCACTACATGGTCATAGACTTTTTTCTAGTATTAAAATTTCATTAGTCTATCGGTTATAATATGATACCACCAAACTGCTGAAATTTTAAAATTGGCAAGGGAAATACATTTTCTTTCACCAAAGTATGATAAGCAACTGTCCTCAGCAAACAAGATATATAAAACCATAGGTAGAAAACTAGGCATTTTCTCTTTGTAGTGGAGATATATCATGAAGGCCTTTGGGCTATTGTGTTTTAGAGCACTGTGTTTTGCTTTATACAAAGCAGATAAAGAAGGGAATATGATTGATGTTGATTAAATACTTAAGAGTTTTCTTAAGTGTATATGAGATGAATTTCTACTCAAGATACCCAAATTATTTCCCAAATAGTTATAAAATATTATGGGACACATATGTAGTCTTCTGATTTGCCTTTTGTTTTGGTTTGGTTTTTTTGCCCATCAATAAGTCATACAATATTGTATATTGGAATGTTGAAAATAGTCATTTTAATTCTAAAGCTGTTACTAGAAAATTTGGAAGCCTTTAGGCTAATTTGGGGGAAATTTTTTCTTTTTGTACAAGTAATTTATCTAGGCTTTTTTTTTTTTAACGAACCTATAAATGATAACTTTGGTTTGTCAGATTCTCAGAATAAACTAATTTTTGGAAAGTTTTTATTCAATATTTACCTCATTCGAACTACAAGAAACACTGGATTTAAAACAAGCAAAGAAAACAATGAACTTCATTAATTATAATTCAAGACTCATTTTCTCCCTCAGTTGAAAAGAATTTTAAGCTTGTGTTAATCTACTAGGAATTGTGTGCATTTTAATATAACTTGGGCCCTGTTAGGAGTGCCTGAACAGAGTACAAACATGTTTTGAGAGACTTAGCTCAATTTTCGTAGGCATTTCAATAGCTGTCCTTAATATCATTGTAAGAGACGATATTGAAAAATTCTTCCTCAAAATCTTATAAGTAATCAGCATTCAAGAGAAAGGTTTTAGAGAGTATTTTTAGAAATTTGATGGGAATGAAAATCAGAGAAAGGCATCTAGAGCATTTTGCTCCACAGCAGACATGAAGCATTCTTTTTCACCTGAGAGTGATACTGCAGTGTATCATGTATTGCACAATGCCCTCTGAGGGCTGGAGAGGGTCTTTGAAGTTATCTATTGTCATTTTCTATCCAGGGCAGGGATTCCGTGTTTAGCATCCTTGAGATATTACCTAGTACTTTTCTAGGTGGTATGGGATCACAAAAGTAAGAGCAGTGTTAGCGGTAAAAAGACAATAATTACTATGTGAGGTCAAAGGAAGGAGATATTTCTGATTGGGTAGCTGGAGAGTCTTCACAATGGAGATGGCTCAGAAGCAGAAGTTTACTTAGGAGTGACAGGTAGAATTTCACCAGAGAGAAGGCCTGGCCCAAGCAAACATGTGGAAGTTAAAAAGCACAGGGTGTGGTTGAGGAACAGGAGTCTCAGTAATAAGTAATGTTAATTGTTCTCTAAGAGCATTGCAGTCACTCCAAGCAGAGTATATTTGCAAGATAGCAGGGAAAGGTTAGGCCAGTAAATTATTTTCCTCAGTCCTAATTGAGTTAAAACTCAGAGCCATGCTTCATTGGGATGAAGTAGACAAGTGTCTGTGATTCAGAACAAGTTGAATAAATAGGCACCAAATGCCATGTACTTGTAACTACTTATGGCATACCTTCCTTGTAAATTGTATTTACTATTATGTTTAGTCTACGGCCATGCCACCCTGAATGCACCCAATCTCGTCTGTTATGTTTCAAAATATTTTTGTTAGTAAATATTTGCTCTAAAAAGATTCATGTCTGTTATCTATATATAGTTTGGATTTCACATTGATAAATTTTTAAATGCAAACCAAGTGCTTTTCCTTATTACGTGTAGACACAGGGAACATGGAGGTGCTTCACCTATATGGAAGTGAGAAACAGAAGCAGCAGTGGCTTGAGCCTCTTCTTCAAGGGAGCATTGCCTCTTGCTTCTGTATGACAGGTAAGAACAATTCAGTCACATTCTCCCATTGGGCAGCCACTCTTCCCGGTTATTATGGAGGAACTGAAGAAATGTGGGACGTGGCTCTATGTTTCAGGCAAATTTGCCTGTGACCAGAAATGTGAACATGTTTGTTGGAGCCCAATTTTAATTTTGGGCATTTTTAAATGTGCAGAATAAAATTGTCCTCCCCTTTGGGAGGACACCAGATGATGTTTTCTGGTAGCCTGCTTTAGGCATTAGCAGCAGAGTAAACCTAGTTTTATAACCTTTTGACTTGCATCTAAAATTGCCATCTGTGGATGTTTAAGATCTTTTTTACCCTAGTATATGAAATATTGATCTTTGTGATAATTTTATATTGACACTTAAAAACTACTCAACTCTGCCATAAACCCAGAAAAATAGAACTTTCACCAGTGTTGGTCATATAGCTCAAATTGTAATCATGTAGGGTAATTAAACTAGGAGCATGTTAATAAAAATGGGTTTTGGTGCATTTGTACATAGGAAACAGTAATTAAGCACTCTTCAAAGGACAAAATCATTGTTCCATATTTGAGTTTAGAATTAAACTCAATTTCATCTGGCCATGATTTTGGCCAGATTTTATTGTCCTTCTCTAACATTGCATACATTTATAATAGCAAAACTGATCTCCATTTAAACCAGTAAGAGGCCTTTATTGAACACCTGCTGTATTGTCTGCAAAGCTCTAATTAATTACAAAATAAGTAGAGTACACACCTCCTTTTCTAAAGAAAGAGGGTTTCTAGTTTTAGAAAGAGAACACATAAAATATCTTAAGGATCCATTCAAAAGAGCAGCACATTAACAAGTGCAGATTACTATGATTGAGAGCTAGCCTGTAAGTTCTAAAATGCAATGCAGTAAAGCAGTCTTGTAAAAGTGTCCTATGGAAAACTTTCTGAAGACATTAAGTGTTGAGCAAGCTTTATAGAATGCAAAATAAATAGATTGGTGAAAGCATTCCTGATGGAATTTGCAGTTAGAAGTTGTTTAAGATACTACAGAAATAGAGTCACAGATGTCAAAAACAAATTTATGGTTACCAAGGGGGAAAGCGGGGAAGGGAGTGGGGAGATAAATAGGGAGATTGGGATTAACATATACACATTACTATATATAAAACAGATAACTGCTGAGAACCTACTGTATAGCACAGGGAACTCTACTCAATACTCTGTAATGACCTATATGGGAAAAGAATCTGAGAAGTGGATATATGATTCATTTTTCTGTACAGCAGAAACTAACATGACATTGTAAATCAACTACACTCCAATAAAAATTAATTTGAAAAAAAAGAAGTTGTTTAAGATACTAAACCTATGGTGGGGAAATCTGGTTTGCAAATATGTAGTACAGATTTTCATTGTGGGAAGTAAAGAACGATTTTGTTTTTTTTTTCTGTACTTGGGCCTCTCGCTGTTGTGGCCTCTCCCGTTGCGGAGTACAGGCTCCGGACGCGCAGGCTCAGCGGCCATGACTCACGAGCCCAGCCACTCCGCGGCATGTGAGATCTTCCCGGACCGGGGCACAAACCCGCGTCCCCTGCGTCGGCAGGCGGACTCTCAATCACTGCGCCACCAGGGAAGCCCAAGAACGATATTTTTAATGCACGTTTGATGATTGGAGAAAAGATTGAGTTGTATCCCAAGTCATATATCACTGAGGATGCCAAGAACACAGTTCAGATAGTTGATCTATCTTGAGTTGTTCTAAATACTTCATTTATTCATTCATTTTTCCAGTGCATATTTATTGAATACCTACTATGTGTAGGTTGTAGGAGAACCACGGGGAATGGGGGAAGGGTAGGAAGATGAAAAAGACAAAGATGCCTCTGTCCTCAAAGAGTTCACATTTCTTTAACTAAGGGTCTTTTGTAAGCTAATGGTGTCTGCCTGCCTGTAAATTCAGCCTTTGCTTATTTATAGAGCCCGATGTAGCTTCAAGTGATGCCACAAATATTGAATGTAGCATCCAGCAAGATGGAGATAGCTATGTAATTAACGGCAAGAAATGGTGGTGCACTGGTGAGTATTCTATTGATTCTTCGTGCTAGATACTGTCCTAGAATAATAAGATACATAGTTATTCATTTCATGACCACAGTTCTTTAAATTCTGTCTTTGAAAGCATTTTCAAATTTAGAAATAGTTGATAAAAAGAAAAGTAATTTTAAAACAATGTCTTGATTGGGCAATGTTTATTTAAGAGCAGAAAACGTCTTTTTTTTTTTTTTACAGTTTGTGAGAGAAAAAATTTATATTAGTGCACACTATTTTTGACCATTGTCATTTCTATCAAAATTAAATTTTAATAGGGGCATATTACATGGACTATAATAATTTATATATAATTGTTTTTAAAGAGATAAGCAGTCCATATTATTAAAAATAATTTATTGTGGTACATATTTTCATTGTTTAAAAATACAAGTATTTAAGTGAAAAATAAGAGTCTTGGGGCTTCCCTGGTGGTGCAGTGGTTGAGAGTCCGCCTGCCGATGCAGGGGACACGGATTCGTGCCCCGGTCCGGGAAGATCCCACGTGCTGCGGAGCGGCTGGGCCCGTGAGCCATGGCTGCTGAGCCTGCGCGTCCGGAGCCTGTGCTCCGCAATGGGAGAGGCCACAACAGTGAGAGGCCCGCATACTGCCAAAAACAAAAAGAGTCTTTAGACATAGGAAAATATATTATTTAGTCAACCCTCAGTAATTGACTCACGTAAAGGGATGAGCCCTTTAGGCAGTTATAAAAATTGAAACCTAGATAAATGTGATTGTCTGAGGATTGCTTCTAGAGTATAAATGATAAATCTAACAGGATAACCAGCTTATTACTAAAGAAAGTTGACATCATAAAAGCAAATTACATGTTTAGAAACTTACCAGTAATATATTACAGTAGCCAGAAAAGCTTTTTATGGTTTTGTTTTTGCTTTTTTTTTTTGATTGCCAATTGTTATTCTTTCTGGAGTTTTATGAAATCTTTTACAAATTAAGAAAAAAGAAAAAGACATTGAATTTTGCTGCATAGTTATTCAAGTACTAAAATTATGCAGGGAAATTGTTTTTATATTAAAATTTAGATAATTTAAAATAATTATAAATGCCCCTTAATTTAAATTTCTTTAATAATCTGTTTTAGATGACCTAACTTATAGTGTTTTTCTTATGTATGACTGTTACTACTATTTTCCTATATTGTTAATTTTAATTTCCATGTTTTATGCATTTATTTTTTGTTTCCTCTTTTTCTTGGCTTCTACCCCACTCCCCTTCCCCACCCTAACCTCTTCTTTGTTATAAGTTGCCACCACAGTGTTTGAGATTTGAATTTCAGCGAAATGCAGATGTTTGGTCTGAGGGAGAAACCTCATTCATGTGTATCAAAGCAAGAGACAGAGCAGTTTTATATTTAAATGCTGAAAGTACTGGTTGGCTCTGTAGCATCTTCAGAATCGAAAGGAATCTCCTCCACATTTTGTCTTTGTCTTCTCCAGGACCCATATTTCTTGGCAACTTTCATGATGTAGATTTTAAAAGAGTTTCCCATAAAAACATACAGGACCGGGTTGAGGCAGCTGTGAAAGAGTGCAATGCTCTCTGTGATTTGGATGGCAACATCCATACGTTTGCTCATGTCGCAGTTGGTGATCAGGGAGTAGATGATATCTATGGCTTGGCAGAACTTGACAATGTTATAAGGCAGCTGAGTGACAAGGAAAACTATGACCACTGTGAGCAGAATTTTGAGGGGCCGAGATTTTGTAATGTTTGGCATCTTGATGAGCGTCTTTGCCGTGATGAAGTAGCACACTGCCATAATAAGAAAGGGTATTACAAATCCAACGCAGATTTCCAGCATTTGAATTGATGCTTTCATTGATGTTCCTAGGTGGTATGGAAAGATGGGAATGCACCTAGCCTTGTGATTTACTGTATAAAAAACCAGCTGAGGTATACTCAGCAAGATGGCAGCCATCCAGACACAGAAACAGATGAGCCAGCATTGTTTTTGCACTCCCGATTGACTGGGGGCTTTAGTTACTGCCCAATATCTGTCTATGCTGATACAAGCCAGAAACTGCATTCCAGAGACAAAGTTGACCGAGTACAAGGCTGAAGTGACTTTGCACATGATTTTCCCTAAAACCCACCCATGAACTGCATTAACTGCCCAAAAAGGCAGAGTGAATAGAAGGAGTAAATCTGCCACTGCCAAATTCAGGATGTACACATCTGTTTTGGTTCGCCTCTTTTTGTAATGGGCATAAATCGCCACTATTATAGAATTGCCTGCAAGTCCAATGATGAAAGCTATTGTGAAGAAGGCAGGCAGGAAAACTTTTGCAAATTTTCTGACCTCTTCTTTTATACAGATCACTTCATACTGACTATAGTCATGAGTGTCATTCATTTCATTTTCCTCATAATAGTAATCTGTTGACTGGTTGTGTTCCAGCGTCATGGCTCCAATCTAAATGGCAAAAAGAATACAGGATATTTATTTTAATATTTCTTAAGTGGAAACGCTTTTGATCTAGCATATGTTTTATTCTTTTATTAGAGAATAGATTGTTGCCATAACATATGTGAGCCTGAATCTGCCACTCTTTGAAACTCTTTAATGGAAGCCACATTGGAATATATCCCCAAGAGTAGTTTTTCATCCCTTGTTTTTACAAGTTTGTGTACAGGAGCTGGGATTTACAGAGGGAAGATAAAAATAATACCCTGGGGAATTTTATTAATCATTAAACCCTGTAACTTTTATATATACAACTTTGTGATTCTTACACAGTATATTGACAATAAATTAAATTTTTAAATTAAAATAATTTTATTTATTTAAAATAAATATTATATTTATGGATTTATTTTAAAATAAGTTAAATATATTATCTTAGCATTTTACTTAATTTTACTGGTTGGCTTTTATAAAACAAAGTCTCCTGTAGCTAGCTTCCCTCCAAAACCTGTCACTACATGCTGATTGTAAACTACTATTTGGTAGCACTGTTGTTCCACTAGTCACCTAAGCCTTCAGCCTGTACCATTCTTGATTTATCTCTTATCTTCATCCCTGATTTCCAGTCAGCCCCTAAATTCTGATTTTACCTCCCAAATAGGTCTCAAATCTGTCTCTTCCTTTTAATCTGTGCTCCTTGACACATCCACACAATTCAACCATCATTATTACCTGGCCTATTACAATATCTTCCCAAGTGGCATCCTACTGTTCTTTTTTTTTTTTCCGGTACGCGGGCCTCTCACTGTTGTGGCCTCTCCCGTTGCAGAGCACAGGCTCCAGACGCAGGCTCAGCAGCCATGGCTCACGGGCCCAGCTGCTCCACGGCCTGTGGGATCTTCCCGGACCGGGGCACGAACCCGTGTCCCCTGCATCGGTAGGCGGACTCTCAACCACTGCGCCACCAGGGAAGCCCGTCCTACTGTTCTTATTCCTCCTTACCACCTCCTTGTCAAAACATTTTTATTACTGCCATCAGAGTGATCTCTCTCTAAAATGTCAATCCATCACTGCTGCTTATTAGCTCCTCACCTGAAAGACACATCCCTTCATCTGAAAGATACAATCTAAGCTCCTGACCATGATACCCGAGGCTCCTTCCATAATGTTGTCCTACCCATGGTTCCTGCTACATCCCTCTACTGTGCACCCTGCACGGTAGACAGTAACAATATTGATTTGCCAGCGATTTTCTGGCACACACCATGCTGCAGCACATGTCTACATCATTACTTATTCTGTTCTTTTATCTGATGGACTATTTCCTGCCCTTCCCTTGAAGGGCCAGTTCCTACCCAGTTAACTTAGATGTCACCTCTCCAGAAGACTTTCCCGATCCAATAACTGTATCTGCATATCTCTCAGAGAACTGACCCCATCCTATGGAAGACATGTTTCTCAGACTACCTTTTCCCTCTGTGCTCTAAGTTCCCTAAGACTATGACCTGTTGGATTTATGTTTATAATTAATACCCGAAGAGAGTGCCAGGCTCACTCTAGGTGCCCAGCAAATATTTGTCAAACTAAAGGTTTTACCAGTAGGTTTAAAGCTATTACTCTAGAATGGAAGGATGATACTCCAGGAATCTCATGTCTCTTCATTAAGTTATTCTACTGTACTGGCTATTAACACCCTGTAGTATTAAGATAAGCTTGCACAGAATTCACAAGTTTTAAAATATATATAATAATAACTTTCAGTGTTTTTATTATAGTGCTGAGTTTTGTTATGCTTTTTCCTTAGCCCTTCTGTCTCCCTTTATCCTTAAAGTTATTTGAAAAGTTCCACTCTGGAAGACTACTTTAGTCTTCGTTTTCTTATGTTAATTATTAATACGGTAGGAACTTTGTTCTTTCCTTCTCTTTTATCACACAAATCTTGAACCCAGTGATAAGGTATAATATGGCCAAACAGTATAAGATATTAAGGAAAGATATTTTAAAAGAATTAATCATACTAAAAATATGAATAAATAAGCATAGGAATGGAAACTATTTGCAGAAGTGATCCTTCTGGCAGAAACATAGAAACACATTTAAATGCCTTTGTAATTATCACAAGAATAAAAAAATTTAACAATAAAACAAAGCAGGAAAAAATGATATAGCAAAACCTATTATTAACAAAGTTTTATAGGCAAGTAATCGTATTAAAATAATATTTTCTTCTTGCTATGTTCATATTTTTGTTTTAAGGTTAACATGTATAACTTTTCAAATAGCTCTTTTCTGCACATGTAAACTTTTATGCATACATAAATATACCAAACCTTTGGGCTTAAAAAAAAATCATATACAAGTCTGAATGGAAGAAGAAAGAAAATACCAACCTGTTTCTGTCAGCAGACAGGAGCAGTCTTGAGTGCAGAGAGTAAGATAGAATGACCTCTCTAACTCAGCATACTTTTATTTTCGTTTTATACCCCGCCTTTGTCTTACATCCAGTAAGGCTTTCAGGAAATTTAACCTTGTGAGCACTTGATCTGTTATTTTATGTATAACCATCCTGTGAACTCAAATCCAAGTTCTTAAGTGTCCTAGGTTACAAACTTGAAGGAATTCAATCGCGTTTCAAAAACTACAGACCTTTCGAAGTTTCCACTTAGCCAAAGGGAACAGGAACGTGCCTGCAGCTGAGGTACTGACTGCCAAACCAAAAGAATTCACCAGAGCGCCTCAAGGCAGCTAACAAGTATTTACTTGTAGGTAACATCTAGACAAATACTCTCTAAAATTATTTTGTCTAGGAAAGAAAACAAAAATGATCGTAACCTAGAAAGTTATCTTTGTGAAGACTAAATTATCAAAAACTAAATTCTAAGTAATCATTAGGCATTTATAGTAGAATTAAAATCTTTATACCACATCATTTTGTATTTTTCTTAAACTATGAGACTCCCCTTGGCCTCACTGTACTCCTTATCTGTCCTTGACCCCAGAGTATGACTTTCCCCACAACTTTAAATTCTTGTGCCTTCCTGTAATCTTCTTCAATGGCCAGCTCCAAACTTTCAAAATCCTTCTGTCTGGAAAGGCTATCTCCGGCTGTCTCCCCCTCCCCCTACTTCCAAACAAATGAAAGTTAGAGAAAGAAGATAAATGTATGCAGATTTAACCCTTGGCCTTGACTCTCCTTATATTTGCATAACAGTTCCCTTATTTACTTTCTCTAGGCTCAGTCTCCCCCTTCAGAAGTTATTTCAGACCAATGCCATTTTTTCTAAAAGCAACTGATCTAACTTTCCTGTTGATTCACAGAAAAGAGACTCTAGAGCACTGGGGCCTTCATCTTCCCACAATATGTGTCTGGGGGTACAGCCAACTTCTCCTCCTTGTTATCCACCAGTCTTTGAGAAGAGTTATTTGCATGCAGCTAAACCATCTCACCAAGAAAAAAATGCCTGACCAAATGTAAAATAGATAGCAAGTAGGAAGCAGCCCCATAGCACAGGAAGATCAGCTCAGTGCTTTGTGACCACCTAGAGGGGTGGGATAGGTAGGGTGGGAGGGAGGGAGACCAAGAGGGAAGAGATATGGGGATATATGTATATGTATTAGTGATTCACTTTGTTATACAGCAGAAACTAACACACCATTGTAAAGCAATTATACCCCAATAAAGATGTTTAAAAAATAAATAAATAAAATAAAACACTTCCAAATTGAAAAAAAGAAAAAAATGCCTGGATTTGTAGTGTTAGACATTTTCCATGGTGTAAACACTCCCACCGTGGCCAATTTCAGCTACCAATGTGAAGTCACTGAGGGCAAAGTTGCTAAGAGATGAGCATATCAGCCTTCCTCAGCAGACTCTAGCACAATTCTTCCAGAAGAGGCATCTCTTCTCCTTACCATGGCTGATCATTACTCTGATCTCTTGCTGCTTGCTGAGGGATACTGCTCTTAAATTTATCCCTGCCCTCTCTAGACTCTCTGGTCTTTTGCCTTCTCTTACCTCTTATTCTTCTTTATCTTATGTATTTTGGGGGCAGGAGGAAGCAAACAAGCAACCTTCCACTAAATTCTTAGAATGGCCTACCCTCCATCCCTCATTGCCTCTCTGACTTATTTCCTTCTCCTCCCCTTTGCTTGCTTATTCTGCCAGAGCAACCTCCTTGCTGTTTTGAAATGTGCTAGGCACATTCCTTCTTAGGGCTTTTGTACTGGCTCTTCTATCTGCCTGGACTGTGCTTCCTTTCAGTACTTGCAACGCTCACTCCCTCATGTCTTTCCAGTCTTTGTCCAATCACCACCTTCTCACTGAGGCAACCCCTGATTATTCTATTTAAAATACCCTTCACAAACAAAACAAATGAACAAACATAACAAAACAGAAACAGAGTTATAGATACAGAGAACAAACCGATGGTTGCCAACAGGTGGGAGGGGGATGGGGGAGGAAAGAAATAGATAAGGGAGATTACAAACTTTTTTTTTTTTTTTCTGTACGCGGGCCTCTCACTGTTGTGGCCTCTCACAGGCTGCGGGCCTCTCACTGTTGTGGCCTCTCACAGGCTCCGCACGCACTCACGGGCGCAGCCGCTCCGCGGCACGTGGGATCCTCCCGGACCGGGACACGAACCCGTGTACCCTGCATCGGCAGGCGGACTCTCAACCACTGCACCACCAGGGAAGCCCGAGATTACAAACTCTTAAAAAGAGATTACAGGGCTTCCCTGGTGGTGCAGTAGCTAAGAATCTGCCTGCCAATGCAGGAAACACGGGTTCAAGCCCTGGTCTGGGATGATCCCACATGCCTCCGAGCAGCTAAGCCCACATGCCACAACTACCGAGCCTGTGCTCTGGAGCCGGAGCTCCGCAACAAGAGAAGCCACAGCAATAAGAAGCCCGTGGGCACCACAACGAAGAGTAGCCCCTGCTTGCCCAAAGACCCAATGCAGCCAAAAATAAATAAATGTATAAAAACAAATACATCTTTGTTGATATGTATACATTTAATACATTAGTCCATAGCATGCATCAAATTTTCAAAAAAAAAAAAGGATTACAAACTTCCAGTTGCAAAATAAATGAGTCAGGGGATGAAATGTATAGTGTGAGGTATATAGCCAATAAGTAATATCTTTGTATGTTGACATATCATAACTAGATTTATTGTAGTCGTCAGTTTAAAATGTTTAGAAATATCCAGTCACTGTGTCGTTTAACAGGAACTAACATAGTGTTGTAGGTCAATTGTACTTCAAAAACAAACAAACATAAAAAAAAGAGATCAGATATGTGGTTGCAAGAGGCAGGTGGAAGGGGAAGGGAATTGGATGAAGGTGGTCAAAAAAGGTACAAACTTCCAGTTATAAGATACACAAGTAGTAGGGATGTAATGTACAACATAATAAATAGAATTAACACTTTTTGTATGTTATATATGGAAGGTGTTAAGAGAGTAAACCCTAAGAGTTCTCATCACAAGGAAGAAAATATTTTTCTGTTTCTTTCATTTTGTATCTGTGTGAGATGATAGATGTTCATGATGTATGTAAGTCAAACTTATACAGAGCTGTATGTCAATTATATCTCAATAAAACAGAGGGCAAAAATTAAATAAATAAACTAAATACCCTTCACCTGCCTATACTCCCAATCAACCTTACCCATAGCACTTTTCATGTGCTAATGTACCATATCATTTATATTGTGTTTGGTGTCTAATGTATCTCGTTCTGTATTAGAATATAAGCTTCATCAGATTAGGGACTTTTGTATAATTTTTCATATATAAATATATAGAATAGTGCCTGGCACATAGTAGATACTCAATAAATATTTTGAATTAATAAATAATTCTACTTTCCCTTTTGATTATTGTCCCATTTTACTTGCCCTTGATGCTGTAGTTCTTTAATGACTAATTAAATTTATGAATGAATGAATCAATCAATCAACCAATCAGTGCTTAAGTAACTTATCTTCCACAGACTTATAAATTTAGCAATGCAGTTGGAATTTTAGATCCAGATCTTTAGTCTTAGACGATTTCTACTTTTTCATACTATCCCTTATGCATATGTATAATTCCATGATGTCATCTATTATAGAATTTTGATACATATTTATAGATATTTAAAAGTATCTGTCCTTTTCCTTCATTTCCTCCCCCATGTACTTTCAACCACATACTTTCTTGTAAATAGGATTCCCTTCTTGTAAATCAGTTATAAAGCTATAATCTTTACATCTTTTCAATTCGGTCATTATTTTTGCTGACTCAAACACATACCTAGCCCTTGGGGCATAAAGGGTCTCAGGATCAAGCTTCCTCTGGTAGTATATAGTGAGTCACACCTGTGTATGAAACATGGTGAAACTAGCTCACTGACTGACCTTTTCCTGTATTTTCCTCCTCAACAGAACTAGAAGAGGTGTTAATAGGGAATACTTGACAACATTTGAAAGTCAATCATAAAGCTTGGAGGATAGGGAAAGGCATCACTTACCTTAGGCAACTTTTCAAAGTATTTACTTGATGCTTCTTTAGCACCTTTTTTTTTTGTACCTCTCTTCCACTTGCCTTCCACCATAAGTTTATTCCAACTGGCTTCTCACCTGAAATTGTCTCTCACCCTTCCTCACCGGTCCTAACATAGCAATGTCCCTTGTTCCTATAGAATCTCTCTCTCCACACCCATTTCTCATTTTCTTCTTGTAGTGCCATTTTTCTCGGTATTAGGTGCTTGGGAAGCAATCTGACTAAACTATATTTTACATTTTCACTGAAAATGTCTTCGATATTAAGATACAAATTGAGCATTATTTAATAATCTTATGATTACTCTTTAGTGTCCGTACTACATATTGAATTCAAATTGTATATGAGTTTTTTATTTAGCATTTTTGCTTAAGCATTTTCATGTTATTCAAACTCACTATAAATGACATTTTTTGTAGCTAAATAATATTTTATGTGGATTATCATAATTTGACTTACCTTACTGCTATAGGACTTTGAATGTTTCCAGCATTTTGCTATTACAAATAATGTTATAGAGAGCATCTTTATAGATATGGTATGAAACTGCACTTAATCTAATCTTACTGAGGGATGTTGAAGAATGGGACTAACCATGTATAACTATCCCTTTTCTTATTACACTGAAGATAGCATTCTGTAGAATAATCTTAGAGTTCTTTCAATTAAGTGCATAGAAAGCTTCCTTATTCTTTTTAGAAGGGTTCCATTATGTGGACATACCGTATAATAGTCTCCTATTGATGGATATTGATTTATGCCCAATTCTTTGCAAGTATAAACAATACTACTACAGTTAATAATCTACATCTGTCAGTTCATTCAGAAGCAGCTATACCTGTAGGATAAATCCCAGAAGTTGAATTGGTGGATCAAAGGATAAATGGATCTGTAATTTTGATGGATATTACCAGATTGTACTACATAGGAATGGTATTACTTTGCACTTTCACCAATAATATATGGAAGTGTCTATTTCCCTAGAACGTTGCCAGTTGAATGTGTTATTCCACTACCATCTTGCTGTCTTAAATGACTTGTAACAGATTCAGTACCCTTCCCCTGCCCTTGCCAGCTATGTGTGAGATATTTTCCCTAAATTGTTTTTTGCTTTAATTTTGTTTCTTACTGTACAATAATTTTATACAGATAAACCAGTCAATCTTTTTCCTTTGATTTCTTTTTTTTTTGTTTTTGGCTGCATGCAGGGATTGAAGCCGGGGCCTTGGCAGTAAGAGCTCAGAGTCCTAATCACTGAACTGCCAGGGAATTCCCACATTTATTTTTGAGGCTTAACATTTCTTTCCCATCCAGAGATTTCATAGATACTAAATTGTTTTTTCTTCTAGTTTTTTTAATGTCTTTTTAAAATAAATAAATAAATTTATTTATTTATTTTTGGTTGCATTGGGTCTTTGTTGCTGTGCACGGGCTTCTCACTGCGGTGGCTTCTCTTTTTATGACACATGGGCTCTAGGCATGTGGACTTCAGTAGTTGTGGTGCGTGGGCTTCAGTAATTGTAGCTCATGGGCCTTAGAGCACAGGCTCAGTAGTTGTGGCGCACAGGCTTTGTTGCTCCGCAGCATGTGGGATCTTCCCAGACCAGGGTTTGAACCCGTGTACCATGCATTGGCAGGCAGATTCTTAACCACTGCGCCACCGGGGAAGCCCTTTAATGTCTTGATTATTTAAATTTTTTAAAAATTTTCAATTCTGATCTATTTTGACCTGATTTTGATCCAACTATATTTTGTAATAGTGATAGCATGTAACATTTATTGAATACTTATTAAATGTAAACCTTCCTAGCAGTAGAGTAAGTGAATTTCAAAGGTTGTTTCCCCTATTAATAATAGCACATATTCCAAGGGCACACATGAGATTGTTTTTTTTCTTAACCGAATGATAAACTTTTTCTTTTTTTTAACAAGTGGAAATTTCATTGTAAAATGTTACTTAACTCATATTGGTTTTTTATTCGTATTTGAATTAAAACTAAGTATTAATATTAATGCTAAGACCAAATGAAGTTTAAGTATTTCACCTCAGAAGTTCAATGTTGGTAGAAGAAATAACCTTGAGACTTTGTACATAGCTAACTGCACTTCACATTATATTATTGTTTATATCACTTTTTTTTATTGTTACAGACCATATCCATACCCAATAGTCATGTTTTTCTCTACCTGTCATCTTTCCTTGTGTTAGAGAATGATTTTGTTTGATAACCATGTGGTTGTAAGAGCCTGTGAAATTAAAACTCATCAGCAAATATCAGTAAAATGTCCTTTTCAGCCTGACTTAATCCTGGCACTTGAACAGTCTTGAAATACCACAGAGTCTGGATTAAAAACAAAATTATCTTATCTATGCCATCTGTTTTCATTCATGAAGGCCTGTGACACAGCAGATATATTTAGATGTTTTCTGGTCTATTCAGATTTCCTTTAATATATTTAATTTATGACATTTGGTATCCTGTTCATTAACTAAAATAACATGAGAACAAAAACTCCCTTTAGAAGAAGGACATTTCTGTTGCTGCACCTGCCAAATTATGCTTGTAGCTAAGATGAGATGATATATTTGTGAGTTTTCCCATTTCCTGAAACATCAAGGTTAAATCAAAATATTTCAAAATTTACAGCTTATATATTCACCCTTACTTCCTCTACTTAATGACCCCAAAAAGGAGAGCCAATTTAGAAGTTTTATCTTTTAAGAATCTGAATTGTTTTCCATATTAGATTGAGCAAAGCAGAATTAAAGAATTATTTGCCTTGTTTCTTGAGTTTCTTCAAAATTTACCTGATATCTGAAATCTGTTGGGCACTTACATAAAGCTGTGACAACAATTTTTTATGATAGAAAGAGCAAGACAAGAAATACTATTGGGAAATATTAGAGAGAAATACAGAATTGGAAAAAGATGGCTTTTGGTTAAGGTTTGAGGGAATTGTAGAGAAGATTTTACTTTTGAAGGATTCAGCTTCTGTTTATCTAGAATTAAAATCCATGAAACCTTAAAAGATTTACCCAAAATGTTCTTGATTACCAGGATAGAAAGTAAACAAAGAAAAGATCTGTAATGAAAATGAACCCCAAGTCATACCATTATGTCCTAATCTGATTTTCAGAAGTACACCCACCAAGGAGACAATGTGTTATATGGGGCAAGTGGCCTGACTCTTCAGCCTAAGGGCCTCAAGTCTTCCTACGAGTAAAAGCTCAAAAACCCCAAGTAGAAAAATATCCAGTTGAAAAATTAAAAGTAAGCCTTTCTGGAAAAGACTCTTTTCTCAATAATTTCTAGCTAAGAATCAAAGCATGATTACATATTATTGCAGAGCCAGGACGACTTAAGGGCAAAAAAAATTCCCCCAGCCCAGTGTTTTCAGATAAGAAATTTCAGTTAAGATGCACAGTGTAATTTAAGTATTATCATCTACCATTTGAATCATCCTGATGTTCTGAAATCTTCTTTCAGATTTTATCTTCATATGATTTCACATCTCCTAAAACCACTTTTTATAAGAAGTTATGTGTTTAACTTAATCTGACCCAGTTGCTTGCAGTCTTATAATTAGAACACCAGTTAAATGGTAGTTTCCCTGAGGGACTAGGTGCTTAGACTGGTGAAAATGAAACTTACTTTTTGCAAGAAGGCCCCTTTGGGGAATTGCCATAGACCTTAAACTGTAGTTAAATAAAAGTTTACATTAAAATGAAAATAGCTTTATATTTTCAAATTTTAACCCTTAATAAATCAATGAATGGAAACCTAGGCTTACTGAAGGTGGAATCAGAGCCTCATATATGTGGACAGCTCCAAGTAAACAATCTTCAGCTACTCCATAGCATAACTAGGGCAAATGATGTAATCTGGTATAGGTACTGAAATCCTCAAATAGACTCACCCTCACCCAGCCCCATGGCTGGGGAAATTAGGTCTTTCTCAGTCACTGGTTGGGGAGTAAATATCATGAGTTTTAGTACTTCTTGTCCATATGTCAGAAAATATGGGATCTAAACAGGAGGAAATATGCTAGAAGAAGTTCACAACCTTTCTAGCATGCTGATGTCTGAAATGGTATGAATGGGAGAGCTGTCATTTTGTCTTAAGGGCTGCAGTTCTTTCACGGCTTCTTTATTTATTTGTTTATTTATTTTTATTTTATTTTTGCGGTACACAGGCCTCTCACTGCTGTGGCCTCTCCCGCCACGGAGCACAGGCTCCGGATGCGCAGGCCCAGCGGCCATGGCCCACAGGCCCAGCTGCTCCGCGGCACGTGGGATCCTCCCAGACCAGGGCACAAACCCGTGCCCCCTGCATCGGCAGGTGGACTCTCAACCACTGCGCCACCGGGGAAGTCCCTCATGGCTTCTTTGACTTCTGGTTATTTTCGTGCAGCAGCTCTCATTGAGAAGTCCATTCTTGGCCTTGGCTAGTGATTTTTCTTGGGTGATATACAGTTTTGTACATAGCATTATTTTTTTTAATGAATTAAGGGTTTTCTTCCTGTATGTTTGTTTGTTTCTTTTCCCAGAGGTAAACTTAGAAAGATTAGAACTTTAACGGTGAAATGTCAGGCTAAAATTTTCTTTTTATGATGTATTGTTCTCATTTTCTTTCTGGTTTTAGGAGCTGGGAATCCAAAGTGCAAAATTGCAATTGTTATGGGAAAAAGTAACAATAACTGTGTAACCAGGTAATAAAACAATAGTGACTGAGAAATCTATGAGGAATAAGAGTAGGTCTTTCTCTGTATCCACTTAATTTACTTAAAACGCACCATTTGGGCTCACAAATCATAATAATATAAAATATATTATGACATTAAATGTCACATGTTTGTATTTCACAATTATTTTGCTAAAACATATATTTAGAAAACGTTTTAGGGAGTGTTGCTCTACATTCTTCACTGTGGAATTTCCTGTATTAAAAGTGTTGCTGAATCCTCAAAGCTGTTTGGATCAGATTATAAGATATATAAAATTTTTCAAAACTGTTTGTAAGTTAGACATTTAGATCCAAGGCAATAGTTTTGAAATGTTTAGTGTATTGAATATCAGTTGCCAGTTACCACTTTGAGCAATGAGAAGCCTCAGTTAAATAACTTTCACATATTTTAAAATCATCATTGTTCCAGATCACAGCCTGCATCTGAATGTACTTAATGTATGTTTTTTACACAGTTCCCATTCCAGACATCATTGCTTACATAATTACATGATAACAACAATGAAAAAATGACAGTTGAGACTCTGCCTAACATCTGTTTTATTTTTCCACTTAGCACACTTTTCCTAACATCTGTTTTTCTTTTGACCAGACACAAACAACACAGCATGATTCTTGTTCCCATCAACACACCTGGAGTAGAAGTAATAAGGCCCTTGTCTGTTTTTGGCTACCTGGGTAAGTACTCAATCAACCTGTCCATGTATTTGCAAGCAGGAAGACGAGAATATGCAGTAACACTGAAGGGACTAAATAGCATTTTTTAAAAAATATTTATTTATTTGGCTGCACCAGGTCTTAGTTGTGGCACACAGGATCTTCATTGCGGCATGTGGGATCTTTCGTTGCAGTGGGCAGGCTCTCTAGTTGTGGTGCGCAGGCTCTAGAGAGCGCAGGCTTAGTAGTTGCGGCACGTGGGCTTAGTTGCCCCGCGGGATCAAACCCACGTCCCCTGCATTGGAAGGTGGATTCTTAACCACTGGACCACCAGGGAAGTCCCCAGATAGCATTTTAATGCACAAGATGGGTTCTTAGAAATTTTTTGACGCTTAATAAAAATACGAGTGGAGTTCAGAATAGAACAAATAAAAAGAGAGGTGGTGCAGCATTCTACCACGTTTTGTTTGCTTTTGGGAAAGGGCAGACTAGTATTCAAGGAATAACGACTCTGTCTACCAGTCTTCTCTTCATCATCCAGGAGAATAGATTAATGAAATACACCTGGAAAATTAAATCTAGGTAACCCATGGTAACATTCATTTTTGTTTTCAAGTTTAGCTTTCTTAGTCAATCAACCTCAAGAGCTATTAATAAGCAATGGGTTTTGACTGATTTGAATGCAAAACTTTTCCTTCCTTCTGTCCTTGGGTGGAATTTCTAAGAAGCAAGGATACTTTTGCTCAGGCTCATGTTCACTGTTTCCTTGCCAATCAGGTTGCTCACTCAGCAAGTATTTGTTGAGTGCTGAGCACTGTTCCAGGTACTTAAAATACATTAGTGAACACAGTAGACCAAGATCTCTGCCCTTGTGGAGCTTACATGCTGGGGGAAGGAGACAGAGAATAAATCAAACATGTAAATAAGAAGTTATATAGCTGTCAGCCAGTGATAAATGTTATGAAAAAGTTTACTGAACTTCAGGTTTTGTGGTGATGCTGGCTTTCTGTTTATTGTTGAAAGTGGCTAATGAAAATACTCAAGTAGTGGATATAAGACTTGCAGTTTTATGGAACATTTGGCATCATCACTTTCTGTAGGCTGCAGCTGGAGAATGCACCCACAGGTTAAGTGTGTTGGCAAACATGAAAAGATGCCCAACAACACTGATTATTAGAGAAAAGCAAATCAAAACTACAATGAGGTATCACCTCACACTTGTCAGAATGGCCACCATCAAAATATCTACAAACAGTAAATGCTGGAGAGGGTGTGGAGCAAAGGGAACCCCTCCTGCACTGTCGGTGGGAATGTAAATTGATACAGCCACTATGGAGAACAGTATGGAGGTTGCTTAAAAAACTAAAACTACAACTACCATATGACACAGCAATCCCACTCCTGGGCATATACTCTGAGAAAACCATAATTCAAAAAGACACATGCACCCCAGTGTTCATTGCAGCACTATTTACAATAGCCAGGACATGGAAGCAACCTAAATGTCCATCAGCAGATGAATGGATAAAAAAGATGTGGTACATATATACAATGGAATATTACTCAGCCATTAAAAGGAATGAAATTGGGTCATTTGTAGAGATGTGGATGGACCTAGAGAGTGTCATACAGAGTGAAGTAAGTCAGAAAAACAAATATTGTATATTAATGCATATATGTGGAATCTAGAAAAATGGTATAGATGATCTTATTTGCAAAGCAGAAATGGAGACACAGACATAGAGAACAAATGTATGGATACCAAGGGAGGGGGGAGGGAGGTGGAATTGGGAGATTGGGATTGACACATATACACTATTGATACTATGTATAAAACAGACAACTAATGAGAACATATTGTATAGCCCAGGGAACTCTGCTTAATGCACGTGATAACCTAAGTGGCAAGGAAATCCAAAAAAGAGGGGATATGTGTAGCTGATTAATTTTGCTGTACAGTAGAAACTAATACAACATTGTAAAGCAATTATACTCCAATAAAAACTAACTAAAAAAAAAAGGATTGAATTATAAAGAAAAGAAAAGTGTTGGCAAGATGGGGATAAACAAGCTCACTGGAGCAAACTGTGCATGGGAAGTCGCTGGGTTGCAGAGCAACAGCCTGAAAGACCACCAAAATGAGTTTATAATGTTGGTTGGCTACGGATACCCTCCATTGTAGAGCCTATGTTTGAAATTTCAGTATGACAATTTCACCAGCACCTCTCCAACTCCCTGTGCCTCTGAACACCTCTGATGCCACCTCTTTCAGGAAGGTTCTTGTATTCCTCATCTCATCCACTCAACAAGCCCCTGATCCTGCCAGATCCATGTAAGGCCAAAAGAAACAGTGTGGACATAATTGATTATTAATATCTATTCTGACTGGGAAAGGGTGTGGAGTTAGCATGAGATTATCTGAAGAATTTGGCAGGGAGGAGGGCTGATATAAAGACAAAATGTGAATGTGTTCCCAATCTCAGTCACATGCCAGCATTTTCAAGAGGCAAACACACAGTGAACAAGCCTAGACTGGGAGCAAACATACCTGAAGGCCCAGCCTCAGCTTTGTCTCTAATGCTGAACCTGCTCTGTCCCTTCAAGCAGGTTCTTCACATCATCAGGCATTGGTTTCCACAATGGTCAAACAAGAAATTTAAATTACATTATTCACTTTCAATTTTTGAATCATTGGAACTTTTTTTTTCCCAAGCAGAATTTTCTTTGGAAGCCCATATATAAAAAATTTCAAAGAAGAAGCAATAGTAAAACAATAATAAAATAGTCTGATCAGAGCTGTGGAGCCGTCTTCCTTTTTCATAGCTCTACAACTTCAGAGAATGAGTTCAGAAACCTCTTGATGAAATGATATCTAAAATCTCTTAAAATTTCTAAAACAGTTGATAAGTTTTCTGGGCTACACAGTGCTGGGGGTTCAGGGCTCTGGTCTACCTAGGAATGTATGACATATGAGGCCTTTAAATTCCACTATCTTTGAGTAATTATATTTCAATAGATTAATTATCTGTGACTGTTTTATGGTCAATTCATTTTCTTTTGAAAATTTTATTCTCTATTTTATAGACAATTTCCATGGAGGACACTTTGAGATCCATTTTAATCAAGTGCGAGTTCCTGCCACTAATCTAATACTAGGTGAGATAAGTTTGGAAAAATGATTCTCTATTATTTTGTTTTAAAATATTTTCAGGTCTAAATCTGGAAAAGATACGAAGTATACCATAATTTAGATACATTCCCCTCTTATTTACTCCATTTATAAAGGAAAATTTTTTCCTTTGGTGGATTTTCTTACATGGAATAATAAGTTTTTATTTAAGTATTTGATGTGGTGTCACATCAGTTGAAAACACAGCTAAATACAAAAGTTATACAATTCAGAGCAACACACTTTTTCCTAAAACGTGATCTTCAAGCCTCTACTTGTTTTACTAAAACCTCAGTACTTTCTGAATTCAAGTCATATACACATTAAAAGCATAAATAACTTTGAACACTGTATGCCTGGAATGGCTCCATCCTCTTGCTTGTTGGAATCCTACTCAACCTTCAGGGAACACCTCTGATGCCACCTCTTTCAGGAAGGTTCTTGTATTCCTCATCTCATCCACTCAACAAGCCCCTGATCCTGATGATGATGAACAGACAGCATCTCCCTCCTTTGCCTTTCTTGTCCCTCTCCATATCCCTTATCCCTAGCATCCTTGCCCCTCTTCTAGGTTCTAAACTCAGGTCTGTGTCTTATCTACATTTGTAACCATTGCAGCACTAACAACTTATGCAGAGTAGGTACTCAAAACACAGTTCTTAAATTTGATCCAAGTTTTTCATGATGGTGGTTTAAAATACATAGAAATCAAAGTTCCATAAAGGTATAGTGAACCTTATTACAGAACTGATTTTTTTCCTACTGGAATGCCATTTTTATTGAGGGCATCTCATTAGTTTCTCAGGATTTGTGTAAATAATAAAAGAAATAGGCTGTGGTCATGTTATCCTTTCTTTCTCACAGGTGAAGGTAGGGGATTTGAAATTGCCCAAGGCCGCCTTGGACCTGGCAGAATCCACCACTGTATGAGAACAATAGGTTTGGCTGAACGTGCTTTGCAGATCATGTGTGAACGGGCAAAACAAAGGGTGGCCTTTAAGAAGAAACTATATTCACATGTAAGGATAATTACTTATTTGAATTTATAGTAGCCCAATGCACTACACTAACCTTGAGCCAAAACAGCATTACTTGGTCAGCAAGAGATTTCCTCTGCATAAACAAGGAGAAAATATGTTTTCCACAAAACATATTTATGTCTGAATTTAAATATAGTCTGACCAGAGGTAGTTATCTTTATGAACGATTAAATAACTCTTTAAGTGCTTCAACACCTCAGCACACAGAGTGTGGACAATTCCTTCAACTTTCCCAGACTCTCGTTCTCTAGAGAACCTCGTACAGTAGCCCTCTCTGTGGACATTGAGAGGGCTGTTGTAAGGAGGAAGGAAGCCTTGTCCTTTGGCTTTCTGGAAGGAATTAGGACAGATAAGTGGAGAGATATAGGAAAATAGCCTAAAACTCAGTGAAATAAGAGAGATATAAAAATGGAATGGACTGCTTTAAAAAGAAGTGAGATTCCTGTCAATGGAGAAATGCAAGTAGAAATGGGATCAGCATTTGGTGGGATGTTCATGATATTTTGAATTCTCATCTCTAAATTATGTACTACTGAGTCTGTTGTTTACAAAGTACAGTGAACAATATAGTTACATCTGGGCACTACAATCCAAATTAGACAATATTTATCAAGAGAAAAAGATGGTACTTCCCTGGTAGCGCAGTGGTTAAGAATCTGCATGCCAATGCAGGGGACACAAATTCGAGCCCTGGTCCGGGAAGATCCCACATGCCATGGAGCAATTAAGCCCATGTGCCACAACTACTGAGCCTGCGTTCTAGAGCCCACAAGCCACAGCTACTGAGCCTGTGAGCCACAACTACTGAAGCCCGCGCACCTAGAGCCTGTGCTCTAAAACAAGAAAAGCCACTGCAATGAGAAGCCTGTGTGCTACAATGAAGAGTAGCCCCCGCTCGCTGCAACTAGAGAAAAACCCGCACATAGCAACGAAGACCCAATGCAGCTAAAAATAAATAATTGAATAAATTTATTTTTTAAAAAAAGAGGAAAAGATGCTATCATTTCAGACTTCCTTCCTTATAAGAAATGTTGAAGGGAGCTTTTAAGCTGAAATAGAAAACTTTTTAAGAGAAATGAGATATCCAAATCATCTCCCCAAAAGCCCTTCTAAATTTTAAGGAGGCAAGAAAAATTGTTATTAAATATTTAATGCTTACGATTGCTAGCATGTAGTGTTAGGTCAAACTTGTAGTAATAAAATTGTATTCTAGAGAACCTCGCTAGACATGTTTGCTGGACATGTGTATTTTAGTACATTTTATAAGATTGTCACAAATGTACTTTACAACCCCTTGTAAAGTACATTTGTGACAATCATAAAAATTTTGCAGTATATTTTTTACCTTAAATTCCTATAGGCCTATAGGAATTCCTATGTTTGCTTTTTTATGAAATATTATTCAGCATATCTATGATTTAGTTGTAACATTGTTCTTATGGAAAAATAACAGCCTGCTTTATGGCACATACCTAGGAATAATTTATGGAAGAACCCCTTTAGTTAACTTTGAGAGCAAGGGTTCAGCTGTTAGGTGGGCACTGTTGGAAGAGGTAAGAAAATGTGAATGTTTGAGGCCATGGACACAACTCCACAACGCTGCTGGACTAAGAGCTAAAGAGTTGCTCATGGCATCAACTGTCACTTCTTACACTTTTCTCTTTTCAAGATTGCCTGGGAGGAGCTTCAAGATGGCAGAAGAGTAAGACATGGAGGTCACCATCCTCCCCACAAATACATCAAAAATACATCTACATGTGGAACAACTCCTACAGAACACCTACTAAATGCTGGCAGAAGACCTCAGACCTCCCAAAAGGCCAAAAACTCCCCACGTACCTGGGTAGGGCAAAAGAAAAAAGAAAAAACAGAGACAAAAGAATAGGGACGGGACCTGCACCAGTGGGAGGGAGCTGTGAAGGAGGAAAGGTTTCCACACACTAGCAAGCCCCTTCGTGAGCGGAGACTGCAGGTGTCAGAAGAGGAAACTTCGGAACCACAGAGGAGAGTGCAGCCACAGGGGTGCAGAGGGCAAAGCGGAGAGATTCCCACATGGAGGATCGGTGCCGATCAGCACTCACCAGCCCGAGAGGTTTGACTGCTCACCCGCCAGGGCGGGCAGGGCTGGGAGCTGAGGCTCGGGCTTCGGAGGTCAGATCCCAGGGAGAGGACTGGGGTTCGCTGCATGAACACAGCCTGAAGGGGCTAGTGCACCACAGCTAGCCAGGAGAGAGTCCAGGAAAAAGTCTGGAGCTGCCGAAGAGGCAAGAGACATTTTCTTGCCTCTTTGTTTTGTGGTGCACGAGGAGAGGGGATTAAGACCACCGACTAAATGAGCTCCAGAAACAGGTGCGTCAGCACAGACACCAGGGATGGGCATGAGACGCTAAAGCTGCTGCTGCCACCACCAAGAAGCCTGTGAGCAAGCACAGGTCACTATCCACACCTCCCCTCCCGGGAGCCTGTGCAGCCCGCCACTGCCAGGGTCCCGTGATCCAGGGACAACTTCCCAGGAGAACACATGGCGCACCTCAGGCTGTTGCAACGTCACACCAGCCTCTGCCGCCGCAGGCTCACCCTGTGTTCCGTACCCCTCCTTCCCCCAGCCTGCGTGAGCCAGAGCCCCCTAATCAGCTGCCCCTTTAACCCCATCCTGTCTAAGCGAAGAACAGATGCCCTCAGGTGACCTACATGCAGAGGTGGGGCCAAATCCAAAGCTGAACCCCAGGAGCTGTGCGAACAAAGAAGAGAAAGGGAAATCTCTCCCAGCAGCCTCAGGAGCAGCGAATTAAATCTCCACAATCAACTTGATGTACCCTGCATCTCTGGAATTCCTGAATAGACAATGAATCATCCCAAAATTGAGGTGGTGGACTTCGGGAGCAATGATATATATTTTTTTTTCCCTTTTCTCTTTTTGGGAGTGTGTATGTATATGTTTCTGTGTGTGATTTTGTCTGTATATCTTTGCTTTTACCATTTGTCCTAGGGTTCTATCTGTCCGGTTTTTGGTTTTTTTTTTTTTCACTATAGTTTTTAGTGCTTGTTATCATTGGTGGATTTGTTTTTAGGTTTGGTTGCTCTCTTCTTTCTTTTTTTTTTATTACTTAAATTTTTTTTTATTTTCAGTAATTATTTTTTATTTTATTATTTTATTTATTTATTTTTCTTTCTTTCCTTTTTTCTCCCTTTTATTCTGAGCCATGTGGATGACAGGATCTTGCTGCTCCAGCCAGGTGTCAGGCCTGTGCCTCTGAGATGGGAGAGCTGAATTCAGGACACTGGTCCACTAGAGACCTCCCAGCTCCATGTAATATCAAATGGCGAAAATCTCCCAGAGATCTCCATCTCAGCGCCAAGACCCAACTCCACTCAACAACCAGCAAGCTACAGTGTTGGACACCCTATGCCAAACAACTAGCAAGACAGGAACAAAACCCTACCAATTAGCAGAGAGGCTGCCTAAAATCATGATAAGGTCACAGACACCACAAAACACACCACCAGAGGCAGACCTGCCCACCAGAAAGACAACATCCACCCTCATCCACCAGAACACAGCCAGTAGTCCCCTCCAACAGGAGCCTGACACAACCCACTGAACCAACCTTAGCCACTGGGGGCAGACAGCAAAAGCAACAGGAACTACGAACCTACAGCCTGTGAAAAGAACACCCCCAAACCCAGTAAGTTAAGCAAAATGAGAAGACAGAGAAATACATAGCAGATTAAGGAACAAGGTAAAAACACACCAGACCAAACAAATGAAGAGGAAATAGGCAGTCTACCTGAAAAACAATTCAGAATAATGATAGTAAAGATGATCCAAAATCTTGGAAATGGAATGGAGAAAATACAAGAAACATTTAACAAGGATCTAGAAGAACCTAAGAGCAAACAAACAATGATGAACAACACAATAAATGAAATTTAAAATTCTCTAGAAGGAATCAATAGCAGAATAACTGAGGCAAAAGAACGGATAAGTGACCTGGAAGATAATATAATGGAAATAACTACTGCAGAGCCAAATAAAGAAAAAAGAATGAAAAGAATTGAGGTCAGTCTCAGAGACCTCTGGGACAACATTAAACGCACCAACATTTGAATTATAGGGGTCCCAGAAGGAGAAGAGAAAAAGAAAGGGACTGAGAAAATATTTGAAGAGATTATAGTTGAAAATTCCCTAATATGGGAAAGGAAATAGTTAATCAAGTCCAGGAAGCACAGAGAGTCCCATACAGGATAAATCCAAGGAGAAATACACCAAGACACATATTAATCAAACTGTCAAAAATTAAATACAAAGAAAGCATAATAAAAGCAGCAAGGGAAAAACAACAAATAACATACAATGGAATCCCCATAAGGTTAACAGCTGATATTTCAGCAGAAACTCTGCAAGCCAGAAGGGAGTGGCAGTACATATTTAAAGTGATGAAAGGGAAAAACCTACAACCAAGATTACTCTACCCAGCAGGGATCTCATTCAGATTCGAAGGAGAACCTTTACTGACAAGCAAAAGCTAACATAACTCAGCACCACAAAACCAGCTTTATAACAAATGCTAAAGGAACTTCTCTAGGCAGGAAACTCAAGAGAAGGAAAAGACCTACAATAACAAACCCAAAACAATTAAGAAAATGGTAATAGGAACGTATATATCGATAATTACTTTAAATGTAAATGGATTAAATGCTCCAACCAAAAGCCCTACACTGGCTGAAAGGATAGAAAAACAAAACCCTTATATATGCTGTGTACAAGAGACCCACTTCAGATCTAGGGACACATACAGACTGAAAGTGAGGGGATGGAAGAAGGTATTCCATGCAAATGAAAATCAACAGAAAGCTGGAGTAGCAATCCTCATATCAGACAAAATAGACTTTAAAATAAAGACTATTACAAGAGACAAAGAAGGACACTACATAATGATCAAGAGATCAATCCAAGAAGAAGATATAACAATTGTAAATATTTATGCACCCAACATAGGAGCACCTCAATACATAAGGCAAATACTAACAGCCATAAAAGAGGAAATTGACAGTAACACAATCATAGTAGGGAACTTTAACACCCCACTTTCACCACAGATCATCCAAGATTAAAATAAATAAGGAAACACAAGCTTTAAATGATACATTAAACAAGATGCACTTAATTGATATTTATAGGACATTCCATCCAAAAACAACAGAACACACCTTCTTCTCAGCTTCTCATGGAATTTTCTCCAGGATGGATCATATCTTGGGTCACAAATCAAGCCTCAGGTAATTTAAGAAAATTGAAATTATATCAAGTATCTTTTCCTGCTACAACGTTATGAGACTAGATATCAATTATAGGAAAAGAGCTGTAAAAAATACAACACATGGAGGCTAAACAATACACTACTTAATAACCAAGAGATCACTGAAAAAATCAGACAGGAAATCAAATAATACCTAGAAACAAATGAAAATGAAAACAGATGACCCAAAACCTATGCAATGCAGCAAAAGCAGTTCTAAGAGGGAAGTTTATAGCAATACAATCCTGTCTTCAGAAACAAGAAACACCTCAAATAAACAACCTAACCTTACACCTAAAGCAATTAGAGAAAGAAGAACAAAAAAACCCTAAAGTTACCAGAAGGAAAGAAATCATAAATATCAGATCAGAAATAAATGAAGGAAACAATAGCAAAGATCAATAAAACTCAAAGTTGGTTCTTTGAGAAGATATACAAAATTGATAAACCATTAGCCAGACTCATCAAGAAAAAGAGGGAGAGGACTCAATAAAATTAGAAATGAAAAAGGAGAAGTAACTACTGACACTGCAGAGATACAAAGGATCATAAGTGATTACTACAAGCAACTCTATGCCAAAAAATGGACAACCTGGAAGAAATGGAAAAATTCTTAGAAAAGCACAACCTTCTGAGATTGAACCAGGAAGAAATAGAAATTTTAAATAGACAAATCACAAGCACTGAAATTTAAACTGTGATTAAAAGTCTTCCAACAAACAAAAACCCAGGATCAGATGGCTTCACAGGCGAATTCTATCAAACATTTAGAGAAGAGCTAACACCTTTCTTTCTCAAACTCTTCCAAACTATAGCAGAGAGATGAACACTCCCAAACTCATTCTACGAGGCCACCATAACCCTGATACCAAAACCAGACAGATGTCACAAAGAAAGAAAACTACAGGCCAATATCACTGATGAACATGGATGCAAAAATCCTCAACAAAATACTAGCAAACAGAATCCAACAGCACATTAAAAGGATCATACACCATGATCAAGTGGGGTTTATCCCAGGAATGCAAGGATTCTTCAATATATGCAAATCATTCAATGTGATACACCATATTAACAAATTGAAGAAGAAAAACCATATGATAGTCTCAATAGATGCAGAAAAAGCTTTTGAAAAAATTCAACACCCATTTATGATAAAAACCCTCCAGGAAGTAGGCATAGAGACAACTTACCTCAGCATAATAAAGGCCATATATAACAAACCCACAGCCAACATCATCCTCAATGGTGAAAAACTGAAACTGTTTACACGAAGATCAGGAACAAGACAAGGTTGCCCACCCTCACCACTATTATTCAACATTGTTTTGGAAGTTTTAGCCACAGCAATCAGAGAAGAAAAGGAAATAGAAGGAATCCAAATCGGTAAAGAAGTAAAACTGTCACTGTTTGCAGATGACATGATGCTATACATAGAGAATCCTAAAGATGTTACCAGAAAATTACTAGAGCTAATCAATGAATCTGGTAAAGTAGGGGGATACAATATTAATGCACAGAAATCTCTTGCATTCCTATACACTAATGATGAAAAAATCTGAAAGTGAAATTAAGGAAACACTTCCATTTACCATTGCAACAAAAAGAATAAAATACCTAGGAATAGGGCTTCCTTGGTTGTGCAGTGGTTGAGAGTCCACCTGCCGATGCAGGGGACACAGGTTTGTGCCCCAGTCCAGGAAGATCCCACATGCTGCGGAGCAGCTAGGCCCGTGAGCCATGGCCGCTGAGCCTGCACGTCCGGAGCCTGTGCTCCACAACGGGAGAGGCCACAACAGTGAGAGGCCCACGTACCGAAAAAAAAAAAAAAACCTAGGAATAAACCTACCTAGGAGACAAAAGAGCTGTATGCAGAAAAATATAAGACACTGATGAAAGAAATTAGAGATGATACAAATAGATGGAGAGATATATCATGTTCTTGGATTGGAAGAATCAGCATTGTGAAAATGACTATACTACCCAAAGCAATCTACAGATTCAATGCAATCCCTATCAAACTACCACTGGCATTTTTCACAGATCTAGGACAAAAAATTTCACAATTTGTATGGAAACACAAAGGACCCTGAATAGCCAAAGCAATCTTGAGTAAGAAAAACGGAGCTGGAGGAATCAGGCTCCCTGACTTCAGATTATATTACAAGCTACAGTAATCAAGACAGTATGGTACTGGCACAAAAACAGAAATATAGATCAATGGAACAGGATCCAAAGCCCAGAGATAAACCCATGCACATATGGTCACCTTATTTTTGATAAATGAAGCAAGATTATTCAATGGAGAAAAGACAGCCTCTTCAGTAAGTGGTGCTGGGAAAACTGGACAGCTACATGTAAAAGAATGAAATTAGGACACTCCTTAACACCACACACAAAAATAAACTCAAAATGGATTAAAGACCTAAATATAAGGCCAGACACTATAAGACTCTTAGAGGAAAACATAGGCAGAACACTCTATGACATAAATCACAGCAAGATCCTTTTAGGCCCACCTTCTAGAGAAATGGAAATAAAAACAAAACTAAACAAATGGTACTTAATGAAACTTAAAAGCTTTTGCACAGCAAAGGAAATCATAAGACGAAAAGACAACCCTCAGAATGGGAGAAAATATTTGGAAATGAAGCAACTGACAAAGGATTAACCTCCAATTTTAGAAGAAGCTCGTGCAACTCAGTATGAAAAAAACAACCCCATCCAAAAATTGGCAGAACACCTAAATAGACATTTCTCCAAAGAAGACATACAGATGGCCAAGAAGCACATGAAAAGCTGCTCAACATCACTACTTATTAGAGAAATGCAAATCAAAACTACAATGAGGTATCACCTCACACCAGTTAGAATGGGCGTCATCAGAAAATCTAGAAACAGCAAATGCTGGAGAGGGTGTGGAGAAAAGGGAACCCTCTGGCCCTGTTGGTGGGAATGTAAATTGATGCAGCCACTATGGAGAACAGTATGGAGGTTCCATAAAGAACTAAAAATAGAATTACCATATGATCCAGCATTCCCTCTACTGGGCATATACCCAGAGGAAACCATAATTCAAAAAGACAGATGCATCCCAATGTTCATTGCAGTACTATTTACAATAGGCAGGTAATGGAAACAACCTAAATGCCCATTGACAGACGAATGGATAAAGAAGATGTGGTACATATATACAATGGAATATTACTCAGCCATAAAAAGGAATGAAATTGGGTCATTTGTTGAGACGTGAATGGATCTAGAGACTGTCACACAGAGTGAAGTAAGTCAGAAAGAGAAAAACAAATATTGTATATTAACACGCATATGTGGAACCTAGAAAAATGGTACAGATGAACTGGTTTTCAGGGCAGAAATTGAGACACAGACGTAGAGAACAAACATGGACACGAAGGCAGAAAGTGGCAGGGTTTGGGGGTGGAGGGGTGATGAATTTGGTGATTGGGATTGACATGTATACACTGATATGTATAAAATGGATGACTAATAAGAACCTGCTGTATAAAATATAAATAAAATTCAAAAAAAAAAGAAATAATACAGAGAGAAACCTTGTACCTTTGACCCAGTTTCCCCCAGTTGCAACATCTTATCAAACTATAATACATTATCAGAACCAAGATATTGTCATCAGTACAGTCAAGATACAGAACATTTAAAAAAAAAAAAAAAAAAAAGATACAGAACATTTCCATTACCACGGAGAGCCCTCATGTTGTCATTTTATAGCTGCACCCATTTCACTCTCACCCCTCCTTCCTCCTTAACTCCTGGCAACCACTAATCTGTTCTTCATCTTTATAATTTTGTCATTTCAGAAAAGAAATTATACAGTATTTAAACTTTTGGGGTTGTTTTTTTTCATTCAGCATAATTCTTTGGAGATTTATCCAGGTTATATGTATTAGTAGCTGGCTTCTTTTTATTGCTGAGTAGTATTCCTTGGTGTGGATTATCACAGTTTAACTATTCACCTGTTGAGGGATATTTGGGTTTTTTTCAGTTTTGAGCTGTTACAAATAAAGCTGCTATAAACATTCAAGTATAGGTTTTAGCATAAACTTAAGTCTTTATTTCTCTGGTATAAATGCCTAAAAACGCAGTTGCTGGGTCATACGGTAGTTGCATGTTTAGTTTATTAAGAAACCACCAAACTGTCTTCCAGAATGACTATGCCATTTTTCATTCTCACCAGCTGTGTATGAGTGATCCAGTTTCTTAGTAGAACATTATGTATAATGTTGGCTGTAGATTTTTGGAGATGTTCTTTGTTAAGTTGAATTACCCTCTGTAACTAGTTTTCTGAGAGTTTTTATCATGAATGAATGTTGAATTTTGTCAAATGATTTTTCTGCATTAATTTGTATGACCATGTGATTTTTTTTCAGCTTGTTAATATGATGGAGTACATTGATCGATTTTCAATACTAAACTGCCTTTGCATCCTTAGAATAAACCCTACTTTGTCATTATGTATAATTCTTTTTATTTTTTTTGAAAGTTTTATTTATTGTTAAAATTTACTATTTATTTATTTATTTTGGCTGTGCCAGGTCTTAGTTGTGGCATGCGTGATCTTTGGTTGCAGCATGTGGACTCTCTTAGTTGTGGCACGTGGGTTCTTAGTTGAAGCATGCAGACTTCTTAGTTGTGGCATGCGAACTCTTAGTTGCTGCATGCATGCATACGGGATCTAGTTCCCCGACCAGGGATTGATCATGGGCCCCCTGCATTGGGAGCACAGAATCTAACCCACTGGCCCACCAGGGAAGTCCCGAGAGTTATGTTTTACTTGGTGGAAATTTTTAGGACTTCAAGCCTGAGAGACAGCATCTCAAGTAACCCTGAGAGAACTGTTCCTAGGAGGGAGCCAGGATATATAGGAGTTTTGCAACAAAGGGCAGGTAGTCTGAACATCAAAAGATTATTGTTAATTAAAGAAAACCAGATTGTCTAGATTTATGTTAATTCTTCTTTAGACATTTGGTAGAGTTCTCCAATGAAACCATTTGGGCCTGGAGATTTGGTCTGGGGGTAGTTTTTAATTTACAGTTCAGTTTCCTTAATAGTTATAGGGTTATTCACATTATCTATTTTATATTGAATGAATTGTGGTGGTTTGTATTTTTTGAGGAAGTGATCCTTTTTGTCTAAGCTGTCAATTTTATGTGTTTAGAGTTGTTCATAATATTCTCCTGTTATCCTATGTCTTCAGTGATACCCTGTTTCATTACTGAAATTAGTTATTTGTACCTTCCTTTTCCTTTGTCTGTCTTGTTAGAGGTCTGTCAATTTTACTGGTCTTTTCAAAGAATATATATTAATTATTAATATATAAAATTATGCAATATAATAATTGATATGACTTAACATTAACAAGATCTTTGTTTCATTGATTTTCTCTATTTTTTGTTTTGTTTTCAATTTTATTGATTTCTGCTATTTATCATATCCTTTCTTTTGCTTTCTTCAGACTTATATTTTGCTCTTTTTTTCTAGGTTCTTGGTGCGGTAGCAAGGGTATTGATGTAAGACATTTCCTCTTTTCTAATCTATGTGTTTAGTGCTGTAAATTTTCCTCTCAACACGGCTTTACCTGTATTCCACAAATTTTTATGTATTGTATTTTCATATTAATCCCATCAGTGTATTTTTCAATTTTCCTTGAGATCCTCTTTTTAAAATTTTTTAAATTAATTAATTTGTTTATTTTAATGCTATTCTTTAAAAAATTTTTTTGGTCTATTTTCTCTCTGTGGTTCAGATTGGGAAATTGCTATTGTCCTGTCTTCCAGTTCATTGATTTGTCCCTTTGTTCCCTCCATTCTGCTGTTGAGCCCATCCACTGAGCTTTTTATTTAAATGGTTATATTTTTCAGTTACAAAATATCCATTTTTTTCTTCTTTATTTCTTCTTAGTAATTTCATTACTAAGACTTAAGTTCCTTTGCTGAGGCTTTCTGTTTTCTCATTAGTTTCAGTTGTGTTTCTATTTACTGATTGAAGCATTTTTATCATAGTTGCTTTAAAATCTTTGTCAGAAATTATAACATTTCTGTTATCTCAGAGTTGTCATCATCATAAATTTTGAGACTTCCTGAGTTTTGGCATGACAAATGATTTTTTGTTAAAACCTAGACATTTTCATATTATGTTATGAGATTCTGGATCTTATTTAAACTTTCTATTTTAGCTGGGTTTCTCTGACACTGCTCTGTTAGAGGAAGGGGTTGCACCTCACTACTGCCAGGCAGAGGTAGGTAGAAGTACAGCTTCCCACTCAGCCTCCACTGATAGCTGAGGAAAGGGGTGCATTCTCATCACTGAGTGGTCCCCAATGACATCATAGAGGGGAGGGAACTTGTTCCTGGTGTTGCTCCTTACTTGACACTCTCTGTCTGATACCACCCTGGCAAGGGTGTTGAGGTACCTCATCTTAGCACTCACAAGGGTGGAAGTCTGTGCTGGCATGAGTAGGAGTGGGGCCAGTGCTTTTTTTTTTTAGTATTGGCTTGGGTAGAGTGGTTATTCTCTAAGTTTTCTGTCTTTCTAGCTGCCCCTTCCCAATCCTTCAGCTAAAGACAGTATTTGTTGAGGCTGTTCTTCGTTTGATTTTTGTCTGTGCTCATTGGTATTTCCAGGTTGCTGGCTTCTTCAGCTCCAAGTCTGGGATATATGAGACAAAGAGGAAACGGAGGGAACTTACTACCATGTTGTTCTGTTCCCAAAGTCCCTGGCCAGTCTGGCTTCTTTCAGAGTCTTCTTGTGTTTGTTCTATGGATGATGCCCAAGATTTTAGTTGTACTTTGCAGGAGGAATAGGGAAAAGTACATCTATTCCATCTTCCTGGAAATAGAAGTCTTTGGAAATACCAATTTCATAATTTGTGCAAGTATTCTATAAACCACAATGTGGAGTTCTCTGGGAAAACCTGAACTGGAGAATAGGGACTGGTGCTGAAGCTGAGGTAGAGTCTGCTCCACTCTAGATCTGGGGCTTAGGAAACACACACTCAGGCATGTATACAGAGCACATAAATTTAGCAGCTTAGATGAAATGGATCAATTCCTCAAAAGCCACAAAATACCAAAACTCACTGAATGTGAAATAGATAACCTGAATGGTTCTACAACTATTAAAGAAGCTGAATACACAGTTTAAAATATCCTGAGAAAAGAAATCTTCAGGCCCAAATGGTTTCACTGGTAAATTCTGCTAAACAGTTAAAGAAGAAATAACACAAATTCTACACAATCTCTTCCAGAAAAACAAAGAGGAGGAAGCACGTACCAACTCATTTATGAGACCAGAATTACACTAATCCAAAACCAGACAAGAACAAACTACAGACCAGTATAGATGCAAAAACCTAGCAAATGTAATCCAGCAATATGTAAAAAGGACAACCAAGTGAGGTTTATCCCAATGCAAGGCTGATTTATATTCAAATATCAATCATTAAGAAAATTAATCATTGTAATGTGCCATATTAACAGCCTAGAAAAGAAAAACCACATGATCATATCGATTGATAGAAAAAGGCACTTGACAAAATTCAGCATCTATTCATGATAAAACTCTCAGCATACTAGAGGTAGAAAGGAATTTATTTAACCTGAAACAGAGCATCTAAAAATTCTACAGCCAACATCGTACTTAATAATGAAAGACTGAATGTTTTCATTCCCAAGATTGGGAACAAAGCAAGGATGTTTACTCTCACCACTGCTCTTTTTTTTTTAACACTTTTAAAATGTTTATTTATTTATTTATTTTTAGCTGTGTTGGGTCTTCATTGCTGCACGCAGGCTTTCTCTAGTTGGGGCGAGCCGGGGCTACTCTTCATTGCAGTGCACGGACTTCTCATTGCGGTGGCTTCTCTTGTTGCGGAGCATGGGCTCTAGGTGCGCAAGCTTCAGTAGTTGTGGTACGTGGGCTCCGTAGTTGTGGCTCACAGGCTGTAGAGCATAAGCTCAGTAGTTTTGGCACACAGGCTTAGTTGCTCAGCATCATGTGGGATCTTCCCGGACCAGGGCTCGAACACATGTCCCCTGCATTGGCAGGTGGATTCTTAACCACTGTGCCACCAGGGAAGTCCCATCACCACTGCTCTTTATCATCATAGAGGAAGTCTTAGCCATTGTGGTGAGACAAGAAAAAGAAATAAAGTGCATAGTTGGGGGAAAAAATAAATAAAGCTGCCCCTCTTTGTAAACATGATTGTGTAGAAAATCCTTAGAAATCTACAAAACAAATCAAAACAATCCTCCTAGAACTAATAATAAGTGACTTTAGCAAAGTCATAGGATTGAATCAACACATAAAATTAATTTTATTTCTGTATACTACCAGTGAACAATTGGAAGCTGAAATTTTTTAAATACCATTTACAATAGACTAAGAAAGGAAATAGGTACAAATCTAACCAAACATGTATAGAATCTAGATGCTAAAAATTATAAAAGTGTAAAAGAAACCAAAAGAAGCCTAAATAAATACAGAGAAATACTGTGTTCATGGATTGGAAGGCTAACATAGTAAAGATGTCAGCTATTCTCAAATTGATCTATAGATTTAATGTTCCAATCAGAATCCCAGGACAACATTTTTGTAGATATAAGCAAGTTGATCCTAGAATTTATATGGAAATACAGAGAAACTAAAATAATAAAACAGTTTGAAAAAGAAGAGTAAAGTTGGAAGAATCACAGTATCTGATTGAAGACTTACCATAAGCTATGACAATCAAAACAGTGTGGTATAAGGAGAGACACATAGGTCTTTGGAACAGAATAGCAGGTCTAGAAATAGACTCATAAAAACATGGGTCAATTGACTTTTTTATATAGGTGAAAATATCACGAAGATAAAAGTCTCCTGACCCGGTATTAGGCAAAATGTTCTTAGACATGCACCAAAAACATGACACATAAGGAAAAATTGACAAATTGTACTTCATTAAAATTGAACACTTTGGCACTATGAAAGTCACTCTTAAGAGAATGAAAAAAGCTATGGACTGGGAGAAAGTATTTGCAAATTGCCTATCTAACAAATGACTGAATAATGAACTCTAATCCCAGCTCTCTAAGCCCACTTAAAAAATGGGCAAATGACTTGAACAGACTTGCCACCAAACACAATTTATAAATGGCAAATAAACACATCAAGAGGTGACCGATATCATCAGCAATTGGGGAAATGCAAATTAAAACCACCATGAGATATCTCTACACATTGTTTAAATGGCTAAAATTTTAAAATACTGATGATAGCAAGTGTTGATGGTTTGAAGAGTAACTGGAACTCATATACTGCTCGTGGAATGCAAAATGGTACAGTCACTCTGGAAAACTGACGGCTTCTTACAAGTATTTACCACATGACCTAACAATTCCACTCCTGGTATTTGCTTTAAAAAAATAAAAAGGTATGTTCACACAGAAACCCATGTACAGATATTTACAGAAGCTCTGTTAATAATTCACCAAAAACTGGAAACAACCCAACTGTCCTTCAACAGGTGAATGGAAAAACAAATCGTGTTACATCCCTACAATGGAATACTACTCAGTGATAAAGAGGAATGGACAGGTGATACACAGAACAATTCGGATGAAATTCAAAGGAATTATGCTGAGTGAAGGAAGCCGGCCTCTAAAGAATACATGCTAAATGATTCCATTTATATGACATTCTGGAAAAGGCAACAGTATAATAACTGAGAACCATTCAGTAGTTGCTAGAGGGCAGAAGTAGGGTTAAAAAGGGGCAGCATAAGGGAGTTTTTGGGGGGAGACGAAACTGTTCTGTATCTTGATTGTGGTTATACCAGTATACACGTGTTAAAATTCATAGAACTGTTCACCAAAGAAAAAGTTCATGTTTACTAAATAAATAATAGTAATAACACAACAAAGGATGCTGGACCATTCTAACACTGAAATTATCTTAGGAATTATCTAGATTGTCTATAAGAAGGTCCACCACCTTACATTTAACCAAGTGTCAATGGTAGTGTGCAGTTAGCATTCAGAAGGGCCAGTAAGGAGTGTCTTGGCAATAAGACAATTGCTTAGTTAGCCATCTTAACTTTAGACACCAGGATATCCAAAATAAATTATTTTTCTTAGCAAATAAAGTTTTTTCTAAAATCCACCAATGTTACCTGCAGCATTCCATGGGTATGTGGCTGGCTGGTTATTTCAAACAAATTAACTCTTCCATTTAAAAATATATAGAGGACTTCCCTGGTGGCGCAGTGGTTAAGAATCTGCCTGCCAATGCAGGGAACATGGGTTCGAGCCCTGGTCCGGGAAGATCCCACATGTCGTGGAGCAACTAATCCCATGCGCCACAACTACTGAGCCTGCGTGCCACAACTACTGAAGCCCGCATGCCTAGAGCCTGTGCTCTGCAACAAGAGAGGCCACCACAATGAGAAGCCCACGCACCACAACGAACAGTAGCCCCCACTCACCGCAACTAGAGAAAGCCCGCATGCAGCAATTAAGACCCATCGCAGCCAAAGATTAAATAAATAAATATATTTATTTAAAATATATAATAAAAATATATAGAGTAAGGCTTGAGAACAGTCCTTGGCGTAGAGGATGTTTTCACCAAACTACCAGTCTGTGTTACATGTGGACCTCAGACACCAGCTTATCTCCTCCTTCTTCTGCTGCCCTTTGCTCCCGTGCAGGAGGTGGTGGCTCACTGGATCGCTGAAAGCCGCATTGCCATTGAGGAGATCCGCTTGTTGACCTTGAAAGCTGCCCATAGCATTGATACTCTGGGCAGCTCTGGTGCTAAGAAGGAGGTGAGGCCCCTTGGACCACCATCTGCCAAGCCTTCACCAAGAAGTTTGTCCCACTCTTTGGGCATTCCAGGTTTCATGGTGCCTTGAGGGCACTCAGAATATCAGAAGCTTCCATGTGATTTTGGTTTAAAAATTATAAATGTATAATTTATACATTTATACAATCACCCTTGCTAGTTCTCCTTTCACTGGGCTGCTTTAGGGAATGATTTTCAGGATGCAGAATATCTTCAGCTTTCTTGAGATGCAGCAAGAGAAGGCAGAGAAAGTAGAGAAATACCAAACTTTATACTGACTTGGAATTGTACCCGGTATGTTACTTTCTGCTAACCTCTTGACCTTGGGCAAAGTATGTGACCTGTCTGCCTATGGCCTAGGGTTCTAGCGAAGACTGACCAAGTTGATACAGAATGCAGAGCACTGTGCTGCCACATAGAAATGTTTCATAGAAGACACCTCTCGTCCCCTGCCTTCTTATGTTTCTGGCTTATTTGGAATAAGAACACGATCGTTTAATTATAAAAGCAATGAAATTGCCAAAGGAAAACTGATTATCGAAGACTTTTTAACTCTTTATGATCCCTAAGGTGATGAATGTCACTTATCAGTTGCCTGAAATCCTTTCAGAAACAAGACAATACAAGTAATAAATAAGTTAATAAAATGTGATTTGGAAGAGATATCTCTTTCCAAAAGGTCTCTGTTGACTGGAATATGTCCGTTAGCTGCATTAGTGGATCTTTGTTGGCTTTCATCAAAGATTGTGTTTCAGTGGTGTGTGTATGTGGGAAAGTTCCCTTGTTTCTTTTCACAAAGAAAATACAGACTATATCAAACTCTATCACATTGTGTATTGTCTAAGAAAGGAACATTCTTTTTATATCTTGTTTATGTAGATTGCAATGATTAAAGTGGCTGCCCCTCGGGCCGTCTGCAAAATTATTGACCAGGCCATCCAAGTGTGTGGAGGTGCCGGCGTTTCCCACGAATACCCTCTGGCTAACATGTGAGTAGATGTCATTTAATCACCATCTACATTTGATGGGCTTGGAGTTAAATCTACAGATGGCTTGATACTAACTGTTTATGAAGAAAATAAAAATAGCTAACTTACTTTAAAGCATAATTGAAGGCTAACTGAGGCAATATAGGTATTTTACTATAGAGCTCAGTACCAATAAATAGTTTTATGATTACAATTGTCATTTCACTCATTCATGTTCACTTTTACACTGAGAAGATGCACTGAGGGTTCCTGGGCTGTAAATAACTCATGGGGGTTCACCCTGGAACAGGAAGGAGAGGAGAGGAGCAGAGCAAGGCTTAGGTATGCACTTAGGACACTTTACCACCCATACCCAGAGGCCGTGACCAGACTGCGGCAGTGCATGCCAGCCACCACCTCATGTCCACATGTGCTTGCTGGGATCAAGAAGGAATACTCTCCACTGCCCATCACCACCGGGCATGGTGCCACCTTCTCTCTCACACTGGAGATAAGAGTCTGGTGCCCCATCAGTTTCCCCCATCAATTTTTAATAAGAAAGAACTAAATATATAGTACTATATATTTATAGTATATAAGTGTTATATATTCTTCATGGCCTGTGGATTACCTAAGATATCTCCTAGTTCTAGCAAATACTAGTACCTACAGCAAACCAAGACTGAGATTAAGCCCACTGCACTGTGCCATTTAAGATTCCACTCCCAAGGTGAGGACTTGAAAATGGCATTTCACAAGCCCTTGGGCTGACTTTCCTTGATTTTCCCTGTGCAATTTTTCTTATCACTGCCTTGGCGAGATTTCAAACACTAATAATCTTGGCTTAGAATCAGAGTGACTGATGTTAAAGCACCAGGTTCCTCTTTGCTAAGTCCTGCCGTCCCTGCTCTTTGTGTTTTTGCAGGTATGCCCTAACGCGAACTTTGCGCTTAGCAGATGGGCCCGATGAAGTTCACCTCTCGGCAGTCGCAAAAATGGAGCTGTGGGACCAAGCCAGAAGCCTGAGGGCCAAGGTGTAGAATTCATCGGCTCCAGCATTTGTATCTCATTCAGCTTTTGCAGCAGTTTAAGCACAGGATTAATTACTCACTTCGGTAAAGATTTGAGCATCTGTTTTAATCAATGGGTTTTGTCATTTCAAGGGTCACACTTAAAATTTTATAATTTCAAGGGTTTCAGTGAAAAAGGAAATTTCATAGCTGTTGTCATTCAGTCTAACACCTAAGTGTATAGCATTTATTTTTTAAAGGCTCCTCTTGTAAAGAAATCATGAAATAAATTGGAGAACTAAAGCATAGCGTAAAAATATTTTCACTTCTTTACTTTCAGGAATTGTTCCACTTAAATAAATATTCAAGGAATATTTAATCACTACTTTGTAAAAAATATTGTGGGATCCCCTTTTTAACATGGGTTTTAGGGGCTGGTTTAACACTTTGTGGTAATGTTTGCACTGGAGAAGGATGGATGACTGATTGGGTCATTTTAGAGTTTGTATTGCTATAAGCCTCTTCATAATTCAACAGGAAGCATTTATACATAAAAGCTGATTGTTACTAGAAGACATGGCATCTTATGAGAAAATATAATTAAGAAAAATTTTAATTATGTATAAAATGTTGATGCTAACAGTGGATAGTTTAACCTACAAGAAAGTTATGCAGTTTTGAGAGGAGATTAAAGACAGTGTTCTCTGAACACCATTCTGTTAATAGCAACACCCTAAGCCAACATCCTTGGGGCACTTTAAGTCAGCACTGCCAAGGACTGCAGCCCAGGCCATGTTGTAAGTCTTGAGCACCTGAACTGTGGTCAGCATAACTGAGGAACTGAATTTTTGATTTTTTTAAATTTTAATTAATCCAAATATAGATTCTCAACTCAGTTACTGGAAAACTTTTAAGTATGCTTGGAATAACTTGGGTATGTGAATTGTCTTTTGCAAATGTAAATTGTATGAAATCTAAATACAGAGCAAGTATTTTGAATGAAAATTTAACATCCAAATTAAGAAAGTATACAATATATACCAGATTTTGAAGACTCAGTATGAAAAAAAAATTAAATGTCTCATTAATACTATTTTAGTATTGATTACATGCTGAAATGGTAATACTTTGGATATATTGAGTTAAATAAAATATATTATTTAAATTAATTTTACCTGTTTCTTGTTACATTTTTAGTTTATGGAATTGGAATAGTTACTGGCACATTTTTTTTTTTTTTTTTTTTTTTGCGGTATGCGGGCCTCTCACTGTTGTGGCCTCCCCCGTTGCAGAGCACAGGCTCCGGAGGCACAGGCTCAGCGGCCATGGCTCACAGGCCCAGCCGCTCCACGGCATGTGGGATCCTCCCGGACCGGGGCACGAACCCGCGTCCCCTGAATCGGCAGGCGGACTCTCAACCACTGCGCCACCAGGGAAGCCTGGCAAATTTTTTTAAATTTTCAAATGAAAGTATTTTGAGTTTGGAAAACTTTAAAACTGTTTTATTAGAAAGCATACACATCACATGAATTTATTGATGCGTAGAGATTATTTCAATCATTATTTAAATGTCATCTTGGAGTGGGGTTAGGGCCAGACATTTACAAAGCGCATGTCATGTGGGCTTTGTAAACATTTGCCTTTGAGCCTTAACCTCGCTGCACCTTGTATTTCTTTTTGTACGTTGGGATTAACTTTTAAACCTAGAAGACCCATATCTACTGAGGGCTTGTGTGGGAATCACTGAAGCCATATAGAAGCACTTTGATACTTGTGAACCACAATAAAGTACTTTATAAGGCATCCTTATTTAAAGTGGATAAAATCTTATAACCCAAGCTGGTCAACCTTATTACTAGTTTTAAAAGCTGTGACTTAGGAGAAATCAGGATTGTTTCTGAACAATTAGAATTAAAAGTTATATCTGGTAGTTGTAATTTTGTGATAATTTTTTCCTCTTTGAGAAAAACTGGCTGTGTTGGTGGTTGATTCATTTCAGTTGATCTGTTTTTATCTTATGTCTGTCACATCCACAGCCATCCCCCCATGTGATCCATATTCACCTCTCTCACCTACCTTTAATTTATTCAGATAAAATCATGTTAAAAAAGAGTAGTAAAAGTTGTTGAAACGAAAAATTCCAGTCTCCAAAGTATAAAGTAAGATCAAGGGAACTATGCCTCAGTCACAGTGAGTGAATGACTGTAAACATGGGAATGGCAGGGCCATTTCTGTGGTCTCCTCAGGCTGTCACTGCGGCTCACTCTGAGCAGTCCACCCAGGACAATCAGCCCGGTTTTGCCAGGAATTTGAACCCACACAGCTGTAAAATGAGAAGTAGCCCTTCAGGGTGACCCCACGCGGGAAGGCAGGAAGAAGGGGAGAGCTCACCAGTCAGGGCTTTACCCAAGATTTGCGGTGTGGGCAGCAGCAGGAGAGGAGGGGCTGTGGCTGCCCGACAGGAAGTCACCATAAAGCTCTACACATAAGCAGTCACAGAAGGTGTAGCAGTGCTTATCCAAGGGAGCAGCCAGTTAAGGATCTCTGGGAGTTGACATTCTAACCTTTTAAGAACACACAAGAGAAATTTCAGCTGATCACGGAAGAGCTGATTTCCTCATCAACCTGTTTACAAGGCTTCCCCCAGGTCCATGTCACTCCAGCTCTTCCCACAACTCTGGTCTACTTACATGTTATAGGCATGTGTGCATTTTGTCGAAGAAAATTGAAGTGGGTGACAGCAGCAAAGACCAATAGTAGCATGTAGGTGATTCAATAGATGATAGGCTGCACAAGGCTTGCAGACAAATACATCTCCCGTTTTTCTTGAATTAAGCTACAACAGTTGCTGGGAAATTCAGAACAAGGCACTTCTCACCCAGGCTTCTGAAGGATTTAAATTAGTAAAGTTCTTAAATAAAGGATATTATAAAAATGAAATGTATTTAAGAAAATGACTGCTATGAACAAATGCTTGATTTCAGTCAAGCCAGGTAGCCTCAGCCAGACCTCTCTTTTTCCCAGGCGCCTGATGAACCCTCCCCAACAAGCAGAGTGGAAGGGGTGTAGGCCAAGCAGTGGGCCTCCTGTTAGCACTTGGGACCAATGTTTGTCTGTTGCACCTATTTCCCCACTCTCCCTTTGCCTGGATTACTGTGGTAGTCTTCTAACTGGGCTTCAAATCTGTTCTCATAGCGGCCAGCCTGAACCTCTCAAAATGCTGCAGTGGCTTTCCATCTCACTAGGAATAAAACCCTAACCCTCACCTTGGCTGACAAAGATCCACTTGAGCTTGTCCCCAGTACCTCTCTGCGCTCACCCACCTGCCTCCCTCCAAACAGCCTCTGGACTGTGCTTCCAAGAGACCAGACCACGACAGCTGGGCCTCGGAGTCTTGGCTCTCACTCTTTTCTCTGCCTGGGAAGACCTACCCTGAGATTACCAGATGCCTGCTCCTAAGTCACCTTGTCGAAAGGTCCTTTCCTGAGCACTTGTTCTGAACCAGCACCACCTGCTGAAACTCTCCAGCCTCTTTACCTGCCATTCTTTTCACAGCACTTATCACTTGACATATCTACTTATTTATGGTCTGTCTTCTCACTAGAGTCCACTTTTTTTGTGTACTGGAACCATGCCTGGCTGGTATGCACTCAAAAAAAAGTATGAATGAATGAATTCATGTGCATGGATGCGCTCCTTGTCCCTGATTTGCAATTGGCTAGAGGGCAAATCATTTACTTATAGGTCTGCAAACAACAGAGCAGAAGCCTGAGCACCAGCCCATGAGCACAGTGGTTGGACAACAGACCCAGAGTGGGTTATGGGTAACTGGAGAAACACTGGGGCTGAAAAGGGATATTAGTGCCCCAGAAGTGGGGTGCGCACAGCAGTTTGGACAGATCAGTTGATGAAATAGGTGTTTAATGAGTATTTTAACAATTCAGAGAATGCATGTTTACTTTTTAAAATTTTCTTGATGGGGAATGCAGCCTAAGCAGCCAGAGTGCTGTGATCAGCTCGAGGTACAGAGAGAGGGAAGTCAGAGTAACTAATAAAAACAAAACCACATTCAGTGATTGTTAGAATTTTCCAAATAATATTCTGGGAAGTGTCCTCAAGACAAAGAGCATTCAGGGTTTATGATCCTGACACAATATTTTTATTTCTTTTTTTGTTATCTCTTTCTCATTGTGATTATCATGAAGAAAATCCACAAACATTCTAGGGTAATGTTTTGTGTGGTTGTGATAAGCTCTGTGAAACAAGGGCTTTTATCTGCTTTATCTTCACCCCAAAATATGTGAGGAAACAAAGGGTGATTGTCCTGAGCAGTGCCTCTCTGGGGCCCACCTGACAGGTGGAGAATGGCATGTGGCCAGAAGCTCCTTTGCCCGCTGCGTGGATGGTTGTTACCAGCCGGTGGAAAGTCCCGTTTCACTCTTTTAAACAAGTGAAAGTGGAGGCTGCAGATGCCTCCTCGCCCCCCTGCCCTGGCCTCTGTGACTTCCGTTTCTACTGGTTTTTCCTTACTGCATACCAGCCACACCAGCCTTCTGCTGTTCCTCGGATACCCCAGATATTTTTTTAATTAGAAACGATATATATTGTTTCCTGTTAAAATAGGGCACTCTTATGAGAAACAAATGTGCAAAAAGAACATTCCTGTGTTTTCTCACTTATCCCAACAGACCTGGACTATTGATTCCAAACCTTCCTCACTCTGTACGGGGGAAGGCTCTCCACCTACTCCCAGGAAATTAGGCTACTCTAGTTTTAATTTTGATTACTCGCATGCATGAAAAACATCAAAACCCAACTGTTAACAGGCTACCTGTTCCTAGGCACACAGGCCCAGTCCACTTGGATAGACAGATGTGAGCCTCAAGTCCACAGCCCCCTGTGCAGGCCAGGATTAGAGGTACCCTGGTAGTCAAGTGGGTGCTGTTGGCTAGGGATCGAAGAAGATCCCAGCTCCTGGTCAGCTGGCTGAAAACATGCAGCCTCCAGTGAGAGGCTGAGATCCCTCCTTTTTTTTTTTTTTTAATAAATTTTATGTATTTATTTATTTTTGGCTGCGTTGGGTCTTTGTTGCTGTGCACGGGCTTTCTCTAGTTGCGGCGAATAGGGGCTACTCTTCGTTGTGGTGCGTGGGCTTCTCATTTTGGTGGCTTCTCTTGTTGTGGAGCATAGGCTCTAGGCGTGTGGGCTTCAGTAGTTGTGGCACGTGGGCTCAGGAGTTGTAGCTCACGGGCTCTAGAGCACAGGCTCAGTAGTTGTGGTGCATGGGCTTAGTTGCTCCGCGGCATGTGGGATCCTCCTGGACCAGGACTTGAACCCGTGTCCCCTGCATTGGCAGGCGGATTCTTAACCACTGCGCCACCAGGGAAGCCCTGAAGTCCCTTCTTAGCAAGGAATATTTTGGGTGAAGTAGGGCACCCATCTGGCCACAAACGGTATCTGGTCTAGAAGCTACGTAAATTCTCTTGTGATCCCTTAAACCGACAAAAGCGAATTCAAGTTTGAAAATGGCACATTAAGTTATACGAAGTAGAGAATGTCATTAAGGCAAGGGTCTCATCATGTCCTCACACAGACTCTGATCCCCCCCTCCCCCTCAGGACCACTGCTCCTTGCAGGCAACAGCTTCCAGCGTCCAGAAGCCTTGAGCAGCCTTCAGCATCACAAGTTGGGGGTGGCCCAAACCCACATTCTCAAGGCTTGCTCCCTTCCTGTAAATGTAACATTCTAGGTGTTCCCTCTATGATCACCCTATCTAAATGTCTCTGCCCTTCTAACACATACACACACATGCACACATTCCTTACCCCCTTCCCCGGTTTGGCTTTCTCCTGAGAATGTCTGTCTTGTAACATACTATGTATCTTTCCTTTTTATTTGCCTTATTATCCCCCCATTTCCCAACAAGAAGTATACTTGTGTTTTTGTCTCATTGCTACACACTTAGTGTCTAGAACAATGCCCAGGGAGTGATTAATAAGTCCTCACTAAACATCTGTTGACTGCCAGAGTGCAGGGATCCCAGGAACTTTGCTTTCCTTCCCATCTGAAGTATGGTAATACAAGCTGCTGTTTACTCACTGGCCATGCAGATGCTTAAAAGAAGATGCTCTAAAGCCATGCTTATCAATCCCCTGAGGAGTTTGAGCTACCCCAGCCCAGCCCCAATCCAGTGCTGGTGATGGTGACCTCACTGGTAACTGATGCACCAGGGATTCTGGAGAAATGAGGACCTAGATACTCACTCCCTGCAAATCCTGGTCAGATCTGTTTTAGGGTGTCTGGCTGAAAACCCTGGGAAGAGACTGGCTAACGTGTGCTAAAGGGAATCTGCTAGGTGGGCATGGAAGCAGAAGACCAAGAAAGGCTGGAGGGTCTCACCAGGAAAGGACACAGGGAGGGAGAGTGACCAACAAGCAGGGCTGACCTCCCTTGGCCTCCCCCACCTTCAGTCTGCGCCTCGCCCACTGCCTCACCTGATCAAGCTCTGAGGAGCTGCTGGTTGGCCAAGCTCAGCTCACAGGCCGCTGGGGCCTGTCCTGGAACAGGGAAAGAAAAGAGAAATATAGTGCCTGCCACATGTGTGATTTTAAATTGTCTAGTGCCACATTTAAAGAAGTACAAAGAAACGTGAGAAATTAATTTTAACAACAACAATTAATTTACAACACATCTCAATTTGGAAGCTAACTTTTCAATGAAAATACTTGAACTGTACAAAGTTAACTGTCTGTGGGTTTCATATAATTCATAGTTGAAAAAGTAGATCCACATACTTGAATTGTTCCAAACACATTTATAACTTTTCAAAAACTGAATTGAGCATCAGTTTTTAAACTTGAAGAAATTAATTTAAATGAAATTAAAAATTTAGTTTCTCAGATACATTTCAAGTGTCCAGCAGTCACACATGGCCAGTGGCTACTGTCCTGGCCAGGAGGTTCCTGAGACACTGACCCGCCAATCACACTCAGTGCAGGAAAGGCCTTGAGGCATTAGATACGGAGAACAGATGCTGAGCAGCCAAAACCACTGTTTACTACTGTAGCTAAGGGAAGGTAGTGTTTTTATATCTTCTATGCTTTTGTCTGGTGCAGGAAAAAGTTAACTCCAGTGCATTTCCTGTATTTCGAAAAAAACAAACAAACAAAACAAACTCATAATGACAAGAACTGCTAAGCATCTCTAGTTTACCAAGGGTCCTGTGGTAAACAATTCCTGAAGATCATGTGAGGGAAAATTGCTGTTTGTTCAGGGTAGTTAGGGTTTCCAAGTAGGAAAAAGGCTTGGCTCTAATACATGGAAATAGAAGGGTGTAAACTCAGTCTCTTGAGATCACACAGTTGATTTGTGAGCAGAGTCCTCCCCGCTTGGTGGAAATTAATGATGATCTTGTCATGGGAAATGGAGACAATACTTTTTATAAAATTCAAGCTGTGATAATCAATTATTCTCTCCCAACCCATCCTCTGCAAATTGTTTATGATGAGGTTTTTGGCTTGAGGGGAGATCGCTCCCAAATGGATTACTTGCTGCATTTCATTCTATTTAGTCCATCACAACTCCTGTTATCTGTCTCCAAGATGCCAAACAAACTTTCTACTACTCAGGGACTAAGCCATGAATGCAGCTGGAGGGACGGCCCACTCATCAGGTGTGGATGTTCAGTGCCTACAAGGGCAGGCTCCCTTCTCCGAGTGCTGAGAGCACACAAGCCTCCATTCACAGCCAGCTCTCACAGATGACCTCAGGCCAGACCCACCCAGACCTATGGACCCTGGCGGTCTCTCTGACCATTTTGCTTGAAGTTAGATTTAAATTCCAAATCCATTTGAAACCTCTTTGCAAGAAGTCTCCTGCCAACCCATCAAGACAGCTGGACCCAATCCCAAAGGAGTAAATAATTTGACAGGCAAGCGCATAATATGTTGCGACCCTCACGTACTTAGTTAATGATTTTATTTGTTCTTTTTTAACCTCTCTTTTGCTGACAAAATTTGAAAAGCCATCCAGAAGAAAAGAGAGGCAGAAGCCACCAGTCACAGAAGCTTTGCCATTTGCTCCAAGTGGAGCATGAGTGCTGAGGGAATTAAAATAGTTCCTTCCTATTCAGTGTTGCTGCCTCATGATTCTTTAAAGTATTAAATCAAAAGGACTTTGTATTTATATCTAGATGAAGCAACACGACATTAGACCAACTGGAATTGAGAGAACACCAGATTAACTTTAGAGCCGAGGCGGAGAACACCCTCGTCCCAGGCAATTCCCCCAGTCCTTCCTGAGTGCCCGTGGGGATGCACTTGCCCACAGACCCATGTTGTCCTTGCCCTCAGGAGGTCTTTCAGCCAGCTGACAACTCCCTTAACCTAAAACTCCCACCCATATCTACAAGAAAATGCCAGGTTTTCATCAATCACAATCTTGAGAAAATAAACTGGTACTTACGTGGAAAACGTTGGAAAATATTTTTAGAATTTCTAAGATCCCATTTCCACTGTAGAAAGTTGAGGACAGTGCACAAGATGAGTCTGAAGCAACTTCAGCTGAAGGACCTAGAAGCAGGAAGCAAAAGAGGATCACAAGTGGGATTTCTCCTCATTTGGGACCTCTAGTCCCAGCCCCAAACCTCAGGGGATCAGATTCTGAGCAGCTGGCACTGTTGAAAATATTGGGTTGGCCAAAAAGTTCGTTTGGTTTTTTCTGTAACATCTTATGGAAAAAACCCAAAAAAACTTTTTGGCCAACCCAATACCTAGATGTCAGAGGAGACCGCCCTGGAACAGGAATTTGTAATTTTGTAAACAGCCCACGCAGCACTGGCTCAGACCCAGCCCGGGGCTCTATTAATGCCAATTGGTAAAAGTTGCTGTTTGCTGTTACCATCAATTTTATACCATGTGAATTTGGTTTTTTTTAATTGTGAAAAATGGATTTATACAAGCACAGTTCAATTCATTCACCAAGTACTCGTTGAATGCTTGTTATGTTCTATATATAATACTAAATTCTGGGGGATCTAAGATGGACAAGACAGACATAATCCTGGCACACACAAAACTTACTTCTTATGGGGAGATGGTCAAGTAAATACAACGATTTTATTAGTGGAGTCCATGATATCAGGGGGTCACTGGAGGTTCCCAGACCTTAAGAACAAGAGGTGTGGGAGAAATGTTCTGGGTGGAACAGTATATGGGAAGGTTTGGGGGAAAGGGCTGGCAAGCTCTAGAAACTGAGAAGTTCACTATTTTTGGAATGATACAGAGAAAGTAGGAGAGAGGATGCCAGAGAGAGAAGGGGATGGAGTATGAAGGGCTGCAGGGCCAAAGACGAGCCACTGGACTTGGTCCTGAGAGCAGTGAGGAGTCACGGAAGGGCATTGAACATGGGATCAAAAAGGTCATACCTGGTTTTAGAACTGTTGCTCCATGAAAAATGTACTGGACTCAGACCATGTTAGAAGTCAGACACCAGGTAGGATCCTGTTGCCCTGAACCAAGGCAACTTGTTGGAAGGGTTCACAATGGGGAGACAGACTGGATATAGACCCTAGAGATATTTAAGGTGTAGAAGGAACAAAACGCAGTTAATTGAAAGCGACATGGTGAGAAAGAGGATGAAATCAAGGACGATGTTCATGGCTTGGTGTGGCAACTGGCTAGGATTGAAGGTTCACTCTTTTATTTAATGGATTTTATAAGTTTTATTTTTCACTTTAAACGTTTGATGTAGCTGGGATATACGTGCATGTAAGTAAATGAGGTAGGGCCACTCTGTGGATCATTTCTTATACGGGGGTGGGGGGGAGGGTATCTATACGAGGGTTAGCCAGTTGCTTGATTAATCCATTTCTCCTCTCTCACCCCCCCACACACATGTCTAGTGGAAAGGCCATCTTTACCACATGCTGTCTATCATGTACTTGGACTGGGAGTTTGTTTGCTTCTGTTGACCTTTTGTTTACAGTGCCTATGCCACACAGTTTTAATTTTCTGTAGCTTTTTAATATATTTTAAAATCTGGTTGAGCAATTCGTTATCCAATTTCTTTCTTGTAGTCCTATAGTATTCTCACAAGTGAGCCATAAAATCATTTTGTTGGGATTTTGACTGAGATTGCATTGAGTTTACTTTAGGGACAACTGACACCTCTACAATATCGAATCATCCTCCCCAGGGATAAGACATGTCTACCTATTCCATAATTCCTCTATGTCCCTCAGTAGAGGGCTAGTCTTCATAGAAATCTTGCACATTTCATGTTAAAGTTATTCCTAAATATTTTGTTCCTTTAGTTGTTGTGGGTAATATTTTTTCTATTGTATTTCCCACACTGTTTGAATGTACAAAATCTGCTTTTTTACCTTTTTAAAAAATTGAAGTATAGTTGATTTACAATGTTGTGTTAGTTTCTGCTGTACAGCAAAGTGACTCAGTTATACATATATATATTCTATTTTCATATTCTTTTCCATTACAGTTTATTATAAGATATTGAATATAGTTCCCTGTGCTTTACTGTAGGTCCTTGTTGATTATCTATTTTATAGATAGTAGTGTATAGATAGTAGTAGTATAAGTTAATCCCAAATTTCTAATTTATTCTTCCCCTGCCCCTTTCCCCCTCAGTAACTATAAGTTTGTTTTCTATGTTTGTGAGTCTATTTCTGTTTTGCAAATAAGTTCATTTGTATCATATTTTAGATTCCATATATGTGATATTTTTATTTGTAAATAAGTTCATTTGTATCATATTTATTTATTTTAAGATTTTTTTTGATGTGAACCATTTTTAAAGTCTTTATTGAATTTCTTACAATACTGCTTCTGTTTTATGTTTTGGGGTTTGTTTTTTTTTTGGCTGTGAGGCATGTGGGATCTTAGCTCCCTGAGCAGGGATTGAACCCGCACCCCCTGCCCAAATTGGAAGGCAAAGTCATAACCACTGGACCACTAAGGAAGTCCCTATCATATTTTAGGTTCCACATATAAGTGATATCACTTAGTGTGATACTCTCTAGGTCCAGCCATGTTGCTGCACATGGCACTATTTCATTCTTCTCTATGGCTGAGTAGTATGCCATTGTAGGTATAGATATGTACCACATCTGCTTTATCCATTCACCTGTAGATGGACATTTAGGTTGCTTCTGTGTCTTGGCTATTGTAAATAGTGCTGCTATGAACATTGGGGTGCATGTATCATTTTGAATTAGAGTTTTATCCAAATATATGCCTAGGAGTGGGACTGCCATATTGTATGATAGCTACATTTTTTAGTTTTTTAAGATAGCTCCATACAATTCTCCACAGTGGCTGCACCAATTTACATTCCCACCAACAGTGCAAGAGGGTTCCCTTTTCTCCACACCCTCTCCAGCATGTATTGTTTATAGATTTTTGATGATGGCCATTCTGACCAGTGTGAGGTGGTACCTCATTGTAGTTTTGATTTGCAATTCTCTAATAATTATCGATGTGGAGCATCTTTTCAAGTGTCTGTTGGCCATCTGTATGTCTTCTTTGGAGAAATGTCTATTTAGGTCTTCTGCCCATTTCTTGATTGGGTCATTTGTTTCTTTGATATTGAGTTGTATGAACTGTTTTTATATTTTGGAAATTAATCCTTTATCGGTTGCATAATTTGCAAATATTTTCTCCCAGTCCATAGGTTGTCTTTTCATTTTGTTTATGGTTTCCTTTGCTCTTCAAAAGCTCATAACTTTAAGTCCCATTTGTTTATTTTTGCTTTTATTTCTATTGCCTTAGGAGACTGACCTAAGAAAACATTGGTACAATTTATGTCAGATAATGTTTTGCCTATGAGTTTTATGGTGACATGTCATATACTTAAGTCTTTCTAGGAGTTTTATGGTGACATGTCGTAAGCCATTTTGAGTTTTTTTTTTTGTATGATGTGAGGGAGGGTTCTAACTTCATTGATTTACATAAGGCTGTCCAGCTTTCCCAATACCACTTGCTGAAGAGACTGTCTTTTCTCTATTGTACAGTCTTGTCTCCTTTGTCTAAGATTGATTGACAGTAGGTGTGTGGGTTTATTTCTGGGGCTCTCTAGTCTGTTCCATTGATTCATATGTCTGTTTTTTTCCCAATACCACATTGTTTTGATTACTGTAGCTTTGTAACTGTCTGAAGTCTGAGAGTGTTTTGCCTTCAGCTTTGTTCGTTTTCCTTAGGGTTGCTTTGGCAATTCTGGGTCTTTCGTGGTTCCATATAAATTTTAGGATTATTTGTTCTAGTTCTGTGAAAAATGTCCTGGGTAATTTGATAGGGATTGCATTAAATCTGCAGATTGCATCTGTAGTATGGCCATTTTAACAATATTAATTCTTCCAGTCCAAGAGCATGGGATATCTTTCCATGCTTTCCATAAAAAAGCAGCTTTTTAAAAGTTTTGGTTTTACTGATTTTTAATTTCCCTTTAATATGTATTGAGTTGTTAATTTAGTTTTTATTTTTAATCAAAGGTGTACATGTCTGAGTTCGACAGTCAAATCACTGTTCAAAGCTAGTCATGAAAACATCAGTTGTTCCTCCTTCCCCCCCCTTCCAACATGCTAACTTCCTATTCCCGTAGGCAAACACTTTAAAACTTTTAAGCTAATTGATAAACATGGCTATCTACTTCTAAATAATGCAAGTATGCTACTACTCATCTCCCAGTTTTTATTTTGAAAAATTTCAAACCTTCAGAAAAGTTGCAGGAAGAGTAAAATGAACAGCCAAATATCCTTATCTAGATCCACATTCCTTTCTCTTTCTCTCCCCCTCTCTCTCCCTCTCTCTGTGCTATTTGACAGTTAGTTGCAGACATCATGTCATTTATCCATAAACAATGACCACACTTGGGGAATTTGATCTGGATAAAATACTATTATTCATATATAGTCTGGTATATTGCTAATCCTTGATTTTTTTCTAGTTTAGCCATTATTCAGTTGTCTTTCATCTTCTCCCCTACCAAACTTACACTCCCTCACACATCCTTCCTGCATTTCCATTCTCCCAATATAATCATGGTGGCATTATAATTATGTAAGTACCAGTCAGAATCTTACAGGTCATATGTACAATGTAATTTTGCTGTCCAATTCTTCTAAACTCTTCCTCAGGTACATCAACCTCCTTCCTCTTACAATGTTCAAACACGTAGGTTGTCTATCAGTTTCATCTTCTTGAAGAATTTGTTCCCTGAGCCTCTGGTCTGCTCTGGCCTATTCCAGTCTGGTCATGCTCTAAGTCAGCTGCAAGCTGTTGCCTTACTTTAGGATCTCTTTTCACCACCATTTGGAGAATCCCACCTTGCTTTCTTGGCTACCCAACTTTGGTGGAAAACATCCTTCAGGAGCTTCTTACAAAACATTCATGGGAGGTAAAGGTAAATCTGAGACCCTGTGTATTTGGAAATGTCTTAATTTCCCCCCCTTCATTTAATTGGCAGTGTGACTGGATCTAGAATCCTAGGCTGGGAAATCATTTTCCTTTAGGCTTTTGAAGGCATCACCTCCTTGTCTTATAACATTCAGTGTTATTGAGAAATCCAGGCTATTCTGATTCTTGTTCCTTTCTGAGAAATGTTCTCTCCTTCTCCTGCCACACCCTGGAAGCTTATAGGAACTTCATGTTTCCATATTGTAAAATTTCACAATGACATGAATGTGTCAGGGTTTATTTTCATCCACTGGGCTGGGCACCGGGAAAGTTTGACTTTTTGATTTTGTTCTCTGCTCATTTTAGTTAGCTCAGGATGCTATAACAAAATACCATATACTGAGTGGCTTAAACATACTTTATTTCTCACAGTTATGTAAGCTGGAAGTCCAAGATCAAGGCACGGACAGATTCAGCATCTGTTGAGGGCTGTTTCTGGTTTCCAAATGCTGCATTCTCACTATGTTTTCACTTGGCAGAAAAATCTTGAAAGAGCTCTCTGGGGTCCCTTTTATAACAGCACTAATCCCATTCATGAGGGCTCCACCCTAATTCCATCATCTTGAAGATAAGGATTTCAACATAAGAATTTGGCCGGGGGTGGGGTGGGGTGGGGTGGGGAACACATAGATTCAGTCCATAACATCTACTTTAAAAAACTAGTATCTGTTTCTGGATGTAGGTTTTTTGGATAATGGGCCTCCTGGGCTGGGCCTCTTGCTTAACTTTTATTCCTGTTTTTCTATCTCCATCTTTTTACTCCGCTTCTTAAGGAAATTTCCTCAACTTTATCTCTCAACGTCAACTTTGTCTCTCATGGTTTTTCATTTCTGCTATTTTAATTTTTTAAAATGTACAAGACCTGGTTTTAATTCTCTGAATAAAAGTAGTTTTTAAGTGGCATCCTGCTGTATTGTGGATGCAATGTTTATCTCTGAGGGTATTAACTAACAACAGCTTTCTTTTCCAATGTTTTCTTCTTCCTTCTTTGTTTTCTCCAAATTGCCTTTTTTCCCCATTTTGGCCTCTTCCATGCTTCTACACTCCTGCCTGGAGGTGTGCATTTGTCAGTATTCAATGTAATAAGGTCTGACTGCAAAGGTTTTCTACCATGCCAAGCTGTTCTAGGACAGTCCTGGTCACATGAAGAGTGTGGTATCATCCAGCTCTGAGCAAATGATAAAGTTTTCTGCTCTAAACTCAAGAGGTGCATAAATACCCTGAACTCATCTTGCTTGTTTTAGAGCTAACAAGATTGTCTCTGGCCAATTCTTGCATTTAAAGCCAGAGGATATGCTCCATTTCTTGTCTTGGAATGCTGGGGCTGTTTGGAGTCCTGTACAATATTAGTGTGTTAAGGGTGGGGTTTGAGCTTAAGTATCTAAATTTATGCACAACCAAATATTTGTAGAATTACTTCCATATGACCTTTTTTTCTGAAGATAAATGACTCATTTCTTCAAGGACTCAAGCCACACAACTTCATAAGCCTTTCCCTGAAATAAAGAGATTGAGGACATGGGGTTCCTCTTCTCCTGTTCACAGACATTGCCACACTTGACAGGGGCCAGGGAATGAGGCAAATATTCCCTCACAGATATTGAATTTTATTATATGCCATTGGAGAGTAATTGAAAATTGTCAAAAATTTATACACAGTAATCACATAACCTTGTTTTTGTTTTTGCGGTACGTGGGCCTCTCACTGCTGTGGCCTCTCCCGTGCCGGAGCACAGGCTCCGGACGTGCAGGCTTAGCGGCCATGGCTCATGGGCCCAGGCGCTTCGTGGCATGTGGGATTTTCCCAGACCGGGGCAAGAACCCGTGTCCCCTGCAATGGCAGGTGGACTCTCAACCACTGCGCTACGAGGGAAGCCCCACATAACCTTGTTATGAAAGCCATACACCTTTTCAGTGTTGAAAAATATAGGCATACGGGACTTCCCTGGTGATCCAGTGATAAAGAATCCGTCTTCCAATGCAGGGGACACAGGTTCGATCCCTGGTCAGGGAACTAAGATCCCATATGCCATGCGGCAACTAAGCCCAGGCGCCACAACTACTGAGCTCTCACGCCTCAACTAGAGAGCCTGCGTGACGCAAACTACAGAGCCCTTGCGCCCTGGAACCCACACACCACAACTAGAGAGAGAAAACCCGTATACCACAACTAGAAAGAAGCCCATGCGCCACAATGAAAGATTCCGCGTGCTACAACTGACCCAACGCAGCCAAAAATAAATAAAATAAGTAATAAAAGAAATCTTTAAAAATATATAGGCATAAACATTAATTCTTTGTATGTATAACTGAGACTTTCCATTAACAGTTCTGAGGCCTTTATCTGCTCTTACAAAGTCATTTCCCTAAGCTGGGGCTTTGTAAAATGATGGAAATGTACACATTTTCTTTTGTAAGCCATATAGAAAAACAAACTTTTTAAACCGGCCACCCTATGTCCTGTATTTGTGGGGCCCTGGAGCCCACAGTAACCCAGCCTCACCTTTTACTCCCTGAATTTGGAAGTTATGGATGGTCCAGATGTGAAGTTCTTTGCTCTAAATGCTAGATGATATATTAAACAACGTATGCAGTAAACACTTGCAATAGGAAAGTGCTGATGAGCAGGATAGAGTCCTGGGTTCCCATGGTGGAGGATAGAAAGAGTCTGTTTCATGATAAGTCCAGTTATTTGTGAGACAACAGTATCAAAATTCTTAGACGTCATCTAGCACTGGGGTTAGAGAGGGACTGAGTTCTCTTATATAAAATATGTGCCTTTATACATTTTTGCATAGACTGCTTATCTTTTTTGTTTTCTTTTTAAATTTTTATTTATTTTAATATTTATCTTTATTTATTTATTTGGTTGCACCAGGTCTTAGTTGCAGCTCGCCAGTTGCTTAGTTGTGGTATGCGAACTCTTAGGTGCAGCATGCATGTGGGATATAGTTCCCTGACCAGGGATCAAACCTGGGTGCCCTGCATTGGGAGTGCAGTCTTAACCACTGGGGCACCAGGGAACTTCCGGCTCATATTATCTTTTATGAGATTCTTAACAGTGAAATATTACCTGACCAGACCAACCTAGGCATTTTATTTTATTTTATTATTTTTTTTTTTTCAACCTAGGCATTTTAGAGAAGAAATCTATGCCCAAGATCAGAATCCCAAGCAGGGCAGATTCTACCTGTTAAGGTAGTGTTTTCTCCCCCTTCACCACCTCACCGTCTAGGAGGCTGGCACTGTCTAGGACGTGTTAGGTGTTTGTGTTGATTATCTCTGATCTACAGAACAGAGGGAGGTGTTAATGAACCCCATTTGAAGATGAGAGGTCACACAGTGAGGGCCAGAACCGCAGCCTGGATGGCCCCAACTCCAGGGCCTATGCTGGTTCCAGGACAAATTGCTGCCTCTCTCTTGCTCTCAATTAAACATACTGGGTGAGTCAAGACCACAGGGAGACACAGAATTCAACCCAAAGTCCACACAACCACTTGGGGCTGATGTGAATGAGGATGGACTACTTGGGATGAACACCTAGGTCCTTGGGCATCCATTAGTGATGCTGATATAATCTGGATACTCAAAATTTAACACATTAAAAAATCAACAAAACAGGAAACACACTTGGTCCCAGGAGCCAACCAGTTACCTACTTCTAACCCAGTGCCCATTCCAAACTTCGGTGTGTGCTGTAGACCAGCCTTAGAGGTTTGTCTTCCCAACTTCTGGACAGGCTATCACTTCTTTACAAAGGTACTGAAGCTGAATTTATACCAAGTGCAACCAATGTTCAGGTGGCTCTGGTTCTGATCAGCCCTTGTCCTGCTAATCTATGAGCAAACTCTCCTCTCCCTTCTGCTACTGGTCCCCCAGCCAGCACCAGTATATCAGTCAGCTCAGGCTGCCATAACAAAATACCAGACTTGGTGGCTTAAACAACAGACATTTATTTCTCACAGTTCTGGAGGCTGGGGAATCTGAGATCAAGGTTCTGGCAAGGTAGGTTTCATCTGAGGCCTCTCTTGTTGGCTTATAAGCAGCTGCCATCTCACTGTATGCTCTCATGACTTTTTTCTGTGCACACAAGGAGAGAGAGAGCAAGCTCTCTGGTGTCTCTTCTAATAAGGGCACTAACCCCATCATGAGGGCTGCACCCTTGTGACCTCATCTAACCCTAAACACCTGCCAAAGCCCTTACTTCCAGAGACACTGGGGGTTAGGGATTCAACATATGAGTTTGTGGGGGCGGGGCACAAATATTCAGTCCATAATGACAGCTTTGCTGAAGTCTTGTCCTCTTCCCTCTCTTCATGAAAGCAGCAGGAGTGCACCTGATGGTGAAACTACCCCATACTGCAACAGCAGTTCGGTCATTTAAAAATACAACTGACTTAATTAACTCATTAGACAGAAAGCACATTCATCCAACTCTGTGTAACCCTATTTTCGATCTCATTTCAAGAGGACTGAATACCCTTGGGTCAAATCTAATCTGCAGGTACTTTTGTATGGTCCACTTGGTTTTAAAAACTTTGAATGGGTTGCCCATATTTTAAAAGCCAACTTCACATGGAAATCCAGACTTGATACTATCTTCCTGAGCATGGGAGCATTTAGCACACTGCGACTTTTCTTCCCCCAGAAGGTCCCAGTGGAGCCAAGCAGAGGCTGCTCTCCAATGGGCACAGCTGCCACCTCTGTGCACCCACCCACCGGACCTTTGCAGGTCAAGGTTTTAGCTCTGTTCTCTTTATAGCAGAATGGAAACTGGAGGCTGGTTGCTGCTGTCCAGGCATCCCTGCCTGCTAGAAATCAGCCTTCCAAGGAATTCTGTATTCTCTAGCTTTTTCTAATCCACCAACTCCAAACTCTGAATTCTACATTTCATTTTATAGTGAGACTCATTTGACTGTGTAAACAGTCTGTGTTTTAGTTTTAGTACAGAACTCTTCATTCAACTCAGTTGTTAAGCGTCCTCAATTTGGAAGTAAATTTAAATCATTCTCTGGGTCTTGCCTCTTGGACCTTATCTGATGGTAAACAGGCAGCAGCTTAAGGGAAAAGATGTTTTAGTGTGTAGGAAACATGGTTTTGCTGACCAAAAATTATGGAATCTCTGATTTTGGAGCCAAGATAATGACTTTTTAGTTAGCGATTACATAACAACATGACTATTTTTAAAACTAACAAAAAATTACAAATCACTTTATGTTGACCTAAAGTGTCCTTGGAATTTGTTTTACCCTATTCCTGATCCCAAGTATGAAGACAATGAGAAAAATTGCTATTGATACAACAGCTCACCATTATTATCACTCTTCTTAGGCCTCACAGTTCCCAACACCCTCTCACAGGCGTATTTAATCCTCACAACAGCCCTGGGAAGGATGGGTTAAGAATGATCATTATTTTATAGATAAGGGAACAAATGCAAGGGAGCCTTTGCATTCCTTGCTCACAGCCCCTCTGGCCACTAAAAGGGAAGTGCTTATACCATATAGGGGGCCATGCATTCCAAGCAGGTAGTTAAATTTCTAGTCAACAGTTTGCCAGAAACAGACTGAGTTTATCTGCAATACTTTTTGCAAATTGCGCTTCCCCAAATCCTAGTAAAGTTTAGGCATTTAGAGACATTTCATCACATAACGGACAATATGCATTAGGAAAGGGATCACAGAATTTCTGGACTGAAAAGGGTTCTGGAGCTGATTATCTAGTGACAATCCTCGGGCTTACATATGACTTCCAAGAGTGGTCTCTTGCCTGTTTCCCGTGTTCGTCCCCTGCGTTGCTCCTTAGATGGGCTGTGTGTCACTAGTGCCTTTCAGTTTTGCCACCTCTCACCACCCTCCCCCACCAACAAACACACCAAATTGATCTCAGCCCACTGCTATTTTAAAACACAGCTCTCATTCCTGAACCACATCTGGGCCTGCATGCCGATGCCTCAGCTTGGCACTCAGGACACTGCCCAACTGGCCCCTCCCTAGGCCTCAGGTTCGGTTCTCTCTGGACCCCTATATGCCACCCACACCATACCACCCCACCCCTCCAGATATCCTATACTTACTTTCCTGTTACCCTGCTCATGCTGCCTCACTTTTCTCTCTCAGGGCAAATTTCCCCACGCATAAATCTCAGATAAAACCTCCACTCCAAAAGAGGACAGAGGACCAACCTGAATTACACCATGACTGTGTGATCAGCAACTTCCAACTGTAGGAAAACCAACAAGTCAAATGGCCGCAGGGACTTTGACAGACAAGTGGTGGGGAAAAGAAAGGGATGGAGGGGCAGCCAGATTGAAAGAGACTCAAGACACATTTAAAAAAGAAAAATAGCAAGACCAAACTCTGGTGTCTAGCAATGTACATGTGGGTGATGAACTACGAAGTCACACAAGGAAGCGTTGGACAAGTGGTCACTTTTGAAGGGAGGGGCTGTGATTCTGATGGGGGCACATGTTGGGGCTTCTGGAGAGGCTGGCAAAGTTCTTGACCTGCCTGGGAGGTCAAGAGTGATTCACTAAACTAATTTGTTCAGTGAGATTTTCTATACCTGTTTTAGTTTACAAAAAAAAATGTTTAAAAATGAAAAACAGGGGCTTCCCTGGTGGTCCAGTGGTTAAGACTCTGTGCTTCCACTGCATGGGGCATGGGTTTGATCCCTGGTTGGGGAAGTTCCACATGCCGTGAGGTGTGGCCAAAAGAAAAAAAAAAAGTAATAACTCAAATATTAAAAAAAAAAAAGAAAAAGAAACTCAGTCTTCCTAGTCACATACACCTATTTGAGATTATTGCTATCTCAGGATAGTGGCTCAGAAAACAGACTATGGTGTCAAGTAAAAGTAGTTTTAATTTCTTACTCTGTTACTTACTAGTTGTGTGACTTTCGGTAAGGTGCTCTGCCTCTCTGAACCTCATGTTCTTCACCTGGAAGATGGGAATTATATCAGCAACAAGCCCATAGGTTTGCTGAGGATTAATTGAAGTCATGCACATATGACACTTTATAAAATGCTTGGCATAATGTTCAATAAAGATGAGTTGGTGGTGGTGTAATGAAATGGGAGATTGGGATTGACATGTATACACCAATACGTATAAAATGGATAACTAATAAGAACCTGCTGTATAAAAAATAAATAAAATTCAAATATAAAAAAAAAGATGAACTGTTATTGGTACTCAAACATCAGTGACTTGCAGATTTATTTAAATGGGCCTTTACTGTAAATATTCACAATATTTATGTTCTTTTAGTATTTAAAGAAAATATATTGTTGTATTGATTTATGCTCTTCTAAAACACCTACTCCTAAATTAGCTGTTAGAATCTCTTTTAGTGAACATATTTTTATAACTAAATATTGCCTCTTAGAAACTAAAAACCTAGGTATATGTTAAAATACTTACATGGGTACATTACTCCATAATCTTTAAGTTGAGAGATGGATAAATCTGATGGAAAATTTTGAATTAACAATTTATGATATGAATTAAGTGTCCATTCCAGCTCTTCTTACACATCAACTGTGGAATAAACTTGGTTCTTGCTTTCAAAGGCAACTTGGAGGGTTGGATAGTTCCTTATTCTTTAAGAAGTGTTTGTATATATTTTACATGTTTATATTTTCTTGTAGTCTGTGATCACACTAGAAGACCTTGGTGCTGAAATCTGTGTTATGTGAAATCTCCTCTCACTCTTTAAATTTCTTTCCTCTTAAAAATATTGGAATTAATGTGTCACATGCATTAAACTATTTATTAACAGCCTGACCCATTCCTGAATATTGTATGGAAAATAAATGAGATGCTGTCTGTGTCTTGAAATTTAGATGTGGTTGAAATACTAATGAAGGGATTTAGGAATGAACATATATGTCAATGTAGCTGTATGAGATACTAGAAATGTGAGGCAAAGTCTGTTTACTGCTACTACTACTAAATCTGTCTTAGAAATAAAGATATACAAGGTCTTCAAAGGGAAAAATGAAACGAGAACAAATATATCTCATTAACAAAGCAGTCAATTCCCTTTATTTTTAAAATTTTATGTACACATAAGAATGATCTGTATAATGTACATTCAATATAGAAAGCTTTATATATTTGATAATGTATAGAACATTTCACAATTACACTAATCTCTTACATAACATCTTGACATCCATTTTTAAATTTTTTTGCACAACTCCTTTTTCATTCAATTTGGTAAAGCCAGTTATACATACTGATGTATGCTGTGAGCTCTCAGAAGGTTAATAATTGAGGAGAGGATACCAGCGAACAGGTGCAAGGACAAAACCTAATAGTGTTCGACGGTAGGAGAACAGCCACACAGACTCGATGCAGGAGAGGGAAATGCCCTTCTTAGGGGTGACTTAGATTTCCCAATTTCTGTAGACTGCAGTTCAACCCCACAGTCACACTAGTTCAAAAAAACATTATAAAAACTAGGAAGAAAGTTTTGTCTTTTTGATTCACAGTCTTGTAAACAGATATAAAGGAACAAAATGTGCTTACATACATCAAGAAAAAAAATTCTTGTGTACCTGCTTAGGTTGATCCACAGAGTGCTTTCTTATAACGTGATACAATTAGAATCACTGACTTTTTTCCTAAATAAAAATATACTTATAGAAAAAGGAATAACACTGTCATGAAACCAGGAGGAAGGCAGTTAAGAGTTTTCTTCAACGTATCAGCTGGAGGAATGTGGACGGGGCACTGGCCTTTCAGCGTTTATTGTCTCTCAAGAAAGTTTCAAGTCTGATAGCCAAGGTCGCCTGCCTCATGGTCTACGGGAGGCGGCAGGTTAGACATGACTGATGACGATGTCCCTGCAGTAAGGTAGCCAGCAACTCCAGGTCCTGCAAGAGAGAAAGGAAAATACACACCTTCTAAAGAGCAGAGTCACGTGAGAACACTGACCTTTATAAAAATGTCAGAACCAGGTCAAGCACCCCATCACAAGGAACTGATACAATCTATTAGGATTACCTAAGCATACAACGAAACCTTTAAAACAGCTACACAGCACCATTTTCATGGTTTGCCTTTACTATATGACAAAGTTAAAAATCATTTCAAAATTTATACTGGACAGTAACACGGGTGTGGAAATATGGAAAAAAATTTCCCTTCTCACATCTGGGAAGTTCAATCTTTCAAAAAATCCTGGACGCTGAAGGATATAGCTAACGTCAAATGAGAAAAAATAGGAACAGAGGAAAGAAACTCTGTACTTGGGTCAGTCCATTCGAAAGTCATACATGATGAATTCCCAACAAAAAACACTTCTATCCACATTCAAGATAACCTATTTTCATTTGGTGCAAAGAAATGCTACTATAACAAGTAACACCAAATGAACAAGGGTTGCTACACCAAGGTCTCTGAGAAAGAAAACGCAAGCTCTGGACATCGCTCATAGGAAAAAATAAGAGTGCTATGGAAAAGGTATCAATATTTTAGTTTTATATGTCTTGATTCTAACAATCTCTAGTGCACAAAAATGCCATTATCTATGCCAGCATTTATGAAGATGTGGCCTATGAGCATATAATGGCTTTAGTCCTCTAGTTTATCATGAACTGCAGAGACATTTAATTACACCTCAGAATCACTGCACAACTGTACAGAGTACTTGCAAGAGACACCGTACTGTAGCATAATACTGCATATTGAACAATACTTTTAGCTGAGATCATAGGAAACAAGGCAAACAGCTAAGGAACATTGAAGGGTTAGGACTAGAAAAGCAGTGGAAGCGGCATGCATTTAGCAAAATGGTTCTCTACCTGCTTCAGAGAGCTACACAGAAGTTAGCAAGCTGCCTGGCAGAGCGGATCTAAAGCCCGCTCCTGAGGTGAAGGGGACTGCTGCCAGTTAGAAGGGAAGGAGAGACACCTGAGGGGAAAAAAGAAACATAAGCAGCAAGGGAAGTCATAAGGAAGTGCAAACAGCAGAGCAGTTTGATGAAGGCTAAGGTATAACAGGGACTGAAGCAGGACAAAAGGGGGACAATTCAGATTCATCTTGTTTTTAACCTCATGAACATTTGTACTGAGGACGTGAAGAAAGCAGACACTGTGTATGCAGCACGTGGTTACACAGTGGCCAGAGACAACTCAGCTCACGTGAGGTGCCGCTTGCCACCTGGAGCGCCCGGGAACTTAGAAAACCTAGAAAAAGGATTTTCCCTTTTCTAAGGCAAGGTGGGCCTGCATCTATCAACCCTGCTTTCCACCAATCAGGACACCAGGCCTTCCACAGACTGCTCAGGAAAGAGACCATACCCCCCTGACAGCGGTTCAGAGCAATAGCACCACACGGTTGCATCACTTCCCACCAACCTGCCACTCTGAACTTCAGGCAGCAGCAAGATTGCTAGGGCACACGCCAAGGATGCAACCCTTAAGAATAAACCCCTAAACACTCCAGATTGGTACAGTTCCTGAGCACTTCTGATGTGGGCTCAACTTAGTTCACATCAAATGAATAGATTATGAGACCAAATCATGAATGCTACATATAGAGAAAGGACTAAGGATGTGGTTCTCAGACTACACGCTGAGGCACCCAGGGGCAAATTCACATGGGCTATTTTAAATTTGAGAGACAAGTGACATCTGTTGGATACCATACAAACAACTACTTGCAAGTTGTTTGGATATAACTACTTAACAAACTTAATTATTAAGCATTTCTTTTGGCTTAGGGGTAGATCAAGAAAAAAAAAATGACTAAGATAGGGCTTCCCTGGTGGCGCAGTGGTTGAGAGTCCACCTGCCGATGCAGGGGACACGGGTTCGTGCCTGGGTCCGGGAAGATCCCACATGCCGCGGAGTGGCTGGGCCCATGAGCCATGGCCGCTGAGCCTGCGTGTCCGGAGCCTGTGCCCCGCAATGGGAGAGGCCACAACAGTGAGAGGCCTGCGTAGCGCAAAAAAAAAAAAAAAAAGGCTAAGATAGTAAGGCACTGTGAACTGAGAAAGTTTAGGAACCTCTGAGCTAAAATCTAAATTGTGAATGATGGGCCTAGAAGGATTATTCAGAAGAGACCAAATTCTAGCCCCACCATTTGCCTCTTTAGGAAAGACAAGTCAATTCCTGGTATTTCTCTAAATGAAGTCTGAGATACTCTCTCCCTCACACTCCTGGCCTCTTCCAGACATGTCTGGTTTCTAGGGGCTGGAAGCTACAGTCTGCTAGGATACGACACTGTGTTCTCCAGAGAAACATGGCAGGAAAGAGTAGGGGCTGCCAGAAACGGGGCACATGGCACACTGTGTAAGGCAGCTGGACTCTTTAAGAGGGATGTGAAAACAAGAATCCCACAGAATGGAATTGGCTGCCATGATGGAGTAGTGGAAGGAGCACGGCCTTTGGTGAAAATGAACATGGGATTCTCAGTGGGGGGGGAAAAAAAAGAAGCCCTGTCTTAGCAGCAATGTCCTACAATAAACCGACACTGACCTTAGGGAATCTTTCTTAACATGGCTCCCACTGTGTAGTCTTGGACATGTGTAAAAAGAAAACCAAAAGGTAATAAAAACCAACTCTGCAAAGAACTAATGGACCAGTTTGATGAGAGGCCCAAGAAATGCACCCTTGCTCCCTTTGATGACCTTAGGAAAACAAGATAACTATTTCACATGCCTCTAATTAAATAGAAGTAAATAAGTATATAGTACAAAGTTCTTCATCTCCAATTCTAGCTCCTAAAAGCATCTTTGCCTTGGCCCACTACTCTTTCTTTCCCTGTTGTTCCTTTTTTCTCTATTGATTTTCTAGGTGAGGAAATCTGAGGATTTTCACTGCTGAAATTATTTTTATAGGGCTTTGAGCTTGTTAGCACCAAGCTCTTCTAAAACAAAATAAATGGCTAAGTAACCCAAGGCCCTACACAATGAGCAGTTACAGCTTAACTGCACCGTGGGTAAAGTCCCATTGAGGCACTTTTAGATGAACATTTATCATAAAACAAAACAATAATGCCAGGCTAGAGGGTCAGTCTCATCCCAATTTATCAACATTGAGTAATCCTGCCTAGGATATTTTAATTTTTACTCCAAATCCTGAACATGTGACTGAGTGACATTTGCTCAGCAGCCAAGAAGAAGAAAATTATAAATGTGATTAGTCATTCCCATCTTATTTTGAAATAGTAATTAGCTTTCTCTCATCTCTCCCCATCTCCTAAACAAAATCGACTTATTGGAAGAAAAGGATGGTGACGACTTATGTTCTCACAGCACGTTATTTCATTTGCAAATTGATTAGACAGAGGCTGGTACAAACTGAATCTTCTCAAGACTGAAGGCAGGATGGGGTAAATTTAAAATTCCAATTCAACACAACACTGTATACATTCCATGGAGTTCCACATAACGGGATTTTATCATTATTAGAAGTACTAGCCCCTTTTATCAAACAATGACACACAATTCAATGGAAAAGCTCAAACACAAAATAGAAAACATTTGGCAACCCAAGCAATAAATATACATCGGTTCAACCGGTAGTACTTTCACAACAAAAGAACATCCCAGACTGATGATGTGCTAAGAACTGGACAATTTGGGGGCCAACACAGCTCAGAGCTAGTCCAGATTGTCCCACATCAACTGATGTGCCCTTGGGCTTCAACAATGACCTTCAGAATGGCCACAGTAAAACTCCAGGCCCTTTCCAGGCTGGGATTTATACCACCTACCCCTCGATGGCTTTATATGGAACTTGCTGCCCCCTGAGCCAGACCAAGGATGTGAAGAAATTTATAAACCCCAGCCTTTTTATTTCCCTAACCTTCTGCAGCCCATCAAAGCTGCTTCTCATAACTCATTCAGAAGCCACCCCAGGGATCCAAGTAAAAGGAAAGGCACAGACAGAAACCTTTTGGCTCCCTGAACTTTTCCTATAGTTATTAGGGAATCTGGGTGGGGGTGAGGACCAAGTGATTTCTAAAGGAACTGTAGGTCTCTGAAGATAAATACTTCTCTCTTCTGTATTCTAACGACAGACCTTTTGACCCACAGCTGTTAGTACGTCAAGGATCACCTGCAGTCTTTTATTCCATCCAGTCAAGTCAGTGAATGCAGTGAATGTGAAGTACACTCAAGAACAAAAAGAATTAGAAGAGGGCTTCCTGTCCCTGCTTGTAATCTACATCTTCCTATTCTTCAAGGTAAAATTTTAAATAAGTTTACTCTCAGCCAGAAAAAATACAGCAGATTTTCCAATCATACCATTCTTACATACAAAGTAATGAATATAATACCATGAAAAAGTGGTATTCTGTAAACTTTTTGGGAAAAGAGTCTAAAGAGGTAAAGTTTTTAGTGTGTCTATAAGAACATACCCCTACTTAGAAGCTACAGCTTTACCCCGAATTTGAAAGAGATATGGAAGAGACTAAGACTATATTCTAGGTATTTCTCTCCATAGAAATCATAGGGCAGGGGATGGGAAAGGTAGAAGGGAAACCCATGGCACTCTACTCTTAATGTACACACATGTACCACATGTTCATAAACTCTAGAAGTCTGATTATAAATTTTAGTGGATTAATATTAAACAGGTCACAGTGGAGGAAAAAACAGTAATGTCACAACCACATCTAAAATTAAAACCATGTAAAACTTTCTCCAAAGTCCTCACTTCTGAATATTTAAGATTTGGTCTTCAGGATTTATAAATTTCTATACTAGCGATCAAGATTATTAAAACAGTTACACTGGTGTGAGAAACGCTGGGTAATTAATTTTTTCTCTCAATTTACCTACATCATCTCTGGTTAGAGGAGGACGCAGGGCTGACATTTTAAAAAATATTATAATTTCAGGCAGACTGCAAGAACCACTTAATATTCCTAAGGTTAATTTCAAACTAAAAACTTTTATACCAAAGACTATATTTCATTTTCAGACTTACTAAAATAAGTCTGTCAAATGGACAAATGTCCCAAGCTTCTGAAGTGTTTTATCTTCTGATCCCTAGGCAGTAAAACATCCTTTCCTTTGATACCCACATATTTCCTCCCACAAAAAGATAAACCCTAAATATTTAGTAAAACTTCAGATTAATCACTGGTAACTTCAAAGAAAAAATATTTCGCGTGTGAGTATGCATATTTGGCATTTCAACCTAGTATTCTGACAGAATGGAACGATGCTATCATGTTTCTGATACTGATATTTCTGAGTAGATATTTCTCTACTCTTTCGTTATATGTTCAAGATAAACATTTTAATACAGCCATACTCCAAATACAACATATAACACCATGGATTTACTGGATCAAAACTAAGCAGAGTCCGCGTTGCAGTCAGCACACATTCAACACCACAGCAGTTCGCATGCTGTCTGGGCTAGAACCAGAGGTCCACTGCATGCCCACAGCATCTCCAAGACAGGTAGCTAGGAACCTATGAAAACCCTCTAAATGCCATTTTTAGTCTAGACAGGGCAAAAGAAAGGTCCAAGTGGCTTCTGCCATGTGTCTTAGGGAAGAGAATTTGGTGTGGTTTACCTGTGAGGTATCCTGCTGTTTGTGACTCAGAAATAAACAAGTCATGTTTCTGATCTTTGAAGGCACTCCAGACTGAAGAACGAGACAGGATTTCATTCACCTAGGGAAGTAAAACAAACTCTTTGAATTTAAACAAACTAAGTGCTAGATGTTGGTAGATGAAATTAAAGAGAAAAAGCAAACTTCCAAGACAAAAGGAAGAGGCCACCTGAAGAAAGAACCAAAGATGAACCAAGACCTCACATTCATCAGACACTCTACATCAGGCACATCTCACTAAGCCAGATGCAAAGAAGTCCCTAAATCAGTCTTCCCTCTAAACTTGGACTCTACTATTTGAACTTACTGACTTGTATGTAATTTTGGCATGAAGATGTTCTTGTGATAGTAACAACTGGCTGACAGTGTGGTGTGGGTTCATGAAGTATTCCTGAGGAAGGGGTTTGGGGAGGAGCTACTGCAAAACTCAAGCTACAACTTTTTTTTTTTTTTTTTTTAACATCTATTTATTTATTTGGCTGCACCGGGTCTTCGTTGCGACACATGGGATCTTCATTGTGGCATTAAGGCTCTTAGTTGCGGCATTCGGGTTCTCTGACCAGGGATCAAATCTGGGCCCCGTGCATTGGGAGTGCGGCGTCTTAACTGCTGGACCTCCAGGGAAGTCCCTCAAGCTACAATTTAAAGCACTTTTTCATACTATGGATGTGACCTGTTAGAAGTTTAAGAAATCTATTAAGACAGTTGTGCTCAACATGCTTGAGAAAATAAAATAGATTAATATAGAAAGCATCAGAGTATCACATGTAAAGTGGGCAAAATTGTTCTGTGATATATATACACATATGAGTATAAATAACATGTGTGTAAATGTGTATTGGACTAAGATGGAAGACATGTTTCTTTCTGTGACATAGATTAAAAAACAAAGTTTAGGAAATTCCAATGTAGAGGATATCTTTCGCATATCAAAGTTCAGATCAAATATTTATTGAGCACCTCATATGTGGGTTGCACAGTGGACACAAAGATGAGAAAGACTTTCTCTGTCCCTGAAGTGCCTACAGTTTAGTAGGGGAGACAGACAATGCCAGATAACTTAGTGGTAAGCATTAAAGTAGAGATATACACGGGGACTGTGTGAGTCCAAAAGACTCTTTGTCCCAACCTTGGGGAGAAGCAATGGTGGAAGTGATTAGTTGTGAAGGTGCTAAAGTTCCTATTTTGGAAACTATCATAATTCTTTCCTTCCCTTGGGAGTGGAAGGTGGGTGTCAAGGTTGCTCTGCTAATTGTAATCAACAGGAATCTGGAGGGGAGGACAACTGCCGGTGCATGGTACACAGGAGTGCCTTTGCTTGGCATTCAGAACACCCACAGGTAACTTTATTCAACATATAGTTAATGACTGCGGCAGCACATGCTGTCTCTCTTCTTTATTATCACCTTAAATAGTTCAAATGATAATACTGCTAGGAGGGACAACAGCATAAAAAAAATTTCTTTATTTGGAACACACAAACACAGTGGATTCACTAAAGGAGAGCTTTAAGTCAATTTAAACCTACAGAAGAACATTAGTAGGTAGAAATAGTCCAAACATCTATGAACAGATGAATGGGTAAACAAATCGTGGCATATACACACAATGGAACATTATTCAGCCTTAAAAAGGAATGAGGGCTTCCCTGATGGAGCAGTGGTTGAGAGTCCGCCTGCCGATGCAGGGGACACAAGTTCGTGCCCCGGTCCGGGAAGATCCCACATGCCGCGGAGCGGCTGGGCCCGTGAGCCATGGCCGCTGAGCCTGCGCGTCCGGAGCCTGTGCTCCGCAACGGGAGAGGCCACGACAGTGAGAGGCCCGCGTACCGCAAAAAAAAAAAAAAAAAGGAATGAAGTGTTGAAACACACTATAACGCAGATTAACCTTGAAAACATGCTAAGTGACAGAAGCCAGACACAAAAGGTCACATATTGTATGATTCCATTTATGTGAAATGTCCAGAATTGGTGAATTCCTAGAAAACAGAGTGGTGACTGCCAGAAGCTGAGGGGAAGAAGAAATGGGAAATAACTGCTTAATTGGTACAGAGTTTTGGGAACTAGATAAAGTGGTGGTTATACAACATTGTTAATGCACTAAATACCAGTAAATTGTTCAATTTAAAATGGTTAATTTTGTTGTGTAAATTTCACCTCACCTTAAAAAAAGAGAGCGTTACTAGATAGGGCTATATAATAATACTGAATAAGGAACTCCTCAGAAGCAACATTAAGAATAAAACCAATGAGGAAAATTAAATTACTGAACTGGTTTGAACTCAGCATATGCATGCGGCTGAAACACATTAATAGAATCTAAGTTACAACAAAAAGGAAGCCAACACTTTGTAAGTGCTAGTAACGGAAGGAGATGAAACTAAAATGATGTTCTGTATCTTTTAAAATGGTATTATGGGATGGTTAATGAATGCGGTTATCACTACTCCACAGTAACTCCTAGAACTGAAAGTTAATCTTAACCGGCAACTAAATGCTCAGTATTCTTCTATGCTGAAGAATGTGCAACATGTTACCACTATCCAGAGAAAGAATCCTCCCAGTGACTATTTGAGTATATAGTTTGTGCTTTATGAGGCAGCTATGCTAGTCCATCCCTGGTCTTGGGATCTGCTCCAGTTACGGTCAAGAACCACACCTGTAGGTGGAACCTGAGCTGAGGTGCATAGATCACCAAAGGCCAAGACACCTGGCTTTGAAAATGCCTTGTAATTGGCAGATCAAAGTTACCTCTATGTAGACTCACCTGTTCTCCATGCTGCAGGCTTCGAGTCATTGCCTTGAGAGCTTTAACAATCTGAGCCTTTGTGGCTGCTGGGCTGTCCAGATTTTCAAGGCCAATGCCTTCAAGTAATTTTAAGAGGTATGGGACCAAATCTGCTTTCAGGGCCTAGAAGATAATATTAAGTATACATATGTGTGTACATGTGTGTATATATGTGTCTTTGTGTCTATATATATATATAGATAGACACAAATATATACGCTTTAAAAAATGTAAGCCATCCACTGAGGAAATAATTTCACCCCCAGAACCATATCTGGAAGAGGACACTCTGCTTTATTTTATTTTAATGCCAGATGCAGAATTTTGGGGGTGAGGGTATCTAATAATAATGACATTTTTACTTAATGAGATTTTATTCTGTTCCGTCAACTATTTTAAATGCTATATGCTGATTATTTTACTTAATCCTCCCTAAACCTAATGATGTAGGCATAACTATAATACTGCCGATGGAAAAATCAACGCATGGAGGGTAAAATATGTTGACAGTCACAGAGCTAGACAGTAATGGAATCTGTGTCTGGACCTATAAAGTACAGAACCTGAGCTTCAGCGAGTATACTGGTCTGCTTCCTCTAAGGACATGTACTGATGGGCAACAATATTGGCAGTATATTAGTTTTTTTTCACATTTTCTTAAAACATCAACCTTTGCATTCACCATACATTTTCTATCAGCCTAATAAAAGCTAAATAATACTCTGCTACCACACAATTTTCACTGCCCACTCTGAGATTCAAAGGAAAGAGGTGGAAGTAACTAAGTCAGTCTACCTCTTTTTTACAGATATTATTCTTGGAACAACCCTGTGAGAAGTCATAACTTTATTTTACAGATGAGTAATCTGAGTACTGTAAGGGTAAATATCATGCCTGAGGTCACAGAGCCATCAAGTGGTAGAACTAACTCATGTTCTTTCCAATACAACAACCCTCCTAGCCAATTATAAGTTTGAACCTCAGAGCATCCAATTATCTCCTTGAAATGTACTCAGTACTTCTAACCTGACTGAACAAGGAACAGGGATGGAAGTGGGGGTGGATGGGGAGAGAAGATGTGAGAGGAAAAGGGGCTGGGAAATAGGAGGGCCAGATAATAAGGATGCAAGGGCCTTGTATTCAGGCTAAGGATGTCAAATGTCACTTTGTCATCTGGCAGGTAATGGGAAACCACTGAAGGATTTTTAAGTGAAGAATGAGTTACACTTTTAAGAGTTGTATTTCAGAAAGATCACTTTCTCAATGGCTTCTAAATTTATTATATGTTTTTTTTGTTCCCTTGGTGTCTACAACATTGGTACCCACTAAGTCTTCTTTTCATTAGATGGGTAGTCTCTTTGAAAAGGACTATAAAAAAGTTGGCATGTTTTTTGAACATGACTTAAAAGAAACAAAGGAATGAATAAACAGAATGAATCTTTCCAAAAAGGATAAAATAAATTTTACAAAGCAAGTTAAGGATAAATGCTTAGTAAATAACCAAAATTTAAAATTCAGACATCACAAAAGTACTTTGATATTGGTAGGATTTTGGGTAGCTGGCCCACCTTTTCTGTGTGTATATATACATGTGCCTGTGTGTGTGTGTGTGTGTGTGTGTGTATAAAATATAAAATTACACATGCACAAATTCACAAGTTACCTCTCTGTCAAGTCAGGGAAACCAAAATCAGTGCTAAGTAAGTGAAAATCTATTTGTTTGGTATGTTGCCTTCCCTAAAATAGAAATCTAGAAAGTCACTTACTTGTGCTACTAATTCACTCTGCTCCTTCTGAAACATTCGGTTAATTGCTTCACAGGCTAGACCAACAGTATCTGGTCTCTTTTTCATTCCATTTATCAGTGGGCCAATCGTCTCCAAAGATGCCATAGCTCGAACACACAGCTAAGTGCCCAAAAAGAGAAGGTTACTTGTAGACTAGCAATATTTTATGTAACAAGGTAAATACCACAATAATATATGAAAAACCTACATTCAGTTCAAGTTTTTTTTTGCTTTTGGGCCGTGCCATGCCAAAAATCCCTTAGTTCCCCGACCAGGGATTGAACCCATGTTCCCTGCAGTGGAAGTGCCAAGTCTTAACCATTGGACCACCAGGGAAGTCCCTTCAGCTCAAGTTTAATAATGAACTAAGTCAAATTCAGTCTCCTATTAATCAGATCATTTAAACCAGTTTAAGAATTGTTACAATACCATGAGGCTCATATGGATTAAGGCACATGGTAGGAAGGGGATTTATACTTCAATGTACATTAGTCAGGAAGAGGGAGCACAGATAAATTCTAGAGCTATAAGCTACTAAATGGATTCATCAATACCTCGTTTTCAGACAGGGCATGAATAACTCGAATGGCACTCTTAGGAATGGCATTGTTCCTATGATTCATCGCCTGGATAACTTTGGGAAGATGGCCCAATGGTGGGACCTGATCAGCCAGCTGAGGCTGTGCATTGAAGAGGCATACTGTTGCCATTGTCAAAGTTTCCAGAGTTTCTCCCTGGAGAGGGTATAAAACAAACAAACAAGCAAGCTGTAAAATACTGATGAAGTCCTAAACATCCTTGGTAATTATTTGGTGTTACTAAGGGCCCACAAGTTCTAAGTGCTGATACTTAAAAGTGATCCCTAAATCCTAAAAGAACAACAAACTTCCCCATCTTGACAAAGGCATGAATTTAAAAGACTTTAAGAATGTGATACATTAATCTAAGCAGCCTTTCTCTGGGCATTTCTATTCCACATCTCATTTCTACTGCAGATAAAAGAGATGTCTATTAAGAAATCATCTCTCAAAAGATATTACTAGAAATTTTCAGATGTTATAGAAATGCCAATATCAAAGAACATCAGTAATTCAGGAGAATGAAGAACTAGCGAAAATGTTTTCCCCAGTTCTATTAAAAATCCTACTAATTAACATGTCTGGCTGCCATAATGCACTTTCTATTGTGGAAAATGGATTGCAAAGACCTGTAGCTTATACCATTATATGCAAACATATATATCCATAACATAACATGTCTTAAATAAACATGGAAGCTGGGATGCACCGAATAAGAAAGCAATATAGAAGGAAAATGTTATACGTTTTTCTGTTTCCAAGTTTCTCCTTTCTGAGGATTTCATTTTTTTTTTTTTTTTTTTTTTGTGGTATGCGGGCCTCTCACTGTTGTGGCCTCTCCCGCTGCGGAGCACAGGCTCCGGAAGCGCAGGCTCATCAGCCATGGCTCACGGGCCCAACTGCTCCACGGCATGTGGGATCTTCCTGGACCGGGGCACGAACCCGCGTCCCCTGCATCGGCAGGCGGACTCCCAACCACTGCGCCACCAGGGAAGCCCAGGATTTCATTTTTTAAGCAAACTATATATGTAGTAAAAATCCTAGTAAAGAGAAAATGTGACTATAGAAAGACATATGTAAATATCTAATGTAATGTTAATTTTTTTTTGAAGTCTTGCAAAGCTAATGATAGTAACTAATGATTTCTAAGTACCTGACATTATACCAAGTACTCCACATTTATCAAAACTCATGAAAACTTCAGCCTTAGGGGCAGATGCTGTTACCTTTCTATGAGGTAACTGAGGCAGAATCATGAGGCATTACTCCAGGTCACAGAGCTAGTCACTGGTGGGGCTGGTACTGGGGTCCAGGACCATCTAACACAGATCGGGCTCTTAATCACCTCTATAGCCAGCTTGTTTAATTAATTATGTACCTCAATTATTTTCAATATACGAGTTCAAATAACAAAAGCTTATATTACATCAGGGTTTATGACTTGCCGAGCAAAGACCAAGTCTACTTTCCTACTCACTCCTGCTTTCCTGCTAGCCTTTAGCTTTGAGCATAGGTACAGGGTTCACCCATGTAGTTAAGACTCCCCTGTCAATTTTTTTAAGTAGGGTCATTCCTGCCATCTATGGCAAGCTAAGTGAAGAACATGCCCTAGCAGGACACACTTCCATTTAGGTTTCTACACTGCACATTTAGGTTTCTCCTTAAAACCATCCAATCACTGGAAATGGGATGGCAGAAACCTTTCAGAGCTACTATAATTGTTAGAAATAGCATCCTCTCAATATACATAACTCCAACTTTTACCAAGAAGTTTCACTTTTGACAAGGCATATGTGAATTTAAGGGTGGCTGCTACATTGAAAGAGGTAGCCAATTCTTAATGTATGGTCAACGAGGATGGTGTTTTAACAGAAACACTATCAACATGTTTAGCAAACTATACGAAATGTCTGGCTGACAGCTAAAGCTTACATGAGGATTGTTCTTCTCCAGGAGCTCAGTTAACTTTTCTAGCAGTGCAATAAGAAATTCTCTAGGCTTTCTTAGAACCCAAGCTGGCTGTGCAATAAAGATTCTCAAGAAAACTCCTCCAACAGCAAGTTCACCTTCTGCTTCTGCAAACACCACAGCAAAATCCTCAGGCAACTTTAAATAGAGAAAGAATAGTCAAGTCACTTACTCATCATTAGTTGTACATTAAGCAAGAAATAAAAACCCTATTCAAGAAATCGTTATGAAATTAACTAGTCCTTAAACAGTCATTAATATAATCAAATCAAAATTATTGTTTTATTTTCTCTTAACAAAATTCAGAAAAAGTCCTTTGATTAAATTACTTACTCTGAAAGTGAGTATTCCTACTTTTATGTTTAAAACCTTATTTTCAAGGGGAAGACCTAAGTTTCTTAATGACAAAGTATCTAAAAGGTTGGCATTAAACTCACTCATCAGGAATTTAAAAAAAAAAACAAAAATTTACAGTAAAATGTAGAATTCCTTCCTCTGAATAAAAGTATACTTTACCTTCCAGTTTACATCAGGGTTGTCTTGCTGATTTTTAAAGTGCCTTGGGAAAAAAAAAGGGGAAAGGACATCAAACTTCAGTCACAAGACACACTTTCATGCATGTAGAGTAAGCCTTAGAGAGGTGACAGACGTGAGGCATGCCTGCCTGCCCGGTGACCCCACCTGAAGGCCCTAAGTTACTGCGTGTCTCTTGACTTACTCGAGCACCATTTCTCTAACTGTCATGGACACTTTATCTCTGGAGCTGTCATTCCAAATTAACTCAGGATTTTCATGAGTTCCTTCAAAAATATGGACGGCAGCTTCAGGGTTGTCTCTCATGGCATCCATAAAAACACTCGGGAGAAATTTCATCAATGTAATTCGAACCTAGATGAGGAGGTTTGAGAAAGAAAAAAGACCTATTGGAAACATCTCAATATTTGGTCTGCTTTACATTTCTCTAAGATAGAATGTTGCTGTAATTTGTGTTATGGCTGATATGGGCCACAACTATCATCCAAAAATTCTGGACTGAGAGAACAGATAAACCTTGGTTTATGCAAAGGTAACAAGACTCACTACGACCTGCTACTACTTACCTATCCAGGTTCATTTCCTCTCTCCTCCTCAAATTTAAGAAACATTAAGAAATTCAGCACCAGTGGTGTGTGAAGTTCCCAGAGCACACCACTCTGCCAGATCCTGCCCTGCACATGCTGTTCCCTCTTCCCAGAAGGCCCTTAGCTGCCTTGTCCCTCCACCCCTCCCACACCCCACACCCTCACAAATTTTTCTCATGCTACCTTTGTGTCGTACAAGTATTTTTTAGTGCATTTATTTTGCTATATTATGTTTTACATTATACTGTGCCTTTTTCCAGAAAGGATTTAAAAAACAGCTTAAAAAATATATCCAACACACACATACACACAAACTGAAAATTAGTCTGAGGCATAAGGACAAAGGGAAAATGAAGGTTGGAAAGATAAGTTTTTCCCTCAGGTCCTCACATAGTTTTCCCTCCTTTGTGTCATTCAAGTCTGTGTTCAAATCTCATCTTATAGAAAACTTCCCTGGCCAAGTCTGTCTTGCTGTCGCTGTATTTTCAGCCCCTGGCACAAGCAGATACTTGAATGAATATCTCATTCAGTGTATACTCTGAGTATACTCATTCAGATTCTTACTTGAATGAATGAGACTAATAGAAAGTCAGTACACAAAGGAAACATCAAAAGCTCTGTAAAATTGCAAGCAATATATTACAAATTTAGCCCTGAACTCCTAGCAGCTAATGAACTAAAGGAAACACTGTCAGTTACATGATAGAGAGCATCCACAAAACAGGATGTGTGTCACTTTTCTGGGTCAAATGGATCTAAGACATAAATACAAGAGTTAAAACTATAAAACTCTTGGGAAAAAATACAGGCATAGATCTTTGTAAACTTGGATTAGATAATGGCTTCTTATATATGACATTAAAAGCACAAGCTACAACAACAACAAAGATAGTATGGACTTCATCAAAATTTAAAAAAGACCCCATCAGTAAAGTGGAAAGACATCCACAAAATGGGAGAAAATATTTGAAATCATATATCTGATAAGGGACTGGTATCCAAAATATATAAAGGACAATTACAACTCAATAGTAAAAAGACAACCCAATTAAAATATGAGCAAAGGATGTGAACAGACATTTCTCTAAAAGAGATGTACAAATGGCCACTTAAGCACATGAAAAGACATTCAACATCATTAGGCACCAGGAAAATGCAAACCAAAACCCTGAGATAACACTTCATACCCACTAGGATGACTATACTCAACAAAGATATATTGGGTGGGCCAAAAAGTGCCTTCAGTTTTTTAAGTAAAAATAAAAGACACATTTTTCATTTTCACCAAGAACTTTATCGAACAACATATTCACCCTTTTATTCCACTACCTTCTGCCATTTTTCAGGCAACTTCATAATTCCATCTTCCCAAAACTTATCTTTTTGAGCAAATAACTGTTCCAGGTACATTTTTCAGTCTTCCAGGGAAACGAAATTTTTTCCATTAAGAGAACTTTGTAAAGACTGAAATAAATGGAAATCCTAAGGTGCAATGTCTGGTGCATACGGCAGATAAATCAGAACTTCCCAGCCAAGCTGTAACAGTTTTTGCCGGGTCGTCAAAGACACACGTGGTCTTATGTTATCCTGATGGAAGATTATGTGTTTTCTGTTGACTAATTCTGGACGCTTTTCATGGAGTACTGCTTTCAGTTGGTCTAACTGGGAGCAGTACTTGTTGGAATTAATTGTCTGGTTTTCTGGAAGGAGCTCATAATAGAGAACTCCCTTCCAATCCCACCATATACACAACACCACCTTCTTTGGATGAAGACCGGCCTTTGGTGTGGTTGCTGGTGGTTCATTTTGCTTGCCCCACAATCTCTTCCATTCCACACTGTTGTACAGTATCCACTTTTTGTTGCCCGTCACAACTTGTTTTAAAACCGAAACGTTTTCATTACGTTTCAATAGAGAATTGCATGAGAAAATACGGTCAAGAGGGCTTTTTTTTTCTTTCTTTCCTTGCAGTACGCGGGCCTCTCACTGCTGTGGCCTCTCCCGCTGTGGAGCACAGGCTCTGGACGCGCAGGCCCAGCGGCCATGGCCCACGGGCCCAGCCGCTCCGCGGCATGTGGGATCTTCCCGGACCGGGGCACAAGCCCACGTCCCCTGCATTGGCAGGCAGACTCTCAACCACTGCGCCGCCAGGGAAGCCCCAAGAAGGCTTTTCTTGCTTAACCTAATGTGGAATCCAAGCATCAAAGCGATTCACATAACCAAGCTGGTGCAAATGATTTTCAGAGCTTGATTTGGATATTTTGAGTATGTCGGCTATCTCCTGCGTGGTAATAACATTGATTGTTCTCAATTATTGTTTCGATTTTATCGCTATCAACTTCAACTGGTCTACCTGACCGTGGAGCATCGTTCAGTAAGAAATCTCCAGCACAAAACTTCTCAAACCGTTTTTGACACGTTCCAGCAGTCACAGCACCTTCTCCATACACTGCAAAAATCTTTTTGTGCGTTTCAGTTGCATTTTTACCTTTCTTGAAATAATAAAGCATAATATGCCGACAATGTTCAATATTAAAATGGCTACACAAAACTTAACCAATATTGATTAAGTCTTTTTTTAAATGCACGCTGATATGACAGCTGTCACATTCAATCTAACAAAATTGTTTTGAATCAAGTTAAAGACAGCTAAGTGCTACTAGAGCCATCTTATGGAAAAAATTGAACGAACCTTTTGGCCCACCCAGTATAACAAGTGTCAGAGAAGAGGTGGAGAAATCAGAATCCTCACACATCACTGGTGGGAATGTAAAATGGTGCAGCCACTGTGGAAAACAGTCTGATAATTCCTTGAAAAGTTTAAAATAGTGTTACCATATGATCCAGAAATTCTACTCTCAGAGAAATAAAATACATAGCCACACAAAAACTGGTATACATGTGTTCACAGTAGCCTCACTCAGAATAGCCAAAAAGCAATAATCCACATGTCCATTTTCAAATGATAAATGGAAAAACAAATGTGGTATATGTATACAATGGAATATTATTTGGCAATAAAAAGGAAGGAAGTACTGACACATGCTACAACATGGAGGAATCTTGAAAGCATTATGCTAAGTGACAGAAGCCAGACACAGAAGACACATATGATTCCATTTACGTGAAATGCTCAGTAGAGGCAAATCTATAGAGACAGAAAGTAGGTTAGTGGTTGCCAGGTGCTAAGGGGAAGGTGAATGGGAAGTGACTGCTAAAGGGAATGGGTTTTTTTCCTGGGTTGATGAAAATGTTTCTAAAATTGATTGTTGTTGCCCAAACCAATGAACTGTATACTTCATATGTGTGACTTGTATGGCATGTCAATTATTATCTCAATAAAGTTGTTACCAAAAAGGAAAATAAGTTTACTGACCCCAGTTCTAGAATCTCTTGCTGCAAATCATTCAATTAAGGAGCTGACACTTATATTTTTCCTATACAGAAAATTTAAGTGTAAATATATTCACCTTGGTAAAATTTGTCCCTCATGTATTTCAAAGGTCAAAAAATTACTGAAGCGCTCAAAAATCAATTCTAGTACATATTTATTTTAAATATCTAAAACATTATTTAAAACATGTAATATTAGACATTATAATTATGTGCTACCCAACTCTAGCTTTAAGAAAACTCAATATTAAATATCAATATTCATGGACTTCCCTGGCAGTCCAGTGGTTAAGATTCTGCCTTCCAATGCAGAGGGTACGGGTTAGATCCCTGGTCGGGGAACTAAGATCCCAAATGCCGTGCATGGTGTGGCCAAAAATTTTTTTTTAAAAATCGATGTTCATGATTTTATGGACCCTTGCTATAGGTATCCAAATGCAATCGCCCTTATCCTGTCAACCCTGTTGATGACAGACTATTAACCATATTCCCAAAGTAAAACTGTTCCAGGTCCTGTGACAGATTCTCAGGAGATCAGACAAGGAAAAAAAACAACTAAATCTAATGTGTTTTACTGATGTAAAGTAAAACCTAACACTCTGGAAGTGGGGGCTCAGGAGCCTTTATTTCATATCTGGGCTGGCTTCAGTGAGCATTACTTCATGTGAAACTGATTTAATAACAGAAGAAGGGGACTTTGATTACACCTGTGTCTGAATGCAATTCTATTTAGAAGTGCTGTTCTAACAGGTTCCTGCTCTGCAAATTGGACCATGGTTCCAGAGATCATCTTATTAGCTCCAGATTCTTTTTTTTTTTTTTTTGGTATGCGGGCCTCTCACTGTTGTGGCCCCTCCCGTTGCGGAGCACAGGCTCTGGACGTGCAGGCTCAGCGGCCATGGCTCACGGGCCAGCCGCTCCGCGGCATGTGGGATTTTCCCGGACCGGGGAACGAACCCGTGTCCCCTGCATCGGCAGGCGGACTCTCAACCACTGCGCCACCAGGGAAGCCCTAGCTCCAGATTCTTAATGAGAGATCTCCCTGCAGAGAGGAGAAGCAAAGGTGCCTTACACTCACGTGCTATATGGCTTTAACTAATACAGGTGTGGGGTGTATCTCCTTCACAAGCTACCTCCACAGGCCAATCCTCGAAGTGTGAAAGTCTAACCTAACGTATCAGCCGTCATAACTTAAATATACTTTTGTTCTTTCTTCAAGGGAGATGAACAGTTTTATCACCATAATTCAAATACTCTCTTAAGACTTCTCAATTCTAGTGCAGGCTTTGCCGACTATAATTTTTCTCTAACTAGTAATATATAGGAATAATTTCAGATATGTCGATCTTCCAACTTTCACATTATTTCCTCACCATCTCGGACTTTGGTAACCCTCATGAAAGCCGTTATCAAAGTTACAGAGCTTTAATAATTTCTTTCTAAGAACCCATTTTGTGCTCACCTTTGGACCTATTAGTTTATCTGCTGTCATTTTAGCAAAAAGTTCAGCTGTCTGGGCTCGAACCTGTGGATGTGTTGAATTGCAGAACATGTCTAGTAAATAAATCAAAGCTCCTGTGAAGGAAAGAAAGAATTAGTGTTTATACTCTAAATAAAAAAAAAAAATGACTTTTCTAATCATAGAATCATAGTAGAATTCATTTTCAACCTTGTTTCAACTCAATGCAGTTTGGTTTTTTTTTTAAACTGTAAGCCTTCCAAAGCATTCTTCTAGTTTATCAGACTATACAAAGCAGCTCAAAATAAGCCTCACCATTACTGAGCATGACTGGATGAGAAAGCACTCCATACATTACCTTTTGCCATTGCTTCTTTGATTATTTTTGTATTTGATGTCAAAGCATAAAGAGTTTCCAGAACAAGCTGACGACCTGCAAAGTAAAAGGCATTTCAAGGAATGTATCATCACATTAGCTTACATTTACTGGGCACCAGTGCCAGGCACTGAACTAGGTGTTCTACACAGGGTATTATACTTACATCTTCACAGTAACCAGCAAGACAGGAATTGTGGCCTCCATGAGTGAGGAAGCTGAGACCCAGTTTGACCAACCCATGGATTCATAGCTAGTGAGAGATACAGCTCACTATACCACTGAGGTATATAGAAGTTTATAGAAGTCTGACTTCCAAAATCCATACTCATAACCACTATGCCATACTGTCTTGCTACCTCACTGTTCACTGTGCAAACAAAATCTTCTCACCTCCTGACACCCTGAGAACACTCTATTCAGGGATCTACAATTTTTATGTGGTGCTAGTATCTTAGAGAAATGAGTAGGAAGTAACAGTTGCAAGACACTGTTCCAATCTAAGACACAATAGCATCCTTCTGCACATAGTCTGTGCGCTTCTCACCCTTGTCATTGAAGTAGACTCAGCTACTGGACTTTTCTAAAGTCAAAATGGCAACAACAGACAGGTGACCAAAGGAGTAAAGAGTTGGCAAAGAGGGTGAAGGCTGCCAAGTATTAGGCTGAGACTAAAACAACAAAGGATGGTACCCAGAATGAGCTAAGTTAACAGGCAGGAGAAAAAACACTCAAAAGCAGATTTTTAAGAGAAGCAACAGTACTTCATGGAAAACCTACCACTGTTCTAACCATAGTTTCAAAGGAAAACAAGTCCTTGGAGGGGTTAGAGGAAGTTAACATTTTATGTTTTTAATGTCCCTTAGCAAACAGTTAAAGATAATTTAGTCTAAAATATAAATGATAGCAGAGTAGGCTGAGATATCTTGATGTCAGCTATTTTACCGGTAAGATTAAAATAATGACTGGACTATATAAATCCGATATGAATATAAAATAACTTTCAAGTTATGACTTCTGTAACATTCTTCACTTCATCAATCAGTTTAATTTTGCATTGTTTGAAGCCTCGTAAAGCTGTTAAAAACTAAAAAAAAAGAAAAACCAACTAAGGTTGTAGGGATGATAAAAATAATCTGTGAATGACTTTTAAAAGTTGTCATTTTAAAGAGCTATTTCAAACGTCATTAAAGAAAACAAAAATATTCAATGGAAACTGAACTCCACTCAATTCACTGACCCTAACACGTGCAAGGCACTGGGGCATAAAACAAATGCGACAGGTTGCTGCTCTCAAGGAGGTGAACAGGTGTGAAGTCAAGATTAACATGACTTCCAAGGGGCTAGCAAAGCCAACTGAGCAATGTCTGCTGACAGTTAAGTGGCAAAGTTGGACTTAGTATCGCCAATTGCCTTTGAAAAGCAATCTCAAGGTTGATCCTAGCACTTATGCTAGAAGACTGTACAGTTTGTAAGGAGTCTATATTATTACAGGCTGTATTCAAGAAATCAGGTTGGTGTATTTTAAAAAACTGATATCATTTGGTGGTAACAGTTGCTATCAGCATCAAATCAGTAAAGGACAAATAATGCAGGGTTGAACTTTAAGCTAACACAAGGTGATTTTTATCTTAAGTATTTTTTCCTATCATCCAAGATCAACTGTGTGTGTGTGTTTTTTTTTAATAAACCATGGAATATTAGTCAATTCTCAATTACTCATGTGTAGCTTATACTCAACAAATTGAAAATCCTAGATTATTTTCCTTTTGCTTTTGGATCTCTCTTACCTCTTTCAACTTTTGATATGAGAAATGCAAAATAATTAACTTATGTAAAAATATAATTAGAAAGACACATCTAATATAAAGAATACCACTTAGGGCTTCCCTGGTGGCGCAGTGGTTGAGAGTCCGCCTGCCGATGCAGGGGACACAGGTTCATGCCCCGGTCCAGGAGGATCCCACATGCCGCAGAGTGGCTGGGCCCATGAGCCATGGCCGCTGAGCCTGCGTATCCGGAGCCTGTGCTCCGCAACGGGAGAGGCCACAACGGTGAGAGGCCCGCGTACCACAAAAAAAAAAAAAAAAGAATACCACTTAAAATATTCCAAAACAAAACACGGATAACACTGTGTCAGAGGTTTTGTATCATCTGTGTAACTGCTCCCCTCAATGGGCTGACTGTACTGTTGTTTCAAAAATTCCAGTGAATATACGTACTTGATGGCAAAGAATGTAGAAGAGCCAATAAATTGGACAAAACCATTGATTCAGCAATATTGTTGACACAGTCTTGGTTAGACGTCACTATATTCACAACCTGAAAATTAATCAATAGGATGTTAAGAGTTCTGGAAATAATTTTGGACCTAAACAAATTAAGTCAAATTAGTCAGACCTAAATAAACTTAAAGGCTTTACCAAAGTGAGAAAAATGTTTGGAGGACAATATATTTCGTTTTTAGGCAAGGGTTTAATTTTAAAAGATTGGCCTGTTCTTTTGAGAATAAAAAATGTTAATGCTAATGCATATATTATATACATTAGCTTTCTATTAATTTAGAGGTAAGAATTAAATATAATCATCTAAACAAATATTTTAGCACCCATTCACAATCTTGAGGCTTATAAGAAGGCTTCAATTCTACACCAGTTCATGCTCTAGAACTATGGTGTACACTGTAGTGCTTTCCAATTGTAGATTTGGGGTGGCAAGTGATTAGGAAGATAATCATCTTTACTACTGGGACTTTTTCTTTTAGAGGGAGAAAGTAAATGTCTTCAGTGCCCAGCACAACAGATTAGGTCTATCTTTCCATTATACAGAAATACGCATGTTTTTCTTTCAAAGAGGATGACCTTTTAAGTCTAACTTATTATATACATTGATCTAAAGATCAATGTCACTTAACTTGAACTATGTGGTCAGCATCTCAAAGCAAAATATCCTAGATTTAATAATGCTTATTTAAAGAGTTACAAGATACTTGAAGGAATTAAGTGGAGAAGCATGCTTTTCAATTTAAAGAACACGCTTGCTAAGGTTTTTGAACAATTTAACATTTATTATTTTATTAAACATCTTTTTTAAACCAAACTGCAATCTAAGAACACTTAATCATTCATAAAGTACTCATTAACCTGTTACCACAGTGTTGAATTTGGTGTTCTTCATAATAAATCGTGTGTTATAATAGTCAGGATCATCTGAAAAAAGACCCTGGGAGCTCACTCTAGGTTGCCTGGACAAGGAGTCCCCTGTGACCAGGGTCTTCCTGCTTCTCCCAGAGGAAAAGGCTCCACCCAAACAGCTTCCCGTGGGACCAATGATTTCATTCTCCTGAAGGAGGGGCCTCCAACCACTCTTGGACCGTCAAGGCCCACAGGTTCTGGGCAGCTGCCTTTCCTAGACAGCTCCTGTAAACAACGTAACATACCAGGTGTCTGTCTGTCACCCTCACTGGAAAGGCTGCTTTTGTACCAGACCATAAGAAGGGAGAGCAACTTAGGGGGAGGGAACACAAACCCACAGTGTGCAGCCAGCACAGTGCCCTGGTCTCAACATGTCTCTCTGTGGGGACACTGAGAGATCTGGGAAATCCTGCCTCCTTTTCTTGTTGATCTGTGGCTTCCAAGCTTCCCAAGTAAAGCCCATTCTTTAACTCACGCCACATGACACTGTACAAATGCATCCCAAGTTCTAATGCATGACAGACGATGACCACAGAGGGAAAGTACCTTGAACACTGTACAATACTTGCTCTTCAAAATGAGCATATTAATTCAAATTTTAAAAACATATTCACTTGGCTTAATAGGAAAAGTGAAAAAAACCACACGCAAACTTCCATTCAACTTTAGATGATGATTAATCAAGGATCAAACCATGTATAGTAAGTTGTAGGAAAGACAACATGCTTTAGTACAAAATTCTTTTACCTCTAAAGCCAACTGCTGGACTTGACCAGCTCCATGGACTCGAAGAAGAGAAAATATTAACTTAAAGTGCCCAATGCATTCACTTTCAGAGCCTAGGAAGTAAAAATAAAATGTTTAATTTTTATTTCCAAGAGATGTTCTAAATTATCCACCTTTAGGAAACTGATATACATTTTGTTTACTGTCAATTATAAGTCTCTGGTAAACTTTTCTTAACGTTTGTGACACAAAGTGAGTGAAGTATCACAAGGAGCAGTAAATCTTAAGAAGTTAAATGATATTAGACTATCTTAGGTTTGTTTTGTCTTCATTTCCATCCCCACCCCTAGTTAACCCACAGGCTAAAAACAAGAAATTTATCAAACACACAATCCAAATACAACTCAAAAATTAAGTGTAAGGTGGTATTTTTACTCTTTACCTCAAGACTATAGAGCTACAGTAATTAGAGTCAGCCTAATTACATTTGGGGAGAGTGTGACATCATCTGGCTTTTAATTAAGACTGAGTTAGAACCCTGCCACTTGAGAACTACATTATAACAAGAAGGTGCCAAATCAATAGCCAGCTTTACTGCAATTCCTTTGTACCTAATATGTCAACTCCAAAAAATAAGAAATGAAGTTTTCTTCAGATTTTACAATACTGCCTTTCAAAACATCCCCATGTATATATACCATGGGAATGACTTATTTTCTTAAATATTTAATTATTGTTGGTTATTTTATTTGAATAATGTATTACTGTAATACATAGTAAAAAGAGCAAAGAAGTACATGAAAGATAATATTAAGTGTTAATAAAAAAGATTTGAGGTCTTCATGTAACTTAAACTGAATATATATTGTTTTAGGTTTTATATTCTATACTTGTTATCAAAGTTCGAATTGGAAGAAGCTTTCAGATTTTCACCCATCCATCTCCCTGAAGTCAGGCAAGAGTGATAATGTTCTTGGAAATGTCCTTCTTAAAGATGTTTTAAAAATGACAATTCTCACTTTACTATTTCAGTTTTTATACACCAAAAACTTCAGGCAGTTTTTCAAAAACATGGCATTGTGTTAGGGACCAGAAGACACAAAAATGAGATCACCTAATAAATAAATCTAATTTAAGCCCTTATATTGATACTTGGTATGTCAATTTATGTCATCAATGTGATATTTTACACTAGCAAGCTACTCTGCCTTTTCAACTCATTGAAAGTCATATGCTCTTAAAGATACGAATTATTCTAAGCATGGTGACCTGACCTCTTTCCAGACTATTATTTAGAGGTAAAAATACTATGGGGTCAATTCCTTTTAATGTTATACAAAGTATAACATTATAATCAAGTACAATTTTTCCTGCATTTCTCTGGTAAAATTGAGAACTGGAATTTTTGGGCTCTTCCATTGTAGGATCTTATTCATCAAGGGTATAGTCACACACCTGGATTATATTTTATAACATTTCTCAGAGCCTCCAAAGCCATTTCCACTCTTGGCAAGCGGTCTCCATGTTGCTCTGACTCCACTTTTGCAGAATGAGTGATAGCCATGAATGTGTGGAGGTACTGGGCCTGGGAGCCTATATAATCCAAGAGACTTGCAGCAAATGCTTTTGGAACCTAAGTTGAGTGGAAAAATATTTAAAAACGAGTGTGCCCTTAGAAATAACCTATAACAAAGACTCCACAGCAGAGAAAACAACAACAAAATACTTCAAGCCATGAAAGTGATTAAATTATACATACACATGAATATACCTATGGATTAAGTGGGGAGAGGGGGAGAAAGGGGACAAAACCCAATTGCATTAGGAAGTGTTTAACATTTTTGTCCAAATCCATTAGAGATTTGATATACTCCCATCAGTATCTCAGTATAACAATTCTGAGATGAGTATGTCTTCCCTTTACCAAGGTATTGATAGTATGATATGTAACTTCTACAATTTGGTTATAGTTTTATATTTAAAAATTATATATATTTAGATTATAAATTCAAAAGACAGTTTTCAAAGACATTTCACAAATCACTGAACTCATTCTGCTTAGCAGCTATTTATAGATATTATTCTGTGATAAATAGTAAATGTTACAGTTTAGTAAATTCTTTTTTTTTCCAAGAGCAAACTCTTTGCTTTAGAGAAATAGCCTCACTTCTTTCTTCCTTACAAACCAATCAACCAACAAATTCTCTTTGCCACCCCTCCAAAAAAAACTACAACAAAAATTTCCTACATGATTTCCAAGCACTACGGAAGGAAAAGAAGATCATTTGCTTCCAGAAGTGATTTGGGATCATCACAAGAGATGACCTGGTGTGACCCCAGTCATCTTCTAAAACTTCTCTTTGCTTTCCACCTCTATTTTCTTATTTTCTTCTAAAAATGGGACAGAGACAGACTACTGTCTGGTGGTTTGATATTCAACATGATGGAATGAGTATGTAAATGGCCTTACACATCCACGAGAGAACAGTAAAGCTGAAGGCATATATACATGATACAGTGGGGTAGCATTATGCATAAAATATCAGAAACAGCTGGGAAAGGAATAAATTCTTATTCATGAATCCACAAAATTAAATTCTTTAACATTCAAAATAAAGAGGATCATAAGTTATCAATGGTCACCCCATCACACACCCAAGTTAGTATAAAGCATTTGGCAAAAAACAGGTATTATTTCAATGTATACAGTGTGAATAAACTAGTAGCTTTCCATAACAAATGATCAAAGGTGTCAGACAAAATTAAAAGTAGAGAGCTTACCTCGAGTGGGAAAGTAGGGACTTCATTATAGACCCTAACAAAAATCTCCCCTACAATAAGTTCTTTCGCATGATCACTGTAGACAAATTCTGATCCATAGGTTTTGTCACAGTCACCCTTTTTAAAAAAGAAAACAGATTGTTAGAGGTAAATTGGCATCATTAGTGTCTGGTTTATTAATCTATCCATATTCAGTTTAATAACTTAGCAGATAAATAACTTGAAAGATCCATTCATTTTCCAGAGGGAAAAATGTGGTGGGATACACATCACAGCACTCAATGCAATTTTAATGTTTGTAATCAGTAATATAGACTCTGGAAAAGGCATAGAATTACATTACTTCTTAATCCAAAGATCAATATTGTAACTCATTTTAATATTTCAAAAGATCACTGAGGTAAGCCAATGAAGTGTTCATAAGCAAGTATGACACGTGGCTCTTCTCTATCCGCTCAGCAAACATTTGGCCCAGTCAGATATAGGGTGATAAAGCTAAGAAATGAACACATTTGGACTGGTTTTAAAAAGTAATACATTAAGTGAAAAGTGCTGGAAAACAGGATCTCTGAATAAAAAGGCAAGGTAATAGTAGAGGGGTTGACAAATCAAGAAGAATTTCCATTTAAGGACAAAGAAAATGATAGGAAAGAGGAATGGGAAAAAAATAGCCCCAAGAAGATTTAGGTGGAAATCACTCAAAATTTAGGTTGGACTAAAATAATATGTAAAAGTGTATAGTAAGTTGTAAAGGGTTAATAAATGAAGAGAGAATGATGTTCTCTCCTGGTAAAAGAATAGATGAGGTCCCCACGGTGAGCCACAGCCACCCCCACCTCTGCAGCAGACCCTCCAACACTAGCAGGTCTTTGAGGGCGACAAGATTAAGTCTGTGGTTTCCCTGGTGACTCAGGGAGACAACACTTTACAGGATCCCGACTTATGCTGCTCCATGCGAAGCTGCCTTAGAATCGCCTTCAAAGACCCCTTGTCTCCATCTGTGGGCTCGAGGGTTATCATTCCATTTTGCGCGGATTTGTCTTTGTGAAGAGAAGATTGCAAGAAAGCACTACAGGAGCTGCACTGATGACCCAGGACCTCTCCCTGCTTTGCTTGTGCCTCATGATTATTTGTATCCTTGAAATTATTAGAAAACCTTGAAACTAGATACATCAGAAATACATCTACACGTGGAACTGCTCCTATAGAACACCTACTGAATGCTGGCTGAAGACCTCAGACCTCCCAAAAGGCAAGAAACTCCCCACGTACCTGGGTAGGGCAAAAGAAAAAAGAATAAACAGAGACAAAAGAATAGGGATGGGACCTGCACCCGTGGGAGGGAGCTGTGAAGGAGGAAAGGTTTCCACACACTAGCAAGCCCCTTCGCGGGTGGGGAGTGCAGGTGGCGAGTGCAGGTGGCGGTGGAGGGGAGCTTCGGAGACACGGAGGAGAGCACAGCAACAAGGGTAGAAGGGCAAAGCGGAAAGATTCCCGCACAGAGGATCGGTGCCGACCGGCACTCACCAGCCCAAGAGGCTTGTCTGCTCACCCACCGGGGAGGGCAGGGCTGCGAGCTGAGGCTTGGGCTTTGGTCGGAGCGCAGGGAGAGGACTGGGGTTGGCAGCGTGAACACAGCCTGAAGGGGTTAGTGCACCACGACTAGCTGGGAAGGGAGTCCGGGAAAAAGTCTGGAGCTGCCGAAGAGGCAAGTGACTTTGCCTTCCCTCTTTGTTTCCTGGTGAGCAAGGAGAGGGGATTAAGAGAGCTGCTTAAAGGAGCTCCAGAGAAGGGCGCGAACCGTGGCTATCAGCGCGGACCCCAGAGCCGGGCATGAGACGCTAAGGCTGCTGCTGCCTCCACCAAGAAGCCTGTGTGCGAGCACGGGTCACTATCCACACCTCTCCTCCCGGGAGCCTGTGCAGCCTGCCACTGCCAGGGTCCCGGGATCCAGGGACAACTTCCCCGGGAAAACGCACGGCGCGCCTCAGGCTGGTGCAACATCACGATGGCCTCTGCCGCCGCAGGCTCACCCTGCATCCGTAACCCTCCCTCCCCCAGGCCTGAGTGAGCCAGAGCTGCCGAATCAGCTGCTCCTTTAACCCCATCCTGTCTGAGCGAACAACAGACGCCCTCCGACGACCTACATGCAGAGGCGGGGCCAAATCCAAAGCTGAACCCCGGGAGCTGTGCGAACAAAGAAGAGAAAGGGATATTTCTCCCAGCAGCCTCAGGAGCAGTGGATTAAATCTCCAAAATCAACCTGATGTACCCTGCATCGGTAGAATACCTGAATAGACAACGAATTATCCCAAATTGAGGAGGTGGACTTTGAGAGCAAGACATATTATTTTTTCCCCTTTTCCTCTTTTTGTGAGTGTGTATGTGTATGCTTCTGTGTGAGATTCGGTCTGTATAGCTTTGCTTTCATTTGTCCTAGGGTTCTGTCTGCCCATTTTTTTTTTTTATTAAAAATTTTTTTTTCTTCATAATTATTTTTTATTTTAATAACTTTATTTTATTTTATCTTACTTTATTTTATCTGCTTCCTTTCATTCTTTCTATCTCTTCTTTCTTTCTTTCTTACTTACTTACTTACCTACTTACTTTTTCTCCCTTTTATTCTGAGCTATGTGGATGAAAGGCTCTTGGTGCTGCAGCCAGGAGTCAGTTCTGTGCCTCTGACGTGGGAGAGCCAACATCAGGACACTGGTCCACAAGAGACCTCCCAGCGCCTTGTAATATCAAACTGCGAAAATCGCCCAGAGATCTCCATCTCAACACCACCACCCAGCTTCACTCAACGACCAGCAAGCTACAGTGCTGGACACCCTATGCCAAACAACTAGCAAGACAGGAACACAAATGGACCCATTAGCAGAGAGGCTGCCTAAAATCATAATAAGGCCACGAACACCCCAAAACAAACCACCAGGAGTGGACCTGCCCAGCAGAAAGACAAGATCCAGTCTCATCCACCAGAACATAGAAACTAGTCCCCTCCACGAGGAAGCCTAAACAACACACTGAACCAACTTTAGCCCCTGGGGACAGATACCAAAAACAACGGGAACTATGAACCTGCAGCCTGCAAAAAAGGAGACCGGAAACACAGTATGATAAGCAAAATGAGAAGACAGAAGAACACACAGCACATGAAAAAGCAAGATAAAAACCCACCAGACCTAAAAAGTGAAGAGGAAATAGGCAGTCTACCTGAAAAAGAATTCAGAATAAGGTTAGCAAAGATGATCCAAAATCCTGGAAATAGAATAGAGAAAATGCAAGACATATTTAACAAGGAACTAGAAGAACTAAAGATTAAACAAGCAACGATGAACAACACAATAAATGAAATTAAAAATACTCTAGATGGGATCAATAGAAAAATAACTGAGGCAGAAGAACAGATGAGTGACCGGGAAGATAAAATAGTGGAAATAACTACTGCAGAGCAGAATAAAGAAACAAGAATGAAAAGAACTGAGGACAATCTCAGAGACCTCTGGGAATTATAGGGGTTCCAGAAGAAGAAGAGAAAAAGAAAGGGACTGAGAAAATATTTGAAGAGATTATAGTTGAAAACTTCCCTGATATGGGAAAGGAAATAGTTAATCAAGTCCAGGAAGCACAGAGAGTCCCATACAGGATAAATCCAAGGAGAAACACGCCAAGACACAGATTAATCAAACTATCAAAAATTAAATACAAATAAAAGAAGCAAGGGAAAAACAACAAATAACACACAAGGGAATCCCCATAAGGTTAACAGCTGATCCTTCAGCGAAACTCTGCAAGCCAGAAGGGACTGGCAGGACATATTTAAAGTGAAGAAGGAGAAAAACCTACAACCAAGATTACTTTACCCAGCAAGGATCTCACTCAGATTTGATGGAGAAATTAAAACCTTTACAGACAAGCAAAAGCTGAGAGAGTTCAGCACCACCAAACCAGCTTTACAACAAATGCTAAAGGAACTTCTCTAGGCAAGAAACACAAGAGAAGGAGAAGACCTACAATAACAAACCCAAAACAATTAAGAAAATGATAATAGGAAAATACATATTGATAATTACCTTAAACGTAAATGGATTAAATGCTCCCACCAAAAGACACAGACTGGCTGAATGGATACAAAATCAAGACCCTATATATGCTGTCTACAAGAGACCCACTTCAGACGTAGAGACACATACAGACTGAAAGTGAGGGGATGGAAAAAGATATACCGTGCAAATGGAAATCAAAAGAAAGCTGGAGTAGCAATTCTCATATCAGACAAAATAGACTTTAAAATAAAGACTATTACAAGAGACAAAGAAGGACACTATATAATGATCAAGGGATCAATCCAAGAAGAAGATATAACAATTGTAAGTATTTATGCACCCAACATAGGAGCACCTCAATACATAAGGCAAATACTAACAGCCATAAAAGGGGAAATCGACAGTAACACATTGATAGTAGGGGACTTTGACACCCCACTTTCACCAATGGACAGATCATCCAAAATGAAAATAAATAAGGAAACACAAGCTTTAAATGAGACATTAAACAAGATGGACTTAATTGATATTTATAGGACACTCCATCCAAAAACAACAGAATACACATTTTTCTCAAGTGCTCATGGAACATTCTTCAAGACAGATCATACCTTGGGTCACAAATCAAGCCTTGGTAAATTTAAGAAAACTGAAATTGTATCAAGTATCTTTTCCGACCACAACGCTATGAGACTAGATATTAATTACAAAAAAGATATGTAAAAAATACAAACACAAGGAGGCTAAACAATACACTACTTAATAACGAACTGATCAGTGAAGAAATCAAAGAGGAAATCAAAAAATACCTAGAAACAAATGACAATGGAGATGCGATGACCCAAAACCTATGGGATGCAGCAAAAGCAGTTCTAAGAGGGAAGTTTATAGCAATACAATCCTACCTTAAGAAACAGGAAATATCTCGAATAAACAATCTAACCTTGCACCTAAAGCAACTGGAGAAAGAAGAACAAAAACACCCCAAAGTTAGCAGAAGGAAAGAAATCATAAAGATCAGATCAGAAATTAATGAAAAGGAAATGAAGGAAACGATAGCAAAGATCAATAAAACTAAAAGCTGGTTCTTTGAGAAGATAAACAAAATTGATAAACCATTAGCCATACTCATCAAGAAAAAAAGGGAGAAGACTCAAATCAAGAGAAGTAGAAATGAAAAAGGAGAAGTAACAACTGACACTGCAGAAATACAAAAGATCATGAGAGATTACTACAAGCAACTCTATGCCAATAAAATGGACAACCTGGAAGAAATGGACATATTCTTACAAATGCACAACCTGCCAAGACTGAATCAGGAAGAAATAGAAAATATGAACAGACCAATCACAAGCACTGAAATTGAAACTGTGATTAAAAATCTTCCAACAAACAAAAGCCAAGGACCAGATGGCTTCACAGGCGAATTCCATCAAACATTTAGAGAAGAGCTAACACCTATCCTTCTGAAACTCTTCCAAAATATAGCAGAGGGAGGAACACTCCCAAACTCATTCTACGAGGCCACCATCAACCTGATACCAAAACCAGAAAAGGATGTCACAATGAAAGAAAACTACCGGCCAAATATAACTGATGAACATGGATGCAAAAATCCTCAACAAAATACTAGCAAACAGTATCCAACGGCACATTAAAAAGATCATACACCATGATCAACTGGGGTTTATCCAGGAATGCAAGGATTCTTCAATATACGCAAATCAATCAACATGATACACCATATTAACAAATTGAAGGAGAAAAACCATATGATCTCAATAGATGCAGAGAAAGCTTTCGACAAAATTCAACACCCACTTATGATAGAAACCCTGAAGAAAGCAGGCATAGAGGGAACTTTCCTCAACATAAGAAAGGCCATATATGACAAACCCACAGCCAACATCGTCCTCAATGGTGAAAAACTGAAACCACTTCCACTAAGATCAGGAACAAGACAAGGTTGCCCACTCTCACCATGCTCATTCAACAAAGTTTTGGAAGTTTTAGCCACAGCAATCAGAGAAGAAAAGGAAATAAAAGGAATCCAAATCGGAAAAGAAGAAGTAAAGCTGTCACTGTTTGCAGATGACATGATACTATACATAGAGAATCCTAAAGATGCTACCAGAGACCAACTAGAGCTAATCAATGAATTTGGTAAAGCAGCAGGATACAAAATCAATGCACAGAAATCTCTGGCATTCCTATACACTAATGATGAAAAATCTGAAAGTGAAATTAAGAAAACACTCCCATTTACCATTGCAACCAAAAGAATAAAATACTTAGGAATAAACCTACCTAAGGACACAAAAGACCTGTATGCAGAACATTATAAAACACTGATGAAAGAAGTTAAAGATGATACAAATAGATGGAGAGATATATCATGTTCTTGGATTGGAAGAATCCAATTGTGAAAATGACTGTACTACCCAAAGCAATCTACAGATTCAATGCAATCCCTATCAAACTACCACTGGCATTCTTCACAGAACTAGAACAAAAAATTTCACAATTTGTATGGAAACACAAAAGACCCCGAATAGCCAAAGCAATCTTGAGAACGAAAAATGCAGCTGGAAGAATCAGGCTCCCTGACTTCAGACTATACTAGAAAGCTACAGTAATCAAGACAGGATGGTACTGGCACAAAAACAGATAGATAGATCAACGGAACAGGATAGACAGCCCAGAGATAAACCCACGCACATATGGTCACCTTATCTTTGATAAAGGAAGCAGGAATGTACAGTGGAGAAAGGACAGCCTCTTCAATAAGTGGTGCTGGGAAAACTGGACAGGTACATGTAAAAGTATGAGATTAGAACACTCCTTAACACCATACACAAAAATAAGCTCAAAATGGATTAAAGACCTAAATGTAAGGCCAGACACTATAAAACTCTTAGAGGAAAACATAGGCAGAACACTCTATGACATAAATCACAGCAAGATCCTTTTTGACCCACCTCCTAGAGAAATGGAAATAAAAACAAAACTAAACAAATGGGACCTAATGAAACTTCAAAGCTTTTGCACAGCAAAGGAAACCATAATCAAGACCAAAAGACAACCCTCAGAATGGGAGAAAGTATTTGCAAATGAAGCAACTGACAAAGGATTAATCTCCAAAATTTACAAGCAGCTCATGCAGCTCAATAACAAAAAAACAAGCAAACAAATCCGAAAATGGGCAGAAGACCTAAATAGACATTTCTCCAAAGAAGATACACAAACTGCCAACAAACACATGAAAGAATGCTCAACATCATTAATCATTAGAGAAATGCAAATCAAAACTACAATGAGATATCATCTCATACCAGTCAGAATGGCTATCATCAAAAAATCTAGAAATAATAAATGCTGGAGAGTGTGTGGAGAAAAGGGAACACTCTTGCACTGCTGGTGGGAATGTGAATTGGTACAGCCACTATGGAGATCAGTTTGGAGGTTCCTTAAAAAACTACAAATAGCTTCCCTGGTGGCGCAGTGGTTGAGAGTCCGCCTGCTGATGCAGGGGACACGGGTTCGTGCCCCGGTCCAGGAAGATCTTGCATGCCGCGGGGCGGCTAGGCCTGTGAGCCATGGCCACTAGGCCTGTGCGTCTGGAACCTGTGCTCCGCAGCAGGAGAGGCCACAGCAGTGAGAGGCCCGTGTACCACACACACACACAAAAAACTGCAAAGAGAGCTACCATACGACCCAGCAATCCCACTACTGGGCATATACCCTGAGAAAATCATAATTTAAAAAGAGTCATGTACCAAAATGTTCATTGCAGCTCTATTTACAATAGCCAGGAGATGGAAGCAACCTAAGTGTCCATTATTGGATGAATGGATAAAGAAGATGTAGCACATATATACAATGGAATATTACTCAGCCATAAAAAGAAACAAAATTGAGTTATTTGTAGTGAGGTAGATGGACCTAGAGTCTGTCATACAAAGTGAAGTAAGTCAGAAAGAGAAAGACAAATACTGTATGCTAACACATATATATGGAATTTAAGAAAAAAAAATGTCATGAAGAACCTAGGCGTAAGACAGGAATAAAGACACAGACCTACTAGAGAATGGACTTGAGGATATGGTGAGGGAGAAGGGTAAGCTGTGACAAAGTGAGAGAGAGGCATGGACATATATACACTACCAAACATAAGGTAGTTTGGGAAGCAGCCGCATAGCACAGGGAGATCAGCTTGGTGCTTTGTGACCGCCTGGAGGGGTGGGATAGGGAGGGTGGGAGACGCAAGAGGGAAGAGATATGGGAACATGTATATGTATAACTGATTCACTTTGTTATAAAGCAGAAACTAACACACCATTGTAAAGCAATTATACTCCAATAATGATGTTAAAAAAAAAAAGAATAGATGATATATAGAAATCTGAGACTTGTTCTCCCTAGCTCTGTAATTCTCAAAACTTCTATCAATGAAGAGCTCTGAGTGACTATCATGAAATGAATTCAAAACTAAATTTTGAATAATTCAGGACACCCAGTGATGGTTACTCTTTAATGAAGTCCAAACCCCAAAACACAACTTCTTCTAAACAATCAAGACTCAACCATCTAATGTTTGTTTTATCCAGGCCTTCTCCTTCTCTCCCATTCTACTTACTGTCTTTTGTTTTTCTCATGGCTTAATAGTTTCTCCTCTAGAAGGTGGCAGGATAGGAGAAATTATTCAATTTTGATACCAGAAAGCAATTTTAATTTACTGGGGAAAAGAGGCTAAAGAGAACAATTAAAACAGAGCTTCTGGGCACAAAAACTGGTTAAAATAGAAGACAGCTATATGTAAATGGTAACTAAAAACACAACAAAACATCCTAATGTATATTAAATACAATAAGAATGCTATGATTAAATGGGCCAAATATTAGGTAGCAAAACCTATAGGCTTGATCAACACCCAATAGAGAAATAACGGGTTTCTGTTTCATCAATACTAAGTTATATTTCCAGAGATTCCATTAGAGTAAGTAATTTATAAAATAGTAACATACTTTTTTAATCATGTTTTCTTGTTGGGATTCAAGAAATTCAAGTAGCTCTGCTCTTGTAGAATTGTTCCATATCAAATAGGGGTTCTCTGTGTTACTGTTAAGCATCTTCAAAATCTAGGAGAAAGAACATTACTGTTTTATAATATTTAGGAAATATATTGAAATTACCATTCATTAAAATTGTCTATGACATGCCAAGCACCGTAATAGGTGCCTTAAGTATAACAGATCTCAGTAATTCTACCAAGTATGTTAATATTTTCCATTTTGCAGCTGAGAAAAATCAAGACTGAGAAAGATCAAATTATTTGCCCCAGGTCTCACAACCCTTAAGTGGTGAAACTGGGATTCAAATTTGAGTCTGTTTTGACTTCACATTCTTAACATTTGCTCTGCTTTGTGAAAATTACATACGATATCCTGTGTTAAAGCATTTTATAAACTCAGTAAATGTAAGCTTAAAAAGAATCATACCATACTGCCTTTACATACATATATTTGAAAACAAAATCTAAGTCTTTATGAAGCATACTCCTAGAAAGGGAAGTAAAATTTATGGGCAGAGACTCAGTTCCGGTTTTCTTGGCCAAACCTTGTAGTTCTGCAGACATAGCTTATGCCTGCTTAGCCATCCAGGGTGCTTTCCCTTTGTTTAGCTCTCCTCAATTTTAAGTGTACACAGAGACATTTAACTCTCCTTTAAATGTTTTTTGTTGTTGTTTTTTGGTTTTTGGCTGTGCCTTGTGGCTTGTGGGATATCAGTTCCCTGACTAGGGGTTGAACCCGGGCCCTTGGCAGTGAAAGAGCAGAGTCCTAACCATTGGGATACCAGGAATTCTCTAAATGTTTTAATAAGAACTTTTTACACTTTACATTTACAGAGCTCTGTGCTAGGAGGAAAGCAGTGGGTTATTACCTCCGTCTTACAAAAAGACATCCAACCCTTGTTTTCAAAACAGGAACTACCAGTTAAGTAAAATGACTGAAAAAATTTATCATGAAGAAAATTTTAAAACTCTGAGAAGTGGCAGTTTAAAATAAGTACTTTATTAAATCCAGATGGAGTCCAGGCCAAAATTTTGAAGTGTTACTTTTTTTTTTTTCTTTCCTGTAGTAGTTAATCAACAACTTGTTTTGAAGTGTTACTTTTTTTTTTTTCTTTCCTGTAATAGTTAATCAACAACTTGTTAGTATTTCTGGAAAGAATGTTTTCAGTCAGCAAAATACTTCACACTGGTGAACACAAAGTCCGGAAAAAGAACCAAGATCAAGATTGGCATCTAAAGCTCTTCTCTCTTACTCAGGGGATCTGAAAGGCAGTGTCTTGCACCAGAAAACAGACTCAATCAGATTAGATTAAAAAAACAAATAAGTTGTTTATAAATTCTAAAAATATTTTACATTTGGAACACTGAGGCCTTTTTTCTTCTAAAACTATTAGATGATTATCAGAGAAAATGAAATAAAATAGCCTACAATTCTACAATTCAGGGATAACTACAGTTAACATATTGATATAGATCCATCCATTCAATTTTTTAATACCAAAAATGGGATTTAACATTTTCACTTAAAATACTTTAAACATCTTCTAATGTCTTCCCATATACCTTTACAATTTGAGGCTTCAAGATATTCTATTTAATGGATTTCTATAGGTCAATTCTCTAAAGCTTAGATTGTTTCTCAATGATTCTCACAGAAGAGGTTGGGTGATCTGCCACGATCATACTTATTTTTGTCATGAATGCATATGTGTGTATATACTGACTTTTAGGATTTCCATGCTGAGTGTAAGTAAGTTATAGCTTATAACAAACAGCTAAAAATAGAATCTGGGTCTCCTGACTCCCAGTCCTCTGTCCATTCCAAGTTCACTCTCTTGTCCTGTTCCTTTCTGATTCAATATTATTAAGAATTATGGGGAGCTCTACAGCTGAGAAACATGAAGTTAATCTACCCTTACAGAGAGACTGGACTTGTAGAGCTGATATAACATCAGCATCAAGCCACAACAACAAACCAAATTTCTTAGTTGAGAGAACAAGCATGTGAGCATTTTCAATTTTTAAGTTTCCGAGAGCAATCAACATTGTTATATTCCTCTACTGTCTAAAGAATCTTGCAGTATTTATCAAAAACCCAGGCAACTTCTGAAGCACATACCTCAGTAGCACTAACTACAGCAAGTTTTCTAGCAACATAGGGGGTCAGCATGCCAGCTACACTTTTCCTTATGGTTGGATTTTCTGGTGTTGCTTGTTCTTCAGGCAGATAGCCTCCAAGGCGACTCAGAGCACGGACACTCAGTTTGGCAAGACTGTTGGCTACTTCCTGTTATAAAAAAATTAAGACATTAAGACATTAAAATAGATCTGTTATCTTACACAGGCAACAGTACCTTTATGGAATCAAAACAGTTTGGAACATATTAAGGAACAGAAAGCAAAAAAAAAGAAACAAAAAAGTCCCCAACACTGACGTTAGAGCTTATTCTTTTCTTTATATGAGAGACCATCAAAATCTATGTACTCATTTATACCTAATACGGTATGTTGTAGATAACTGGAAGAAGCACACTGGGGGATAGGGTGGGGAATTGGGATGGGTAGGTAGATCTGATCGCTACAGGCACATATCACAATGAGTAATGAATGACAGTGAACAGGAAAGGACAGAAAAAAATATCTGTAAAAATCAGGTAAGTTCTCAAGTGTTTAGGGGAGCTAGCCCCAACAGCACTGTTAGGATCTCCCTGTGATACACAACCATAATTTTGCAAAAATAAAGGTGAGTCTGAGTAACCAAGAAAAGATTAAGTTATGCGCAGAATATGCTATTGCAAATTCCCTTGCCTTGAATCCTTCCGGGATAAGTGGTTAAGATAAAAAGTTTTGGGGCTTAGGGCTTCCCTGGTGGCACAGTGGTTGAGAGTCCACCTGCCGATGCAGGGGACATGGGTTCGTGCTCCGGTCCGGGAAGGTCCCACATGCCGGGGAGCGGCTGGGCCCGTGAGCCATGGCCGCTGAGCCTGCGTGTCCGGAGCCTGTGCTCCGCAACGGGAGAGGCCACAACAGTGAGAGGGCCCGCGTACCACCACCACAACAACAACAAAAAAGTTTGGGGGCTTAAAGAGCAATAAACTTAATAACCTTGAAAAACAGTGTATGCCTTTGAGGCTTTGAGCTAGGGCTTTGCTTTGCATTAACCTACGGTATGGGTTCAAATTCAATGTTAAAGTAGTGTTAAGGTTACCTGCTGGTTTGTTTCTTCACTTTTCTGAATACCACTCTCTTCTAGTGTGTAGTCATAATTAAACAGATAACCAAGCAGATGCCACAAAATTCCAGCTTGCAATAGGTGTGTCTGTAGCCAGAAATCCACAGCAAAAGAGCTGACACATTCTACCCCAAGAGCTGCCACCCGTGGAATACTCTGAGAATAAGAATAATGGAATTAATTACAGGATTAAAAAAAAAGCTCCCAAGAGAAACAGGCTGTCAATGTATATCAAGCTAGCTAACTTATTGTGTGTTTACCTCCTCTTATATTTTCAATACCAGTTTATATCTGAATCCTATATCTTTTAAAGCCTAAAATTAAAAGTAACCCTGTGAAAAGACACAGAATTCCTATTTTTAGAAAATTAATTAATTTTTAAATTGAAGTATAGTTGATTGACAATATTGTGTTAGTTTCAGGTGTAGAGCATAGAGATTTGATTTTTTTGCAGATTATATTCCATTATAGGTTATTACAAAATACTGCATATAAATCCTTGTGCTATACAGTAGATCCTTATTATCTATTTTATGTATAGTAGTTTTATTTGTTAATCCCATACTCCTAATTTGTCCCTTCTCACCTCTCTCTCCCTTTTCTCTTTGGTAACCATAAGTTTATTTTCTATGTCTGAGTCTGTTTCTGTTTTGTATACACATTCATTTGTATTATGTTTTAGATTCCAAATGTAAGTGATATACAGTGTTTGTCTTTCTCTGACTTATTATATTAAGCTAATATTCTCAAGGTCCATTCATGTTGCTACAAATGGCAGTATTTCATTCTTTTTTATGGCTGAATAACATTCTGTTGCGTGTGTGTGTGTGTGTGTGTGTGTGTGTGTATACACATCTTAAGCCAATTGTCTGTTGATGGGCACCTGGGCTGTTTCCATGTCTTGGCTATTGTAAATAGTGCTATGAACGTTGAGTACATGTATCTTTTCAAATTAGTGTTTTCATTTTTCCAGATATGTACCCGGGAGTGGAACTGCTGGATAGTATGGTAGCTCTATTTTCAGTTTTTTTAAGGAACCTCCATGCTGTTTTCCATAGTGGCTGTACTGTACCAATTTACATTCCCGTGAACAGTGTATGAGGGTTCTCTTTTTTCCACATCCTCTCCAGCGTTTATTATTTGTAGACTTTTTGGTGATAGCCAGTCTCACTAATGTGAGGTGATAGCTCATTCTGGTTTTGATTTGTATCAGAATTACTATCTTTGAGGTTAGTTAGTGTCAAAGACTTGGGAATACAGTTTTCTTTGTTTCACTTCTTGTATTTTTAATTTTTAAAAATACTGATAAGGCATTAATAGCAACACACGTGCTAGTGATCTTAAGTGTATCAATGATATCTTTAGTGCAGGTGTACAGATTTACTTCTTTATACCAGACTTTGCATTCTTATTAAACACTTCTAAGGACATCAAGTAAATATAGTTGAGGACATTATTTTCATCAGATTCCTTATTTCTAGGTACCTTAGCCTGGGATCAGCACCCTAATCCTGTTCTATTCCAACACAACTGTCACTCTGCCCAGTTACCTGAGAAATCACTCTCCTTCCCAGCCACCTATCACATCACCCACAGACAACTTCCCTTGGCAGTACTAGACTGGGAGGAAACAGCAAGCTCTCAGATCCCTCCCTATAGCTTTTCCACCAGGCAATGACTCAACTCTTAAGTTTCAGGTTTTACGTGGTCCTTTACTTTCATTAGATTGATTTAGTCTAGTCTTCTCTCTTGCTTCCCTGCCTCTGTTCAAATATTCACATGAGACCAACTTCCCTCTAGATATGTCACTCTAGTCTTACGCTTTGTAGGCCAGCCCAGGAACAAAAGCCACCATTTACAGCAAGGCTTCAGTGAAAAATGTAATTTACTTGAAAATAATTTTAGGAAAACAACTAGTTAATAAATTGGGGACTGGCTACTTGACAAGAAAACCCACTGCTGACTGAATCCAGAAAGTGGTAAAGATGACCTCTACCTTGCCAAAATAGAGCACCCGACAGAGATCCCTGATGATGCCAGGCATTTCTGTGATCTTCTCTCGGCATTCTTCAAACTGAGCGGCCACACTATAGCATTTGCTTATGTGTCCACACACCTGCAGACAACATAAGAGAAAAAAAAAGTCACATGTGCACTCCTTATTTAAGACAGTGGAAATCAAATCAGCGGAGATTCGTGAATAATGCTTAATGGTATATATGACACTCCAAAATTAAACAGAACATTTCTATTGAATTATTAGTATTTCTGGTTAAGATTCCCTATAGATGCAGGGTTGGCAAACCATGGCCGCTAAGGCTAACAGGCCAAGTCAACCCTGTTCTTGTATGGCCAGAAAGCTAAGAATGGTTTTTACATTTTGAAAGAGTTGCAAAAATCACAAATAAAAATATGCAACAGACTGTACATAACCTGAAAGCCTCAAATATTTACTCTCTGGCCCTTTATAAAAAGAAGTTTGCCAACCTCTGGAATAAAGTATTTTTGTCCAGAATTCTAATAATGTACTGTACTTAAAAATAAGGATGAAACTCAAAAGCCTGTACTCGATTGTTTTATATTCTAAATTTTGCTGGCATAAACAAAAGGCCACATAAAAAGATGCATCTACAGTGATCTTAATGAACTCCTGATGGATTTTTCTATTAAAGAATTCAACAGAAAAGAAGCCAATGAAAACACTAGGGATGGGAGAGGGAGGTAGAGAAGGAAATTAAGGAAGGGGATAGAAGATAAGTGAAACAAAAATGGCAAAATGACAAATGTTTGAAACTGGGTAAAAAAAAATTAAGCCAACAGATTACATATGATTTAGCACAGTGGTTCTTAAAGTGTGATACACAGACCAACAGCATCAGCATCACTTGGGAATTTTGTTAGAAAAGCATATTCTCACGCCCCACCCCAGACATACTGAATCAGAAACTCTGTGGGCAGGGGACCTGGGAGGCAGAGCTCAGCAACCCAGGTTTTTTGTTTGTTTGTTTTTGCTGTACGTGGGTCTCTCACTGCTGTGGCCTCTCCCGCTGCGGAGCACAGGCTCTGGACGCGCAGGCTCAGCGGCCATGGCCCATGGGCCCAGCTGCTCCGCGGCACGTGGGATCCTCCCGGACCGGACACGAACCTGCGTCCCCTGCATCGGCAGGTGGACTCCCAACCACTGCGCCACCAGGGAAGCCTGCAAACCAGGTTTTAATGAGCCCTCCAAGTGATTCTTACAGATGTTAAAGCCTGAACTACTAGTCTAGCGTAACTTTCTTGGAACCATATGTTTTAGTCTTACCTGTACAGACATGTCACTTGGTTTACTAGAATGATTCAAGACAGCCACACAGCGACTAAATGCCTCTTGTAACACCTGCAGAAAAAGAAGTCAGCCATTAACTCTCCATTTTGAGTTGGAGTCCGAAAAGCCTTTTCTGGTAGGGATAAAACATTAATAACCTTTTAATATCTGAAACTTGGCAAAGAAATATTTGCTCAATTAACATTTGTTAAATAAACAAGTAAACAAAGGACCCTGAAGTTTTTTTAAGCATCCCACTATGCTATTTTGCAAGTAATATTAAGCTCACCAATTTTGAATCCAATATTCTCCAATTCACGTTATGAAATAAAGCTCCATTTATTTTAATTTTGGTATTATAATATACAGAATATTGTTATCTGTTGCAAAAAATTAAAGAAACTGTATCAACTGTATTTGTACTTGGTGAATTATTTATTGCTAAGAGACATACAGTTTGCCTAAGCTAGCTTGAAGACAAGGACAAAGGTCATTCCATATTACCTCAATTCCATTCTCCCTTCTGAGCTCTTCAGCATTGAGGGCTGAGCAGTTAACAGTATGGAAAGCCAGCTCTGCAGCAGCAGGCAACAATGGTGATTCTTTTGAGAAAAGGAGGTCATCTGAAGTTTCCATTGTTATTGTCCTAATTAGCATGGGGTAGCCTGCATATTTATACGGCTGTAAATCTGAAATAATCATGGTTCTAAGTTAATTTTGACACTACTTTCAATTATGTTGCCAAAAAAAAAAAAAGATTAAAATATGCAACATCTTAAATGTTTCCTAATTCTAGTTTATAAAAAGAAATTAAACCAAGTACAAATCCCTTGGATCTTTTCAACTAGCAAACTTGTTTGGTTGACTTTTCTAAAATGTTTCCACTAGAAAAAGAGTATTTTCTGGTAGATTAAAACTGAACTTTGTGTATAGTGGTTTTGATCCTTTGCAGAATATCTGTTTTCTATGTTGTCCATGTGATCTTTATAACTTTTCACCTGATCACAGACAGCAAGACATAGCCAATGCACCAGAGACCCATACCTCTTTATAAAGAGATAGAAACATTTGATTTAAATGAGTGAATATTTTATATTCTGCTTTCTGAATAACAGGAGTACTTTCCTATTTTACCAGTTATCATAAAATAAATGTTTGAAAATACTGAATATAATTTGTTACTATGAATACAAAATAGAAAGTTAATTTATTAACTGTATTTGGCTAATTCCATATTTTGATAAGCAAATTTAAAAGTGAAATCTGAAGTATACTGGTGCTCAATTCCTGTTCTTTTCATTCTTTTTTTTTTAAACTAACCTACAAGGCGGAAATATGTAAATTAATTGGCTTTGACTTTATAAGTATCTCTGTCATCCCACTTGAAATCAGCATAAAGCTTTTTGCCTTTTGAGGATGACAAATAATCTGCTTTAAATTAACTCATTTCTAAGATGGCTTAAAAAAAAAAAAGCCCCTTGGAACTGGTCCCAGTAGTCCTAACACATACATACATAAGAAGAAGAGTGAATTAATGTTAAGTTCTATCAGATCAGGACCCCCATCCCAACTTACTGAGTATAAACCCCCTTTGGGAAAAGTGGAAGACAGCCTGAAAAAACATTCTGACCTTGATAATACACCAATGATGAGCTACAACTGCACCTTGTGGCTAATATAGATTTACCAGCCATCAAAAAACAACAAATGGTTTGAAAAAGACTTCTTTAAACTCATTCTTATTAGTGATAAATGCCATATAACTAAATGCTTTACAAATGTTTTCTGTTGAGTTCATATGCAAAAGTGAATCAATTAATCACTGTTCTCTAATGACCAAGCTGCTCAATCCCTACGCTGTCCCCTCCAATACTTAAACTGGAGCCCTACTTGTCTTCAATTACCCAACACTCCTGCTTATCTCAGATCCCCACTGTCCTCTTTTTTCTCCCATCATCCTATAGAGCAAATGGGTCTCCCACTTTGTGTGTGAGACAAGTTTAGTTCCCAAGCCAATGGACACATGCCATATTGAACCCAACTCCCACCCTCAACAGAGTCTTAAAAATTCTCAACATGCTCCTAGCTTTCTGGCTGCTACTAAATAGCCCTGAAAACATGCTGGAGATTTCCAATAACCTGTATCCTGAAACTGAAACAGAGTAGGACCCTATGGTCCTTGCCCTCCATGTCCTCCACCTGTACAAAAACTTTAGCCAAAGAATAAGTTTAATCAGAGAAGTGAGGAAATACAGAAACAAAGGCAAACAGTCAAAGGAGACCAAATGATAGTTTAGTCATTAAGCAAAGTCAAGCACCTTTAGTTCCTCCTCAAAGGCTACAGATAATATTCTGAGCCATATCCTGTGAGCTCTCTTATAAATACTGAAAACTCCTACCAGGTGGAAGAAGTTAACTACATGATGACCAGACTATAGCCATGACATAAGCTGCCACAATTCTAAGATGTGGCCTCAAGGAAATGGGAACAAACTGACCCTGGAACTGAAGACTAACTGTACTTAAAGCAATCAAGATGACACTGGTCAGACCACCACATGACCAATTTTAAGATGACTGTCAGAGCTGACTGGACTGTTTCTGCATGTAGCCCCTTCCCTCAGCCTATAAAAGCTCTTGCCCACTGGTTTGGGGTGGGGGGAAATCAGCCTTTGAACAGGCAGCTGCCCTTCCTCCACCCCACCCCCTTGATTGCTGGCATCCAAAATAAAGCAAACTTTCCTCCTCGTTATTGGCTTTTGAATGGCGAGCAGCTGGATCCCACTTTTGGTTACAAAATCACACCTATTTTATCTATAAATTTTTCAAACTGTCCCACAGGATCAGAGGGTTTCGAAAGTTACCACAGGAAATGAGGTGTGAAGGGATATATAGGATCATTTGAAAAGTTTCTGTTGCTTTTTAAAAACCAGAACACTCTTGGTGTTTTCAGCCTTCAGAGGTTTATGGATAGGTACAGTCTTATAAAAGATATTTAATGATCCTTAAATGCCAGGTCCATTTTATATCTCAGTTAATATGTTTACTGCTAAATGGCTAAAGACAAAAACTAACCAAGTACCTCCAGAGAACAGAAATGTACTTTAGGACGGAACAATGAAATCTGGTTGGAAATGTAAACTACTCTAACTACAGAAAACTACTCTTTTACTATAACTAAAATGCAATTCTAAGAGTCTTTTGCAATAATAATTAGAAATAGGCTGCAGAAACAAGGAGCATGGTAGAATTAGCTGGAGGGTAAATCAAAATTTGAGAATAACACATGCCTTACCTTCTTTATGGCGGTTGAAGAGGATGCTCTGCGTTTTCAGAATTAAAATTATATTCTCTGGATCTGGTCCATCTGTTATTTTTGCTGATTTGGTACACAAAAATTCATAGGCTTTATTTACCTTTTCAAACATATCCTGTATGTAACCAAAGACAATTAACTTTTGTTAACATCTCGAATTACACCTTAGAACATAGATGATTTGTATTTTGCCAGTAAATTCTTTGGTTACTATTTTGTTTTGTTTTTTACATAAAGGAATTCATTCCAACTGTAATATAGGTGGTATACTTTTAAGGTGAAACAATTTTTTTTTCCAAATACTTATTCAATGATCTCAGTACCATTTACTGAAAATTTTTCTTCAGTAGCTTATACCATATGTGTCATATTAAACTCATACACACCAGAGATAGTTTCTGAGTTGTTATAAAAATAGTTATGATAAGAACTACTGTTTTTTGAGCACTATGGCAGGCACTGTGCTAAATGCTTTACATACATTATCTCACTTAATCCTCAAAACAGCCTTGTGAGGTGTGTACCCTTATTAACCTCATCTTAAAGATGTTAGCTTGCCTAAAGTCACAAAGCCCATTGCTGACAGAGCTAAGATGCACACCCAGGTCTGACTCTATCTGTGCTCTTAAACTACTATACTATAATGTTCCTTATCTATGTGTTGATCCTTGTGCCAGTATAATACTATTTTACTATTGCAGTTTTATAGAGTATTTTAATATCTGGTAGTTTAAGTCTAGCAACTTAATTCTAATTTCAAAATTTCTTCCTATATTGATTGTTTTCTTTCCCAGATGAATCTGAATTGCTTTAGATTTCTCAAAAAATGTCCCAGGCTTTTGATTAAAAATGTCTTAAACATATAAAAGTGACACTTTTTCAATGCTGTCTTCCTATTCGGGAATACTGCCTGTCTCTAATAAAAAACACTAGCCCTGAATCAGTGGAAATTACTCCAAGTTTCTAGCAACAAACTATGAGTACTGTTTTTATTGGTCCTTGTCTGATTTTATCTTTTATGAATCTCCATTGGCACTGTAGTAGGAAGCTGGAAAAGACAAGATCAGGGAATGCTGGCAGCAGATGACTTTAAGTCTGAAGCAAATTTTCTACGTTTTCATTAAGAGTGATATGAAGTTGGATGTCATTAGAAAAAAATAAATTACCCAAAGCAATCTGGGTGGCAATGGCATCACCTACAAATGAATTCAGTTCACCCATATCCTAATTTTCAGTTATTCATGTGACTGCCCATTAGAGTTAATTCTCAAACCGACATGGGTAAGGAAAGAGAATAAAACCCAAAAGTTACTAGTCACAGGGTAGTTCTTTTGATAAAATGAGAGAAGATCATTTATGCTTAAAACTTGGGCACGTGGGTCAGAGGTTAATTAAACATATACTGGACATATATTATGAGGCAGACACTGGCGCTTAAGATGAGCGTATCTTTCCTCTGCCTGAAATAGTAATAAAGCAAAAGCAAGTCAACCCCAAAGCCCTAATTCCAAAGGCAGTACATACCCTCCCTTCTGGATTCTTATCAGGGTGGTACTTCTGTGCAAGTCTGAAGTAAGCTTTTCTAATCTTGCTCTCATCATGCCTACAAAATAGGAAAACTGTTTCATGAATTAAGTAAGGTGCAAGAAAATACTTACACAATCATCTAAAATCATCTAAAAGTGCTTAAGGTGCAAGAAAGTACTTACACAATCATCTGAAATGATATTTTAAGAACCTTACTTTTACTGTGTATGATCATATAGTAGATATCAAATTAAACCCAGTAAGATTTAAGTAAGATGATTCCTATGTGTTATCTTTACACATAAAAGATAAAACCTAAACATTCCCTATGCAAGGTTACCATATTCACTTCAAATTACAAAACTATATTTGGGTTTTGAAGAACTAAGAATTTTAAACTAACTTTTCAAATTGTCACTTCAAACTATAATTCTAAGTTATTTTAACTATCAGCCTTGTCAAAAATGAACAAATTCAGTCTATACTTAAAATGTCTTTTAAACTTTTTCTCTAACATATCTATTCTACTATAAAACTTCACTGATGATAAATTAAATCTGCATTCTTTCCTATACGTTTGTCATTTACTATCCTAGACACACTGTTGTCAAATCTCTTCCTCATGTATAACACAAACTGCAAGAAGGAGGAAGATGATACTGAAGATGACTCACGGTCCCTGTCCTTGAGGGAGATTAAGCACTTCATAAGCATCATCTATTGACATTGTAGGTGGCTTCTTTTCTACTTCCTTCTTCCAGGCATCAAGGGTATCTTTTAGAAGCTTAACCTTAAAGACAGAGAATTAAAATTTATATCTATTAAACTATTTCAGAATATAATTTTTAAATTACAGAGTTGTTGTGCTGTATTTATTTCAACTGACATTTCTAGGCTAACCAATTAACAGCTTTCTAAAATATAAATAACCAAAATCACCTTCTAGCACTGTTAAATGGTCAGATAGCAAGGTATTTGTTATGGGGCTATATTTTTTAAAAAGTAATATTTTATTATTTATTTATTAATTTTAATTTTTTTTTAAATTTATTTTTGGCCGTGTCGGGTCTTAGTTGCTGCACACAGGATCTTCGTTGAGGCATGCGGGATCCTTTGCTGCAGCACGCAGGCTTCTCTCTAGTTGTGGTGTGCGGGTTTCTCACTTCTCTAGTTGTGACAGGCGGCTCCAGAGCACATGGGCTCTGTAGTTGTGGTGCGCGGGTTCCAGAGCACGTGAGCTCTACTTGAGGCGCGAGAGCTCAGTAGTTGTGGCGCCAGGGCTTAGTTGCCCAGTGGCATGTGGGATCTTAGTTCCCTGACCGGAGATTGAACTCGCGTCCCCTGCATTGTAAGGCAGATTCTTTTACCGCTGGACCACCAGGGAGGTCCCTAAAGTGATATTTTAATTCTCTGCCAATTTTTGTCTCTATTTTTTTTTTTTTTTTTTTTTTTTTTTCAGTACACGGGCCTCTCACTGTTGTGGCCTCTCCCGTTGCGGAGCACAGGCTCCGGACGCGCAGGCTCAGCAGCCATGGCTCACGGGCCCAGCCGCTCCGCGGCATGTGGGATCTTCCCGGACTGGGGCACAAACCCGTGTCCCCTGCATCGGCAGACGGACTCTCAACCACTGCGCCACCAGGGAAGCCCTGTCTCTACTTTTAATTGTTAAAGAAACGTTCAGAAAGTACGGAAAACTTTGGAATTAGCATTCACTGTAGTAAGAGAGGAAGCAGTATATGATGGCATGCTTCTCAAGGTGATCTAACATAATTACTGGTATACTGGTATTCAAACAAACATAAGGGATAGTGAACACAAGGGAGTCTGGGTAGGGGTGAGAAGAAGAGGGCTAATATTTGCTGCATGCCTATGTGCCAAGAAGGTATGTGCTTTACAGACTGCAGATTTAATTCTTGTATAAAATTTCAGTAATACATGAAAACACTGAGGTTCTGAGAGACAGCTGCATACTTCCCAGTTAATAAGTGATGGAGCTGGATTCAAACCTAGGTCTGACTAAAAAGCCCACACTTTTTCTACTATCTCATGTTGAATCTGGAACAAGCAGCAGTGTCTACCTGCCTTCATTTGGTCATTGCACTGTAAAGAGGCAGTGCCTGGTGGTACAAATGGCAATTGTTCTTAAGTCTTCTGATGGTAAGGGTTATGGTAAAACCTCTGCTATAGTAACAGACCAACAGGGGCACCCAGGCCTACTTTATTCCAGGCTTTCACTAGGTATCCAGGGGCTCAAGTTGGACGGGTCCCAACGGCACTGCGACAGCAGATACTACTATACAAATGCGCAAGTCACACTTACTGCCTCCAGTGTGTGCCAGGAATATGCTGTGTTTTTTTATGTGAATTCTCACTTAATCTTACCAACCACCATATGAAACAGTTGCTATTGGTAGTACTAGTACTATTACCATAACTGAGGCTTAGAGAAGTCAAGCGGTACGCTGAATGTACATACAGAGCCATTAATGGCCAAACTGAAACTCAACCCCAGACTGCCTAACTCCAGCATCTGTGAGCTTAATGAATCTCCTATAAAGATGAGCTCCCACCAAGCTATTATAGTATGTAATTGTATTATATACATGAAATTGAGTTTGTTTTGTTTTTGTCACAAAAGATCAAGATTGTAAAGTCCTTTCATGCTCCCTGAAAAAACTGTCTTTCAGTTTGGGATTTACCCAAATGTACTGAACTACACTCAGAATTACACAGTGCTTAAGTAAGGAGGAATATTTAAGAAAGCTATTATCCTTCTTATCACAGAAAGAAGAAATACCCAGAAGTGATTAGAGGTATTTTTTATGGTTTAAGAAGGCAAAAATTAATCTGCTGACTTACCGGGTCTTTAATTGGCCAATCTGGAAAACGGAGTGTATCACAAAGTTGTTTGAGGTAATAAATATTACAAAATAGTTCATTTTCTAGCTGTGGGTAGTTGATAACTGGGATGGGACAATATTGATAAAGTGCTCTTGTGTTACTCTGAAGACGAGGTGTGAAATCAGCAAGATGGGCAGCAATCTTCTCTATCATAAGGCGCCTACAATTAGAAAAGTCTCCAAGCATTATGAAGGCATTATTTTATTCTATTTTAAAGAAAAGGTTAAGACAGGTAATCATTCAAGGTAATTAAATGGATCTTCTTCAGAATAACTTAGTTATTGGCCTAAAATGAGAGCTTGTAAGAATGTTACTCAGAGCATTCTAAACTTACTATGTAAAAACACTCCATGGATATAAACTTATTTGTAATATGATCTATAAAGAAGACCATAGAGAAAAAGGCTGACAATATCAGCCCTTCTTATTGAAAATTCAGTCATTAGAAAGTCAAATGGTATGGAATCTGCATGCATGAGGGCACAGCCACAGAATCAAGTTAGCTATCACCCTAAAGAAGCTCACTGCCTGGTCTTTATTTTAGTTAACGTAGCACAACCTGGGATCTGGCCCTCAGCTAAGCAGAAAATTGATTTGCTCAGTATACAGAGAGCTACATCTTTTAGATGAGAGACTCATACTAACCAATCTCCAGAGAAAAATATTATACAGAATAACTGTAATAAACGTATTCATGTTCCTATACATTTGTTCCCAATGAAAAATATGAATATTTTCAATATGAAATTTCAATTTTCAAATTGAAAATTTTCAATTTTCTATATGAATATTCATACAGAATATATTCAAATTGATGGCTAGTATATGCCAAGCCTGTAGGTCAACCTATCAGAGAAGCCAAATGATGACGAGCAGGTGGCATTGTGAGTATGAGTCAGCCAAAGAAGAGTGAGTAACTGACTCAGAAGATCAACTGCCATCCAGCTAAGAAGACCAAGGGGTTCTCCAGAGAGCCAGACTTGACACTGGAACCATTAACTGCCGAGTCTTTCCTGGACAGTGCCTGCCTGGACACTGATATCTGCTTCTGGGCCTCTCCTTTTTCTTGGTGGAAACAGGCTTTTCCTATGGCATTCTCCTGCTAACCTCCAGATTATGGTCAATATGTGCTGGCTAGGGAGCCCTCATTCTAAAATGATTGTGGGTATCTCTAGACTGATCCATTCCATGTGGGCATAGTTTTTAATTAGTGGGGTACAGTTCTATTTCCAAATACCCAGAAGGAGTGTCTTGATTTTATTCCTATATATCTCTTACATAGATATTAATTGTCTAAAAGCACCAGTGGTAATAGGCTCCACCCTTATATAAAGCTCTATTAAGGTAACAGTAATTGTGTCAAATCATCTTAAAACAGAAAAAAGCTCAGGGCCTTGTCAACAGCAGTCACCTGATTTGGCACCAATGACTACTGTAGCTTTAGATTATGTAACTAGTGAAAGGAAATCTTTTCACAGAAGTCAAACCAGATGGGAAGAGGCAAAGATTCTGTGTGTAAAATACAATCAGCTGGCTATTTACCTCATTTCACTGCTCCAGATTGCTTCTGGAGTATCAAATTCTCCTAGAAAAATCTCAGCAAACTTTTCAGGCTCGTAATTTTCTAAGTAACAAACCATTGCTTCTGGTAGAATGTGCCCAAGTATACTTCTCTGAAAAATATCTTGTCCTTTCGTCTTTAAAAAAAAACCAAAAAAACGTAATCAGAAACACTAAAGTTATCTTTCAGTTTTCTAATAAATGAATTGGGGTTAGAGAACATTTTAAGAAAGGAGAATAACTGGAACATACTGCTTTTATGCTTTTGAAATTTAGATGGAAAAATGGCAAAATGAGAAGTGCAAGGTGTCTGGTATAAACTGGCTTGGCATGAACTCCAAGGTGGAACTACCCGCTCTAACCCTGCAGTAGCCTTAACCTCCTCATCGGTCAGGTGTTGCCAACATTATTTAGCACAATTAGCTTTTGACCATGTATAACAGTAATGAACAACACAAGGAAGACTCTGCAAAGATTTACATCAATTATTCTGTGTTACATTGTTGGCTATAGTTCCCACCTGCACCTGCTTCTGTTTTCAAAAATAAGTATAGAAAAATTGAGATCTTAAAGAGCCTATCCTCATGAAATGTGGCTAGAATTTAGATGGAGTATTTCTATACAAAGTAATTATAATTAACTGTACTAAGAACTCCATATTCTCTGACTGGCCAAATGAAGTCAGGGTAATGTTCATATTTATCATGCTAAAATTTTAAACTCATTTCTTTACCTGATGGAAAAACTTCCTAAAGACTATGAATACTTTTCTTATTTCCTTCTAGGCAAACTGAGGATGTTTTATTCTTCTAGGATCTGACAGAGAGACAGGGGGGAAGAAACCCAGACATGGTTTTACCACTTAGTGCAAAGACAAATTAGATGATGAATATTTTCAGGCTTTTCACTAATAAAAGCCATAAACTGAATATCTGTTAAACTTTGGGGTGAAGAATTGCTTCTTCTTTAGAATATTATTATTTCATAATTCCTACATCTAGAGTTCTGCTATAAACAAATATTGTTTGGCTGTAATTCAAAATACTGTTAGGGAAAATGATGTATATAGTTTCTCATATTACAAATTTGAAGAAAAAGATTACATATGCATAACTTCACAGAAAAAAAGGAAAAAAAAAGAATGATTAAAAGTGCCTAATGTTACATTAAGGTGGTAACAATAGGGGCAAATTTTTTAAAAACTTTATATTCTCATTTTCTGTTTGCATAAAGCTATGGAAATCATACTTCCATGGGTATCACTTTAGTATTACTAGACTGTAGACAGATTACTTTCTAGGGCTTTACTGGCTTCTCTATAAAACATGCAGTTTTGGTCTTGTGTCTGTTGTCAGACTGGTGTAACATTCCTTGGTTAGTCTCTTAAACAGTGGTCTAGTTTTGGTTTATTCTGCTCTCAATAAAATATGAAAATCAATGTTCCATGAAAAGCCTAACAAAATTTCAAACACAATTCAGTTATGTGTTTACAATAAATATCTCTGTAAAATGCAGGTATAAAGCTACATTTTGTCAGAGCTACCTGGATAAGTCATCTTTTTTTTGGATTCCTACTTTTCCTCCCCAGTAAAATGGCAATAATACTTGAGAGCACCTGAAAGATTAAGTACCTTCAAAAAAGAAACTTAGCACTTCTAACATGTTGGGATATGAACAAAAAGAAGGTGGAGGTCTTACTGAATCTGAGCTGACTATATGAGACTCAGGTATATACTGAATTATTTATGAACATTACTAATGTAAATTTTACACTAAGGGAACAAGTTATAATCATAGCAATGTCAGGTTATAATTCATATCTACAATTTAATTATTAATTCTAATAGGCAACATTTATTTTCATTTTAAAAATATTAGCTTAGACCTTCTATGTGCAAGGTACCACAAGGAATGCAAAAAATAAAATACCTGCCCTCAAGTGCTTATAAGGAAAGGAAGGAAGGAAAATTCACGGCTAAGTAAACTTTAGTGCCAAGACAGCTTCCCCAGTATTAAGTCACGTATTCAGAGGATTAATTTGCCTTACCTCCTCTGACTTGAAAGCCTGTTTGGTATGTGTGTACTTCAAAAATCTACGAAAAAGAAAATTACTTATCAGGTATAGGAACTGATTTAGATTTAGTAACCTTAGTTTTCTAAGACCAGATTTTTTTTAAGTATAGTTGATTTATAATGCTGTGCCAGTCTGCTGTACAGCAAAGTGACTCATACACATATAGACATTCTTTTTTTAATATTCTTTTCCATTATGTTTTCTCAAAGGATATTGAATATAGTGCCCTGAGCTATACAGTAGGACCTTGTTGTTTAAGACCACATCTTTTATATGTAAATAAGAGCCACAAAAGGTAACTTGTAAATCCATATTCCCAAACAGTTTAATTTCTAATTAAGGCAAGAACTTAAATGAATTAGAAAAAAATTTAAATTATGGTCATATTACAGTTATGTAATAATATTAAAAATTACTCAATTTTAAGAAAAAAGCAAAATGTAAAACTGTATATAATATGAATATAGTTAAATCTGTATGATTAAAATGCTAGATGATACAATTCTTATGTTAGATGTGGTAAAATGGTGTAATTCTGAACAATTTTTCTCCTATTCTTTTTTTTTTAATTTATTTATTTTTGGCCGCGTTGGGTCTTGGTTGCTGCGCGTGGGTTTTCTCTAGCTGTGGTGAGCAGGGGCTACTCTTTGTTGCGGTGAGCAGGCTTCTCATTGCAGTGGCTTCTCTTGTTGCAGAGCATGGGCTCTAGGCACACGGCTTCAGTAGTTGTGGCACGTGTGCTCTACAGCGCAAGCTCAGTAGTTGTGGTGCGCTGTGGCATGTGGGATCTTCCCAGACCAGGGCTCGAACCCGTGTCCCCTGCATTGGCAGGCGGATTCTTAACCACTGCACCACCAGGGAAGTCCTCCCCTATTCTTCTAACTTTCAAATTTTCAGACATATATAAACAGCTCTTATAATGAAAAATTTAATAAATACAATGATATGCTCACAAAAAACTAATTTAATAAATCTGTCCATGTACAATTCAAGTAATTTCAAATAGATTATCACTAGAGCTCTTACCGAGCAACAGGAAGCACATTGGAACCTGTATACATCATGATAAAGAAAAATACTCCACTAAGATAAAGTCGAGGTAACTGTGGGTTATCTTGCATAATACGATATAACAAAACTGCAACCTTCTCAACAAGGATAGGGTCAAAGGTCAGCAGTAGCTAAAAAAAAAAACGAAATAAAATGTCTGGTTATTGGGCTGTAAAAAACTTGCAACATCACCATTCATCTTAGGTTTATGCATTTCATGTGCTGGGGTTACAGTTTCTCATAAGTAGTGTAACAAAATAAAAATCAGACTCAGTATGCTTGTCTACCAGGTTCTAAACAGATTTGAAAAATATTTTATAGCATTTAATGCAGAGATAGTAAAATATTAATAAAGAATTGATCAAAACTTATTCATAAAAAGTGCAAACATGCCTGAAGCTGCTTTGTCATGATTATAGATAAAATTATTTCCTGTGCAGGAATCTTCCTGAATGGATTTCTCTGTTAATGACAAAAGAAGAAAAAAAAAAGTAGCTACCCTTTGGGTTAGTTTCAGGTCAGTTGATTTGAAAGGAAGCATCCTCTGAAGACTATCTGAGAACTCAAAAGAGCTGAGCAAAGAACAGCTTTTAGTGAAACAGCACTAAAAAACAGATCTACAAGTGCAGGTACAAGGCAAGAGGGTAACCAAATACCAGTAGTGCCACTACCAGAAAGTACCAAGATATGTGGTTTACAGAAATCTGAGCTAGCAATACTGAAGGAACTATCTGGGATCACTGGAATGAATCTGGGCTAATAAAAAAAAGCATACAGTATTGCTATGACTAAACACCTGATAAGATAAAACATTAAATTTCTTTAATAAAAGTGGCATTTCAATTTCCTATAAACACTTACTTCTGAAGAATTCCCAATTTGGAGTCAAATGCTACCAGTAAAAAATTACAATAACAAGAATAAGTACTAGCTCAGATTAGGGGTCAAAGTTCTAGATTCAGTGTATGAGACTGAATAACCATATGTCTTTTAAGTAAGTAATTTAAATTTCTCTGTTTTTGGTGTCTTACCTATTCAACAAGGTATTTAGATTATACACAGTAAAACAGTACTATGATATACTTTACAAAAGAAAAACTGAGATATAATAACACAGGATTTTCCCTAGTGTTAATGGTGTTTGTGTTTAAGATTCGACATCACTCTAACAAAAATACGGGAATTAACAGGCAACAACCTAGAATATTTGAAATCGTGACTATATCAGAAAACCTAGGACATTCATTCAGTGTATCTTAGACGACTCCAAAAATTCTGAAGCTGTATCAGATGGTAAAACTGGTGATTGCTCTTACAGTCAAATGATGTACAGAAATCTGTACCAAGCAATGTAGATAGATAATGTTCCTAAAAACCACTACAACTGCCTAACTGTGCTTAGCAAGAATAAGGCCTCCCAGAATATAGAAAATTAAGTGAAAACAAAAACAGCTTCTAAGAAATGTTTTTTTGAACTCAGTACAAAAAAATATGGGAGGCATATACTGTTAAAGGCAGCTAGGTTTATCAATAAATTTCTTCAATCTTCCTACTTGTTCAGTTACTATTAAAAATTTTTGTTAATTAAAACAGATCTTCCCCCAAAGTTTCATGTTACACTGACCACATCTCTTAAAATCTGTTTTTCAGTCAATCCTCCCTGGCCTGAAATTCAACCTTGCTTCTTTCCTTTCAGTTTCATAAGTCTTGGGAAAATGTTTGGGAGAGACAGATTTTCTAGGCATGGTCCTTTCTCTACAGGAGAGAGGCCGGGATAGAGAACAAATCCCTCTCCTTGTACCACTTCACATATGCAGCTGCAGACACACATAGGCCAGGGTGGTAGTGGCTTTCAATTAAGGCTCTGAAAAGAAATGCCCACAACAGAAAAGCACACAAATGTTGAAATGCTGGTATGCTTAAATAACAGAAGTTGGGGAAAATTCTTTTAAAAGTTGATAAGGTACTGTCATATTCAGAAGCCTTTTTCATTACCAGTGACTTTCACTATTGCTGAATGTAAAAATATACTGAGTCACTCTCCTCTCCCTTTTCACACCAATGTACAACTGAGAGATACAAATGGCACAAGTTACTGACATATTTTAAAGCCACACCATGTGTGGTTAATATAAAAAAATTAGATTTGACAGAATAATCTATAGACAGGAGAGAAACAGTGACCTGACATCTCTGCGACCTGACTTAGGGCTCATCTGGAGTTTAAGTAGCTTAATTCCCAAAGAGCAGAATAACAATAAGAAAGAAAGAAAAGATACTTAGTATATCCTACATAATTTCAACTCAATGCTTTGGATTAGTTGTTATCCATGATAACATATAACTGAGAAGACTCAAATACTCTGAGGCAAGCTGACAAGACTGCTGTAACTATTTCTTAAGATATAACCCACCATGCCCACATCTGTGGGATGCTGGTGTGCTTCCCAGTACCCCTAACAACACCAACATGCACCACAAACTGTCACCTTTCAGTTATTACAATGTTGTGATTTTAAGAACAGATAATAAATAAAACCTTATGAGAATAATTCTGGAGCATGGAAGCTTCCCATGTCTAGGCTCTTGGATACACAACCTTCCACAGTATATTCAGAATATCAACTCAATTAGGAGTAAGTGAGGTAAGTATAATTCAGGCCTTTTGAAAATGGAACATACTACAATAAGACAAAGACTGGGGCTCACGATAAACTTAAATAAGGGAAAATGATTCTTAAAATATTGTTCCTAGTTTATAACATAAAAGTAACTTACCTGAATAATATGGGGAAGGCAAGCATTGTCTGACAGCAGCCTTTTCACTCTAGGTAAAGGTCGAATGATGGCATTATCTTGATCCCTAGAAAAACATTTTTTTATGGTCAACATTTAATATATTTATTAAAATTTGTATGTTCAGAGCATATGACATTCTACTAGGCATGAAGCATGTTACCTTACATTTTTGTTAATGAAGACTAAGCTCTCATACAGCTGGGAACATGATTAGGTATTTTGGTTTAAATCTATTTGGCTGCTTAATATGACTTCATTTCCTTCCAAAAGATTTCCTTGAAAAACAGTACCCTAGAACAGCCAGAGACTCTTATTTATTATTTAAACTTGGTGTTTTCCAACACACTGTCAGTGGATATTCCCCCCAAAAGGCATATCAAACTTTTTCAATAAATGTAAACCTTAATTTAACTACTCTCAGTATTTTCCAAGTGTAGCCTCAATTTTAGTGCTACATTACTTCTAAATACTAATTGTATGTTTTTAAGCCTGATCTGAATTTTAAAGAGAACTGGAACTATAAAAGCCTCGAATGCTATAAAACTAACAATTACTCATTAAATTCCATCACAAAGTATCTTTACTATAGTAATAAAACAAGATGATATATATGCAAATTTTGATTGAAAAGTTTGAAAGATTGAAAAGTTCCATGCAAGGGTTATAATTATGACTATCACTGGATAACAAAGTCTCACCTTCACTAGTCAAGCGGGGCAAGATGTGGGCCTAGACTCATGTTCTTAAACCAGGAGAGGCTAACCTGACAGATCAGGAGCAGTCACTAGGCACTCACCACTGGTCTATGAACCACAGAGTGTTCATTTCAAAACTTTCATACCTGATTCAATGAATATGACAATTGTTACTGTTGCTAGAGAGCTGCTAGTAAGCCTCAATTTTGTAACATTATTTGAAGTTTCCCAGAGAAAGTTGCTTTTTAGCTTACTTTATCAATAAAATTTGCAAATTATTTCTTTATATCTTGCTTCAAAAAGCTCCAAAATCCAAAGCAGCATTCCCCCAAAGCCACAAATAGAAAACCTTTGCTCTAAGTCACTAGAACAATCCCATGCCTTAGCAAGCACCCATACAAATGGGGAGAACAAGATGTTTTAGAGTCCTTGTTAACCACGGAAATGTTCAATTACATTTTACCTGCTTGGAAAATATCCACACATTGTGATCAACATGTTCAATATAAGGGTAGCAAGGTCAGTTTCATTTAGTACAGCCTGTCCACTGGCTAACAGACACCACTTAAGCTGAGGTATTGCCTGAAGTGGTCGCCATCCATCCATGCCTTGAGCCCAGCATCTGGTTTTTGCATTTAACATTCCTTTGGTCCACAATTCTTGCATCTAAATGAATGGAAGGCATCATTATTACAAGCAGACCAAACAAAATGAAAAGGTTTGCTAATGTTTTCTATTTTACAGAAAATATAAACTGAACTATGAAATACAAATTCACTATTAGAAAGCAAAAGACTTCTGTTGACAGGCCTTCAGGAACTCAAATTTGGCTGCTAATATCAGAAAATAACCATTTAGTTGGCCAAACTGCAGAGCATAAGGAACACTGGAGAGAATAAACACCATAGGCAGAGTATAAAGCAACCAAATTATATATAAGTGGAAGGCTGGTCTTCTATAAAACTATCTTTGACTAAATTCCGACTGAGCCTCGGAAGCCAAGAATTGGAAGCCAAGTTGGCAGGACCAAACATCACCAGATGTTAATTAAGATGGAAATTGCCCTTGGGAGTGTATAGGCAATTTTCAATGAATTTAAGACTGTATATTAAAACTTACCTGTTCATACCATAAAGAAGCATTATAGCTTAACATAATTATTATACAAAAGTCATTAAAAACCTGAGTGCTACTTCCATAACTTTTATTTTATTTTTAAAATTATTTTTAATTGAAGTATAGTTGTTTATAATGTGTTAATTTCTGCTATACTGCAAAGTGATTCAGTTATACATATATACATTCTTTTTATATTCTTTTCCATTATGGTTTATCCCAGAACATTGAATATAGTTTCCTGTGCTATACAGTAGGACCTTGTTTATCCAGTCTACATATACTAGTTTGCATCTGATAATGCCAAACTCCCACTCCAACCCTCCCCTCATTCCCCCTCCCCCTTGGCAATTACAAGTCTGTTTTCTATGCCTGTGAATCTGTTTCATAAATAAGTTCATTTATATCATATTTTAGATTCCACATATAAGTGATATCATAGGGTATCTTTCTCTTTCTGACTTACTTCACTTAGTATGAACTTCACTTAGTATGATAATCTCTAGTTGCATCCATGTTGCTGCAAATGGCATTATTTTGTTCTTTTTTATGGCTGAGTAATATTCCATTGTATATATGTACCACATCTACTTTATCCATTCAACTGTCGGTGGACATTTAGGTTGTTTCCATGTCTTGGCTATCGTGAATAGTGCTGCTATAAACATAGGGGTGCACATATCTATTTGAATTATAGTTTTGTCCAGATATATGACCAGGAGTGGGATTGCTGGATCATATGGCAACTCTGTTTTTAGTTTTTTGAGGAACCTCCACACTGTTTTCCACAGTGGCTGTACCAGCTTACATTCCCATCAACAGTGCAGGAGTGTTCCCTTTTCTCCACACCCTCTCTAGCAAATGTTATTTGTAGACTTTTTAATGATGGCCGTTCTGACTGGTATGAAGTGGTATCTCATTGCAGTTTTGATTTGTATTTCTCTAATAATTAGCAGTGTCATAACAATAGCTTTTAAACAGTAAGATTTGAAGACATGATTTTGTGTGTGTGTGTGTCTAGAAATACAAGTCATCTCATCCTTTATGTGGAAATAGAATGGCAGAGTCCTTGGAGCTGATGACAGTAAATCAAATCATAGATTTAAAATATTCCACATCTCTATATGTGCTATCAGGAGGATATAAAAAATGACTAAGACTTCCATGAAAAGTTTCTCCCAAACACATACCTCATGAAATCCATATGGGCCACTCCTTTCTTTGTCTGCATTGCCAAAGTACCATTCCTTTTCACTCTCTCTTTTCATATCTGGAGCAGCTTCGATTACATTGCTCTAAGTTTTAAAAATATTTAGTTATTTTTCAAGGCAGAAATCTAAGGGGGCAGATGTCATAAAAAGTTATACAGTACTAATTTCTTGAGTTTATATTTGTTTAGAAATCCATCTAAAATTTTAAGTGACCCAATTTTAAGAGTTAAGGATTAGATGCCTATACTAATAGTCCAAAAATGCTACTTCCTTGTTATGCATTTGAAGTAAACAGTTTCCTAAATTCACTTGGCAATCCAAGCTAAACTCAAAGACATCTATATTCCAGATGGTCATTAATAAATTCTCAGGACACTAAAATTTTAGTAGCAAAGAATACTGCAAATAGCTATATAATCAAACATATACCATTAACCAAAACCACAATGCTCAAAAATACTAAAGTTCTTTTGAAAGAAAAAAACTCACTCCAACTAAAAGTTTCAATAAATACCTGAGATCAATGAGTTAAAATGCTAACAGGAAAGTTTTTAGTGGTTTTAAACACTTACTTTCAATTTACTACCCTCATGACAGATAATTCTTATAATTTCATATATCAATGTTTATAAGAATCTAGGATAGAATTTTTATGTACTTAGTATATTTTATTAAAACATGATTTTAAATACCCTCATTACCATCAGCTTTCAGTTAGATTCATATAGACAGCTATAGGGAAGTGGTTAAGAGCACAGACTTCCGAGTTCTAACTCTGGCTCTGTCCTTTATTAGGTGACCCTGGACAACAAACTTAGTCTCTCTGTTCCTCACTTTCCTCATCTGTAAAATGGGAGGGCTGTTGTGGGGTTTAAAGAGTTAATATATTATGTGGACCAGAAGAGTACCTGGTACACTATAATATGATGCAAGCATCATGATTACTATTATTTGTACCTAATAGAAAATGCCATGTCCTAATATTCAGATAGCACTTTTGTACACAATTCTGCCAAAACATGACACATCTCCTCGAACAAGGAGATTAAACAAAAATTTAACATTAACACCAATGAGCCAAGTATAGACCCCTTCTATAAGTTAGGTATCAGAAGAGGCCTTTAGGTAGAGACCTGCAGCTCTGTCCTCTTACTGGCTGGTTTCAATAAGGCCTCCAGATTCCTCAAAGCAAAGTATACTCTCAGTGGATGTCAATGCTGAATGTTCTAGTTACATAACTGATGGATTCAGTTTAAATCCTAAAGGGCATATTGCCTCAAAATAAGCCACATTAGAGATGCAGTTACTTTAAAAGACAAAAGAGACATCAGAAAAATAAAACTGGATCATCATTGTCCATTTTGGTTATTTCATTTTGTGTGTGTGACTTAATCTCCCAGGCATTAGTACTATCATAGTTATTAGAGAAGGAGATTCACGGCCAGACACCCTGACATATTTTCAGATTTGTATGATTCTTTTGATCCTAAATTTGTACTCAAAGAATGTTAAACTTATAAAATCTAGATAAGCATACATACTTGCAGTGGTACTGTAGCTCGGTTTACATGGAGATGTGCAAGGGTAAGCAAGTCCACAAGGATTCTAATTCCATTTGAATCCATGAGGTCCTTAACATTTTTCTGAAAGACAGAAACATGTTTACATAATTTAAAATCTTTCTCTCCAACAGATATTACTACCTAAAAGGCTCTCAAAGAAGAGAATATTTGGAATCTCTTTGGAAAAACTGGCATATAACTGGTATTACTCAGTATTTTCAGGATTTTGTGTTCAAGGAAGCATAAATTTAGATAAAAATTAAAAAGGCAAAACTATACTACAGAGAGATCATATAAATAATTTTTATTTGGGCTTCCCTGGTGGTGCAGTGGTTAAGAATCTGCCTGCCAATGCAGAGGATACGGGTTCAAGCCCTGGTCTGGGAAGATCCCACATGCTGCGGAACAACTAAGCTCATGTACCACAACTACTGAGTCTGCGCTCTAGAGCCCATGAGCCACAGCTACTGAGCCCATGTGCCACAACTACTGAAGCCTGCACGCCTATAGCCCATGCTCCCCAACAAGGGAAGCCACTACAATGAGAAGCCCACACACTGTAATGAAGAGTAGCCCCCGCTTGCCACAAATAGAGAAAGCCCATGCGCAGCAATGAAGACCCAATGCAGCCGAAAATTAATTAATTAATTAAATTAATTAAAAAAGAATAAAAAGAATTTTTACTTAAATATATTCTGAGCAAAACAAAATAAAATAAAAATAAACAAATTAAAGCCTGGCAGGAATAACACCCAGGATAAACTCTCTGGCTCTATAATTATCCTGCATTTTTCCAATGTCTTTTTGTTAATAAATAATCTGTACTCAGAAATAGAATCCAGTACATTAAAAAACTTTTTAAAGTTCCAGTTTGTTTTTGTAAGCAAGATAAAAACTGGTAATTTCTTAGAAGTTTGTAAGAGATTATAATTCAAATTAAATTTTCCTAGGGCTTACTCATTTTATTTCATTTAAAAACATCTGCATTATTTACTAAAAGTGAGAATAAAATTAAGCAAGTCAGTGTTGGTTTCAAAAATGAATATTTGGCAAAAACTTTTCCCTTCAAGAGTTGAGAGCAAAAGGAGAAGATAAGAACCATGTCTTGATAATTAAGTCAAACTGTAATCATTTACTTTGTTACATACATGTGACTTAACTTGGAAATAATAGCATATTTATGCAAAATACTGTACCTTATTAAGGATCAATTTGTTAAGGAAGAGGATCAACCTATCTCGTTCAAGTTTATCTGTGCACTATCAAAATAAATGAGAATTTAGTCAGAAGTAAATAGAAACAGAAATTAAGACATTACCATCACTGGACAAAATCAACCAACAGCCAAAAAGAAATAAAGTCATCTTGTAAACAAAGAAAATCAGAGAAAACTGTCAATTATTGCAATTCCTCAATGTCTTACATTCTCTGCAATTTGATAAACCTTATTTAATTTCCCTAGAAAGGCAGATATTTTAAGTCACAAATAGATTAATACATAGCTTTAAGAATGTACATAAAAATTGAAGTAAATGAAAGAATTGGCCCAAATGATACTCCCAAGTTAAGTAAAAATTCTAAAGAATTGGTAAGTGATGTTTCACAAAAATCACATCATCATGAACACAAGAAGGAAAAAATGTAACTGCCTAAAATACACATGCTATGCCACAAGTACTCAGTTCACTGGAGTAAGAGTGAATTAGAATTCAATAGATAAATCTCGTGTAACAGCAAAAAATAAGGGTTTTCATCTGGGTGTGTTTTGTAAACTTATTCAGAACCAGTTTTCTAATCCACAAAGCATGACTGACAGTTAAGGCAATTATAGCAAGCACTGATGACCATTTTAAAAATTGGTGAAATGATTCTGTCAGTTCACTGAAATTTAAATTGTTAAATGTAAGAGGAATGTAAATACAAATGAAAGAATAAAGTGTATACAGCTAAGGAACACTCAAATTTGAGCTCCATAATGGATGAATTGATCTGTTTGTTCTCCCACCTTGCTGAAATGTTAAATGACAAACTTTATTAAATTAAAAAAAAAACAACCCCCCACCAAAAAACTGTGCTAACTCAAAGTTCCCCTTCTTTATCACTGTAGTCCTAAAAAGTTCTATTTTCACACTTTGAAGTTTAGTGTGCTAGCATCATTTAAGATTTTCCAAAATGTCTATTGCAAAAGAACATTCAACTCTAAAAGTCACTATTTCTTTTACACACCTGTCCAGCTCATCCATACTTAAATTAAAGATTGGCAAATAGGTCGCTAAAGATGTTCAAAAGCAGCAACTGAAAAAAATAAACCAACATGGACAAACGCTAACCCATTAGTCATTTTCCTGTTCATCTAACTTTTATTTAAAGACGTATAATGTAAATTACAGAAAAACTCATGTAGAAAGTTATGGCAGCAACGTGATCAAATAGAACTTAAATTTAGCTTTGAAAATTTAACATATACTCCAATGACACTATCAAGTAGCAGTTATTTTTTAATGATATCCTTACCCTCTCTAACATTCCAATGATATATCTTGTATCTGTAAAAGGTCCTATTTCTTCATGACATCTGCCATAAACAATAGCAAGGGCTTGTAAACATAAACATTTCATGTTTACTTTTGGGGTGAGCAGGAAACGATGATAAAGCTCATTGAAAAATTCATACCTAGATTAAAAAAAAAGTTCACAATAGAATTAGCCATGAAACCAACAGTAAAAACAAACATAACAAGATATGAAGAGTAGCTTACGATCTCTTAATTGATCCACTGTCTTCACTCTCATCTTCCTCCAATAGTAATCTCAGGTAATAATCTCCTATTTTGATTTCCTCTGCCAAGCACTCATATTTAACCTTTATTAATAAAAGCAAATTACATTATTTTAGTTTACAATACTTTTATTGGCAATTTTCACATAATCACTTCTTAAATTCTTTCTGTTCAGAGTGTTTTTCTTTTCTTGATGAGACAGCCTTTAACAAAAAAGTTTGTCATTTCTTAAAATATCTGGTAATTCATTAGTTAAATGTCAAGAGTCAGAATTACACACTAATTTTATGAATGTAAAACTTGCTGATAAAAACTGTCACAAGACTATATGGTGTCCATGAAGACTTAAGGGAAGAAAACACTAAAAACACCATTAAAGGATAACACGCTTCCTTCCCTTCTCAGCTGGCTACAATCAAGCAAGAAGTAAATGATCCCACACTACACACAGTTTGCCAAACTCACACAAGACACTTCAGGTCTTCCCTGATCTCCCAACACATCAACTACGTTTTATGGTACATTTTTATACAGTATGCACTCTCTGTATGCACAAAGATTGGCAAATAGGTCGCTAAAGATGTTACACACTGGAAGTGATATGTGAGGGAGTAGCCCCTGATTGGGAACTGGGGTTTGTCTCAAGCAAAGATTTGCAAGCAGCTGTAAAAAGGAATTTCTTGACTAGATTATCAAAACTCTTTTTCCAAAGCCTAAAACGGCTGTTTTCTAAAAATATAAACTATACAAAATCAAATATATATGTATATCCATTTCATTTTTTTCCTATAAATTCTGAGTTTTAATTTGTTCAACTCCATTTATTAAGAATATAAGGTATGTGCCATGCACTGTTCTAGTCATCAGGGATATAGCATTAAGCAAAACGTAAAAAGTTCTATCCTTACAGACGTAGCAGATAAAAAAGTAAAATACATATGGTAGTTAGATGACAGTAAGTGCTATGGAGTAAAATAAAGCGGGGAGGGGGGGAAGAGAGAGAGAGAAAGAGAGAGAGTGTAAGTGTGTATGAAGAGGGCTATTTTTTAAACAGGGTGGCCAGATGTGTGTGTGTGTGTGTGTGTGTGTGTGTGTGTGTGTGTGTGTGTGAGAAAAGGGCTACATTTTTAAACAGGGTGGCCAGGTGTGTGTGTGTGTGTGTTTGTGTGTGTGTATGTGTGTGTGTGTGTGTGTGTGAGTGAGTGAGAGTGAGAGAGAGAGAGAGAGAGAGAGAGAGAGAAGAGGGCTATATTTTTAAACAGAGTGGCCAGGGAAAGCCCACTCAGATGACAACCTTCGGGAAAAGACCTGAAGAAAATGAGGCTGTCTGTAGAAAAGAGTATTTTAGGCAGAAGGAACGTCAAGTAGAAAGACCTTGAATTAAGAACATGAATTTGGTGTTTTCAGGGAAACCAGTGTGGCTACAGGCAATGGTGAGAATATTAGAAGATGAGATCAAAGAAACAATGGTTGGATTTAGGGGCTACAGATCTTTCCTTGTAAGTTATTTTAAAGACCCAGGCTTTTTACTAAGTGAGTTGGGAAGCAATAAGAGCACCAGGGAGGGCTTGGAGCAGAGAAGCAACAAGACCTAGTTACATTATAACAAGATCACACTGCTACTATGTTGATAACAGATTACAGAAAGGCAATGGTGGAAGCGGGGAAACTGCTACAATCCCATAGAGAGAAGAGGGCTGGGTTCTGGGTAAATTTTCAAGGTGCACTGAATAGGACTTGCTGACAAACTGAATTTGGGGCATAAGAAAAAAAGATGATGTCAAAGGTTTTGACTAGAAAATAAGGAATAGCCATTATCTAAGATCAGAAAGACTGAAAGTGAAGTAGGTTTGAGGGAAGAACCAGAGCAGAGTTTTACAGCGAAGTTCTAGAAGCTTATTAGATATCCAATTTATAAGGTAAAAGTATGAAGTCTAGGAAAGAAAGTCTAAGCAGGAGATAAAAATCTTGAAGCCATCAGCAAATAAAAAACATTTAAGCCATGAGAATGGATGAGATAACTGAGGCAATAAATATAAATGAAAAGAAGCCCAAGAACTGGTCCTTCAGGGCCAACCAGCATTTAGCAGTTGGGGCAATAAGGAAAAATGAGCAAAGGAGGAGGAATGGACAGTGAAGGAGAAAATCCCAGAGAATACAGACTCCCAAAACCAAAGTAAAGAAAGTTTTCACAAAGAGGTGGGAATGAGCAAAAACAAATCATTAACATGTTTAAGAAATGCAGTTGGGTTAAACAGCAAAGCCGGCAGGGTCACAAACATGCTCAAATTTACACCTATAATAAAAATTTACACACACACACACACACACACACGATTATCTACCACCAACATGTTTCTTGTTCTTACTTTGTCATTCTTCACATCAGTATTTTAATTAAGCAGCAAAAAAATGGTCACATTCAGAATCAAATTACCACGAAAAGTCTATTAAACAAGCTAAAAGAAATAAGAACAGGCTATGTTTCAATAAAGAATTTAAAGTGGAAAAAAGCAAGGAACAGATCTAGAATGCATAGGATCAAATTTATTGACTCCTACATGATTTTCACATACAAAGCTGAGGTACTAAACAAAATTAATTTTTCATTTGTCTCAGGCAAAGTGAAAGTTTTCTAATATTTCCTTCATAAAATTATGAGTGAAAGGTAAAGATGTATGTCAAACAACTACAAATTAAAAAAAAAAGAAAAACTCCAAAACTAATACATGCTTCAAAAAAAAACTACTATACTACGAAAATTAAAATTTACCTCAAATTCATGGTGGTTCCAGGAGATCACATTAGCACTACCAAGCTCTCTATCAATATTAAATGCTCTCATTTCAGATTCAAGACTATCTCTCAATTCTTCTCGTGTTTTGAAATTCCAAATTAAGTTTGACCTGGCATGGTCCTGACCAAACCTAGATATACATGTAATCAGAAAATAGTGGGAAGCAATAAACAGTTTTAAAAATCTATAAATCTCCCCTACTACAACTTATAATAAGTAACAAAACAGTGGAACTTTAGCAAGCATAGAAAGAAAATAAAATCTACTGTGTAAAGTAAGTATAGTAAAAGGTTAATGGTAGAATTTTAGTCACAGGTATATAGGTGCTCATTGTAAAATTCTTTCACCTTTTCTGTATATTTAAAAGTTTTCATTATAAAATGGGGGAAAAAATGAAGCCAAACTATAAGACAAATCTGTGTGGATTTTAAAACAAGGAACTGATATTTCAATTTTAATATTTATTGCTAATATAAATTCCAGTCAGAAAAGAATTATAAACAGATATCAAATTACATATTGGGGATAAGAATTTCTGGATAATTGAGTATGAAATGTGTGGGATGAGCAACATTCTAGATTAGAACCTTACAAACTACCCAAGAAAAAATACTGCTAAACTGTCAAGCTCTGATTGATATTTTCAAAATACCTTCCTTTTATTCATGAAATTATTTAACTATCATAATAAATTTGAATTCAAGTCTAAACTGGGGTGGGTGGGCTTTATACCCATTCACTTTCAAACTGCAATCCTTCTAAAAAGTCTGATGCCAGAATTCCAAGGGAATTCTAGGGAGGACAACACAACTGAGAGATTCCAGAGGAAGAAAACCAAGGCATATTCTTAAGGCTGTATTATATATATACTACACTTTTAAAGTACTGTGGGAAGTTCCCAAAGCACATATTTTCCCTTATTAACCAAGGTATAATCAATAGGTCAGCTTCCAGACTGAGTATTGTGGGTTATCTCAAAAAAGTTTTTGCAAACTCCCCAAAATGTTCCAAAGTCCTTCTATGTGTGTATGACTGTGTGTGGGGGGAGGGTGTTGAGGTGGAGGGTGCTGGGGAGGTGGTGGGAGCAGTAGATGGGGAGGAAGGGTTACCATATTAGAAAGGCTGGAAAAGTATATCAGGTCAGCTAACTTGGATACCCATTTCCCACAAGGCTCCTTATGGTTTCATCATCCAGCTCTTTAAAGACTCTATTTCCAACAAGGCTGAAAGAAGTTATAATACAGTTGTTTCTAAGCCATGATAAAGTGCTTTAAAGTAACCATCTCTAAGCCTTTAATAAAATGCTAAAAGTACCTTTGGCTCGTCAGACTACCAACACTCTATAAAAGGGCTTAATTTTATGAAAGCATCACTAATCATACCAATCTTAACAGTTATAATTCTTGACCCTGAGAGCATAAAAATACCTGTAGCATAAAGCACTAGATTCAGGCAAAAACAAAAAAACAACTGTCCAAAAATTAAATTTGGCAACACCAAATTTAATTAATTGGAAGAGAGGCCTAAAGTTTACCTATAATAGAAGAGATCCCAGTTTGCTTCTATTTTTATTCTCTGTCTTCTCTTTCGAAGAACTACTGGCTTTTGATTTATATTCTGGAAAAGAAAAAAACTTCATAGTGCTCAATCTGGAGCTACCAAACAAGCTCAGTCAGAATATCATCACTTTGTAAGTGATGAGAAACATTTCCTTCATCAAATTTTGGCAGAGATAAAATTAATGAAACAAAATCTATAAAATATGAATACAGAATATTAGGTTATATCACAATATAATACTTTGCCAGCATATATTTCTATAGTGTAGCTGAAATATTTTCCATGTAGCCTAAAGTTATTGTTTTAAATCCAAATTTTGTTAAAGTTTACAGTGATGACTAATAAAATTTGTAACAGTCAAAAAGAGGTGACTTATTTTAAACATTTACATGCAGTTAATACAAAAATCATGGCAAAACAATAAACACAAAAGATTATAGGTTATTAAATTGCTACCAAAGCCAAGAGGAGCAAGTATAAATTGAAATAGCTAATGCACAAGAAATAAGTATCTACAGACACATGTGAAGTGAGACTTTAATTTACTAGACAAAGAATATCAAAGACAACTCCACATGCAGGCAGTTTAATGCATTTCACACATGTAGCAGGGACTTAAACTCACCATATTGTTTCTGTCCTGAATTTAATTGTAAAAAAGGAAAAAAAATTTAAATGAAATAAAAATAAGAGAGTGAGCCTACATCTGCTATGCTATCTCTATTATACAAATTCCACAAGGATGTCACCAGTATAAATCATCTTTAAGACAGAAAAAGGCCCACCTGCTTCTCTGAATTCTATGACTCAAATTTTAGGCAGTCATAAACCCATTTGAGAATTCAAAGAAAGCTATGGTCCTATTCCAGAGAAAGACACATACATAAGGTTTACAAATGGAGGGGAAGATTTCAAAGATTTCTTGGAAGTCTATATATGGACTGGAGGTTAAGAATCTTTGCTCCGAGTAAAACGTGTAGATATTTCAGTCATGAAAATTCTAATCCTCAATGTGACAGAAGCAAAAAGTAGGAAGTATTTATAGATTAAAACATGAAAGTCTGTAACTTCATTAAGGAAGTGGCAAATCATATAAAATAAAGCAAGAAAACAGACTAGGTATCACAGAAAGAAAAAAGGTAAAGTAAATTTTAAAAAGTAAATGCTGTTTGAAATGTAAAACATTGATTAATTAAGGAAATATTCCCTACAAATTTTAATTCTGTACACTATCATGAAAACTAATGCTAGGTGACTTGAACAAAGTATATAAATAGTTCATATTTTTAGTTTTAATGACAAACCCTTCCTTAAAACCTCTAATCAAGTACTACTTTCTTCAATTTCCTCTGCCTTCAAGACAAAAAGCTGGGAGTCTAGAGTTATGAAAATGTAAACACTATACAGAAAAAGGACAACCAGCTCTCCATAAACTAAGCTGACTGATTTAGAGACTTAGGTTAAAAGCTCTAACTGGCTAAACAAATCCATAAACTGAAAATAACATAAATTAAAAAAAGCAATTTTATACATTAGCCAAAGGTTATTATTAATCCAACAAAGAACATTAGCTACAAATGGAACTGATTCCCTAAACATTCTGATTATATAAGAAATGCAGTTCATTTTAAGACTAAACAGTTAATCTAGACAATGGTTAATTTTCAGACTTTAGCTAAAGCACAGGTTCATTAATTAGATATTTTGGTGTTAATATTTCTACGAATAAAATAGTCACAAAGATTATTCACTGTTTCATAAAGAAATTAATGTTGAAAACAGTATCCTGGCAGAAATAATTGCTCAGCACTTTAGATAACACCTCATGTAAATGAAACCAACAGACCAATAAAACATTATTGATATTAAAAATACATTGTTTTCCCTCTGAATTTTTTATCTTTAAATAACAGATGCTATCCACATTTCTAGCTAAAATAGCTCTGTGTTCAAGTGTATGCTGGATAAATGTTATATATGAAATCTGATGCCAAAAACTTATTTTCAGTATAATTATACCCAACAGCTTGAAACAATTGTTATTTCAGAAATGGGTTTAACTTCCTGAAGCCAAAAGCTTATAATTTTTAACAACTGTGAAAATCATTCATTTCATATCTACAGACTTTCAATTTTCAAATGCTATAGCAATATTATCATGACAAGACATGCACTGTCTTTTATTATAGGTGCTTTTATTATTGACTTCCTTGTACATCAAAGCAACCCCAAAGGACAGAGAAGGGAGGTACTGTTAATTCTGATTTTATGAAAGAGGAAAGTGAAATTCTGAAAACCCGTAACTTGCCATATGGGTTAGTAGTAAGCGACAGAACCAGGCTCAGATGTAGGTTAACCAATTCAAAGTTCAGTATTCTCTTTACTATCCTAGACCTCTGAAAGCCTGTTTAATGATTCTTTATAGTGCATATGTCACTCGTACAAATTAGCATTAATTCATTATGCTCAACTTCTAAAGAACTCAATTTTGGTATCAATTTCAGATAGATACACAAGACAACAATAATATTTCTGTTCTGTTGCACCTGATGCCTTATGTCTAGATATTCTGGAAATTCAAAAGAAACATGTTTGTTTCAGAAAGTTACTTATATTACTTTCCTTGAATAAGAAAATAGCTACCATAAATAAAGAGATGGTTAAAGGCAAAGAATATAAGTGTGGTCAACAAAAACTGAGATCAAGTCAACTTTTACATGAAACCTTAAATCATTCTTAACCACTGCACATTCCATCCTAGATAGAAGGATGAATATTACTGGAATTAGGTTCTGTAGCACATACTACATGCTGAAAAATGAGACTAAAACTGTTTCAGATCTGATTTTGATTTGAGGAGCTAATAATACTGAAATTTAAGTACATATAGTAAATTTAATTTTAACAATGTGAATCTTATTTTCAAAATACTTGTCTAGCTAGCTCTCAATAAAAAAGCTAAACAAGAAGGGCAACTTTGTCTAGCTACAAAACAAAGTTCAGAGAAGGAAGGAAAAAGATACATATGAATTTAAAAGTCTGGAAACTGGAAGTTATGGGAAGAAACTTATATAAGAAAGAGTGGAATTTTATATTAACTAACTAAAATCCTAACCACTGACTCAGAAAACTATGAATTAAGAAAAATTTATATAAAAATATAATCAGAATTAAGTGACATTTCTTCAAGTGTTCGGTCAAAAGTATCTGTACCATTTTTGTGAACAGCAACAACTGAAGTAATGTAGGATATATGGAAGTGCTAGAAATTCGGAAGAAGACTTTATTTTTACCTCTTTTTGTGCAATGCCCATTCTATCCCTCCAATGCATTAACACAAGATCCACTTTTTCTTTGGCAAATTTTTCAACTTCTTTAGCAGCTTTACCAGCTAGTCTTTGCCACTCTGGAACTTTATTAAATTTTCCATACTGATCCTATAAAATAACGTTGAATTCCATTACAGTCCTATAATTTCAAATTTATTTTAAAAATCTAATTAAAGCCAAGTTGCACTATTTTACATGATTAAATGAATACTGAAAAAAAATAGTGAAAGAACAAGGTGAAAATTTCTACAACAAATTATACATTTTGTCCAAGAAATCTTAAACTTTTCTACCTAGTTTTCAAGATGAATCCTTTTAGAGGGATGGCAAGATATAAGTGGGAGATGGGTGCAGACAGAAGTGGGATGAAGACAGGAAAAGAACACATATAAGACATTATTATAATAGCATATCTTGAAAGATGTTAAGTAATTTTCTCAAAGATAGCCCAACATTAATAATTAAGATAGCTCTGTAAAGAAAAAAAGCCCTACATAAATTATTTTTTTCAGTAACGTTTATCACCAACATTATCACCTTCACCAACATTTATCAATTACATATTATGTGCAAAATATCATCTTATACATTTGAAATTAAAAAAAAAAAAATCCATTCGTGAATGTACCAATATGCTGAGTTAGAGAAAAAAAATACAAGATTACTATTATTCATAAAATTAGATTGTGGTGATAACTGCATAAATGTAATGATTATAGAATTGGACACTAAAAACAGGTTAAAATTTGGGGGATGTAAATTTACCTTAATAAAGCTGTTAATAATAATAATTTAAAAAGAACACTACTATTTAACATGTGTTTCAGAAAAAAGTACTCTTTCATCCCAAAAAGATACTCAGGGCAAGCATATTTACCATTGCTATTTTCACATTATCTCTAACATGCATCCGATCAGCATCCTTCTCAGGAACTGGATCTGAGCTGTCCAAGTAAGCTAGCAAGCCTGGTGGCTAAAAACAACAATCAAAAACAAGTTATAAAGTCCATTTTCAAAACAACTGCACACACACACAAAAAAAACCTAGCCTTCAAAACCCAAATAAATTAATACTATGATTTAGCTATTAAGCATAGCATTTATTATATGACAACTCCTTTGATAAGTATCTTTTACATTAAAAACAAACAGATAAACTAAAAAAACCCTTAACAGTATAAACAACTTATCAATGAAGTATTATTGGGCAAGAATATATACATTTCTCTAGTTATTCAACTGACTTACCAAAATGCGTTTCAACAAGTTTGTTGCAGTTACATTATCAGCTGTCCAGAGTCCCACTAAATGTCTACTCAGCTGTCTGAAAAAAGCAGACGTTGAGAAAGGTTTGCTTCTTTATCTCAGGTAGAACAAAAAGGAATTTTTAAGAACAAAATATAAGAAATAAGACTACAGTAAAACAAAAAAAAGAACAAAAAAACATTCTATCACTCTGTAATAACCTATATGGGAAAAGAATCTAAAAGAGTGGATATATGTATAACTGATTCACTTTGCTGTACACCTGAATCTAACACAACACTGTAAATCAACTATACTCCAATAAAAAGTTTTAAAAATCATTCTGATGTTAAATACTAAAAATTAATATTTTAATTTGGAGAGATGTATGAGATAGTTAATTCAAATACTACTAACGTTTTAGTATTTTCTCCAAACTAAAATGCTTCCTTGATGAACTCACTAATTTTCAATGGACCTGAACATCAAGAAGTAGGTTCTTACCACTTTTAAAGATAGGGAAACAATTAGACTTGATAATATAATTAAGTTTGTATAACAAATCCTGCTATAGTGACCAGAGCATTCTGGAATTCTTTGGAATTCTGAACATGAGCAAAAGTCAACTATGTTCTAATATATACTTTTTGACAAGGTTAGAGATAGAAAATATTTTCAGTTTTGGAGTCTGAACAAAGACTTAAAGCATTTTTGAGCTAAAAGCACATTTCGGTTCAAAGTGAAAATCTAAGATTATTGAAGCTATGACTTAGTCGTTTATTAATCTTAATCCCCATGATGATATCTGCTACACAAACTGGAAGCTCCTCACAAACAGGGTATATATTTTATTCACCACAGACCATTCTGTGCTTTGATAAGGATTCAACTGCCATTTGCAATAAGAATGAGCATGAAACCTGTGAGGGGAATAACCAAATAACCATCTACAGGCTTATGTATTTATATGTTATATTCCCAGAAGAAAAAAGTTCAATAGGAAAACCCAAATTGTGCTTTGTTCTGACACACACAAACACACACACACACACAAAACTACTAAAACTGTTCACTCTTATGCCTATTTGTAAGCTAACATATTGAAGTAATGACACTTGTAATTTCCTTCACTGGCATTTGGTAGGTATCATATCAATGATTCCCAAAAAGGTTTTAATTAGGGATAAGAGATAACATTTTATAGCAGCAATTTGTAAAAGATAAAGCAATGCAAATGAAATGTAGTATTTCTATTATAATTTGACAGCTTTTCAATATTGTGATTGATCACAGTAGGGAACGCAATTGATTATAATAAAAAGGAACACAAGAAGTAAAGGGCTAACATGAAGGGGTTTAATACAATTAGACATCAAATAGTTTCTAGTGTAATGAAAGAAGGTGCTTAGCATTGCTAATAAGGCAGCAGACCAAGGAAATAACCTTCCTTTTATATTTTTTATCCTCACAAGCAACACAGAAGACTACTTTTGTGACTAACATTTACAAGTAAGGGATGCAGATAGCTTCTTATAATAGTATAAACAGCAGAAAACTATTGGCAGGGCAGCATACTACAACATCCAATAACCTAACATAGGTGATAAAAAAATGAAATTTATATTTCCATAACAAAGTAAGCCTAAGTCAGCAATTTGTTATTTCAAAAGGCCAAAAAGAACATGATTAAAACATTTATTATATATATATTTTTAACTAATATGAGTCATGAGTAATAATATGGTATGCTAAGGATATAGGAAAGGATCACATGTCAGGAATTATAAAGAAAATTAAAAGGGCTGGAATTCATATAGCCTGGAGTAAACAGATTTATGTGTTTCCTCATATTTGAAGGATTATTACTTTAAAAAAAAGACTTGCCAAAGGGAAAACTGTTTAACTACAAGAGATTTAGGATAGGCTTAGATTAGGCTGGTTAGATATTAAAGTTTTCTTTATTCTTAGAGTAACTAACTGACCAAAATTATTTGAAAATTGACTAGGTGGGTCATCTACATGCAAGATGGTCAGGAAGAAATAAAAGGAGTAAAACCCTGGGGACATGTGGCTCTAGTTCCATAAGCTACTAGGCACTCTTTTCCATGTTCCAGTCCCATGACTATGGGTATAGAGCCTGATGAGCAGAGAGTGGGGGGAAAAAAAGCAGTTTTATTTTTTTCCTCCCAAGTTATGCACGGATAGGGACAATGATCATTTAGGTAAAATCCTTCCATAAGGAAAGGAAAAGAACTAGGTGAATCAAAAGAAAATGAAACATTTGTGTAATTCAAAGACTTATTCTGTTTGTTTTACATAATATCTGAACCCCTTCTCTAAACAGCAAGTTAACTTATAGCAAATTAAATTTAACCTACCTATTTGTAAGCATCCTTTGATCTGAGCTTATTGTGAACATCGCAGTATGCAAATGTCGAGGTAAGGCACCTTCACTTAGGGCAAGCTCCTGCATTTTTGTAGCAATTTCTTTGTCACCTTCCTTTGGAAAAAGGGTAAGATGATCCCTAAAGCAACAATCTAAAGCAAGCTATCCTGATTTTGTAAAACTAATTTTACATCTCTAGATAAAATTATTCAGTATACAATATAATAAAAATTAAAAATGCCACTTCAATTATCCAAAAATAACATAAGCAAATAGTAGTATAAGTCACTTAAAAAATATTATTTGCCTTTGGAATGAGGTTTAAATGTTCCCAGATGAATTTATCTTATGAATTATACTTTGCTTAATATTAAAAGTAGGTTCATTCCCTTAGTATATATAATATCAGCCAATGAAGGGGAGAGGTGACTCACAGAAATCAGCAATTCCTACCAAAGACATCTGCAAACCTGGTTTGCTTTTGTTATTAAAGATATATTCATTTTCATGGTGAATACAATTCTTTATCTTTTTTAAAGAATGATGTGATGTTGAGGTAGTTCTTTCTATTCTGATGTCACTCTGCTTATTTAGACCCACTTTGACAAAAGGGTAGGACAGATAGAACTATTAATCAAAGGTAATCATAGAATTATGAATTTAGCAAGCAGTGTGATATTTAAGACAACCTGTCAAAAAGTAAAAATGCTCACGTTATTGAAAAAAAGTACAAGTAAATAGAATAACTGGATATGCAGGAAGTATATAAATATACACAGTATGAATACGTACATATATCATTTTGACACAAATGAACATGTAGTATGTATATAAAATATACATAGTATGTATATGTACATATATAATTTTGAACATGGTCTAAGAGGAAATTTACCAAAATACTAATAGCAGTTGTCTCTGGATGGTAAAAATACAGGTGATTTATTTCTTTCTTGTTTTTTTCTGAACAACCCAATGTTTCTTAAAAGATCATATACTGCTTTCGCAATCAGAAAACAATAATTTAAGATACCTGCCAGGATTTCAGCGTAAATAAATAAAGCCTTCCTTACACAGACACTGGCTATAGTCACTGGCTACGAATCTGATATATGTGGCTTGCACTGAAGTCAAAGTTGGTTTTTTGGTTATACCTGCCACTCATCAAATATTTCTGAATGAATGGCAATATATTAGTGGATCAAGGTCAGGAAGATACTTTTGTATGGTCTCACGGTCCTAACTGTCCTTGGTTACTTCAAGCTCTGTAAGCAAGAGATGTGGTACTTACTTTGGAAGCTAATATTGAGCATAGAACCCATTAGCTGGAGGGGGAAAATTAGCCTTTAGCTGCACGTATACACTAAAAATGCAAATAAACCTTGATGTTCCAATCAATCTAATGTCTATAATTTTTTTAATAGCTGCTTATGAGTATACTAATTCTGTGCTTATTATTTAGCTACTTGTTATATTTATGAGCTATAATGGCAGAATTCTTTGATAAAAGAAGCAAACACTCTTACATTTTAACCAAATTATTACTAAGACAACAGAAGAATACAAGAATTCAAAAGCCATTAGACTGATATTGTAAATATCCAGTATGTAAGTTCACATTCATAGCCCCATCTCATCTTCCAGAAAACATATAAGGCTAAAGCAACTATCCTGGAGAAGCAACAGCTCATGTCCACCAATAGTATGTCCTGATCTCTAGAGCTTAATTACATATGCAGGTTAACATGAGGAACTTTTTGTTACCATACTTATTTGATACTACTTGGCTACAAACTAACTCCATTAACAGATTTCCATATAAACTCAGTACCTAAAGTTTCAATACCATCACCACCACCATTCCCAAAAAAAGAGGAAGAGAGAAAAAATGCTAACTTTTCTTTTAAAGTAAACCAAACAAATAATGGAGGACCAGAAAGATTCATTTGCTCTAAATCCACTTAAGAACTTTAAATTCTTAGTTTATTATTGAGGACTGTTTCTGCAACTAGTTTAAAACTAATCTAAGGATTTAAAATTACTTTTCTTACCCAGAAAAACTGCATATTTTCCATAAAAGACTGAAAGGTAATTTTGTCAGCCCAAGTTAAAATAGCCAATCAACATTCAAGTAAGTTTAACATTTCAAAATTGTTCTCTCACCTCTATTATTGCCTTCATAACCAATCCAGCTCCCTTTATAATTGCCATGGAAGGATGCTTCAAAATAGGGAGAGAAAAGTATCATAGAATAAAAGAATCTTATCCCAACATATTTAGCTGTTGCTCTTAAGAGGGATACACAATTTTATGCAAGGTATAAAAGCCATAAAATTAGTAAAGGCTACATCTCAAAGTCAGTTCACAGTTTCGTTTAAAAATGTTAGGTATTCTTACAATATAGCTTCACACATACTTAAAACAAAGAGTTTATAGTAGTAGAAAACAGCTGGCACTTATTTGAATACATATTCTACTTACTGGAATGATATCAATAACTATGGTATTAAAATAATAGAAATCAACATTTATAATATAAACATAAAATATAAATATCATATACACACATGTACATAATAAATATTATGGTATTATATGAAATAAATATTTTCAATTGCTTACGAACAGCCCTGCTAAAGCTCATCTTATTATTTGGAAATTTTGTAGGGAACTACAAAAAACTACAAAAGGGAACTTTGGGTCTACCACAGAAAAAAATGAGTTTTTCATTACTTCTAAGATGGAAAAGTTGGGCAACAGTGTCAAATAGTGGTCAAAGGCTATCAACAGAGCTCTATGTGAAACACAATGAAATTCATGGAATTAAATGTCCTAAAATGATAATGTACTTAGGCTATATTTATTTATATTACCACCGAAGCATACATGTACTATCTTAAAAACAAACTGACCCAAAAAGTTCTTCTCTTAGATTAGTTGTGATCTGATAAAAGTATAAGCTCTCACCTGAAAGAGTTTAAAAAGTGTTCTTCCATTGGATGCTACCATCTCCAAGAGCATATCAAACTGCTGCCCTTCTGTTGTCTCACTATATGGAGCACAGAGGGCAAAAGTAAGGAAGTCCAAGAGTGAACTAATAACTAGGGCACCAGTCCCATGATCCTGAAACAAAGTAACATATTGCCTTGGCTTAGTACAGAGAGCTTCACTTAAAACATAGCAGTAATGGGTTTCTTCCTGTTATTCTATATGTTAGAAGTAAACATTTAATCTCCCTACATGAGTTTCAAAGTACTCTTAACTTGAGTACTACTGGAAGCAATACTTGTTTTACTAATGTATCAAATCCACAGTGCTTACCATATCTCAAAGGGAAAATAATTAAAATTCTGTCAAATTTCTAGAGAACCAAGACTCCTCAAACATATATAACTAAGGTTAATGTGTATTTGTATAATAAGCAATCTTTGACAACACTTGCAAAACTCTGGCAATTTATTCATATTCCTTCTAGATGTTATATACTGCCTATCTCCAAAACTGTTACTAATGACTGAGGAACAAAGATTTGGCTTAGTTTTTTTTTAAGCAACTTATTTCATAATGACATTTTTAAAGAGAGAGAAAAAAAGCAAAAATCTGTGATATAACTGTAAAAATTTAAAGGCTTTGCAACTTATCCTTTCCAGATAAATGGATATAGTCCTAAAACAGATTATTTTATTATTAATGTCCAAGCTAAACCAATACTGACCAAAAGTTGAGGGCCACAGTTTAAAAACAAAACAAAAAACTGTCCATGCTGTACTTACACAATACCTTTCAATATGTATGGTATCTCTCATTAAGACAAATTTAATTATAACTTACCACATGGGAATTAAATTTCTCCAGTAAGTTTTCCAGAAACTTCTTTGAAGAGAGAAGAGAAGCTTTGTTTAGCTGTTCTTGTCTTAAGTCATAGTCATCATGCATGGGCTATTGATTAAAAACAGTGATAATTCATAAGCAGTGGCATCACACAAAAGTCATTTATAAAGAGTACTCATTGAACACTGAAAGAACTAAAAACCATAGCCTTTAAAATTTAAGGCAGAAAGGAATCTCGTGATAAGAGGGCAGAAGTGATCATTTCTCCTGGGTCTGATGAGACTTCGTGGATGATCTGCCTAACAAGTAACTGTAGATAGTACTGCACAAGGTAATTTTGAGAGAAAAAGTCACAGATCTCCTTCTTAAAAAGCAAATGACATCCATTCTTCCTCCCCCAATTTTGTAATATAAATTTGAAATGATAAAACTTAGCATTTAAAAGTAAGTACTGAGCAGCTCCCTCGCTGCGATCTATTGAAAGTCAGCCCTCGACACAAGGGTTTGTAAAAAAAAAAAAAAAAAAAGTAAGTACTAAAATTAGCAGTAAATACTTCCTGTCTCAAGATGAGCATAAAAAGGATTCCAGCATGATAGTTAAGAGTAAAGATCAAATCCTAATTCTGCTGACTATAACCAAGCTTAGATACAGTTAAATTATTTTAACTCTCTTAGTTTCATTTTCCTCAGCTACAAAGTGGGAATAACAGTACTTACCTCACTGGACTATTATGAAGTTCAAATGAGATAATTCACGTAAAATACACAGCAAACACCTAATTTTTAATGAGGTCTCAATGTGTTTACTTCACACTACTGTTATTTTATGTCCTAGTTATTCCACTAATTCTTTTTATTATTAATTATTATTTTAATATTAATTAATTTATTTATTTGGCTGCATCGGGTCTTAGTTACAGCATGCGGGATCTTAGTTGCAGCATGCAGGGTCTTAGTTGCAGCATGCGGGATCTTCGTTGCTGTGTGCAGGGTCTTCATTGTGGCAAGCGGAATCTTTGGTTGAGGCATGCGAACTCTTAGTTGCGGCGTGTGGGATCTAGTTCCCTGACCAGGGATCAACCCCAGACCCCCTGAATTGGGAGCACGAAGTCTTAACCACTGGATCACCAGAGAAGTCCCTCACTAATTCTTTAATGGAATTATTTGTAGTAAAGATAATAAAATCCACTTTGGGGAATAAATGCAAGGTTTTAAACAAGTGATTACTTATGATTAACTGTATACCACTAAGTCTGCCTAAAAATACTTAATATAAGGAATAAAGTCTCATATACTCTACACAAAATTGAGATAAATCAGAAAGTTGAAAGTTATATTGAACAGCTGCTTTTCCCCCCCAACAAGCTGTCATCAAGTTAGATTTTTACCTCTCAAACAGCTTTCAAATGTGCCTTCTTTAGCCCATCCTACCTCAGCACCTCATGTCTTACATGATAATTTGCTCTACCTGCCTCTTAACTTGACCTCTAATCTACACTCCACATACCATCCATGAGCTTTCTAAAATTCAAACATGGTATGTTATCACTCCTGTTGAAAAATCCTTCAGTTGTTCCTTACTAAAGCATACAAATCTTGCTTCTCTGTCTGGTACAAAAGGCTTTTTATGGCTGTCTCTGCATACATCTCTAGCTATAACTCCTAATCCCATGTGCCCCCATACATATGTTATGATCCAGTCATATTCAATTATTTGCTGCTTCCCAAATATGCTTTTGCACATACTATTCCTTCTTCCTAGGAAAGTCTTCTCACAGCTAGAAAATACCTGCCTGCCTTTCAAAATTCAGATGAAGGTAATGTCTTCCAGAAAGACTGGCTTAGAATCTTTTATCTTCTCCTCATCACAAAACCAAAATTAAGTGCTGCTTTTTACAGATCCCATGGCTGCTACTACTTTATATTGTATACGTATGCCAACCTTACTAAACTGTTAGCAATTTCAAGGAAGTAACTTTGCCTTAACATCTTTGTATTTCTAGTACATAGCATGGTGCCTAGTTTATGCTAAACAAATGTTTATTTGAATAAGTAGATTGCTATGAGAGCAAGTTAGGAAATATAGAAACACTGAATTTAATTGGTACAATGAAAATCTGGATTTGTGGAAGTTTAAACCATCAGTCAACTTAAACAAAATCAGTTTACTTAAGAAAAACACTAGTACTTACACACATGAGGGCACAGAGCATATCAACGGCTGCGTGGATTACTCCATTGTTGCTCCTCTTGAGTGCTTTTACTACCTTCACTCCTAGACGCTCCCGAAACCTTGTAGAATAAAACAACAGCATATAGTAGCAATGCCTGAGCATTATTCTATTATTTTATTATTAAAATATAACATAAATCATCTTCAGTTTCTATTGCATTACTATAGCAATTACATATTCTGAATCCCATCTGTGGAACATATCAGTTATCACAATAATTTTTTTCTTTCAAGGGGAAGATTTTTTTAAGGTTAATTAAAACTAAAAGGCATAAAATTTCCCATTCAAATTCACTAAAACAGAGTCAGTAATATCACGGGTGAATGGATAAATAAGTCAGAAATATCATTTCCATTCACCTTCCTTTTTTATTTCTCATGAATAGAAACTACTATATCACCATATTAAAAGGTATCAGGTTTTACTCAGATATAAAGAGGTAAACTGTTGATTATTTGCTATTTTGAGTTGTTCAAATTCTCTGAAGAAAAAAATTAAGGCAACTTACTTTGGAAGCTGAGTAAAGGCTAGAAAACCAGCTTTGGAAGCCACAAGCCTCCTCACAGCCTGGAACTGACTCTCAAGTTCTGCATTGGAAGCAACAACATCCCCCTCTTGGGACAATAATGCCGTTATGGCATTATTGATCAGTTTTTCTTTGTTTTCTGAGAAGAGACCCTAGGTAAGGAAGAATAGTTCAAAGAAGTTTCCATACCAAAAGTTAATGACAATGAACATATTATGATACAATTTATCTTACATCCTGCGTTACAGCATGGAGAACTCCACTATATGAAATATTAGCGTTGAACCTGAATACAGCATCTGCAAAGTTGCCATCTGTAAGGAGATGAAATGTTCAAAAAGATTTAGAGATCTGCATTATATTTCTTAAATTATTGTTAAGTAGATGGATGGAAATGCAATTACGTTTAAATCAATACTTACTTGGAGGTGTAGCCAAGAATCTGAGATGAAGGCTCTCTACTTCTTCATCGACGGGCATGCTGAGTAACCCCCATCGTTGACCTTTATGAGTTGATGTCATTTTTACACAAACATCTCTGTTACCAGAGGCTCTTACTCCATCCAGCAAACTTGCTAATAAGGAATCTCTAAGCAAGGTTAAAAATAAAAAGGTTTTAGGATTGATAATTTAAGAAAATTTTGATTTAGAAGGAAGCATAGGCCCTTTAGCAGGTTACCTACTCAGGGGGGCACTCTGGGTACAAGGGAAGCTAAAAAGAACAGTGGCATTAGGAGAGAACCTGACATTCCAATACTAGCTCTTCACTTTGCTGTTACATACCATGTATGAGTTACTAAAGGCATGGAGTGTTAACGTTTTCCTCTTGTTTTTTAATTTTAAGATTTTTAACAGTTTTGCTGAGGTATAACTTACAAATCACAAAATTCATTCAATTAAATCATACAGTCTGGTAATTTTTAGTAAATTTGTACAGTTGTGCAATCATTATCACAAACCAGTTTTTGTACACTTCCATCACCCCAAGGCAACCATTCATCTCCTTCTGTCTCTACAGTTTTACTTTTTCAAGAAACTTCATCAAGAGAATGAAAAGACAAGCCACGTTTGGGAGAAAATATTTACAAAAGACATATCTGATAAAGGACTATTACCCAAAATATACAAAGAACTCTTAAAATTCAACAATAAGAAAAACAATCCAATTAAAAAATGATCCAAAGTCCTTAACAGAGACGTCACCAAAGAAGATATACAGACAGCAAATAAACACATGAAAAGGCACTCTACATCATATGACATCAGGAAAATGCTAATTAAAACAATAAGATACCACAACACCAGTATTAGAATGGCCAAAATCTGGAACACTGACACCACCAAATGCTGATGAGGATGTGGAACACAACAGGAACTCTCATTCACTGCTGGTTGGAATGCAAAATGGTTGGAATGCACAATGGTACAGCCACTTTTGGAAGATAGTTTGGCAGTTCTTACAAAACTCAACATCCTCTTACCCTATGATCCAGTGATTACATTCCTTTGTATTCACCTAAAGGAGTTTAAAACTTACATCCACACAAAACCTGCACACAATTATAGCTGATTTACAATGCTGTGTTAGTTTCATTGAGTATATTTATATTAAAGTAACTTGCTGCCATTATCCAAACAATTTAAGAATGAAAGTGAAAGGTGCTATTTTTTAAATACTTTAAAAGTGTAAGTTTCAGAAATACACTTTATTTTTCATCCTTTCATTTAAAATCAAGTCACCATTTATACACTCTTTAGAAACTTGAAAACTAAATGAAGGACATTTTACATATGCAACAAAATAGAGTTGTCTTTTCCTAAGTTACATAATTTTAATGTAACTTATGTAATGAAGCACTTTAATGAAGCACTTTGCCCTGCACATACTAGGATCTTAAAAGCTAGATGAATTTAAAAAAATACCTCTCTGTTGAAGAGTATTTCCGTATTTGGCCTTTTATAAACTCAATGGTAAAAAGTTGTGGGTTTTCTGAGTCACAAACCAATGCAAATACCTAAGGAAAATAAAACACAAGTTCCACGAAAGACATTTAGTTTTACAGTATTTCATTAGAAAAACTACACATCATTTAGCTGACAGAAGTCAATATTTAAAGATGTAACTTGTTTATAATATCAGACTTTAAGAGCCACTTAAAAGTCTCATTCAAATTTTCACACAATATCAAATAAAAAGTTTTCATTGTATACTTGGAAAATAAATTTTGCAATATTCATTGTTCTAAGATCAGTAAATACAACGAAGAATACAGAGTCTTCCTGTTTCCTATTCTTTAGGCATTAAAAAATATTAAAATAGAAAGAAAATTATTCTAATTTATCAATAAGGAGAAATCTCATTGAAGCTAATATTGCTGAAACTTACTTCTCCTAAGGGCTTCAATGTTGCAATATTATAGGTTGCTGGATCACGTTCCACTAAACATGTTTCTGTAAGTGCTAGAATTCTTTTTATAGGTTCCTTCAAACAAAATTGATACATATTAAAAAATTATTGAAGAAAAATGTCAAAATCAGATGAACAAATTTTTACTTTTAACATATGGGCTTACCGAATGTCTAGGTGATATTTTTTGGACTACAAACTCTGCTAAAGATGTGATGGATTCATCAGTGCTGTATTTCCCAAAGCGAAGATTCAAATATTGCTCAAATTCTAAAGGTTCTTTTCTGATCCGCAATGAAATACCTATATAGTTGCCAGCATGATCTATTGCACTTTTGATAATTTCTTCTCTTTGTTCTGATGCAAATAAATGCTGCACAAATTTTGAAATTTAAAAAGTCAGCGTTGAAATAACTAAAATGTGACCATAGTGAAATCAACTCATAGGAAAGTGACTGAAGGGGCACTTCTAGCAGAAAAAGGTAGATCTTATCAGAAGTAAATAAGCAGTGTGTTGTGGCTGAAATACTATTATTAAATTAAAATCACAAAGTCTGAGATAGAGAGCCTGGCAAAATAATCACTGAATAGAAATTATCTCCTAACTTCTCAGAGTCTGGTTCTCATCACCGCGTGGAAAACAGCGCTCTGGGGCTTCCAAAAGAGGCCCCAGGGACCCCAGCTAAGTCCAGTCAGGGCGTGGGTACTATGTGGACAGGATTCCCAGTTTCAACTAAGGTAGCTCTGACTTAGTCTGTTTTTATATGGTGGACTTTCTTGCAAGATTACCTTGAAGAATGTTTAAATGTTTACAAGTCATTGGCCTATGAATATTACAAACCAACCTCCAGAGTGTATTACAAAGGTTAAGGATATACTGCTATTTGCATTTGGTACCTGGAGGCCAGAAATGCTTAATATCCCGTGAAGGGCAGGGCAGGAGAATCCCACACAAGAAAGACCTGTCCTGCCCAGAATGCCACTAACTACCCTGCTGAGAAACACTGGATCAGATCATGTTTTAAAACCTCATTTTATTCCCAGCAGCATATCTAGTCACTATGGATGCAACAGGTACCAGATGAAGGTTTGCTGAATGGATCTGTCATGGTCTCATATTTGTAGTGAATGTCTCATTTTAGCTAGTATCTTTTAAAAGGCAGACAGTATGCTCAGAAAGTGGATGATTAATATTTAAAAGTGCTTGATGCCATCAAGCAATAAAAAATGTTGGCAATTCTTATCCTTAATGTTTACCTTATGCATTGTAAGGCTTGGTGAATTACTGTGATTCTGTTAAGGTCTGTGAGGCCATATTCCTGTAATTAGGTATGTTTTCCACCAAGGTGTTAATTATAAATTTCCACCACCCAGGGAAGAGAAAGACCTTTGGACAGCACTATGACAGCAGGCTTTAGGCTGCTTTAGTGTGGGAGAAGGAACTAATTTTCTCTTTGGGCCTTCACCTTTTGGGTCTAGACTCAGAGGTAACAAAATGTCTACATGTACATTCCTAGATGAGGGACACTAGGATGGTACCCATCATCTGGGTAAGCAGTGAAATCTAGGATGAGTAAAGGCCTGTAACTCTGAAGAGTTAACATATTTTGTAAGTCAGATTGTTCACCCCATCCACCACTTTTTTTTTTTTTTTTCTTTTTTGCGGTACATGGGCCTCTCACTGTTGTGGCCTCTCTGGTTGCGGAGCACAGGCTCCAGACGCGCAGGCTCAGCGGCCATGGCTCACGGGCGCAGCTGCTCCGCGGCATGTGGGATCTTCCTGGACCGGGGCACGAACCTGTGTCCCCTGCATCAGCAGGCGGACTCTCAACCACTGCGCCACCAGGGAAGCCCCACCATTCTTTTTACTTCCCTTTTGCTACCCTCTAGCTTCTTGTATATCCAAAAGACTTGCCCTGGCCCTGTTACCCAGGGATGGATAATTTATCTACAGAACATTAAATCTTGGAGTAGTGTTCCCAGGACATTAAGGTAGCTATGGGAATTAAAATTCTCAAGAGAAAGGATTCTTGAGAGTAAGTTCAGCTGAGCCTCTCCATGTAGACCTTCTTAATGCTCATCTTTGAGATGTGGGGTTTAATTAAGGCAGGACGTTTCTTATAAAAAAAGATGGTCATCTTCTACAGCTCAGCTTCTACTGCCAACATACAGGGCATTCTGCCGTACCCCCAAAATTTACATATAATTCAGAATTTCAAGACAAAAACATGCAATAAATTCCAAATTTGAAGTTTCAATGAATATTCAGATTTCAGATTACAAATAGCTGGGCGAAGGAAAGAAGACTATAAAAAAAAAGATTTTAAAATACCTTTTCAAAGAAAGCTTAGAAACCTTCAGGTAAGACATTAATAGTAATGAAAATAAAACTGTAACTACCATTTATTGAATATTAAGCCACACACTGTGCTAAGCATTTTACATAGATTATCTGATTCGATCCAAAAAACAAAAACCTATTAACATACCTATTACTCTCCTCATTTTATAGAGCTGCAAATTGGGATTCAAGCTCAGGTCTCTTTGATACCAAAGCCTGCACTCATAATACATATCATACTTCCTCCCTGAGGACTCAGGAAATTTCAAAATTAACTCTGCTGTCCTTCAAATGGTCATGTCCCTTTTAAAATGGCTTTTTAAAAACACTACTTACCAATCTACTAAATCCGCCATAAAGTATACAAAACCCTCCTTGATAATCAGAGAGATCTACAAAGCCTTCAATATTTCTATAGTCATAGGAACAGAGGACTCTGTTGGTTGCAGGATTAATTTGGTCAAAGCCTCCTGGTGTTACTTCCAAAATGACAGGTTTTCTTATATCACTCCAGTGATGCTTATAGCAGTTATATCTCTAGAGAGAAAGATAATAATACTTTTAGATTCACATTTAAGTTTACCATAAAACACAGTTACATTTAACTTATCAGTTACTACTGAAACAACCAAAAATTATAAATATGTAGAGATACTATCCAAATTGTTAAAATCATTTTTATTTTAGACATTTGGAGGTTTATGTTTATTCAGTTAAGAATGTTCATGCTAACTGAAGACAGTATGTCCTTTTACAATTAACAAAGGTTTGGGTTACAATATTTTGTGAAACAATTTTAAGTCACCTTTATGCAAATCTATAAAAAATTTTTTTTAGGGAAATCCTAAATAGAAATGTTATTCTTCAAGAGTTCTATTGGAGAAAAGATTTCAACTTTTGTTAATGGATTTCTAAAAATTAGATTACAGTTGCTTTACAATGTTGTGTTAGTTTCTGCTGTACAACGACGTGAATCAGCTATATTTATACATATATCCCCTCCCTCTTGGATCTCCCCCCACCCCCCGACCCCATCCCACCCATCTAGGTCATCACAGAGCACTGAGCTGAGGTCCCTATGCTTCTTTTAACCAAGTTAGATATAGAAAAGAGCTAAGTCACATTTCAGGGTTGTTACAGTATTCAATTTAAACATCATAGGCTTTTCTAATCACACCATTGGAAACTTATCTTTAGAAGTTTGATCTCATTAGCAAGTAAAATTCCATTTAGAGAACATTCCTTTGTAAATTAAAGTACCTAGTATCAGAAATAATTACAATGGTCAACATCCATTTACTACCCAGTTTTACTCTTAAAAAGAAAAAAATGTTTAATTGAGGCTGCTAACTAAAATGATGTGTATAGAATAATTTAAAATAAAGGCAAAATGAGGTAAAGAGAAAATAAGGATAACAAAATGTCAGATGTGTAGTGAACATTCCCTTGTCTACCCAAAAAGACCACAAAGTTTTCTACCCATCAATATGAAGAGGAACGCATGGTCAGTTACATGATTCTTAAGGTAAAAATAAACTGGTTGCTGCTCAAGAGTACAACTATTTCTAATACTAAAATAAGAGAAAAATTCTCTTGCAGGTGTTCAGAAAAGACAGTAAGGCATTAGATAATAAACACCTCCGCTAATACCCCAACATTAAACCCAGCAATGAAGTTCATAGGATCATACCACATCAATCCCCTCAGCATTACTGATCTATGGCATCATGCACATTATGGTTTCATAAAAGGAATTCTGCTGAAAGACAAAAAGGCCTGCATTAACCCAAGAATATATTTAGAGCCTTGATTCTGAACTAAAGGATGGAGCAGTGCCACACCTTTCCAGAAGTGGGGGTAGAAGGGAGGCCACAAACAGTGGTGCTTTTCCCAACTATGCTCGTTTACATGCCCCATAGCCCACTCGCACAGGATACTCTCCATTCCTCCAGCTGATAATCAACTGTCAAGTAAAGAGATTTGCCAAGGGAAACAAATCATTGTCCTTCAGGACTGTGGAGGCCAAGACAGTCTTGAGAGACCCTGATTTAGAGTACATCCAGGGGCAATGAGAGGCCTGAGGCCAAATTCAACTTATGTAAAATTGCTGTCCTTCAGGCAATCTTCTAGGGATATTGTTTTCACCACAAAATTTTGAAAAGTATTAAGTTGCTGAAGTTAACGGATATAAAAGGAAGCTTATAAACAAAATCTCTAAGTATGCTTCTGGAAGCAGTTGTTTTCCAAACAGATGAGATATACAGAAAACTCACCCACTAACATAAAATAACTATAATAAGCATACCAAATTATGATTTATATAAATCTGATTGTGCCTCATCATGTATAAGAAACAAGCAGCTCACCAAACACCATTAAGCTATTTTAAATGGCTCCTGGGCAACCAGTCAATTGCTTGAGTTGAGATCAGTGAGGCTTTTGGGACACTAAAACAGGAATAGAACATCTATATACAGGATGAGGGCTTTTAAAAAAAACAGGGGAACAGTGCTGCCAGCATATGAGAGTTCAGATCCTGCCTTCTGCCAGAAGCTAGCGTTCTGGACAGTGCTATGAGTTTACACATTACTCTACATCCCCCCTATTTCAAGGGAGTGAAAAACGTATCAACACCCATTTACCGTCCCCAGAAGACTGATTTAGTTTAAATGCTGCTGTAACATGACCAGAAAAGGCCTGGAAAAGTTAAATTCTAATGAGTAACCATGACTTCCTGAAAGCTGTCAGTGCACCCTGCAAAGCTTCATTATTTGCCAGATCCAGTGCAAGAACATGTAATAAGACAGTTTCAATACATAAACATTCTTAAAACTTTAATACTTCTGAAATAGGAACCTCCTACACCAAACAACTATTGCATGGTCTAACAAGTATTATCAGCAGTGTGAAGCTTCTCTTGCTGTTTTAGAATACTGAATAAAGACTTCGTGAATGAAGCATTGTTTTTCATGCTGAGTTCTAGCTGAAGATTTTTTCCCAACTATCAGCAGTAACAGTCATAAGTCTAATTATTCATATTTGAGTTTCCTGTTAAATTACACTCATCTCTCTATCACATGATATCAGGAGACATTAAAGTTGTTTCATTTTTTTCCCCTTTAACTTTGCCATAAAGGGAACACACAGTTCATGGAATGATTTCTAAAGCACAACATTTGAAATAATAAAGATAGATATTAATAAATGTTAAATACTTGCCCTTCCTGTGATTTTTCCTTCTGAAAAATCAGTTCTAAATCTCTGAAAGAGAAGATATAAGCATAGTTTATAACCACAGATTGGTAAGAAAGACTCACATTTCAATTCAGTACTTTCTATCCAAAGTTAAAATCCCAACTTGGTAACCCTGATATTAAAAAATGTTATTAGGGACATCCCTGGTGGCGCAGTGGTTAAGAATGTGCCTGCCAATGCAGGGGACACAGGTTCGAGCCCTGGTCCAGGATGATCCCACATGCCGCGGAGCAACTAAGCCCGTATGCCACAACTACTGAGCCCACACGCCACAACTACTGAAGCCCGTGCGCCTAAAGCCCGTGTTCCGCAACAAGCCACCGCACCGCAGCAAAGAGTAGCCCCCACTCGCCACAACTAGAAAAAGCCTGTGTGCAGCAACAAAGACCCAATGCAGCCAAAATAAATTACAAAAAATGTTATTAAAGTTATAGTTTAAGGATATTCAATAAAGTGTGAAATTTTACTGAAAAACAGGATAGATTAATTAAACGTAAAACTGCTTTGTTCTGTATAATGTATTTAAAAACTATCAAATATAAGGGATTAACCAACCTGTCAGTAAGAAAAAAGTGAAAGTTTCACAGTGTCAAGTTAAGGGTCAATAAGAAAAAAATAAGCATAGTGGGAACAGGGACTCAGAACATTAATATCTGTAGTTTAATGTAACTGTTTCATTAAGAAAAAGAAGAGAGAAATTTAGTTTATTAACATGAAATGGTTCTTACCAATGCTTCTGTAAGAAGTTCTGTTCTGTGCTCTGTAGAAAATTTTAATGTTTCTGACTTTTTTCCACTGCCTTTACGAAATGTGAGGTTGAACTCTGTTCCTTGTCCTTTTCCAACAGGGCTGATGCTGCAAATGTCTCCATAAGGCCACTAACAAAAAGAAAGGAATTCTTTCAACTTGTGCTATACTATGGGGAAATGCAACACTTATTTTTACTACTTTAATTTCACAATCACTGATTAAATGAGAAAATTTTACAAAACAGTACTGAGGTCTAGAAATGGTTTTGTCTTACAATAATTCTATAAAACAAACTTTTAAACGTTTTCAGTCATCAGAGACAATAAAGAAGTCCTATCCATTTTCCAACTTCAATAATTGATGACATTAATCCAAAACAATTAAAATACATAGATGTGAAAAGAACTGGGGAATAGCATTTTATGATTACCTACAAATGTGTTAAAAACAGCAACAAAAAGAAGGATCTGTAAAACATACCTAATTTAGAATTAAAATAAACTAGAATATATTTATGTTTACTTATCCATATTCATATTAGTCTTGCCTTTATAGATAGTAACCTTACTTTCATTACAAGTATTTTCCAACCACTGCACTTCTGACTTATGTATGCCTGTATTACAGTAACAAGGCTACCTTTAAAATTATAAAGAATTTACAAATTTTACATTAAAAAGACTGCTGTAATCAATAGTAACATATTAAAATGTTATACCCCTTAGAGCCTAGAAATAAGCACACACATGCCCCCTTTATTTATGCTTGGTCCTGAGCACTTAGCATTATATAAGCATATTAATCTTTTTCAGATTTGACACTTCTACCCTAAAGTACTGATTTCAGACAGGGAGTCATGGGTCAGGTTTTAACCGGGCTTTTAAAATTCAAATGGAGTTCAAACACCTAATAGCTTCTAACATAATTACCTGATTTGTTACTTCTAGGGTATTGGGATTATATGTAGTAATCGCATGGGTTCCAACTGAAAAGACACGCTTATACCTACAAAGGAAGTACTTAAGTTTAGTCTTAAATAAAAGAAACATTTTATAACAAAATACATATAACACAAAAGGAACATTTCAATAAATAAATAGAAATGTGTTAACTGATTAATGTGACTAAATATATCTTTGTTTTATATTCTCACATTTTTAATGTTCTGAAATGCTACTGGTATTAAGACCCACCCATCACTCATTTTACTGTGAAACAGTAAGATCCTTAAGTAGAAAAGTAAAACCTATGCAAGCAATCTTGTGCTGTTAGTATACATGAAGTTAGCAAATCACTGCCAGAGGATGCCAAAAGATTCTAAATGGGAAAATTTTATTAAAATAAAAAAGACACTGTACACTACTAATTGTTTCAAAATATCCTTTCGACAAGAACATGATGCAAATGAAGGAAAAGCTATGGCCTACAACTGGTCTGTCACGCTACTATTCTGGAATCTAAATAATTTCTATTTAAGCAACTACCTATTACATTTAAGTGCTGCAATTTTATAAAAGTAGGAAGGCTACATCACAGACAAGCAATTTTCACTTCTCCCTTCACTTAAAGCAACATATATGAAGGAGAAAAACCATTTGGGTATCAGTAATCCTTTAGAAGAGACAGCAATTCATAATGATAAAAGTGGAAACTGAATTAGAAAAAATTATTTAAAACTGAAGAATTAGCTCTTTGGAAATAAAATAATAAAATAGGTCTAAGAAAATACAAAAACAAAATTAGGAATGAAAGAATTTATAGACACAGAAGAAAAAAAAATGATGCTAAGTCTGTGCTGATAAATTTGAAAATTACGAATAAATCAATCCCTATATAGAAGAATTTTAAAAAGCTGCAAACAATTACACCCTAAAAAAGTACCAAGGCTCAAACAAGGAGATGAAATCTTAAAGGAACAGGTAAATCCTATGCTTCTTAAATTGTTCCAAGAAACAGACTAAGGACAGCTTCTCAATTCTTTCAGTGATACTAAAATCTGGTAAGTCAATACAAAAAAGAAAAAAAATACACCAATCTATTTTTAAATAAATACTATCAATATGAATCAAATGGCATGTTCAAATAGTAATACACCATGACCAAAGACAGTCATTTTAGGAAAACAGCTGAATATCAAAAGAATGTATTAATTGATAATATTTATTGAAATATTTATTTGTATTTTAATAAGAGATTTTTAAATGATCAAAAATGTATGTTAAACACAATCAGATGCTTTTTTTTTTTTTTTTTTTTTTTTTGCGGTACACGGGTCTCTCACCGTTGTGGCCTCTCTCATCACAGAGCACAGGCTCCAGACGCGCAGGCCCAGTGGCCATGGCTCACGGGCCCAGCCGCTCCGCGGCACGCGGGATCCTCCCAGACCGGGGCACGAACCCGCATCCCCTGCATTGGCAGACAGACTCTCAACCACTGCGCCACCAGGGAAGCCCCCCAGATGTCTTTTTATATGTATGGAAAAGACTGTGCTTTTCTGCTTTAAACTACTAATACAGTAAAAAGGCACCTTAATCCAGCAGCCACTAGCTGACTCAAGGGTCACACACTAGGAGTATTCCCATTAAGATCAAAAGAGCTCTCTTTCACATTTTAATTTCCCTATTATTTCTTCTAATCATAATATTATATAATAAAATGATGAAATTTCCATTTTGGGGAAAAACGATAGATTGTATTAATCTTCCATATTGCTATATTACAAATTTTTCTCCCTAATTTCATATGTCTAAAGTGGAATGGGAAACTAAAGAATGAGAGCCCTTCCTTTTAACATAAAAACATTCATTTGCTGCTTTCTAAAGTGGGGAGAAGTTGAAGGATTGGTGAAGTGGATGAGGATTTATCTAAACAGATAAAAAGTTTCAAAACTTCAGAAGCTTAATCAATTAATGGGAACAAAGAAAATCTTATTAAAGCAATATTTGCCTCAGAAGATTGCATAATGAAATCAAACGTATGACAGAAATATGAATTCACAAATTCTAACTTTCAGAATCATCTTGAGTCAAACATGCCACTTTTTGTTTTTTTTAATTTTTATTGGAGTATAGTTGATTTACAATGTTGTTAGTTGCAGGTGTACAGCAAAGTGAATCAGTTATACATATACATATATGCATTTTTTTTTTTTTTTTTTTTTTTTGCGGTACGCGGGCCTCCCACCGTTGTGGCCTCTACTGTTGCGAAGCACAGACTCCGGATGCGCAAGCCCAGCAGCCATGGCTCACGGGCCCAGCCGCTCCGTGGCACGTGGGATCCTCCCGGACCAGGGCACGAACCCACGTCCCCTGCACTGGCAGGCGGACTCTCAACCACTGCGCCACCAGGGAAGCCCTATATCCACTTTTTTAAAGATTCTTTTTCCATATAGGCCATTACAGAGTACTGAGTAGAATTCCCTGTGCTATACAATAGGTCCTTATTAGTTATCTATTTTATATATAGTAGCATGTACATGTCAATCCCAATCTTCCAATTTATCCCTCCCCCCCTTAACCCCCGGTAAACATGTTTGTTTTCTACATCTTTGACTCTATTTCTGTTTTGTACATGAGCTCATTTCAAACATGCCAATTTTTATAATCCTGAAATAAAACTACAGAACTTACTTATTTTACTCTGGGAGCAAAAGTGTAAGAATTAAATGCCTGAAATGTTCCAAATGTCAACTAATGTTGTCATATTCAAAATCTTAGAGGATCTCAGTTAAGAAAATATACTTTTCAATTCTATACTAATTTCCTCCACACAACGAAGCCCTTTCTAATTTCTAACATTTTTCTCATGTAACTTTTTCATCCTGATTAGTGCCGTGCAAAAGAACTTTCCAAAATGATGGAAACATTCTGTATCTACACTATCCAATTAGGTAGCTCTATTGAGCACTTGAAATGTGGCTAATGGGCAATTGAATTTTATATTTTATTTAAACTTAAATAGCCATGCATGTTTAGTGGCTACCATATGGGAGAGAACACAGTCTAGATCCTGTAGCAAAAGGATGCTGGAGTGAGGTGCTCATTAGGCCCAAAGTACTGTCATGACTGGTAAACTCAGAGCTATCTTTCAGATAAATACAGAGCTCTAAAGCCTTCCTAAGAAGAGAGCTGTAAGAAAATTCTCAGAATTCCCTTCCATTCCCCTTTCTTCCCCTTCCTTTCTTCTAAGAGCTCCCCATGCCTCTCTCCTCTAGAATGGCTGCTGGACTACTCTTTAACGTTAGGGCAAATACTTCTAGGTCATTTAAAACCTTTATAAGCAGCCCTAAACCTTCAAAGAGTATCTAAAAAGCCCCTTGGAAATCAGATTTAGAGATTAAAATCTGAATGAGCTCACATGTATGGTATGTTAGTTACACCTGCAATTTAAGGTTTTTCTCTTAAATTTTACTTTCACCAAGTCACTGGTGTCTTAAGTCATAAAGAACAGACAAATACTCTATATATTCAAGGAGGTACATGTCTTCCTTATCTTTGAAACTCTAACTCCTAGCATAGTACCCAGCACTGCATAAAGCCAGGTACTCAATAAATGTTTATCCAATAGCTAAATAGACCAATCCATGCATTCAGATCTATATGACCCATGAGTTTACTATTGCTTTTAAAACACAATATAAATCAGATAGCAATTAACAGCACACCAATTTTTTTCTTCATAACCATTGTGACACCAGGAAAAGACTGTTCATATCTTTAGGAAGAAAATACATTTTATTCATTATCTGTAATGAGAAATTGCCATTTTAATTTTTTAAAAATAATTTTTATTGAAATATAGCTGATTTGCAATGTTGTGGGGTTTTTGTTTGTTCTTTTGGCTGCATCGGGTCTTCATTGCTGCACGAGGCCTTTCTCTAGTGGAGGCGAGCAGCGACTACTCTTCGTTGTGGTGCGCGGGCTTCTCATTGCAGTGGCTTCTCTTGTTGTGGAGCACGGGCTCTAGGCACGCAGGCTTCAGTTGTTGTGGTGCGCGGGCTCAGTAGTTGTGGTGCGCCGGCTCAGTAGTTGTGGCTCGCGGGCTCTAGAGCACAGGCTCAGTAGTTGTGGCACACGGGCTTAGCTGCTCTGCAGCATGTGGGACCTTCCTGAACCAGGGCTCGAACCCGTGTCCCCTGCATTGGCAGGCGGATTCTTAACCACTGCACCACCTGGGAAGTCTATGAAATTGCCATTTTTAAATCATAATAATTTAATTTGCAGTTCTATGGGTCTGAGATGAATCTCTTGACTAATTCTTAAAAATTATCATACTAAAAACAAGTTCTTATTACAAAATATACAGCTACATAAAATCAACTACAAAAGGAATAAAGACTAAAGTAGACAAAATGAGAAATATGACAGATGATGCCATACACATGATGAAATGTGAAAGCAAACACCTTTGCCCCCAATGAAATTAATATTCATTATTATTAATGAAATTAATATTCATTAGTAAATATATAATATTCAATATATTTACTGCACTTGTTTCCTTTTCTTCGGGAACTAAAGCCACACACATCATTAAACGCCTGTAGGGAGTAGGCATTTCTTCCACTCCTTAAGTTTTCTTAACTCACAGATTTATTCCAATGTGATAGCCTATTAAGAAATGATTTACATTACCCATTAACTATAAGGTTATTTAGAATCAGGAAACTAATGATACTCAAATAAATTACAAAGTATTTGAGACAACTGCTTTCTATGTTGGGGCATTTTGCTCCCATAGCAATCGGTGATAAATAACTGGGTGATAAGAACAAAAGATGTGCTAACAATAGTGCTGATAAGATAAGAAAGATCATCTGACAGCAAAGCAAGACCGCTGAAGCAAAAACTGGGGATGTACTCCAGTTTTGGATCTTGATAAGTGATGTTCAGATTTTTTAACAGACAGATTAAATTTATATTAACTTACATGAAAACACACTCCTGTATTAATTCCTGCAAATAAAAATGTTATGCTATTCTTAAACTTTCTAGTCCTTATGAATATTGCTTTCTTCTTTGAAACAACTTTTTATATCACGATTTTTTTCCATATGGCAAATTTTTTGGGGGGGAGAGAAAAAACTAATACATTAGGTCAGATATTGCATATTAAATATTATCATGGATTGATCCAATATTAAATGAGCATAGTGTGCTGGGTTGAATGGTGTGGCAGTGAATAAGAGTCCCTTAAAGACCTGGTTTCCTCTGGGCAGATATTTTGTTTGTTATTTAGTTAACTAATTCAGACATCTGAAATAAACTTCGAAGTAGTAATAGCTAAGATACCTGTCGGTTATTGTATGAAAGTTTATTTCGGATTTGAATTTCTTAACTAGCTTATATCAATTAGGCATGTACAATAGTATCAAGAGAAAGAGATATTACAAAAATATTGGCCACCATCACAATGTCATACCCTTCTGCACAGAAATTCATATTATTCAGTTCTCTCAAAATAGAGAAAATTAAACATTACTTTTTTGTAAGGTATAGAAAAAGCTTGTGTTTATTATAAAATAATGATTCTCAAATTTCTTGGGATAATAAAACCTTTGTGTGTTACTTTTAAAGTTAAGATCCTCAATCCTTTCAGTGGACAGTCTATGCAACAGGTCTCAAATAAGCCAAACACATCTAATCAGAGTTGGAAGACAGCTTTTATGTTACCTCATCTAGTCCTCATAACATACAGCTCGAACCCTTATAGTACCTTGAGTAAAGTTGGCTACTTTTAGTAGTTGACGACTACCAGTACGAAAGAACCAACTAACCTTCTATTTGTTTTCCAGTACTGCAGATATTGACTATTGTTCCTTAGTTCTAAGCCAATATATACTTCTCCACAAATTTCACCCTCTGGTCCAAGTTCTGCCTTCAGCTTCATATGAAGCATACCTAATTTTTCTGCCAATCAGACTTTCAGTGCAAATTCTTTCCTAGGTTGAACACCTAGGTGCCTCAACCATTTAAAAGTAAGATCTGGGGGCTTCCCTGGTGGAGTGGTGGCTAAGAATCTGCCTGCCAATGCAGCGGACATGGGTTTGAGCCCTGGCCAGGGAAGATCCCACATGCCGCGGAGCAACTCAGCCCGTGCGCCACAACTACTGAGCCTGTGCTCTAGAGCCCGCAAGCCACTACTGAGCCCGTGTGCCACAACTACTGAAGCCCGCGTGCCTAGAGCCTGTGCTCCACAACAAGAAAAGCCACCACAATGAGAAGCCCACGCACAGCGACAAAGAGTAGCCCCTGCTGGCCGCAACTAGAGAAAGCCTGCGTGCAGCAACAAAGACCCAACACAGCCAAAAATAAAATAAAATAAACAAAAAGATTTGGACACCAATTTCTAGGAGCCTTTAGGATTCTCAAAGAATCTAGAGTTTTTCCTTTTATTATTAAAAGCTTGAGAATCTAGTTACTTGAACTAAATTTTAGTCCATCAGATAACGTAACTAGGGATAACTGAAGTGCAAGTTTTCTCAAAGAGTTAAGAGATCAATGGTAAGCACTCTGACAGTTAAGCCCATCAGCTCTGGAGTCACACTGCCTGGGTTCAAATACTGCCTAAACTGTTCACTTACTGTGTATCCTCTGATAACTTGCTTAACCTCTCTAAGCTTCAGTTTCCGCATCTGAAAGATGTGGATAATATGCATACTTAGCTCATAATGTGAGAATTAAATAATCCATGTAAAGTGCTTGTCACTTAGTGTTTATAATCAATAAATGTTATTCTTATTGCTCTTATTCTGTTGACTGAATAACGGGGGGGAGGGTTCAACACTCCACTAGTCACTGAACTAATTATTATCACTATCATTATGTTTCAAGTATCCATGACTGCTGAATTCATATTTAAAATATAGAACAAAATTAATTGATCATTCATCTCATTATATTACCGGGATACTCCATTCTGGTCAAACAACACTTGAAAGATGAGTTTCACCTGAGAGGGCTCATTTACATTAGAAGGTGTATTCCTCAGAAAAGAGAAAAAAGAAATGTATAGGAAACATTCTGCAGTAACTCAGTGAGAAAATGTCCCACTTCTAATTAAAGGGCATCCCATGAAATGTAGTATTTTTTTTTTTTTGCGGTACGCAGGCCTTTCACTGTTGTGGCCTCTCCCGTTGCGGAGCACAGGCTCAGCGGCCATGGCTCACGGGCCCAGCCGCTCCGCAGCATGTGGGATCTTCCCGGACCGGGGCACGAACCCGTGTCCCCTGCATCGGTAGGTGGACTCTCAACCACTGCGCCACCAGGGAAGCCCGAAACGTAGTATTTTAAGGACTTATTTTCTGTGATGCAGGGTCCATATTTTTTCCAGCTCAGATGGAGCTTTCTTTTAAACAGGCTTTTTTAGAGCAGTTTTAGGTTCACAATAATATTAAGCAGAAGGTCCAAAGATTCCCAGTATACTCCCTGTTCACACCCATGCACAGCCTCCTCCGTTATCAACAAGCCCCACCATAGTGATACATTTGTTAAAACTGGTGAACCTACACTGACACATCATTATCCAACAAAATCTACAGTTTACATTAGAGTTCACTCTTGGTGCCTTACATTCTATGGTTTGGACCAAAGTATAATGACATGTATCCACCATTACAGTAACATAGAGTAGTTTCACTGTCCTAAAAATCCTCTGAACTCTGCCTATTCATCCTTTCCTCCCTGCTAAACCTTGAAAGCCATGATCTTTCTACTGTCTCCAAAGTTTTGCCTTTTCCACAATGTCATATACTGCAGTTGGAATCATATAGCACATGGCCTTTTCAGACAGGCTTCCTTCATTTAATATTATTATGCATTTAAATTTCCTCCATGTCTTTTCATGACTTGATGGTTCATTTTTTTTAGTGCTGAATAATATTCATTGTCTGCATGTACTACAATTTACTCATTCACCTACTGAAAGACATCTTGGTTGTTTTCAAGTTTCGGTAATCATGAAAAAAGCTGCTATCAACATCTTTGTGCAGGTTTCTGTGTGGGCATAAGTTTTCAACTCCTTTGGGTAAACTGAGTGTAACTGCTGGATCATATGGTAAGAGAACGTTGAGTGTTGTAAGAAACCACCAAACTATTTTCCAAAGCGGCTATACCATTTTGTATTTCCACCAGCAATAAATGTGAGTTCCTGTTGCTTCACATCCTCACCAGCATTTGGAGTTGTCAGTGTTCTGGATTTTGGCCATTCTAATAGATGTATAGTGGTATCTCTACATTTGCATGCATTTCTCTGAATTATTTGCCATCTGTATATTTTCTTTCCTTTTTTTTTTTTGGCTGCACCACACAGCATGTGGGATCTTAGTTCCCCGACCAGGGATCAAACCCGCGCCCCCTGCAGCGGAAGTATGAAGTCCTAACCACTGGACCGCCAGGGAATTTCCTGAATATTTTCTTTGGTGAGGTCTCTGTTAAGATCTTCGGCTCATTTTTTAATCAAGTTGTTTGTCTTCTTATTGTTGAGTTTTAAGGATTCTTTGTATAACAGTGCTTTATAAAATATGTCTTTTGCAAATATTTTCTCCCAGCTTGTCTTTACATTCTCTTGATAGTGTCTTTCACAAAGCAGAAATTTTCAACTTTAATGCAGTCCAACTTATCAATTCATTTTTTTCATGGCTAATGTATTTGGTGTTGTATCTAAAAAGTCATCACCAAACCCAAGGTCATCTAGATTTTCTCCCATGTTATCTTCTTGGAATTTTATAATTTTACATTTCACACTTAGGTCTGTGATCCATTTTGAGTTAATTTTGTGAAGGATGTAGAATCCATGCCTAGATTCATTTTGTTGCATGTGGATGTCCAGGTGTTCAAGTATCATTTGTTGGAAAGACTCTTTGCTCCTAAAACTAGCTTTTAATAGAGCATTGTGTGTAAAATATAAAATTCCTAGCAGATGTGAGCCTATTTGCATTTGAAAGATATTCAAATACCAGACTGCTTGATAATAAGCACAAAGAGATGTACAAAGAAAACACAAAGAGAATTCAGGATGGACGCATGTGAGGTTTAGAGGCTGGCAGGGTCAAGGACTAAAATTAACAAAGCAGGGGAAAAAAACCCCAGGTTTCCTAGAGTTATCAGAGTTGGTGAGATGTGTAAATGCCAGGCAGCCAAAGAGAAGAGTCTCTCTTCTCTTGTAGGACTCTATTCCTACATTATAAGAAAGGTATGAGAAATTCACTAGCTTCCCTTTCCCTCAACTCTTCTCTCAATTTCCTGTATCTAGTCATTACACAGGCTGTCTATGAATGTAGTGGGCAACTGCCAATGAATTTCATAGACTGATTATGATATATCCCAATGTACTGCAGTTAAAATCCTGTTCAGATACTAAAATGCTACTTTTAAATTCAGAGCATTTGCTACAACTAATGTATGCAAATATTAAAGTGATCCACAGGTAGATTTTACATGTAATTTCCATCCAGAAAAAAATTAAGCATCTAATTTTCAACATTACTGTGAAGTTTTCCATAGTGAATCTGCATTTCTGCTTTAACTGAAATGTATGCATCTTCCTTCCTATCAGAAATGACTTGCCAGGTCAAAAAGGAAACTTTGTTCTTTCATGAAAGAAAAGTGCTTTTTACCACTGAAATCTCCTCCCCCTTCCTGCTCCTTCCAGACAAAGATATAATTTAACTGTGTACTTTACAAGTGGGAAAATGACAAACACAGCATTTCTGCTAGCCAAGGGGTGAAGAGACCTTAATCATTAAAAACATGAGTAGCGGCTGCAATGTAAACATATGAAAACTATTACAAAGGTAAAATGAAATAGGTCACATGAATATCCCCAAGGGAAATATCTGGAAAGGTTATCTTTAATTTAGGTATATTAAGATAAAGAAAAATATTTGTCCATCTTTACTGTCACTATCAATAACATTTTCTAAAATGTTGGAATCTCTTAAAACTGAGGCCCTAAAACCCCAAAATCACACACAAAATTTGTTGCATATAGATATGTTGCTAGAGAGAGGGTTCAAATAGCAACTCTGAAACAACAGAAAATTTTTAATATTGACCATTTACTTTTTTCATAAGACCAATGAGAAATACTTAGATTAGAATTGGCTACATAAAATAGGTAATATAATAAAAGATTCAGTGCCACATAATAATGTATATAACCTAATGAAATGATTCATTATCTGGAAAATGTAGTACCTTTCAAGAAGAAGTTAAAAGTTTCAAGGTGTGTACACTGAAAGCAAAATACTGTTGAAAGAAATTTTAAAAGATTTCAATGTTAAGACATCCTATGTTTGTGGATCAGAAGACTTAACATTCTTAAGGTGGCGATACTCCCCTAATTGATCTACAGATTCAATGCAATCCGTATCAAAATTCCAGTTGCCTTTTTTGTAAAATTGACTACTGACTCTAAGGTTCATTTGGAAATGCAAGAGACCCAGAAAAGGCAACATAATTTGAAAATAAACAAAGTTGGAACCTGAAACTTTCTAGTTTTGAAACCTAGTACAAAGCTACAGTAATTAAGACAATATGGTTCTGGGAATTCCCTGGCAGTCCAGTGGTTAGGACTCGGCGCTTTCACTGCCATGGGCCCAGGTTTGATCCCTGGTCAGGGGAACTAAAACCCCGCAAGCCGTGTGGCACGGCCCAAAAAAAAAAAAAAAAAGATAATATGGTTCTGCCATAACGGTAGGCAAGGCATATAGATCAATGGAATAGAACTGAGAATTCAGGAATAAACTTTTATGGTCAATTGATTTTTGACAAGGTTGTCAAAACAGTTCAATGGGGAAAGAATAGTTTTTTCAACAAATGGTGCTGGGATAACTAGATATCCACATGCAAAAGAATAAAGCTGGATCCCTACTTCCCACTGCACACAAAAATTAACCCAAAATCAATATTATAAAACTCTTAGAAGAAAACATAGGAATAAATCTTTAAGACCTTGGATTAGGTAATGGCTTCTTAGATGTGACACCAAAAGCACAAATGGCAATAGAAAAAAATAGATTGGATTCATCAAAATTTCATCAAAATTAAAACCTTTGTGCTTCAAAGCATACCATCAAGAAAGTGAAAAGACAACCCACTGAGCAGGAGGGTTGCAAATCAAACCTCTATAAGGAAGTTGTATTCATAATACATAAAGAACTTATGCAACTCAACAACAGAAGAATAAACAACTCAATTAAAAGCTGGGTAAATGATCTGAATAGACATTTCATGAAATATACAAAAAATGGCCAATAAGCACATGAAAAGATACTCAACATCTTAGTTATTAGGGAAATGCAAACCAAAACCACAATGAGATACCACTTCATATGCACTAGGATGGCTAAAATGAAAAGAAAGACAATAACAAGTGTTGTTAAGGATGTGGAGAAATGGAATCCTCATACATTGATGAGAGGATTATAAAATGCTGCAGCCACTTTGGAAAACAGTTTGGCTATTCCTCAAAAAGTTAAACATAGAGTTACCATATAATTCTATGTAACTCCATATACTGGGTTGGCCAAAAAGTTCGTTTGGGTGTTTGGTAAGATGTTATGGAAAAACCCCAATGAACTCTGGCCAACCCAATACCATCAATTCCACTCCTAGGTATATAGCCAAGAGAACTGGAATTATAGATTCAACCAAAAACTTGTATGTGTTATAGTAGCACTATTCTATTCATAATAGTAAAAATGTAGAAACACTATAAGTGTCCATCAACAGATGAATGGATAAACAAAATGTGGCAATATCCATACAATAGATTTGGCAATAAAAAGAAATGAAGTACTAACACATGCTACAACATGGATAAACCTTGAAAACATGCTAAGTGAAAGAAGATAGTCAGAAAAGATCACATATTGGATGAGCCCATTTATATGTGATGTTCTAAATAAGCAATACAGAGACAAAAAATAGATTAGTGGGTGCCAGATGCAGGGAAGAGGGGAGAGGGGAGGAATTGCTAATATATTTAGAGGAGTATTTTTGGGGAGTGAGGAAAGTGTTCTATAAATAGTTAGTGGTGATGGTTCACAACTCTACAAATATACTAAAAAAACTACGGAATTGTACACTTAAAAACAGTGAGTTTTATGTTACGTAAATTATATCAATAAAGCTGTTATAAAAAAGTTTCAAGGTGTGAATGATGGAGGTAAGGAATTGTGCTTGGAGCACAGAAATAGTTCTGCTCCAAATAATTAAAAAAAGGAAAGAAAAAAAAGGATTGTTTTAAGTCACAGTCATTACTAAGAACATTAAAAGTTTTTCCAGGTGATCACAGTTACTGATAAGCTCACAAAGCAAAAAGTATTACTGGAAGTTTGTTCTTTAGAATTAATTCAACAGTATGCTATAATTGTATTAAAAAACAAAAGCTATATTATGATGATTAGAGCAATTTAACTCTTGAGGAAAAAATAAAGATCATTTAAATATACAACTTTTTTTAAGGCTAAAAGAACTAAAGAGACTCATACTATTCTGGATGTGCCAATATTCTAACTTTGCTCTATGAAATTACCTGAAGAAAAAAATTTCAAGACAAGTATTCCACAGGATAACAATTAAGTAGCTCACACAACTGAGCTACTAAAAGGAAACAAAATTAAACACTCAAATCTTTCAAAATTATAGTCAGTTTCTTAATGCAAACCAGAAACACTACAGAATTCAGATGTTGCACCATTCTAAGAAGTTACAACACTATTACCTAAAAAATGGAAAGTTAAAAATAAGAACTACCCCAACCTCTCTCCTCATCCTCCAGAGGAAAAAAAAAAAAAAAGAATAAAAACTAAAGTTATTGGCTTTGTACACATGTCATGTTTTATCTGTCTGAGGTCTGATCTGGAATAATGTGGTTACCTATTTGTCAAAGTGTGGCACACTCATTTTACTTATTACTATTCAAAATGACCACAGACTAAACTTTTTTGTAATGGTCAAAAGGTGCCATTCACTGAATACTCAATATATTTAAGGTATAATTTTAAAACCTTCACATACTCCATATCAATTCATTTAATCCTTATATCAGTCTGAGGGGTAGGAATTACTATCCATTTTACAAAAGGATACAAAGCATGTACACCTTGCTTTGACCACACAAGTTACTGAAAAATGTCATCAACCCCTGCCAAGGAAGAGACCAAACCCAATTTTTACATTTCATTACAGGTTTAAAAAAAGATTACAAAATGCAATATTGGCATATTTTCCCTGAGAGTCAAATGGAAATGAATATGTATTGATAACACAGGCTTATCTTTAAGCAACAGAGTTGTGAACTTAGCACTCCACTACTACATAACCTCATCGTTAATTGATAGCATTCAAGACAGTGGATAACTGGTTTATATTCCTTTTAATTCCTACCAAATTCCTTCCCAAGACAGACAGAAAAAACCAGACATATCAAAAGAAAAAAGAACAATAATTTATTCTAAATGTAGCATTTGCATTTAAAATATGTACATATGCTTTTCAGAAGAGAAGGGCTGAATGACATTATTGAGTTGTGCAGTACTATTCAAGACACTAAAAAAGTAACGTTTAAAATACTTTATAGAGGCAGAGAAAAGTAAAGCCAACAGAAATACTTACTTTCCCCTCCATGAATGTTTTGTTGTGTAGAAACATGCTAAATCCTTATTTTCCCTAATTATGTTCATTTTGTGCTGAAACCTGAAAGATAAAAATATGGATAAATTTCATAATAGTGCTATCCTTAAGAGTTTTCCCTGAATCTCCCATACCATAATTTCATAGCCTGCCATATGTCACTGATTTTAAGACACCAATTTTTCTACACGACCATAAGGTTTTAAAGGATAGGGATGGTCTGTTCACCTCTCTATCACAGCCTTTAGCACAGCATATTGTCACAGCTCTCTTCCACTACACTGGGTTTCTTGAGGACAAGAATCGCCCTCTATCAACATCTCGATTGCAGAGAACCTAATTTAAAAAATGTTAAAGTAAATGAATCTTTAAATCTCACATTGCCAAACAATGTCTTAACACATGATGGGCACCCAAGGGTCAAACCAATCTAATAGGTTTTTGTCTATTAGACAAAACACTTAGCTAAACACTTAGCTGCTAAGTGTCAGCCATCTTGCTGTCCCTGTCACTTTAAAGGGAACCTATTGTAAATAAGTAAGGTTTAATTTAATAGTCTCATTATAAAAGTAATTCAAGTACATAATAAAAAATTTTTAATGTTCATAAAGTAAAGCATCTTTCATCCTAGCATCCAAAGATAATCTAGCTTCCCTTCTTCTATCTAAGAGAGACTTTTTTTTTTTTTTTTTTTTTTTTTTTTTTCTGCGGTACGCGGGCCTCTCACTGCTGTGGCCTTTCCCGTTGCGGAGCACAGGCTCCGGACGCGCAGGCTCAGCGGCCATGGCTCACGGACCCAGTCCCTCCGCGGCATGTGGGATCCTCCCGGACCGGGGCACGAACTCGCGTCCCCCGCATCGGCAGGCGGACTCCCAACCACTGCGCCACCAGGGAAGCCCTCCTTCTTCTATCTAGAAAAAATAACTTTTTAAACAAAATTGAGATTGTCATTCATACCACTTAACCTGTTTTTACAGAATATTAACCTTTTTCCACAGAACTATACTTTGAGAAAATAATTTTTAAGTCACATGGTATTCCATACTAGAACAATGCTACTCAAAGTGTAGTTGCAAACATCAAGATGAGTGCAGAAATTAAGTGTTTAGAAATGTTTGTTACAGTTTGGTTAGTGAACTCTCTAGTTAAACAGGACAGTTGAAGATTGTTGAACTTCCTAACAGCCACAGGCAGAGGGACCATGTTATGTGCAATATTTCAAGATTAGTTTGTTGACTATAACCTTGAGGTGTAAAAAATCCAGAATCCATTTATCTCATGAAAAAATTTCAATTTAGCTAATTTTACAGAATAATTGCATAAACTGGCTACTAATGAAAGACTGATGATAAATTTTGAAAATTCTGCATCATTTGCTTCACACTGAATAAAAGTTAAAAATGAATATGGTTATTTATTTCTTGTGTCACTTGGCTATTGCTTCCTACCCTTAATAATTAGAAATGCTCTCTAAAAAGTACTGTAAGGTACATACCAAAGGGTCAATAATGCAAACTGGTTAGAAGTATGGTTAGAAGTATGGTTCACTTAGCTTTCTTTACATCTTTATATGTCTAAACTTTTTTTAGTCAACAAGTATTCTTTTCATAATTAGAATAAAACCATTTTTATCCAAAAACATTTTTATAACAGCTTTTTGAGACACAATTCACACACTATAAAATTCACCCTTTTAAAAGTGTACAATTCATGGGTTTTTAGCATATCCACAGAGTTCTACAACCAACACAGTATTTTTATCACCCCAAAAAGAAACCCCTGCTAGGAGCCACTCCCCAATCCCCCTCACTCCCACCACCTGGCATCCACTAATCTACTTCCTGTCACTACGCACTTGCCTATTTTGGAATCCCATACAAATAGAATCATACAATATGTGGTCTCTGTGACTGGCTTCTTTCACTTAGCATAACATTTTCAAAGTTTATCCATGTTGTGGCATAGATCAGTTTCCTTCTATTGTATAGATGCAACACATTTTATCATCAGTTGATGGGCATTTGTGTTGTTTCTACTTTTTGGCTATTATCAATCATGCTGCTATGAACAATCATATTGTGTGAATGTTTTCATTTCTCTTGGATATGTATCTGAGAGGCAAACACATTTTTAAAGATACCTCTATTTTGACATTGCTTTCTTCATTCTTCTTGTTTTTCTATCAGCAAATTAGCAAGGGCCTCTGTACTCTATGTATTGTAGAACGCTCTTCCCCTAAATACCTACATGGCTAACACCTTCAGCTCCTTCAACTCTGTCCAAATGTCACCTTTACAATGAGGCCTAGCCTAACTATCTTGTTTTAAATTGTGATTACCCTCCTCATTCTACACTCTCTATCTTAACTCCTGCTCATATTTTCTCTAGGGTACCTTTCAGAGTCTAACGTGCAATTTAGTCTATTTATTATTTATCTAATCCTACTAGAATATCCAGAGAGGTATTTTTGTCTGTTATGCTCATTTTCTCTAGGCTCTCCAGAGCTGGCAAGAGTACCTAACACAAAACAGGTGCTCAATGAGTATCTGAGTGAATGAATGAAATTCAGCAACCCCATGAGTAATTCTGATGGCCACTTCAAACTTGATATTCTAACAGGTACTCCCAAATAAGGTTTTGGCAAACCTTCCAGAAAAACATCAATTCATGCTCTGAGGAATAATAGGAGAACCACAAGTAACAGCAAGTTTAGAGAAACCATTATGGTTACCAGAGAGGAAATATCTCTTAACAGTCAATGACATCTTCCTACTAGTGTGCATGGAGACAGTTAAATATAGTCCTGTCATTTGGTGTGCTGTTTTGTTTTTTCTGGATTGTGTATCTGAAATGACACAGGCAGCCAACCAAGAATTACTACACCCAGCACACATCATCCCTGCCTCCTGAATTACTTGTAGTAAACGATATTGCTGAAAAGAAACAGGTTGGATCTCTGAAAAGGTGCCAAAAAAGTGAAAAACTATAGGTCTACAGATGATATTTTCCCCTTACATACTGTAACTGAAGATTGGAAAAATGTAAGAAAAAGGAGGACAGAAAAGGTAAATGGCTGACATTGAAGAGTGGAGTTTGGATTCTGAGTCCACAATTTCTTACATCAGAATGACTGACTGAACCAAAGACCTATCTAGAGAAAACTGACAAGAAAGAAAATGTGTTTGAGTGAAGACTGGCTGACCTCATCAAGGGACTTTAAAAGGAAAGTGAGAGAAAAAATAATATGAGTTTAAAATGACAGCCACAGAGAACTTATGGCATGACCCAGGAGTAAAGATCCCTAATAAATCAAAGGGGAGGGGGAAATCTCACACTAACAAAGCAAATTTAAGAATTAAAAAAAAAAACCCTAAAGAATGATCTCATAAGTATCACTGGTTTGGGGGAATATGTAACTCAAACGAATTTTTTAGGAGGGGAATGAATTAAAACAAGTTTACATCAAGAAGGCTTATCTACAACTTTTTGGAGACCTATGAACTCGGGGGTGATGAAAATACTAGACTCCAGAGAGTTCCAAGGTTAGGATAAAGGGAGAGAAGATAAAACACATTAATATAAAATTAAACTACTAGAAGACATACAGATGGCCAACAGGTATATGAAAAGATATTCAATGTCACTATCAGGGAGATGCAACTCAAAACTACAAGATACTGCCTCACACCTGTTCAATGGCTATTATCAAAAAAATAAAAGACAACAAGTTTTGGTGAGGATGTACAGAAAGTAGAACCCTTGTACACTGTTGATGGGAATGTAAAATGGTGCGCTACGGAAAACAGTATGGAAGTTGCTCAGAAAATTAAAAAATAGATTAGGGAATTCCCTGGCGGTCCAGTGGTTAGGACTCAGCACTTTCAGTGCCGTGGGCCTGGGTTTGATCCCTGGTCAGGGAACTAGGATTCCACAAACCGCATGGCACGGCCAAAAAAAAAAGAATTATCGTATAATCCAGCAATCAAACTTCTGAGTATTTATCCAAAAGAACTGAAATTAGGACCACTAAGAGACAGCATGGCCATATTCACTGCAACATTATTTATAAAAGCCAAGATGTGTAAACAACCTAAATGTCCATCAACAGATGAATGGATAAAGAAAATGTGGTATACACACACAATGAAATATTATTCAGTCTTAAAAAAGGATATCCTGCAATATTCAACACCACCAGTGAAACTTGAGGACATTATGCTAACTGAAATAAGACAGTCACAGAAAGACAAATACTGCATCATTCCACTGACACGAGTTATCTATAATAGTCCGACTCACAGAAGCAGAAAGGTAGAATGGTGGTTGCCAGGGACCAAGGTGAGGGGGAAATGGGGAGTTGCTAATTAACGGGTATAAAGTTTCAGTTATGCAAGGTAAGTTCTAGAGTCTGCTGTACAGTACTGTGCCTATAGTTAACAATAATGTATTGTACACTTAAAAATCTGTTAAGAGGGTAGATCTCATGTTAAGTGTTCTTACCCTCAAAAAATTAAATTTTTTTTTTTTTTGGCTGCCTTGGGTCTTTGTTGCTGCGCACGGGCTTTCTCTAGTTGTGGCGAGCAGGAGCTACTCTTCATTCTGGTGCAGGCTTCTCTTGTTGTGGAGCACAGGCGCTAGGCACGCGGGCTCAGTAGCTGCAGCGCACGGGCTCTAGGCCACGTGGGCTTCAGCAGTTGCAGCTCGCAGGCTCTACAGCTCAGGCTCAGTAGTTGTGGCGCATGGGCTTGGTTGCTCGTGGCGTGTGGGATCTTCCTGAACCAGGGATCGAACCCATGTCCCCTGCACTGGCAGGTGGATTCTTAACCACTGTGCCACCAGGGAAGTCCCAAAAAATTAAATTTTAAAAATTTAAGAAGTATACCACTAGCTGGCCTGTCAGAAAAAAAATACTGTATTCCTGATGCAGATGACAATGCTAACAGAAAAATATAATGTAGGATTAAAGGATTCTCTGGACATCAATACAAGTTCCTGTGGCCAAAATCAGCACACTTGATAACTACCTCTCATGTTTTAGGAAGCAACAAGTGATATTGCTATTCTGCATCCAACCCTGAATGACAACAATCCAAAAAGGCTAAGGCTAGTAAAATGGAAGTGCTCTTTATGGAAGAAAATCACTCCTCTACCTGAAAAGCTCACTTTCAGCCATGTTATATTTAGGTAAGGATACACCGGAGAGATAATGAAGGCAGGAAATACTTACCTAAGTAGCCAAGTTAACCCCAGAAATGATGGGATAATTCAAAGCTAATGTTAGTGCCTGCGCAGCCTCAAAATGGAAATTAGGATAATGTTTTTCTATTCTGAATCCTCAGTAAAGATTATCCTAAAATTGGGGAGGGTAGGTGACCCTAACCAAAAAATTATGACATGTCATGAAATTATGCAACTTTTATTAAGTATTCATCATGTGTTAATGATGACACTGGGCACTTACCACCCATTTATGTATCTCACTGTCCCCATAACAACACTAAGATACAGGAATGATGATCCCCATTTTATTGACAAGAAAACAGAATTAGAGAAATTAAACCACTTCTCTAAGGTCACAACAACTGGTAAGTGATTGGGCCAGGCTTTTGAACTCAACCTGCTTAACTCCACATTCTATGAACTTAAGCTTAACTATAATACCTTCCTTCAAATTTAGAAAATCAAAATAAATTCATTCTGACCATGTAATTACAGACTTATCATTGACAGCACATTCCTAGATTAATTCAGAACTAGTGCCAATTATTATCTTCACCTGGAAATATGATTAGGCAATTGTTGGAAACTTTGAAACTCACAATTTCAAGCAGTGAAACAAATTACAGTACTTAACACAGGGCAAAAGAAATAAAACAAAAAAGATGTTGCCAATGCTGAAATACTCTACTATGTAAAAATAAACATTTTAAATGTTTCCATCTATAAATAAGCTTACATATTTTTAAAAAAACAAAGTGTTCAAAACAAATACATGACAACAGAAATCTGCTACCAATATGTGGTTTCAGGATAATTTTTAAGGAGAATCCAACAGAAAAATACTATTCTAACAAACAATGAGCTTTTAAAAGAATCAGATTAATGAGATAGGTTGGGACCTACTTCCCAATGGTGCAATATTAACCTCTCCATTTTCAAGTAAATCTATTTTATATGCTCAAAATCTCAACCACTTTGCGATAAAGTCATTTCATCTAATGAAGGTAATTGGTGTGGAAACTGCATTAACTCTTTCAGACCATGAGGATATTTCTAGACACACAGATAATTCACTAGTGGATAATGGTAATGCACAGATATCAGAAAATACAGAAAAACTAAGACAAAAATATTCTGTGCTTGACTATGTATCATTTAAAGTGACAGTTGGAACAACTTCAAAAGAACCATTGGAAAATGAGTAAAAGCAAGTCTAGAGGTCCCCCAAGTGCCGTGGTCAAGTGATAATTCAATCTGGGAAGACCCACTTGGAATACCTCCCTGTAGCACAGATAACTAGAGTTGCTATCGCACACACTAAACATTAACTAATGATGAGCACAAGAAGCTAATGTTAGTAAGACACAAGCTGAAGTAGTTTTAATAAGCTATCACCAAGATAGAAGTAGTGAGTTTTAAAAATATTACTTATGGTCAAAGACAAACTAGTGATAACTGCCATTTACTGGCTGCATGGCCTTGAACAAGTTTCCTATCTTCTCAGAATCAGTTTATCTATAAAATAGGGATGACAGTACCTGTCTCAAAAGGCCATGGTGAGGACCAAGTGAGATAACTTGAATAAACGGGTTACTGTGATGTCTGGATCAGAATAAGCACTCAAAAATATACTTAATATTTTTGTTAGCAATCATAATAATTACTACTGTACTTTAAATATACTACCCCAGATATGCAATAGTTCTTTGGAGCATTATTATTTCATTTTCAAGATTACCTACAGGCTCCTGTACTTTTTAAGGCATTATGGAGGGAAAGTTGTTATTAAATTACTTGATCCTAAATCTTTTATCTATTAACTTCAGCCCTTGTACTATTCAATGTATATCATCAATATGTGTCACATAGAACTTCTACCTTCAAAAATAGTGTTCTATTGATTTAATCAGTATTCATACTTGTTAATGTGCTCATTCAAAAATAACTATACCAATATATCATATTTCTTAAACTGGATGGAGTACATCAGGGTATTATCATTATTATTATTTTATTCTTTACAATTTCTTTCCTAAAGTGTTTTTAAAAAGAAAAAATATAAAAGCCAAGATAACCACGATAGATGACATTTAAAAAAAATCATCTTAGGGGCTTCCCTGGTGGCGCAGTGGTTGAGAGTCCACCTGCCGATGCAGGGAACACGGGTTTGTGTCCCGGTCCGGGAAGATCCCACATGCCGTGAAGCGGCTAGGCCCGTGAGCCATGGCCGCTGAGCCTGCGCGTCCGGAGCCTGTGTTCCGCAACGGGAGAGGCCACAACAGTGAGAGGCCCGCGTACCGCAAAAAAAAAAAAAAAAAAAAACTTCTTAACTATAAGCTTCTCTTTATTTCAACTTTATTCCTACAAAATACTATTATTTTGCAAGTCAATCTTATTTACTACATTTAAAATATCTCCCACTTAGGCATTTAGAATTTCAGCTCTTAGAAAAGCTTCTTTACCTGAAACCAACCTAATGTTTTAAAATTTGTTTGATGCCTATAAGTTAGCTTATGAAACTGTTGGAAAAAAAGTTTCCATAAAACTCCATAAAAATAATTTAATCCCCATTCAATTATCTCCTCTGTATAGTTCTTAAATAAGCTCTAAAAGTGGTTCTAGAACTGTTGCTTACAGGCAAAAACTCATAAGCAACCATAATTCGCATTAATAGCGATGAAAAATCTGCAGAATTTCTAGCATCAAGCAAAATAGCGTAAGTCATTTATAGGCATATTCGATTAAAAAACAACAAATTGTCCAGCTAAAAAAGTGTAAAACTTGTTGGATGAGATCTTGGTAGCAGCTGTATCATCAGCATTTGCCATCCTGCCAGTTGCTAAGGTGCTATTCAAATTAGCAAGAATTTATCTGTTCAAACTAATTACCGCTTAAATTTCATCTCCTTCCCTGCAGGACTGTCCCACTTCAAATTCTCAAAGACCTTTTTGATGAGAAAAACTCAAGTTTACATGCCCTTTGTAACTAAATCATATTGAAAGTATTTCTAATTTTTTTTTAGTTTTATTTATTTTTGGCTGCGTTAGGTCTTCATTGCTGCGCAGGGGCTTTTCTCTAGTTGCGGCGAGCGGGGGCTACTCTTCATTGTGGTGTGCAGGCTCCTCACCGCGGTGGCTTCTCTTTGTTGCAGTACGCGGGCTCTAGGGCACGCAGGCTTCAGTAGTTGTGATTCGCAGCCTCTAGAGCGCAGGCTCAGTAGTTGTGGCACACGGGCTTAGCTGCTCCGCGGCATGTGGGATCTTCCCGGACCAGGGCTCGAACCCATGTCCCCTGCATTGGCAGGCAGATTCTTAACCACTGCACCACCAGGGAAGTCCCTGTAATTCTGCGTCACTTAAACTCTAAAGTTGGCTTTACTTATTCTTATTCTATATCCTAATATTATACCACCAACAGAGCTTTTCTGCAACTTCTCAGTTTGTTCTTTTGAGAGAACTGTACTAAGGGTTAAAAAGTCAAATTCAAGTTAACTGGCATTTTGGCTAGATTCACCTTTTTCAATGAGCTCCCTTGCTTCATGCTTTCAAACAACACTTAACGTTCTCACATTCTTTAATTTATTACTGGCAGCAAAACTGACAATCCATTTAAGATCATTTATGGATAAAATGAGAACAATCTTTTGGATGGTATGATTTTGACAAAAAATTGCAGGATTTGAGAGTCCAATGAGAGAAGACTACATCAAAATGACACTAAGAACAAAAAGCAGAATGAAGGGACTCAACACCACAAGCACCCAAGCAGATTACGGCCAGGCAATAAGCAAAAGAATTTGCACACATAGCAAAATTAAGTCTATGTGCATGGCTTGTGTTAAGTAAAAACTCAAACAGAGCACTTAGCCAGGGCTGAATGAGTATGCTCAGAAAAATAATACACTAGTGAATGAATGAAGGAATTGGCTTTAATCAAGGCTACTTGCCTTCAAAGCATACATTTTGCATGACCAACTGGAAATGATTTTTACACAAATATGACAACTTCCAGAGAGCAGATAAGATATTAACTTTCCAGCTTGACTCTATAAAATGAAAGAATGAACTCTTTCATCATTAACTCTGCTCTCAAATAATGAATTAAAAACATGAGGTTGTCTTGAAATGCATCAAAAAATAAGGTGAATAGAAAGATGGATCGATACGTGATAAATCAAGTATAGCAAGATATTAATGTGTAAATCTTGGAGGTGAATATATGGGAGCCTAATGTAAATTTCTTTCAACTTGGCTATAGGTGAAAACTTTTAAATTGGGGGAAAACTACATTTGCCTTTATTTTCTGACCAAACTCGCCTACAAAAGAAACACTGTTTTTCTGCTACATTGTAAAACTACACCTGAAAATATGGTAGACATTCACATGATAGAAACTAATTTATGAACTTAATACTTCCTCATACATCTATATCCTACTGAAAATGCAGGAGGAAGGAGAACGATTGCTAAGGCAAAGGCTAATCCTTAGTAATGATGGAAGAGAGAATTCCTTATTACTGGCTTCTTAAAGACCTAGTTTTTTTGGGTTTTTTTTAGGACTGATTACATTTTTTCGTGTGTGTGTGGTATGCGGGCCTCTCACTGTTGTGGTCTCTCCCCGTTGCGGAGCACAGGCTCCGGACGCGCAGGCTCAGCGGCCATGGCTCACGGGCCCAGCCGCTCCGCGGCATGTGGGATCTTCCCCGACCGCGGTGCGAACCCATGCCCCCTGCATCGGCAGGCGGACCCTCAACCACTGCGCCATCAGGGAAGCCCTTAAACACCTAGTTTTATTTGTAACTAGATTCAAAACCTAAGTGAATTATATCACTAGGTTAGTTCAGTTTCATATAAAAGGTAAAAAATATAAATGGTTAACAGAACATTAATTTTTACCCACATTAAAAAGCTACAACTAGACTGTCTTAGAATGTGCTGTGTATGAAAGAAAACTGATATGAACCTTAACCCTTTTTTAATTTTTAATTTTCATGTTTTAATATATAACTCAAGTATAGGCAAAAGCATTTCCTTCTAAATAAACAACAAATCAGTAATATGTAATGCGTATGACACCTACCAATACAGGGATCTTTAAATAACTATAAAATAGATCACAAAGTAAGGTTTTAGTACACACTATCTTAGCTTTCTTAACTTGCTGAAGAACCCGATAACTCCAGAAATAAATGTGGTAAGAAAGCCAGTGGTAACACCAAATTTCAGCTGACAATCACATCTCCAAATAATTGCCCAGAAGTTACAATATTGAAACCTCTGAATTGTCTGCCACATTAAAATAAACTTTCAAATACTTCTGCCACCATAGGGCAAAATAATCTAAGATCCCCTCATTTTCTTTAAAAAAAATCCATTCCTCTACAATTAGAAACTGAATATATATTCATGAAATAAAAGGGCAAGAGAAATTCAAAAGCAACCCTTAAACCTGAAGAAACACTTAGTATGATCTCAATGGGGGGAGAAGCAAGCATATATACCACAGCAGTTAATTTTGCTGGCTTTTTCTCTTCAATGTAAATCAGATATTGAAAAAGATACCCATCTCTTCATATTTTAGATTCAATCTGAGGGAATAATTCTTATTTCTCACAAAATAGACGTCTATCTGTCGTAAAAAAAAAAATTAATGTTTTTGCCAGGAAAGATGCATGGTTATTACTCTTCCCTTTCCAAAACTTAAAAATGCCTTAAAATATTCACCTAGAGAAAAACAAAAAAACAACTAAGAAATGTGTTCACTTAAGCAATTCTGTGAAATCAGTGGTACTGATCACTTACACATTTTTAGTTTGCACACATTCTTAAAACTTTCTAGACACAATTTTTATTTCATTTTATCTTTGAAGCTAACTTGGCTTATGCAAGAACAAAATGTACTAGTTCAATAAACTGTTCTTCAGCTCACAAACAGGCACTCAATAATCTTGCTCTAATATGCTAAATAGACCCTAATGGTAAAAAATTCCACATTTTAGCTTGTTTTTCTTAACAATATAGTAAACGCATAATGGGGGACTTAAATTTCCTAAGCATATAACAAATATAACTTGAATAAAGTTTTACAGTAAGCATCTTAATACCCAAACCCTGTGCTCTTTATACTAGTAAAAGACAGAGTTTAAGTGGCTGCAATTTCCCTTTCTTTCACCCAATACAAAATAGCAACAACAGTAGGCTTCTAGTTTGGCTCTTTCTGAAAAATCCCTATTATTCCTAACTCTGCCATAGTGCTTCACAGTTTACAGAACACTCCCAAATCTACCAGTTATCTTTAAAAAAAAGGAAAATTCTACTTTTAAAATTAAACCCAGTCCTATTAGTTTGGGGAGAGAAATGGCTTATCGAGAGAAATGGCTTATCTACTCTAAGATTTGATAAACATCCAAAATACATTCTGTACAAGTCTGAGGGAGAGAGAAACCCCACAGCACTAGTAAGAGAATTTAAATTTTAATATAATTAGTACAGAATTTATTACACATTAGAGAAAGTCTAACCATAACCTTATCAATCCTTCCATTATGTTTCACAACTATACTTGGCAAAATCAGAACATTAAAATAATTTAGATTGCTTTAGGGATTTTGTTTTCAATTTGTTCATCAAAAGGTCAAATTCTTATTGATCAACTGCAAAAAAAGATATTACCAATGGGCATGTGCTAAATATGTGAACACTGCTTAAGCAGTGTGGCCTACTTCTAAGGGCAACTTAAGTTCTGAAACTATAAAAACCCCACTGATTTCAGACTTTATTTTAGAGATCACTCTTCCCCTTAAGTAGTCCATAAAAGTACAAGTAAAACTCAAATATGTAGGCTGCTGAATAAACTTAAGAGCATCTGAAAAGAACTACTAGCAAATTATGCTCAGCTTTATTGACTGAACCATACTTAAATGTAACTTTGCACAGGTAACTGTGTCTTAAGTTTGCAAAAATGATCACAACCATATTGGCTTAAGTTACTTGCTACAAAGATATCGCCTAAATCAATGATTCTCAAAGGAGTTCCCAGAACTAAGAATCACACCATATGACAAGAGACGTTACTGACTGACATGTGCTAAGCATGTGTGAACACTGCTGAAGCAGAAAAACGTGCTGAAAACACTGATTAAAATTCTGAATTAAAGTAATGGTTGCTGGGGTGGAGGTGGGGGGGGGGAAATGCTGATCCTTGAGACACTATGATTAGAAACACTACTAGGATTTACTGGATGGGGCTAGATACCCCTTAATGTATAAGACAGTCCCATAGATTGAAGAATTGTCCTCAAGTGACTTTCAAATATCCAAGTGGTCATTCACATAGATAAAAGCCTATTTATAGTTAACCCCAGAATTTAGTTTTATGTTAAAATACAAATCACAAAGTATGTTTTGCTGTTTAATATGCACATAATTTTCCAGGAATACATATATCATATAAACTGAGAGATTATACTTTGAATTCTCATGGCTTTTCAGAGTATCTATATTTTGTCTTCACTTTTTATATTTCTTATTGTTTTTTCTTTCAGTACTTTAAAGTTGTCACTCAGCTGTCTTCTTGCTTGCATGGTTTCTCTGCTGTAACTCTTACCTTTGTTCCTCTGTAATGCTTCTCTTTGGCTACCTTCAAGAGTTTCTCTTTGTCCTTTGCTTACATCAGCTTGAATTTGCTATGTCTAGGTATGTTTTGTGTTGGTTTTTTAAGGGGCAGGTATTTATCCTGCTTGGTGTTCTCTAAGCTTCTTGCACCTGTGGTTTAATGTCTGATATTAATTTGGGGAAATTTTCTATTATTTCCTCAAATATTTCAATATTTCTTCTGCTCTGTTCTCTTCTGGGATTCCAACTATGCATGTATTTATAATAAATGTTTGATATTATCCCCAAGATCTTGTTCTTTTTTTGAACTCTTTTTTGTGTTTCAGTTGGATAATTTCTGACATCTACAAGTTCACTGATTCTTTCCTTGGTTGTGTCAAATCTATTGTTGAGCCCAAAGGCATTCTGCAGCTCTTTACTATGTAATGAAACTTCTAACATTTCCTTTTGATTCTTTCTTATAGTTTCTGTCTCTCAGCTGAAATTACCCACCTGATCTTGTACATTGTCCACTTTTTGTTCATACCTTTAACATATTAATTATAGTCATTTTAAATTCCTTACCAGATAGTAGCATCTGCATTAATCAAAGAGTATTTCTGATGATTGCTCTTTCTCTTGGGAATTTTTTTTGCCTTTTGTATGACTTGTAATTTTTTGTTGAAAGCTGGACATGTATAAGACAGTAGAGATAGAGGTAAATAATTTTTGTGACAGGAAATGGGCACACCTTTTCTTTGCTAGGTATTTAGTGCTGGGTGTTAGGAGTTGGGCTGGGTTTATGATTTTGCTGTTGCTACGGTTATCCTCAGTGTACCACAGCCTTCGAATATCTAAACAATAGCTTGTGCCTATGGTGGGGGGTGGTTTACTAAAGCAATGTCTATTTGATTCTTTGCCCTGAGCCTCTTTGCATAATCTTGTTCTTCACCTTGTACTATTTCGCAGTTGCTTATTATTCACAGCTTCTTAGCTTGATGGCAGTGAGTTGGGGGTACAGTCTCTGTGGCTCTGATTAAGGTTTACTCTTAGACATACACTTTGTCTCTGGATCACAGGGATGTGATCTTCCTGTTTCCCCAGGCTGCAGTTTGGGGCTCAGTGCCCCTCCCCCAAGAGAAGATTCTTTCCCCCTACTTTTGTCTTCCCCCAGCTCAATGAATGCTCACCAGCAGGGCCTGCTAGCAGAGATGCCCTTCCCTCCACAGATTAAGGCTTTTGTTCCATAGAACAGACAGAGGGGAAGACTCAGAGCACAGTTTTCTTGCCCCTCCAGAAAGTTCTGCTGCTCTTCTCCTCCTTTAGGTCAGCACCACAGTAGACACTCCCCAGAGCTCAACCCAGTCTTTTCTAGGAGTACCCAGTGAGGTTTGTAGGTAAAGAGATTGGAAGAAGGTGCACCCAGGCTTCCTTTTCTTGTCAGCTATTCTAGCTGAACGCTTAACAGTGTCCAGCTGTGTCTACTGAAGGTGAATGTCAGTTCATACATACTCTTTCTCTCCTTAAACTTTGGGCCAGTGGTTTGCTCTGTGGCCTCAGCTTTTTAATAGGTTTCAAAAAAAAAGTCATGAATTTGAAGTTAGTCCAGTTCTTTTTTGTTCTAACAGTGGAAGCAAAGCTTCTTTTTGTCCCAGGGCCAAAGCCAGAAGGTGGTTATATTATTTATAAACTATTATTTCAGGATAGTAAAGGGGCTGTTACTAATTATTTGAAATAAAAAGTTGGCCTTTATTGGGTTTGATAAAGTTGAGATACACTGACTTAAAGGATCTCTTTCAAAACAACTCCCCTTTAACCACTAATAAGTATTACAGTTAACATTTAGGCCTAAAACTACAGTATTAGTAGCAACAAAATTTTTGCTAGTTTATCTGCTTAGCCTTACTTCTATTTTACCAATTTTAAGTATTTCAATCAGAGAAAAAGGGGAAAGGTATGTGCGAAGGAAACCTCAAATTCACCTGTGTAAATAGAACTGGTTGAGGAATGGAGCCTAATTAGTTAAAACATTTTATTTCAACCAGAATTTAACAGCTACTGAGAACCTGACTCCACTACCAACCTTTTTACAAATTCAGTAATATAGCCAGTATTGTTTCAGTCCACCTAAGCAACCAGCTTCCATTTTGTGGATAAAGTTAATTCTTACAAATAAGAATTTATGCTTTCCATAATTCCATAACTTTCCCTCTCATACCATTCATATATTTTAGACTATTTACTACCACCACTTTAGAAAAACAGGAATATCCATTACCTCCCAGTGGAATACAAATTGTGGTATTTTCCATGAACTGCACTACAGCTTTACATTCCTATCTCTTAACCTTCTGACTCCTCTTTTCCTCCCTTAATATGTTCTACTTCCTGTTTTCAAACAAGGAGTATAATGTAATATTTCTAAGCAAGGATGGACTTATGTTCCATTGTGATATTAATCGCAAAAGCCAAGTTTGAGACATAGCTACTTAAACTGTTTCACATTACATTTAAAATGTTAACAAGATCTTACGTTATATCCTAAATTAAGTCAAACAATAAAGCACTTTCTAAAAACTAGTGAAATCAAGTCTTTTGGGGATACCCAGTTACTGACAAGTAATTTTCTAAATTTCCTTTTTTTTTTTAAAGGCAAGTTCTGTTTCATATTCCCATAAACTCAGAGAGTACTGGTAACATAACTACAAAACCTGACCACCGTGAGTAATTTCCTTAAACTCTGCTGACAGTACTTTCAATCCTAGAAATCTACCAGATCCATCAAGCAAGAAAGAAAACACAGTAAGACAATCCACGGGACAGGTCCTGAAGAAATATTCTGAAATTTAACTTTTTACCCAAGACACTATATTCCAAGACGCTCAAAATAACCCTACAGTATAAAGTCCTTCACAGTGAGGCAACAGCATCAGGTAGAGGCCCTGAGAGAAATCAAGGTCGGGTCAAAGGGAGAAGCAGAGAGGGGAATTGAGAAATCATTACTTCAGGAAACCATCGCCACATCTGGGGAAGATTTCTAATTTTCTCCCCTAAGCAAATGATAAAGGTAACAATCTCAAGACAAGAGTGGTTAACTTAACATCCTATAGTAAGGAGACAATTTAAAGGAATACACTCTTCTTACGTGCCGTAAGTCAAATCCGCGTTTAACAGCCTCTTAACTAAGCGTCTAAGTCCTATTTCATCCACTCCAAAGGCCGCATTCAGAGGCAAAATCACAGCAGCGAAGGAAAGGCCCCTGTGAATAAGCTACCTTGCAAAAAGGAAAAGCTGTGGACGAAAACTTCATTTTGGATAAGGGAGGGACTAGAGAAGAAACCACGCGGGTGCTCCCCAGTTCCTAACAAAACGAAACAAAACTAAGCAAATAGTCTATGCAGGGCGTGGGAGGAAGGAGGGTCGCCCACCCAAGGAAACAAGAGTTCCCGGCCTCCAGCGAGAAGAGTGCTCAGACTAGGAAGCTGGAAGGGAATCCCGAGGGCGGAGCCCAGAAAGGAATAAGGGCTGTGTGGGGTAAAGATGTGCAGAGTGGAGTGGGGGACCGTGGTGGGTAGAAAACCAGAAAACGAGGCAAAAAGAGGGGTGGGGCTGAACAAGGCAGGGCCCTGGGCGACTGTCACTCAGAACCGCGGGGGGCGGGCGGGGTCGGAGGGCAGGAACCAGACCAGCAGTCTGGGGGGAGGGTAATCTGCTTTCCTTAACTGAAAGAAGTTGCGGCCTAGACACCACCCCTCCTTCTCCCTGCTGTTGGTCCCCCAAGTCCCCGCGGCGTGGCGAGGGGGTAAAGCAGAGCTCCAGAGTCCGGTGCCCGTAGTGATTTACCTTCGCGGGAGGCTGGAGAGGCTCCAGCCCGAGCTCCTCCCGCCGCCGGCTCAACGTCCAGAGTGGGATGAGGCGCCCTCCGGCCTCCTCCCCCTCGCCACTTCCCCTTTCCCCCGCGAGGGCCCTGTAGCTCTGCTCCCGCGGGGTCCTGATGCCGCGGCGGCGCTGCCTCCCCGCCCCCTCCGCCTCCTCCCTCTGCCTCTCAGAAGCTCACTCTGGAGGCCGCCATCTTCGCACAGGCTTTGAGCGACCGCGTTCCAATACGCCTGCGTCGCCCCCGCCCAGGCTGTCACAAGACCCGGTCAGCTGATTTCAATTCTTCCGCTTTCTGCTCCGCCCTCTCGCATCCAGCCCTCCGCGTCTTATTCGCCCACTTTCAATGAAATTCCGCGTTCCGCCCGCTACTCTGCTAGCTGCTTCGCCCGCCTTCCTCACTCAATGCAGTTAGGCATGCGCAGAACGTCGAGGCCGGCAGTGGGATTTGGAATCCATGCAGCGCGGGAAGGGAACCCGTCTTTCAGCGTGTGGCTGAGTCCCGCCAGTGGTCGTCACGCGGCACGGGTTTTGCACTCCTAATCCCCTGAGGTCTTGTTTTAAAGCATTTACCTAGTCTTGAGTTAAAGTGCCATGGAGTATCCTCGAGGCAGTCTATACCCGGTTTGGTGGATCGCGAGCCGGTAGTTTCACTTGCTGTTGACACTCCCAGAAGACAGCTGAAAAGGGTTTAAATATCGGTTGGTTTGGGAAGTCACGGAGACCAAAGCTTCGGAAATACCGACAGCCTTTTGCTGGTGGGAGTGCCAGAATAGTACTGATAGCTCCATTTTATTACTGATCACGTGTCAAGGGGTTTACTTAGTTAATCCTCAACTCTGTGAAGTAGGAATTATCTTTGTGTTGCAGATAAATTGAGGTCCCTCTCCACAGCACTGGACCCAAGCAATCTCACTCTAGGACCTGTACCTTCGATGCTATCTCCCTGAACGTATATGGAAGCTGGGGGAGGGGAATCAGGTTACAGAAAAGAGGTGATTGTATGTGTTACCTGTGGGTAAGGGTTTAATTAAGTTCAGTCTCCACTCTCAGACCTGAAATCTAAAGACCACAGTTCAAAAATAATTTGAAGTTAATCCAGTTCTTTTTGGTTTTAACAGTGCAAACTTTAAAATTCTGCTGCAAACTTCAAAACATGGGTGGTGTAGGTGGCTGGCATGAATTCATTTTTTTAATGAGGGTTAAAGGTCTCTGGTAAGAGGTTTAATCCTCAGTAGAGGAATCCTGAAATAGTATAATATTTTCTTTGGCGGTCCTTGCACTGGTTGGCTCGTTTTTAGAGATGGCAATTGCAGGATGAAGAATGTAGACAATGGCTGTTACAGATTTTGTTTCCTGACTGTTTTGACCCTTTGCCCTACCTTGAGGTAGAAAAAGACTGCATTTATCCTTACAGTAGACTTTCCTGTATTCCATCAGTAAGATAAGGTACATCTAAGGGGTGGCACCAGGAATAGCTGGGTGTGGGAATACTGTTTCGGAAACAAACTTGGACCCGCTGGCTGCGGTGCATAGTAAAGCCAATGTACTGACAGCAGGTTGTGGGGAAAGAAAGTGCAGTGTTTACTGTAGGTGTCAAATAAGGAGTGCAGGCCCCTAATGCTCAAAAGACCTGAACTCCCCTGTGGCTTTCAGGGAAAGGTTTTTAAAGGCAGGGTGAGGGAGAGGGTTGTGGAGTGTGTGATCACCTCAGGGACATTCTTCTGATTGTTTGGTGGTGAGGTAATCAGGAGTCAACATCATCAACCTTCTGGTTCCAATCCATCTGGGGTCTGCATGCTTGTAGGCAGTGTACAGTTAACCTCTTCCACCTGGTGAGGGTTTCAGTATCTGCAAAACAGCTTAAAGGATATGTCTCAGAATATTATCTATAGCCCTTGAGAAGGAACTAAAGGTCCTTGACTTTGTTTAATGGCTAAACTATTATTATTTTGTCTTGGTTGACTGTTTTGCTTTGTTTCTGCAGCTTCTCACTTCTTTGATTAAATTTATTCTTTGAAACTGTGGGAAGGCCTAGGAGGCTAAAGTTTTTTTTTCACAAACAAGAGGCAGGCAGAGGACTTGAGGGGGCAAGTAATCTGTCCCAGGAAGGCCCCATAGGGTCCTGCTTGGTTACAACAGGACCAGAAATACAGTATAAAGGGAGGAGAAGGAAAAAGAAATAGGAGGGCTGAGTTAAGGGGCCTTCTTTGGTTTATCCCAGGGAAACAGAAATTTGTGTTTATGTAGCATTTTATAGCTTACAAAGCCTTCCAGTAATCCCAGAAGTAGATGTGGGATGTATTATTTTTATTTTATAGAGGAAACAAACCGAAAGAGTCTAAGAAACTTACCCAGGGTAACCTAACTCCTAAAGGTTGAGCCGAGATTTAGCTACAGGACTTGTAACATCAAGGCCAGTGAACTATTAAACCTACACACTACCTCTCTGTTCAATATTTGGGAAAAATAAAATCCATACTTGGAGTTAGGAAGAGCCTTAGGCGTCATGAATTTCCCCTCCTCCCCCGCCTTGACCCACCCCTCCTAAATTCCACTAAAGTGGGATATTCCCTGGCTTCCAAGGCATTTTTTTCATTGCAGTTTTAGAAACCACTTTCTTTGTATTCAGCCAACTTGCCCTCTATTTCATGAGTAGTTTTATTTATTTATTTATTTTTGCCTATTCCTCTTCTGTGACACCCCTTTTAAATATTTGCCAATACAGCAAATCCTCATATCTACCCCACTCTCCTCTGCTTATTATCTCTCTGCTTAACCACCCTGGCCGCACCCTCTGTCTTCAGAAGCCATATTCCTAGTGCTTTCCACTGTTGCTTACAGGATGTGGTTTCAAGCCTTTTCACAATTCCCCTGGTTGCTGTTAATTGATTTGCACATGTTAGTATCCTTCTCAAAACACTAGCACTATGTATATGTATAGCTGATTCACTTGGTTATACAGCAGAAACTAACACACCATTGTAAAACAATTACACTCCAATAAAGATGTTAAAAAAAAAAAACCAGAAAACACTAGCACTAAGCATGAGAGTCAGGAAGGGTAGGAGGACTTGTCTCTTCTTTCCCTAGTCTTTGCCCGCCTTTTTATTTTTTTTATTTTATTATTTACTTATTTATTTATTTATTTATTTTGCGGTACGCGGGCCTCTCACTGTTGTGGCCTCTCCCGTTGCGGAGCACAGGCTCCGGACGCGCAGGCTCAGCAGCCATGGCTCAGGGGCCTAGCTGCTCCGCGGCATGTGGGATCTTCCCAGACAGGGGCACGAACCCGTGGCCCCTGCATCGGCAGGTGGACTCTCAACGACTGCACCACCAGGGAAGCCCCCGCCTCTTTAAAAAGAGTGACAAACACAAGGCATGACCCTCAAATTTCTCTTTCTGGATTTATCTTTTTATTCAGAATCCGAGTTTGCATTAGCTTTTCTGATACTTTCATAGTGCACACATACCAAATTTACAAAGTATGTGATATATATTTACAACATTTCACAGCTTTTTAGATATCAATAGCTCTTATCAGTGGCATACGTTAGTATAAAAGACAGGAGAGGTTTAAGATTTTAGACGTAAGACAAACACCTGCGTGTCAAGCTCCCTATTGTTGTTAAATGGACTTGCCTAATTATATCAAAGCCCAGATCCTAAATGAATCCCTAAGAACTCTGCATAATTCAGCAGGATTTGAACTGTTTCAAGTATAGTAACCACTAACCCCATACTACCGAATACTTGAAATAAAGTTAAAATACCAGATTTAATACGAAAAAATCTAAAATATTGCATTAAAATTTTTATATTGATTACATGTTGAAAAAATATTTTAAATATATATTCAGTTAAATAAAAGACATTATTAAAATTAACTTCACTTGTTTCTTTTCTTTTTCTTTTTTTTTTTTTTTTGCGGTACGTGGGCCTCTCACTGTTGTGGCCTCTCCCGTTGCAGAACACAGGCTCCGGACGCGCATGCTCAGCGGCCATGGCTCACGGGCCCAGCCACTCCGCGGCATGTGGGATCCTCCCGGACCGGGGCACGAACCCGTGTCCCCTGCATCAGCAGGCGGACTCTCAACCACTGCGCCACCAGGGAAGCCCCCACTAGTTTCTTTTTTTAAAATGTAGCTACTAGAAAATGTAAAATTGTATATGTGGTTCCTGTTAAACTTCTCTTGGGTGGTGCTGATTAGAAGGTCTTGTGCAGACACATACTGTTAGAAAATACTTTCCAGTTGAGCTGGTAAGCTTGAAGTTCCCACAGAATCATTTTCTATTGGACTTCATTTTTTTGTTATTGTTTTAGAAAATTTTATTTTATTGAAGTATAGTTGATTTACAATGCTGTTAATTTCTGCTGTACTCAAAGTGATTCAGTTATATGTGTGTATATATATATATTCTTTTTTCATATTCTTTTTCATTATGGTTTATTACAGGATATTGAAATAGTTCCCTGTGCTATACACTAGGACCTTGTTGTTTATCCATTCTACATATAATAGTTTGCATCTGCTAATCCCAAACTCCCAATCCATCCCTTCCTCACCCCCGTCCTTGACAACCACAACTTTGTTCTCTATATCTGTGAATTTGTTTCTGTTTCGTAGATAAGTTCATTTGTGTCATATTTTAGATTCCACATATAAGTTATATCATATGGTATTTGTCTTTCTCTTTCTGACTTACTTCACTTAGTATGATCTCTAGTGGACTTCATTTTAATTTCTTATGTGGTTGTTATTTGTCTCCTGTAGTTTGTCTCAAGGTTTATCTCACCACATATATTTAGTTTTTGTGTTTCTCTATACCTTACTAATATATAGACTTGAAATTATTGACAACATTTGGCAAATTGACATGAGAATTCCTTGACATATATACATATGTATCTGTATATATGTATGTAGTTTCCAGAGCAGAATTTGCCACCCTAAAATATGTTCCTTGGCATATTAATTGTTTTAAGCTGGTTATTTTCTGAGAAACAGCACACATTAGAAGTGCTCTAAAAACCAAGTAGGACTTGCACTTTTGTAAGAAACATTACATTTGTAAGGGAAATCTCCATTTGTAAGGGCATCTCCCTCTCTGACTCTGGAAGAGGAGGATGACCAAATCTCTAGAAACTCTTATCAATGGAATAGGCGATGACTTAAATCTGTAACAAAATCATCCTTGTTTACTGTGCTTTTCCTGCAACCTCTCTTAACTGACTCTCCTCATTCTCGACTTACTTTTATCTTTAGCTGAGGATGGTATTTAAGGTGAGGGCTTCAGCCATTTTGACAGGTTACTCAGTTTTCCTAGGTCTCTCCCATGTAAACATGTTATTAAAAGCTGATCTTCTCCTGTTAATTTGTCTCATGTCCATTTAATGCTTAGACCATCCAGAAGAACCTAGAAGGGTAGGGGAAAATTTCTTCCTCCCCAATACTTCCAATCAATTACAGGAAATTATTTAGTTCTGACTATATTATCAGAGTTGGATAAAGAGGGAAAATGAAATACCTTTTCTGTGGTTTAACAATTTGAAACTGTTATTGAAATATTAACTGATTAAGGAAAAGGCCTTTCTGTGTCCATCTCTCTTAATAAAATTAACCTTAACTGCTATTTTTGCAAAAAATGGTTACCGAACTTAACTTGGGTTCACTCACTGCTGCAATAAGCCAATCTACTGACTCTGGGTTGTGGTGAAGGAAAGTACAGCCTTTATTGCAGGGTGCCAAGCAAGCAGCATGGGCAGCTAATGCTCAAAAGACCCAAACTTCCTAATGGTTTTCAGGGAAATGCTTTTAAAGGTAACATTTGTTGTAGAGCTGCAGGGTGCATGACTTTCTTCTGGTTGGTTGGTGGTGAGGTAACAGTGTGACGTTTCAGGAGTCTTAATCATTGACCTGCTGGTTCCAACCAGTCTGGGGTCTACGTGCTTGTGGTCAGCATGCAGTCACCATCCTCCACCTGTGTGGTGGTCTTAGTTTCTGCAGAAAAACTCAAAGATATGCATCTGATTGTTATGCATATTCCTTGGGGAGGAACTAGGATTCTGTTTTATTGCTGAACTATAGTTTAAGCTATCATTACTTTTCTTGCTTGGCTGATTTTCCTTTGTTTCTGCATTCCTTCACTTCTCTAATTAGTAACTGCTTGGGTCTGTTCTTTGGAACTCAGGGAAGGGCTAGGAGACAAAAGCCTTTTTCTACAAACAAGAAAGGGAGGACATGGACAGGCTTTTGTACCCAGGAGGCCCCCTCATTTTCCTGCTCAATTTCAATATGAAGATTTTCCAGTTCGTATTCTTACTAGTTAATCCAAACACTTCCAGTATTAACAGATTTGAGAAAAATCTAGAGACTTACATATTTTTTTCTATAGAGGGTTTTGAAATGAACAAGTTTTCCAATCCATTGTGAAATAATTACATTCAGACATTTTTAGCCATCAGCACTTGAAGGAAATAAAAGGTAGTAAAAAGAACTGAGGCAAGCCCCTTATTCTTTGCAAAAGATAATAAACAGAAACCTCAGTTAAATAGAGTTGGGAGACCAGAAGGGGGAGCTCTCTCACCCTCTGATGATAGCCAAACTCAAGAGGAAGTAAGAGTCCTTTTTTTTCCTGGCAAGGACTCAGCCAATGAAAAGCCATGGACATGTTGCAGGAAGGGGGACCCCTTCCAGGGCCCGAGATGGGCCCTTGTCTAACACTCCAAAATGAATTGTCTGAAGAGATACACGTGCTAACAAAGCAAGAGACTCTATTGGGAAGGGGCACCTGGGTGGAGAGCAGGATGGTAAAGGAACCCAGGAGGACTGCTCTGCCATGTGACTCGCAGTCTTGGGTTTTATGGTGATGGGATTAGTTTCCGGGTTGTCTCTGGCCAATCATTCTGACTCAGGGCATTCCTGGTGGCACATGCATCACTCAGCCAAGATGGATTTCAGCGAGAAGATTCTGGGAGGTTGATAGGACATATGGACTGGAGTCTCCTCTCTCCTTTTGACCTTTCCCGAATTCTTCTGGTTGGTGGTAGCTTGTTGGTTCCACGTTCCTTGCCAGAACCTCCTGTTGAAGATAACTCATGCAAGTGGTTGCTATCGGGCCTGGCCAGAGTGGGTGGTTTCAGACAGTGGTTTCCCTAACAGACACATTGTTTACTATAGCCCTCCCAACTTCTTTTTTCCCTGTATAAAAGCATTCTCCTTCCCTTGCTGTGTGGAGGACTTGCACATGGCTCACCATGGTTGCAGACCCAGAATTGCAATTCTCTATCCCAAATAAGCCCGTCTTTGCTGGAAAAATACCTAGCAGTCCATTTATTTCAGGTCTACACCTCTTTGAGCCCCAGTTCCCTTATCTGTAAACTAGGGATATTGATACCCTTCTTGAGAGACAGTAGTGAGAGTTAAGTAACATATGCGGAACATTTGCTTACTCACCACTCAATAACTGTTAATTTCCTCACCCTATGTAGCTAATCTCAGGGTTTCCAACTGGTATGTATTATCCTTGTGCTTGAGTTTCTTTGGACTTACCATGACAATATAAAGAGACATTTAGACTATTCTATTATTCAGAAAAGGGGAGAAGTTTGTGTTCATTCTTGACAACCATATTTGAATATATATATCATGAAAAATTGTAAAATAGTTCATGCAAAAAAGGTGTCATTATTTCTTTGCTTACAAGAGAACACAGAGAGAGTCAACTTGCTGAAGTCATATACATGAATGTTAACAATGCAAAAAATACCTAGATGCATACAGTTTTTTTGTCTGTACAACATAATATTTGAGAAATAAGGAGCCAAGATTTGACCACGAAGAAGTTCTTAGAATGCCAATGGCTCACTCATACCTAAATCAAGGTGAGAAAACATCCTCTAAAGTTAACTAGGTGCAATAGAAGCTTTTACTTCCCATGAATTTTGTCAAAGTTCATTGAAACGAGAAGGAAAGGATGTCTATTCGTTAATATTGAATAATAACTTATTCATATTATGTTCACCTAAGAACATAAAACTTAATTACTCAAATTCTTGCTGACTTTGACCATATAGAGATGATATGACTGCTATTTCATGTAAAACTTTATTTTTCTTGTAAGCAGCTGTAAATGAGGTGGCAGCCACCTACTTAGCATGAAGGAAAATAAAACTAATATTGGAAGTAGTATTTCAAGCTCAACTAGTTAGCTTATTAAGTTACTGGTTCTCAAATCCATACTGTGGATTTGGCAAAAAGATAAATAGTAAATCGATGTAAAGCAAAATAAAAGGCAACTAATAAATACAATTTGGAAAAAAGCTTACTGATACAAAAGTAACTCACATATACTAGTCATTGCAGCCACCCAATTTCAAAAACTGTTATAGTTACTTTGGATCTATTATAGATCTGCCTGTCAGACAACCTTTGAAAGTAGAAAGAATACACTGTGCTAGGAAGTAACAATAGTTTAGTTACAGCAAGTACGGTACCAGTTTTTTCCTATTTGTATTCACTTCTGACAGTGTATTCACTCACTTGGGAGCATATATTTTTTCTTTTATCTTTGCTCTATCTTGTAAATGTTCAAATCTGAATTCTACCACTTGGTAGCTACTTAACCTTTGAATCTTAATTCCTTATCAATGAGATAAAGGTAATATACATATCAAAACAGTTGTTTTGAGAAGAATCAAAATATTCTATCTAATGATAGAAATATTATTAAATATTATTTAATATTATAAACGTATATAATAGAAGAGTAAAGCTCATAAACTCTCAAAAATGGGGTAAGGGAGAGGGAGATGGTCTAAATGAGCCAAATCTTTAACTTTCATAATAGGAGTAAATTAATACTATTTAAAAACCCTGAAAGAAGAGCAAAAGGAAACTAACTTTTTTTTTTTTTAACATCTTTATTGGGGTATAATTGCTTTACAATGGTGTGTTAGTTTCTGCTTTATAACAAAGTGAATCAGTTGTACATATACATATGTTCCCATATCTCTTCCCTCTTGCGTCTCCCTCCCTCCCACCCTCCCTATCCCACCCCTCCAGGCAGTCACAAAGCACCGAGCCGATATCCCTGTGCCATGAGGCTGCTTCCCACTAGCTATCTACCTTTCGTTTGTTGGAAACTAACTTTTATAGGTCATTTAGTAAGCACCACTGATGTTCCTAAAGTGGTAACTTCCACTCTTCCTTATGTAGTTTTTATTCTCTTTCTCCTTAATTCTAAAAGCAAATAATGCAACATTTGGGGCAGTGCTGGATTGTACAGTAGGCAGTTTAAACAAGTATTTAGGGCACCAGCAAAGGAAAGATGCACGCCCCCACCCCCACCCCCGCCAAATTTAAAAAGAAAAAAAAAACAAAAAACCTTGGAAAGGATTTGTTAGTCAATGTTTTATTTAAAAAAATAAACATCAAAATAATAATCATGGGGAAAATCAGAATTTTGTTGAGTTTTCTTGATTTTTTTCATGGGTGTAAAATTGAGGACCTCTAATCGCTAATGAGCTAAATACAACTCTGAGTTGGGGAGATTTTTTTTTTTTTAATCTGTGGATACATATTTGTTTATATAACTATGTGGAAAATAGAGGAGTTGAAGATAGGCATGAGAGGTCAGAGGAGAGTTACAAATGGAGGGCATTCCTGTGCATCAGGGGTTTACCGTAAGCCCTGCCCTGTGCTACAACATACTGTTACCTGTTTTCTACAGATGAGGAAACTCCTCAAGTTTCAGAGAGCTTATAGGACCTGCCCAAAACCTCCCAGTTAAGTAAGTCCTACTTAGAATTTAAATTGGAACCCACATCTGCCTGGTTCCAAAGCCCAGGACTTTCTAAGAGTAATCAATGACTGTTTTTACTTATAGGTGAAATGGTACACTTTGAGCAAATGGAATAGACAAGTTAGATCTTCTTTTGGTCCTTCCTCTGTATTCCTTAGGAAATTTAAGATGTTCTGCCATGACCAGAACACAAACTGTGTAGTGATTACTATTACTATCAGCAGGTGGAGGAAAAGATGCCTAAGGGGGGGGTCACAGGTGGTTTTAGGAGAATTACAAAATGATTAACACTGATTTCCACCAGAGAGAAAATATATATAGTAATAGTTATTTAGAAGTATGAGAGTTAAGCTTTTCCTGAGAGTTATTAACATTTCCACACTGAGGAATTTCCAACATATAGTCTCATCTGTAGGCTTAGTTGTATCATTTATGGTCTGATAACAGAATCTTCCAAAAGTCATATGGATAGCTTGGATTAAAGAAGTCTTTAAAAATTCACCAGATCATTACGTTTAATGTCCTTCTTACCCCCCTTTTTTTTCTATATAATCTTAGAGACATATATTTTCTCTAATGTGGATTTCTTTAACCTATGTGACTGCATGTTAGTGTTGATTACTGGGAAAGTATGTAACTATTAGAAAACTGTTTTTTTCTATATTTCCATATGTTAAACAATTTGAGATTGTTTTACAAATATTAAAATGAAATCGTTTTTATTCCTGAATTTAAATCTCTGTCACCAACCAAACTGGTTCTAAAGCAACCAGGTTTTGCAAAAGTACCCCTGATGAATAATAATAATAGTGAAACATTCAAATAGAACAAATAGAACAAACAAAATGTAGTAAATCATTATTTTTAGCACCTTCCCAAAAAAGTTATTAATTTATTTTAGGGTTTTCTATACTCTCTCAAATGACCAAGGAAAAGATATTCTAGTTAATTCAAAATTCTGATTAATTTTGTGCCAGTTTCAGAGAAATCTCATATCATATATCATTCTATCTTATGTCTATTGTTTATTGAGTAGTTACTTTGTGTACTGTGCTAAGGACTTTAATGCATCATCTCATTTAATTTTCATCACAACCATGTAAAGTAAGATGCTATTATTATCCCTATTTTATAGACAAGGAGCCCAAGACTTTAGAGAAGTTATTTAGCTTTCCCAGCGTCTTTTCACCAGAAAGCCACAAAGCCTTTAAAGGTCTCTTGGATTTTAAAGACCATGCTCTAAACTGCTTACACATCATTTAACACACAAGCTCTACTAGCCATGATCACCTCCTTCCTTGCTCATTCAGAAGTTACTTCTGGTTATAATTCTACTAAAAATTTATGTTAGCAATTTTTAAATGAAGGAAAGACAAATAGTGCAACTCTTTCACACTTTATAGAACATTTTCTCAGAATAATATAGAATGCCTATGACTATGTTTTTTATTCTTATCAACATCAATTTTATAAAACTGTATTTTTTAAATTAAAATTTGACCTAGGGCTTCCCTGGTGGCGCAGTGGTTGAGAGTCCACCTGCCGATGCAGGGGACATGGCTTCGTGCCCCTGTCTGGGAAGATCCCACATGCCGCGGAGCGGCTGGGCCCGTGAGCCATGGCCGCTGAGCCTGCGCGTCCGGAGCCTGTGCCCTGCAGCGGGAGAGGCCACAACAGTGAGAGGCCCGTGTACCAAAAAAAAAAAAAAAAAAAATTACCTATAGATAAATTACCTCCTCAAAAAGATCAAGGGTCTGTAATTTCAAATTAACAGCAAATGTGATTTACCCTCATCTGCAGTTTCCCTCAGTTACAGCCCATTTGTAGCCTAAATTAGGAATAAAAGAAACAGAAAGTAAATAGTCTGTTTCTAATGAAATCAAATAAATGACAAGAGTGAAGTGAAACTGCAAAATAACCCAAAATCAACTAAAATTAAGCTGCATATGGTTGGAGTAAAGAGGGAATTTTCATATTTTTCTTTTATAACGGTAAAATGGCAGTATTTTAGTGTCTGAGTTAATTTATCACATTATCAGTTGACTTGTGCCCAGAGTCCAAGTATACATGGTATATCAGGTAGATTAAGAAATCAGGTCCTAGAAGCTGTTGGTTCTTTCCTTTGCCTTCCTCAATTTCATTCCTTAACTCATTCACCTATTCTTCCATTTGGTAAAAGATGTCTTGGGAAAAGGGGAAAACCTAGTTCAACTTTGGGAACACTCACCCAATATTTTAAGAAGTGAGCAGGTGGATATACATGAGCAGTTAATGGTGGTGACCCATACAAAGGATGAGCAAGGATAGGTGGTTTTATCTCCAAACATGTTTAAGTGATCTCTCTCTCTCTTTTTTTACTCTCTCCAGCTTTAATTTTTTCTTTTTTCTTCACTTTTTATCAGTCCCCCAACTTCAGTCAAGGGGACTTTTACATTAGAAATGACCAGAAGACATTCTGCCATCAAGGGAGTTAAAGAGGACTCCTACATAGCTCACTACTTAGTCAACACTGATCACAAAAACACCCTAATTAATGTTGCTCAAAAGAGTCCTCATTGACTTGAGGCATTTCAATTATGCAATTTCAGATTATTAGAGTGGTTTTTGTAGAAAAGGGCAGCCAACCATTCCTTGCTGCTGCTTTTTTCATAACTGTGGTCTTGAACATCTCTTCTACTGCAAGTTTCCTGGAAGATGGGGAATTCAGTGCCACAAACCAGATGGGAGGGTGTGGTGACTTGAATGTCCCAAAAGAAAGCCTGATTCCCTCTAGCTCAGAATGCAACCATCATTATTAAAAGTCATCATTTTTAATTCATAGCCCTGGGGTCACTGAACCCCTCTAGCAATTTGTACTGTGAGAGCTGCTGTGAGGGCACCCCGAGACCCTAACAAACCTCTGGATTGGAGACTGCTTATCTGATTTTGCATCAAAACCTTGACTGTGCTTGTTAGGTAGAGTCAGTTACAGTTTTGTTTGTTTTTTTGGCTGCATTGGGTCTTTGTTGCTTTCTCTCTAGTTGCAGTGAGTGGGGGCTACTCTTCGTTGCAGTGCACGGGCTCCTCATTGCAGTGGCTTCTCTTGTTGCGGAGCACAGGCTCTAGGCACATGGGCTTCAGTAGTTGCAGCACGTGGGCTCAGTAGTTGTGGCGCATGGGCTTAGTTGCTCCACAGCACATGGGATCTTCCCAGATCGAACCCGTGTCCCCTGCATTGGCAGGAGGATTCTTAACCACTGCGCCACCAGGGAAGTCCTTCACTAACAGTTTTAAAAATCAATAAACCAAAATTCCCAAAAGAGTTATAAAGATCATAAAAGGATTTGTTGAGAATAGTTGAATGCACTCTGTTGAATGAGGTTAGAGATTTTACAAAACATTAATTTTTACCACAACACATGAAATAACTAAAAACATATGTAGTAGGAAGCTAATAATTCCAGTCCTGCCTTCCCGAGGAGCTAATTTGATACCAGCCCAAATAACCTTCAAAGTGCTCATTTCACTTCTCTCTCATGCTCCTTTCTGTTCTCCCTTTATCCTTTTTGTGACCCAGTACATGACACAAACAGAAGCTGTCTAGGCTGTAAACCAAGCTGTTACAGAATCCGGGCTGTTGATTCAGCATTTGGCTGAAGAATAGAAGGCTGTACAGTGAAAGCTTTGATTCCTTTTCTGTCAGGCCAGCAAACAATAGCAACACACTGGCTTTGCTGATAAAAAGAACAAAGAAAACAAACCAATACCTTTTGCTGACATTTCCAATTCTATTGCAAAAAGAGGAGGAATTTTCTCTCTTTTCCATCCTTTTCTGACATCAGGAAGTTTTAAGACCAAGAACTTGGTCCATCTCTGAGTAAAGGCTTAAAAACAAAATCCTTAAAAGTAAATATGAAATTGAGGAGAGAGGGGGAAGAGAGGAGAGAGGGGGAAGATGGTGGAAGAGTAAGACGCGGAGATCATCTTCCTCCCCACAGATACATCAGAAATACATCTACAGGTGGAACAACTCCTACAGAACACCTACTGAACGCTGGCAGAAGACCTCAGACCTCCCAAAAGGCAAGAAACTCCCCACGTACCTGGGTAGGGCAAAAGGAAAAAGAATAAACAGAGACAAAAGAATAGGGACGGAAACTGCACCAGTGGGAGGGAGCTGTGAAGGAGGAAAGGTTTCCACACACCAGAAGCACATTCGCGGGTGGATACTGCGGGTGGCGGAGTGGGGGGGAAGCTTTGGGGCCGCAGAGGAGAGCACAGCAACAGGGGTGCAGAGGGCAAAGCGGAGAGATTCCCGCACAGAGCATCAGTGCCGACCGGCACTCACCAGCCTGAGAGGCTTGTCTGCTCATCCGCTGGGGCGGGTGGGGGCTGGGAGCTGAGGCTCGGGTTTCGGTGGGATCACAGGGAGAGGACTGGCGGAGTGAACACAGCCTGAAGGGGTTAGTGCGCCACGGCTAGCGGGGAGGGAGTCCGGGAAAAACTCTGGAGTTGCTGAAGAGGCAAGAGACTTTTTCTTCCCTCTGTGTTTCCTGGTGCGCGAGGAGAGGGGATTAAGAGCGCTGCTTAAAGGAGCTCCAGAGACTGGTGTGAGCCGCGGCTAACAGCGCGGACCCCAGAGACAGGCGTGAGACGCTAATGCTGCTGCTGCCGCCACCAAGAAGACTGTGTGCAAGCACAGGTCACTCTACACACCTCCCCTCCCAGGAGCGTGTGCAGCCCGCCACTGCCAGGGTCCCGTGATCCAGGGACAAGTTCCCCAGGAGAACGCACGGCGCACCTCAGGCTGGTGCAATGTCCCGCAGGCCTCTGCCACCGGAGGCTCACCCCGCACTCTGTGCCCCTCCCTCCCGCCGGCCTGAGTGAGCCCAAGCCCCCGAATCAGCGGCTTCTTTAACCCCGTCCTGTCAGAGCGAAGAACAGACTCCCTCCGGAGTCTCTACACGCAGAGGCGGGACCAAATCCAAAGCTGAACCCCAGGAGCAGTGCGAACAAAGAAGAGAAAGGGAAATCTCTCCCAGCAGCCTCAGGAGCAGCGGATTAAATCTCCACAATCAACTTGATGTACCCTGCATCTGTGGAATACCTGAATAGACAATGAATCATCCCAAATTGAGGAGGTGGACTTTGAGAGCAAGATTTATTATTTTTTCCCGTTTTCCTATTTTTGTGAGTGTGTATATGTATGCTTCTCTGTGAGATTTTCTCTGTATAGCTTTGCTTTCACCATATGTCCTAGGGTTCTATACGTCCTTTTTCTGTTTGTTTTTACTTGAAAAAAATTTTTTTTTCTTAATAATTATTTTAATAACTTTGTTTTACCTTATCCTTTTTCTTTCTTTCTACTTTTTCTCCCTTTTATTCTGAGCCGTGTGGATGAAAGGCTCTTGGTGCTGCAGCCAGGAGTCAGTGCTGTGCCTCTGAGGGGAGAGAGCCAACTTCAGGACATTGGTCCACAAGAGACCTCCCACCTGCACATAATATCAAATGGCGAAAATCTCCCAGAGATCTCCATCTCAACACCAACACCCAGCTTCACTCAACGACCAGCAAGCTACAGCGCTGGACACCCTATGCCAAACAACTAGCAAGACAGGAACACAAACGGACCCATTAGCAGAGAGGCTGCCTAAAATCATAATAAGGCCACAGACACCCCAAAACACAACACCAGACGTGGACCTGACACCAGAAAGACAAGATCCAGCCTCATCCACCAGAACACAGGCACTAGTCCCCTCCACCAGGAAGCCTACACAACCCACTGAACCAACTTTAGCCACTGGGGACAGACACCAAAAACAAAGGGAACTATGAACCTGCATCCTTTAAAAAGGAGACCCCAGACACAGTAAGATAAGCAAAATGAGAAGACAGAAAAACACACAGTAGATGAAGGAGCAAGATAAAAAACCACCAGACCTAACCAATGAAGAGGAAATAGGCAGTCTACCTGAAAAAGAATTCAGAATAATGATAGTAAAGATGATCCAAAATCTTGGAAATAGAATAGAGAAAATGCAAGAAACATTTAACGGACCTAGAAGAACTAAAGGTGAAACAAGCAGTGATGAAGAACACAATAAATGAAATTAAAAATACTCTAGATGGGATCAATAGCAGAATAACTGAGGCAGAAGAATGGAGAAGTGACCTGGAAGATAAAATAGTGGAAATAACTACTGCAGAGCAGAATAAAGAGAAAAGAATGAAAAGAACTGAGGACAGTCTCAGAGAACTCTGGGACAACATTAAATGCAGCAACATTCGACTTATAGGGGTCCCATAAGAAGAAGAAAAAAAGAAAGGGACTGAGAAAATATTTGAAGAGATTATAGGAGAAAACTTCCCTAATATGGGAAAGGAAATAGTTAAGTCCAGGAAGCACAGAGAGTCCCATACAGGATAAATTCAAGGAGAAACATGCCAAGACACATATTAATCAAACTTTCAAAAATTAAATACAAAGAAAGCATATTAAAAGCAGCAAGGGAAAAACAACAAATAACACAAAAGGGAATCCCCATAAGGTTAACAGCTGATCTTTCAGCAGAAACTCTGCAAGACAGAAGGGACTGACAACACATATTTAAAGTGATGAAGGAGAAAAACCTACAACGAAGATTACTTTACCCAGCAAGGAACTCATTCAGATTTGATGGAGAAATTAAAACCTTTACAGACAAGCAAAAGCTGAGAGATTTCAGCACCACCAAACCAGCTTTACAACAAATGCTAAAGGAACTTCTCTAGGCAAGAAACACAGGAGAAGGAAAAGACCTACAGTAACAAACCCAAAACAATTAAGACAATGGGAATAGGAACATACATATTGATAATTACCTTAAATATAAATGGATTAAGTGCTCCCACCAAAAGACACAGACTGGCTGAATTGATACAAGAACAAGACCCATATATATGCTGTCTACAAGAGACCCACTTCAGACCCAGGGACACATACAGACTGAAAGTGAGGGGATGGAAAAAGATATTCCATGCAAACGGAAACCAAAAGAAAGCTGGAGTAGCAATTCTTATATCAGACAAAATAGACTTTAAAATAAACACTATTAGAAGAGACAAAGAAGGACACTACATATAATGATCAAGGGATCGATCCAAGAAGATATAACAATTGTAAATATTTATGCACCCAACATAGGAGCACCTCAATACATAAGGCAAATACTAACAACCATAAAAGGGGAAATCAACAGTAACACATTCATAGTAGGGGACTTTAACACCCCACTTTCACCAATGGACAGATCATCCAAAATGAAAATAAATAAGGAAACACAAGCTTTAAATGATACATTAAACAAGATGGACTTAATTGATATTTATTGGACATTCCGTCCAAAAACAACAGAATAAACATTTTTCTCAAGTATTCATGGAACATTCTCCAGGATAGATCCTATCTTGGGTCACAAATCAAGCCTTGGTAAATTTAGGAAAATTGAAATTGTATCAAATATCTTATCGGAACACAATGCTTGAGACTACATATCAATTACAGGAAAAGATCTGTAAAAAATACAAATACAAGGAGGCTAAACAATACACTACTTAATAACGAACTGATCAGTGAAGAAATCAAAGAGGAAATTAAAAAATACCTAGAAACAAATGACAATGGAGACATGACGACCTAAAACCTATGGGATGCAGCAAAAGCAGTTCTAAGAGGGAAGTTTATAGCAATACAATCCTACCTTAAGAAACAGGAAACATCTCGAATAAACAAACTAACCTTGTACCTAAAGCAATTAGAGAAAGAAGAACAAAAACCCTAAAGTTAGCAGAAAAAAAGAAATCATAAAGATCAGATCAGAAATAAATGAAAAAGAAAGGAAGGAAATGATAGCAAAGATCAATAAAACTAAAAGCTGGCTCTTTGAGAAGATAAACAAAATTGATAAACTATTAGCCAGACCTCATCAAAAGAAAAAGGGAGAAGACTCAAATCAATAGAATTAGAAATGAAAAAGGAGAAGTAACAACTGACACTGCAGAAATACAAAAGATCATGAGAGATTACTACAAGCAACTGTATGCCAATAAAATGGACAACCTGGAAGACATGCACAAATTCTTAGAAATGCACAACCTGCCAAGACTGAATCAGGAAGAAATAGAAAATATGAACAGACCAATCACAAGCACTGAAATTGAAACTGTGATTAAAAATCTTCCAACAAACAAAAGCCAAGGACCAGATGGCTTCACAGGCGAATTCCATCAAACATTTAGAGAAGAGCTAACACCTATCCTTCTGAAACTCTTCCAAAATATAGCAGAGGGAGGAACACTCCCAAACTCATTCTACGAGGCCACCATCACCCTGATACCAAAACCAGACAAGGATGTCACAATGAAAGAAAACTACAGGCCAAATATAACTGATGAACATAGATGCAAAAATCCTCAACAAAATACTAGCAAACAGAATCCAACAGTACATGAAAAGGATGATACACCATGATCAAGTGGGGTATATTCCAGGAATGCAAGGATTCTTCAATATACGCAAATCAATCAACGTGATACACCATGTTAACAAATTGAAGGAGAAAAACCAAATGATCATCTCTATAGATGCAGAGAAAGCTTTCGACAAAATTCAACACGCATTTATGATAAAAACCCTGCAGAAAGTAGGCATAGAAGGAACTTTCCTGAACATCATAAAGGCCATATATGACAAACCCACAGCCAACATCATCCTCAATGGTGAAAAACTGAAAACATTTCCACCAAGATCAGGAACAAGACAAGGTTGCCCACTCTCACCACTTTTTTTTTTTTTTTTTTTTTTTTTGCGGTACGCAGGCCTCTCACTGTTGTGGCCTCTCCCGTTGCAGAGCACAGGCTCCGGACGCGCAGGCCCAGCGGTCACGGCTCACAGGCCCAGCCACTCCACAGCATGTGGGATCCTCCCAGACCAGGGCATGAACCCGTGTCCCCCACATCAGCAGGCAGACTCTCAACCACCACGCCACCAGGGAAGCCATCTCACCATTCTTATTCAACATAGTTTTGGAAGTTTCAACCACAGCAATCAGAGAAGAAAAGGAAATAAAAGGAATCCAAATCGGAAAAGGAGTAAAGCTGTCACTGTTTGCAGATGACATGATACTATACATAGAGAATCCTAAAGATGCTACCAGAAAACTACTAGAGCTAATCAATGAATTTGGTAAAGTAGCAAGATACAAAATTAATGCACAGAAATCTCTGGCATTCCTATACACTAATGATGAGAAATCTGAAAGTGAAATCAAGAAAACACTCCCATTTACCATTGCAACAAAAAGAATAAAATATCTAGGAATAAACCTACCTAAGGAGACAAAAGACTTGTATGCAGAAAATTATAAGACACTGATGAAAGAAGTTAAAGATGATACAAATAGATGGAGACATATAAAATGGTCCTGGATTGGAAGAATCATATTATGAAAATGACTCTATTACCCAAAGCAATCTGCAAATTCAATGCAATCCCTATCAAACTGCCACTGGCATTTTTCACAGAACTAGAACAAAATAATTTCACAATTTGTAGGGAAACACAAAAGATCCCGAATCACCAAAGCAATCTTGATAACAAAAAATGGAGCTGGAGGAATCAGGCTCCCTGACTTCAGACTATACTACAAAGCTACAGTAATCAAGACAGGATGGTACTGGCACATAAACAGAAATATGGATCAATGGAACAGGATAGGAAGCCCAGAGATAAACCCATGCACATATGGTCACCTTATCTTTGATAAAGGAGGCAGGAATGTACAGTGGAGAAAGGACAGCCTCTTCAATAAGTGGTGCTGGGAAAACTGGACAGGTACATGTAAAAGTATGAGATTAGAACACTCCATAACACCATACACAAAAATAAGCTCAAAATGGATTAAAGGCCTAAATGTAAGGCCAGAAACTATCAAACTCTTAGAGGAAAACATAGACAGAAAACTCTATGACATAAATCACAGCAAGATCCTTTTAGGCCCACCTCCTAGACAAATGGAAATAAAAACAAAACTATACAAATGGGACCTAATGAAACTTCAAAGCTTTTGCACAGCAAAGGAAACCATAAACAAGACCAAAAGATAGCCCTCAGAATGGGAGAAAATATTTGCAAATGAAGCAACTGACAAAGGATTAATCTCCAAAATTTACAAGCAGCTCATGCAGCTCAATAACAAAAAAACAAACAAACGAATCCGAAAATGGGCAGAAGACCTAAATAGACATTTCTCCAAAGAAGATATACAGACTGCCAACAAACACATGAAAGAATGCTCAACATCATTAATCATTAGAGAAATGAAAATCAAAACTACAATGAGATATCATCTCACACCGGTCAGAATGGCCATCATCAAAATATCTAGAAACAATAAATGCTGGAGAGGGTGTGAAGAAAAGAGAACACTCTTGCACCTCTGGTGGGAATGTGAATTGGTACAGCCACTATGGAAAACAGTATGGAGGTTCCTTTAAAAACTACAAATAGAACTACCATCTGACCCAGCAATCTCACTACTGGGCATATACCCTGAGAAAAACATAATTCAAAGAGTCATGTACCAAAATGTTCATTGCAGCTCTATTTACAATAGCCATTAGATGGAAACAACCTAAGTGTCCATCGACAGATGAATGGATAAAGAAGATGTGGCACATATATAAAATGGAATATTACTCGCCATAAAAAGAAACGAAATTGAGTTATTTGTAGTGAGGTGGATGGACATAGAGTCTGTCATACAGCGTGAAGTAAGTCAGAAAGAGAAAGACAAATACCGTATGCTAACACATATATATGGAATCTATGAAAAAAAATGTCATGAAGAACCTAGGGGCAAGACGGGAATAAAGACACAGACCTACTAGAGAATGGACTTGAGGATATGGGGAGGGGGAAGGGTAAGCTGTGACAAAGTGAGAGAGTGGCATGGACATATATACCAAACGTAAAATAGATAGCTAGTGGGAAGCAGCCACATAGCACAGGGAGGTCAGCTCTGTGCTTTATAACCCCCTAGAGGGGTGGGATAGGGAGGGTGGGAGGGAGGGAGACACAAGAGGGAAGAGATATGGGAACATATGTATATGTATAACTGATTCACTTTGTTATAAAGCAGAAACTAACACACCATTGTAAAGCAATTATACTCCAATAAAGATGTAAAAAAAAAAAATGGTAAATAAATCAAATAAATAATCTTCCTTCCAGCTCTTCAGTTCCAACTCTGTTCTGCTCCAGACTCTCTTCTCTTCCCACTGTGTTCCACGTTGTTATCTGCTCAATATAATTACTCTCTTTATAAGCCAGACTATTTAGGGAGGAAAGATGTTTACTGCTTTGTAACCTTCCTGCTGCCATAAGCCGTGTTCTGGCTTACAGTTCAGAGCTGCCAGTGCTGAGAAAAGGCTTTCCGTGAATAAGTCACAATGCCCTCTCACAATACAGTCTACCGTTTTCTTGCTTATGTTTTCCTAAAGTATGAATGCTGCATATTTCACAAGCCCAGTTTTCTACAGGAGAGGGAGTTTGAGTGTAAAATCAAAGGGCAGAAATCTCTCTCAGGCTTTGTACCATCTCTGGTAAACCTCCAATACTCTGGGCAAGAGATTTCCTCTAGAGAATAAGGAGGTTGTCAATTTGCTCTTTGGGTAAAATATTTTGATAATCTCCTATAAAAGAAAGACACTATCAGCTTATAATACTTTATAATTTCTGAATTATGCCTGTTTTGAGCTGTTCTGCTCTTATTAAGAGTAGAGAGCTATTAAACAGTTTGGTTTGGACAGATTTTTTTTCTTATTTCTTGTCAGTGGGAGCTATTATTTTTTGTTTCCTTTACCGTGTTTTTCTTTTTCTTTAGTGTCTCCTTATCGTCTGTTGTCCCCATGCCCTCTCTTAGGAATTTCTGCTGCGATTTCCCTTCAATTGCAAGTTTCTTTACTTACTTTAAAAGGGAAATATAATAGTTTTCCTAAAATGCATGAGATTCAAAGAGAAAAAGGATTTTTCTTGTTAAAGAAATTACCAGCTAGGTAAATAGTAATATCACCTGTATTGAGGTTGTAAAACCTTGTCTGTCTCAAGCATTTTAGAATCATACAGTCATAGAATGTATTTTTTCTTTGTACATTTCTTTAAAATGTTAACATATTTCACATATGTTCACCTCTCAGTGCTCATTAAATCTGTCTGAGGTAGGGTGAGCCAAGCATTTCAAGTACTATGTTCACAGAGTGATCAAGGAATTCATCCTGGCAGCAGTCCTGCTAAAATCAGATGAGAACTTTGATGATAAAAATGATACTGACTGTCCCTTGTCCTTGATGAGTGAGCAACCCAGTCATAGTGTACACTTAAGAGAGGGAAGAGAGAGAGAGGGTTAGGCAAGTTACCCAGTCTCTCTGTGCCTCAGTTTCCTCATCTTAAAATGAATTTTAAAAAAGGAATACATATTTCATAGAGTTATTGTGAAGGTTTCCATGCACATCTAAAGTACATGGAAAAGTACCTAGAACATAGCAAGAGTTCAGTGAATGCTGCTGCAACTACTAGTACTACTAATGAAATTATAATTTGTTTCATTGAGGCACCAGTGAGTCTGAGTCTAAACTCAGATCCCTAAAAAATATGACACTTACAAAACTGATAGGGATTTTCATGATGGTCCAGTGGTTAAGACTCCCCAGTCCCAATGCTGGGGGCTTGGGTTCAATCCCTGGTCAGGGAACTACATCCTGCATGCCTCAACTAAAAGCCTGCATGCTACAACTAAAAGATCCCTCATGTGGCAATGAAGATCCCATGTGCCACAACTAAGACCCGGCGCAGCCAAATAAATTTTTTTAAACTAATAGCATTTAAATTTTTCTTTAGTTTTTAAAAATCCCAGCCATTCTAGGATGTTATAAGAATCAGAACTAGAAATCATCAACCATTCCATGATTCTCAGTATCTTATATGCATACATAAATATATATACATGAAAAATTGATATATATGTATATACACATATATACATATATACACACACATATATGTATGTATAGTTGATTTTTACACAAATGGGCAAACCACACCTACAGTTCAGTATCTTATGTTTTTTATTAACAATATATCTTCAAGATTGGTCTATATAATTTGTCTCATTCATTGTAAAGGCTGAAAATTATTCCATTATATAGATGAATCATAATTTAACTTCTCTCCTATTGATGGAAATGTAGGTTCTTTCCATTTTTTTGCTTTTTTGAAAACAAGGGTGGAATAAACATCCTTGGACATAGGTCATTTCAAATAAATGTGCAAGAATATCTCTTGACTCTTATTATTCAATTTGGTACAGTTCTTCCTCATTTTGCAGTAAATTGTAGCCTTCCTTATTGTTTAGAGTATTCCTACAGTTATTTTATTTTGTAATATGTATATACAGTATGTTAAATATATTATATATTATATTATATATTACATATGCCAAACATGTAGCAAAAATAAAGTATATAAACACATGGGTAATGTCTATAAAGATTTCCTATGAAAAGATTTCCAATTCTGATGTTGATTCTTTTAAGTTTCAACCCTGTAATCCAGGTGTTTAATCCCTTTAATGACTATAGCCTCCAGTCATGTTTTATCCTAGATCTGCAGGCTATCTTGGAGTTGGACTCATTGGCTATACCCCTTGATCATCTCCTAGTAGTATTCCATTGTATGAATGTACCACGATTTATTTGTCCTTTTACTAGTTGATGGACATTTGGATTGTTTCCAGGTGTTTTTTTTGTTTGTTTCTTTTTTGTTTTGGCTGCGTTGGGTCTTTGTTTCTGCGCGCAGGTTTTCTCTCTAGTTGCGGCCAGCAGTGGCTGCTCTTCACTGTGGTGCAAGGACTTCTATTTGCAGTGGCTTCTCTTGTTTCAGAGCACAGGCTCTAGGCACGTGGGCTTCAGTAGTTGTGGCTCACAAGCTCTAGAGTGCAGGCTCAGTAGTTGTGGTGCACTGACCTAGTTGCTCCGTGGCATGTGGGATCATCTCAGGCCAGGGATCAAATCCATATCCCCTGCGTTGGCAGGCAGATTCTTAACCACTGCGCCACCAGTGAAGTCTCTTGTTTCCAGTTTTTGGTGATTTTGAATAATGTTGCTATGAACATTGATGTACAAAATTTGGGTTGGGTATCTTTTCATTTTTGGGGGGTAGATACCTAAATGTGGAATTGCTCAGTTGTATGGTAAGGTGCCAAAGATTATTTTTAAAGTCAACTTTATTATTTGCATATAATTTAATGTATTATTATATATAACAGATATAATTTATACATACTACACATAAATTATTTTGTATTTCATTTTTGTAACTTCTCTGTTATTCTGGGCATTTTAAAGGTGTGGAACCCAGGCTTAGAGACAATACTCTGAAAAAGGAAGTGACCTATGATTCTGCATGTCCTCATGTTCTTAGCAAAGCACATTTCTTCATGTACATTTAACTCACAGCTCATTACAGCACTTCTGCTTAAGTATCCTATTACACTTACCCACTGAAGTAGCTGTTACATCCATTTTTACACATTACCGAACCCATCACATGATTATGAACTCTAACATTGTTTCTCACAGATTGTCTGAAAACAGGTTAGGAATTATATAATCCTTATTGTTAATAATAGCTATTAGTTACTATTTGCTGAGTGTTTACCAAGTGCCAGATACTTTGTTAGGTGCTTTGCATGAGTCAACTCATAAGAATCTTTAACCAATTCTGTGAAATAAACAATGCTATCATCCCCATTTTACAGATGAGGAAACAGATTAGAGAGATTGTCCAATTTTCGTTAGCTAGCAAGAAATTTTTAAAAATTAATTAATTAATTTGTTTTTATTTTGGCTGTGTTGGGTCTTTGCTGCTGTGCGGGGGCTTTCTCTAGTTGCAGCAAGCAGGGGCTACTCTGGCACATGGGCTTCAATAGTTGTGGCTCGTGGACTCTAGAGCACAGGCTCAGTAGTTGTGGCACATGGGCTTAGTTACTCCGCGGCATGTGGGATCTTCCTGGGCCAAGGATCGAACCCGTGTCCCCTGCATTAGCAGGTGGATTCTTAACCGCTGCACCACCAGGGAAACCCCAGCTAGCAAGTAATTTTCATTAACTACACCAAGAGCAGTGAAAAAACTTTGAAGAGCATGACTCTTGACCAGCATGTCAGAAGGATTCATATTTTCTACTTGTCACTATGAAATGAAATGGAAATTTGCCCATTAAGTTAATCACTATAAGTAGCTTAATTAGGTAATACAGGACTACAGTTTGGATGCTTAAAGTAATAAAATACCCAGGTATTAGACATATATTAATAGGAACACTCATGTCTCCATTAAATGTTCCTTGTTTCATTTTTTGATCAGAGTTTAGTGACATAATCTGAGCAATGAAAATGGGAGAAATTCTTTGTGATCGAAAGCATAACTAGATATAATCACCTAATTCTTGTCCTCTTAACAATGAGCAAATACCTAAAGTCACACTAAGGCAGCTTGGGCTTTTGTTGATGAGGGTTAGATCAGTGTCTCTGGTAATGTACCTGTTTGCTCAGATATACCCTGAATGAAGCAATCTGTAAAGAGATCATAGACCAGCATGGGACTGCTCCAGGTTAGCTCACCTGTATCAGGGAGTCTTTTCAAACACTATTTGCTGAGATTCTTTAATAAGATGATCCCAATTCTTGATTTTTTTTAAAAAAAGATATGAATGGGAAAATGACAAAGTAAATACATCAAAATCAGTTAACATTTGCTGGTGGTACTATAAGAAATGTTTCTTAATTTCATTGTGCTTTTCTATATTTTCAAACATTTTTATCTTAAACAAAGAAAAACAGCAAGAAATATTTTTTCAGAATACTGTCATTTTCTAGTTGCTGCATTCCTTAGGTAAAATTGGAGGGGGTGGGTAATGAGGGAGTAATCAACCCAAAGTCCCAATGGTCATCAGCCAATGGTATCATTTCATTTGGGTAATTGCTAGAATCTAGGATTGACATTGTTATCACCACAAAGAAGAAAATACTTTTTAAGGTCAAGTAGTAGGGAGAAGGAATACTGAATTATACTTTAGTTTACCCGAATCCACTAGGCTTTCACAGTTGGTATCAAAAGTTTCAGTAATGTTCAGTCAGAATCAGGAACTTCCTCAGCCAGAGTGGATTAAAGAGAGGAAATGTCCACAGGTGCAATTTTTTTCCTTCTCAACCAAATCAAGTATCACCTCAGTATGTGTTAGAGCAGCACATTCTAGGCTCTTACCCTAGACCTACTAAATTAGAGTCTCTGTAGGTTGAGCCCAACAATATAGTGTAACAAGCCTTTCAGGTGATTCTGATGTACACTTAACTTTGAGAACTACTGGCCCACCACATGGTAGCAGTTTAGAGCATGAACTTTGGAGTCACTACATAGATGTGAATCTCATTTCTATCATTTACTAGCTCATTAAGGAAGCTGAATTTAGGCAAGTTATTAAACCTCTCTGTACCTCAGTTTTCTCATCTGAAAAATGGGGCTAATAATATTCTTTTCATGTTTGTTGAGACTACAAAGCAGTTAATATTTATGAAGCCCTTGAAACAGTCTATGGCACATAATAAATACTCTAAAAGTATTTCCTATTGCTATTCTTCTAGGATTGTCAGAATATCCTACTTAATGTTACTGGAATCTACAAATCCCAGTAGGGGAGCAAACATTTATCTCACATCAAACAAGTACCATATTTATTTATGCATTCATTTATCAAACATTATTGAAAATTTACTAAGTTTAAGATATGATTTTATGTTCTGCACTTTTTAAAATCTTTTTTTGTGATACGCGGGCCTCGCAGTGTTGCGGCCTCTCCCGTTGTGAAGCACAGGCTCCGGACGCGCAGGCTCAGCGGCCATGGTTCACAGGCCCAGCCGCTCCGCGGCATGTGGGATCTTCCCGGACCGGGGCACGAACCCACGTCCCCTGCATCGGCAGGCGGACTCTCAACCACTGCGCCACCAGGGAAGCCCTATGTTCTGCACTTTTAAGGTACTAACTCATAATCTTAAAAGACACACTTAAGATGCATTATATTAGTCAGTAGACAAGATAATGATACTGGATCAGGATGGGAAGGATAGAAATGGCTTAAAAAAAAATCCTACATTAAAGGAAAGAGTATTGGTTTAAACAAAATAGAAAATATACATAATATCCCCCATCAGTGAGGATTCCCAGCTTTGTCTTAACTTCCTTCCGAATTGTAATACTATTTTCTAGGCGACAATGGTGGACTAACTAATGTGTATTCTAGTTTAGTTTTGTTTACCATGCTTAGTTAAAAGGAAGTGTACAACCCAATAAAGATATATTTGTATCCTTTATTCAACTGATTTTGCCCTTTCCATTTTATTTCCACTTTACTATGCCTGGTAATCTTGGTTAATGGGTGGAAACTTTGCCTTTATGAATCAAAAGCTATCTCAAGTATTGGGTTGTAGGTTCTTTGTTCATTTGTTGGCCATTTCTACCCTATCCCACTCTGATCCAGCTACCATCATCTAGTTTCCTGACCAACATAATTAATTCTTTTTTTTTTAGCTTCTCAATTTATTATATACGTTTCTCTATTGAACAAATTGATTTGATCTAATGTAATATTCTTTGTTAGAGCTCCAGAAACACAGTCCCAGAGTGTAGTATTTCACATAAGGTAGTCATACATCTATTTTCAAGTAAAATAGTTTAGACAGGCACTGGTATATACACAACACACACACACAGACACACACAAACCCACATACATGCACATCAGAAAATATCTGGAAAGATATACATAAAATGTCATGTGGTAGGAATATGGTATATTTTTCTTTTCTTTTAAGGATGTGTCTTTTCTTTCAAATTTATTTATTTATTTATGGCTGCATTGGGTCTTTGTTGCAGTGTGCAGGCTTTCTCTAGCTGTGGTGAGCGGGGGCTACTCTTCAACATAATTAATTCTTTTTTTTTTTTTTAACATCTTTATTGGGGTATAATTGCTTTACAATGGTGTGTTAGTTTCTGCTTTATAACAAAGTGAATCAGCTATACGTATACATATGCTCCCATGTGTCTTCCCTCTTGCGTCTCCCTCCCTCCCACTCTCCCCATCCCACCCCTCCAGGCTGTCCCAAAGCCCCGAGCTAAAATCCCTGTGCCTTGCGGCTGCTTCCCCCAGCTATCTACCTTACTACGTTTGTTAGTGTGTATATGTCCAGGACTCTCTCTCGCCCTGTCAAAACTCACCCTTCCCCCTCCCCATATCCTCAAGTCCGTTCTCCAGTAGGTCTGCGCCTCTATTCCTGTCTTATCCCTAGGTTCTTCATGACATTTTTTCCCCTTAAATTCCATATATATGTGTTAGCATACGGTATTTGTCTTTTTCTTTCTGACTTACTTCACTCTGTATGACAGACTCTAGGTCTATCCATCTCATTACAAATAACTCAATTTCATTTCTTTTTAAGGCTGAGTAATATTCCATTGTGTATATGTGCCACATCTTCTTTATCCATTCGTCCGATGATGGGCGCTTAGGTTGTTTCCATCTCCGGGCTATTGTAAATAGAGCTGCAATGAACATTTTGGTACATGACTCTTTTTGAATTTTGGTTTTCTCAGGGTATATGCCCAGTAGTGGGATTGCTGGGTCATATGGTAATTCTATTTGTAGTTTTTTAAGGAACCTCCATACTGTTCTCCACAGTGGCTGAACCAATTCACATTCCCACCAGCAGTGCAAGAGTGTCCCCTTTTCTCCACACCCTCTCCAGCATTTATTGTTTCTAGATTTTTTGATGATGGCCATTCTGACTGGTGTGAGATGATATCTCATTGTAGTTTTAATTTGCATTTCTCTAATGATTAATGATGTTGAGCATTCTTTCATGTGTTTGTTGGCATTCTGTATATCTTCTTTGGAGAAATGTCTGTTTAGGTCTTCTGCCCATTTTTGGATGGGGTTGTTTGTTTTTTTGTTATTGAGCTGCATGAGCTGCTTGTAAATTTTGGAGATTAATCCTTTGTCAGTTGCTTCATTGGCAAATGTTTTCTCCCATTCTGAGGGTTGTCTTTTGGTCTTGATTATGGTTTCCTTTGCTGTGCAAAAGCTTTGAAGTTTCATTAGGTCCCATTTGTTTGTTTTTGTTTTTATTTCCATTACTCTAGGAGGTGGGTCAGAAAGGATCTTGCTGTGATTTATGTCATAGAGTGTTCTGCCTATGTTTTCCTCTAAGAATTTGATAGTTTCTGGCCTTACATTTAGGTCTTTAATCCATTTTGAGCTTATTTTTGTGTATGGTGTTAGGGAGTGATCTAATCTCATACTTTTACATGTACCTGTCCAGTTTTCCCAGCACCATTTATTGAAGAGGCTGTCCTTTCTCCACTGTACATTCCTGCCTCCTTTATCAAAGATAAGGTGTCCATATGTGCGTGGGTTTATCTCTGGGCTTTCTATCCTGTTCCACTGATCTATCTTTCTGTTTTTGTGCCAGTACCATACTGTCTTGATTACTGTTGCTTTGTAGTATAGTCTGACGTCAGGGAGCCTGATTCCTCCAGCTCCTTTTTTCGTTCTCAAGATTGCTTTGGCTATTCGGGGTCTTTTGTGTTTCCATACAAATTGCGAAATTTTTTGTTCTAGTTCTGTGAAAAATGCCAGTGGTAGTTTGATAGGGATTGCATTGAATCTGTAGATTGCTTTGGGTAGTAGAGTCATTTTCACAATGTTGATTCTTCCCATCCAAGAACATGGTATATCTCTCCATCTATTTGTATCATCTTTAATTTCTTTCATCAGTGTCTTATAATTTTCTGCATACAGGTCTTTCATATCCTTAGGTAGGTTTATTCCTAGATATTTTATTCTTTTTGTTGCAATGGTAAATGGGAGTGTTTTCTTGATATCACTTTCAGAGTTTTCATCATTAGTATATAGGAATGCCAGAGATTTCTGTGCATTAATTTTGTATCCTGCTACTTTACCAAATTCATTGATTAGCTCTAGTAGTTTTCTGGTAGCATCCTTAGGTTTCTCTATGTATAGTATCATGTCATCTGCAAACAGTGACAGCTTTACTTCTTCTTGTCCAATTTGGATTCCTTTTATTTCCTTTTCTTCTCTGATTGCTGTAGCTAAAACTTCCAAAACTATGTTGAATAAGAGTGGTGAGAGTGGGCAACCTTGTCTTGTTCCTGATCTTAGTGGAAATGCTTTCAGTTTTTCACCATTGAGGATGATGTTTGCTGTGGGCTTGTCATATATGGCCTTTATTATGTTGAGGAAAGTTCCCTCTATGCCTACTTTCTGGAGGGTTTTTATCATAAATGGGTGTTGAATTTTGTCGAAAGCTTTCTCTGCATCTATTGAGATGATCATATGGTTTTTCTCCTTCAATTTGTTAATATGGTTTATCACATTGATAGATTTGCGTATATTGAAGAATCCTTGCATTCCTGGAATAAACCCCACTTGATCATGGTGTATGATCCTTTTAATGTGCTGTTGGATTCTGTTTGCTAGTATTTTGTTGAGGATTTTTGCATCTATGTTCATCAGTGATATTGGCCTGTAGTTTTCTTTCTTTGTGACATCCTTGTCTGGTTTTGGTATCAAGGTGATGGTGGCCTCGTAGAAGGAATTTGGGAGTGTTCCTCCCTCTGCTATATTTTGGAAGAGTTTCAGAAGGATAGGTGTTAGCTCTTCTCTAAACGTTTGATAGAATTCACCTGTGAAGCCATCTGGTCCTGGGCTTTTGTTTGTTGGAAGGTTTTTAATCACAGTTTCAATTTCAGTGCTTGTGATTGGTCTGTTCATATTTTCTATTTCTTCCTGATTCAGTCTTGGCAGGTTGTGCATTTCTAAGAATTTGTCCATTTCTTCCAGATTGTCCATTTTATTGGCATAGAGTTGCTTGTAGTAATCTCTCATGATTTTTTTTATTTCTGCAGTGTCAGTTGTTATTTCTCCTTTCTCATTTCTAATTCTATTGATTTGAGTCTTCTCCCTTTTTTTCTTGATGAGTCTGGCTAGTGGTTTATCTATTTTGTTTATCTTCTCAAAGAACCAGCTTTTAGTTTTATTGATCTTTGCTATTGTTTCCTTCATTTCTTTTTCATTTATTTCTGATCTGATTTTTATGATTTCTTTCCTTCTGCTAGCTTTGGGCTTTTTTGTTCTTCTTTCTCTAATTGCTTGAGGTGCAAGGTTAGGTTGTTTATTCGAGATGTTTCCTGCTTCTTAATGTGGGCTTGTATTGCTATAAACTTCCCCCTTAGAACTGCTTTTGCTGCATCCCATAGGTTTTGGGTCGTTGTGTCTCCATTGTCATTTGTTTCTAGGTATTTTTTTATTTCCTCTTTGATTTCTTCAGTGATCACTTCATTATTAAGTAGTGTATTGTTTAGCCTCCATGTGTTTGTATATTTTACAGATCTTTTCCTGTAATTGATATCTAGTCTCATGGCGTTGTGGTCAGAAAAGATACTTGATACAATTTCAGTTTTCTTAAATTTACCAAGGCTTGATTTGTGACCCAAGATATGATCTATCCTGGAGAATGTTCCATGAGCACTTGAGAAAAATGTGTATTCTGTTGTTTTTGGATGGAGTGTCCTATAAATATCAATTAAGTCCATCTTGTTTAATGTATCATTTAAAGCTTGTGTTTCCTTATTTATTTTCATTTTGGATGATCTGTCCATGGGTGAAAGTGGGGTGTTAAAGTCCCCTACTATGAATGTGTTACTGTCAATTTCCCCTTTTATGGCTGTTAGTATTTGTCTTATGTATTGAGGTGCTCCTATGTTGGGTGCATAAATATTTACAATTGTTATATCTTCTTCTTGGATCGATCCCTTGATCATTATGTAGTGTCCTTCTTTATCCCTTTTAATAGTCCTTATTTTAAAGTCTATTTTGTCTGATATGAGAACTGCTACTCCAGCTTTCTTTTGGTTTCCATTTGCATGGAATATCTTTTTCCATCCCCTTACTTTCAGTCTGTATGTGTCTCTAGGTCTGAGGTTGGTCTCTTGTAGACAGCATATATAAGGGTCTTGTTTTTGTATCCATTCAGCCAATCTGTGTCTTTTTGTGGGAGCATTTAGTCCATTTAAATTTAAGGTAATTATCGATATGTATGTTCCTATTCCCATTTTCTATATTGTTTTGGGTTCGTTATTATAGGTCGTTTCCTTCTTTTGCATTTCTTATCTAGAGAAGTTCCTTTAGCATTTGTTGTAAAGCTGGTTTGGTGGTGCTGAACTCTCTCAGCTTTTGCTTGTCTGTAAAGGTTTTAATTTCTCCATCAAATCTGAATGAGATCCTTGCTGGGTAGAGTAGTCTTGGTTGCAGGTTTTTCTCCTTCATCACTTTCAGTATGTCCTGCCACTCCCTTCTGGCTTGTAGGGTTTCTGCTGAGAGATCAGTTGTTAACCTTATGGGGATTCCCTTGTGTGTTATTTGTTGTTTTTCCCTTGCTGCTTTTAATATGCTTTCTTTGTATTTAATTTTTGATAGTTTGATTAATATGTGTCTTGGCGTATTTCTCCTTGTATTTATCCTGTATGGGACTCTCTGTGCTTCCTGGACTTGATTAACTATTTCCTTTCCCATATTAGGGAAGTTTTCAACTATAATCTCTTCAAATATTTTCTCAGTCCCTTTCTTTTTTTCTTCTTCTTCTGGAACCCCTATAATTCGAATGTTGGTGCGTTTCATGTTGTCCCAGAGGTCTCTGAGACTGTCCTCAGTTCTTTTCATTCTTTTTTCTTTATTCTGCTCTGCAGTAGTTATTTCCACTACTTTATCTTCCAGGTCACTTATCCGTTCTTCTGCCTCAGTTATTCTGCTATTGATCCTATCTAGAGTACTTTTAATTTCATTTATTGCGTTGTTCATCGTTGCTTGTTTCATTTTTAGTTCTTGTAGGTCCTTGTTGACTGTTTCTTGCATTTTGTCCATTCTACTTCCAAGATTTCGGATCATCCTTACTATCATTATTCTGAATTCTTTTTCAGGTAGATTGCCTATTTCCTCTTCATTTGTTAGGTCTGGTGGGTTTTTATCTTGCTCCTTCATCTGCTGTGCGTTTTTCTATCTTCTCATTTTGCTTATCTTACTGTGTTTGGGGTCTCCTTTTTGCAGGCTGCACATTCATAGTTCCCGTTGTTTTTGATGTCTGTCTCCAGTGGCTAAGGTTGTTTCAGCGGGTTGTGTAGGCTTCCTGGTGGAGGGGACTAGTGCCTGTGTTCTTGTGGTTGAGGCTGGATCTTGTCTCTCTAGTGGGCAGGTTCATGTCTGGTGGTGTGTGTTGGGGTGTCTGTGGCCTTGTTATGATTTTAGGCAGCCTCTCTGCTAATGGGTGGGGTTGTGTTCCTGTTTTGCTAGTTGTTTGGCATAGGTTGTCCAGCACTGTGGCTTGCTGGTCGTTGAGTGAAGCTGGGTGCTGGTGTTAAGATGGAGGTCTCTGGGAGATTTCCACCGTTTAATATTATGTGGAGCTGGGAGGTTTCTTGTTGACCAGTGTCCTGAAGTTGGCTCTCTCACTTCAGAGGCAGAGCCCTGCCTCCTGGGCTGGAGCACCAAGAGCCTTTCATCCACACGGCTCAGAATAAAAGGGAGAAAAAGTAGAGAGAATTATTAAAAGTATGAGGAAAAAAAGAAGGAAAGGAGGGAAGGAAGGAAGGAAGAAAGAAGCAAAGAAAGGAGGGAGGGAGGGAGGGAGGAAGGAAGGAAGGAGGGAAAGAAGGAGAAAATGTAGAGAGAATTAGTAGAAGTATGAAGAAAGAAAGAGGGAAAGGAGGAAAGGAAGGAAGGAAGAAAGAAGCAAAGAAGGAAAGAAAGGAGGGAGGGAGGGAGGGAGGAAGGAAGGAAAGAAGGAGGGAAAGAAGGAGAAAATGTAGAGAGAATTAGTAGAAGTATGAGGAAAGAAAGAAGGAAAGAAGAAAGAAGCAAAGAAGGAAAGAAAGGAGGGAGGGAGGGAGGGAGGAAGGAAGGAGGGAAAGAAGGAGAAAATGTAGAGAGAATTAGTAGAAGTATGAGGAAAGAAAGAAGGAAAGGAGGAAAGGAAGGAAGGAAGAAGCGAAGAAGGAAAGAAAGGAGGGAGGGAGGGAGAGAGGAAGGAAGGAACGGAGGGAAAGAAGGAGAAAATGTATAGAGAATTAGTAGAAGTATGAGGAAAGAAAGAAGGAAAGGAGGAAAGGAAGGAAGGAAGAAAGAAGCAAAGAAGGAAAGAAAGGAGGGAGGAAGGGAGGAAGGAAGGAGGGAAAGAAGGAAAAAAGACAGAAAGAAAGAAGATACAGTAAAACTAAAATAAAGTATAATATAGTTATTGTACTAAAAAATATTTAGAAAGAAAAAAAAAAAAAAGGAACGGATAGAACCCTAGGACAAATGTTGGAAGCAAAGCTATACAGAGAAAATCTTACACAGAAGCATACACAACGCGTTCACAAAGAGAGGCAAAGGGGAAAAAATCATAAATCCTGCTCCCAGAGACCACCTCCTCAACCTGGGGTGATTCGCTGTCTAAAGGAGGGAAGGAAGGAAGGAAAGAAAGAAAGAACGAAGGTAAAGTACAATAAAGTTATTACAATTAAAATTAATTATTAGGAAAAAAAATTTTTTTTTAAAAAAACCATGGACGGATAGAGCCCTAGGACAAATGTTGGAAGCAAAGCTATACAGAGAAAATCTTACACAGAAGCATACACATACACGTTCACAAAGAGAGGCAAAGGGGGAAAAATCATAAATCCTGCTCCCAGAGACCACCTCCTCAACCTGGGGTGATTCGCTGTCTAAAGGAGGGAAGGAAGGAAGGAAAGAAAGAAAGAAAGAGCGAAGGTAAAGTACAATAAAGTTATTACGATTAAAATTAATTATTAAGAAAAAAAAATTTTTTTTTTAAAACCATGGACGGATAGAGCCCTAGGACAAATGTTGGAAGCAAAGCTATACAGAGAAAATCTTACACAGAAGCATACACATACACGTTCACAAAGAGAGGCAAAGGGGGAAAAATCATAAATCCTGCTCCCAGAGACCACCCCCTCAACCTGGGGTGATTCGCTGTCTAAAGGAGGGAAGGAAGGAAGGAAAGAAAGAAAGAACGAAGGTAAAGTACAATAAAGTTATTACAATTAAAATTAATTATTAAGAAAAAAAAGTTTTTTTTTTTTAAAAAAAAACCATGGACAGATAGAGCCCTAGGACAAATGGTGGAAGCAAGAGTATACAGCCAAGATCTCACACAGAAGCATACACGCACACATTCACAAAAAGAGGAAAAGGGAAAAAAATCACAGATCTCGCTCCTAAATTCCACCTCTTCAATTTGGGATCACTCCCTGTCTATTCAGGTATTCCACAATGCAGGGCACATCAAGTTGATTGTGGAGCTTCAATCCGCCGCCTCCGCGGCTGCCGGGAGAGACCTCCCCCTCTCCTCCCTGCTCTCACAGCTCACAGGAGCTCAGCTTTGTACCTGGCCCTGCCCCTAAGCGCAGGTCGCTGGAGGGCGTCTGTTTTTTGCTCAGACAGGACGGGGTTTAAGGAGCCGCTGATTCGGGAGCTCCGGCTCACTCAGGCCGGGGGTTGGGGGATGGGGGAAGGAGGGGCACTGCGTGCGGGGCGGGCCTGCGGCGGCAGAGGCGGCGTGACGCTGCGGCAGAGGCCGGCGTGACGCTGCACCAGCCTGAGACCCGCCGTGCGTACTCCCGGGGAAGTTGTCCCTCGATCCCGGGAACCTGGCAGTGGCGGCCTGCACAGGCTCCGCGGAAGAGGGGCGTGGAGAGTGACCTGTCCTCGCACACAGCCCCCCTGGTGGCGGCAGCAGCCCCTGCGTCTCCCGCCCGTCTCTGGGGTCCGCGGTTTCAGCCGCGGCTCGCGCCCGTCTCTGGGGTCCGCGGTTTCAGCCGCGGCTCGCGCCCGTCTCGGGTTCGCGCTTCCCGCCGCGGCTCGCGCCCGTCTCTGGGGTTCGCGCTTTTAGCCGCAGCTCGCGCCCGTCTCTGGAGTTCCTTTAAGCAGCGCTCTTAAACCCCTCTCCTCGCGCACCAGGAAACAAAGAGGGAAGAAAAAGTCTCTTGCCTCTTCGGCTGGTGCAGGCTTTTACCCGAACTCCCTCCCGGCTAGTCGTGGCGCACCAACCCCTTCAGGCTATGTTCAAGCCGCCAACCCCAGTCCTCTCCCTGCGCTCCGTCCAAAACCGAAACCCGAGCCTCAGCTCGCAGCCCCGCCCGCCCCGGCAGGTGAGCAGACAAGCCTCTCGGGTTGGTGAGTGCCAGTCGGCACCGATCGTCTGTGCAGGTATCTCCCCGCTTTGCTCTCCGCACCCGTCGCTGTGCACCACTCCGCGGTCCCGAAGCTCCCCCCTCCTCCTCCCGCAGTCTCCGCCCGCGGAGGGGCTTCCTAGTGTGTGGAAACTTTTCCTCCTTCACAGCTCCCTCCCACTGGTGCAGGTGCCGTCCTTATTCTTTTGTCTCTGTTTTTTCTTTTTTTCTTTTGCCCTACCCAGGTACGTGGGGAGTTTCTTGCCTTTTGGGAGCTCTGAGGTCTTCTGCCAGCCTTCAGTAGGTGTTCTGTAGGAGTTGTTCCACGTGTAGATGTATTTCTGGTGTATCCGTGAGGAGGAAGGCGATCTCCACGTCTTACTCTTCCGCCATCTTCCCCCGTCTCAACATAATTAATTCTTAAACATGGCTCCTAAGGTGATGAGTTAGTACTTAGAAGTATGCAGCATAATGTCTTAAGTCAAGTGTATTTCCAATAAATATTTGATGACTAAAAGTACAAATGAATGATATATGTGCTTGATATGATATGATACTCTCCTATTGGGATTATGTACATTGTTTCTGTCCTTTTACTTTTAATGTACGTATATCATTATATTTGAACTGAGTTTCTTACAGATGGCATAAATTTAGGTCATGTTTGTTTTTTTTTATCCATTCTGAAAATTCCTGTCTTTAAATTAGTATGTTCAGATCATTCACATTAATGTTATTGTTGATATGTTTGGATTTAGATTGATGGTACTCCAAATCCTGGTGTTCTTCCCCAATCTGCCTGTTGCTATTTACTTTCCAGAGTCTTCAAGTAGTTGTTCCATGCATTCTGTCCAGGTTTGGTAGTTATATTCAGTGAGAGAGAAGATATGAAATGTGCTTACTCCATCTTACCTATAAGTGGAACTCTGGGAATAATTATTTTTAGAGCTTCTCTGAATCTGAGGATCAGATCCCAAGTCTCTGGCTGTCATGTTAAAGTTCCTATCAGATCACAGAATCTTGAAGTTGCCATTAATCCAATATACTTAAATAAGTATTTTCCTTTAGCAATTAAAAGAAAAATCCTAAGCACTCCCAGAATGTGCTGCTCGTAAAGCGCTTTCCAGTTTGCTGCTGTAGCCTCAGAAGTTCCCCACAGTTCAGAGATCATTGGGGTGAGCGTCCACAATGATGCAGACTTTTCTAAGACCAAACCAAACAATCTCTAAGCTAGGAGATGGCTGATGTCACAAAATAATTATATCTATTAATTTTTTCAACAAATATTATGGGTCAGATCCTGTTCTAAGTGTTGGGGATGTAATAGTGAACAAGAAAATGGCCTTTACCTCTAGTGGGAGGTGGCGGGGAGAGGAAGAAAGTCAATAAACACATTGACAAATAAATGCATCGAATGGTTTGTTAATGGTAGTTCTCTGAAGAATAAAAACAGGATAATGGTCTAGAGAGTAATGGGGCTGGAGAGAGGGGCAGAGTGACTACTTTACCCAGGTGGTTGGGAAAGGCTGTCTAGGAAATGACATTTGAGATCATTTGGGATCTGAATGTTGATAAGGAGGGAACCTGGGAAGATTTGGGGGACAGAAGTTTCCAAGAAGAGAGAAATGAATTACCTAGCCTTGGTCTACCCTTTTCTACATTCTCTTCTTCATTTCTGACCACAGAATTTAAATATAGATAAGGAAAATTTGTGTTATTTTTTCCTGCAGCAGCTGGAGACCTTATTGAACCTCAAACTATGCATAGGTAGTAAAAGCCACCCCGGAATTTGATTGATACAACCCATTCCCTCAATAATATTTTTTGAGAGCCCAAGTTCTGGCCCAATATCAAGGAATTAAGAATGGTAAATTTTAGCAAGATATGATGTTTAGGATGAAGGAGACAGACCATTGGATTGTGGATAAAAAATCCAGATTTGCAGTCTCATCCATTCACAAGAAACACCAAAACATATAATTTGCATTTTGAGTTATATTTTTAAACTATGAAAGTAAGCATGCAAAGACCACATATAGACAATAGATGGCAGACTGTGTCTACAAACTAGTGGGGGATTCTGTGCAACCTCACAAATATTTGGTAAAGGAGATGGGCCCCAGCTTCTTGCATACAATGATTAGACCATTCAAAGGGTATATATCAAGGATATATACAAATTTTGAAAGAATTTGGAAGTATCTATAGTCTGATACCACTGAAATTACTTCCTCACAGTAAATAGAGGCTCTGGGTCCTGAGAAATAATATTTTTCACTCTCTAGGTTGAAAGACAATAGGTAATATACTCAAGCACTACAGTGGAAAAAGGCAGTAAAACAGTCAAAAATGGTACTTTCATAAATGGCATGATTTTGTGACATCAGTCATCTGCTAATCTAGAGATTTTGTTTGGTTTGGTCTTAGAAATGTCTGCATCACTGTGGATGCTCACCCCAAGCATCTCTGAACTGTGGGGAAATTCTGAGGCTGCAGCAGCAAACTGGGAAGAGCTTTATGAGCTGCCCATTCCAGAAGTGCTCGAGAATTATTTTTTTAATTGTTAAAGGAAAATATTTATTTAAATATGTTGATTTAATAGCAACTTTGAGATTTTGTGATCTGATAGGAACTTTTTAAACAAAATTTTATTGGAGTATAGCTGATTTACAATGTTGTGTTACTTTACTGTGTACAGCAAAGTGAATCAGTTCTACAAATACATATATCCACTCTCTTTTAGATTCTTTTCCCACATAGGTCATTACAGAGTACTGAATAGAGTTCCCTGTGCTATCTATTTTATATATAGTAGTGTGTATATGTCAATCCCAATCTCCCAACTTATCCCTCCCTCCCCCCTTTCCCCCTTGGTAACCACAAGTTTATTCTCTACTGTGACTCTATTTCTGTTTTGCAAATAAGTTTATTTTTACCATTCCTTTAGATTCCACATGTAAGTGATATCATATGATATTTGTCTTTCTCTGTCTGACTTACTTCACTCAGTATGACAATCTCTAGGTCCATCCATGTTGCTGCAAGTGGCATTATTTTGTTCTTTTTTATGACTGAGTAATATTCCATTGTATGTATGTATGTACCACATCTTCTTTATTCATTCATCTGTCGATGGACATTTAGGTTGCTTCCACATCCTGCCTATTGTGAATAGTGCTGCAATGAACATTGGGGTGCATGTATCTTTTCGAATTATGGTTTTCTTGGGTATATGCCCAGAAGTGGGATTGCTGGGTCTTATGGTAGCTCTGCTTTTAGTTTTTTAAGGAACCTCCATACTGTTCTCCATAGTGGCTGTACCAATTTACACTCCCACCACCAGTGCAAGAGGGTTCCTTTTTCTCTATACCCTCTCCAGCAGTTATTGTTTGTAGATACTCTGATGATGGCCATTCTGACTAGCGTGAGGTGATATCTCATTGTAGTTTTGATTTGCATTTCTCTAATAATTAGTGATGTTTAGCATTGATAGGAACTTTAGCATGACAGTCAGAAACTTGGAATCTGATCCTCAGATTCAGAGAAGCTCTAAAAATAATTATTCCCAGAGTTCCACATATACGTAGGATGGAGTAAGCACATTTCATATCTTCTCTTTCACTGAATATAACTACTAAACCTGGACAGAATGCATGGAACAACTACTTGAAGACTCTGGAAAGTAAATAGCAACAGGCAGATTGGGGAAGAACACCAGGATTTGGAGTACCATCAGTCTAAATCCAAACATATCAACAATAACATTAATATGAATGATCTGAATATACTAGTTTAAAAACAGGAATTGTGAAAATGGATTTTAAAAAAACATGATCTAAATTTATGCCATCTATAAGAAACTCAGTTCAGATATAGTGATATGTATACATTAAAAGTAAATGGATAGAAACAATATACCATGCAGACACTAGTCAAAAGAGAGCTAAGTGGCTATATTGATATCAGAGCTAGCTGGCTTGAGAGAAAATAAAATTACTGAGGATAAATACTGTTAATTCACCAAGAAGCCATAACAATTCTAACTGTGTATACAACAACAGAGCTTCAAAATACAGTAAACAAAAACTGATGGAGCTGAAAGTAGGAGAAATCCATAATTAGAATTAGAGACATCAATACTCCTTTCTCAGTAGTATAGATAATAGATAAAAAATCAAGAATATAGAATAACTGAACAATACTATCAACCAACTGAACCTGACATTTGAAGAACACTTCACCTAACAATAGCAGAAATACATTCTTTTCAGTTCATATGGAACATCTACCAAGATAGACCATACCCAAAGTCATAAATCAAACCTTAAAAAATTTAAAAGAATTCAAAATATACAAAGTGTGTATTTCAGAACATAACGGAATTAAACTAGAAATCAGTAAAAGAAATATAGCAGAAAAATATCCAAGCACTTGAAGTTAATCAACATACTTTTAATTAATCCGTGTGTCAAAAAGGAAGTCTCAGGATAAATTATATAAAATATTTTGAATAAAATGAGAATGAATATAACATCAAAATTTGTGGGGTGCAACTAACATAGTGCTTAGAGGAAATTTTATAGCATTAAAATGCTATGTTAGAAAAGAAGAATGTAATCAAATCAATCGGTTGCTTTTACCTTAGAAAATAGAAAAAGAAGAGCAAACTAAACCAAAGGCAAGGTTGGAAGGAAAAATAAGAATAGAAATCATTAAAATTGAAAAACAGAAAATTAATAAAGAAAGTCAAACTTAAAGCTGGTTTTGAGGTGAATAAAATTGATTAACTTCTAGCAAGACTGACAAAGAAAAACAGACAGAAGATGCAAATTACCAATATTAGATTGAAAGAGAAGAAATCCCTATAGACTCTGTAGATGTTAAAAGGATAATATAAGGAAATACTATGAACAATTCCACGCTCAGAAATTCAATACCTTAGATGAAATGGACCATTTTCTTAAAAATCATAAACTATGCAAACTCAACCATGATGAAATATGTAACTTGAATTGTTCTGTAAATATTAAAGAAATTAAATTTGTAGTTTATAATCTTCCAAAAAGAAATTTCCTAGTCCAGATGCTTCCACAGGTGAATTCTAGGAATGTTTAAAGGAGAAATAGAGCACAGTTCTACACTTCTGTCAAATAGGAGAGGGAACATATTCAAGTCATTTTATGAGGCCAGAGTTACTCTGATGCCAAAAGCAGGCAAAGGCACTATAAGAAAAGATAACTACAGATGAATATTTCTCATGAACATGGATGGAAAAATGTTCAACAAAAATTACCAAATTGAATCGAGGAATATATAAAAAGAATAATACAAGACACTAAGTGGAGTTTATCCCAGGATGAAAGGCTAACTCATTATTCAGAAATAAATCAATGTAATCTACCATATTAACTAATTAATTACTAATTAATCTAAAGAAGAAAAACTTTATGAGCATATCAATTAATGCAGAAAATAATTTGAGAGAACCCAGCAACTATTCTGTATAAAAACTCCCAGTAAACTAGGAATAGAAGGGAATTTCCTCAACTTGCTAAAGAGTATCTATTTTTTAAAAAAATCTACAGCTAGTATCATACTTAATGGTAAAATGCTTTCTCCCTAAGCTCAAGAATAAGTCACAGTTGTCTTCTCACCACTCTAATTCAACATTGTATTGAAATTTTTAGCCGGTGTGATGAGGCAAGGAAAAGAAGAACACATACACGTTGAAAGGAAGAAACAATTATCCTGTTAGTTATCCTATTCTCAGATAACATAATTTTCTATGTAGAAAATGTCAAGCAATCTACAGAACTCCCAGAACTAATAAATGTGTGGGACAAGGTCACGACCACTCAAAAACCAATCATATTTCTATATACTAACAATGTAAACTAGAAGGCAAAATATTTTTAAAATACAACTTACAGTAGCTCAAAAGATCTAATGCTTTGGTTTCAATCTAACAAAAGATATACAGGATCTGCCTGCTGAAAACTACAAAATGCAGGTAAAACAAATGAAAGAAGGCCTAAGTAATGGAAAAATATACTGTATTCTTGAATTGCAAGACTCAACAAAGGAAAGATATAAATTCCTCCTAAATTGAACTATAGATTTAATGCAATGCCAATACAAACACAAGAAAGATTTTTTTGTAGATATTAGAAAAGCTGATTCTAACATTTATATGAAAAAGCAAAAAAAAAACCAAAAAAAGGAAGTAAAGCAAGTTTTTAAAGGGAAGAATAAATTTGGAGCAATCCGTAGAAAAAAAACATGTACTCCAATGGAAAACCATGCATTGTCTATAACATATCTTTCCACTTTATCAGATTTTGATTCTAGGGGAACTATTTTACTCTGTAAAATAGAGAGGCATTCTCTTTCATCTGGTAGAGGTTCAAATGTCTTCTCTCACACCCTATGGAAAAACCAGTTTCGTTTCCATTTGCGACTCATTTCAATATTCCTTTACTCCAGTGTGCTCTTTTGACCTTCCCTTTGATTGATTTTAACATCCGTTTGGTTCCCTTACTAGCAAGTGAATTTCACATGTGTTCATTTTTATACCTGTATGAGAGTCATACTTTTACATTTTTTAATGTTTTAACATATACTACCTGATTTAAATACTCACTATAAAGCTACAGTAATTAAGACAGTGTGGTATTGTTGGAGGGATAGACACATATATCAATTATTCATCCGTAGATTAAAAATATATATATCTTGAACTAAACCTCACGCAGTACACAAAAATTAATTCAAAATAGATCATAGAACTAAATGTAAAACTATAAAATTTTTAGAAAAAAATAAGAGATCTTGAATTTAGTGATGAATTCTTATACATGGAATCAAAAGTATGATTCTTAATGAAATAAAAAATGAGAAATTGAGCCTCATTACAATAAAAATCTTTTTCTTTGCAAATACACTGCTAGGAGAATGAAAATGTTTACAAATTACATATTGACAAAGAACTTCTATTCACGTTATACAAAGAACTCTCAAAAGTCAACAATAAGAAAGCAAACACCTAATTAAAAATCCACCAAAGACGTGAATGGACACTTCACCAAAGAGATAAAATGGGTAGCAAATAGGCACGTGAGAAAACATTCAATATAATTAGCTATTAGGGAAATGAAAATAATCAATGAGATAGCACTACATTTCTGAGTAGTTTTTTAAGAATTGCCAAGGCCACCAAGTGCTGGTGAGGATGTGAAGCAATCAGAACTCCATGGTAGGGACTTCACTGCTGGTCCAGTGGTTAAGAATCCATGCACCCAATGCAGGGGGCCCAGGTTCAATCCCTGCTCAGGGAGCTAGATCCCGGATGCCGCAACTTATGATCCCGTGAGCCGCAACAAAGACCCAGTGCAGCCAACTAAATAAATATTTAAAAAGAAATGAAAACCTCCATGGTAATGCAAAATGGTACTGACATTCTGTAAAACTGTTTGATTGTTTCTTATAAAATTAAACATAAACTTCACTCATGGTGACTGATTTAACAATTGAAAACGTATATCCACAAAAAATCCTATACACAAATGTTTATCATAGCTCTATTCATAATTGTCCACAATTGGAAATGACACAATTTCCTTCAGTGAGTGAGTAAGCTAAGTGTGGTAATCTATATTAACGAATACTACTTAGTAGTAACACATAACGAACTCTTGATACACATAACAATGTGGATGAATCTCAGAAGCATGCTGAATGCAAGAAGTTGGTCACAGAAGGTTACATACTGTGTGGTTTCATTTATATGACTGTCTTGAAAAGACAAAGATGAAGACCAGATTAGATGTCAGGGTTTATGGTTAGGGGGAGGTAGTGACTATCAAAAGATAGCTCAGAAGGTTAAGAAATGCATTAGAAGGCGTTAGGGCTAATTTGACCATGATCCATTTCCCCTTTAAATCAGGGCGGCTGGGAAGAGACTATCAAAAACTGTGAAAGAAAAGTCTTAGTGTGAAGGGAAATGGTTCTAAAACCTCACCCCCAACTCTTACCACAACTGTATTTGCACCCCAGGGGGAAAGCACCTCTGACTTTATCCCATAGATAGTCCAAACGGTGCTAAGAGAAACCCAGAAGGTGGGGGTGACAAGGAACGGAGAACAGGGGGAAGGAGACGAAAAACTCATCAACAAAAGGAATGCAAATTCAGCTGACAGAGTCTTGGTGCTCCAGCTGGGTGTCAGGCCTGAGCCTCTGAGGTGGGAGAGCCGAATTCAGGACATTGGACCACAGACACCTCCTGGCCCCACGTACTATCAATCGGTGAGAGCTTTCCCAGAGATCTCCATGTCCACGCTAACACCCAGCTCCACTCAACGACCAGCAAGCTCCAGTGTTGAACAACCCATGCCAAACAACTAGCAAGACAGGAACAAAACCCTACCAATTAGCAGAGAGGCTGCCTAAAATCATGATAAGGTCACAGACACCCTAAAACACACCAACGGACATGGTTCTGACCACCAGAAAGACAAGATCCAGCCTCATCCACCAGAACACAGGCACCAGTTCCCTCCACCTGGAAGCCTACACAACCCGCTGAACCAACATTACCCACTGGGGGCAGACACCAAAAACAACGGGAACTACAAACCTGCAGCCTATGAAAAGGAGACCCCAAACACAGTAAGTTAAGCAAAATGAGAAGACAGAGAAATATGAAGCAGATAAAGAAGCAAAGTAAAAACCCACCAGATCAAATAAATGAAGAGGAAATAGGCAGTCTACGTGAAAAAGAATTCAGAGTAATGATAGTAAAGATGATCTAAATCTTGGAAATAGAATGGAGAAAATACAAGAAACGTTTAACAACAACCTAGAAGAACTAAAGAGCAAACAGACAATGGTGAACAACACAATACATGAAATTAAAAATTCACTAGAAGGAATCAATAGCAGAATAACTGAGGCAGAAGAACGGAAGAGTGACCTGGAAGATAAAAAAGTGGAAACTACCACAGAGCAGAATCAAGAAAAAAGAATGAAAAGAATAGAGGACACTCACAGAGACTTCTGGGACAATATTAAATGCACCAACATTTGAATTATAGGGGTCCCAGAAGACGAAGAGAAAAAGGAAGGGACTGAGAAAATATTTGAAGAGATTATAGTTGAAAACTTCCCTAATGTGGGAAAGGAAATAGTCAATCAAGTCCAGGGAGTGCAGAGAGTCCCATACAGGATAAATCCAAGGAGAAACACGCCAAGACACATATTAATCAAACTATCAAAAATTAAATACAGAGAAAAAATATTAAAAGCAGCAAGGGAAAAGCAACGAATAACATACAATGGAATCCCCATAAGGTTAACAGCTGAAATTTCAGTAGAAACTCTGCAAGCCAGAAGGGAGTGGCAGGACATATTGAAAGTGATGAAAGGGAAAAACCTACGACCAAGATTACTCTACCCAGGAAGGATCTGATTCAGAATTAACAGAGACGTTAAAACCTTTACAGACAAGCAAAAGCTAACAGAATTCAGCACCACAAAACCAGCTTTACGGGGGGACCTTGAAGATGGCGGAAGAGAAAGACGCAGAGATCGCCTTCCTCCCCACGGATACACCAGAAATACATCCACACGTGGAACAACTCCTACAGAACTCCTACTGAAGGCTGGCAGAAGACCTCAGACCTCCCAAAAGGCAAGAAACTCCCCACGTAACTGGGTAGGGCAAAAGAAAAAACAGAGACAAAAGAATAAGGACGGCACCTGCACCAGTGGGAGGGAGCTGTGAAGGAGGAAAAGTTTCCACACACTAGGAAGCCCCTCCGCGGGCGGAGACTGCGGGAGGCAGAGGGGGGAGTTTCGGGACCGCGGAGTAGTGCACAGCGACGGGTGCGGAGGGCAAAGCGGGGAGATTCCTGCACAGACGATCGGTGCCGACCAGCACTCACCAACCCGAGAGGCTTGCTGCTCACCCACAGGGGCGGGCGGGGCTGCGAGCTGAGGCTCGGGGTTTGGTTTTGGACGGAGCTCAGGGAGAGGACTGGGGTTGGCGGCTTGAACATAGCCTGAAGGGGTTAGTGCACCACGACTAGCCGGGAGGGAGTTCGGGGAAAAGCCTGCACCGGCCGAAGAGGCAAGAGACTTTTTCTTCCCTCTTTGTTTCCTGGTGCGCGAGGAGAGGGGTTTAAGAGCGCTGCTTAAAGGAACTCCAGAGACGGGCGCGAGCCGCGGCTAAAAGCGCGAACCCCAGAGACGGGCGCGAGCCGCGGCTGAGGGCGCGAGCCCCCGAGACGGGCGCGAGCCGCGGCTGAAAGCGCAAACCCCAGAGACGGGCGCGAGCCGTGGCTAAAACCGCGGACCCCAGAGACGGGCGGGAGACGCTAAGGCTGCTGCTGCCGCCACCAAGGGGCCTGTGTGCGAGCACAGGTCACTCTCCACACCCCTCTTCCGCGGAGCCTGTGCAGCCCGCCACTGCCAGGTTCCCGGGATCCAGGGACAACTTCCCCGGGACAGCGCACGGCGGGCCTCAGGCTGGTGCAACGTCACGCCGGCCTCTGCCGCAACGTCACGCTGCCTCTGCCGCCGCAGGCCGACCCCGCACGCAGTGCCCCTCCTTCCCCCATCCCCCAACCCCCGGCCTGAGTGAGCCGGAGCCCCCGAATCAGCGGCTCCTTTAACCCCGTCCTGTCTGAGCGAAAAAACAGACGCCCTCCAGCGACCTACACGCAGAGGCAGGGCCAAATCCAAAGCTGAGCTCCTGTGAGCTGTGAGAACAAAGAAGAGAAAGGGAAATCTCTCCCAGCAGCCACAGAAGCAGCGGATTAAAGCTCCACAATCAACTTGATATACCCTGCATCTGTGGAATACCTGAATAGACAAGGAATGATCCCAAATTGAAGAGGTGGAATTTAGGAGCGAGATCTATGATTTTTTTCCCTTTTCCTCTTTTTGTGAATGTGTACGTGTATGCTTCTGTGTGACATCTAGTCTGTATACTCTAGCTTCCACCATTTGTCCTAGGGCTCTATCCGTCCATGACTTTTTTTTTAAAAAATTCTTTTTCTTAATAATTAAGTTTAATTGTAATAACTTTATTATACTTTACCTTCGTTCTTTCTTTCTTTCCTTCCTTCCCTCCCTCCTTTAGACAACGAATCACCCCAAATTGAGGAGGTGGTCTCAGGGAGCAGGATTTATGATTTTTCCCCCTTTACCTCTTTTTGTGAAGGTGTATGTGTATGCTTCTGTGTAAGATTTTCTCTGTATAGCTTTGCTTCCAACATTTGTCCTAAGGTTCTATCCGTCCCTTTTTTTTCTAAATATTTTTTAATTCAATAACTATATTATACTTTATTTTATTTTTACTATATCATCTTTCTTTCTGTCTTTTTTTCCTTCTTTCCCTCCTTCCTTCCTTCCTCCCTCCCTCCCTCCCTCCCTCCTTTCTTTCCTTCTTTGCTTCTTTCTTCCTTCCTTCCTTTCCTCCTTTCCCTCTTTCTTTACTCATACTTCTACTAATTCTCCCTACTTTTTCTCCCTTTTATTCTGAGCTGTGTGGATGAAAGGCTCTTGGTGCTCCAGCCAGGAGTCAGGGCTCTGCCTCTGAGGTAGGAGAGCCAACTTCAGGACACTGGTCAACAAGAGACCTCCCAGCTCCACATAATATTAAACGGTGGAAATCTCCCAGAGACCTCCATCTTAACACCAGCACCCAGCTTCACTCAACGACCAGCAAGCCACAGTGCTGGACAACCTATGCCAAACAACTAGCAAAACAGGAACACAACCCCACCCATTAGCAGAGAGGCTGCCTAAAATCATAATAAGGCCACAAACACCCCAAAACACACCACCAGACGTGAACCTGCCCACTAGAGAGACAAGATCCAGCCTCATCCAGCACAACACAGGCACTAGTCCCCTCCACCAGGAAGCCTACACAACCCACTGAAACAACCTTAGCCACTGGAGACAGACATCAAAAACAACGGGAACTACGAACCTGCAGCCTGCAAAAAGGAGACCCCAAACACAGTAACATAAGCAAAATGAGAAGACAGAAAAACACACAGCAGATGAAGGAGCAAGATAAAAACCCACCAGACCTAACAAATGAAGAGGAAATAGGCAATCTACCTGAAAAAGAATTCAGAATAATGATAGTAAGGAAGATCCGAAATCTTGGAAGTAGAATGGACAAAATGCAAGAAACAGTTAACAAGGACCTACAAGAACTAAAGATGAAACAAGCAACGATGAACAATGCAATAAATGAAATTAAAATCACTCTAGATAGGATCAATAGCAGAATAACTGAGGCAGAAGAACGGATAAGTGACCTGGAAGATAAAGTAGTGGAAATAACTACTGCAGAGCAGAATAAAGAAAAAAGAATGAAAAGAACTGAGGACAGTCTCAGAGACCTCTGGGACAACATGAAACGCACCAACATTCGAATTATAGGGGTTCCAGAAGAAGAAGAAAGAAAGAAAGGGACTGAGAAAATATTTGAAGAGATTATAGTTGAAAACTTCCCTAATATGGGAAAGGAAATAGTTAATCAAGTCCAGGAAGCACAGAGGGTCCCATACAGGATAAATACAAGGAGAAACACGCCAAGACACATATTAATCAAACTGTCAAAAATTAAATACAAAGAAAGCATATTAAAAGCAGCAAGTGAAAAACAACAAATAACACACAAGGGAATCCCCATAAGGTTAACAGCTGATCTCTCAGCAGAAACCCTACAAGCCAGAAGGGAGTGGCAGGACATACTGAAAGTGATGAAGGAGAATAGCCTGAAACCAAGACTACTCTACCCAGCAAGGATCTCATTCACATTTGATGGAGAAATTAAAACCTTTACAGACAAGCAAAAGCTGAGAGAGTTCAGCACCACCAAACCAGCCTTACAACAAATGCTAAAGGAACTTCTCTAGACACGAAACACAAGAGAAGGAAATGACCTATAGTAGCGAACCCAAAACAATATATAAAATGGAAATAGGAACATACATATCAATAATTACCTTAAATGTAAATGGACTAAATGCTCCCACCAAAAGACACAGATTGGCTGAATGGATACAAAAACAAGACCCTTATATATGCTGTCTACAAGAGACCCACTTCAGAACTAGAGACACATACAGACTGAAAGTAAGGGGATGGAAAAAGATATTCCATGCAAATGGAAACCAAAAGAAAGCTGGAGTAGCAATTCTCATATCAGACAAAATAGACTTTAAAATAAGGACTATTAAAAGGGACAAAGAAGGACACTACATAATGATCAAGGGATCGATCCAAGAAGAAGATATAACAATTGTAAATATTTATGCACCCAACATAGGAGCACCTCAATACATAAGGCAAATACTAACAACCATAAAAGGGGAGATCAACAGTAACACATTCATAGTAGGGGACTTTAACACCCCACTTTCACCCATGGACAGATCATCCAAAATGAAAATAAATAAGGAAACACAAGCTTTAAATGATACATTAAACAAGATGGACTTAATTGATATTTATAGGACACTCCATCCAAAAACAACAGAATACACATTTTTCTCAAGTGCTCATGGAACATTCTCCAGGATAGATCATATCTTGGGTCACAAATCAAGCCTTGGTAAATTTAAGAAAACTGAAATTGTATCAAGTATCTTTTCCGACCACAATGCCATGAGACTAGATATCAATTACAGGAAAAGATCTGTAAAAAATACAAACACATGGAGGCTAAACAATACACTACTTAATAATGAAGTGATCACTGAAGAAATCAAAGAGGAAATAAAAAAATACCTAGAAACAAATGACAATGGAGACACAACGACCCAAAACCTATGGGATGCAGCAAAAGCAGTTCTAAGGGGGAAGTTTATAGCAATACAAGCCCACCTTAAGAAGCAGGAAACATCTCGAATAAACAACCTAACCTTGCACCTCAAGCAATTAGAGAAAGAAGAACAAAAAAACCCCAAAGCTAGCAGAAGGAAAGAAATCATAAAAATCAGATCAGAAATAAATGAAAAAGAAATGAAGGAAACAATAGCAAAGATCAATAAAACTAAAAGCTGGTTCTTTGAGAAGATAAACAAAATAGATAAACCACTAGCCAGACTCATCAAGAAAAAAAGGGAGAAGACTCAAATCAATAGAATTAGAAATGAAAAAGGAGAAGTAACAACTGACACTGCAGAAATAAAAAAATCATGAGAGATTACTACAAGCAACTCTATGCCAATAAAATGGACAATATGGAAGAAATGGACAAATTCTTAGAAATGCACAACCTGCCAAGACTGAATCAGGAAGAAATAGAAAATATGAACAGACCAATCACAAGCACTGAAATTGAAACTGTGATTAAAAACCTTCCAACAAACAAAAGCCCAGGACCAGATGGCTTCACAGGTGAATTCTATCAAACGTTTAGAGAAGAGCTAACACCTATCCTTCTCAAACTCTTCCAAAATATAGCAGAGGGAGGAACACTCCCAAATTCCTTCTACGAAGCCACCATCACCTTGATACCAAAACCAGACAAGGATGTCACAAAGAAAGAAAACTACAGGCCAATATCACTGATGAACATAGATGCAAAAATCCTCAACAAAATACTAGCAAACAGAATCCAACAGCACATTAAAAGGATCATACACCATGATCAAGTGGGGTTTATTCCAGGAATGCAAGGATTCTTCAATATACGCAAATCTATCAATGTGATAAACCATATTAACAAATTGAAGGAGAAAAACCATATGATCATCTCAATAGATGCAGAGAAAGCTTTCGACAAAATTCAACACCCATTTATGATAAAAACCCTCCAGAAAGTAGGCATAGAGGGAACTTTCCTAAACATAATAAAAGCCATATATGACAAGCCCACAGCAAACATCATCCTCAATGGTGAAAAACTGAAAGCATTTCCACTAAGATCAGGAACAAGACAAGGTTGCCCACTCTCACCACTCTTATTCAACATAGTTTTGGAAGTTTTAGCCACAGCAATCAGAGAAGAAAAGGAAATAAAGGGAATCCAAATCGGAAAAGAAGAAGTAAAGCTGTCACTGTTTGCAGATGACATGATACTATACATAGAGAATCCTAAAGATGCTACCAGAAAACTACTAGAGCTAATCAATGAATTTGGTAAAGTAGCAGGATACAAAATTAATGCACAGAAATCTCTGGCATTCCTATATACTAATGATGAAAACTCTGAAAGTGAAATCAAGAAAACACTCCCATTTACCATTGCAACAAAAAGAATAAAATATCTAGGAATAAACCTACCTAAGGATACGAAAGACCTGTATGCAGAAAATTATAAGACACTGATGAAAGAAATTAAAGATGATACAAATAGATGGAGAGATATACCATGTTCTTGGATGGGAAGAATCAACATTGTGAAAATGACTCTACTACCCAAAGCAATCTACAGATTCAATGCAATCCCTATCAAACTACCACTGGCATTTTTCACAGAACTAGAACAAAAAATTTCGCAATTTGTATGGAAACACAAAAGACCCCGAATAGCCAAAGCAATCTTGAGAACGAAAAAAGGAGCTGGAGGAATAAGGTTCCCTGACTTCAGACTATATTACAAAGCAACAGTAATCAAGACAGTATGGTACTGGCACAAAAACAGAAAGATAGATCAGTGGAACAGGATAGAAAGCCCAGAGATAAACCCACGCACATATGGACACCTTATCTTTGATAAAGGAGGCAGGAATGTACAGTGGAGAAAGGACAGCCTCTTCAATAAATGGTGCTGGGAAAACTGGACAGGTACATGTAAAAGTATGAGATTAGATCACTCCCTAACACCATACACAAAAATAAGCTCAAAATGGATTAAAGACCTAAATGTAAGGCCAGAAACTATCAAACTCTTAGAAGAAAACATAGGAAGAACACTCTATGACATAAATCACAGCAAGATCCTTTCAGACCCACCTCCTAGAGTAATGGAAATAAAAACAAAAATAAAGAAATGGGACCTAATGAAACTTCAAAGCTTTTGCACAGCAAAGGAAACCATAACCAAGACCAAAAGACAACCCTCAGAATGGGAGAAAACATTTGCAAATGAAGCAACTGACAAAGGATTAATCTCCAAAATTTACAAGCAGCTCATGCAGCTCAATAACAAAAAAACAAACAACCCCATCCAAAAATGGGCAGAAGACCTAAATAGACATTTCTCCAAAGAAGATATACAGAATGCCAACAAACACATGAAAGAATGCTCAACATCATTAATCATTAGAGAAATGCAAATTAAAACTACAATGAGATATCATCTCACACCAGTCAGAATGGCCATCATCAAAAAATCTAGAAACAATAAATGCTGGAGAGGGTGTGGAGAAAAGGGGACACTCTTGCACTGCTGGTGGGAATGTGAATTGGTTCAGCCACTGTGGAGAACAGTATGGAGGTTCCTTAAAAAACTACAAATAGAATTACCATATGACCCAGCAATCCCACTACTGGGCATATACCCTGAGAAAACCAAAATTCAAAAAGAGTCATGTACCAAAATGTTCATTGCAGCTCTATTTACAATAGCCCGGAGATGGAAACAACCTAAGCGCCCATCATCGGATGAATGGATAAAGAAGATGTGGCACATATACACAATGGAATATTACTCAGCCTTAAAAAGAAGTGAAATTGAGCTATTTGTAATGAGATGGATAGACCTAGAATCTGTCATACAGAGTGAAGTAAGTCAGAAAGAAAAAGACAAATACCGTATGCTAACACATATATATGGAATTTAAGGGAAAAAAATGTCATGAAGAACCTAGGGGTAAGATAGGAATAAAGACGCAGACCTACTGGAGAACGGACTTAAGGATATGGGGAGGGGGAAGGGTGAGTTTTGACAGGGCGAGAGAGAGTCATGGACATATACACACTAACAAACGTAGTAAGGTAGATAGCTAGGGGGAAGCAGCCGCAAGGCACAGGGATATTAGCTAGGTGCTTTGTGACAGCCTGGAAGGGTGGGATGGGGAGAGTGGGAGGGAGGGAGACGCAAGAGGGAAGACATATGGGAACATATGTATATGTATAGCTGATTCACTTTGTTGTAAAGCAGAAACTGACACACCATTGTAAAGCAATTATACCCCAATAAAGATGTTTAAAAAAATAAATAAATTAAAAAAAAAAAAAAAAACCTGCTTTACAATAAATACTAAAGGAACTTCTCTAGGCAAGAAACACAAGAGAAGGAAAAGACCTACAATAAAAAGCCAAAACAATTAAGAAAATCGTAACAGAAACATACACATCAATAATTACCTTAAATGTAAATGGATTAAATGCTCCAACCAAAAGACATAGACTGGCGGAATGGATACAAAAACAAGACCCATATATATGCTGTCTACAAGAGACCCACTTCAGACTTAGGGATACATACAAACTGAAAGTGAGGGGATGGAAAAAGATATTCCATGCAAAAGAAAATCAAAAGAAAGCTGGGGTAGCAATTCTCAAGACTATTACAAGAGACAAAGAAGGACACTACATAATGATCAAGGGATCAATCCAAGAAGAAGATATAACAATTGTAAATATTTATGAACCCAACATAAGAGCAACTCCATACATAAGGCAGATGCTAACAGCCATAAAAGGGGAAATTGATAGTAACTCAATAATAGTAGGGGACTTTAATACCCCACTTTCACCAAGGGACAGATCATCCAAAATGAAAAAAGGGGGAAACAGAAGCTTTAAATGATACAATAAACAAGATGGACTTCACTGATATTTATAGGACATTCCATCCAAAAACAACAGAATAGACTTTCTTCTCAAGTGCTCATGGAACATTCCCCAGGATAGATCATATCTTGAGTCACAAATCAAGCCATAGTAAATTTAAGAAAATTGAAATTTTATCAAATATTTTTTCTGACCACAATGCTGTGAAACTAGATACCAATTACAGGGAAACAACTGTAAAGAATACAGACACGTGGAGGCTAAACAATACACTACTTGATAACCAAGAGATCACTGAAGAAATCAAAGAGGAAATCCACAAATACCTAGAAACAAATGACAATGGAAACAGGACGACCCAAAACCTATGGGATGCAGCAAAAGCAGTTCTAAGAGGGAAGTTTATAGCAATAAAATCCTACTTCAAGAAACATGAAACATCTCAAATAAACAACCAAACCTTACACCGAAAGCAATTAGAGAAAGCAGAAAAAAGCCCCAAAGTTAGCAGAAAGAAAGAAATCATAAAGATCAGATCAGAAATAAATGAAAACGGAAAGAAGGACGCAATAGTAAACATCAATAAAACCAAAAGCTCGTTCTATGAGAAGATAAACAGTATTGATAAACCATTAGCCAGACTCATCAAGAAAAAAGGGAGAAGACTCAAATCTATAGAACTAGAAATTAAAAAGGAGAAATAACAACTGACACTGCAGAAATACAAAGGATCATGAGAGATTACTACAAGAAACTATATGCCAATAAAATGTACAACCTGGAGGAAATGGACAAATTCTTACAAAAGCACAACCTTCAAGACTGAACCAGGAAGAAATAGAAAATATGAAAAGACCAATCACAAGCACTGAAATTGAAACTGTGATTAAAAATCTTCCAACCAACAAAAGCCCAGGAACAGATGGCTTCACAGGCAAATTCTATCAAACATTTAGAGAAGAGCTAACACCTATCCTCCTCAAACTCTTCCAAAATATAGTAGAGGGAGGAACATTCACATACTCATTCTAAAAGGCTGTCATCACCCTGATACCAAAACCAGACAAAGATGTCACAAAAAAAGAAAACTACAGGCCGATATCACTGATGAACATAGATGCAAAAATCCTCAACAAAATAATAGCAAAGAGAATCCAACAACACATTTAAAAGGATCATACACTGTGATCAAGTGGGGTTTATCCCAGGAATGCAAGGATTCTTCAATATATACAAATCAATCAGTGTGATACAACATATTAACAAATTGAAGGATAAAAACCATATGATCATCTCAATAGATGCAGAGAAAGCTTTTGACAAAATTCAACACCCGTTTCTGATTAAAAAAACTCTCCAGAAAGTAGGCATAGAGGGAACTTACCTCAACATAATAAAGGCTATATATGACAAACCCACAGTCATCATTGTTCTCAATGGTGAAAAACTGAAAACATTTCCACTAAGATCAGGAACAAGACAAGGTTGCCCACTCTCACCACTCTTATTCAACATAGTTTTGGAAGTTTTAGCCAGAGCAATCAGAGAAGAAAAGGAAATAAAAGGAATCCAAATCAGGAAAGAAGTAAAACTGTCACGTTTGCAGATGACATAATACTATACATAGAGAATCCTAAAGATGCTACCAGAAAACTACTAGAGCTAATCAATAAATTGGTATAGTAGCAGGATACAAAATTAGTGCACAGAAATCTCTTGCATTCCTACACACTAATGATGAAAAATCTGAAATGGAAATTAAGGAAACACTCCCATTTACCATTGCAACAAAAAGAATAAAATACCTAGGAATAAACCTACCCAAGGAGACAGAAGACCTGTATGCAGAAAACTATAAGACACTGATGAGAGAAATTAAAGATGATACAAACAGATAGAGAGATATACCATGTTCTTGTTTTGGAAGAATCAACATTGTGAAAATGACCCTACTACCCAAAGCAATCTACAGATTCAATGCAATCCCTATCAAACTACCACTGACATTTTTCACAGAACTAGAACAAAAAATTTCACAATTTGTATGGAAAGGCAAAAGACCCCGAATAGCCAAAGCAATCTTGAGAAGGAAAACCGGGCTGGAGCAATCAAACTCCCTGACCTCAGACTATACTGCAAGGCTGCAGTAATCAAGACAGTATAATACTGACACAAAAACAGAAATATAGATTAATGGAACACGATAGGAAGTCAGAGATAAACCCACACACCTATGGTCACCTAATCTATCACAAAGGAGGCCAGAATGTACGATGGGCCAAAGACAGTCTCTTCAATAAATGGTGCAGGAAAACTGGACAGTTACATGTAAAAGAATGAAATTAGAACATTCTCTAACACCATACATAAAAGTAAACTCAAAATGGATTAAAGACCTAAGTGTAAGACTAGATACTATAAAACTTAGAGGAAAACATAGGCAGAACACTCTCTGACATCAATCAGAGCAAGATCTTTTTTGATCCACCTTCTAGAGTAATGAAAATGAAAACAAAAATAAACAAATGGGGCCTATTGAAACTTAAAAGCTTTTGCACAGCAAAAGAAACCATAAACTAGATGAAAAAAATCTACGAACAATAAATGCTGGAGAGGGTGTGGAGAAAAGGGAACCCTCTTGCACTGTTGGTGGGAATGTAAATTGATACAGCCACTATGGAAAACAGTATGGAGGTTCCTTAAAAAAATAGAAATAGAACTACCATATGACCCAGCAATCCCACTACTGGCCATATACCCTGAGAAAACCATAATTCAAAAAGAGTCATGTACCACAGTGTTCATTGCAGCACTATTTACAATAGCCAGGACATGGAAGCAACCTAAGTGTCCATCGACAGATGAATGGATAAAGAAGATGTGGCACATATATACAATGGTATATTACTCAGCCATAAAAAGAAATGAAATTGAGTTTTTTGTGGTGAGGTGGATGGACGTAGAGTCTGTCATACAGAGTGAAGTAAGTCAGAAAGAGTACCGTATGCTAACACAAATATATGGAATCTAAAAAAAAGAAAAAAAGTTCTGAAGAGCCTATGGGCAGGACAGGAATAAAGACGCAGATGTAGAGAATAGACTTGAGGACACAGGGAGGGGGAAGGGTAAGCTGGGACGAAGTGAGAGATTGATATTGACATATATACACTACCAAATGTAAAATAGATAGTGGGAAGCAGCCGCATAGCACAGGGAGATCAGCTCCAGGCTTTGTGTCCACCTAGAGTGGTGGGATAGGGAGGGTTGGAAGGAGATGCAAGAGGGAGGGGGTATGGGGATATATGTATACGTATAGCTATTTCACTTTGTTATACAGCAGAAGCTATCACAACATTGTCAAGCAATTGTACTCCAATAAAGATGTTTTAAAAAAAAGATAGCTCAAGTGATTTTTCTGGAGGTCTGGAATAATTTTGTGTCCTAATTATGGTGGTGGATACATGGATTTATACATGTGTTAAAACCTATATGACTGTATACCAAAAGGAAAAGGGCAATAACATTTTTCAAAAATAACATAAATAATATTATGTTATTATAATATATAATTATATATTATTCTCCATAATAATGTCCCTTCCCTTTGAAAAGTCCTTAAATAAAAGAAGGAAGTTGGCCCAATCAAAAAATGTGCAGAAGACCTAAATAGATGTCTCTCCAAAGAAGACATACGGGTGGCCACTAGGCACATGAAAAGATGCTAAACATTGCTAATTATTAGAGAAATGGAACTCGAAACTGCAATGAGGTCTTGCTTGAATTCAGCTCCAATGAGTACTTTCACATCAATTTAATTACCCATTTATTGGGTCATATTTTGTATTTGGGCATCTGATCCAGCTTAAAAATCAAAGTCTAAAATCTCAGTTACTGACTAGATTGATTCTTCTAGCTCTTTCCTGCCCAAACTCCATTTAGCCTCATAAAAACCACTGGTACCCTTGATCTCTCCATTTCCCTTTTGAGTTGACTCTGCACTCTTCTCCCACTTCTCTTCTTTGCTTGTCCAGCTTAAAGTTCATGATTAATCATTTGACGTTTTTAAACACCAGCCCCTCTTTTTTCTTCTTTCATATTTAAAAATGTTTCTTGGGTGGGCTTCTTCTTCCCTTGACCAGTGACCTTCAGTTCTGTCCACTCCCTCTCCCTTTTCCTTTTTACATTCTTCATTTTTACTTCCTTATGCCCCATTAATTCATCCCTCACTGATTCTTTTTATCCTGCCAAGTCAATATATTGCTTTCAGGAGGGTCGTTAAGGTTGGTTCAACTCCAAAATTTAATGCACACAAAATTTCTTAATTTCCTGAATAGTTCTGCTGCATTTCAAACTGTAGATCATTCAAAATGTTTCCATTCAAAAGAGATTTGTATTTTCTTTTTTGTGCATTGTGCTTTGCTAGTTTTTCTATTGGATTCTTGGCCACCTTCTTCTAATTTCTAAGAGCTACTTAACTGTAAATGGAAGGTAAAAAGCCCACTATCATAAATGTTGCCATTTTCACTTCAGATTTGTCATTTGTTAACTTCATTTATGCCATCTTTTTCTGTGCTCTAATTTTTAATAAATATGTAGTTTTATTTATTAATCTCATAAATTATCATTTCTAATTTTAAAAAGCTTGAAATTCAGCTTTTCCTATTCCAAAATTGTACATACATATGTACACATACATACATTTATCTGTATAATCTTACATGTTTTCTTGGTATACTCTATATGATTTCATTTAAAAATATAAAATATTATTTATCTGAAAATTATTTTCGGTTGAAGTTCTGGTATATTCTTTCTAAATAGCTAGACAGACAGGGAGGCATAACTCTCCCAGACTTCAGACAATACTACAAAACTACAGTAGTCAAAACAACCTGGTATTGGCACAAAAACAGACATAAGGGTCAATGGAACAGAGTATAGAGACCAGAAATAAACCCACACACCTACAGTCAATTAATCAACAAAGGATGCAAGACTATACAATGGAGAAAAAGTCTCTTCAGCAAGTGATATTGGGAAAGCTGGACAACTGCATATAAATCAATGAGGTTAGAATACTCCCTCATGCCATACACAAAAATAATTTCAAAATGGCTTAAAGAGCTAAATATAAGACAGGACACCATAAAACTCCTAGGCGAAACATTCTCTGACATAAATTGTAACAATGTTTTCTTAGGTCAGTCTCCCAAGGCAAAAGAAATAAAAGGAAAAATAAACTAATGGAACCTAATCAAATTTATAAGCTTTTGCACAGCAAAGGAAGCCATAAACAAAATGAAATGGCAACCTGCAAACTGGGAGAAAATATTTACAAACTATGGGATCGACAAGGGATTAATTTCTAAAATATAGAAACAGCTCATACAACTCAATAACAATAAAAACAAAAAACCTAATCAAAAAATGGGCAGAAAACCTAAATAGACATCTCTCCAAAGGAGACATGCAGATGGACAACAGGCATGTGAAAAGATGTTCCACATCACTAATTATTAGAGAAATGCAAATCAATACAATGAGGTATACCATCACACCAGTCAAAATGGCGATCATTAAAAAGTCCACAAACAATAAATGCTGGAGAGGGTGTGTAGAAGAGGGAAGGAACCCTTCTACACTGTTGGTGGGAATATAAGTTGGTGCAGAGACCATGGAGAACAGTATGGAGGTTCCTTAAAAAACAAAAAATAGAATTACCGTATGATCCAGCAACCACACTCCTGGACATACATCTGGAGAAGACTCTAATTCAAAATAATAATGCACCCCAATGTTCATAGCAGGACTGTTTATAATAGCCAAGGCACGGAAGCAACCTAAATGTCCATGGAAAGATGAATGGATAAAGACACACACACACACACACTGGAATACTACTAAGCCATAAAAAAGAATGAAATAATGTCATTTGCAGCAACATGGATGGACCTAGAGATTATCACACTAAATGAAGTAAGTCTGACAGAGAAAAGCAAATATCATAGGATAGCACTTACATGTGGAATCTAAAACAGGAAAAGAATATATATATATATATATATATATATATATATATATATATATAAACCTATCACTTTGGTATGCACTGGAAATTAACAAAACATTGTAAATCAACTCTACTTCAGTAAAAGGAAATGTTTGGGTTTCCCTGGTGGTGCATGTGTCTTTTTGAAATATGGTTTTCTCTGGGTATATGCCCAGTACTGGGATTGCTGGGTCATATGGTAATTCTATTTTTAGTTTTTTAAGGAACCTCCATACTGTTCTCCATAGTGGCTGTAGTAATTTACATTCTTCCTTTTCTTCAGACCCTCTTCAGCATTTATAGTTTATAGATTTTTTTATGATGACCATTCTGACTGGTGTGAGGTGATATCTCATTGTAATTTTGTTTTGCTAATAATTAGTGATGTTGATCATCTTTTCATGTGCTTTTTGGCCATCTGAATGTCTTCTTTGGAGAAATGTCTATTTTATATCTTCTTTCCATTTTATGATTGGGTTTTTTTTTTGATATTGAACTGTGTGAGCTGTTTGTATATTTTGTTTTGGGTTTTTTTAAATTAATTTTTATTGGAATATAGTTGCTTTACAATGTGGGGTTAGTTTCTGCCATACAACAAAGTGAATCAGCTATACGTATTTTGCCTGTTTTGTATTTCCTTCCCATTTAGGTCACCATAGAGCATTAGGTAGAGGTCCCTGTGCTGTACAGTAGGTTCCCATTAGTTATCTCAAACTCTTCCAAAAAATTGCAGAGGGAGGAACACTCCCAAGCTCATTCTACGAGGCCACCATCACCCTGATACCAAAACCAGACAGAGGTATCAGGAAAAAAAGAAAATTAAAGGCAATATCACTGATGAACATAGAGGCAAAAATGCTTAGAAAAATGTTTGTATATTTTGGAGATTAATCCCTTGTGGGTCACTTCATTTGCAAATATTTTCTCCTAATCTGTGGGTTGTCTTTTTGTTTTGTTTATGGTTTCCTTTGCTGTGCAAAAGCTTTTAAGTTTCATCAGGTCTCATTTGTTTTTTTGTTTGTTTTCATTTTCATTTCTCTAGGAGGTGGATCAAAAAAGATCTTGCTCTGATTGATGTCAGAGAGTGTTCTGCCTATGTTTTCCTCTAAGAGTTTTATAGTATGCAGTCTTACATTTAGGTCTCTAATCCATTTTAAGTTTACTTTTGTGTATGGTGTTAGAGAATGTTCTAATTTCATTCTTCTACATAAAGCTGTCCAGTTATCCCAGCACCACTTATTGAAGAAACTGTCTTTGCTCCATTGTATATTCTGACCTCCTTTGTGATAGATTAGGTGACCATAGGTGTGTGGGTTTATCTATGGACTTTCTATCCTGTTCCATTGATTTATATTTCTGGTTTTGTGCCAGTACCATACAGCTTTGATTAGTGTAGGCTTTGTAGTGTAGTCTGAGGTCAGGGAGCCTGATTCCTCCAACTCTGGTTTCCTTTCTCAAGATTGCTTTGGCTATTTGGGGTCTTTTGGGTTTCCATACAAATTGTAAAATTTTTGTTTTTATTCTGTGAAAAATGCTATTGGTAATTTGGTACGGATTACATTGAATGTGTAGATTACTTGTGTAGTATAGTCATTTTTACAATGTTGATTCTTCCAATCCAAGGACATGGTATATCTCTCCATCTGTTTGTGTCATCTTTGATTTCTTTCATCAGTATCTTACAGTTTTCTGAGTAGAGGTCTTTTGCCTCCTTAGGTAGGTTTATTCCTAGGTGTTTTATTCTTTTTGATGTGATGATAAGTGGGATTGTTTCCTTAACTCCTCTTTGTGATCTTTCATTGTTAGTGTATAGGAATGCAAGAGATTTCTGTGCATTAATTTTGTATCCTCAACTTTACCAAATTCATTGATGAGCTCTAATAATTTTCTGGTAGCATCTTTAGGATTTTCTATGTATACTATCATGTCATCTGCAAACAGTGACAGTTTTAGTCTTTTCCAATTTGGATTCCTTTTATTTCTTTTTCTTCTCTGATTGCCGTGGCTAGGACTTCCAACACTATTTTGAATAAAAGTGGCAAGAGTGGACATCCTTGTCTTGTTCCAGATCTTAGAGGAAATGCTTTCAGTTTTTCACCATTGACAATGATGTTTGCTGTGGGATTGTCATATATGCCCTTTATCAGGTTCAGGTATGTTACTTCTATGCCCACTTTCTGGAGAGGTTTTATCAAAAATGGGTGTTGAATTTTGTCACAAGCTTTTTCTGTATCTATTGTGATGATCATATGGTTTTTATTCTTCAATTTGTTGATGTGGTGTATCACACTGATTTGTTTGCAGATATTGAAAAATCCTCACATCCCTGCAAGAAATCCCACTTGATCATGGTGTACGATCCTTTTAATGTATTGTTGGATTCAAATTGCTAGTATTTTGTTGAGGATATTTGCATCTATTTTCATCAGTGATATTGGCCTGTAGTTTCCTTTTTCTGTGATATCTTTGGTTTTGGTATCAGGGTGATGGCGGCCTTATAGAATGAGCTTGTGAGTGTTCCTTCCTCTGCAACTTTTTGGAAGAGTTTCAGAAGGATAGGCATTAACTCTTCTCTAAATGTTTGATACAATTTGCCTGTGAAGCCATCTGATCCTGGACTTTTGTTTGTTGGAAGATTTTTAAATCACAGTTTCAGTTTCATTAATTGTGATTGTTCATATTTTCTATTTCTTCCTGGTTCAGTCTTGGAAGGTTGTAGCTTTCTAAGAATTTTTCCTTATCTTCTAGGTTGTCCATTTTATTGACATATAATTGCTTGTAGTAGTCTCTTGTGATCCTTTGTATTTCTGTGGTGTCTATTGTAACTTCTCCTTTTTTTTTTCATTTCTAAATTTATTGACTCGAGTCTGCTCCCTTTTTTTCTTGATGAGTCTGGCTAAAGGTTTATCAATTTTGTTTACCTTCTCAAACAACAAGTTTTTAGTTTCATTGATCTTTGCTATTGTTTTTTTCATCTCTATTTCATCTATTGCTGCTCTTTATGATTTCTTTCCTTCTACTAACTTTAGGTTCTGTTTGTTCTTCTTTCTCTAGTTGCTTTAGGTGTAAGGTCAGGTTTTATTAATTGAGAGTTTTCTTGTTTCTTGAGGTAACATTGTATAGCTATAAACTTCCCTCCTAGAACTACTTTTGCTGCATCCCATAGGTTTTGGATCATTGTGTTTTCTTTCTTTTTTTAAATTTAATTTAATTTATTTTTTTATACAGCAGGTTCTTGTTAGTCATCAAGTTTATACACATCAGTGTATACATGTCAATCCCAATTGCCCAATTCATCACACCACCACCCCCACCCCCTGCAGCTTTCCCCCCTTGGTGTCCATACGTATGTTCTCTACATCTGTGTCTCAATTTCTACCCTGAACACCAGTTCATCTGTACCATTTTTCTAGGTTCCACATGTATGTGTTAATATATGTTATTTGTTTTTCTCTTTCTGACTTACTTCACTCTGTATGACAGTCTCTAGATTCATGCACGTCTCAACAAATGACCCGATTTCATTACTTTTCATGGCTGAGTAATATTCCATGGCATATATGTACCAGATCTTCTTTATCCATTGGTCTGTTGATGAGCTTTAAGGTTGTTTCCATGACATGGCTATTGTAAATACTGGTGAAATGAACATTGGGGTGCATGTGTCATTTTGAATTATGGTTTTCTCTGGGTATATGCCCAGTAGTGGGATTGCTGGATCATATGGTAATTCTACTTTTAGTTTTTTAAGGAACCTCCATACTGTTCTCCATAGTGCCTGCATTAATTTACATTCCCACCAACAGGACCAGAGGGTTCCCTTTTCTCCACACCCTCTCCAGCATTTTTTGTTTGTAGATTTTCTGATGATGCCCATTATAACTGGTGTGAGGTGATACCTCATTGTAGTTTTGATTTGCATTTCTCTAATAATTATTGATGTTGAGCAGCTTTTCATGTGCTTCTTGACCATCTGTGTGTCTTCTTTGAAGAAATGTCTATTTAGGTCTTCTGCCCATTTTTGATAGGGTTGTTTGTTTTTTTAATATTGAGCTGCATGGGCTGTTTATATATTTTGGAGATTAATCCTTTGTCCATTGATTTGTTTGCAAATATTTTATCCCATTCTGAGGGTTGTCTTTTTATATTTTTTATGGTTTCCCTTGCTGTACAAAATCTTTGAAGTTTCATTAGTCCCATTTGTTTATTTTTATTTCCATTACTCTAGGAGATGGATCAAAAAAGATCTTGCTGTGATTTATGTCAAAGAGTCTTCTTCCTATGATTTCCTCTAAGAGTTTTATAGTGTCCAGTCTTACATTGAGGTCTCTAATCCATTTTTAGTTTATTTTTGTGTATGGTGTTAGGGAGTGTTCTAATTTCATTCTCTTACCTGTAGCTGTCCAGTTTTCCCAGCACCACTTATTTAAGAGACTGTTTTTCTCCATTGTATATCCTTGCCTCCTTGGTCATGTATTTGTTGACCATAGGTGCATGGGTTTATCTCTGGGCTTTCTATCTTGTTCCATTGATCTATGTTTCTGTTTTTGTGCCAGTACCATATTGTCTTGATTACTATAGCTTTGTAGTATAGTCTGAAGTCAGGGAGTCTGATTCCTCCAGCTCTGTTTTTTCTCCTGAAGTCTGCTTTGGCTATTCAGCGTCTTTTGTGTCTCCATACAAATTTTAAGATTTTTTTGTTCTAGTTCTGTAAAAAAAAATTGCCATTGGTAATTTGATAACGATTGCACTGAATCTGTAGATTGCTTTGGGTAGTATAGTCATTTTCATAATGTTGATTCTTCCAATCCAAGAACATGGTATATCTCTCCATCTGTTGGTATCATTTAATTTCTTTCATCAGTGTCTTATAGTTTTCTGCATACAGAAATCTTTGTCTCCCTAGGTAGGTTTATTCCTAGGTATTTTATTCTTTTTGTTACAGTGGTAAATGGGAGTGTTTCCTTAATTTCTCTTTCAAATTTTTCATCATTAGTGTGTAGGAATGCAAGAGATCTCTGTGCATTAATTTTGCATTCTGCAACGTTACCAAATTCATTGACTAGCTCTAGTAGTTTTCTGGTGGCATCTTCAGTATTCTCTATGTATAGTATCATGTCATCTGCAAACAGTGACAGTTTTACTTCTTCTTTTCCAATTTATATTCCTTTTGTTGCTTTTTCTTCCGTGATTGCTGTGGTAGGCCTTCCAAAACTATGTTGAATAATAGTTGTGAGAGTGGACATCCTTGCCTTGTTCCTGATCTTAGAGGAAATGCTTTCAGTTTTTCACCATTGAGAATGATGTTTGCTCTGGGTTTGTGGTATATGGCCTTTATTATGTTGAGGTAGGTTCCCTCTATGCCCACTTTCTGGAGAGTTTTTTTTATCGTAAATGGGTGTTGAATTTTGTCCAAAAGCTTTGTCTGCATCTATTGAGAAGATCATATGGTTTTTCTTCCTCAATTTGTTAATATGGTGCATCACATTGATTGATTTGCATATATTGAAGACTCCTTGCATCCCTGGGATAAATCCCACTTGATCATGGTGTATGATCCTTTTAATGTGTTGTTGGATTCTGTTTGCTAGTATTTTGTTGAGGATTTTTGCATCTCTATTAATCAGTGATATCAGTCTGTATTTTCTTGTTTTGTAGTATCTTTGTCTGTTTTTGATATTAGTGTGATGGTGGCCTCATAAAATGAGTTTGGGAGTGTTCCTTCCTCTGCAAATTTTTGGAAGAGTTTGAGAAGGATGGGTGTTAGCTCTTCTTTAAATGTTTGATAGAATTCACCTGTGAAGCCGTCTGGTCATGGACTTATTTTGTTGGAAGTTTTTTTTTTTTTAAACATCTTTATTGGGGTATAATTGCTTTACAATGGTGTGTCAGTTCCTGCTTTACAACAAAGTGAATCAGCTATACATATACATATGTTCCCATATGTCTTCCCTCTTGCATCTCCCTCCCTCCCACTCTCCCCATCCCACCCTTCCAGGCTGTCACAAAGCACCGAGCTAATATCCCTGTGCCCTGCGGCTGCTTCCCCCCAGCTATCTACCTTACTACGTTTGTTAGTGTGTATATGTCCATGACTCTCTCTCGCCCTGTCAAAACTCACCCTTCCCCCTCCCCATATCCTCAAGTCCGTTCTCCAGTAGGTCTGCGTCTTTATTCCTGTCTTACCCCTAGGTTCTTCATGACATTTTTTTCCCTTAAATTCCATATATATGTGTTAGCATACGGTATTTGTCTTTTTCTTTCTGACTTACTTCACTCTGTATGACAGACTCTAGGTCTATCCATCTCATTACAAATAGCTCAATTTCATTTCTTTTTAAGGCTGAGTAATATTCCATTGTGTATATGTGCCACATCTTCTTTATCCATTCATCCGATGATGGGCGCTTAGGTTGTTTCCATCTCCGGGCTATTGTAAATAGAGCTGCAATGAACATTTTGGTACATGACTCTTTTTGAATTTTGGTTTTCTCAGGGTATATGCCCAGTAGTGGGATTGCTGGATCATATGGTAATTCTATTTGTAGTTTTTTAAGGAACCTCCATACTGTTCTCCATAGTGGCTGAACCATTTCACATTCCCACCAGCAGTGCAAGAGTGTCCCCTTTTCTCCACACCCTCTCCAGCATTTATTGTTTCTAGATTTTTTGATGATGGCCATTCTGACTGGTGTGAGATGATATCTCATTGTAGTTTTGATTTGCATTTCTCTAATGATTAATGATGTTGAGCATTCTTTCATGTGTTTGTTGGCATTCTGTATATCTTCTTTGGAGAAATGTCTATTTAGGTCTTCTGACCATTTTTGGATGGGGTTGTTTGTTTTTTTGTTATTGAGCTTGTTGGAAGATTTTTAATCACAGTTTCAATTTCATTACTTGTGATTGGTCTGTTCATATTTTCTATTTCTTCCTGGTTCAGTCTTGGAAGGTTTTACCTTTTGAAAAATTTGTCCATTTCTTCCAAGTTGTCCATTTTATTGGCATAGAGTTGTTGTAGTATTCTCTTAGGATGCTTTGTCTGTTGTAACTTCCCCTTTTTCATTTCTAATTTTATTGATTTGAGTCCTCTCCCTCTTTTTCTTGATGAGTCTGGCTAATGGTTTATTAGTTTTGTTTATCTTCTCAAAGAACCAGCTTTTAGTTTTATTGATCTTTGCTATTTCTTTGTTTCTATTTCATTTATTTCTGCTCTGATCTTTATGATTTCTTTCCTTCTGCTAACTTTGGGTTTTGTTTGTTCTTCTTTCTCTAGTTCCTTTAGGTGTAAGTTTAGATTGTTTATTTGAGATTTTTCTTGTTTCTTGAGGCAAGTTTGTATAGCTATAAACTTCCCTCTTTGAACTGCTTTTGCTGCATCCCATAGGCTTTGGATCATCGTGTTTTCATTGTCATTTGTCTCTAGGTATTTTTTGATTTCCTCTTTGAATATCTTCAGTGATCTCTTGCATATTTAGTAACATATTGTTTAGTCTCCATGTGTTTGTGTTTTTTACATTTTTCCCCTGTAAATCATCTCTAATCTCATAGTATTGTGGTCAGAAAAGATGATTCATAGGATTTCAATCTTCTTAAATTACTGAGGCTTGATTTGTGACCCAAGATGTGATCTATCCTGGAGAATGTTCTGTGTGCACTTGAGAAGAAAGTGTAATCTGCTGTTTTAGGATGGAATGTCCTATAAACATCAATTAAATCTACCTGGTCTATTGTGTCATTTAAAGATTGTGTTACCTTATTAATTTTTGGTTTGGATGATCTGTCCATTGGTGTAAGTGAGGTGTTAGCATCCCTCACTATTATTGTGTTACTGTCAATTTCCTCTTTTATAGCTGTTAGCTGTTGCCTTATTTACTAAGGTGCTCCTGTGTTGGGTTCATATATATTTATTATTGTTATATCTTCTTTTTTTTTTTTTTTTTTTTGTGGTACGTGGGTCTCTCACTGTTGTGGCCTCTCCCGTTGTGGAGAACAGGCTCTGGACGTGCAGGCTCAGTGGCCATGGCTCACAGGGTCAGCCGCTCTGCGGCATGTGGGATCTTCCTGGACTGGGGCATGAACCCGTGTCCCCTGCATTGGCAGGTGGACTCTCATCCACTGCACCACCAGGGAAGCCCATATCTTCTTCTTGAATTGATCCCTTGATCATTATGTAGTATCCTTCCTTGTCACTTGTAACAGTATTTATTTTAACATCTATTTTGTCTGATATGAGTATTGTTACTCCAGTTTTCTTTTGATTTCCATTTGCATGGAATATCTTTTTCTATTCCCTCACTTTCAGTCTGTATGTGTCCCTACGTCTAAAGTGGGTCTCTTGTAGACAGCATGTATATGCGTCTTGTTTTTGTATCCATTCTGCCCGTCTGTGTGTTTTGGTTGGAGCATTTAATCCAACCATATTGAAGGTAATTATCGTTATGTATGTTCCTATTACCATTTTCTTAATTTCTTTGGGTTTGTTTTTGTAGGTCTTTCTTCTTCTCTTCCTCTTTTGTTCTCTTCTCTTGTGGTTTGATGAACATCTTTTTTTTTTCGATGAACATCTTTAGTTCTGCTTCTGGTTTGCTTTTTCTTTTGTATGTGCATATCTATTTTAGGTTTTTGGTTTGCTGTTCCCATGAGGTTTTGATATAGTAGTCTATATATGTACAAGGTTGTTTTAAGTTGCTGGTCTCTTTCCCACGTAGTGAAGTTCCTTTAGCGTTTGTTGTAAAGCTGATTTGGTGTTGCTGGATTCTTTTAGCTTTTGCTTGTCTAAAACGTTTGATTTCTCTGTCAAATCTGTACAAGAGCCTTACTGGGTAGAGTATTCTTGGTTGTAGATTTTTCCCTTTCATCACTGGAAATATATCAATCACTCCCTTTTGTCATGCAGACTTTCTGCTGAAAAATCATCTGATAACCTTATGGGGATTCTGTTGTATGTTATTTGTTGCTTTTCCCTTGTGGTTTTTAATATTTTTTCTTTGTCTTTAATTTTTGTCTGTTTGATTAATATGTGTTTTCATGTGTTTCTCCTTGGATTCAGCCTGTATGGGACTCTACATTTCCTGGACTTGAGTGAGTGTTTCCTTTCTCATGTTAGAGAAGTTTTTGGCTATAATATCTTCAAATATTTTCTCAGGCCCTTTCTTTATCTCTTCTCCTTCTGGGACCCCTATAGTACAAATGTTGGTGTGTTTAATGTTGTCCCAGAGTTCTCTGAGGCTGTCTTCATTTCTTTTCATTCTTTTTTGTTTATTCTGTTCTGAGGCAGTGATTTCCACTATTCTGTCTTCCAGGTCACGAATCCATTCTTCTGCCTCAGATATTCTGCTATTGATTCCTTCTAGTGTATTTTTCATTTCAGCTATTGTATTCTTCATCTCTGTTTGTTTTTCCTTAAATCATCTAGCTCCTTGTTAAACATTTCTTGTATGTTCTCAATCTGTGCTCCTATCTTTCTCTGAGATTTTGGATTTTTTTTTTTTTTTTTTTTTTTGTGGTACACGAGCCTCTCACTGTTGTGGCCTCTCCCGTTGCAGAGCACAGGCTCCAGACACGCAGGCTCAGCAGCCATGGCTCACGGGCACAGCTGCTCTGCAGCACGTGGGATCTTCCCAGACCAGGGCACAAACCCGTGTCCCCTGCATCAGCAGGTGGACTCTCAACCACTGCACCATGAGGGAAGCCCTTTGTATCATTTTTACTATCATTACTCTGAATTGTTTTTCAGGTACATTGCCTGTCTCCTCTTCATTTAGTGTTCTTATGGGTTTTTATCTTATTCTTCTGGGGTTTTATCTTGTTCCTTCATATTTCTCTGTTATCTCATGTGTCTAACTTTCTGTGTTTCTGATATTCTTTCCACAGGCTGCAGGATCATAGTTCCTCTTGCTTTGGATGTCTGCTCCTGGTAGTTGAGGTTGGTCCAGAAATTTATGCAGGCTTCCTGGTGGGAGGGACTTGTGCCTGCCCTCTGGTGTGTGGACCTGGGCCTTGTCCCTCTGATGGGCAGGGCCCTGTCAAATAGTGTGTTTTGAGGTGGCTGTGAGCTCAGTATGACTTTAGGCAGCCTGTCTCCTGATTGGTGTGGCTGTGTTCCTGTCTTGTTGTTTGGCCTGAGGCTTTCCACCACTGAGGCCTACAGGTTGTTGGGTGGAGTCAGGTTTTGGTGCTAAAATGGGGACCTCTGGAAGAGCTCATGCTAATCAATATTCCCTGGGGCTTCTGCTACCAGTGTCCTTGAGCCCACAGTGAACTATAGTCCACCTTCGCCTCCCCAGGAGATCCACCAAGACTTCTATGTAGGTGTCACCCAGGGTCCTATGGAGGTACATCTTTGTGCTGGGTTCCAGTTCATGTGAGGCCTTGTGTGCACCCTCGCAGAGTTGAGTCTCTGTTTCCCCTAGCCCTGTGGAGCTCCTGCACTCAAGCCCTGCTGGGTTTCAAGGCTTAATGCTCTGGGGGTTCTTCTTCTCAATGCCAGACACTTAGACTGTCTTGGCAGGCTATTTTTATGTGGGAACATCCCTGTATAGCCTGAGTAGGTTTAATATTTTTTGGTGCAAGGGCTATTTTTAGTACAGATGTCTGCCACCTCTTTCCTCAGTGTATGCTGGTCATTATCCCCTTGTTAGGAGGTGTAACTGATGTTATGGTGACCAGAGCCTGCACTGGATATTGAACAGGGCATCCCCTTTGCTCTGTGGTTGTCACTGCCCTGACAGAGGTGGGGTCTGTTCCTTAGTTGTCATAGTATAGGCCCCAAGATCTGTTCCTTAGCTGTGTTTCTGATCTGTGGTGCAAGGTAGGCAGGATTGGAGCACCCCCACTGGGAGGGAAGCCACTCAGTATTCCTCCTCTGGAGCTGTTCACCTGTAGGTGTGCTCTGTCATGTCACCTTTCACCCATTGTGTGAGCTCTCAGATTACACTACTGTTGGCCCCACTCTTGGCCTCACCTTAACCATAGGTATGCTGGCAATTGGCCCTCGTGTCTCTCAGACATCGTTTTCACCATGCCACCAGCATAGTTCCACTAAAGTCAGGTCCCAGGATTGCAGTAATCATGGATTTGGACCTGCTGTGGGCGCTATGTGAGCAGCTCAGACTGTGGCCTGACCTAACACCCATGTGTATGTGCCCACGAAGTCTACAGCTGCTAAAGCTAGACCTGCCTTGGCTGGGAGCATTCGTTGTCCATTCAGATGTTCTGTAGGTGCTGAGTTTACAAAGCCAGTCATGGGAGTGTCAATTTGCTATTTGTGCAGCTGTGAGGAGAGATGTCAGCTTTTCTTCCTTAGCTACATGGCCCCTGGGGCTCAGCTGTGGTTTCAGCCCCACCTCTGCATATGGGTCACCAACAGGGGTCTGCTCCAGAGGCTTCCCTGTAGCACATGAATCCACCCCAGTGAGGAGGGGGCATGGAGGTGGTGGCAGCCAGGGTTGCGAGAGTGCTCCCCATGGGGGGGACTGGGTACAGAGGAGGAGGTGGTGACCACTGGGGTCATGGGAGCCCTGGTGGAGATGGGTCCCATGGGAGAGCTTGTGACTTCAGGAGGGAGAAACTAGCCATTTTCTTAAACATATCTCTTATTCACTAAACCAACTTTACCATAAATTAATTTTCTATATGCATGTGTGCATGTTTCTGGAATTTATATTCTTTCCCCTCATTGATCTCTCTATTCATGAACTATACAAAACTGATTTAATTCCTGAAGAGCTATAAAAATCACCAAGTTAATATATATACCTATTTTTGTGCCTTTAGTAGATATATTATTATTTTTAGAAATAATATAGAAAAATCTTTTATTTTCTTAGTCATTCACAAAATAACTTTTGCATCTCTTTGACTTTCCATGAAGTAAGAAGCAATATATGATAGAAATTTAGATACTTCTCTGTGCCTTGCTTTCCTTATACTGGGAAATTAGATGAATTAATTCATGTTTATCTCTTAGAGTGGGCATATAGTAAGTACCCAGTGTTAGCTATTATTTTTAAAAATGAGTAAATTAGGACTCCTATACTTCTCTCTACCTCTTTTACCACTCTTCTATCTTCATGCCCTTCTGCCAACTTTTGTGAGGTTTTATCATCTCTTCTGTAACCATAATTAATCCTTTCATGGTGTGTCCATTGGTTGAGTCTAAAATTGAAAATATCAATACACATTGTTTCCATTATTGTGATTGTATTAATATTGATTTCAAAGTGTCTTTAATATAATTTTTAATCATGTGTCTTCAAGTCACTAATATTATCTATCTTCCTAAACATATTCTATTCATGGTAAGGGATGCAATGTAATTATTGTAGATACATTTCCCAGAACCCTCTGAATTTTTATTTCAATCTGGACCAGGTGCTCTCTGGGACGGATGCCAACCTGTCATCCTGACTTCTTGTCCTGGATTGGAGTCAGTTATCTTGGATCTCCAGTCTTTACCTTTCTTGAATTTTATTCTTGTTTTGGCTAAAGAATATCTTCAAAAGTAATTTTCTTAAAAGGATGCATGAGGAATAAGCTGCTGAATTTTTAAAAGTCTGAAAGTGACTTAATTTTCCCTCTCATTTGATTGACATGTTTACTGGATATATAATATTAAGTTCATAATTTTTTTTCTCAGAATTGAAGCTATAGCATCCAGGCATTTTTGTTTTTGTTGTTTATAAGTAATATGAATTTATTTAAATACTTTGGAAACACCCCCCTGCCCCCACAAATGATGCCTGCACCTAAAAGTTACATAAAAATGACCCAGAGTATTTTAAAATAATAGATTTGAAGGTCATTTGTAGTTTTTCCCTCTTAACAAGAGTGCATTCAGCTGAACAGTATATTACAAACCTTATCAAATCATGTTAAGGCAGATGATGAATCTGGTTGCATTTGTTATGACTCCCAGGAGCAAGTGATATTGTGGGAGTTGAGCATTTTTCCTCCCAGCTGTGTGGTCAGTTGGCCCAGGAAAGGGCAGTCCTGGAGGCAGCAGGTAGAGAGCCAGGCCCTGCCTGTCTTGTCACTCCTCATTCTCAGTCACTTCTCTGTGACTGAAGTGGACATGGAACCCTGGCCCTTGTTGGCATCACTGATGCACACCCACTGCCAGTTGACTGACTCCTTCCACAGGGTCATATTATTGTCTCTGCCTGAGATAGCCAGGACGTTGGCTGTGATGGACAAGCTCACATGCCATACAACATCATTGAACTTGTGCAACAGTTTGGGAGACCATGTATTGCCCGTGACATCATCACAGGTACAACTGAACACTCGACCATCCTGGGAGCAGCTGGCAATGGTGCTGGTAGGCAGGCCAATGGAGCTGGCCCAGGCAATGTCTCAAACCCAGTCACTGTGTGCTTTCAACTTCTGCTCTTCCTTCCACTGGCCATCCTCCTCCTCCTTCCACAGTTTGATGAGGTTGTCACAGCCGCCTGATGCATATTTCTTGACGTAGTTGGACTTCTGCCCAGATGGCTGGTCTATGGAGCTTCCAGGCATGACAGCAGGGGCTCAGCTCACTGCTTTGAAGCCAGTAGTGTGAGCGTTATTGATCTTCTTCACTTCCCATTGGCCCAACATGGAATAGGTCAGTAGGGATATAGCCCCATCGAAGCTCCCATAGGCCAGGATCAGGCCCCTGATACCCAACTGAATGTGCTGTAAAAATATCTGTGATTTTTATTGGTAACAAAATCACAGGTATTGCTATAACTCCTGTAGTTTGTGCCTACATTCAGAATGGATAGAAATGCTAAAGTTTAGAGATTAGAGAAAATAAAAATATGATTTATTTCCTTCCAAGTTCACAGACCTCCTAAATTTTATCCATGGACTTTTATTGATGAACCCGTGAGTTAGAGTAAAAGCTTTTTGAGGTGTGGAAGACTGTATGTTCCAAAGATGACAGCAATAATATTTCCCACCCCCTCATGCTCTTTCACTATATGACCTTGATACTCTCCCATCAGCAGGTAGAATATTTTTCCACCCCCTTGAATCTGGGTGAGCCCATGACACTTTTGAACAACAGCATATGTGAGAAGTGATGCTATACCAGTCTGAGCATAACTCTTAATTGAGCTGTCAACTTCTGCTTCCTTCCTCATAGAAGCAAGACACCATGTAAGATGTGCAGTTATCCTAGATCACCATGCTGCAAAAAGCCCAAGCTATATGAAGAGGCCCTGGAGGATAAAATACCATATGGAGGAAAAAGGTGACCAAGAAACACAAGTATCAGACCCCCAAGTGAAGAAGCCATCTTGGAAGTGGGTCCTTTAGTTCTTGCCACCCTACTTGCTGCCACATGGATCAGAGGTGAACTGTCCCTCTAGGCTCTTCCAGGATTCCTGACCCATAAAATTGTGGGCAAAATAAATTGCCTGTTTTAAGCCACTGAATTTTGGGGTAGTTAGTTTGGCAGTGATAGGTAATGGGCAATCATGTATCCTTCACATTGATTAGCAAACTGACAGGCATAAATGAGGGGCTCAGGAATGGTTGACAAATTGAGACTTGCGTGGCATTTTGGTGTCAGTAGGAACCACAGGGAGTAATATAATGTGATGAAAGTATATTGTCTAATAGATGGCCTATGGTTCGAAGGTACCTCAGCCCCTTTTCCAAGACCTCAGATTAGCCAAATCCTTCCCAAATGCTGACTCCTCGATTGGTCTCCAAAGGTTACAGTCTCTTCATGGAAGAGTATATATAGGATGATTAAAGAGCACATAATGAAAATGCACATTAGAATGGTGTAGTTGTACTGGAAGCAATCTCTGTGCATCTGAAAACTTGGTCTGGGTCTGGAAACAGACCTCAAGGGGCACTATTGTATCATGGCTATGAGCACAGGCTCTGAAGTCAGTGTGTCATGGCGGAAATCTGGGTCAGCCGTAGAGCCTGCTCTGTGACTAGGACATGCAAGTCTTTCTGTGTCTCAGTTTACACATCTGTAAAATGTATATAAAACAGTATCCTCCTCATGTATAGTGAGATTCAAATGAGTTAATACATTTGGTTGGCACATATAGCTCCCACTGAAAACCAAATGGACCTCTCTTGAATACTTTCAGTGACTCTTGAATTATTTAGGTGGTTCCTAAATGCCACATGTGGTTTTTAGATACTGCACATATCAAATTTTTATGATAATGGTAGTCTATATTTAGTTTAATCTATATTAGAAAATTTATAGCCAGCATTTCTGAGTTCATATATAGGATAGGATAACATTATAAAATATATTAAGCCATAAATAGTATAGCTAAGGCCCAAATGGTAAAGATGAAACTGAAATGCTTGAAATTGGCATGTGGGAGCTGCAAATCTGGGAGTCTGCAAAGGAGAGAGGAACAGAGAAATGAAGTCATTTATTCATGTGCAATGAACCAGCATGAAATGCCATCAGTTCTTTGCCTCAGTCTATTTTATTTCACATTTGACCACTCTATAATGGGCACACTATTTAAAACCTAGATCTGCCTTCCAAAAGAGCAATGTATCTTTAATGGGGAAAGCTGTAATATTTTCATTTCAGCATGTTTCCCTGGAAAAGATCATTAATTGTGGTCTACAGAACACTGATCTACAAAACTATTGTGTTAATTTGGTAAAAGGAAGTTTTCTTTCTTTTTTTTTTTTAAACATCTTTATTGGGGTATAATTGCTTTACAATGGTGTGTCAGTTCCTGCTTTACAACAAAGTGAATCAGTTATACATATACATATGTTCCCATATGTCTTCCCTCTTGCGTCTCCCTCCCTCCCACTCTCCCTATCCCACCCCTCCAGGCTGTCACAAAGCACCGAGCTAATATCCCTGTGCCCTGCGGCTGCTTCCCCCTAGCTATCTACCTTACTACGTTTGTTAGTGTGTATATGTCCATGACTCTCTCTCGCCCTGTCAAAGCTCACCCTTCCCCCTCCCCATATCCCCAAGTCCGCTTTCCAGTAGGTCTGCGTCTTTATTCCTGTCTTACCCCTAGGTTCTTCATGACATTTTTTTCCCTTAAATTCCATATATATGTGTTAGCATACGGTATTTGTCTTTTTCTTTCTGACTTACTTCACTCTGTATGACAGACTCTAGGTCTATCCATCTCATTACAAATAGCTCAATTTCATTTCTTTTTAAGGCTGAGTAATATTCCATTGTGTATATGTGCCACATCTTCTTTATCCATTCATCCGATGATGGGCGCTTAGGTTGTTTCCATCTCCGGGCTATTGTAAATAGAGCTGCAATGAACATTTTGGTACATGACTCTTTTTGAATTTTGGTTTTCTCAGGGTATATGCCCAGTAGTGGGATTGCTGGGTCATATGGTAATTCTATTTGTAGTTTTTTAAGGAACCTCCATACTGTTCTCCATAGTGGCTGAACCAATTCACATTCCCACCAGCAGTGCAAGAGTGTTCCCTTTTCTCCTCACCCTCTCCAGCATTTATTGTTTCTAGATTTTTTGATGATGGCCATTCTGACTGGTGTGAGATGATATCTCATTGTAGTTTTGATTTGCATTTCTCTAATGATTAATGATGTTGAGCATTCTTTCATGTGTTTGTTGGCAGTCTGTATATCTTCTTTGGAGAAATGTCTATTTAGGTCTTCTGTCTATTTTTGGATTGGGTTGTTTGTTTTTTTGTTATTGAGCTGCATGAGCTGCTTGTAAATTTTGGAGATTAATCTTTTGTCAGTTTCTTCATTTGCAAATATTTTCTCCCATTCTCAGGGTTGTACTTTGGTCTTATTTATGGTTTCCTTCACTGTGCAAAAGCTTTTAAGTTTCATTAGGTCCCATTTGTTTAGTTTTGTTTTTATTTCCATTTCTCTAGGAGGTGAGTCAAAAAGGATCTTGCTGTGATTTATGTCATAGAGTGTTCTGCCTATGTTTTACTCTAATAGTTTGATAGTTTTGGGGCTTACATTTAGGTCTTTAATCCATTTTGAGTTTACTTTTGTGTATGGTGTTAGGGAGTGTTCTAATTTCATACTTTTACATGTACCTGTACAGTTTTCCCAGCACCACTTACTGAAGAGGCTATCTTTTCTCCACTGTATATTCTTGCCTCCTTTATCAAAGATAAGGTTACCATCTGTGCGTGGCTTTATCTCTGGGCTTTCTATACTGTTCCATTGATCTGTATTTCTGTTTTTGTGCCAGTACCGTACTGTCTTGTTTACTGGAGCTTTGTAGTATAGTCTGAAGTCAGGGAGCCTGATTCTTCCAGCTCCATTTTTCGTTCTCAAGATTGCTTTGGCTATTCGGGGTCTTTTGTGTTTCCATAGAAATTGTGAAATCTTTTGTTTTAGTTCTGTGAAAAATGCCAGTGGTAGTTTGATAGGGATTGCATTGAATCTATAGATTGCTTTGGGTAGTAGAGTCATTTTCACCATGTTGATTCTTCCAATCCAAGAACATGGTATATCTCTCCATCTATTTGTATCATCTTTAATTTCTTTCATCAGTGCCTTATAATTTTCTGCATACAGGTCTTTTGTGTCCTTAGGTAGGTTTATTCCTAAATATTCAATAAGGTTTTCCTGGGAGATATTCAGAACATTCTTACGTTTCTTTTTTTTTAAATTTATTTATTTTATTAATTTATTTTTGTCTGCCTTGGGTTTTCATTGCTGTGCGCGGGCTTCCTCTAGTTGCGGAGAGTGGGGGCTACTCTTCATTATGGTGTGTGGGTTTCTCATTGCTGTGGCTTCTCCCGTTGTGGAGCATGGGCCCTAAGCAAGTGGGCTTCAGTAGTTGTGGCACGTGGGTTCAGTAGTTGTGGCACGTGGGCTCAGTAGTTGTGGCACGTGGGCTGTAGAGCACAGGTTCAGTAGCTGTGGTGCATGGGCTTAGTTGCTCAGTGGCACGTGGGATCTTCCTGGGCCAGGGCCTGAACCCATGTCCCTTGCACTGGCAGGTGGACTCCCAACCACTGCACCACCAGGGAAGCCCCCATTCTTACATTTCTAATTTTGTTCCAGTTTGATACGTGTTCCCCGAATTGCAATTCTTTGATCCCAAGTAAATGTTTTCTGCTTCATTACTGCCTCCTGGGTTTATGTAGGTTGACAAGGTTTATGGCAAGTAGGGGCAGGGCCAGGTAAAGAGGTAGGAGTTGTCTGAAGTTGAGGTCTCTGAAACATACAATTATCGCCCCAAACCTATTTCCCCCAAAGATGGAATTGAAGCCAGTTTATATTCTCAAAGCACCAACTGTCTGGAGAAAGGGTATTCTGCCCTCTCTGCAGAGCTCTGTGTGCACCCTAATCCATAGCGTCCTCACTACCTTCATGGTTGCTTATGGCACACTCTGTGGACCAGTCTTGGGGGATCACAGGGGCAACCAGCTCAGCAAACTTTGTCAGAGGGTAGCTGGGGGTGCAGCCAGGCAGCGTGAGGGGATGTGGTTCATGCTGCATCTCATTCCAATAGTACATCTCTATGAAGTACTCCCTGGTGGAGGAAGGTAGAGGAACAGGAGGAAAGACCTCTGTTAGTTCTGTGTTGTTGGACTGCCATTGAATTTCTTTCTACTTAGCCTGTACCATGTCAGCTGAAGGACTAGTGGAAAAGTTTATGGGAATGAGTAGATATTAGCCAATTTAGCTGTGGGAAGAGGGGGACTGGGGCAGGTGGGCCAGATTGGGAGGGTGGAAATGGGAGGGCTGGTTTGTTAGATGACCAGGGGCATGTGAGGCAGGGACTGGGATGCTTAGTCAGAGAAGGAGCTGAGGGGCAATGGTTGGGGGAGTTGGGGGTGATTTGGTGAACCTTCAAGTAAGAAGTGGGGCGCAGGTGGGTTGTTGGGTTTTTTCTCCTATTCTCTCTCTTTCATGCTTCACATTTGCTCTTTCCTTTTCTTTTTCCTCTCTCAATATATCTTTCAGTCTTCCCCCTGAATGAATGTATCTTCCTTCTCCTTAACCAGGCCAGAAACATGGAACTGAATAATATATAACATATGTGCTTGAATATACAGCAAAACTTATAAAAATGATACCTCAGAAGGAGCGGGTGGGTGTGTATTCGAGTCCTTACATTTGCTCGTGTTGAGGAGGGATCTCTCACCACTTTATTTTTTAAAAAAATACACTGTTTAGGGAAGGACCACTGGCCCAAACCAACCTTGTAAAGCTAGTACAAGCTGCCTATGGAAGTCATTTGCCAAAGAGACAGGAGAGAAATTCAAGTATAGTAACCTCACAACTGCAACTTTTGGATGTTGTTATAAACAAGCCTTTCAAATAAATCACTTTAAGAAACCATATAAACAGTAGTAACCACAAATATTCATTTATATGTTTCTAAAAACTTCCCTAATATTATATGAATGAGCACTTATATCTTGGAATAACTTTTTCAGTGACAGTATCCTTTATATCATGATAATACGGCAAAGATGACTAATAGTCCATCAAAATTCATGATTCTCTTTACATAGAATAAAGTTACAGCTGAGAAGTGAGTACACTTCCCAGACTCCCTTGCAGTCAGGAGGCACCAAGTGACTAATTTTAGCTAGTATCGTAGAATGTAAGTAGAAGTGACAAATATCCCTTCAGGGCTGAGGTGCTTGCTAAGCAGATTGTCTTCTCCACCCTCTCATTCTTTCCTACAAGCTCTCTGCAGGTGAGCACAGCACTCTTGAAAAATGTAGGTCCAAAAGATGGAATCCTGGGTCCCCAAATCACCATGTGTGAATCACACCATGGATGAGTCACTTCCTATTGGCCAGGAACATCTGCAGTGGACTGTTAGATGAAAGAGAAAGAAATCTCCATTGAGTTAAGCTTCTGAGATTTGAGGCTCATCTGTACAGCAGCCAAAATTACCCTTATTAATTAATATATTTGGAAAACATTTTTAGGGGACTCAAAATTGGCTCCGGTGGTAAAGACACAAGTAAAGGTGCATACAAAGAGTTTGAATAAAAGTGTTTCATAAAATATGAAAGTGAGAAGAAGCACTATTTAACTTAGTGAATTATTTTATATAGTATATGATTTTAAGTTTATGTACGTAACCAAAAATGGAATAGTTTTAGAATATATTTAGCTATCTTATCTACAAACTTAAAAGTTTGTATGTTTAAGGTGGATAAAAATCTAAAAATTCTCTTTTTCTCTATTTTCTCATAGGGATAAAGTGGGATCACCTTACATGGAGGATCCCCTAATTTGCTGGTATATACATATGCCTATATTTGTTAACTTGGGTTCTCCTTGTTCCTAATCTATAAGCAAGCAAGTTTAACTTTTGATACTCTTCTGGAGTGTTAAAAAAAATCTTAATATAACAACAAACTTGACTTCTGCCTGTGAGTGACAGTTGGTTACTTTTTTTTCTGTTGTTCAGTGTCTCTTAGTTGAAAAGTACCCCACACTTAATTCATAATATGGATTTATTCAAGGTGGTGAGAGAATGATTCAGTGGGACAAAATGCTGCAGTGACCTAAATAAAGGCAGGCTCAGGACTACCGGGTACAGAAATCAGAGAGGAGGGAGGCTTGAGGAAAGTGGGTAGTTCCTTTTGTCTTATCCCGAAGAGACAGAGCCTACTCCTAGAGCTGATCCTGGAATTTTCACTGGATTTATTAACTCTGTGCCTGAAGCCAGTATTGACAGAGCACTTGTCCACAGTCTTCTCATTCCCATTTTCAGCTCTGTTTGGATTTTCTCCATGTTATGGGATTTGTCTCCCCATTCTGACTCTAGATATTTGAGAGCAAAACTTGCTAAGACCACATTTCAGTTCTATTTCATTGTGCTTGGCACCCAATTAGAGGTTCAACAAAGGATGAACTTACCTTTCCCTAACTGTGCAGAACTCACTTTCTTTGTAAGCAGTGAAGATCTTGGTAGAGAATAGGCCTCTGTGTTGCTATTTTCCTACTCTACAAATTCAGGTGGCCAGAAACCTATAGCTAGGACTACAATTTGCAAAAAGAAATGCAGGGTGCCTTGTTTAAAAATTATTAAGAATTTCAGAATGGTGACACTGGGTCATTAAACCAAGCACGGGCTCTTCTGAGCTCAGAGCCCTGTGTAATTGCAGTCAAGATCGTCCTGACTGCGGCTATGGTGAATGCCATAAGGGGAGAGCAAAATGCACCTCCCCAGCTAACCCTGAAACAAAAATTGGGGGTCCCTGCCCTAACTTAGCCCCTGCCTTGTTCTTATTCCATCAATAATATTCAAGAGGTCTCTTCCTCCCAACGAGAATGCCGGTGTCACAGCAGGTAAAAATTTTTGGTATGACCTTGTGACCAACTCTTCCTGGTTTGCCCAGGGCTTTCCTGGTTTTAACAATGAAACTTACATGTTCTGGGAACCTCTCCAGTTCTGGGTAAACTAGGACACTTTGTCTCTCTAAACTTGGCCTTTCTAGTGGGCTTGAGCCAAGCCTTGGTCAGCTGGGGAGGGCCACACCAGATTGCAAAGTGGTGAACACTGAGCAGAGGTTGTACTTTAAGAATCCTACCTGATGGATATGTATTGCCAGAAGCTGCATGGATATGTTTGACATCTTTAATTGAAAGAACATTATTTATAACCATCAACAAACTTAATTTTTCTCTTGGCATCTTTTACCAGCCTGTGTTTTCCAGGAGAACAGTGTAATGTCCTCATCCTTCTTAGAATACCTTAATCTTTTTTAAAAAATGTAATTTCTGTCACTTAGGGTGGTTCTTTCAAATTTTTCGTCTACTGTGTCTGTACATTATTTCCCAATAAAAATTGTCATGAAAACAAAGAAAATGGAGGTCATGACTAAGCAAAGATAGTGTTACTCACCACCATTCTTCTCTCTGAATATAAAACCAAACCAACCAGACAGACAAAACAACTCTTAAGTCAGTAACAACAATAATGATAACAAAACCTAGGGTCCAGTGATATTAATTTTGAAAAACACCTCTTAGACACTTACCCCTTCCCAAAGTACAATTCCGTCAAGTGGCAGGACGCATGGGGAGGAAGGATTCTGTTGTAAACATCTAGCGCCATCTGTAGGGCACTCACAGTAGTGTCATGCTACAGAGATTTGAAACAAAAATTTTTGATCTTTATCTCTGGTTCAAATTTACAGTCAACAGACGTGTATCAAGCATTTGTAGAGCACCATGATGGTTTCTGATTCAATTAAATTGTCCATACCTCCAATGACTTAAGAAGTAGAGAGGTAAAGGACAAATTTTGATTGTGCATCTACTGGGTGCTAGGCAGTGAGATTTACATACATATAATTATTTCCTTTCAAAAGATGAAGAAACTGAAACCCAAAGGAATTAAGTTACTTGGGTGGAATTCCCTGGCTTTCCAGTGGTTAGGACTGTGCACTTTCACTGCTGAGGGCCCGGGTTCAATCCCTGGTAGGGGAACTAAGATCCCACAAACCTCATGGCATGTCCAAAAAAAAAAAAAGAAAAGAAAAAAAAAGAAATTTAGTAACTGGCTTTATGTCATATATCCCCAAAGTGACAGAAAGTAAAATCCGAGCCAAGCCTTCTGATTTTGTCCTATGCCTTCCCCAGTAGAACATCTCTCTCTTTTAGCCTGTTTCATTGATTTTCATTAAATTTTAAAATAATTTGGCATACATTAATGCTAGATTATATATTTTTTACAGATTAGCATCATCTGTGATTTTAAGGTTGGGGAAGGATGTATGAAGTTACAAATGTTTAGACAGAATAAAATGTAAGGAAGTAGAGTGTGTAGCTTAAAAAGAATTGTTAAAGGTTTATCTCGTAATAGCTGGAAGGCATAGGAGACTGGTTTTCAGCCCCAGTTTTGCCACCTATTAGTTATCTAATCTTAAGAAATCCTCAATTTTCATATCTACAAAATGGGCATAACATTTGGTTGCCTAAACTCTGTGGCAGCATATGCATACTCAAAGGGGTTAGAACTGATTTACTAGAGAAAAAGAAAAAAAAGGAGTGACAGATTTATGACTTGGCAAAAGTCACACAAGTTAGAACTGGAAGCCAGATTAGAAACTAGAAACCCTGAAAGAATCAATTAATTTCAGGCCTGCCTTTATCAAAGAAGCACTGCATTCTGTTCCCTCCATGAGCTCATTCTCTAGTCTATACCATTTAGAACCCCAGATGATAGACTCCTTGTATCTTTAATAATCTCTTCCATCTTCTTGCAGAATGAAACCATGGCTTTCTCCAGCCAGACCACATCTGAGAAATCCTCTGTCCTGCAGAAGTGGATGGGAGACCGACTTAGCCCTCCATGTCCTGTTTCCTTGCTCATCCCAGATTCAAGGGACACCCATTTCAGTGCATAGTACATCTCTAGACTTCTCCCCCAACAATGTCTCTTTCCCTGGCCCCTGCTCCGAGATGGATGCCTTCTCCAAGATCTCTCTCTCTTTCCTTTCTACACCCAACTGTAGCTCTGACTTCAAGTTGTAGCTTTCCTTCCCTTTCCTTCTTATATCCCGTTTACTATCTGAAGTTTCCTCTTGGATGCAGCTGGCATTTCAAACCCAACTGCCTAATGGTACATTCACCTGACCCATGACCACCTCTATTAATGGTTCCACACTCCTTCCAGTCATTGAGACTTGAAACATTTACCTTCATCTGTGGCTTACCTTCCAGATCATTGCCCTCCGCCCACATTCCAATTCATCACCAAGTCTGTACACTCAGCTTTCCTTGTAATTCTCCTATCACTTTCCCTCTCCTGTTTCTGTTCTGGTTTTAGTTTGGAACAGAAGTGATGTTTCCCTTCTCTGAGGCACCAAAGCACTGGCTTGTATGACACTGCGATTCTGCTTTGCATGGTATTTATGTGCTTACTTTTCTTCTTGTCAGTATTGAACTGTAAATTCCTTGAGAGCCAGAATTATGTATTTAATTTTAAAGAATTTGAACAGGGAAATGATGATGAAGAAGATGAAGGCCCCTCCTGAAAGAACTCACACACTTGAATAAACAAATGCTGAATGGGAACAAAATACTTACTGCAGAATATATAATGTTTTCTGTGGTTCAATGGCTGAGTTGCACTCTTCATGTGATAGAGGATTTCTTTGACCAGGACACCTTAAAGAAGATAGATCAACAATTGAGCTGAACCAAATATGGGCTTATATTTTAGTTCATAAGCTTTTTGCTCATTCATACAAAGATTCTCTCTGCCAGGATTCTTAAGACTTAAGAAGAGAGGGCAAGAACTCATTTTGGTGGAGCATCTGCTGTGTGCTAATAGTGTGATTTGTATACATTATTTCACTGAATCCTGACTTCTATCCCCATTCATAAGTGAGGAAGCTGAGGCTCAGAGCCATTAAGTGACTTACTCAGCTGGGGAAGGAGAGCTGGATTGGCATGTTAGGACTTTAGTATACCAGATTTTGTTAAAACTCAAGTTAGGAGGTTGATGAACTTGGAATTTCAGACATGTTTTTACAGATAGTTGTTAGCCATTGCTCTTGTCCAGGGCAGGTCTGAAATCACAGGGTGGCATGCACCTCTCTGTCTTCATCCCTCTGGCAGCCACACCTGTGAGAGGCCAGGGGAGAAAGCAGCTCTCTGGATGTCTGCAAGGGTGCAGACTGTCTTCTGTGGACCATTGCTCCAGGTTACTCTGGGTGTCACTATTAGGGGGGCAGCCAGCACTTTTAGTTTTCATCTGAGAGCTCCATCTGTCATCAATAGAGGAAAGCTTTTGCCCTTTGCATTTGTTGCTCCTGAGGTGGTAAAAGGCACACAGAAACAGCACAGAGTCTCCATCCCACGAGCAGACACTGAGGCTGAGGATACCTCGTGGTGCAGGTGCTGTCCTGAGGACGTGCTGCCCCAGGGGCTTCCACACCATCCACCGAGGACTCCTTGTGTCTCTCTTGGTCATCTCTCTACAGTGCATGTGGTGTCCTCACTTAAGGATGACGAGTTTTCTTTTGTAATGAGCAGGGCATTGATGTTAACAGAAGATTATGATCCCAGACTCTGTGGTCCACTCAGCAAATCACGCACTGAGCAGCTATGATGGGTGAATCAGACATGGCCCCTGTCCTCAAAAAGCTCATAAAACAGTGAGAAGAGACTGTCTATTGGTCTGTGTACCAATAAGCACAATAACAGAGGGAGGTGATCTGCTCTTTCCGTGGATGCTAGGGCTTCCTTGACTAGGAATAGAGGGAACTATAGGCTGCACTTCCCACAGGTCTGCACCTTTCTGCTTCAGGGAAGGTTGCCTTCTGGGAGCCCTTCAGAGCTTAGGCTTGATCTTCGGGCCATGATGGAACTAAACTCTGTGGCCGAGTTTCTGGGAATCATGACAGTCACCTTTAATCAGCAACTTGTTCCTTGTCAGCAGGTGCCTTTGCAGCAGCTTTCAGTGTTGATGATGGAATAGATCAGCTCTTAGTTCTGGGGTGCTTGTGCAACTTGTCCCAGGAGAAAATAGGGGTAACTATCATAATAATCCACAGGCTCTGGCATGCCAATAGTCATGGTGTTTTTTTGGTTTTTTGGTTTTTTTGCTGTATGTGGGCCACTGTTGTGGCCTCTCCAGTTGCGGAACCACAGGCTCCAGACACGCAGGCTCAGCGGCCATGGCTCACGGGCCCAGCTCCTCCGTGGCATGTGGGATCTTCCTGGACCAGGGCACGAACCCGTGTCCCCTGCATCGGCAGGTGGACTCTCAATCACTGTGCCACCAGGGAAGCCCACTAGTCATGTTTTATAGGAGGGGAAACTGAGGCTCAGAGAGGTTCAGCAACTTGTCCAAGATCATACAACTTGTAAGTAGAGGGGCTGAGTTTCACTGAACTCAGTATGTCCAGCTTCAAAACCTTGGTCTTAATTATTAGGCCTCACTGTAGCTAGCTTCTAAGTTCCCTGGTGCATCATTTATTAAATCTGCATACATTAGACAGAATACTATTGATTTGAAGACATAAACTTCACTTCTCTCACTATTGGGCTATATCAGGAGTTGGCAAACTTGTTCTATAAAGGGCCAGTAGTACATGCTTTACGCTCCGTGGGCCAGGTGTTCTGTCACAACCATTCATTCTCAAGTGGAAGCACAAAAGCAGCCAAAGATACTACCTAAATGCATGAGTGTGGCTGAGCTTCAACAGCATTTTATTTACAAAAAATAGGCAGCAGCCTGGATTTGGCCTGCAGGCTGTTGCCTGCCGACATCTGATCTATAGCAAGAAGCAATTTGCATTAACACAAACAGGACCAGCCATATATCCCTAAATTAGCCTTAGGAATTAGCCTAGAGATTTTCTTGTGTGTATGGGGGTGTGTTGTAGGGGAAGGCAATGGGAGCAGGATATTACTGAACAGTGTCACCCTTGAAACCAAGTGATGGAACAGAAGTTTTGGCAAAGGTAAGAAGATGCCAGTCAAAGTCCTGATGTTCCCTTGTGACTCTGTCTCCCAGACTGTACATGCTTTCTCTGCAGGGTTGGGTTCAGGTGCTTCATAACAAGCGTGTAGTTGACAAATCTCTCTTGCCTTGCCAGATCTGAACAATATGCTGAGCTTGTGTCTTGGCAGGAATCACTAAGGAAACAATTTCCTGGCTTATCAATAGCACTGGGCTTCCCCTAGAAAATAGGACAGGTGTATGCATATGAGTGCCAGTCCTTATAGAGTCCAAGACCCAGAGACCACCTTAGGGAAGGACTCTGATAGACAAATCTAGTTTAGTGAACTCATCAGATGGGGAAACTGAGACCCAGAGAGGGGAAGTGACTTCCTCAAAATGCAATCTCTAGTAGCCAAGGGAAAAAAGTAAAGGAAATATGAAGCAAGCTGCTGGGAAAACTCCCATCTTATATTCGGATACAGGCCCCTGCATTTATTAACAGATTCTAGTCAACCCCTACCTGGCTTTCCCTGCCCTTTTCTTCACCATCTCCTACATCTAGAGAAGTGCTTCTGAAACTTTATTGTACATGTGAGGTATCTAGGGATTTCATTAAAATGCAGATTCAGATTCAGCTAGTCTGAGGTGGGGCCTAGGATTCTGCATTTCTTTCTAGGGGCTTGGTGATGCTGACGTTGCTGGTCCATGGACTGCATCTTTAGTAGTGAGGGGATGAATTCCTGAGCCCATCATGACTAGGTTGGGGAAATGAAGAATCTTGTCTCTACCATCTGATGCATTTGGCCACCATACTGCTGGTTCCTGCTGGTTCAGGAATGAGATCTGGTGCTTATGTGGCCAATGAGGCCCAACTTTCACCCTCTGCATCCTTTGTTGTTTGGTACGTAAGATTGAGTTGGGTCTTGGGCTCTGTTCCTACACACAGTCTGTGTCCTGCCTGCTAATTTTTTCTAAGACACCAGATTCCATCTATGACTCATCTCTGGATGCTCTCTCATCCCCAGGGTCTGGGTCTTGTGGTTCATGCCCTCAGCACTGAGTGAGGACTTGTACATTCTTATCAAGTCTGTCTCTGTACTGTGCAACCAGGGCTCTGTAACAGCAGGTCTGCAACACTATCACATCATTCATGACCACTGTCCTAAATTATTTGTCCCAAGGTACTTTGTTCACCTCATATGAAATTACTCCCAACCATACTGACTTCATACCTCATTAGCTGTTCTAGTACAGCTTACTTCACTCTTTATATGAGCTTTTGTAGCTATAATTGACTCCTCTCCTGGCTGGTGACTTGAATTCTTTCTCTAGCTCTGCAGCCCTGAGTGAACATCCTCTCAGTCTGGTCCAACCCCCAGGATGCTTTGTCTCTGTATTCTCCTAAGGGTCTGCTGAACTTGTCCAACCTCATGGTGAATAGTGTCTGGCAATTGTTTGGAGTCCTAATGTGATTGTACTGTTTTCTTCAAAGTCTCTAGAGTATATGACTCAGAACATCTCCTGTGACTTAAATTTTCTTCATTGTTATGACAGCCTGACATAATAGACGTCTTTCTCTCCATCTTTAGTTTTAATGTCTACATTAACAACACAGGTTCAGAACTGTCATATCCTCAGGGGTCTTGGCCTGCCACTCAGCTGCCCTCAGAGCCTCAGCATTTATCCCCATCCTGCCTGATCTTGGCTTCTTTCTTCAACCCATCTATCCTGATTACAAGGGCTGGGCTCCTTCATTATGATTAGAGGCCCTGTTCTACAGAGGGCCAAATCCAGCTGAGAAGAGGCATCACTGAGAAGCAAACATCTTTCAACACCAATGGAAAAATTTAAGCTGTGTCACTAGCCTGTCAATTGCAATAGGTATTAATCTACAGGGCATAATTAGCCTGCAAAGTAAACTGTATTAACTTTAACAGTGGCTACCACCAAGGGTTTTAGGAAAACAGGCCACTTTTGCTATACCTCCCACTTGAAAAATTCACCCTATAGGCCACCAGACACAATTGATTTTTATGTGTCTCAGATATAAAATCCATGATTCTTTGATCTGGAAAGGATGAAAAGTATCATTTAGCTTTAGCCCAAAGCTTCTGTTTTCCAGATGGGAAAACTAAGGCTCAGAATGGGTAATATTAATGATCATAAAAACACATAATGTTTGATAGTGTATTATGTATCAGGTACTATTTGTGGTAAGCCTTTGGAATACATACATTCATTTTAACCCTTACTACTAAAGAAGTGGGTATTATTATTATCCCCAATTTTCAGAATGGAAACTGGTACAGGGGTGATTATGTGTCTAATTCAAGGTCACATAACTTATTAAACGGTGGGACCAGGACTCAGACCCAGATCACTTAACCACAATGCTTCTCTCATTTTTAAAATACTTACCCCCCTGCAGTCTAGATTTCTCTTTCTGCCTGTGAATTCCATAGAGGGGCAGGAGGGACAATTCTGATATTTCTTTCAACTTAGTCATGGTGTCCTCTGTGGCCCAGGAGGGTAAAGTGAAATTGTGAACATGCTGTAGCAAAGACAAAGGAAGAAAATGTATATTTTTATTTCTGACTGTCCTCTTTACTGACTTTTTAATCCCCCTTCCCCCAAAAAAGTACTGGGTCCAGCCTTTCTTGGGAGAGAGGGAGATTTCATGAAAGAAGAGACCAAAGTGAAGTAACCTACAGAAGAATTAAGTGAGAGAGAAGTAAAAAAAAAAAAGAAAAAAAAAAGTAATGTGGCCACAACTTGGAATAGCTCAGATCAAACTGTAGTAAGGGAAAAAAAAAACCCAAGACTTGAACCAGAAAGTGGGTTATTGTTTTTATTGAAGACTCTTTTATAAGACTAACAAATCTTCCTTGAAACAGATGCTGATGATAAAGTGAAAATATTGGGAATGTCGCGTGTGCTTGGGTCAATGAACTCTAACATAGAGGGGTGCAAACTGTGTCATTTGCTATCAAGATGGAACTATGAAAGTAATTGTCATCCCCAGACATTCACAATGACCTCAAAATCAGAGGTGTATAGGAGTCTTGTGGCTGGTCAGAATTTTGCCCCAAGATTCAGTGAACTGGCTGGGAAAACAGGATTATAGAGTTTTCCTTTTGGCCAGCAGGTGTAGAATGGTGATTGAGAAAAACATCATGAAGCCCTGAAAAAATAGTAATTTATCTAGCTAAAAAGGTTATTTCACATGCATTGTATAGCAAAAGAGAAATTCTTTCCTGATAAAGCAATTTTAATAGCCTGGCTTAAAGTTGGCTTGCTTATTTCTACATACAGAAATCAGGTAATTTTTTTTCTTCTTCTTTCTGTACAACAGTATTGCTTTTTTCATTAAAATCTATTTAATGAAATGGAGCCCAGCGTTCCTGAGTGACTGAAAAATAAGTTAAGTGGTAAGGCACAGAAAAAGCAATTTTGCCTAAATTTTCTTCTTTTTTTAAGATTTTTTTTTTTGATGTGAACCAGTTTTAAAGTCTTTGTTGAATTTCTTACAATATTGCTTCTGTTTTATGTTTTGGTTTTTTGGCCATGAGTCATGTGGGATCTTACTTCTCCAACCAGGGATAAAACCCACACTTCCTGCATTGGAAGGCAAAGTCTTAACCACTGGACCACCAGGGAAGTCACTGCTAATAATTTTCTAAAGGGTGTATACATAAATCAGAGAGAGAAGAAGTCAGAATTTTCAAGTTAATATAAAGAAGTCTTGACTTATGTTTCAATGTCAAAGGAAGTCTAAATAATACATCTGTATAAAAGCAAAAGAAAATGTATTCATCTGTTTCAAAATAGACATAAATCATAAAATCAGATGGTAAGTTAATCTTTGATATTTTTTCTTTTACCTCACAAAATAAAGGGTCATAGACTTTACTCCAAATTCCAAAAGTCATTATATCCTGTAAATTTTGGCAAGATTTCTATAAAATCCTGAAACACACACAGAGAGAAAAAATTTTTACACCGGGGTTTCTCGACATCGGCATTATTGATATTTGGGCTGGATAATTCTTTGCTGTGGGGCTGCCCTGTGCACTGTAGGATGCTCAGCAGCATCCTTGGCCTCTACCAACTAGATGTCACATCATCCCTAGTCCCTCAGTTGCAACAACCCAAAATGTCTCCAGACATTGACAAAGGGTCCCTGTGAGGCAAACTTGCCCCCATTGAGAACTGCTGTTCTTCACATGAAAGTGCACCAGTAATACTGGCTAAGTGCACCAAAGATTTTTACAAATGCTAATTGATCATTTCTTATTATTACATTAAAAATGTGGGCACCTGCTGGCTTACTGCCACATGTTCCTGGTTTGTCCTGGAATCAGACTGAAGTGCACTGCATCAAATTCATCTTGGAAGTAGGTGAAGTATAACTCACATGTAAATGAGTGGAAGGTGAGAAGGGAAAGCATGTCTCAGACCAAATCACCCCAGGAAGACACAACAGAAACTGGGTCTGGTATCTGGCTATAAATGTGAGATTTGGATGGGATGCAAACATTTCTCTAGGTTCTGTATTATTTTTGTATTGTCATGGTAATGAGACCCATTGGTCAGCTGTCTGCATGATGAATTGGTAGCAATTTCTGGGAAGCCTTTGGAAGATACTGTTTGATGAATAAATTTTCTAGGAAAATATAATTTGCTAATATTAACCCAAATGGATTTCCATAAAATAAACAGAAATAATTATTAAAGAGCCCACAACATCCCCCAACAAAACAGAACAAAACAAAACAAAAGCTCCATGGCCAGGTAATTTTATTGGGAAGTTCTACCAAGCTTTGTGCTATTTTAACTGACCTGGAGCATAATAAAAGAAAGAAAACTTCCAAAAAATTTGTATAAACATTGATACTGACAAAGACTGACCAGAAAAGAAAACTATTGTCCAAAGTTACTTTGACTATCAGTGTAAAAAGTCTAGGTAAAATATTAACAGATAATTCAATATCATACTAAAAAAGGGGGGGCTTGAATCTAGACATGTAAAGATAGTTCAATAATAGTAAATCTATAAGTATAATTAATCTTAGTAATTGATCCAAGAGAAAAATAACTTGATTTTACTAAAAATGTTGAAAAGACCTTTAAAAAAATTGAACACCAATATTGACAAAAACACTCAAGAAAATAGGAAAGATAGCTAATTCCTTAACTTGATAAAAGTATGTCTATTTGGTCCAAAAGACAGAATGCTTAATAGGGAAATACTTCTAAAATCAGAAGTAAGACAAGGATACCCACTACCAATACTATTATGTAATAATGGACTGTAAGTACTGGCCAGTACAAATAGGCAAAATAAATCAGAGGTATAAATATTGGAAAAGTAGACATAAGCCATGATTTTTTTGCAGATCTTATAAGCCTGGAACAAACAACAAAAAATATAAAGACCTATATGAAGAAAACCTTAAAACAATCTTGACGATAAGAACAAATAGGAAAATGTATCATGTTCTTGGAAAGGAAGACTCAACAAATTTGCAACAAAGTTGCAAATTCTCCCTAAGTTAATTTAGATATTTAATATATAACACTGAAAAGTTAAATGAGAAACACTGAAACACTGAAAAGTTAAATGAAAACATACCCATGAAAACTCAGAAAAAGTAGAGAATGAGGGAGAGAATATGTAATATGCTTTAAATATTAAAACATATAAAATTTGTAATAATTATAACAGTGTGGTTTTGGCTAATAAAATGAAAGAATAATTAAAAAGAATAAAAATTCTAGAAATAGACCTTATACATATGGGAATTTTAATATGTAACAGCTCAAATTAGTGGGGAAAAGATGAACTACTCAATAAACAGTGATAGAGCAATTAGGTAATATTCTGGAAAAAACTTCAGCAGGATACATACCTCACACCTAACACCAGTATAAACTGTAAATGGGTCCAATATGTAAATGTAAAAATGAAGCTATAGTAGAATTATAAGAAAGCATTGCAGACTTCCTTTATAACCAAGGAGTGGCTAAGGCTTTTCTAAATATGACTACAAATATACAAACCATAGATGGCTATATCAGCACACTTACAACCATGTGGCAAAAATGCTGTAAACAACAGGCAAACAATAAAAAGAGGGCCAAAAAAAAAAAAAAAAAAAGAGGGCCATTTGTATCCCAGAAAAAAAAAAAGTTAAGAGAGAGAAAGCTCCTAAAACTTTATAAAAAGAAGAAAACCAATAACCCAAAAGAAAAATGGTGAAGGGATATGAACAGAATAGGAAATACAAATGGCTTTTAACTAGACGAAGATACCCAAAGCTCACTCATTGTAAGAGAAAAGTACTACAGCACAGTGTTCTATAATAGTGATGATACTGGTCTTTCTTGTCTCATTCCTGATTTTGGAGGGAATGCTTCTAGTGATACCGTCTTTCACTTACAGATTGGCAAATATCCTCATAGTTGTCTACACACTGTTCGGAAGGCTGTGGAGAAACAGGCACTCATGTATTTCTGATGGGAGTAGAAATTGGTATAACCTGATTGAAGGGTAATTTGATAATATTCAAATTGTCCCAGAATTTCCACTATTTCTGCATACCACTAAATAACACATTTTTTAACCTTATAAGGATGCAGCCTCTTTTGGAATTCCTCTGATTTCAAAGTCTTCCTCTCAAGTTCTTGAAAACGTGAGCAGTTCCTGAAAGGCAGGTATAGCAACTGAGGAAAAAAAGAAATCGTAAATTTTGTATTAGTCAAAAGAACTAAAGAAGCTGCAGCCATTAGGTATAAAGTGACCTGAGTAAAAGATTCAAATGTGTTTTGAGCTGAATGGAATTCTAAAATTGAGGAAAAAGAGATCAATGATCGGCTGGTCTTAAATAGTAGGATATATACCCAGAACTCAAAATCTATCTTTTTCATTTCATGAACTTGCCTAAATAGAACTGTGCTATTGGTAAATATTCACACTTCCCGGTTTTTCCTGGGAAATGATAACAATTATCTTGCTTCCTTCCAGACCTCTTTCATTTCTAGCACTAGATGTACATCTATGTGCATGCGTGCACACACATACACACACACAAACACAAACACAAGTACAGAGAAGTGAATTAGAGGTTCCAGAAAGAATCTTAAGAGATTGATTCACTGAAATACGTTCTTGCAAATTTGCAGACTGTTAAAATAAGGGAACATAATAAACACATAGAAAAATATATTTAAAAACCTATTATGAGGACAAAATAATCATCCAAAAATGAGTTTAAATTTGACAATCTTTTGTAGTTTTAATTACAATCTATAGGCTGGTGACTCCCAAGTTCATTTTGTTGCTCTTACTTTCCATCTGCGCTAGTCCTGTATTTTCAGCCTTTGGTGGATATCACCAGTTGGATGTTCTCTTCATCCTCAAATTTGACATGTACAAACCTGAACTCCACTTCTTCATTTTTAACAATTTCCTTTTTGTAATCTCTCTACTTTTGCCAGTGACGAAATTTATCATCCTGCTTCATAGACTAATCACTTTTGCCTGTCTACTTTCAAAACACAGTTGGCCTTGAACAATGCAGAGGTTACGGTGGTTAACCCACACACAGTTGAAAATCTGAGTGTAGCTTCACAGTCTGTATCCACTGTTCTGCATCTGGGGGAGTCGACCAACTGGGGATCATGTAGTACTTTAGTACGAATTTATTGAAAAAAATTCACATATAAGTGGACCCGTGTAGTTGAAACCCTCGTTGATCAAGAGACAACTGTATATCCAAAATAGACCCCTTTTCTTTACTTTCATTGTCCCCTCCCAGTCCAGACCACCATAATCTGTGTTTCAACTACTGTAAGAGCTTCCTATGTGATCAGTTTGCATCACAATTCATCCTCCACATGGCAACTACACTAATCCTTTTTATTTTATTTTTGTAAATGCTAATATCAATATTTTAAAACCATCAATCAGATCATGCCATTCTGTAGTTTATAACTTTCACTGGCTTTCCATTTTACTAGGAATAAAATCCAAACTCATGCCCTAGTGACCTTTTTGTCCTGCTTTCCTACTGCTGCCCCCTCACTAACTCCTCTCCAGCAACACTGGGGGCCTTCTTGCTGTCCCCTGAACACACAGGCTTGGGGTCTCTGTGTTCCCTGCCTGAGACACTCCCCCCACTCCAGCTCTTCTAGACATCCTGCCCAGCCACTATCACATTACCTTGTTTTATTGACTTCAAGGAACTCACTGCCATTTGAAATTACTGTATTTATTTTCTTCTTTATCATCCTATCATTCCTATAAAATATAAACTCGAGGATATCCAGAGTCTTGTCTATCTTGTTCACTGCTGTGCTGTCAAAGCCTAGAACAGGGTCTGGCATATTAGTACCTACTCAAAAACCATTTTATTTTTGTAAGTTGCTTCCTTGTCACCTTTTTCTGTGTCGCCTTGTCTTACCTCGCCTTCCTTCCCCTGATGTCTTTACCATCTAATTTCAGGCCTTCACATCCTCACTCCTGCATGACTTCAACAGTTGTTTTCAGAGAGCTCAGTATCTTCCCTCCAAGCCACTGTCAGACAAATGCCCCAAAGCACTGCTCATTGTGTGTGTGCACAGTACTGAGGGAGGTACACAGTTTTTCTACGTCCACTGCTTTACATCTAAATTTCCCTCCCTGGCTTTCACAATTTTCCAAAGGAGAAATGACACTGTTGAGGGAAAAAGCACAGGACTATTAATTTAAAGGTCTAGGTTTTAATGAATTACTTAACCTTTCTAGACTTTTGTTTTCTCATCTCACATATTGAAAGAATCAGGCTGAAAATGGAATAATCACCTAAATGTCTGTCCAGAATTTTGCAGGTTACAAAGTCATTTCCTTTTCTTAACTGAGGTGGTTTTCACAGATCCCTGTGAAGAATTTAGGTGGGTACTGTTGTTCCCATTTTACAGAAAACTGAGGTGCAGGGAAGTTACTCAAGGTCAAGTATCTGAAGTGGTAGGTGGCTCTCAGACTCAGGTTTTCCCAGCTCTAAATTCAGCCCTCCATCTACAACACACTGCCTTTGTCTCAAGATTCCTTCTGGCTATTAAATTTGGATTCTCTAACCTGTGCCTGACACACTTACTCAGTCTTATTTTCATTCTTTCTAAATATGAACTCTGAACACAGAAGGACAAGCACTCTACCTTGACTCAAAGCTAAGCTTTTGGGCTGCGCTGCTCTCCTTTCCTACCCTCCTCCAAGATCTGGTTCAAGTTCTCACTCTGTCCATGAAGACTTGAATGACTGCCCTTTGGTAGCTCCAAGTATGTCTTATTCTCTGAATTCCTCCAGCATGTGCAGCTTGTTCTTGAAATCATTGCCCTCCACTTGCATTGTATTCTACACACTTCACAAGTGTGAATTTTTTTCATCAAATGGATTATAAATTAGGGAAGAAAACTGGCCTCATATTTCTCTTCTATTTCTGTATAGCAGTTAGCAAAGTTCTAGGAATAACTTTGGTTGATTGATTGATTTTGTTAAATTTTCTAGTTGATGTTAGAGAGAATTGTTTTCATCTTAGTAGGTAGCAGGAAGCAACAGGTAGAGAACCTTGCTTGTTTCTTTCTCCCTCTTCCTCACTCTCCCTGTTCTTCTTCCTCTTCTAATAGTACCTGCATTCTCTTTACTATGTAATTTAATCATTATCTTTCAAGATTAAAGGTTAAACAGCTACCCTGGTCTATATTAGCTAAATTTGGTGCTTCCTTCCAGTCTTTGTAGAAAAGGCTGTGGTAAAAGTGAAATTTTTTTTTTTGGAAGAAAATATTCACAAGCTCCTAAAGAACACTGATAATCATAATGATTCCCTTCTGATTCTTTGATGGAAAGAGGCATAAATAAATCATCCTAGCTTTTCAGAAAACAGCAGAAAATTTGACTGGAGTAGCTTTACCTAGAGTGAGGTTGACTGGGTTAAGCACTTTCTACAAAGCAAGTGGGGAAAATTCTTAAGTCACCAGTTTTGGCAATTAAGTCAAATTTCTTGGTAACCCACCCCAGAGCTCTCTGAGCAACATTCTAGGTCTGGTAGTCACGCTAAGCCTCAGTCATAAAGAGAGGAGATGGTCATGTTATAATGTGACTGCAGGGGAATTAGGAAGGGTTCCTTGTCCCAACTATTTCCTTCACACAGTACTAAATTCCACATCTGGAAGATTAGTTAGACTTATTTATTACTATTTTAAAAAATAGCAATACCTCTGAAAAGATAAAAGAGTTCTTGGTCAGTCCCACCTAGTGTAAATAAATTTGAGAGTTTCTCTCAAACAACCTCATTTAAGCAACTTGGTTTATGGTACTTGTTCTCAGACTTGGCTGTCCACTAGAATCATCTAGGGAGATTTTTTTAAAGTATTGATGCCTGGGTCTCACCTTCAGAGATTCTGATTTATTATGGCATGTGCCCAGGGCATCAGGATTTTAAAAAATTTCTAGGTGATTCTAACAGGCAGCTAACTTTGAGAACCACTAGTTTACACTAAAGGAAACTGCTCTGGAATGAGATCAGCCTGGTTCTAGTCTCAGTAGTGATGTTTATCAGCTGTGTGACTTTGGATCTATTTTGTTTGACTTCTCGAGCACTTTTTTCCCTGGCTGGAAAAGAAGGACAATAATATTGTCCATTCAAGATTGTTATGAAAGGTAAATATGATGACACATATAACGTGTTGGGCACTAATTATGTAATCAGATCTTTCTTTTTTACCCTGCCTAGGAATGGGGATTGCCAAAAGTTGAAAGACTAGCAAAACAAAGTGGATAATAAAGCTCTAAAGAGAAATTCTGTTCCTGCTCCCTTCTGTTAGGACTTTCTATGTCCTTTGCACCTTTATTTAGGAAAGAATTAAGACTGCACAGCCCATGAAGTGTCCAGACTCCCAACTCCACAAGTCCTGAGCAGCCTGCCTTCCTTCTTCCAGAACCAATGAAATCCCCGTTTTCCATAATACTGACCCGATCTTCAGAAACCGGGACTGTGTGCACTGGGATGGGCTGCCAGGGTAGGCTGGGATTCCAGACGCTGATACCTTCTGGGGGAAATAGAGCTGCAAGGTTTGTCATAGCACTCATCAAAGCCCGGTCAATATCCCTGCTTCGAACAAAAACCTAGAGTGGGAAAATCAAAGCAGAATCCAATAGAGAGGAACTGCGGGGTTTTTTTTTTTCCTATGGAGCTAATAGTGTACTTCAGAAAGGGCAGAACACCTACACCAAAATATTAGCAGACATTGTGGTAGCATCATGATCATAATACCTATTATGGAAGAGACAATATTATGAGCATGCCATGGCATAAAGCAACCTGGTATGCCAACAGCTGAATTGACAAAAGAGACCAATCAAGTGGTGGCTACTTGCCAAGCCTAAGTATTTACCGTAGGTGTCCATGTTGAACTTATATTCATACATTTTTTTAAGGAATACATTTGTAAACAAGACATCTGACTTTTATAAGTTCCTTGAGAATCAGGGAACTTTTACAAATACATTATGCTAAACTATTTCAAGGGGCAAGGTTCCCACTATTAGCTTCCCAACTTACCTGTTCATGTTTATAGGACTTGTTCAAGAATTTTTCATATCGTTTCCTTATATATTGTCCAAGTTCATAATGCTGCTCCATGCCCAGCTATGGGAACAAATAAAAGCAAAAATTAGTGAAAGTAAGTTCTGTGAAGCTACGTGTCAATCAAAACAGGCAATTCTATACAATTTTCCTACAGTTACTAGTCACTAGGGGTGACTTGATCATGATCAGAAATTGTTGAGGCTAAGCATTAGTGCTTCTCTTTCCACAATCAAAACACATTTTACACTTTTTAGATCCCAGGTAACTGTGCAAAACACTTTCCCAGATATGAGTAAAGTAGTTATATGGTTTCAATATGTAACAATCCCACAGAGTTTCCCATGAGACTCATCAGTAACTTGGTGAAATCCAACCAACCTGAGTGAGTTGGCCAAATCCTTGTGGCCATGAGGATTCCTTAATGGGGTCGTTAGGAAAGGTTTAGATGGGACTTCGGTCTCCATGCCTAAGAACCTGAAAATAGATTGAGGTAGTAATGTTACAAACTTAACTTAGGTGTTTTGCCTCTGCTCATAATGATAGATTTTTCTTCTAAACCTCTGGTTCTCCACCTTGGCTATTCATTGGAATCACCTGGAGAGTTAAAAAAAATTCTGAGGACTGGATCCCACCCCTTGTGATTCTAGTTTAATTAGTTTGGGATGCATCAGGGCATTAGGATTTTAAAGACCTCCCCAAGTAAATCTCAGGTTAAGAACTGCTGTTCTAAGTTCAGTAACACATTCTAAAGACTCATCATCTTGTTATTCACATTACATGAAACACAGGAAAACTGTTAGTGAACTGTTATTGTTTCAGGTAATGTGAATAACAAGATGATGAGCCATTAGGAGTCAGGCGACCCACACATGGAGACCGGTTTACACATCAGACAGGACAAGAAGGAACACAAAGCTTAGCAAGATCACTTTATTGTCAAAAAACTCTGATGAGGAGTATTTCTTCCTGAATTATGATTAGAGTAATAATAGTGTTAGCATTTTGACATATCATAATAGTGCCTTTAAAATGCTACATACAATTTGTGACCATTTTGAACCAATGATTTATTAGTTTTTAGGAGGTTAGAGATAAAGGACTTGCCAGTGGAAGATTAAAAAATCTAATTTTCAACAATTTAAGAACACCCTACAGAATTTGTATGCATGTCATCATGCTTTTTTTTTTAACACCTTTATTAGAGTATAATTGTTTTAAAATGCTGTGTTAGTTTCTGCTTTATAACAAAGTGAATCAACTATACATATACATATATCCCCATATCTCCTCCCTCTTGCATCTCCCTCCCACCCTCCCTATCCCACCCCTCTCGGTGGTCACAAAGAACCTAGCTGATCTCCCTGAGCTATGCGGCTGCTTCCCACTAGCTTTCGGTTTTACATTTGGTAGTGTATATATGTCCATGCCACTCTCGCACTTGGTCCCAGCTTACCCTTCCCCCTCCCCATGTCCTCAAGTCCATTCTTTACATCTGCGTCTTTAGTCCTGTCCTGCCCATAGGTTCTTCAGAACCTTTTTTTCTTTCGATTCTATATATACGTGTTAGCATACGGTATTTGTTTTTCTCTTTCTGACTTACTTCACTCTGTATGACACCTCACTCAGTTTCGTTTCTTTTTATGGCTGAGTAATATTCCATTGTATATATGTGCCACATCTTCTTTATCCATTCATCTGTCGATGCATACTTAGGTAGCTTCCATGTCCTGGCTATTGTAAATAGAGCTGCAATGAACATTGTAGTACATGACTCTTTTTGAATTATGGTTTTCTCAGGGTATATGCCCAGTAGTTGGATTGCCGGGTCACATGGTAGTTCTATTTTTAGTTTTTTAAGGAGCCTCCATACTGTTCTCCATAGTGGCTGTATCAATTTACATTCCTACCAACAGTGAAAGAGGGTTCCCTTTTCTCCACACCCTCTCCAGCATTTATTGTTGGTAGATTTTTTTTTTTTTTTTTTGCGGTATGCGGGCCTGTCGCTGTTGTGGCCTCTCCCGTTGCAGAGCACAGGCTCTGGACGCGCAGGCTCAGCGGCCACGGTTCACGGGCCCAGCCGCTCCGCGGCACGTGGGATCCTCCCGGACCAGGGCACGAACCCGTGTCTCCTGCATCGGCAGTCAGACTCTCAACCACTGTGCCACCAGGGAAGCCCCTGTTACTATAATTTTGGTTGTTGTTATTATAAATATTATTCAGGCCTTAACTTAGATACTTGCTATATTCCTTTCCTGCTGCCAAAAATGGGCAACATATTAGGGCAAATAAGAACTACCTGTTGAGCAAAGGGAAATATTTCTCCTTCAGGAAATATTTCTATTAATTTCTAATCATCTCTCCCCCAGTTTTATTCCCCTGACTGAAAAGAAAAACTAATTCTTCCTTTGGATTTAGGGCGCTTTGAAAGCTTTCAAGAGCCCATGGTGGCAAGCTGGCTGACTGAAATGACATGAGCCCAATATAATGTCCCTGATCAGTTCACCACATTGAAAATTTGCAAAATGCATTGGCATAAAAGCGGGAGAAGCCTGTGAATGTAAATTGAAGTGACCTTCTACTTGTCCCAGTAGCAACCCTCAGTGCACAGTGGTCTGTCCAGCAAATGTCTCTGAAAGACCTGTAGGTCCCTATGGATGGCTTCACTGCTCTTTGGCCCTGGCGATTAGGGAGCCACAATGCAGGGGAGAGAGATGGAAGGGCTGTTTGTGAGCTGAGGCAAGAACCCTGGTTTTTGTTTTCCAGGGAAGAGTTTTATCTGGTACGGCTTCTATAAGCCAGTCCACAAGTTGGAGATGTACCACTAGAGAGTTACAGCACCCAGTATACCACAGCTCCTTTCCATTACTGTTACGTAATAACAAGACAATGTCACATGCTCTACTGGGTCATTAGGAGGATTCAAAATACAAAGAGCCTGGCATCTAGTGGATGCTTACAGTATGGTAGCTGTAACTGTAATTCTTATTTTAATAGAAGTGAAAAAGAGGTTTATAGGACTTGAGAAGTTTCTGTCTGTGTTCAAAGGTACTGTTCAAACAACAATGAAGATGAAGACAAATAAAAGGGCAATCAATAATCTATTCTAACCAAAAGTTAAGAAGGACCAGTAAATCAACCAATTAGTAAGTCAAACAATGGTTGAAATGAATAAAATCTGTTTAACTTCTTGTCACATTTTAAATATATATATTTTTCCAGTTTTTATTGTGTCAGGGGCCAAAAGCTGGGAAGAAAACTCATCAATTTTAAATGAAAAAAGACATGAAAATACTTCATCCTTTGAGAATAAAAAGAATAAATAGAAAAAATTGACATTTTACTTAACTGGTTATGTGAACATTATAAACAATACACGAGATAATTGTGTGACTGTATAAGGTCAACACAACACAATGGTTACAATGTTTTAGGCACTTAACATATAGGCTTCTAAGTACTTTTGTGTATTAAATCAGTTAAGCCCCACAATAACTCCATGAAGCACTATTATCCCCATTTTACTGATGAGGAAACTGAGACACAGGTAGGTTAAGTTACTCATCCAAAGTCACACAGCCTGGAAAAGGTTGAGCTGGCATTCAAACCCTGGTGGTCTGATTCATGAACCTGTACTTTTAACCACTGTGCTGTATGGTGTTGTGTAATACATAATATTACAAATTTCTTTGGTAGCTATATCCCTTATTTCGTTTCTTCTTCTTTTTTTTTTTTTTTTTTGGCGGTGCCACGTGCCTTGCAGGATCTTAGTTCTTCAACCAGGGAATGAACTCTAGGGCCCCAGCGGAGAAAGTACTGAGTACCAACCACTGGACCCCCAGGGAATTCCCTCTCATATTTCTTTTTAAGAAGTTCAAATGTTTAATGTCTTTCATGTACCCTATCTCATGGTTTCATAATTTTTCCAACAGAAAACAGGGTTATTTTGACTTCTTTCTCTTCCTTAATATCCACAGTCAACCCACAGGGATTCTTCTGCCCTCACAATTTTTAAAAGAAACTCTTTTTTTCTTTTCCAATTCTACTGCTTTCTGGTCCAACTCAGGTCTTCACTGTGCTTTTCCTGACCTGTGGTAGTATCCCCTCTCTATTCTCCCCTCCAGCTTCTCCCCTCCTCAAGCCGTACTTACATACAGATGTGTGTCTCCCCCAAGACAAAATACATTAGAATTCACAAGTGGGGGAGACTTGAGTACAAACAAGGTAAGCTGTTAGCCTGTGGTTCTAGAGGACATGATAACCATCTAATACCTTAAGTTTTCTTTGCTGAAAAATAATGAAGGATCAACTAGAACCTTAAGGACATTAAGTAAAATAAGCCAGTCACAAAAAGACAAGTACTGTATGATTCCACTTACACAAGGTATGTGAAGTAGTCAAATTCATAGAGTCAGGAAGTAGAACGGTGATTGTGGGGCCTGAGGAGGAGGAGGCTGGGGAATTGCTGTTTAATAGATATGAAGTTTCAGTTTTGCAAGATGAAGGGAATTCTGGAGATGGATAGTTTTAATGGTAGCACAACAATGTGAATACACCTAATGCAATTGAACTGTACAGTTAAAATAGTTAAAATGGAAAATTTTATGTCCTGCGTATTTTACCACCATTTAAAAAATGTATAATTGTCTCACCTAGATTTTATCCAAAAAGTTGGAAAGTTTCTGTTTTAGACAGGTGACTAACAGCAGCACTTTACATTTGTATCATGGTTCATACTTACATATGTATATCATGCCATTTGAACCTAAAGACAACTTTGTGAAATAGAAATTATAGTTATGATCATTATCGCCAACTTTAAGTTTAGGAAATTTGAGGCTCAGATGGATTAAGTGACCTGTTCTCAATCCTATACCTGATAAATGATAATAGAACTTGAATTAATGAAAGTTCAATATTTTCCTAGGTATTGCTTTGAACTTTTATTTTAACACATAGCATTAGAAAATTGGTAACAGTATTAGACTGCCAGCCTGAGCAGTAAATTGTCATTCTGTTGCTTTCCTTGGAGGATTGAGGAAAAACCCAGAAGGTCTGCCATCCCTGAAAGTGTGTGGTGGCCAGAACCACTTGAGTTTACCTAACCACAGTATGGAAGTTACCCATCCCAGTATAGAGATGATGTGCTGAAGATTTGGAGGCTATTTGCATCAAGGATATTCTATTACTTGAGCAGAAATTTTGCATGGTTAACCACGAAGAATGAAACTTTGTGACTTATCACCCCTTCCTTTGTAAAACCCAGGTAGAATGAGAAGGAATTATTCTCTTTGAGATCACCTGAACTTGTGGTTTTTCCTGGCTTAGGGGAGAGAGAATGCTTTAAAATGGCATTTCCCCATTTATGGGTGGAATAATGATGTATGGGATTACTTTTTAAAAGTCCATTAAGAGTGCATCAGCATATAGATGAAACAAGGTTGGCCATGAGTGATAATTACTGAAGCTGGTTGATGGGTACCTTGAGACTCACCATACTTATTATTCTCTCTATAAATTATAAAACAGCAATTCTCTAAGGGTTTTCTATGAGACATTATGGAAAAAAAAGAGGAGGTGTATTCTGTAGTCAAAATTTAGGAAATATAATTTACTAAATCCTTTCCTTGAAAGCCACAGTAAATATTAGACTATTAAAGACTCTGAAAAGTTCTGCCTTTAAGAGACCTTTAAAAACATTTTAACCCACGTTTTCTTCTCCAATCTGATTTGACAATTGAAACACCTGTTAACAACTTGTCAAACTAGCATTCCAATGGATGCACACTGGTGAACCTCTTTCAAAAGAGCATGTGGTGACTCTGTTCATGAGAGAGAATAAGAACTGGAGAGTTTCCTGCTCTTTCTGCCAAGAACAGTTTTTCAGAACCGGGGAAGCTTTGTTTTCTTTTTTGTATCACGGTAGAAAAGCAAGGAAACCACTTGCTGACTATAAGTGAAGCCAATACACAGGATGGAGAAGCCTCAGCTTCATGTGCTGGGTTAGGCACACGCAGCAGGAACAGAATGTGTCTAGTGATTAAGGGCAGGCTTCTGGGATCACACAGCCTGGGTTCAAATCCTAGCTGTGTGACCATGAGCACGTTGCTTAATCTCTTTGTGCCTCAATTCCTTCATCTATAAAACAGGGTTAATAGGGTTAATAAGGTTTTTACAAAAATGTTATAGAATGGTTTCCAGATTTAGCAAACAAAAATGCAGCATGCTCAAATGTTGCATGGAAACATACACATACTAAAAATTTATTTGCTGTTTATCTGAAGTTCAAATTTAACTGGGCATCCTGTGTTTTCTGGTAACCTTATTTTATAGGGCTGTTGGGAGGATAATGTAACATAATCTATTGAAATTTCAGAACAGTGCCTGGCACATAGTAAAAAATTAACTATTGGTTATTGTCATTAATATTATCACTTTAATCAGAGGTACTTTCTTTTATTCTTGTCCTCCTAATAATTTTCTAGGGAATTTCCTCGGTATATAATTGAACCATTTAGTCAGATATTCTCTTTAATCAGTAAAAAGAAGACAGTGGTATCTTCCAGCCAAGAAAGATGTATTAAGTTGCCCTTAATCTACCACTAATGGAAGAAATTTGAGGTAGGAAAAATTGTTAACATTAGTCATGTGTGGTAATTGTTAAATTTTTTTAGCTCCTAGAGAGTTACCTTTGTAAGGTTTTTCTTAGGTATTAACAACTTTGTATTAACTTGTAGTCCCTGAGCACATGCTAACTGAGAGTGTAGAGGGAGAAAGGAAACCCACAACAGTTTGGTAGCTAAGGGAAGTCAGCCTGATGTTGTAAAACATGGAGGAAAGAATGGACCAGATGCTGTTAGCTGAGAGAGTTCACTGTAATATCCCAAAAAGGATTTCCCCTCAACCAGCTTGTCATGGTGTTGACAGTACAATTCCTGCAGAGTCCCTACACTTGCTTAATGCACATGTTTGCAAGGAACACACTGGTATAAGTAAAAGTCTAACTCACATGGATTTCCCTATATAAAGTACACAGTGTTCTACAGCTTTTTTTTTTTCCAACACAGAAGCCTGACAGCTGGTGAATCATTCATAAATAAATTGATGATATATTTCTCTGGTCTCTCTCTCTCTCTCTCATTGCTGGTCTCTCTCTCTCATTGTTGACTCATAGTAAAGATTTATTGGACTAAAAATCATGATTTGCATAAACATATGGTTATGAAATTTTTCTTTAGAAGGTAAAGAAAGGAGTCCTGAGTACAGCAAGCTGAGAAAAATAAGAACTTCGTGTTTAATTTTAAAGTAAAAGTTGACTTTCCTTGAAATTATAGAAATAAATTTTGGATATTCTTTCAGAAAGAAAATGTACTTATCAGCATACTTTCACTCTACCAAATGAAAAAATGTGATGAAGAAAAAGAGATCAAGAAAGCCTGCAAATTTCAAGGAGAGAGTCAGAGGCAGAGACAGTGAGTAAAACAGAAAAAAGAGAAATAGAGAGACAGAGAGAATCAAAGACCACGCAGAAAGTGAGAGATATAAAGGAATTAATTCCAAGACAGTAAAGTAGTAAATCCCCTTTACTTTGCAATCTCTCTCCCTATCTATTTTTTAAGGCAATGCCAACAGTATATTTTCTTTCCTTGACAACATACAGTAGCTGCCCCATCCCCCCTTTCCTAACTTGTCACACATACCATGGGTTGGGAAAAACATGATTTTAATGGTCAACCAAACCTATGCTTCAGGAAGTCATCCTACAACTCGAGTTTAGTTTTACTTTTATGCTTCAAAGACTGCTTATAAATATATCAGGAAAAAGGGAAGGGGCTACTTAATTTAGAAAATGACTGTTTTTTGGCTTGCCAACACATAATCATTAAATTGAATGAAGCCAGTTTAGCTTCTGGTGCTAAACAGACCTAGAGGAGGTGTCTCCTGGCCTCGAGTAGCTATCAAAAGGAATCTACATTCAAGGCATTGTAAAGTAAGTGAATAGATAAATAACATTCGTAAAGTAAAAATTAACCAAACCAAACGGGCTTTTGTCAGGACATGTTCACTCTTCATTATGAGGAAGTTGCAAAACTTGCATATTCAGCTTTCTGAGTTTGGTCTTTACTAGGGTAAAATGAAACCTTACACTTGACTTTCAGACCCTGCTGGTAACAATTTTATAGGAAGAGCAATGAGGAAAGTCTACTCACCAATGTCACAAACCTCAGCTCCTTGGCTCCTACACCTCGGTCCAGCCAGAAGGAAAGCAGGAGCCTAAGGCGAAGGCTTGCTGCCCTGGCCACAAGGAGGGTGGCAGCTCTCATTCTGGGGTGAGCTGCTTCTGGCTGGAGTTGGAACGTGCTGCTTCCAGGGCAAAAGCCATTAGAGGGAAGCTATTTAACCAAGGGATTAAAAGGGAAGTGGGAGGAGCCAAGACTCGTGAATAGTAAAATCTCCAGGTGGCTTGGGGTGGGGTTTGGCCTGTGTCTGGTCAGATCATTTTTGGACTGGGTGTTAGAGCTTATGGTCTTCTGGATTTAAGTTAGAACACTAAGGCCCAGAAAGGGGAGAGCTGTTGCTCAAGGTCACAGAGTACATTACTAGATATTTCTTTTTTAGTTTATCTTTATCCTTTATTTAGATGGAGTCTGATACAATGTTTGTCTTGTGGCTGTCACTTGGGAAAGGGATAGATCCTAACTTTGGAAACCTCAGGCCAGTGATTCCTAATTTTTTTGGCAATCCAGAATTATAGGGAGAGAAGTATGAAAGGAACTGCAGATACTAACATATATTGGGTGTATTCTCCAGGCCAAACATGGCGTCCTTTTCTAAACTCTCATGTAGCCTATTTTTAAGTAGAAGAAAAGTAAGAGCAACTTTATTTTGAGAATTTTTAGTCACACTTTAAGATATTTGGGGCTCATCTGAGGTATCTCAAAATTAGGATTACAATTACCTTACCTAACCTGACACAGTAAACAAACAACAACAACCACACACTAACCTACAGCCCTGTACTATTAGTCACCAACTCTGGCCGGGAGTCTTACAGTCTGGGCAAGTTACACCCTTGCTTCTCCAGCCGTGATCTAATCAAGGATGTTACAAAAGAGGATAATCCAGACTGAGAGAATTTAGATTTCCATTTTCCCCCCGACCTGTCAGCCCCATATAGGCTAAAACAGGATTTTTTGTGCAATGCTGCCTGTCGGGATGCTCCCACCTCATCAGAAGAGGGAACAACCCATTCTCTGGTACACTGCACTTGGGAGACCTCTGTTGTTATGTGATCACAGGGTGTCCTAGAATGTGGTACGTAGGAGAGCTGTTGCTTTTTCCAGTGTAGGGAAATATGTGTGGAGAAGGAATGCATGTATGGTTGGGGCTTGATATTTAAGGGGACTTGTGACCCTCTACTTACCATCACATTCTTCACCTGCCAGTCCCCATTGTCATTTTTAATGGGGGAGATATTGAGGAGATGAGTGTAGGGAAAAGGGGGATGAAAACAAAGAGGTTGTCCAGGGCAGAGATGAAGTCACCACTTGGATTCCTATTACATGTACCAGGCAACCTGAGAACGGAAGCTCCAACACCTGCTTACCATCCACACGGGCTTAGTTCTGAACCATGTGCTTTAAATTGTGTCAGATACTTGATTCTGTGCAATGTCTTATTTTCTCAAGAATCAGCTGGCTCCTTGTTCTCTTATCTTCTTCCTTGTCTCACCCTTTGATTGATACCTGGCAGTATTCTGGCTATAGCTTTAGTGCTTCCTGATAATGGTTCTAACCTATCTGTGCCATCTTGTGCTAGGTTGGATAAACCTTACTTCTGACCCAGACCCTACTTCTTCTGTGTCACATCTTCTGAACTTCTTTTAGCCTTCCAGGTATGAACAACAATAACAGCAACAGCTTTTTATAGAGAGTGCCAGAAAAATGTTACTTGAATTGAACACATAAGTGAATGGCTTTTACTTCTACTCTATTTCAGTCATCATCCTAACTTCTACTTTGATCATCAAATTATAAAGGGAGACAGAGATCATTAATGTAGTTCTGAATACCATGAAGTTGAGGCTGAAAAGTCCTCTAAATTCAGATAGATCTCATTTTAGGATCTTCTTTGGTCTCTTGAACCTTGAATTCATAAGGCCTTTGTAAAGACCTAAAATGTCATCGGGAATGAATATATGAATATGATATTATCGAAAGTGAGACCTGAAAAAATAGTGGGGTGTACTTATTGACATCCCAATGAACATGGCAATAATTTTAGTGTCAATAAGTAGCAGAACTTACTAGTGAAATCACTTTTGTCCCTTGTGGTACTCCTTTTGTCATATGTAAAGTGTTCAACCTCTAATTGGCTCAGTGTTAGGAAGTTCCATAAGCGGAGCAGGTTGGGCTCATCAGAAAGCAAACTTCCAGGTGGAGATTTGCATGGGGGAAATTTATCAGGGAGTGCTCTCAGGATCAAAAACAGTAGGTGGAGGAGAAATAAACAGGACTGGGAAGAGAGAGAGGGCCTCGGGTGACGCTGCTACTAATTCTGAAGCTGTGATGGCCTTTTGGAGTTGTCCTGAAGTGGGGAAAGTAGCCAGGCCTTTAATTCCTGCATTAACCAGTCATGGGAGGCAGGCTGTTCCTGGCAGGGAGTGTGACAGTGGGTTAAAATGACTCTCTTCAGGAGGAGATTCTAGATGGCAGAAGAGTAAGATGTGATCAACTTCCTCCCCACAAATATATCAGAAATACATCTACATGTGGAACAACCCCTACAGAACACCTACTGAATGCTGGCATAAGACCTCAGACCTCCCAAAAGGCAAGAAACTCCCCACATACCTGGGTAGGGCAAAAGAAAAAAACAGAGACAAAAAGTAGGGATGGGACCTGCACCAGTGGAGGGAGCTATGAACGAGGAAAGTTTTCCACACACTAGGAAGCCCCTTCACTGGCGGAGACGGGGGGTGGCGGAGGGGGAAAGCTTCGGAGCCACGGAGGAGAGCACAGCAACAGGGGTGTGGAGGGCAAAGCGGAGAGATTCCAGCACAGAAGAATCGGTGCCAACCAGCATTCACCAGCCCGCGAGGCTTGTCTGCTCACCCACCAGGGCAGGCGGGGGCTGGGAGCTGAGGCTCAAGCTTTGGTCGGATCCCAGGCAGAGGACTGGGGTTGGCTGCATGAACACAGCCTGAAGGGAGCCAGTGCACCACAGCTAGCCAGGAGGGAGTCCAAGGAAAAGTCTGGAATTGCCTAAGAGGCAAGAGACGTTTTCTTACCTCTTTATTTCATGGTGCGTGAGGAGAGGGAATTAAGGGCACCGCCTAAACGAGCTCCAGAAACAGGCGCAAGCCGGGGCTACCAGCGAGGTCCCCAGAGACGGGCATGAGACACTAAGGCTGCTGCTGCAGCCACCAAGAAGCCTGTGTGCAAGCACAAGTCACTATCCACACCTCCCCTCCCAGCAGCCTGTGCAGCCTGCCACTGCCAGGGTCCAGTGATCGAGGGACAACTTCCCTGGGAGAACACACAGCCCATCTCAGGCTGTTGAAAGGTCATGCTGGCTTCTGCCGCCGCAGGCTCGCCCTGCATTCAGTGCCGCTCCCTCCCCCGCCCCACCAGTCAGAGTGAGCCAGAGACACCTAATCAGCTGCTTCTTTAACCCTGTCCTGTCTGGACCGGAGCAGACACCCTCAGGCGACCTACACTCAGAGGCGGGGCCAAATCCAAAGCTGAACCCCAGGAACGGAGTGAACAAAGAAGAGAAAGGGAAATCTCTCCAAGCAGCCTCAGCAGCAGCGGATTAAATCTCCACAATCAACTTGATGTACCCTGCATCTGTAAAATATCTGAATAGACAACAAATCATCCCCAATTGAGGCAGTGGACTTTGAGAACAATGATATTTTTTTCCTTTTTCTCTGTGACTGTTTATGTGTATGCTTCTGTGTTTGATTTTGTCTGTATAGCTTTGATTTTACCATTTGTCCTAGGGTTCTGTCTGTCCGTTTTTTGTTTTAGTATAGTTTTTAGCACTTGTTATCATTGGAGAATTTGGTCTTTGGTTTGGTTGCTCTCTTCTTTCTTTTTTTAATTACTTAAAATTTTATTTATTTTTAGTAATTATTTTTTATTTTAATAAATTTATTTTATTTTATTGTTTTCTTTCTTTCTTCTTTTCTCTTTTTTATTCTGAGCAGTGTGGATGACAGGCTCTTGGTGCTCTGGCTGGGCATCAGGCCTGTGCCTCTGAGGTGGGAGAGCGAGCCAAGTTCAGAACTGTGGTCCACCAGAGACCTCCCAGCTCCACGTAATATCAAATCGCAAAAATCTCCCAAACATCTCCATCTAAACTCCAAAACCCAGCTTCACTCAACGACCTGCAAGCTACAGTGCTGGACACCCAATGCCAAACATGAACATGCCAGACAGGCCACCCATTAGCAGAGAGGCTACCTAAGGTCAGAGACACCACAAAACACACCACCGGACATGGTACTGCATACCAGAAAGACAAGATACAGCCTCATCCACCAGAACACGAGCACTAGTCCCCTCAACCAGGAAACCTACACAACCCACTGAACCAACCTTAGCCTCTGGGGACAGACACCAAAAACAATGGGAACTACGAACCTGCAGCCTGCGAAAAGGAGACATAAGACACAGTAAGTTAAGCAAACTGAGAAGACATAGAAACACAGAGCAGATGAAGGAGCAAGGTAAACACTCACCAGACCAAACAAATGAAGAAGAAATAGTCTACCTGAAGAAGAATTCAGAGTAATGATAGTAAAGATGATCCAAAATCTTGGAAACATAATGCAGAAAATACAAGAAAAGTTTAACAATAACCTAAAAGAACTAAAGAGAAAACAAATGATGAATAACACAACAAATGAAACTAAAAATACTCTAGAAGAAATCAATAACAGAAAAACCAGGGCAGAAGAATGGATAAGTGACCTGGAAGATAAAAATGTGGAAATAACGGGCTTCCCTGGTGGCACAGTGGTTGGGGGTCCGCCTGCCAATGCAGGGACGCGGGTTTGTGCCCTGGTCTGGGGGAATCCCACATGCCATGGAGCGGCTGGGCCCGTGAACCATGGCCGCTGGGCTTGCACGTCCAGAGCCTGTGCTCTGCAGCAGGAGAGGCCACAAAAGTGAGAGGCCCGTGTACTGCAAAAAACAAACAAACAAAAAGAGTGGAAATAAATACTGCAGAGCAGAATGAATAAAAATGAAAAGAATTGAGGATACTTTCAGAGCCATCTGGGACAACATAAAATGCATCAACATTCAAATTATAGGGGGTCACAGAAGAAGAAGAGAAAAAGAAAGGGATGATGATTACCTTAAATATAAGTGGATTAAATGCTCCAACCAAAAGACATAGACTGGCTGAATGGGAAAAAAAAGAAGACCCATATATGTGCTGTCTACAAGAGACCCACTTCAGACCTAGGGACACATACAGACTGAAAGTGAGAGAATGAAAAAAGATATTCCATGCAAATGGAAATTTAAAAAAAGATGGAGTAGCAATTCTCATATCAGACAAAATTGACTTTAAAACAAAGACTATTACAAGAGACAAAGAAAGACATACATAATGACCAAGCAATCAATCCAAGAAGAAGATATAACAATTGTAAATATTTATGCACCCAGCATAGGAGCACCTCAATAGATAAGGCAAATACTAACAGCCATAAAAGGGGAAATTGACAGTAACATCATCAGAGTAGGGGACTTTAACACCCCACTTTCACCAATGGACAGATCAACCAAAATGGAAATAAATAAGGAAACACAAGTTTTAAATGATACATTAAACAAGATGAACTTAATAGATATTTATAGGACATTCCATCCAAAAATAAAAGAATACACATTCTTCTCAAGTGCTCATAGAACATTCTCCAGGATAGATCATATCATGGGATATCAATTACAGGAAAAAGTGTGTAAGATATACAAACACATGGAGGCTAAAGAGGCTAAACAGCACACTACTTAATAATGAAGAGATCACTGAAGAAACCAAAGAGGAACTCAAAAAATACCTAGAATCAAATGACAATGAAAACACAATGACCCCAAAACCTATGCAATGCAGCAAAAGCAGTTTTAGGAGGGAACTTTATAGCGATACAATCCTACCTCAAGAAAAAAGAATTCTCTCAAATAAACAACCTAACATTACACCTAAAGCAATTAGAGAAAGAAGAACAAAAAAAACCCCAAAGTTAGCAGAAGGAAAGAAATCATAAATATCAGATCAGAAATAAATGAAAAAGAAAAGAAGGAAACAATAGCAAAGATCAATAAAACTAAAAGCTGGTTCTTTGAGAATATAAACAAAATTGATAAACCATTAGCCAGACTTAGGATAAAATGAGAGAAGACTCAGATCAATAGAATTAGAAATGAAAAAGGAGAAGTAAAAACTGACACTGCAGAAACACAAAGGATAATGAGAGATTACTACAAGCAACTCTATGGCAATAAAATGGACAACCTGGAAGAAACAGACAAATTCTTAGAAGTGCACAACGTTCCCAGACTGAACCAGGATGAAGTAGAAAATATGAGCAGACCAATCACAAGCACTGAAAATGAAACTGTGATTAAAAACCTTCCAACCAACAAAAGCCCAGGACCAGATGGCTTCACAGGCGAATTCTATCAAACATTTACAGAAGAGCTAACATCTATCTTGCTCAAACTCTTCCAATATATAGCAGAGGGAGGAACACTCCCAAACTCATTCTGTGAAGCCACCATGACTCTCATACCAAAACCAGAAAAAGATGTCAGAAAGAAAGGCCTACTATACAGGCCAATATCACTGATGAACATAGATGCAAAAATCCTCAACAAAATAGTAGCAAACAGAATCCAAAAATACATTGAAAGGATCATACATTATGATGAAGTGGGGATTATCCCAGGAATGCAAGGATTCTTCAATATATGCAAATCAATCAATGTGATACACCATATTAACAAACTGAAGGAGAAAAACCATATGAAAATCTCAATAAATGCAGAGAAAGCTTTCAACAAAATTCAACACCCTTTTAGGATAAAAACCCTCCAGAAAGTAGGCACAGAGGGAACTTTCCTCAACATAATAAAGGCCATATATGACAAACCCACAGCCAACATCGTCCTCAATGGTGAAACACTGAAACGATTTACACTAAGATCAGGAACAAGACAAGGTTGTCCACTCTCACCACTATTTTTCTGCATTGTTTTGGAAGTTTTAGCCACAACAATCAAGAGAAGAGAAAGAAATAAATAAAAGAAATCCAAATCGGAAAATAAGAAGTAAACTGTCACTGTTCGGAGATGACATGATACTATATATAGAAAATCCTAAAGATGTTACCAGAAAATTACTAGAGATAATCAATGAACTTGCTAAAGTAGCAGGATACAAAATTAATGCACAGAAATCTCTTGCATTCCTGAATACTAACGATGAAAAATCTGAAAGTGAAATTAAGGGAACACTCTCATGTTTCATTGCAACAAAAAGAATAAATACCTAGGAATAAACTTACCTAAGGAGACAAAAGACCTGTATGCAGAAAACTGTAAGAAACTGATGAAAGAAATTAAAGGTGATACAAATAGATGGAGAGATAACCATATTCTTGGATTGGAAGAATCAACATTGTAAAAATGACTATACTATCCAAAGCAATCTATTGATTCAGTTCAATCCCTCTGAAACTACCCCTGACCTTTTTCACAGAACTGGAACAAAAAATTGCACAATTTGTATGGAAACACAAAAGACCCCAAATAGCCAAAGCAATCTTGAGAAAGAAAAACGGAGCTGGAGGAATCAGACTCCATGACTTCAGACTATACTAGAGAGCGACAGTAATCAAGACAGTATGGTACTGGCACAAAAACAGACATATAGATCAATGGAACAGGATAGACAGCCCAGAGGTAAACCCACGCACATATGGTCCGTTATTTTTGATAAATGAGACAATGATATACAATGGCGAAAAGACAGCCTCTTCATTAAGTGGCTCTGGGAAATTGGACGGCTACATGTAAAAGAATGAAATTAGAACACTCCCTAACACCATACACAAAAATAAACTCAAAATGGATTAAAGACTTTGGGCTTCCCTTGTGGCGCAGTGGTTGAGAGTCCACCTGCCGAAGCAGGGGACACGGGTTCGTGCCCCGGTCCGGGAAGATCCCACATGCCGCTGAGCAGCTGGGCCTGTGAGCCATGGCCACTGGGCCTGCGCGTCTGGAGCCTGTGCTTCGCAATGGGAGAGGCTGCAACAGTGAGAGGCCGCAACAGTGAGATGCCCGCGTACCGCAAAAAAAAAAAAAAAAGGATTAAAGACTTAAATTTCAAGCCAGAGGCTATAAGACTTTTTGAGGAAAAAATAGGCAGAACACTCTATGACATAAATCACAGCAAGATCCTTTATAACCCACCTGTTAAAAAAATTGAAATATAAACAAATTGGACCTAATGAAACAATAGATTTTGTGCAGCAAAGGAAACCATAAAGAAGACGAAAGCCAACCCTCAGAATGGGAGAAAATATTTACAAATAAAGCAACTGACAAAGGATTAATCTCCAAAATTCACAAGGAGCTCATGCAGCTCAATATCATAAAAAAAAAAAAAAAAGCCAAACTAAAAATGGGCAGAAGACCTAAATAGATATTTCTCCGAAGAAGATATAGAGATTGTCAACAAACACATGAAAGAATGCTCAACATCATTAATCATTAGAGAAATGCAAATCAAAACTACAATGAGATATAATCTCACACCAGTCAGAATGGCCATCATCACAAAATATACAAACAATAAATGCTGAAGAGGCTGTGGAGAAAAGGGAACCCTCTTGCACTGTTGGTGAGAAGGTAAATTGATACAGCCACTATGGAGAACAGTATGGAGGGTCCTTAGAAAACTGATAAAAACTACCATGTGACCCAGCAATCACAGTGCTTGGCATACACCGTGCAAAAACCATAATCCAAAAAGAGTCATGTACCACAGTGTTCATTGCAGCTCTATTTACAATAGCCAGGGCATGGAAGCAACATGAGTGTCCATCAACAGATGAATGGATAAAGAAGATGTGGCACATATATACAATGGAATATTAGCCATAAAAAGAAACGAAATTGAGTTATTTGTACTGAGGTGGATGGACTTACAGTGTGTCATACAGAGTGAAATACGTCAGAAAGACAAAAACAAATACTGTATGGTAACACATATATATGGAATCTAAAAAAGAAAAAAAAGTCATGAAGAACCTAGGGGCAGGACGGGAATAAAGAAGAAGACTTACTAGAGAATGCACTTGACGATACAGGGAGGGGGAAGGGTAAGCTGGGACAAAGTGAGAGAGTAGCATGGACATATATACACTACCAAATGTAAAACTGATAGCCAGTGGGAAGCAGCCGCATTGCACAGGGAGATCAGCTCAGTGCTTTGTGACCACCCAGAGGGGTAGGACAGGGAGGGTGGGAGGGAGGTGCAAGAGCGAAGAGATATGGGGATATATGTATATGTATAGCTGATTCACTTTGTTATAAAGTACAGACTAACACACCTTTGTAAAGCAATTATACTCCAATAAAGATGTTAAAGAAAATAAAAGGTATCAATGTGCACATTTCAGAGACTTAAAAAAAACAAAACAAACAAAAAAAAAACACCTCTCTTCTCCAGTGGCAGTTCTCAAAGGAATTGACAGCTGAGTGATGTCAGACAACAAATTCCCGAGAGCTGGGGCAAATAAACTCTGTAGGTCATGAAGGGATATCTGGATGGTGTCGCATACAATCCATTACAATGAACAAATATTTGTAGGAAAAAAAAATCATGATCCTTGGTAGACAAAGAGCTATAAAAGCACCAAGTGAGCCTCTGATAGCAAGAGTCGGGGTTGGAGTGGAGATTCATCAATAGGTATATTACTTGTTCCCAGGTAGGACTGCTGTGTTAAAACTCTCTGACTTGCTACCTCCTTATGATTCTATTATTTGGCTCTCAGTGCCTTATGGAATGTTGGGCATGCAATAATATTGACTGATGATATTGATATAAAGGGAAATATTTGTAATCGAGCCTTGTTAAAATGTTAGCTTATTTGAGGCAAAATTTTATATAAGATTTGTTTAGAGTAAAAGTTCACCCCTCAACTGATCATTTTGTGGTCTTGTGTGTGTCTGTTGGCCCTTGTCATAAAATAACTATTTTTTTACATCTTTATTGGAGTATAATTGCTTTACAATGGTGTGTTAGTTTCTGCTTTATAACAAAGTGAATCAGTTATACATATACATATGTTCCCATATCTCTTCCCTCTTGCGTCTGTCTCCCTCCCACCCTCCGTATCCCACCCATCCAGGTGGTCACAAAGCACTGAGCTGATCTCCCTGTGCTATGCGGCTGCTTCCCACTAGCTATCTATTTTACATTTGGTAGTGTATATATGTCCATGCCACTCTCTCACTTTGTCACAGCATACCCTTCCCCCTCACCATATGCTCAAGTCCATTCTCTAGTAGGTCTGTGTCTTTATTCCCGTCTTACCCCTAGGTTCTTCATGACATTTTTTTCTTATATTCCATATATATGTGTTAGCATACGGTATTTGTCTTTCTCTTTCTGACTTACTTCACTTTGTATGACAGACTCTAGGTCCATCCACCTCACTATAAATAACTCAATTTCATTTCTTTTTAGGGTTAATATTCCATTGTATATATGTGTCACATCTTCTTTATCCATTCATCCAATGATGGACACTTCTCTGGGCTATTGTAAATAGAGCTGCAATGAACATTTTGGTACATGACTCTTTTTGAATTATGGTTTCCTCAGAGTATATGCCCAATAGTGGGATTGCTGGGTCATATGGTAGTTCTCTTTGTAGTTTTTTAAGGAACCTCCAAGCTGTTCTCCATAGTGGTGGTACCAATTCACTTTCCCACCAGCAGTGCAAGAGTGTTCCCTTTTCTCCACACCCTCTCCAGCATTTATTGTTGGTATATTTTTTGATGATGGCCATTCTGACTGGTGTGAGATGATATCTCTTTGTAGTTTTGACTTGCATTTCTCTAATGATTTAATGGTGTTGAGCATTCTTTCATGTGTTTGTTGACAATCTCTATATCTTCTTTGGAGAAATGTCAATTTAGACGTTCTGTCCACTTTTGGATTGGGTTGTTTGTTTTTTTGTTATTGAGCTGCATGAGCTGCTTATAAATTTTGGCGATTAATCCTTTGTCAGTTGCTTCATTTGCAAATATTTTCTCCCATTCTGAGGGTTGTTTTTTGGTCTTGTTTAAGGTTTCCTTTGCTGTGCAAAAGCTTTGAAGTTTCATTAGGTCCCATTTGTTTATTTTTTTTTTAATTTCCATTTCTCTAGGAGGTGGGTCAAAAAGGATCTTGCTGTGATTTATGTCATAGAGTGTTCTGCCTATGTTTTCCTCTAAGAGTTCTATAGTCTTTAATCCATTATGACCTCATTTTTGTGTATGGTGCTAAGGAGTGTTCTAATCTCATACTTTTCCATGTACCTGTCCAGTTTTCCTTGCACCACTTTCTCCACTGTACATTCCTGCCTGCTTTATCAAAGATAAGGTGACCATATGTGTGCGTGGGTTTATCTTTGGGCTTTCTATCCTCTTCCCTGGATCTATCTTTCTGTTTTTTGTGCCAGTACCATACTGTCTTGATTACTGTAGCTTTGTAGTATAGCCTGAAGTCAGGGAGCCTGATTCTTCCAGCTCCGTTTTTTGTTCTCAAGATTGCTTTGGCTATTTGGGGTCTTCTGTGTTTCAATACAAATTGTGAACTTCTTTTGTTCTAGTTCTGTGAAAAATGCCAGTGGTAGTTGGATAGGTATTACATTGTATCTGTAGATTGCTTTGGGTAGTACAGTCATTTTCACAATGTTGATTCTTCCAATCCAAGAACATGGTATATCTCTCCATCTATTTGTATCATCTTTAACTTCGTTCATCGGTGTCTTATAATTTTCTGCATAGAAATCTTTTGTTTCCTTAGGTAGGTTTATTCCTAGATATTTTATTCTTTTTGTTGCAATGGTAAATGGGAGTGTTTTCTTGATTTCATTTTCAGATTGTTCATCATTAGTGTATAGGAATGCCAGAGACTTCTGTGCATTAATTTTGTATCCTTCTACTTCACCCAATTCATTGATTAGCTCTAGTAGTTTTCTGGTAGCATCTTTAGGATTCTCTATGTATAGTATCATGTCATCTGCAAACAGTGACAGCTTTACTTCTTTTTGGATTTGCATTCCTTTTATTTCCTTTTCTTCTCTGATTGCTGTGGCTAAAACTTCCAAAACTATGTTGAATAAGAGTGGTGAGAGTGGGCAACCTTGTCTTGTTCCTGATCTTAGTGGAAATTGTTTCAGTTTTTCACCATTGAGGACAATGTTGGCTGTGGGTTTGTCATATATGGCCTTTATTATGTTCAAGAAAGTTTCCTCTATGCCTACTTTCTGGAGGGTGTTTTATCATAAATGGGTGTTGAGTTTTGTCGAAAGCTTTCTCTGCATCTATTGAGATGATCATATGGATTTTTTTCTTTCAGTTTGTTGTATGGTGTATCACATTGATTGATTTGAGTATATTGAAGAAGCCTTGCATTCCTGGATTAAACCCCACTTGATCATGGTGTATCATCCTTTTAATGTGCTGTTGGATTCTGTTTGCTAGTATTTTGTTGAGGATTTTTGCCTCTATATTTATCAGTGATGTTTGCCTGTAGTTTTCTTTCTTGGTGACATCCTTGTCTGGTTTTGGTGTCAGGGTGATGGTGGCCTCGTAGAATGAGTTTGGGAGTGTTCCTCCCTCTGCTATATTTTGGAAGAGTTTGAGAAGGATAGGTGTTAGCTCTTCTCTAAATGTTTGATAGAATTCGCCTGTGAAGCCATCTGGTCCTTGGCTTTTGTTTGTTGGAAGATTTTTAATCACAATTTCAACTGCAGTGCTTGTGATTGGTCTGTTCATATTTTCTATTTCTTCGTGAGGCAATTTTCGCAGGTTGTGCATTTCTAAGAATTTGTCCATTTCTTCCAGGTTGTCCATCTTATTGGCATAGAGTTGCTTGTAGTTATCTCTCATGATCTCTTGTATTTCTGCAGTGTCAGTTTTTACTTCTCCTTTTTAATTTCTAATTCTATATATTTGAGTCTTCTCCCTTTTTTTCTTGATGAGTCTGGCTAATGGTTTATCAATTTTGTTTATGTTATCAAAGAACCAGCTTTTAGAGTTATTGATCTTTGCTATCTTTTCCTTCATTTCTCTTTCATTTATTTCTGATCTGATCTTTGATTTCTTTCCTTCTGCTACTTTTGGGGTTATTTTGTTCTTCTTTCTCTAGTTGTTTTAGTTGTTAAGTTAGGTTGTTTATTTGAGATGATTCTTTTTTCTTGAGGTAGGATTGTATTGCTATAAACTTCCTTTTTGAATGGCTCTTGCTGCATCCCATAGGTTTGGGTCATCGTGTTTTCATTGTCATTTATTTCTAGGTAGTTTTTGATTTCCTCTTTGATTTCTTCCATGATCTCTTGGTTATTATGTTGTGTATGTTTTAGCCACTCTTTGTTTGTATTTGTTACAAATTTTTTCCTGTAATTGATATCTAGTGTCATAGCATTGTGGTTGGAAAAGATACTTGATACGATTTCAATTTCCTTAAATTTACCAAGGCTTGATTTGTGACCCACAATGTGATCTATCCTGGAGCATGTTCCATGGGCACTTGAGAGAAGGTGTACTCTGCTGCTTTTGGGTGGAATGTCCTATAAAAGTCCATGATGTTTAATGTATCATCTAAAGCTTGTGTTTTCTTATTTTAATTTTGGATGATCTGTCCATTGGTGAAAGTGGGGTGTTAAAGTCCCTTACAATGATTGTGTTTTTGTCGATTTTCCCTTTTGTGCCTGTTAGCATTTGCCTTATGTATTGAGGTGCTCCTATGTTTGGTGCATAAATATTTACAATTGTTGTACCTTCTTCTTGGATTGATACCTTGATCGCTATGTAGTGTCCTTCCTTGTCTCCTATAATAGTCTTTGTTTAAAGTTTATTTTGTTTGATATGAGAATTGCTACCCCAGCTTTCTTTTGATTTCCATTTGCATGGCATATCTTTTTCCATCCCCTCACTTTCAGTCTGTATGTGTCCCTAGGTCTGAAGTGGGTCTCTTGTACACAGCATATATACGGGTCTTGTTTTTTTTATCCATTCAGCCAGTCTGTGTCTTTTGGTGGGAGCATTTAATCCATTTACCTTTAAGGTAATTATCAATATGTATGTTCCTATTACAATTTTCTTAATTGTTTTGTGTGTATTATTGTAAGTCTTTTCCTTCTCTTGTGTTTCCTGCCACAAGAAGTTCCTTGAGCATTTGTTGTAAAGCTGGTTTGGTGGTGCTGAATTCTCTCAGCTTTTGCTTGTCTGTAAAGATTTTAATTTCTCTGTAGAATGTGAATGAGATCCTTGCTGAGTCGAATAATCTTGGTTGTAGGTTTTTCCCTTTCATCACTTTAAATATGTCCTGCCACGCCCACTGGCTTGCAGAGTTTCTGCTGAAAGATCAGTTGTTAACCTTATGGGGATTCTCTTGTATATTATTTGTTGTTTTTCCCTTGCTGCTTTTAATATTTTGATAGTTTGATTAATATGGGTCGTGGCATGTTTCTCCTTGGATTTATCCTGTATGGGACTCTCTGCTCTTCCTGGAGTTGATTAATTCCTTCCTTTCCTATATTAGGGAAGTTTTCAACTATAATCTCTTCAAATATTTTCTCAGTCCCTTCTTTTTCTCTTCTTCTTCTGGGACCCCTATATTTCGAATGTTGGTGCTTTTAATATTGTCCCAGAGGTCTCTGAGACTGTCCTCAATTATTTTCATCTTTTTTCTTTATTCTGCTCTGTGGTAGTTATTTCCACTATTTTATCTTCCAAGTCACGTATCCATTCTTTGGCTTCAGTTATTCTACTATTGATTCCTTCTAGAGAATTTTTTTTCTATTTTTATTCTTGCTTTTTTTTTCTTTCCAGAGAATTTTAAATTTCATTTGCTGTGTTGTTCATCATTGTTTGCTTGCTTTTTTGTTCGTTTAGGTCCTTGTTTAACGTTTCTTGTATTTTCTCCATTCTATTTCTATGATTTTGGATCATCTTTACTATCATTATTCTGAATTCTTTTTCAGGTAGATTGCCTATTTCTTCTTCATTTGTTTGGTCTGGTGGGTGTTTACCTTGCTCCTTCATGTGCTGTGTGTTTCTCTGTCTTCTCATTTTGCTTATCTTACTGTGTTTGGGGTCTCCTTTTCACAGGATGCCAGTTCATAGTTTCCATTGTTTTTGGTGTCTGCCTGCAATGGCTAAGGTTGGCTCAGTGGGTTGTGTAGGCTTCCTGGTTGAGGGGAGTACTGCCTGTGTTCTGATGGATGAGGCTGGATCTTGCTTTTCTTGTGGTTAGGTCTGCGTCTGGTGGTGTGTTATAGGATTTCTGTAACCTTATCATGATTGTAGGCAGCATCTCTGCTAATGGGTGAGATTGTGTTCCTGTCTTGGTAGTTGTTTGGCATAGGGTGTCCAGCACTGTAGCTTGCTGGTCGTTGAATGGAGCTGGGTCTTGGCGTTCAGATGGAGATCTCTGGGATGTTTACATCGTTTGATAATTACGTGGAGCTGGGAGGTCTCTTGTGGACCGATGTCCTGAACCTGGCTATCCCACCTCAGAGGCACAGGCCTGACACCTGGTCAAAGCACTAAGGCCTGTCTGCCATATGGCTCAGAATAAAAGGGGAAAAATATATATATATATAAAATAAAGTTATTAAAATAAAAATAATTATTAAAAATAAAAAAAATTTTTAAGTAATTTTAAAAAGGAAAGAAAGAAGGGAGCAACCAAACCAAAAAACAAATCCACCAATGATAAGAAGTGTAACTATACTAAAAAAAAAAAAAAGGACAGATGGCACCCTAGGACAAATGGTAAAAGCAAAGCTATACAGACAAAATCACCCAAAGAAGCATATACATACACACTCACAGAAAGAGATAAAGGAATAATATACATATGTTGTTGCTCCCAAAGGCCATTGCCTCAATTTTCGGATGATTCATTGTCTATTCAGGTATTCCACTGACGCAGGGTAAATCAAGTTGATTTTGGAAATTTAATCTGCTGCTCCTGAGACTGCTGGGAGAGCTTTCCCTTTCTCTCCTTTGTTCGCAGAGCTCAGTTTTTGATTTGGCCTCGCCTCTGTGTGTAGGTCGCCTAAGGGTCTCTGTTCTTCGATCAGACAGGATGGGGTTAAAGTGGCAGCTGATTAGGGGGCTCTGGCTCACTCAGGCCAGGGGGAGGGATTGTTACGGACTGCAGGGTGAGCCTGTGGCAGCAGAGGCCAGCGTGACATTGCAACAGCCTGAGGCACACAGTGTGTTCTCCTGGAGAAATTGTCACTGTCCCACAGTGTTGCGCTGCACAGGCTCCCAGGAGGGGAGGTGCGGATAGTGACCTATGCTTGCACACAGGCTTCTTGGTGGCTGCAGCAGCAGACTTAGCATTTCATACCTGTCACTGGTGTCCGCGCTGATAGCCACGGCTCATGCCTATCTCTGGAGGTCATTTAGGTGGTGCTCTGAATCCCCTTTCCTCACGCATCCCGAAACAGTGATCTCTTCCTTCTTAGGCAGGTCAGATGTTTTCCCGGTCTCCCTCCTATTTAGCTGTGGCTACTAGTCTACTTCAGGCTGTGTTCATGCAGCCAACCCTAGTCCTCTCCCTGGGATCTGACCTCTGAAGCTTGAGCCTCAATTCTCACCCCCCCCCCCCACCCGCCCCGGCAGGTGAGCAGACAAGCCTCTTGGGCCAGTGAGTCCTAGTCAGCACTGATCCTCTGTGAGGCAATCTCTCTGCTTTGTCCTCTGCACCCCTGTTGCTACGCTCTCCTCTGTGGCTCCAAAGCTTCCCCCTTGCCACCACCACCCCCTTCTCCACCAAGGAAGAGGCTTCCTAGTGTGTGGAAACTTTTCCTCCTTCACAGGTCCCTCTCCCTGGTGCAGGTCCCATCCCTATTCTTTTGTCTCTGTTTTTTCTTTTTTCTTTTGGCCTACCCAGGTCCGTGGGCTGTTTCTTGCCTTTTGGGAAGTCTGAGGTCTTCTGCCAGCGTTCAGTAGGTGTTCTTTAGGAGTTGTTCCATATATAGATGTATTTCAGATGTATTTGTGGGGAGGAAGTTGATCTCCACGTCTTATGCTTCAGCCATCTTGAAGGTCTCCCCTAACAATGATTTTGAAGCAAAAAAAAAAAAAAAAAGCTCCAACTAGCAACTGCCCATGAACACACTTGAAACAGATGAAAAATGGAAAGTCTCAGCAAAGAAATCAGAAGTCTCAGCAGAAGACACCGCAGTGGCCAGGACGGGTCACAGAGCCTTCCCTAACAGGAAGGGGGGAAACCAGTCTTGTCTCTTTTTGAGGACTTCTCTTTCTTCCTAGGGTCTCCATTCCAAGGAATCAGGAAGCTTACATTGAGTCCAATCATCTTGGTGGACACGTGTGACTTTCTTTTCCAAGCTGGTGGGACCTTGTGTAGGCCTTGTCCCCCTGCTTCTCTGTGGTTTCTTTATGTTTGATCTTGGACATCCCTTATAACTCCATTTAACTTAGTTATTAAGTTCTTAAATTAAACGTGGATGGACACGGGGGACCTGGGTTGACAGGAAGTCTTGGAGAGAGTTCTAAGAGGACGAAATTCCTAAAGAGAAAGAGAGAATAGGCTTGCATCCCAGAAGCCTACAGGGAAGGAAGTGGATAGGCTCAGGAGAGGTTAGAAGAAGGATATGCTTTTTGTAAGTGCTGAAAATCTCACTGAGTCTCATTGTTAGTGGCCTTATGTAGAGTTCTATCTTCCACATTTGTCTGGGACTGATGGGCTCTCTCCTTCTAGACAAAAATGTAACAAGGGAATGGAAGATGTCACTACCAAGTGGGTCCTCTAACCACCATACTCAGGAAAAGAGCATGGAAGGCTTCCTATACCAAAAGCAAATTTTTGGGTGCCAATCATCTTGAATATTGGCTAAGGAAGATAACTTTCTGACCCAGGGTAGGACTGGCTGGAGGCTGAGGCAGCGGGATAGACTAGGGAAATTTAGGGCTGATTAGAAGGAAGCACAATGAACAACATAGGGCAGAAAGAGCAGACGTGACCAGGAGTGGTAAGCATCTGGTTTGGACTGCAAAGGATCACCTTTTAGACACTTCCTCCTCCAACCTCCAGAGCTTCAATTAAACCATCTGACTCATGATGTGAAAACCCACATAATTCAGCTGCACCATCAGCAGCAGCAACAGAGACCACTGGCTCTGCAGGACCACTGCTGATGCAGTATATATTCTTTTGGTCGCTAACAAATGAAAAAACAAAAAGTCTCAACAGGTATTATTTAAATTCCTGTGGAGACTCTCTCATTGTTTAAGGCAATGGTTCTTAAAGTGTGGTCCCTGGACCAGCAGTGTTAGCATCACCCGAGAAATAGTTAGAAATGCAAATTCTCGAGACCCAGCACCAATCTACTGTATCAGACACTCTGGATCTTAACTCTGAGTCTTATAAGTACTCAACACCTAGCAATTGAAAACACATCACCTCAAAGTTCTGTAATCCCTATGTCCCTTAGCTTTAACCAGGTTACCCTTTTAGAATTTTTAGGAATTTGAGGGGGGCATATTTCACCCCTCTCACGTAGCATACAAAGGAATAAATTGAACAACCTCAGTGTTTCTCTCCTCACCTATTTTTAGAGCTCTTAGCACATAAAATGAAAATAAAAGACTTTTTTTATTAAAGAAAATCCATAACAAATTGGAAAGCAGCAGATGCCACATTAAGATCAACATCTTGCAAAAGGTATATCCTTATGGGATACAGATATTTTGTCAAATTCATGGAAAGAGAAGAAAACAGGGTAGAGAGGAGTAGGCTCCAGAGAGTCAGCACCACCTGCTGCTCAGCCTGTGTACAGTCCTAGCAGGTGCCCTCATTACTCATTCTTGATAAGGGTGTTTCTCACCCTGAGCACAAGGACTCTCCCAGCACGCCTGCCTCTGACTTCTTTGTGCTCCATCATCTTCTGTTGTCCCAAGTACTGGTCATATTTTCTCTCTTTGCCTCCATTTCCTCCTTCTTTTGTGGGCTTGCCAGTACCTTCCTGTCTATGCTGGGCCAAGGTAGAACACATCTTGGCCCTTCCTACCTCTACTGGCCACCTGAAGACATGTTCCCCGCCCATTACCTTAATTGTGGTTCTCATAAGAGAGAGCTATCTTCACTCACCACTTACATACATACTCTTTTTTAGCTAAAGAAGGACTCAATGCTAATAACGCCTTTCAGGTTGCTAGATTTGCCAAATAGAAATACAGGAAGCCCAGTTAAATTGAATTTCAAATAAACTATGAAATATTTTTTGTAATGTAAGTATGTCCCATGTAATACTTGGGACATACTTATACTAAAAAAGTATTCATTGTTTATCTGAAATTCAAATTTAACTACGTGTCTTAAAATTTACCTGGCAAGCTTACTTCCAGGGATCAGGGGGTTCCCATTTCATTTGCTTAACTCAGGAGAGTCACTTCCTATCAGAAAGGAACAAAAATAAGGACAGGCTTACCTGCACACTAGTCACATATTGATTAAATATTGAAATGACAATATTTTTCATATATAGGATTAAAATATATTATGCAAATTAATTTCACCTGTTTCTTTTTACTTTTTAAATGTGGCTGTAGGAAAACCTAAAATTTTATATGGAGCTCACATTTACAGTTCACATTACATTTCCAATGAACAGCTCTGGCTTAGAGTCAAAGCCATGTCAGGGAGACCAAATAATTACCATCAGGCCAGAAGCCAGGTGCCAGCCTGCCCAGAAGAAGTTAGATTCTCCTCATTAGAAGGTGTGGCTGAAATGGTTGGGATGTACAGAATCCTTGAGTGTAATTTTATGTGCACAAAGTTGTAGTTTTCATTGTTTTTCTTTTCTATTCTGACCAAACCTTGGTGGTTTTTGAGTGATTCCAGAACAAATAGGATTAGGACTGATGTTTCCTATTAAGTATATTTGCAGTTGAATTATGACATTAGATTGAGACACAGTGGGAGGAGGCAGGATGGGGCTGATTAAAGATGGTTAGTTGGGAAATGTTCTTGTTCCTGGAAGCTGTGCTGAGTTGTTCTTGTTTACTCCTTTTTCTTCTTTTGGTTTTATGGTTGCAAATTGGTGGTGGCAGGACAGCTCTGATTATATTTGCTAGAGGCAAATGAAAATTTCATCAGCCAATCTCTGTGAGTCTCTTCACTTCTGAAAACTATTTACAGAACTGGGTTCCTGGAAGTGGCACTTTTTAAAAAAATAACACAATATTTTAGGGTCCCAAAGTTTAGATCTAGGACTTAAATTCTCTTTGATTTCCCACTTTCTTCCTCCCCCAACTGCCTAAGCTCCTTCTGAAGTTCTTGGGAAGTAAAGAAACAGTAGTGAGAGCAAACCAAATAAAAATTCAAGACCTTATAGAGAGCAAGGGTTTGGTCTATGGTCAAACAACTTGACCTTTACCAAGTTCCATTTGAAATCTATATGTCAACCATGTCAAACTGAAGAATCAGCTCTCAGCTGCAGAATCCACCATCTGTCCATTTCCACTTTTTCTCCTTAGTCTCACTACCCGCTGCCCAGTTTTCCACATTGCCCTCCACAGACCTTGTTACCTGGTTCTATGATATGCTATCCAAGGTCTCAGGCCAGTGGGAAGGAGTTGCTGTCACATTTAGCAGCTGGCAATCTAGTGAATCTAGTGGTTATTTCATCTAATCCTGCAGACCTCCCCGAAACATAGGTCTTCTTGTTGGCATTGCTGTCATTTTGAAGACTTTGTAGTACATGTGTGACATGTATTACTGTAACAGGAGCTGATGGCACTGGTGTAGGGGCTATGTGCCAGATTCCATTTTGAGAAGAACATCTCACTTTCCTTGAAGTCTTGCTATCTCAGACCCAAAGGAGACTGAGACTGTGTAGAAGGGATGGTGGGTGCTGGCTGACAAGGAAATTTGAAAGTATTGCTACTAGCTGCTCTCTTTCCCTCATGGGGAATTCTAGTTTGTCTAGAGGAGTCTGAGGCAATGGCATCTGGCGTGGAGTTCTGTCAAATGAAGCTGGTGATTTGCCAGAAACTCACCATCTACTGGTCATTGGTCCTTGTCCTGGATGAAATGGAAACTGGAGATGTAACGTAACTTTCTAAATATAGGTGCCAGGATAAATGAAAACAAAACAAAAAATTCGGAAGTCTCAGGCTTAGCCCATCATCCCATATGGCCAAGTGTCAACCATTAGACTCTTCCTTTGCCTTATTTACTGCCTACTCATAATCATGTTACTCATGATTATGTTTCTGTGCTATCTTGGGTTTCATCCATAAGGCAGTGCAGTTTAACATGTCAAATCAGAGCCAGTAAGGGGAGGGACAAGGTCTGGATCTTGGCTTCATATGTTGTGATGGTGGTTGGAGATAGCAAGACAGGAAAGGAACAGGACCCAATGGCACTGCAAACTCCAGTCCTGGTTGAAGCATGAAGTGGTGGAATGCCCCAGCAGCTACAACAGTGACTACAAATATAGATAGGTGGTTCCGGTTATGTACTGCAGTAAATTAAACCATCCCAAAGTTAATGGTGTAAAAACCAAAGTTTTTATGCTCAGGAATTCTGTGTGTCAGGAGTTTGGAAGGAGCATGACGGAGACGGCTTGTCTCTGTCTACATTGTCTGGGGCCTCAACTGGGAGGATTTGAAGGCTGAGGATGACTTGACAGCTAGAGCTAGAATGACTTAAAGACTTGATCACTCACATCTTGTAGTTAGACTTTAGCTGGGACTGTTGGCCTGAATACCTACACGTGACCTTTCCATATGGCAGCTTGGGCTTCCTCACAGCACGGTGGTTGGGATCCAAAAGGAAGAATACCAAGAGAAGCAGGTGGAAGCTGCATATCCCTTTCTGACCTAACCTTGGGAGTAACACATCATTACTTCTGCCATACTCTCCTGGATACCTCTACTCTCCTGTAGAAGTTCCAGGTCCCTGGTCAGAATCATGTAGCGGGGACACAGACACCACTTTTCCATGGGAGGAGTGATAAAGAAATTTGGGGTCATGTTTTAAAACACAATATCCTCTGACCACAATTGTTTACATTACTTCCATGTGCAAAATATATTTACTCTTCCCAAGTCCCTACAGAAGTCTCACCCCATTATGAAATCAGGTTCAGCCTCAAGGTCTAAGTGCAAATGAGGTTCCCTGGGTCTGGTTCTTCAAATCCGGCTCCTTGAGTACTAATCTTCTCAATCTGAAGACCTGTGAACTGAAGAGATTATCTGTCCCACTGTAGTGGGATAGGCATGGGGTAACTGCAATTGACACTCCCATTCCAAAAGAGGGAAAACAGGTTGCACACAGCAGCCACTGAAATTCTCAAATTCTGCAATCCAACAAGGAACATTTGACTAGTTTCTTATCAGGGCTCAATACTACTATCTGAGAATATTAATTCCGTGGCCCTTGACTCTGCTCTCTGGGCTCTTAGTTTTATCCTCAGAGTTATGTTTCCTTGTCCTCAAGAAATAGACTCACAGGTAATGCAAGGAATTTGGAGAAGGGAGGCAGCTGACACCTGGGCTACTTGTCCATAGAGAGCAGAGCTTTGGCCCCTGGGTTTGGTTTTGGAGCAGGGATCTGGCCATTCCTGGGCATAGAGACTGGAGATACAGTGAGACATTCAGCCCTGGTCCTTCTTCAGGGGACTAGATAGAAATTAGTGTCCAACATCCCTCACACAAAGTGAGGTAGAGTGGAGGATCCAGGTCGATGGCAGAATATTATTATAAGACAGAGTGAAGCTATTTCAATCCATATGAAGTAGGTTAAATCAGCAAAAACTTTATGCTTGCTTTTTTCCCCAAATTTATTTTGCTTCCTAAAAGTTTATCAGGGCCCTTTGAGAGCTGTATTCTTCACAGTAATATTAAAATAATGCAATAACTTGCTGTTTCCAGGTCACACAGTAAAGGAGCTTTAACCTGAAGTAGTTTTCCTTCAGAGCTAGTAGGATATTTTAGTTACCTCCTTACAGTTTATAGTTCACATACTCCTAAATAGTATTGAGGCAGGATACTTAAAAGAAAACCAAGATTATCAAAATAAAAGATCAAAAACTGTATGCTAAAAATTAGTTAATTTATCATTAGTGATTAAATATTAAATTTGCTCTGAGCTTCATTCCAGAAAAAGCTTTAACACAGCTACGTCTGACATATCTTTGAAAATGTACAAACAGCTATTTGCTTCTGGAAATATTTACTTCCAGTTCCTTTAAAGATGAAATTTCTCTTAGTGTATATAGAGCATTGTTTAGAAGTTTATTCTGAATTGAATGTTTGAAGTTAGAGAGGTCTTGAGAGGTCATCAATTTCGGTTCTTTCTGTCTACAGATGAATGTTGGAAGATCTAAAGAGATTCAGGGCTTTGCTCATAGGTCAGACTGATTGAGCAGAGCTGGGGTTGACTGCTAGCTCCATATTCTTCCCCTTATACCATAGAGGAGAGATTCTTACCTCTGAAGTTTTCAGAGTTACTTCTAAATAAAGTTTAACGAGAAAAAAATTAAAACTATATATTTGCAGTAAGAAATTATGATTTGTTATACACTGGTCTTATTTCAGATATAAAGGGACTCGAAACATGAACCAGCATGGCTGGACAGTGGTGAGTACAAGGGGACTGAGGTAGCGGAATCGAGAGAGAGCAATAAGGGTGAGATTGTGCAGGGAGGCCCCAAGGAAGCCAGAAGTCATTCTTCTGGTCACTGCCTTGCAGGGATGCTCCAGAGAAAATGAGAGATTGAGTCTGGATGCCACTACCCTCCACTGAGGTGAAGGGCTTTACAAAGCAGAATTTGATCAGGTCCAAGAATTTCAGCTTCAGTAAACCAGCTGGATCTGCGGCGGCAGCAGTAGCAGCAGGACCGCGTGACTCTGGGAGCAGCGACCCAGAGGGAGCAGGAGGCGACGCTGGCTGCAGGGACCCGGTGACAGCACAAGAGGTACTAGGTTTTACAAGTTTGCAACATGCATGAGTATAAGCTAGTCGTTCTTGGATCGGGAGGAGTTGAAAAATCTGCTCTGACTGTACAATTTGTTCAAGAAATTTTTGTTGAAAAATATGATCCTATGATAGATTTTTATGGAAAGCAAGCTGAAGTAGATGCACAACAGTGTATGCTTGAAATCTGGGATACTGCGGGAATGCAACAATTTACAGCAATGAGGGATTTGTACATGAAAGACAGACAAAGCCAAAAAAAAAAAAGGGCTTCCCTGGTGGCACAGTTGTTGAGAGTCCGCCTGCCGATGCAGGGGACACGGGTCCGTGCCCTGGTCCGGAAAGATCCCACATTCCGCGGAGCGGGTGGGTCTGTGGGCCATGGCCACTGGGCCTGCGTGTCCGGAGCCGGTGCTCCGCAAGGGGTGAAGCCACAGCGGTGAGAGGCCCTCGTACCGCAAAAAAAAAAAAAAAAAAACAAGAAAAACGGACAGAGCTTTACATTAGTTTATTCCATCACAGCAGAGTCCACATTTAATGATTTACAATGTCTGAGAGAACAGATTCTTCGAGTTAAACACACTGATGATGTTCCAATGATTATAGATGAAAGAGTTGTAGGAAAGAAACAAGGTCAACATCTAGCAAGACAATATGCTGTCTTAGAATCCTCTGCAAAATAAAATAAATGCTAATGAGATCTTTTATGACCTAGCGCAACAAATTTACAGAAAAACTCCAGTGCCTATGAAGGACTGCAAAAAGTCATGCTTTAATATACTATTGATAAATGCATTGCAGCTCTGAGCCAGGTCTGAAGAACTGTTGCTCACGTCAACGGTGCCAGCATTCCAATTTTGTTAAACCTACCAACATGTTAACTTTTCTGTGGCGGAGCACTTTAAGAGGCAGGTGAAAGCTACTACATCAGTTTGCACATTCTAATCACTTTCCAGTATCACAAGAGAGATTTTTACTTATATAATAGTCCTAGAGTATGCAGCTGGTAAAATCAGAAGCTACAATCCAGTATTACTGCTAAGAGACATTTTTCATCCACCAATGTTGTATATGTATGAAAATGGTGAACACACCCCATACTTTGTACTGGAGAGTATAATAATGTAAATCCTAAAAGCACCACTATTTTACCATAATAAAAGAAAGCCCAAAGAGCTCCTATATAGACTACTCCAGATAACTTTGCTTCTTTGATACTTGTAGTTTATTGTAATCTTTTTTAAGAAATTCAAGGTCATTATCATTGTATTTTACTCACTTACCTTGTATTGTAAGCGCTTTGATTAACACAGCTATACAGTTTTTTAAATTAAAAGAACTGTGGAGATAGTGATCTTGTCTTTAAAATATGATAGTCCTTTCAGGAAAATGTCTTAGATTAAAGACGTTGCTTTTAATATCTGTTGGGAAGAAAATGTCCAGACTTTTCAAATCTTTTATTATATGTTTCTTCTTTTGTTTACATAGGGAACAACATTTATAGTTGTGTGTACAGTGGGGGTTTACAACAAGAAGTGTATATATTCAAACAATTTTTTAATTTTTGTAAATAATGTTCAGGCTTCTGCAGCTGGAGATTCTCACTGTGACTCCCCTGCTTGCTCATGCATAAGTGTATTTGCAATACCAAATAAACAGGTTTAGTATTTTTACCTGTTAGTGATTGTTTCACATGTGTAACGTTTTGGTTGAGATGTTAAATGGTGAACGAGTACTGTGGATGTAAATGTGGGAAGTAATTTTAATCATGTGTAATTGGTCACAAGGCCTAAGCTGCCGTCACGATTGTTATTTTATTTAACAATACCTGTTGCCTTGTATGCATTAACATTTGGGTGTACAGATTGTGTGTCTAATCCAACAGGTAGCCACAGTATTTAAACTGACCAACCTAATGTTACAACTACTTTGAGGTGGCCAAATGTAAACTAAAGGCCTTAGTGAGAGGCCCGCGTACCACACAAAAAAAAAAGTGGTACAATTTTGTGTAACTTAGCATCAGTAGTTCAATAAATTTGGATTGCGCAAGAGCTTGCGCTTATTAAAAAGAATTTAAAAGAATTTCAGCTTCTACATGTTGTTTGCTGACATTTCCTCCAGTAACTAGTTAGGATTCAAGCAGAAAGATAGGACCATGTAAGTGATATAAACGATTTATTGCAGGGACAAGACCTCATGCAATTGTGGGAGCTGGTTGAGCAGTGTATGTGAGTCTGCTGCCCTGTGTCTGTGCTGGGCCTGAGGTCACTGAGGCCTGCAGTCCAGAAGGGAATGTGAAGCATTGAATGTGCTTCACATTGAATGTGAAGCAGGGGCAAGAAAGGACAAACTAGAATCACAAAGACAAAATGGAACCCACAGCAGTCTCTCAAGGTCTCCAAACCTCCAACCTCAACAATGTGGGTGACCTGCTGGCACACTACACTCTAACGCTGCTCATGAACTTGGCCCAGGATTCAAAAAGTTAAGGAGAAGCTCCAGTGGGAAGTGGACAGAGTTGTGAGCCTGGGGCTGCCCAAAGCCAAGGTGGGCCATGAGATTGGTGAGTGTGAGTGGACTGTAGCTGCACCTGCCCTGAAATACGTCACTTACACTTTCATGCCTCCTGCACCTTTCCTGTGAGTGCAGCCCTAACCCAGAACCATGCAGGAAAGGGAATTCTGGGAGATGTAGTTCCATCTTAGCTAAAGAGACTTCATACCTACCACCACCTCTATGAATTAAATTATCCATCTTATCCTCCCAAAAACCTCATATTCAGTGTGCTAGCCAAAGGGTTAGCAGGTTGGCTATTTTTTTGGAGATTTTTAGGAACACTTAGAGAGGAGGCATGTATGTCAGCAAAGACAATATTTCATGAAACAAATTAGCAGAGGCATTCATGGAAGGCCACACTGAAAGCGGTGTACACAGTAACTTTTAAGGACCAAACTTTCACATAAATGAGACACATCTCTACCTCAAATTGTAACTTCTGAACTAGAACACTGAAATCTGAATAACTTGAAAGTATTTTGTAGAAGAGCTCTTGTTTCACTTAGAGAATAAACTGAACCTTGGGAAAACCTAGATTTGATAGACAGAAATAGAGAGGGAAAGGAAAAGAGAAAGGGAGAAAGAGAGTTTGAAAATAAAATACAGCACTTACTATGACCTCAGGGCTAAGTAGAGCAGATAAATTTCCCTTGAAGGTTCTTGAGATATGAACTGCAAAGGCAATTACTAAAAATACTGTTTGGTTAATCTTCCCGTTGACAATTCACTTGGGTACCCTTTGACTGGGACATTCTCCACACCACCCCACACCGCCACCCTTGCTCTTAATAAAGCTAACATGCACAGTCCCCGACTTATCCGTCTGCAGGCTTAACAAAACTTGAAAGACTTCCCTAGACCACATGCCACAGAAGAGAAATTCTGGGCGCGGGACAGGTGGATTTGCAGCTTTGCTCACGGGGCTAAATCCAGAGGCCGTTTCTCCCAGAACAGAAAAACAGAGGCTAATATTAGCTTTATTTTGCTTTGTTGTTAGGTGGATACTAAAAAGGGACTAAAATTAATGTCCCAGTGACCATCTAGGGAATGAACAGCATCACCTGGTGCTGTGCCCTGTTGGGAGCAGTGAGAGGCATTGGGTTTGCTATAGAGGAAGAGTTTATCTTGGTCTGTGAATCAGGCAACGTCTGTTCACTTAGTTGGAGGCTGAGGAGTTTACCATCCAGTGAGACAAGTGATTACATGTTCCTGCCATTTCTACAATATGCGTTTGGTTTTTTGAGGTGGCATGCTTCATTAATGAATATTTTCTAATATCAGAACATAGATGTTGTTTGCATTTTTGGTAAAAAGTACATAACATTAATTTTATCATTGTAATCATTTTTATGTGTACAGTTCATTAGTATTAAGTATACGCAACCCTACATTAATTAAAAACGAATTCCTTCCTCCCCTCAGCCCTTGACAAGTACTCTTTTTTCTTTCATTTTTTTTGAGCCATTTTATTGAGGTATGATTGTCATAAAAAACTGTGCATATCTATAAAAAGGAAACAATAATTTGATGTGTTAGGAAATAAGTATACTCATGAAACCTCTACTACATTCAAAGCCATCCAACACCTCACCTCCAAAAGCTTCCTCCTACCCCCTTTATATTTTTAAATTTTTATTTATTTTTAATATAATTTTTCTTTTGTGGTAAGAGCACTGAACATAAGATCTACTGACCTAGCAAATTTTCAAGTATACAGTACAGTACTGTCAACTACATATAGGCCTTATGTTGTACAGGAGGTCTCCAGAATTTATTCTTCTGCTCTAACTGGAACTTTGTACACTTTGACCAATACCTTCCCATTTCCCTGTCTGTCCAGGCCCAGGTAACCACTATTCTATCTACTATCTTTTCTGTGAGTTTATGAGATTCCTCATAAAAGGGGGATCATACAGTATTTGTCCTGTGTCTGGCTTATTTCACTTAACATAATGTCCTCCAGGCCCATCTGCCTTGCCGCAAAAGGTAGGATATCTTTCTTTTTAAAGGCTGAATAATATTCCATATATATATATATCACATTACCTTTAGCTATTCGTCAATGGACTTTTGGGTTGTTTCCATTTCTTAACTATTGTAAATAATGCTGTAGTGCACACGAGTGTGAAAATATCTCTTCAAGATCCTGCTTTGAAATTTTTTGGATATATAACCAGAAGTGGGATTGCTGTATCATATGCTAATTTCATTTTTAATTTTTTGAGGAATCTCCACACTGTTTTCCATAATGGCTGCACCATTTTACATTCCCACTAGCAGGAGGATGCACAAGGGTCCCAACTTCTCTGCATCCTCACCAACATTTGTTATCTTCTATTTTTTGATAGTGGCTATCCTAATGGACGTGAGGTGATATTGATAGCAAACAGGACCCTGTGGGGCTCCTGGGCACAAAAGTCTTTCTGTATCCCCCAATTATTTTCTTTTAAAAAATATTTATTTATTTGGTAGCACTGGGTCTTAGTTGCAGAAGGCACACTATTTGTGGCATGCGTTAGTTGAGGCATGCACGTGGGATCTAGTTCCCTGACCAGAGATCAAACCTGGGCTCCCTACATTGGGAGTACAGAGACTTATCCACTGTGCCTCCAGGAAAGTCCCCTGTCCCCCATTTCTTGATTATAGGAAATAAGCTTCATGCAGCCTCCACGATCTTCCCTGAGGGCAGGTTCAAAGAGATGCTAATTAGGGAAGGGAGGGGATATGAGATAAGGGGGAAACAATCAAAAGAAACAATAGTGCAGCCTTGGGGCAGGGTCCAGTTTCCCCCTCAAGGGATATACAGTACAGTGTCTTTGAGTTGTTTTGCAGATACTTGAAAACCCCCACCAGGTGGGAGAAGTTAACTGTATGTTGCCCACAAGCCGGGAATAGACCCCAGACCAGTTGGAACCAGAAGGTTGATGATGCTGACTCCCACTTACCTCACCACTAACCAATCAGAAGAATGTCCATGAGCTGATCATCCCCTCTTTGAGTCATTACTATAAAACTCCTCACTACGTGCTCCAGGTAAGGACACAGCTTTGTGGGCATTAGCCTGTTGTGGCCCCCTTTGCCTGGCAAAGCAATAAAGCTATTCTTTCTACTTCACCCAAAACTCTTTCTCCAAGAATTAATTTAATTCAGTCTCAGGGTACAGAGACAAGATTCGGCTTCAGTATCTTATTGTGGTTTGCATTTCTTTTATGATTAATGATGTTGAGCATCTTTCCATTGAGCCTAAGTATTTATAAGAAAAGAATCTTGTGGAGAATAAAATGAAGAAAAGTTAGGGTAGTAACATTGATGGCAAATCTCATGGCCATGATAAGAACATATTCCCTTTCTTTTTCTTTTAATTTTTAAAATTAAAAAAAATTTTTGGTCATGCTGAGCAGCATGTGGGATCTTAGTTCCCCAAACAGGAATCCAACCAATGCCTCCTGCATTAGAAGCATGGAGTTCTAACCACTGTACCACCAGGGAAGTCCCTCCCTTTCTTTTTTATGTTGCACTGTATGTGAAACCTCCCACATAGCTTAGTCATCTTTTCTTCTGTTATTTGAGCACACTTGTACTCTCTGACATGATCCCGAACTAGAAGCTAAGTTTCGAATTTATGAGTCATAGATTGCTGGAACTGGAAAGGATATAAGAGATATTCTAATTACAACATCCCCATTTTACAGCTGAGAAAACTGTGGATTAAAAAGTGAAAAAGAGGGTGCACCCTGGTGGTGCAGTGGTTGAGAGTCCGCCTGCAGATGCAGGGGACACAGGTTCGTGCCCCAGTCTGGGAAGATCCCACATGCCGTGGAGCGGCTAGGCCCATGAGCCATGGCTGCTGAACTGCGCATTTGGGAGTCTGTGCTCCACAACGGGAGAGGCCATAACAGTGAAAACTCTGCGTACCGCAAAAAAAAAAAAAAAAGTGAAAAAGAATTCAACTGTGAAGAAATATATCAATATAAGAGGAAAAAATCTTTCTAATTACTGAAAAATCTAAATTCTATTTCATCCCCATTACAAAAAAGTTCTATCAAATCTGGAAATATTGGAAGACTCAGTTTCCTGTGGTTGAGCACATTTTGAATGATTATCACAATTTTTCCAAGGTCTCCGTAAGATGTTTTGTGCTGTAATCCCCTCCTCTTTGTAAGTCCAATGTGACTGAGTATAGGCTTTGGAACTCAGGACAGATTATTGGCTCATATAACTCATAACGTACTAACTTTTGTTTAAGTTTTGAGAATGAGAGTAAATTCATATATGTGATGTCATGATGGTGAAAGGAACACGAAGTTAGGAAAAAACAGCAGGTCAGCTTAACCATCATTACTGAACCCCCATCTTGTGGCAGGTGCTGTTCTGGGCCTCATGAAGTATATGAAATCTCAACAACATGGACAGGAGCCTCAAGGCCAGTACAGGCCCAGCAATTCTTCCCAGAGCATGTCCTGTGTATTAGGGGTCTCCTGAGAAAAAGGGAGATGTAGGATGTATGTATGTATATAAAGATAGTTATGATAAGGAATTGACTCGCATGAATATACAGGCTGAAAAGTCCCAAGATTTGTAGTCAGCCAGCTGGAGACCCAGATGAGCTGATGTTTCAGTTTGATTTCTGATGCCAAAATATTGGCTCTCTGTAAACAGTTGCCAAATAGAAATATGGAGACAGAATTTAGGAGGAAAGAGAAAGAGTAACTTTATTTCTTTGCCAGGCAAAGAGGGAACACAGCAGGCTAGTGCCTCCAAAAACTGTGCCTCCTTGGAGAGGGTAGTAAGAAGTTTTTATAGTAATGATTCAAAGAAGCCATGATCAGCTCATGGACATTTTTCTGATAGGTTGGTGGTAAGGTAAGTGGGAGTCAGCATCATCAACCTTCTGGTTCTAATTGGTCTGCAGTCTTTGTTCTTGTAGGCAGCATATCATCATTAATCGCTAACTTTTCCTACCTGGAGGGGGTTTCAGTATCTGCAAAATAGCTCAAAGATATTGTTGTGTGTGTGTCCATTGATTGGGAACCAGGACCTTGCCCCAAGGCTGAACTACTGTTTCTCTTGACTTTGTTTCTCCCATGTCTCATATCTCCTCCCTTCCCTAAATAACAGCTGCTTGAATCTGCCCGTTGGCACTCAGGGAAGGTCATGGAGACTGAATGAAGGCTATTTCCTATAATCAAAGAAACGGGGGCACAGAAGGTCTTTCTGCCCAGGAGTCCCACAGGGTCCTGCTCAGCATCATTCTGAAGGCAGGAAAAGATTGATGTCTCAGCTCAAAGTAGTCAGGCAGGAGGAGGTACCTCTTATTGGATTATTTTTTAAATTATTGAAGTATAGTTGATTTACAATATTAGTTTAGGTGTACAAAATAGTGATTCAAAAATTTTATAGATTACATTCCATTTAAAGTTATTATACAGACCACCTAGAGGGGTGGTATAGGGAGGGTGGGAGGGATGGAGACGCAAGAAGGAAGAGATATGGGAACATAGGTATATGTATAACTGATTCACTTTGTTATAAAGCAGAAACTAACACATCATTGTAAAGCAATTATACTGCAATAAAGATGTTAAAAAAAAGTTATTTTACAATATTGGCTATAGTCCCTGTGTTGTACAATATATCCTTGTAGCTTATTTATTTTATACATGGTAGTTTGTTTCTCTTAACCCCCCTCCCCTACCTTACATCTCTTCTCTTTTCTCTCCCCCTGGTAACTACTAGTTCTTTCTCTATATCTGTGAACCTGTTTCTGTTTTGTTATATTCCTTTATTTGACCTGTGTATTAGGGGTCTCCTGAGTCTGAGCGTCCGGGAGCCTGTGCTCCGCAACACATACAGTGTTTGCCTTTCTCTATCTGATTTATTTCACCAAGAATATTACCCTCCAATTCCCTATCCATATTGTTGCAAATGGCAAAATTTCATTCTTTTTTCTGCGTAATGTTCCAATACCTGTATCTTCTTTATCCATTCATCAGTTGATGAATACTTATCTTGGCTTCTATATCTTGGCTATTGTAAACAATGCTGCTTCCATATTATGGCTATTGTAAATAGTGCTGCTATGAACATTGGGGTGCATGTATCTTTCTGAATTAGTGTTTTCAGTTACTCTGGATACATATCCAGGAGTGGAATTCCTGGATCATATGTTAGTTCTACTTTTAGCTTTTTGGGGAACCTCCATACTGTTTTCCATAGTGGCTGCCTCGATTTACATTCCCACCAACAGTGTACAAGTGTTCTCTTTTCTCCACATCCTCTCCAACACTGGTTATTTGTGGGGGTTTTTTTTGGTGTGTGTGGTATACTTTTTTCTTTACGTCTTTATTAGAGTATAATTGCTTTACAATGGTATGTTAGTTTCTGCTTTATAACAAAGTAAATCAGTTATACATATACATACGTTCCCATATCTCTTCCCTCTCACGTCTCCCTCCCTCCTACTCTCTCTATCCCACCCCTCTAAGTGGTCACAAGGCACTGAGCTGATCTCCCTGTGCTATGCAGCTGCTTCCCACTAGCTATCTATTTTACGTTTCGTAGTATATATATGTCCATGCCACTTTCTCACTTTGTCACAGCTTACCCTTCCCCCTCCCCATATCCTCAAGTCCATTCTCTAGTAGGTCTGTGTCTTTATTCCCATCTTACCCCTAGCTTCTTCATGACTTTTTTTTTTCTTAGATTCCATATATATGTGTTAGCATATGGTATTTGTTTTTCTCTTTCTGACTTACTTTCACTCTGTATGACAGACTCTAGGTCCATCCACCTCACTACAAATAACTCAATTTCATTTCTTTTTATGGTTAATGTTGCATTTATATATGTGCCACTTCTTCTTTATCCATTCATCCGATGATGGACACTTAGGTTGCTTCCGTCTCCTGGCTATTGTAAATAGAGCTGCAATGAACATTTTGGTACATGACTCTTTTTGAATTATGCTTTTCTCAGGGTATATGCCCAGTAATGGGATTGCTGGGTCGTACGGTAGTTCTATTTGTATTTTTTTAAGGAACTTCCATACTGTTCTTACTCGATCTTTCAGTTTTTTAGTCAATTGGATGAGGCCCACCGAAAAAGAGGGGATTGATCTGCCTTACTCCTTTACCGAGTCACATGTTAATCTCATCCAGAAACACCCTCATAGACACATCTAGACACCAAATGTCTGGGAACCCTGTGACTCAGTCAGGTGGACACATAAAATTATCATCACACTGTGATTATCACTGAGGGTTTCCAAGATGACTTTGGGGAACATGGATAAATTCACCAGCTGTGTATTTCTATTTGGCAACTGTGTACAGAGAGCCAATATTTTGGCAAGTTACTTAAGTTCACTGTGCCTCAATTTCCTCACTGTAAGGATGACAATAGTTCCTCTCTCATTGGATTGTTTTAAAGATTAAATGAATCAATACTTGTAAATCACTTAGAATGGTACATGGCAAGTAGTTAAGCGCAACGTGTTAAATACAATTTTAATAGATTTCAAAAGCTGTGTATTTATTTTGATGTGCACTACAAAGAAATACAGTTGGCATGATCTCAAGAATATTTCTGCTTAGGATGAAGCTAAATATAAAAAAACAGTGGGTTGATTTCAAGACAAATAATACATATTAGTATAGGAGGTATGTGATAATGGTAAAAAAAAATTGAGACAGTGGAAAGTAAAATAGGTTTAGGAATTCCTTAGGTTTAGGAAATACTACGAATGATAAAAATATGTCATATTTGTGGTGACCAAACAACCCCAGCTTGGTTTTCTGAGGGATTTCCCAACAGGTAGGATATACAGTGCTAAAACCAGGAGACTCCCCAGCAAACAAGGATGTTTGGTCTAACTATATAACTACAGTTTGATATTTATTTCACAAACATTTGATGAGCACCTGCGTCATTCCAAGCACTGGAGGCTTCCAAATAGCCTCTAAGGAGTTGCCAGTGGAATGGACCCTTGGTTCTGTTGCTTTTGCTACTGTTATGTCTGTGCCTTTACGCAGGGTTTTCCATCTTCCCTCTATCTGTTTCTTAGTCTGCAAAGGAAGTGGTTGAAATAAATGCTCTCTAAATCCTTTCCAACGCCAGGGTTCTTCGATACAAAGCACACAATACATCTGTTACTGCTAAAATCTCTACTCTCTTTGACGTCCAGGGTGAGAAAATAACAATGAGCAAAGAGTACATGTGGTTCTTTTCTTATCTCTCAATTCCAGCCTGAGTTAGTGGAGACTCCCCTCTCGTGGGCTCCCAACCAACCACCATCCTGACACACTATGATCTTTTGCAAAGATTTCAATAATGTATATGGTCAGGAAATTGACAGAAGAGAGCCTTCCTAATAGGTTTAAGACTCCAGAAGCACATGAAGAATTTATTAGGGGAAGAGGGGATGTTTATGGTGCCCAGAAATACAGGTTGCTCCAACTGTGGTGGCATTTGGAAGTTGAAAAGGAATCTTGGTGGTAAGACCATGATAAATAATTTACTTGATTAAGAAGCTTTTATTTAGTATCTTGTTTCTTTTCATCAAATGACATTTTGGAGTTGGCAGTATTCCAAGTTTCAAGCAAGTTATGTTATATAAGCGTGTAGCTCCTTGGCCATCTGTTTTGGTGTGAGTAAAAACACCTTACAGTTATGTCTTGGAAAAGCTATCTCACACAAACCATTATTTATACATATTTTTTCCAGAATCAATTTAAAGAAACAAATTATTGAGTACCAGTTATGAGATCAGTTCTGTGAAATCAGAAGTGTAATGAGGATCTCAGTTTCTGGGAGCTGTGGCTAAGGAAGCATGACAGGAATCCAATCATCACATTATACTGATGATGCTATTTGTGGAAAATCTGATGATTTTTACCTGGAACCAAGGTTCACTTTGTATAAGCTTTGGCAGACAGAAGAGGCTTTAGGTATGAAAGTCAAGAGAGTTTCCAGGCTCAGAGAACTTAATTCTCAGGAGTCAGGTCTCTTTTCATAGTGAAATTCTATGATGCCCAGACTCCTTCCAGGCAGCATTCTCTCTAATTATAGCTCCACTGAGTCACTGCTATAATGTTGAGAGAGAGTTTAGAGCTATAATGTTGAGAGAGAGATAATTATAAAAACAAGGCCATTTCACTGACGGTATAGCTCAAGGGTAGAGCATTTGACTGCAGATCAAGAGGTCCCTGGTTCAAATCCAGGTGCCCCTTCCACATTTTTCTTTTTGCTTTAGAAGAATATGGATTGATTTTGACATTAATATATTCTGTAACGCATGACTGGTTGAATAATAACTAATGTCCCTTGTCATATGCCAGGCTGCAGACTAGGTACTTTACATTAATTATCTCCTTCATTTCTCACCAAAATTTTACGAGATACATTATCTCCATTGTGTAAATGGAGATACATTATCTCCATTATCTCCTTGTGTAAACAAGGAGTCTGAGACTTGCAGATGCTACAAAGGACAGGTCCAGGATTTAAACTAGGAGAACACGTTCTCAATGACTTCATTATACTACTCATTCTGTTCCCCTTCTGTTAAATGCTTTGTCACAAATTTCCACTTAGCAATGCTCCCAAAATGCTACAACTGTCCATAGCCTTTTAGAACATTTTGGCTGCAGGGCAAACCCAGTAACAGTGATGATGCCCACACTTTACAGTGTCCTGGGGGCAGTCAGGGAATAGAGTTCTTGTTCACAGAACACTGCTGTGGATAAACATGAACTGACCTAAAGTTTAGAGAACTACACTCCTTTCCTGATCTAAAGCTTGAGGACTTTCTATTACCTTTCCATCCCCAGTTCATTGCCTGCAGCGAGCACCCCACCTTGGGTGCCTGCATTCCAGACCCAGGCTGGGACCAGAGGTCAGGCCTTAGTCTAGGTTTAACTCCTGCCTGCAGCTCAGGCACTGCTGCATTTTAAAATCAGCTTGAATGACATACACTGAGCCCCTACTACATGCCCGAACTGTGCAAAGTGTGAACCCAGAAGTGAATAAGACACAGCCCCTGGACTCAGTGTGCTCTCAGCCAAGAAGCAGGCCTGTAAAATAAGTCAGACAGCTGTGAGCTGGACTGAGCTGGGCCAGCTTCAGGAATGCAGAGGAGGCAGCTATTACCTCTGTCCAGAGGAGGGAGGTTACAGGAGGCTTCCAAGAGGAGCTGATGGCAAGTCAGGGTCTCACAGAAGAACAGTATCGCACCAGAGGGAGAGTGGAGAGGCAGGGGTGCGGTGAGTGAGGGTTGGGTCCCAGGCAGAAAAAACTGCATGGGCAGAGGCTGGAGCCAGATGGATGCAGTTGGAGGCAGCTGGAGCACAAAATGTGCTATGGGGAGTGTCAGCAGAGGAGGCTGAAGCTGAGGAGGCAGACAGGGATCAAAATGTAAGAACTCTTGTGCTGAGAGTCTTGCAGCTTAACATGAAGGCCTTTAAAAGGAGTGGCCTAGATGCACTTGGTTTTAAAATGACTGCTGTGGAAGCAGTAGGAGATGGATGTCAGGGGTGGAGGCTGGGAGGCCATTTAGGAGGTGGTGGCACTGTGGTGCCAGAGTGGGAGTGGGATTAAGTGATGTCAAAGCTAAACTCAGCAGTACCCAGTGATAAACTGGCACTGGGAGGAGAGGTTGGAAGAAGCCCAGTGCACTGTTACATTCTTTGACCAAATGGCAGTATGCAGTGGTGTCACCAATCAAGAGAGGGAGAAGGCTAATCAGATGGTTACATAGGCAGGCCTGGCACCCAGCTCTGAGCACACACTGAAATCCTGACCCTACAACCTCTCAGCTGTATGGCCACTATGTGCCTCAGTTTTCTTACTTGTAAAATCAGTATGCTAACAATAATACCTGTTTTGTGGGATTTATTTCTGATGATTGAGCCAGAAGTTATGGCTAGAACTGAGCCTGGCACATAGCAAGTGTTTAGTAAATATGGACTATTATTACAACAAAGCAAAATAGGAGGAGGTACAGGTTTGAGCAGGAAGACAGCAAGTGTAGTTTGGGGCACACTGGGTTTGCAATCTGAAGTTGTGGTAGAATCTCAGAGTGGAGTGGCTGGGAAGGGTCGTCTACAGCCCACAGAGAGCTGTGAGCTGGAGCTCTGGGGGCTGTGGGCTCCTTACATTCACAGCAGCTTCCAGCCTTCATCAGGGAGAACTTACTGCAGTGACAGAGATTTCCTTGACCTTTCTTCTCAATACACAAGATTGAAAGTTCTCAAACAGGAACTCAAGGAACTAAGAATCAGTGGTGTTGAAAGGCGAATTTTGGAAATCTTGTTTTTTCTGCCAGCTATAAAATGAGACAGCTCACCTGGATGAGGTCCCAGTGAAAATCTGATAAAATCAGGCACAGTATAAAATCAATGCACACATAAAGTATTTGCCCGTAATTCAGAGATGAACGTGAACCTCTGTAGTCCAGTAGTGGAGTCACAGTTAAGACCACCTCCATGTCCAATACTTGATGGCAGCCCACGATATTTACAACATTCACTGATGTGCCTGGAGATTTATGGGCAGCTGGTGGTGTATATTTAACACTGGAGAGTTAGATATTAGAGCACTGAGCTTTAAGTTCTGAGAACGAAATGAACAAACATGCTCTGGGATAAGTAGGAGATGATGTGGCTAGAACGGAATCAGGGATGAAATTAAATCTAGCAGGAATCTCAGCCACACAGATATTTATGAAGTATGATTAAACACATAAAAGTGAAATAAGTGCTAATAGGAGGCACAATAGCAGAAGGGGGCATAACTCAGTGGTAGAGGATTTGACTGCAGATCAAGAGGTTCCCTAATTCAAATCCAGTTGCCCCTGTGATTTTTTTCTTTTCTTCTTCCTGGCAGATTCGTTAAAACAAAGGAGTCATTTAAAGACTGGTGCTGCTGAACCAGCACCCTAGCGTCAAGCCACTGCTTTGACTAAGGCTTCTGGGCAAAGGCTGCATGCCTGCAGGCACTGTGGATGCCGTTCCTGGACCCTGTTTTGATCTTCGTGACCAGTGTGGTCTGCCCTTGATGCGAAGGGGGCTCTGGCACGCCTCAGGCAAGGAAGTGGAAAGACCTTTCTTCTTTCTTGTATAGCACCCTTTCCCTTGAGACACGTTCCAGCATGCAAGGAAAGACTAGCGGAACGCTGTGTTTAGGCACCTTTGAGGCTACGAGGATTCTTCGTTCAACTAGGGACAATCCAACGTTTCTCCTAAGGTCCCGGCATCAAAGTTGAACGCAGCCCCACGTACGTGTAGTTTCTCAAGCACCAGAAGAGACACAAGAAGCACTGTGGTACCTTCTCAGAATAACATCTTGCGCAGGGAGATGAGCACTGTCCGAGTGACAAAGGCGTTTTAAGGCGCTAGCTAGATCTGGGTGTCCTTGAACCTGCCAAAAGACTAGCAGGGTTCGGGAGGAAACCGTTCATTTTCCAGACGGCATCTAAAGTCGAGTTTCTGCTGGGCAGCGAGAGAGGGCAGGTATGTGAACCGAGAATGAACAGTCAGCACAGAGTTTGTTACATTGCAGCTCAGGGTCAGCGCTGCGAGCCACTGGCATTACACCGAAGACTTTCCAGAACTCGGGTCGGGGCACAGTTGAAGGACTTGTCAATCTATCTATCCAACGAAGGCAACAGTTTGCGGCCTTTCCCGCTGCGTTCCAAGAGATGATCCGGAGGTACCTGGGTAGCCGAACGGTGCCCAATCGGTCAACAGGAGTCATTGAGTGCACAGTGTTCCTCCAAAGGGACACGGTGGGGCAGAGGGAGTCCTAGGAGAAGCAGTCCGGCGTTAATGCGCTCCTTTCCCTAAGGGTTCATGGAAATCGTTGGTACACGTCGAGTCGTGCGTGGAAACCCTGACATTACGTTGAGCCTGGGGGACAGGTCTGCCTTTCCCGTTATGTGAACAAGGGCTGCTGGAGGCCTCCTGTAACGAGTAGGAAACTGTCTGTTAGCCTAGGAAACCTGCCGTTCAATCAACCGGCATTACCACTGTGAAGAGGGGCACGGGCAACAAGGCTGTTTTTCGCTTAAATCTGAGGCCGCAAGTGTCCTGCTTTCCCGTTGGGAAAATAATGCTTTTCTCATTAGGCCCCTAGGTCAGACTTGACGCAGCACACGTACGTGTAGCTTCTGACCAGCGAAAAGAGACTCAAGGAGCAGCCGGGCCCTTCCCTGATAAAACTGTGGCACACCGGGAGCTGAAAGGCGTGACCGACGTAATTCCTGAGGTGAGGCCAAAAAGTGTCCTTTTATCCTACCAGAGCTCAGGCAGCGTTGCAGGGGCAACAAGTCCGTTGGTCAGGCTGCGCCTAAAGTCGACGGTCTGCTTGGCAAGCGAGGGCAGCTTCGTGTTGCCAGTGCGAACGCTAAGCAGAGGGTGTTTTCATTGCGGTCCTGGTTCAGCAGCGGGGACCGCTTGCGGTCCACCTAAGACCTGCCAGACCCGTGTTCGGGAGGACTTTTGAAAGATGGGCACTGCCACGGTGCGACAAAGAGAGCAGTGTTTTGCCTTGAATTCACTCTTCGTGCCAAGAGACGATGCGAAGGGCCTAGGTGCCTGTATGTTGGTAGGTCGCCTAAGACGGGACAAACGGTACACATGGTGTTTCCGTGAGACGTGGTGAGGACGCGGGAGTCCCAGGAGTCCTGAAAAGCCCACTAGCGTTGAGCCTCTGCTTTGAGTAGGGCTCCCTGGGAAATGCTGCACGCCTGCCTGGCATTTGTGGATGCAATTCCTGGCCCTTGCCTTCAGCTTGGCGCTCAGTGTCGTGTTCCTTTTATGTAAAGGCGGCTCTGGGATGCCCCAGGAATGGAAGTGGAAACCCACTACTGCTCTCAAGAAAATTCCACTTTCCTTCCAAAGACATTCCAGCGTGCCAGAATGGACTGGCAGAGCACTGTATTTCAGGCAGCTTTCACGCTGAACGATCCTTCTTTCCCGTTGGGAGGTACTACAGTTCTCTAAGGGTCCCAGTCTCAGAGTGGCACACAGCCCACGTGCGTAGAGTTTCTCAGGAACCAAGGGGGACCCGAGGAGGACCGTGGCACCTTCTCTGAATAATTTTGTAGCCAGGGAGTTGTGCACTGTGCGAATGGCATGAACTCTTAAAGGTGCTAGGTATCAGACTTAGGTGCTCCCTGAACCTGCCAAAAGCCTAGCAGTGTTCCGGGGGGAAACTGTCCATTTGCCAGACTGCATCAAAGGTCGAGTTACCGCTTGCCAGGAAGAGCCGGTAGGTAAGGACACCCAGAATGAACACTACGCACCGTGTCTCACGTGGCTCCTCAGCGTCAGCACTGGGAGCCCCCGGCATGCCACCTAGGACCTTCTACACCTCTGTTCAGGGGCACTTTTGAATGTCGTGGCTATCTAGCTATACAGCAAAGAGGAGACTTTGGCGCTTCTCACTCTGCCTTCAAAGAGGCGATCTGGAGGACTTTGACAGCGGAAAGGTGCTCAGGGGGCCAAGAAGAGTTTCGGTACACAGTGTTCTTCCAAGGGACGTGGTGAGGCAGCGGGGACCCTAGGAAAGGCATACTAACATCAATGCACTTCTCGCCTAAGGTTTCCTGGCAAACCTCTGCACGCGTCAATTCGTGGACGGAATACCTGAACGTCACTTGGGTCGTTGTGGAACAGTAGCGTGTTCCCTTGATGTATAGAGGGCGCCGGGAGGCCTCCTGCACGGCGTAGTAAACAGAGTGTTTCTCTAGGCAAACTCCCTTTCCCCGCACACAGCCATTCTACTTGGGAAGAGAACACGAGGAACCGCACTGTCTCTCAGGACACTTTGAGGCCGCACTTTCAGCTCTCCCGCCGGGAAAATAATGCCCTTGGCTTTAGGTAACCAATATCAAAATTGAACCCAGCACATGCACTTGCAGTTTGTGACCAACAAAAAGAGACTCAAGCAGCACCCTGGACCTTCGCTGATAAGACATTGGCACCAGGGTAGTCCCGCGTGGGCTGAATGGCCTCAACGACGTAATTCCCGGGGATGGGCCAAACTGTCCTTGTGTCTTTACAAAACCCGGGGTAGCGTTCAGGGGCAAATTGTACGTTTGTCAGGCTGCCTCTGAAGTCGACCTTCTGCTTGGCAGAGAGAGAGAGAGAGAGAGAGAGAGAGAGAGAGAGAGGGAGAGGGTGAGGGAGAGAGAGGGAGAGTGAGAGAGAGAGAGAGAGAGAGAGAGAGAGAGAGAGGGGCGGCAGGGAAGTGTTCCCAGCATGAACCGTAAACACGGTGTTTCTTCATTGCAGCAGTGGTTCAGCAGTGGGGACCATTGGCATTAACACCGAAGACCTGCTAGGCCTGTGTTCGGGAGGACTTTTGAAAGCTCGGCAGTCTAGACGGGCAGCGAAGGGAGCAGAGTGTTGCCTTTCATTCTTCTTGCAGAGAAACGATCCGAAGGGCCTAGGTCCCTGTATTTGGTTGGGTCCCCTAAGAATTGGGTACACATTGGGTACACAGTGTTTTTCCATGCGAGGTGGTGCGGACCCAGGAGTCCTGAACCAGCACCCTAGCGTCAAGCCACTGCTTTGACTAAGGCTTCTGGGCAAAGGCTGCATGCCTGCAGGCACTGTGGATGCCGTTCCTGGACCCTGTTTTGATCTTCGTGACCAGTGTGGTCTGCCCTTGATGCGAAGGGGGCTCTGGCACGCCTCAGGCAAGGAAGTGGAAAGACCTTTCTTCTTTCTTGTATAGCACCCTTTCCCTTGAGACACGTTCCAGCATGCAAGGAAAGACTAGCGGAACGCTGTGTTTAGGCACCTTTGAGGCTACGAGGATTCTTCGTTCAACTAGGGACAATCCAACGTTTCTCCTAAGGTCCCGGCATCAAAGTTGAACGCAGCCCCACGTACGTGTAGTTTCTCAAGCACCAGAAGAGACACAAGAAGCACTGTGGTACCTTCTCAGAATAACATCTTGCGCAGGGAGATGAGCACTGTCCGAGTGACAAAGGCGTTTTAAGGCGCTAGCTAGATCTGGGTGTCCTTGAACCTGCCAAAAGACTAGCAGGGTTCGGGAGGAAACCGTTCATTTTCCAGACGGCATCTAAAGTCGAGTTTCTGCTGGGCAGCGAGAGAGGGCAGGTATGTGAACCGAGAATGAACAGTCAGCACAGAGTTTGTTACATTGCAGCTCAGGGTCAGCGCTGCGAGCCACTGGCATTACACCGAAGACTTTCCAGAACTCGGGTCGGGGCACAGTTGAAGGACTTGTCAATCTATCTATCCAACGAAGGCAACAGTTTGCGGCCTTTCCCGCTGCGTTCCAAGAGATGATCCGGAGGTACCTGGGTAGCCGAACGGTGCCCAATCGGTCAACAGGAGTCATTGAGTGCACAGTGTTCCTCCAAAGGGACACGGTGGGGCAGAGGGAGTCCTAGGAGAAGCAGTCCGGCGTTAATGCGCTCCTTTCCCTAAGGGTTCATGGAAATCGTTGGTACACGTCAAGTCGTGCGTGGAAACCCTGACATTACGTTGAGCCTGGGGGACAGGTCTGCCTTTCCCGTTATGTGAACAAGGGCTGCTGGAGGCCTCCTGTAACGAGTAGGAAACTGTCTGTTAGCCTAGGAAACCTGCCGTTCAATCAACCGGCATTACCACTGTGAAGAGGGGCACGGGCAACAAGGCTGTTTTTCGCTTAAATCTGAGGCCGCAAGTGTCCTGCTTTCCCGTTGGGAAAATAATGCTTTTCTCATTAGGCCCCTAGGTCAGACTTGACGCAGCACACGTACGTGTAGCTTCTGACCAGCGAAAAGAGACTCAAGGAGCAGCCGGGCCCTTCCCTGATAAAACTGTGGCACACCGGGAGCTGAAAGGCGTGACCGACGTAATTCCTGAGGTGAGGCCAAAAAGTGTCCTTTTATCCTACCAGAGCTCAGGCAGCGTTGCAGGGGCAACAAGTCCGTTGGTCAGGCTGCGCCTAAAGTCGACGGTCTGCTTGGCAAGCGAGGGCAGCTTCGTGTTGCCAGTGCGAACGCTAAGCAGAGGGTGTTTTCATTGCGGTCCTGGTTCAGCAGCGGGGACCGCTTGCGGTCCACCTAAGACCTGCCAGACCCGTGTTCGGGAGGACTTTTGAAAGATGGGCACTGCCACGGTGCGACAAAGAGAGCAGTGTTTTGCCTTGAATTCACTCTTCGTGCCAAGAGACGATGCGAAGGGCCTAGGTGCCTGTATGTTGGTAGGTCGCCTAAGACGGGACAAACGGTACACATGGTGTTTCCGTGAGACGTGGTGAGGACGCGGGAGTCCCAGGAGTCCTGAAAAGCCCACTAGCGTTGAGCCTCTGCTTTGAGTAGGGCTCCCTGGGAAATGCTGCACGCCTGCCTGGCATTTGTGGATGCAATTCCTGGCCCTTGCCTTCAGCTTGGCGCTCAGTGTCGTGTTCCTTTTATGTAAAGGCGGCTCTGGGATGCCCCAGGAATGGAAGTGGAAACCCACTACTGCTCTCAAGAAAATTCCACTTTCCTTCCAAAGACATTCCAGCGTGCCAGAATGGACTGGCAGAGCACTGTATTTCAGGCAGCTTTCACGCTGAACGATCCTTCTTTCCCGTTGGGAGGTACTACAGTTCTCTAAGGGTCCCAGTCTCAGAGTGGCACACAGCCCACGTGCGTAGAGTTTCTCAGGAACCAAGGGGGACCCGAGGAGGACCGTGGCACCTTCTCTGAATAATTTTGTAGCCAGGGAGTTGTGCACTGTGCGACTGGCATGAACTCTTAAAGGTGCTAGGTATCAGACTTAGGTGCTCCCTGAACCTGCCAAAAGCCTAGCAGTGTTCCGGGGGGAAACTGTCCATTTGCCAGACTGCATCAAAGGTCGAGTTACCGCTTGCCAGGAAGAGCCGGTAGGTAAGGACACCCAGAATGAACACTACGCACCGTGTCTCACGTGGCTCCTCAGCGTCAGCACTGGGAGCCCCCGGCATGCCACCTAGGACCTTCTACACCTCTGTTCAGGGGCACTTTTGAATGTCGTGGCTATCTAGCTATACAGCAAAGAGGAGACTTTGGTGCTTCTCACTCTGCCTTCAAAGAGGCGATCCGGAGGACTTTGACAGCGGAAAGGTGCTCAGGGGGCCAAGAAGAGTTTCGGTACACAGTGTTCTTCCAAGGGACGTGGTGAGGCAGCGGGGACCCTAGGAAAGGCATACTAACATCAATGCACTACTCGCCTAAGGTTTCCTGGCAAACCTCTGCACGCGTCAATTCGTGGACGGAATACCTGAACGTCACTTGGGTCGTTGTGGAACAGTAGCGTGTTCCCTTGATGTATAGAGGGCGCCGGGAGGCCTCCTGCACGGCGTAGTAAACAGAGTGTTTCTCTAGGCAAACTCCCTTTCCCCGCACACAGCCATTCTACTTGGGAAGAGAACACGAGGAACCGCACTGTCTCTCAGGACACTTTGAGGCCGCACTTTCAGCTCTCCCGCCGGGAAAATAATGCCCTTGGCTTTAGGTAACCAATATCAAAATTGAACCCAGCACATGCACTTGCAGTTTGTGACCAACAAAAAGAGACTCAAGCAGCACCCTGGACCTTCGCTGATAAGACATTGGCACCAGGGTAGTCCCGCGTGGGCTGAATGGCCTCAACGACGTAATTCCCGGGGATGGGCCAAACTGTCCTTGTGTCTTTACAAAACCCGGGGTAGCGTTCAGGGGCAAATTGTACGTTTGTCAGGCTGCCTCTGAAGTCGACCTTCTGCTTGGCAGAGAGAGAGAGAGAGAGAGAGAGAGAGAGAGAGAGAGAGAGGGAGAGGGTGAGGGAGAGAGAGGGAGAGTGAGAGAGAGAGAGAGAGAGAGAGAGAGAGAGAGAGGGGCGGCAGGGAAGTGTTCCCAGCATGAACCGTAAACACGGTGTTTCTTCATTGCAGCAGTGGTTCAGCAGTGGGGACCATTGGCATTAACACCGAAGACCTGCTAGGCCTGTGTTCGGGAGGACTTTTGAAAGCTCGGCAGTCTAGACGGGCAGCGAAGGGAGCAGAGTGTTGCCTTTCATTCTTCTTGCAGAGAAACGATCCGAAGGGCCTAGGTCCCTGTATTTGGTTGGGTCCCCTAAGAATTGGGTACACATTGGGTACACAGTGTTTTTCCATGCGAGGTGGTGCGGACCCAGGAGTCCTGAACCAGCACCCTAGCGTCAAGCCACTGCTTTGACTAAGGCTTCTGGGCAAAGGCTGCATGCCTGCAGGCACTGTGGATGCCGTTCCTGGACCCTGTTTTGATCTTCGTGACCAGTGTGGTCTGCCCTTGATGCGAAGGGGGCTCTGGCACGCCTCAGGCAAGGAAGTGGAAAGACCTTTCTTCTTTCTTGTATAGCACCCTTTCCCTTGAGACACGTTCCAGCATGCAAGGAAAGACTAGCGGAACGCTGTGTTTAGGCACCTTTGAGGCTACGAGGATTCTTCGTTCAACTAGGGACAATCCAACGTTTCTCCTAAGGTCCCGGCATCAAAGTTGAACGCAGCCCCACGTACGTGTAGTTTCTCAAGCACCAGAAGAGACACAAGAAGCACTGTGGTACCTTCTCAGAATAACATCTTGCGCAGGGAGATGAGCACTGTCCGAGTGACAAAGGCGTTTTAAGGCGCTAGCTAGATCTGGGTGTCCTTGAACCTGCCAAAAGACTAGCAGGGTTCGGGAGGAAACCGTTCATTTTCCAGACGGCATCTAAAGTCGAGTTTCTGCTGGGCAGCGAGAGAGGGCAGGTATGTGAACCGAGAATGAACAGTCAGCACAGAGTTTGTTACATTGCAGCTCAGGGTCAGCGCTGCGAGCCACTGGCATTACACCGAAGACTTTCCAGAACTCGGGTCGGGGCACAGTTGAAGGACTTGTCAATCTATCTATCCAACGAAGGCAACAGTTTGCGGCCTTTCCCGCTGCGTTCCAAGAGATGATCCGGAGGTACCTGGGTAGCCGAACGGTGCCCAATCGGTCAACAGGAGTCATTGAGTGCACAGTGTTCCTCCAAAGGGACACGGTGGGGCAGAGGGAGTCCTAGGAGAAGCAGTCCGGCGTTAATGCGCTCCTTTCCCTAAGGGTTCATGGAAATCGTTGGTACACGTCGAGTCGTGCGTGGAAACCCTGACATTACGTTGAGCCTGGGGGACAGGTCTGCCTTTCCCGTTATGTGAACAAGGGCTGCTGGAGGCCTCCTGTAACGAGTAGGAAACTGTCTGTTAGCCTAGGAAACCTGCCGTTCAATCAACCGGCATTACCACTGTGAAGAGGGGCACGGGCAACAAGGCTGTTTTTCGCTTAAATCTGAGGCCGCAAGTGTCCTGCTTTCCCGTTGGGAAAATAATGCTTTTCTCATTAGGCCCCTAGGTCAGACTTGACGCAGCACACGTACGTGTAGCTTCTGACCAGCGAAAAGAGACTCAAGGAGCAGCCGGGCCCTTCCCTGATAAAACTGTGGCACACCGGGAGCTGAAAGGCGTGACCGACGTAATTCCTGAGGTGAGGCCAAAAAGTGTCCTTTTATCCTACCAGAGCTCAGGCAGCGTTGCAGGGGCAACAAGTCCGTTGGTCAGGCTGCGCCTAAAGTCGACGGTCTGCTTGGCAAGCGAGGGCAGCTTCGTGTTGCCAGTGCGAACGCTAAGCAGAGGGTGTTTTCATTGCGGTCCTGGTTCAGCAGCGGGGACCGCTTGCGGTCCACCTAAGACCTGCCAGACCCGTGTTCGGGAGGACTTTTGAAAGATGGGCACTGCCACGGTGCGACAAAGAGAGCAGTGTTTTGCCTTGAATTCACTCTTCGTGCCAAGAGACGATGCGAAGGGCCTAGGTGCCTGTATGTTGGTAGGTCGCCTAAGACGGGACAAACGGTACACATGGTGTTTCCGTGAGACGTGGTGAGGACGCGGGAGTCCCAGGAGTCCTGAAAAGCCCACTAGCGTTGAGCCTCTGCTTTGAGTAGGGCTCCCTGGGAAATGCTGCACGCCTGCCTGGCATTTGTGGATGCAATTCCTGGCCCTTGCCTTCAGCTTGGCGCTCAGTGTCGTGTTCCTTTTATGTAAAGGCGGCTCTGGGATGCCCCAGGAATGGAAGTGGAAACCCACTACTGCTCTCAAGAAAATTCCACTTTCCTTCCAAAGACATTCCAGCGTGCCAGAATGGACTGGCAGAGCACTGTATTTCAGGCAGCTTTCACGCTGAACGATCCTTCTTTCCCGTTGGGAGGTACTACAGTTCTCTAAGGGTCCCAGTCTCAGAGTGGCACACAGCCCACGTGCGTAGAGTTTCTCAGGAACCAAGGGGGACCCGAGGAGGACCGTGGCACCTTCTCTGAATAATTTTGTAGCCAGGGAGTTGTGCACTGTGCGAATGGCATGAACTCTTAAAGGTGCTAGGTATCAGACTTAGGTGCTCCCTGAACCTGCCAAAAGCCTAGCAGTGTTCCGGGGGGAAACTGTCCATTTGCCAGACTGCATCAAAGGTCGAGTTACCGCTTGCCAGGAAGAGCCGGTAGGTAAGGACACCCAGAATGAACACTACGCACCGTGTCTCACGTGGCTCCTCAGCGTCAGCACTGGGAGCCCCCGGCATGCCACCTAGGACCTTCTACACCTCTGTTCAGGGGCACTTTTGAATGTCGTGGCTATCTAGCTATACAGCAAAGAGGAGACTTTGGCGCTTCTCACTCTGCCTTCAAAGAGGCGATCTGGAGGACTTTGACAGCGGAAAGGTGCTCAGGGGGCCAAGAAGAGTTTCGGTACACAGTGTTCTTCCAAGGGACGTGGTGAGGCAGCGGGGACCCTAGGAAAGGCATACTAACATCAATGCACTTCTCGCCTAAGGTTTCCTGGCAAACCTCTGCACGCGTCAATTCGTGGACGGAATACCTGAACGTCACTTGGGTCGTTGTGGAACAGTAGCGTGTTCCCTTGATGTATAGAGGGCGCCGGGAGGCCTCCTGCACGGCGTAGTAAACAGAGTGTTTCTCTAGGCAAACTCCCTTTCCCCGCACACAGCCATTCTACTTGGGAAGAGAACACGAGGAACCGCACTGTCTCTCAGGACACTTTGAGGCCGCACTTTCAGCTCTCCCGCCGGGAAAATAATGCCCTTGGCTTTAGGTAACCAATATCAAAATTGAACCCAGCACATGCACTTGCAGTTTGTGACCAACAAAAAGAGACTCAAGCAGCACCCTGGACCTTCGCTGATAAGACATTGGCACCAGGGTAGTCCCGCGTGGGCTGAATGGCCTCAACGACGTAATTCCCGGGGATGGGCCAAACTGTCCTTGTGTCTTTACAAAACCCGGGGTAGCGTTCAGGGGCAAATTGTACGTTTGTCAGGCTGCCTCTGAAGTCGACCTTCTGCTTGGCAGAGAGAGAGAGAGAGAGAGAGAGAGAGAGAGAGAGAGGGAGAGGGTGAGGGAGAGAGAGGGAGAGTGAGAGAGAGAGAGAGAGAGAGAGAGAGAGAGAGAGGGGCGGCAGGGAAGTGTTCCCAGCATGAACCGTAAACACGGTGTTTCTTCATTGCAGCAGTGGTTCAGCAGTGGGGACCATTGGCATTAACACCGAAGACCTGCTAGGCCTGTGTTCGGGAGGACTTTTGAAAGCTCGGCAGTCTAGACGGGCAGCGAAGGGAGCAGAGTGTTGCCTTTCATTCTTCTTGCAGAGAAACGATCCGAAGGGCCTAGGTCCCTGTATTTGGTTGGGTCCCCTAAGAATTGGGTACACATTGGGTACACAGTGTTTTTCCATGCGAGGTGGTGCGGACCCAGGAGTCCTGAACCAGCACCCTAGCGTCAAGCCACTGCTTTGACTAAGGCTTCTGGGCAAAGGCTGCATGCCTGCAGGCACTGTGGATGCCGTTCCTGGACCCTGTTTTGATCTTCGTGACCAGTGTGGTCTGCCCTTGATGCGAAGGGGGCTCTGGCACGCCTCAGGCAAGGAAGTGGAAAGACCTTTCTTCTTTCTTGTATAGCACCCTTTCCCTTGAGACACGTTCCAGCATGCAAGGAAAGACTAGCGGAACGCTGTGTTTAGGCACCTTTGAGGCTACGAGGATTCTTCGTTCAACTAGGGACAATCCAACGTTTCTCCTAAGGTCCCGGCATCAAAGTTGAACGCAGCCCCACGTACGTGTAGTTTCTCAAGCACCAGAAGAGACACAAGAAGCACTGTGGTACCTTCTCAGAATAACATCTTGCGCAGGGAGATGAGCACTGTCCGAGTGACAAAGGCGTTTTAAGGCGCTAGCTAGATCTGGGTGTCCTTGAACCTGCCAAAAGACTAGCAGGGTTCGGGAGGAAACCGTTCATTTTCCAGACGGCATCTAAAGTCGAGTTTCTGCTGGGCAGCGAGAGAGGGCAGGTATGTGAACCGAGAATGAACAGTCAGCACAGAGTTTGTTACATTGCAGCTCAGGGTCAGCGCTGCGAGCCACTGGCATTACACCGAAGACTTTCCAGAACTCGGGTCGGGGCACAGTTGAAGGACTTGTCAATCTATCTATCCAACGAAGGCAACAGTTTGCGGCCTTTCCCGCTGCGTTCCAAGAGATGATCCGGAGGTACCTGGGTAGCCGAACGGTGCCCAATCGGTCAACAGGAGTCATTGAGTGCACAGTGTTCCTCCAAAGGGACACGGTGGGGCAGAGGGAGTCCTAGGAGAAGCAGTCCGGCGTTAATGCGCTCCTTTCCCTAAGGGTTCATGGAAATCGTTGGTACACGTCAAGTCGTGCGTGGAAACCCTGACATTACGTTGAGCCTGGGGGACAGGTCTGCCTTTCCCGTTATGTGAACAAGGGCTGCTGGAGGCCTCCTGTAACGAGTAGGAAACTGTCTGTTAGCCTAGGAAACCTGCCGTTCAATCAACCGGCATTACCACTGTGAAGAGGGGCACGGGCAACAAGGCTGTTTTTCGCTTAAATCTGAGGCCGCAAGTGTCCTGCTTTCCCGTTGGGAAAATAATGCTTTTCTCATTAGGCCCCTAGGTCAGACTTGACGCAGCACACGTACGTGTAGCTTCTGACCAGCGAAAAGAGACTCAAGGAGCAGCCGGGCCCTTCCCTGATAAAACTGTGGCACACCGGGAGCTGAAAGGCGTGACCGACGTAATTCCTGAGGTGAGGCCAAAAAGTGTCCTTTTATCCTACCAGAGCTCAGGCAGCGTTGCAGGGGCAACAAGTCCGTTGGTCAGGCTGCGCCTAAAGTCGACGGTCTGCTTGGCAAGCGAGGGCAGCTTCGTGTTGCCAGTGCGAACGCTAAGCAGAGGGTGTTTTCATTGCGGTCCTGGTTCAGCAGCGGGGACCGCTTGCGGTCCACCTAAGACCTGCCAGACCCGTGTTCGGGAGGACTTTTGAAAGATGGGCACTGCCACGGTGCGACAAAGAGAGCAGTGTTTTGCCTTGAATTCACTCTTCGTGCCAAGAGACGATGCGAAGGGCCTAGGTGCCTGTATGTTGGTAGGTCGCCTAAGACGGGACAAACGGTACACATGGTGTTTCCGTGAGACGTGGTGAGGACGCGGGAGTCCCAGGAGTCCTGAAAAGCCCACTAGCGTTGAGCCTCTGCTTTGAGTAGGGCTCCCTGGGAAATGCTGCACGCCTGCCTGGCATTTGTGGATGCAATTCCTGGCCCTTGCCTTCAGCTTGGCGCTCAGTGTCGTGTTCCTTTTATGTAAAGGCGGCTCTGGGATGCCCCAGGAATGGAAGTGGAAACCCACTACTGCTCTCAAGAAAATTCCACTTTCCTTCCAAAGACATTCCAGCGTGCCAGAATGGACTGGCAGAGCACTGTATTTCAGGCAGCTTTCACGCTGAACGATCCTTCTTTCCCGTTGGGAGGTACTACAGTTCTCTAAGGGTCCCAGTCTCAGAGTGGCACACAGCCCACGTGCGTAGAGTTTCTCAGGAACCAAGGGGGACCCGAGGAGGACCGTGGCACCTTCTCTGAATAATTTTGTAGCCAGGGAGTTGTGCACTGTGCGACTGGCATGAACTCTTAAAGGTGCTAGGTATCAGACTTAGGTGCTCCCTGAACCTGCCAAAAGCCTAGCAGTGTTCCGGGGGGAAACTGTCCATTTGCCAGACTGCATCAAAGGTCGAGTTACCGCTTGCCAGGAAGAGCCGGTAGGTAAGGACACCCAGAATGAACACTACGCACCGTGTCTCACGTGGCTCCTCAGCGTCAGCACTGGGAGCCCCCGGCATGCCACCTAGGACCTTCTACACCTCTGTTCAGGGGCACTTTTGAATGTCGTGGCTATCTAGCTATACAGCAAAGAGGAGACTTTGGTGCTTCTCACTCTGCCTTCAAAGAGGCGATCCGGAGGACTTTGACAGCGGAAAGGTGCTCAGGGGGCCAAGAAGAGTTTCGGTACACAGTGTTCTTCCAAGGGACGTGGTGAGGCAGCGGGGACCCTAGGAAAGGCATACTAACATCAATGCACTACTCGCCTAAGGTTTCCTGGCAAACCTCTGCACGCGTCAATTCGTGGACGGAATACCTGAACGTCACTTGGGTCGTTGTGGAACAGTAGCGTGTTCCCTTGATGTATAGAGGGCGCCGGGAGGCCTCCTGCACGGCGTAGTAAACAGAGTGTTTCTCTAGGCAAACTCCCTTTCCCCGCACACAGCCATTCTACTTGGGAAGAGAACACGAGGAACCGCACTGTCTCTCAGGACACTTTGAGGCCGCACTTTCAGCTCTCCCGCCGGGAAAATAATGCCCTTGGCTTTAGGTAACCAATATCAAAATTGAACCCAGCACATGCACTTGCAGTTTGTGACCAACAAAAAGAGACTCAAGCAGCACCCTGGACCTTCGCTGATAAGACATTGGCACCAGGGTAGTCCCGCGTGGGCTGAATGGCCTCAACGACGTAATTCCCGGGGATGGGCCAAACTGTCCTTGTGTCTTTACAAAACCCGGGGTAGCGTTCAGGGGCAAATTGTACGTTTGTCAGGCTGCCTCTGAAGTCGACCTTCTGCTTGGCAGAGAGAGAGAGAGAGAGAGAGAGAGAGAGAGAGAGAGGGAGAGGGTGAGGGAGAGAGAGGGAGAGTGAGAGAGAGAGAGAGAGAGAGAGAGAGAGAGAGAGGGGCGGCAGGGAAGTGTTCCCAGCATGAACCGTAAACACGGTGTTTCTTCATTGCAGCAGTGGTTCAGCAGTGGGGACCATTGGCATTAACACCGAAGACCTGCTAGGCCTGTGTTCGGGAGGACTTTTGAAAGCTCGGCAGTCTAGACGGGCAGCGAAGGGAGCAGAGTGTTGCCTTTCATTCTTCTTGCAGAGAAACGATCCGAAGGGCCTAGGTCCCTGTATTTGGTTGGGTCCCCTAAGAATTGGGTACACATTGGGTACACAGTGTTTTTCCATGCGAGGTGGTGCGGACCCAGGAGTCCTGAACCAGCACCCTAGCGTCAAGCCACTGCTTTGACTAAGGCTTCTGGGCAAAGGCTGCATGCCTGCAGGCACTGTGGATGCCGTTCCTGGACCCTGTTTTGATCTTCGTGACCAGTGTGGTCTGCCCTTGATGCGAAGGGGGCTCTGGCACGCCTCAGGCAAGGAAGTGGAAAGACCTTTCTTCTTTCTTGTATAGCACCCTTTCCCTTGAGACACGTTCCAGCATGCAAGGAAAGACTAGCGGAACGCTGTGTTTAGGCACCTTTGAGGCTACGAGGATTCTTCGTTCAACTAGGGACAATCCAACGTTTCTCCTAAGGTCCCGGCATCAAAGTTGAACGCAGCCCCACGTACGTGTAGTTTCTCAAGCACCAGAAGAGACACAAGAAGCACTGTGGTACCTTCTCAGAATAACATCTTGCGCAGGGAGATGAGCACTGTCCGAGTGACAAAGGCGTTTTAAGGCGCTAGCTAGATCTGGGTGTCCTTGAACCTGCCAAAAGACTAGCAGGGTTCGGGAGGAAACCGTTCATTTTCCAGACGGCATCTAAAGTCGAGTTTCTGCTGGGCAGCGAGAGAGGGCAGGTATGTGAACCGAGAATGAACAGTCAGCACAGAGTTTGTTACATTGCAGCTCAGGGTCAGCGCTGCGAGCCACTGGCATTACACCGAAGACTTTCCAGAACTCGGGTCGGGGCACAGTTGAAGGACTTGTCAATCTATCTATCCAACGAAGGCAACAGTTTGCGGCCTTTCCCGCTGCGTTCCAAGAGATGATCCGGAGGTACCTGGGTAGCCGAACGGTGCCCAATCGGTCAACAGGAGTCATTGAGTGCACAGTGTTCCTCCAAAGGGACACGGTGGGGCAGAGGGAGTCCTAGGAGAAGCAGTCCGGCGTTAATGCGCTCCTTTCCCTAAGGGTTCATGGAAATCGTTGGTACACGTCAAGTCGTGCGTGGAAACCCTGACATTACGTTGAGCCTGGGGGACAGGTCTGCCTTTCCCGTTATGTGAACAAGGGCTGCTGGAGGCCTCCTGTAACGAGTAGGAAACTGTCTGTTAGCCTAGGAAACCTGCCGTTCAATCAACCGGCATTACCACTGTGAAGAGGGGCACGGGCAACAAGGCTGTTTTTCGCTTAAATCTGAGGCCGCAAGTGTCCTGCTTTCCCGTTGGGAAAATAATGCTTTTCTCATTAGGCCCCTAGGTCAGACTTGACGCAGCACACGTACGTGTAGCTTCTGACCAGCGAAAAGAGACTCAAGGAGCAGCCGGGCCCTTCCCTGATAAAACTGTGGCACACCGGGAGCTGAAAGGCGTGACCGACGTAATTCCTGAGGTGAGGCCAAAAAGTGTCCTTTTATCCTACCAGAGCTCAGGCAGCGTTGCAGGGGCAACAAGTCCGTTGGTCAGGCTGCGCCTAAAGTCGACGGTCTGCTTGGCAAGCGAGGGCAGCTTCGTGTTGCCAGTGCGAACGCTAAGCAGAGGGTGTTTTCATTGCGGTCCTGGTTCAGCAGCGGGGACCGCTTGCGGTCCACCTAAGACCTGCCAGACCCGTGTTCGGGAGGACTTTTGAAAGATGGGCACTGCCACGGTGCGACAAAGAGAGCAGTGTTTTGCCTTGAATTCACTCTTCGTGCCAAGAGACGATGCGAAGGGCCTAGGTGCCTGTATGTTGGTAGGTCGCCTAAGACGGGACAAACGGTACACATGGTGTTTCCGTGAGACGTGGTGAGGACGCGGGAGTCCCAGGAGTCCTGAAAAGCCCACTAGCGTTGAGCCTCTGCTTTGAGTAGGGCTCCCTGGGAAATGCTGCACGCCTGCCTGGCATTTGTGGATGCAATTCCTGGCCCTTGCCTTCAGCTTGGCGCTCAGTGTCGTGTTCCTTTTATGTAAAGGCGGCTCTGGGATGCCCCAGGAATGGAAGTGGAAACCCACTACTGCTCTCAAGAAAATTCCACTTTCCTTCCAAAGACATTCCAGCGTGCCAGAATGGACTGGCAGAGCACTGTATTTCAGGCAGCTTTCACGCTGAACGATCCTTCTTTCCCGTTGGGAGGTACTACAGTTCTCTAAGGGTCCCAGTCTCAGAGTGGCACACAGCCCACGTGCGTAGAGTTTCTCAGGAACCAAGGGGGACCCGAGGAGGACCGTGGCACCTTCTCTGAATAATTTTGTAGCCAGGGAGTTGTGCACTGTGCGAATGGCATGAACTCTTAAAGGTGCTAGGTATCAGACTTAGGTGCTCCCTGAACCTGCCAAAAGCCTAGCAGTGTTCCGGGGGGAAACTGTCCATTTGCCAGACTGCATCAAAGGTCGAGTTACCGCTTGCCAGGAAGAGCCGGTAGGTAAGGACACCCAGAATGAACACTACGCACCGTGTCTCACGTGGCTCCTCAGCGTCAGCAGTGGGAGCCCCCGGCATGCCACCTAGGACCTTCTACACCTCTGTTCAGGGGCACTTTTGAATGTCGTGGCTATCTAGCTATACAGCAAAGAGGAGACTTTGTCGCTTCTCACTCTGCCTTCAAAGAGGCGATCCGGAGGACTTTGACAGCGGAAAGGTGCTCAGGGGGCCAAGAAGAGTTTCGGTACACAGTGTTCTTCCAAGGGACGTGGTGAGGCAGCGGGGACCCTAGGAAAGGCATACTAACATCAATGCACTACTCGCCTAAGGTTTCCTGGCAAACCTCTGCACGCGTCAATTCGTGGACGGAATACCTGAACGTCACTTGGGTCGTTGTGGAACAGTAGCGTGTTCCCTTGATGTATAGAGGGCGCCAGGAGGCCTCCTGCACGGCGTAGTAAACAGAGTGTTTCTCTAGGCAAACTCCCTTTCCCCGCACACAGCCATTCTACTTGGGAAGAGAACACGAGGAACCGCACTGTCTCTCAGGACACTTTGAGGCCGCACTTTCAGCTCTCCCGCCGGGAAAATAATGCCCTTGGCTTTAGGTAACCAATATCAAAATTGAACCCAGCACATGCACTTGCAGTTTGTGACCAACAAAAAGAGACTCAAGCAGCACCCTGGACCTTCGCTGATAAGACATTGGCACCAGGGTAGTCCCGCGTGGGCTGAATGGCCTCAACGACGTAATTCCCGGGGATGGGCCAAACTGTCCTTGTGTCTTTACAAAACCCGGGGTAGCGTTCAGGGGCAAATTGTACGTTTGTCAGGCTGCCTCTGAAGTCGACCTTCTGCTTGGCAGAGAGAGAGAGAGAGAGAGAGAGAGAGAGAGAGAGAGAGAGAGAGAGAGGGGCGGCAGGGAAGTGTTCCCAGCATGAACCGTAAACACGGTGTTTCTTCATTGCAGCAGTGGTTCAGCAATGGGGACCATTGGCATTAACACCGAAGACCTGCTAGGCCTGTGTTCGGGAGGACTTTTGAAAGCTCGGCAGTCTAGACGGGCAGCGAAGGGAGCAGAGTGTTGCCTTTCATTCTTCTTGCAGAGAAACGATCCGAAGGGCCTAGGTCCCTGTATTTGGTTGGGTCCCCTAAGAATTGGGTACACATTGGGTACACAGTGTTTTTCCATGCGAGGTGGTGCGGACCCAGGAGTCCTGAACCAGCACCCTAGCGTCAAGCCACTGCTTTGACTAAGGCTTCTGGGCAAAGGCTGCATGCCTGCAGGCACTGTGGATGCCGTTCCTGGACCCTGTTTTGATCTTCGTGACCAGTGTGGTCTGCCCTTGATGCGAAGGGGGCTCTGGCACGCCTCAGGCAAGGAAGTGGAAAGACCTTTCTTCTTTCTTGTATAGCACCCTTTCCCTTGAGACACGTTCCAGCATGCAAGGAAAGACTAGCGGAACGCTGTGTTTAGGCACCTTTGAGGCTACGAGGATTCTTCGTTCAACTAGGGACAATCCAACGTTTCTCCTAAGGTCCCGGCATCAAAGTTGAACGCAGCCCCACGTACGTGTAGTTTCTCAAGCACCAGAAGAGACACAAGAAGCACTGTGGTACCTTCTCAGAATAACATCTTGCGCAGGGAGATGAGCACTGTCCGAGTGACAAAGGCGTTTTAAGGCGCTAGCTAGATCTGGGTGTCCTTGAACCTGCCAAAAGACTAGCAGGGTTCGGGAGGAAACCGTTCATTTTCCAGACGGCATCTAAAGTCGAGTTTCTGCTGGGCAGCGAGAGAGGGCAGGTATGTGAACCGAGAATGAACAGTCAGCACAGAGTTTGTTACATTGCAGCTCAGGGTCAGCGCTGCGAGCCACTGGCATTACACCGAAGACTTTCCAGAACTCGGGTCGGGGCACAGTTGAAGGACTTGTCAATCTATCTATCCAACGAAGGCAACAGTTTGCGGCCTTTCCCGCTGCGTTCCAAGAGATGATCCGGAGGTACCTGGGTAGCCGAACGGTGCCCAATCGGTCAACAGGAGTCATTGAGTGCACAGTGTTCCTCCAAAGGGACACGGTGGGGCAGAGGGAGTCCTAGGAGAAGCAGTCCGGCGTTAATGCGCTCCTTTCCCTAAGGGTTCATGGAAATCGTTGGTACACGTCAAGTCGTGCGTGGAAACCCTGACATTACGTTGAGCCTGGGGGACAGGTCTGCCTTTCCCGTTATGTGAACAAGGGCTGCTGGAGGCCTCCTGTAACGAGTAGGAAACTGTCTGTTAGCCTAGGAAACCTGCCGTTCAATCAACCGGCATTACCACTGTGAAGAGGGGCACGGGCAACAAGGCTGTTTTTCGCTTAAATCTGAGGCCGCAAGTGTCCTGCTTTCCCGTTGGGAAAATAATGCTTTTCTCATTAGGCCCCTAGGTCAGACTTGACGCAGCACACGTACGTGTAGCTTCTGACCAGCGAAAAGAGACTCAAGGAGCAGCCGGGCCCTTCCCTGATAAAACTGTGGCACACCGGGAGCTGAAAGGCGTGACCGACGTAATTCCTGAGGTGAGGCCAAAAAGTGTCCTTTTATCCTACCAGAGCTCAGGCAGCGTTGCAGGGGCAACAAGTCCGTTGGTCAGGCTGCGCCTAAAGTCGACGGTCTGCTTGGCAAGCGAGGGCAGCTTCGTGTTGCCAGTGCGAACGCTAAGCAGAGGGTGTTTTCATTGCGGTCCTGGTTCAGCAGCGGGGACCGCTTGCGGTCCACCTAAGACCTGCCAGACCCGTGTTCGGGAGGACTTTTGAAAGATGGGCACTGCCACGGTGCGACAAAGAGAGCAGTGTTTTGCCTTGAATTCACTCTTCGTGCCAAGAGACGATGCGAAGGGCCTAGGTGCCTGTATGTTGGTAGGTCGCCTAAGACGGGACAAACGGTACACATGGTGTTTCCGTGAGACGTGGTGAGGACGCGGGAGTCCCAGGAGTCCTGAAAAGCCCACTAGCGTTGAGCCTCTGCTTTGAGTAGGGCTCCCTGGGAAATGCTGCACGCCTGCCTGGCATTTGTGGATGCAATTCCTGGCCCTTGCCTTCAGCTTGGCGCTCAGTGTCGTGTTCCTTTTATGTAAAGGCGGCTCTGGGATGCCCCAGGAATGGAAGTGGAAACCCACTACTGCTCTCAAGAAAATTCCACTTTCCTTCCAAAGACATTCCAGCGTGCCAGAATGGACTGGCAGAGCACTGTATTTCAGGCAGCTTTCACGCTGAACGATCCTTCTTTCCCGTTGGGAGGTACTACAGTTCTCTAAGGGTCCCAGTCTCAGAGTGGCACACAGCCCACGTGCGTAGAGTTTCTCAGGAACCAAGGGGGACCCGAGGAGGACCGTGGCACCTTCTCTGAATAATTTTGTAGCCAGGGAGTTGTGCACTGTGCGAATGGCATGAACTCTTAAAGGTGCTAGGTATCAGACTTAGGTGCTCCCTGAACCTGCCAAAAGCCTAGCAGTGTTCCGGGGGGAAACTGTCCATTTGCCAGACTGCATCAAAGGTCGAGTTACCGCTTGCCAGGAAGAGCCGGTAGGTAAGGACACCCAGAATGAACACTACGCACCGTGTCTCACGTGGCTCCTCAGCGTCAGCACTGGGAGCCCCCGGCATGCCACCTAGGACCTTCTACACCTCTGTTCAGGGGCACTTTTGAATGTCGTGGCTATCTAGCTATACAGCAAAGAGGAGACTTTGTCGCTTCTCACTCTGCCTTCAAAGAGGCGATCCGGAGGACTTTGACAGCGGAAAGGTGCTCAGGGGGCCAAGAAGAGTTTCGGTACACAGTGTTCTTCCAAGGGACGTGGTGAGGCAGCGGGGACCCTAGGAAAGGCATACTAACATCAATGCACTACTCGCCTAAGGTTTCCTGGCAAACCTCTGCACGCGTCAATTCGTGGACGGAATACCTGAACGTCACTTGGGTCGTTGTGGAACAGTAGCGTGTTCCCTTGATGTATAGAGGGCGCCAGGAGGCCTCCTGCACGGCGTAGTAAACAGAGTGTTTCTCTAGGCAAACTCCCTTTCCCCGCACACAGCCATTCTACTTGGGAAGAGAACACGAGGAACCGCACTGTCTCTCAGGACACTTTGAGGCCGCACTTTCAGCTCTCCCGCCGGGAAAATAATGCCCTTGGCTTTAGGTAACCAATATCAAAATTGAACCCAGCACATGCACTTGCAGTTTGTGACCAACAAAAAGAGACTCAAGCAGCACCCTGGACCTTCGCTGATAAGACATTGGCACCAGGGTAGTCCCGCGTGGGCTGAATGGCCTCAACGACGTAATTCCCGGGGATGGGCCAAACTGTCCTTGTGTCTTTACAAAACCCGGGGTAGCGTTCAGGGGCAAATTGTACGTTTGTCAGGCTGCCTCTGAAGTCGACCTTCTGCTTGGCAGAGAGAGAGAGAGAGAGAGAGAGAGAGAGAGAGAGAGAGAGAGAGAGAGGGGCGGCAGGGAAGTGTTCCCAGCATGAACCGTAAACACGGTGTTTCTTCATTGCAGCAGTGGTTCAGCAGTGGGGACCATTGGCATTAACACCGAAGACCTGCTAGGCCTGTGTTCGGGAGGACTTTTGAAAGCTCGGCAGTCTAGACGGGCAGCGAAGGGAGCAGAGTGTTGCCTTTCATTCTTCTTGCAGAGAAACGATCCGAAGGGCCTAGGTCCCTGTATTTGGTTGGGTCCCCTAAGAATTGGGTACACATTGGGTACACAGTGTTTTTCCATGCGAGGTGGTGCGGACCCAGGAGTCCTGAACCAGCACCCTAGCGTCAAGCCACTGCTTTGACTAAGGCTTCTGGGCAAAGGCTGCATGCCTGCAGGCACTGTGGATGCCGTTCCTGGACCCTGTTTTGATCTTCGTGACCAGTGTGGTCTGCCCTTGATGCGAAGGGGGCTCTGGCACGCCTCAGGCAAGGAAGTGGAAAGACCTTTCTTCTTTCTTGTATAGCACCCTTTCCCTTGAGACACGTTCCAGCATGCAAGGAAAGACTAGCGGAACGCTGTGTTTAGGCACCTTTGAGGCTACGAGGATTCTTCGTTCAACTAGGGACAATCCAACGTTTCTCCTAAGGTCCCGGCATCAAAGTTGAACGCAGCCCCACGTACGTGTAGTTTCTCAAGCACCAGAAGAGACACAAGAAGCACTGTGGTACCTTCTCAGAATAACATCTTGCGCAGGGAGATGAGCACTGTCCGAGTGACAAAGGCGTTTTAAGGCGCTAGCTAGATCTGGGTGTCCTTGAACCTGCCAAAAGACTAGCAGGGTTCGGGAGGAAACCGTTCATTTTCCAGACGGCATCTAAAGTCGAGTTTCTGCTGGGCAGCGAGAGAGGGCAGGTATGTGAACCGAGAATGAACAGTCAGCACAGAGTTTGTTACATTGCAGCTCAGGGTCAGCGCTGCGAGCCACTGGCATTACACCGAAGACTTTCCAGAACTCGGGTCGGGGCACAGTTGAAGGACTTGTCAATCTATCTATCCAACGAAGGCAACAGTTTGCGGCCTTTCCCGCTGCGTTCCAAGAGATGATCCGGAGGTACCTGGGTAGCCGAACGGTGCCCAATCGGTCAACAGGAGTCATTGAGTGCACAGTGTTCCTCCAAAGGGACACGGTGGGGCAGAGGGAGTCCTAGGAGAAGCAGTCCGGCGTTAATGCGCTCCTTTCCCTAAGGGTTCATGGAAATCGTTGGTACACGTCAAGTCGTGCGTGGAAACCCTGACATTACGTTGAGCCTGGGGGACAGGTCTGCCTTTCCCGTTATGTGAACAAGGGCTGCTGGAGGCCTCCTGTAACGAGTAGGAAACTGTCTGTTAGCCTAGGAAACCTGCCGTTCAATCAACCGGCATTACCACTGTGAAGAGGGGCACGGGCAACAAGGCTGTTTTTCGCTTAAATCTGAGGCCGCAAGTGTCCTGCTTTCCCGTTGGGAAAATAATGCTTTTCTCATTAGGCCCCTAGGTCAGACTTGACGCAGCACACGTACGTGTAGCTTCTGACCAGCGAAAAGAGACTCAAGGAGCAGCCGGGCCCTTCCCTGATAAAACTGTGGCACACCGGGAGCTGAAAGGCGTGACCGACGTAATTCCTGAGGTGAGGCCAAAAAGTGTCCTTTTATCCTACCAGAGCTCAGGCAGCGTTGCAGGGGCAACAAGTCCGTTGGTCAGGCTGCGCCTAAAGTCGACGGTCTGCTTGGCAAGCGAGGGCAGCTTCGTGTTGCCAGTGCGAACGCTAAGCAGAGGGTGTTTTCATTGCGGTCCTGGTTCAGCAGCGGGGACCGCTTGCGGTCCACCTAAGACCTGCCAGACCCGTGTTCGGGAGGACTTTTGAAAGATGGGCACTGCCACGGTGCGACAAAGAGAGCAGTGTTTTGCCTTGAATTCACTCTTCGTGCCAAGAGACGATGCGAAGGGCCTAGGTGCCTGTATGTTGGTAGGTCGCCTAAGACGGGACAAACGGTACACATGGTGTTTCCGTGAGACGTGGTGAGGACGCGGGAGTCCCAGGAGTCCTGAAAAGCCCACTAGCGTTGAGCCTCTGCTTTGAGTAGGGCTCCCTGGGAAATGCTGCACGCCTGCCTGGCATTTGTGGATGCAATTCCTGGCCCTTGCCTTCAGCTTGGCGCTCAGTGTCGTGTTCCTTTTATGTAAAGGCGGCTCTGGGATGCCCCAGGAATGGAAGTGGAAACCCACTACTGCTCTCAAGAAAATTCCACTTTCCTTCCAAAGACATTCCAGCGTGCCAGAATGGACTGGCAGAGCACTGTATTTCAGGCAGCTTTCACGCTGAACGATCCTTCTTTCCCGTTGGGAGGTACTACAGTTCTCTAAGGGTCCCAGTCTCAGAGTGGCACACAGCCCACGTGCGTAGAGTTTCTCAGGAACCAAGGGGGACCCGAGGAGGACCGTGGCACCTTCTCTGAATAATTTTGTAGCCAGGGAGTTGTGCACTGTGCGAATGGCATGAACTCTTAAAGGTGCTAGGTATCAGACTTAGGTGCTCCCTGAACCTGCCAAAAGCCTAGCAGTGTTCCGGGGGGAAACTGTCCATTTGCCAGACTGCATCAAAGGTCGAGTTACCGCTTGCCAGGAAGAGCCGGTAGGTAAGGACACCCAGAATGAACACTACGCACCGTGTCTCACGTGGCTCCTCAGCGTCAGCAGTGGGAGCCCCCGGCATGCCACCTAGGACCTTCTACACCTCTGTTCAGGGGCACTTTTGAATGTCGTGGCTATCTAGCTATACAGCAAAGAGGAGACTTTGTCGCTTCTCACTCTGCCTTCAAAGAGGCGATCCGGAGGACTTTGACAGCGGAAAGGTGCTCAGGGGGCCAAGAAGAGTTTCGGTACACAGTGTTCTTCCAAGGGACGTGGTGAGGCAGCGGGGACCCTAGGAAAGGCATACTAACATCAATGCACTACTCGCCTAAGGTTTCCTGGAAAACCTCTGCACGCGTCAATTCGTGGACGGAATACCTGAACGTCACTTGGGTCGTTGTGGAACAGTAGCGTGTTCCCTTGATGTATAGAGGGCGCCAGGAGGCCTCCTGCACGGCGTAGTAAACAGAGTGTTTCTCTAGGCAAACTCCCTTTCCCCGCACACAGCCATTCTACTTGGGAAGAGAACACGAGGAACCGCACTGTCTCTCAGGACACTTTGAGGCCGCACTTTCAGCTCTCCCGCCGGGAAAATAATGCCCTTGGCTTTAGGTAACCAATATCAAAATTGAACCCAGCACATGCACTTGCAGTTTGTGACCAAGAAAAAGAGACTCAAGCAGCACCCTGGACCTTCGCTGATAAGACATTGGCACCAGGGTAGTCCCGCGTGGGCTGAATGGCCTCAACGACGTAATTCCCGGGGATGGGCCAAACTGTCCTTGTGTCTTTACAAAACCCGGGGTAGCGTTCAGGGGCAAATTGTACGTTTGTCAGGCTGCCTCTGAAGTCGACCTTCTGCTTGGCAGAGAGAGAGAGAGAGAGAGAGAGAGAGAGAGAGAGAGGGAGAGGGTGAGGGAGAGAGAGGGAGAGTGAGAGAGAGAGAGAGAGAGAGAGAGAGAGAGAGGGGCGGCAGGGAAGTGTTCCCAGCATGAACCGTAAACACGGTGTTTCTTCATTGCAGCAGTGGTTCAGCAGTGGGGACCATTGGCATTAACACCGAAGACCTGCTAGGCCTGTGTTCGGGAGGACTTTTGAAAGCTCGGCAGTCTAGACGGGCAGCGAAGGGAGCAGAGTGTTGCCTTTCATTCTTCTTGCAGAGAAACGATCCGAAGGGCCTAGGTCCCTGTATTTGGTTGGGTCCCCTAAGAATTGGGTACACATTGGGTACACAGTGTTTTTCCATGCGAGGTGGTGCGGACCCAGGAGTCCTGAACCAGCACCCTAGCGTCAAGCCACTGCTTTGACTAAGGCTTCTGGGCAAAGGCTGCATGCCTGCAGGCACTGTGGATGCCGTTCCTGGACCCTGTTTTGATCTTCGTGACCAGTGTGGTCTGCCCTTGATGCGAAGGGGGCTCTGGCACGCCTCAGGCAAGGAAGTGGAAAGACCTTTCTTCTTTCTTGTATAGCACCCTTTCCCTTGAGACACGTTCCAGCATGCAAGGAAAGACTAGCGGAACGCTGTGTTTAGGCACCTTTGAGGCTACGAGGATTCTTCGTTCAACTAGGGACAATCCAACGTTTCTCCTAAGGTCCCGGCATCAAAGTTGAACGCAGCCCCACGTACGTGTAGTTTCTCAAGCACCAGAAGAGACACAAGAAGCACTGTGGTACCTTCTCAGAATAACATCTTGCGCAGGGAGATGAGCACTGTCCGAGTGACAAAGGCGTTTTAAGGCGCTAGCTAGATCTGGGTGTCCTTGAACCTGCCAAAAGACTAGCAGGGTTCGGGAGGAAACCGTTCATTTTCCAGACGGCATCTAAAGTCGAGTTTCTGCTGGGCAGCGAGAGAGGGCAGGTATGTGAACCGAGAATGAACAGTCAGCACAGAGTTTGTTACATTGCAGCTCAGGGTCAGCGCTGCGAGCCACTGGCATTACACCGAAGACTTTCCAGAACTCGGGTCGGGGCACAGTTGAAGGACTTGTCAATCTATCTATCCAACGAAGGCAACAGTTTGCGGCCTTTCCCGCTGCGTTCCAAGAGATGATCCGGAGGTACCTGGGTAGCCGAACGGTGCCCAATCGGTCAACAGGAGTCATTGAGTGCACAGTGTTCCTCCAAAGGGACACGGTGGGGCAGAGGGAGTCCTAGGAGAAGCAGTCCGGCGTTAATGCGCTCCTTTCCCTAAGGGTTCATGGAAATCGTTGGTACACGTCAAGTCGTGCGTGGAAACCCTGACATTACGTTGAGCCTGGGGGACAGGTCTGCCTTTCCCGTTATGTGAACAAGGGCTGCTGGAGGCCTCCTGTAACGAGTAGGAAACTGTCTGTTAGCCTAGGAAACCTGCCGTTCAATCAACCGGCATTACCACTGTGAAGAGGGGCACGGGCAACAAGGCTGTTTTTCGCTTAAATCTGAGGCCGCAAGTGTCCTGCTTTCCCGTTGGGAAAATAATGCTTTTCTCATTAGGCCCCTAGGTCAGACTTGACGCAGCACACGTACGTGTAGCTTCTGACCAGCGAAAAGAGACTCAAGGAGCAGCCGGGCCCTTCCCTGATAAAACTGTGGCACACCGGGAGCTGAAAGGCGTGACCGACGTAATTCCTGAGGTGAGGCCAAAAAGTGTCCTTTTATCCTACCAGAGCTCAGGCAGCGTTGCAGGGGCAACAAGTCCGTTGGTCAGGCTGCGCCTAAAGTCGACGGTCTGCTTGGCAAGCGAGGGCAGCTTCGTGTTGCCAGTGCGAACGCTAAGCAGAGGGTGTTTTCATTGCGGTCCTGGTTCAGCAGCGGGGACCGCTTGCGGTCCACCTAAGACCTGCCAGACCCGTGTTCGGGAGGACTTTTGAAAGATGGGCACTGCCACGGTGCGACAAAGAGAGCAGTGTTTTGCCTTGAATTCACTCTTCGTGCCAAGAGACGATGCGAAGGGCCTAGGTGCCTGTATGTTGGTAGGTCGCCTAAGACGGGACAAACGGTACACATGGTGTTTCCGTGAGACGTGGTGAGGACGCGGGAGTCCCAGGAGTCCTGAAAAGCCCACTAGCGTTGAGCCTCTGCTTTGAGTAGGGCTCCCTGGGAAATGCTGCACGCCTGCCTGGCATTTGTGGATGCAATTCCTGGCCCTTGCCTTCAGCTTGGCGCTCAGTGTCGTGTTCCTTTTATGTAAAGGCGGCTCTGGGATGCCCCAGGAATGGAAGTGGAAACCCACTACTGCTCTCAAGAAAATTCCACTTTCCTTCCAAAGACATTCCAGCGTGCCAGAATGGACTGGCAGAGCACTGTATTTCAGGCAGCTTTCACGCTGAACGATCCTTCTTTCCCGTTGGGAGGTACTACAGTTCTCTAAGGGTCCCAGTCTCAGAGTGGCACACAGCCCACGTGCGTAGAGTTTCTCAGGAACCAAGGGGGACCCGAGGAGGACCGTGGCACCTTCTCTGAATAATTTTGTAGCCAGGGAGTTGTGCACTGTGCGAATGGCATGAACTCTTAAAGGTGCTAGGTATCAGACTTAGGTGCTCCCTGAACCTGCCAAAAGCCTAGCAGTGTTCCGGGGGGAAACTGTCCATTTGCCAGACTGCATCAAAGGTCGAGTTACCGCTTGCCAGGAAGAGCCGGTAGGTAAGGACACCCAGAATGAACACTACGCACCGTGTCTCACGTGGCTCCTCAGCGTCAGCACTGGGAGCCCCCGGCATGCCACCTAGGACCTTCTACACCTCTGTTCAGGGGCACTTTTGAATGTCGTGGCTATCTAGCTATACAGCAAAGAGGAGACTTTGGCGCTTCTCACTCTGCCTTCAAAGAGGCGATCCGGAGGACTTTGACAGCGGAAAGGTGCTCAGGGGGCCAAGAAGAGTTTCGGTACACAGTGTTCTTCCAAGGGACGTGGTGAGGCAGCGGGGACCCTAGGAAAGGCATACTAACATCAATGCACTACTCGCCTAAGGTTTCCTGGAAAACCTCTGCACGCGTCAATTCGTGGACGGAATACCTGAACGTCACTTGGGTCGTTGTGGAACAGTAGCGTGTTCCCTTGATGTATAGAGGGCGCCAGGAGGCCTCCTGCACGGCGTAGTAAACAGAGTGTTTCTCTAGGCAAACTCCCTTTCCCCGCACACAGCCATTCTACTTGGGAAGAGAACACGAGGAACCGCACTGTCTCTCAGGACACTTTGAGGCCGCACTTTCAGCTCTCCCGCCGGGAAAATAATGCCCTTGGCTTTAGGTAACCAATATCAAAATTGAACCCAGCACATGCACTTGCAGTTTGTGACCAAGAAAAAGAGACTCAAGCAGCACCCTGGACCTTCGCTGATAAGACATTGGCACCAGGGTAGTCCCGCGTGGGCTGAATGGCCTCAACGACGTAATTCCCGGGGATGGGCCAAACTGTCCTTGTGTCTTTACAAAACCCGGGGTAGCGTTCAGGGGCAAATTGTACGTTTGTCAGGCTGCCTCTGAAGTCGACCTTCTGCTTGGCAGAGAGAGAGAGAGAGAGAGAGAGAGAGAGAGAGAGAGAGAGGGAGAGGGTGAGGGAGAGAGAGGGAGAGTGAGAGAGAGAGAGAGAGAGAGAGAGAGAGAGAGGGGCGGCAGGGAAGTGTTCCCAGCATGAACCGTAAACACGGTGTTTCTTCATTGCAGCAGTGGTTCAGCAGTGGGGACCATTGGCATTAACACCGAAGACCTGCTAGGCCTGTGTTCGGGAGGACTTTTGAAAGCTCGGCAGTCTAGACGGGCAGCGAAGGGAGCAGAGTGTTGCCTTTCATTCTTCTTGCAGAGAAACGATCCGAAGGGCCTAGGTCCCTGTATTTGGTTGGGTCCCCTAAGAATTGGGTACACATTGGGTACACAGTGTTTTTCCATGCGAGGTGGTGCGGACCCAGGAGTCCTGAACCAGCACCCTAGCGTCAAGCCACTGCTTTGACTAAGGCTTCTGGGCAAAGGCTGCATGCCTGCAGGCACTGTGGATGCCGTTCCTGGACCCTGTTTTGATCTTCGTGACCAGTGTGGTCTGCCCTTGATGCGAAGGGGGCTCTGGCACGCCTCAGGCAAGGAAGTGGAAAGACCTTTCTTCTTTCTTGTATAGCACCCTTTCCCTTGAGACACGTTCCAGCATGCAAGGAAAGACTAGCGGAACGCTGTGTTTAGGCACCTTTGAGGCTACGAGGATTCTTCGTTCAACTAGGGACAATCCAACGTTTCTCCTAAGGTCCCGGCATCAAAGTTGAACGCAGCCCCACGTACGTGTAGTTTCTCAAGCACCAGAAGAGACACAAGAAGCACTGTGGTACCTTCTCAGAATAACATCTTGCGCAGGGAGATGAGCACTGTCCGAGTGACAAAGGCGTTTTAAGGCGCTAGCTAGATCTGGGTGTCCTTGAACCTGCCAAAAGACTAGCAGGGTTCGGGAGGAAACCGTTCATTTTCCAGACGGCATCTAAAGTCGAGTTTCTGCTGGGCAGCGAGAGAGGGCAGGTATGTGAACCGAGAATGAACAGTCAGCACAGAGTTTGTTACATTGCAGCTCAGGGTCAGCGCTGCGAGCCACTGGCATTACACCGAAGACTTTCCAGAACTCGGGTCGGGGCACAGTTGAAGGACTTGTCAATCTATCTATCCAACGAAGGCAACAGTTTGCGGCCTTTCCCGCTGCGTTCCAAGAGATGATCCGGAGGTACCTGGGTAGCCGAACGGTGCCCAATCGGTCAACAGGAGTCATTGAGTGCACAGTGTTCCTCCAAAGGGACACGGTGGGGCAGAGGGAGTCCTAGGAGAAGCAGTCCGGCGTTAATGCGCTCCTTTCCCTAAGGGTTCATGGAAATCGTTGGTACACGTCAAGTCGTGCGTGGAAACCCTGACATTACGTTGAGCCTGGGGGACAGGTCTGCCTTTCCCGTTATGTGAACAAGGGCTGCTGGAGGCCTCCTGTAACGAGTAGGAAACTGTCTGTTAGCCTAGGAAACCTGCCGTTCAATCAACCGGCATTACCACTGTGAAGAGGGGCACGGGCAACAAGGCTGTTTTTCGCTTAAATCTGAGGCCGCAAGTGTCCTGCTTTCCCGTTGGGAAAATAATGCTTTTCTCATTAGGCCCCTAGGTCAGACTTGACGCAGCACACGTACGTGTAGCTTCTGACCAGCGAAAAGAGACTCAAGGAGCAGCCGGGCCCTTCCCTGATAAAACTGTGGCACACCGGGAGCTGAAAGGCGTGACCGACGTAATTCCTGAGGTGAGGCCAAAAAGTGTCCTTTTATCCTACCAGAGCTCAGGCAGCGTTGCAGGGGCAACAAGTCCGTTGGTCAGGCTGCGCCTAAAGTCGACGGTCTGCTTGGCAAGCGAGGGCAGCTTCGTGTTGCCAGTGCGAACGCTAAGCAGAGGGTGTTTTCATTGCGGTCCTGGTTCAGCAGCGGGGACCGCTTGCGGTCCACCTAAGACCTGCCAGACCCGTGTTCGGGAGGACTTTTGAAAGATGGGCACTGCCACGGTGCGACAAAGAGAGCAGTGTTTTGCCTTGAATTCACTCTTCGTGCCAGGAGACGATGCGAAGGGCCTAGGTGCCTGTATGTTGGTAGGTCGCCTAAGACGGGACAAACGGTACACATGGTGTTTCCGTGAGACGTGGTGAGGACGCGGGAGTCCCAGGAGTCCTGAAAAGCCCACTAGCGTTGAGCCTCTGCTTTGAGTAGGGCTCCCTGGGAAATGCTGCACGCCTGCCTGGCATTTGTGGATGCAATTCCTGGCCCTTGCGTTCAGCTTGGCGCTCAGTGTCGTGTTCCTTTTATGTAAAGGCGGCTCTGGGATGCCCCAGGAATGGAAGTGGAAACCCACTACTGCTCTCAAGAAAATTCCACTTTCCTTCCAAAGACATTCCAGCGTGCCAGAATGGACTGGCAGAGCACTGTATTTCAGGCAGCTTTCACGCTGAACGATCCTTCTTTCCCGTTGGGAGGTACTACAGTTCTCTAAGGGTCCCAGTCTCAGAGTGGCACACAGCCCACGTGCGTAGAGTTTCTCAGGAACCAAGGGGGACCCGAGGAGGACCGTGGCACCTTCTCTGAATAATTTTGTAGCCAGGGAGTTGTGCACTGTGCGAATGGCATGAACTCTTAAAGGTGCTAGGTATCAGACTTAGGTGCTCCCTGAACCTGCCAAAAGCCTAGCAGTGTTCCGGGGGGAAACTGTCCATTTGCCAGACTGCATCAAAGGTCGAGTTACCGCTTGCCAGGAAGAGCCGGTAGGTAAGGACACCCAGAATGAACACTACGCACCGTGTCTCACGTGGCTCCTCAGCGTCAGCACTGGGAGCCCCCGGCATGCCACCTAGGACCTTCTACACCTCTGTTCAGGGGCACTTTTGAATGTCGTGGCTATCTAGCTATACAGCAAAGAGGAGACTTTGGCGCTTCTCACTCTGCCTTCAAAGAGGCGATCCGGAGGACTTTGACAGCGGAAAGGTGCTCAGGGGGCCAAGAAGAGTTTCGGTACACAGTGTTCTTCCAAGGGACGTGGTGAGGCAGCGGGGACCCTAGGAAAGGCATACTAACATCAATGCACTACTCGCCTAAGGTTTCCTGGCAAACCTCTGCACGCGTCAATTCGTGGACGGAATACCTGAACGTCACTTGGGTCGTTGTGGAACAGTAGCGTGTTCCCTTGATGTATAGAGGGCGCCAGGAGGCCTCCTGCACGGCGTAGTAAACAGAGTGTTTCTCTAGGCAAACTCCCTTTCCCCGCACACAGCCATTCTACTTGGGAAGAGAACACGAGGAACCGCACTGTCTCTCAGGACACTTTGAGGCCGCACTTTCAGCTCTCCCGCCGGGAAAATAATGCCCTTGGCTTTAGGTAACCAATATCAAAATTGAACCCAGCACATGCACTTGCAGTTTGTGACCAACAAAAAGAGACTCAAGCAGCACCCTGGACCTTCGCTGATAAGACATTGGCACCAGGGTAGTCCCGCGTGGGCTGAATGGCCTCAACGACGTAATTCCCGGGGATGGGCCAAACTGTCCTTGTGTCTTTACAAAACCCGGGGTAGCGTTCAGGGGCAAATTGTACGTTTGTCAGGCTGCCTCTGAAGTCGACCTTCTGCTTGGCAGAGAGAGAGAGAGAGAGAGAGAGAGAGAGAGAGAGAGAGAGGGAGAGGGTGAGGGAGAGAGAGGGAGAGTGAGAGAGAGAGAGAGAGAGAGAGAGAGAGAGAGGGGCGGCAGGGAAGTGTTCCCAGCATGAACCGTAAACACGGTGTTTCTTCATTGCAGCAGTGGTTCAGCAGTGGGGACCATTGGCATTAACACCGAAGACCTGCTAGGCCTGTGTTCGGGAGGACTTTTGAAAGCTCGGCAGTCTAGACGGGCAGCGAAGGGAGCAGAGTGTTGCCTTTCATTCTTCTTGCAGAGAAACGATCCGAAGGGCCTAGGTCCCTGTATTTGGTTGGGTCCCCTAAGAATTGGGTACACATTGGGTACACAGTGTTTTTCCATGCGAGGTGGTGCGGACCCAGGAGTCCTGAACCAGCACCCTAGCGTCAAGCCACTGCTTTGACTAAGGCTTCTGGGCAAAGGCTGCATGCCTGCAGGCACTGTGGATGCCGTTCCTGGACCCTGTTTTGATCTTCGTGACCAGTGTGGTCTGCCCTTGATGCGAAGGGGGCTCTGGCACGCCTCAGGCAAGGAAGTGGAAAGACCTTTCTTCTTTCTTGTATAGCACCCTTTCCCTTGAGACACGTTCCAGCATGCAAGGAAAGACTAGCGGAACGCTGTGTTTAGGCACCTTTGAGGCTACGAGGATTCTTCGTTCAACTAGGGACAATCCAACGTTTCTCCTAAGGTCCCGGCATCAAAGTTGAACGCAGCCCCACGTACGTGTAGTTTCTCAAGCACCAGAAGAGACACAAGAAGCACTGTGGTACCTTCTCAGAATAACATCTTGCGCAGGGAGATGAGCACTGTCCGAGTGACAAAGGCGTTTTAAGGCGCTAGCTAGATCTGGGTGTCCTTGAACCTGCCAAAAGACTAGCAGGGTTCGGGAGGAAACCGTTCATTTTCCAGACGGCATCTAAAGTCGAGTTTCTGCTGGGCAGCGAGAGAGGGCAGGTATGTGAACCGAGAATGAACAGTCAGCACAGAGTTTGTTACATTGCAGCTCAGGGTCAGCGCTGCGAGCCACTGGCATTACACCGAAGACTTTCCAGAGCTCGGGTCGGGGCACAGTTGAAGGACTTGTCAAACTATCCAACGAAGGCAACAGTTTGCGGCCTTTCCCGCTGCGTTCCAAGAGATGATCCGGAGGTACCTGGGTAGCCGAACGGTGCCCAATCGGTCAACAGGAGTCATTGAGTGCACAGTGTTCCTCCAAAGGGACACGGTGGGGCAGAGGGAGTCCTAGGAGAAGCAGTCCGGCGTTAATGCGCTCCTTTCCCTAAGGGTTCATGGAAATCGTTGGTACACGTCAAGTCGTGCGTGGAAACCCTGACATTACGTTGAGCCTGGGGGACAGGTCTGCCTTTCCCGTTATGTGAACAAGGGCTGCTGGAGGCCTCCTGTAACGAGTAGGAAACTGTCTGTTAGCCTAGGAAACCTGCCGTTCAATCAACCGGCATTACCACTGTGAAGAGGGGCACGGGCAACAAGGCTGTTTTTCGCTTAAATCTGAGGCCGCAAGTGTCCTGCTTTCCCGTTGGGAAAATAATGCTTTTCTCATTAGGCCCCTAGGTCAGACTTGACGCAGCACACGTACGTGTAGCTTCTGACCAGCGAAAAGAGACTCAAGGAGCAGCCGGGCCCTTCCCTGATAAAACTGTGGCACACCGGGAGCTGAAAGGCGTGACCGACGTAATTCCTGAGGTGAGGCCAAAAAGTGTCCTTTTATCCTACCAGAGCTCAGGCAGCGTTGCAGGGGCAACAAGTCCGTTGGTCAGGCTGCGCCTAAAGTCGACGGTCTGCTTGGCAAGCGAGGGCAGCTTCGTGTTGCCAGTGCGAACGCTAAGCAGAGGGTGTTTTCATTGCGGTCCTGGTTCAGCAGCGGGGACCGCTTGCGGTCCACCTAAGACCTGCCAGACCCGTGTTCGGGAGGACTTTTGAAAGATGGGCACTGCCACGGTGCGACAAAGAGAGCAGTGTTTTGCCTTGAATTCACTCTTCGTGCCAAGAGACGATGCGAAGGGCCTAGGTGCCTGTATGTTGGTAGGTCGCCTAAGACGGGACAAACGGTACACATGGTGTTTCCGTGAGACGTGGTGAGGACGCGGGAGTCCCAGGAGTCCTGAAAAGCCCACTAGCGTTGAGCCTCTGCTTTGAGTAGGGCTCCCTGGGAAATGCTGCACGCCTGCCTGGCATTTGTGGATGCAATTCCTGGCCCTTGCCTTCAGCTTGGCGCTCAGTGTCGTGTTCCTTTTATGTAAAGGCGGCTCTGGGATGCCCCAGGAATGGAAGTGGAAACCCACTACTGCTCTCAAGAAAATTCCACTTTCCTTCCAAAGACATTCCAGCGTGCCAGAATGGACTGGCAGAGCACTGTATTTCAGGCAGCTTTCACGCTGAACGATCCTTCTTTCCCGTTGGGAGGTACTACAGTTCTCTAAGGGTCCCAGTCTCAGAGTGGCACACAGCCCACGTGCGTAGAGTTTCTCAGGAACCAAGGGGGACCCGAGGAGGACCGTGGCACCTTCTCTGAATAATTTTGTAGCCAGGGAGTTGTGCACTGTGCGAATGGCATGAACTCTTAAAGGTGCTAGGTATCAGACTTAGGTGCTCCCTGAACCTGCCAAAAGCCTAGCAGTGTTCCGGGGGGAAACTGTCCATTTGCCAGACTGCATCAAAGGTCGAGTTACCGCTTGCCAGGAAGAGCCGGTAGGTAAGGACACCCAGAATGAACACTACGCACCGTGTCTCACGTGGCTCCTCAGCGTCAGCACTGGGAGCCCCCGGCATGCCACCTAGGACCTTCTACACCTCTGTTCAGGGGCACTTTTGAATGTCGTGGCTATCTAGCTATACAGCAAAGAGGAGACTTTGGCGCTTCTCACTCTGCCTTCAAAGAGGCGATCCGGAGGACTTTGACAGCGGAAAGGTGCTCAGGGGGCCAAGAAGAGTTTCGGTACACAGTGTTCTTCCAAGGGACGTGGTGAGGCAGCGGGGACCCTAGGAAAGGCATACTAACATCAATGCACTACTCGCCTAAGGTTTCCTGGCAAACCTCTGCACGCGTCAATTCGTGGACGGAATACCTGAACGTCACTTGGGTCGTTGTGGAACAGTAGCGTGTTCCCTTGATGTATAGAGGGCGCCAGGAGGCCTCCTGCACGGCGTAGTAAACAGAGTGTTTCTCTAGGCAAACTCCCTTTCCCCGCACACAGCCATTCTACTTGGGAAGAGAACACGAGGAACCGCACTGTCTCTCAGGACACTTTGAGGCCGCACTTTCAGCTCTCCCGCCGGGAAAATAATGCCCTTGGCTTTAGGTAACCAATATCAAAATTGAACCCAGCACATGCACTTGCAGTTTGTGACCAACAAAAAGAGACTCAAGCAGCACCCTGGACCTTCGCTGATAAGACATTGGCACCAGGGTAGTCCCGCGTGGGCTGAATGGCCTCAACGACGTAATTCCCGGGGATGGGCCAAACTGTCCTTGTGTCTTTACAAAACCCGGGGTAGCGTTCAGGGGCAAATTGTACGTTTGTCAGGCTGCCTCTGAAGTCGACCTTCTGCTTGGCAGAGAGAGAGAGAGAGAGAGAGAGAGAGAGAGAGAGAGAGAGGGAGAGGGTGAGGGAGAGAGAGGGAGAGTGAGAGAGAGAGAGAGAGAGAGAGAGAGAGAGAGGGGCGGCAGGGAAGTGTTCCCAGCATGAACCGTAAACACGGTGTTTCTTCATTGCAGCAGTGGTTCAGCAGTGGGGACCATTGGCATTAACACCGAAGACCTGCTAGGCCTGTGTTCGGGAGGACTTTTGAAAGCTCGGCAGTCTAGACGGGCAGCGAAGGGAGCAGAGTGTTGCCTTTCATTCTTCTTGCAGAGAAACGATCCGAAGGGCCTAGGTCCCTGTATTTGGTTGGGTCCCCTAAGAATTGGGTACACATTGGGTACACAGTGTTTTTCCATGCGAGGTGGTGCGGACCCAGGAGTCCTGAACCAGCACCCTAGCGTCAAGCCACTGCTTTGACTAAGGCTTCTGGGCAAAGGCTGCATGCCTGCAGGCACTGTGGATGCCGTTCCTGGACCCTGTTTTGATCTTCGTGACCAGTGTGGTCTGCCCTTGATGCGAAGGGGGCTCTGGCACGCCTCAGGCAAGGAAGTGGAAAGACCTTTCTTCTTTCTTGTATAGCACCCTTTCCCTTGAGACACGTTCCAGCATGCAAGGAAAGACTAGCGGAACGCTGTGTTTAGGCACCTTTGAGGCTACGAGGATTCTTCGTTCAACTAGGGACAATCCAACGTTTCTCCTAAGGTCCCGGCATCAAAGTTGAACGCAGCCCCACGTACGTGTAGTTTCTCAAGCACCAGAAGAGACACAAGAAGCACTGTGGTACCTTCTCAGAATAACATCTTGCGCAGGGAGATGAGCACTGTCCGAGTGACAAAGGCGTTTTAAGGCGCTAGCTAGATCTGGGTGTCCTTGAACCTGCCAAAAGACTAGCAGGGTTCGGGAGGAAACCGTTCATTTTCCAGACGGCATCTAAAGTCGAGTTTCTGCTGGGCAGCGAGAGAGGGCAGGTATGTGAACCGAGAATGAACAGTCAGCACAGAGTTTGTTACATTGCAGCTCAGGGTCAGCGCTGCGAGCCACTGGCATTACACCGAAGACTTTCCAGAACTCGGGTCGGGGCACAGTTGAAGGACTTGTCAATCTATCTATCCAACGAAGGCAACAGTTTGCGGCCTTTCCCGCTGCGTTCCAAGAGATGATCCGGAGGTACCTGGGTAGCCGAACGGTGCCCAATCGGTCAACAGGAGTCATTGAGTGCACAGTGTTCCTCCAAAGGGACACGGTGGGGCAGAGGGAGTCCTAGGAGAAGCAGTCCGGCGTTAATGCGCTCCTTTCCCTAAGGGTTCATGGAAATCGTTGGTACACGTCAAGTCGTGCGTGGAAACCCTGACATTACGTTGAGCCTGGGGGACAGGTCTGCCTTTCCCGTTATGTGAACAAGGGCTGCTGGAGGCCTCCTGTAACGAGTAGGAAACTGTCTGTTAGCCTAGGAAACCTGCCGTTCAATCAACCGGCATTACCACTGTGAAGAGGGGCACGGGCAACAAGGCTGTTTTTCGCTTAAATCTGAGGCCGCAAGTGTCCTGCTTTCCCGTTGGGAAAATAATGCTTTTCTCATTAGGCCCCTAGGTCAGACTTGACGCAGCACACGTACGTGTAGCTTCTGACCAGCGAAAAGAGACTCAAGGAGCAGCCGGGCCCTTCCCTGATAAAACTGTGGCACACCGGGAGCTGAAAGGCGTGACCGACGTAATTCCTGAGGTGAGGCCAAAAAGTGTCCTTTTATCCTACCAGAGCTCAGGCAGCGTTGCAGGGGCAACAAGTCCGTTGGTCAGGCTGCGCCTAAAGTCGACGGTCTGCTTGGCAAGCGAGGGCAGCTTCGTGTTGCCAGTGCGAACGCTAAGCAGAGGGTGTTTTCATTGCGGTCCTGGTTCAGCAGCGGGGACCGCTTGCGGTCCACCTAAGACCTGCCAGACCCGTGTTCGGGAGGACTTTTGAAAGATGGGCACTGCCACGGTGCGACAAAGAGAGCAGTGTTTTGCCTTGAATTCACTCTTCGTGCCAAGAGACGATGCGAAGGGCCTAGGTGCCTGTATGTTGGTAGGTCGCCTAAGACGGGACAAACGGTACACATGGTGTTTCCGTGAGACGTGGTGAGGACGCGGGAGTCCCAGGAGTCCTGAAAAGCCCACTAGCGTTGAGCCTCTGCTTTGAGTAGGGCTCCCTGGGAAATGCTGCACGCCTGCCTGGCATTTGTGGATGCAATTCCTGGCCCTTGCCTTCAGCTTGGCGCTCAGTGTCGTGTTCCTTTTATGTAAAGGCGGCTCTGGGATGCCCCAGGAATGGAAGTGGAAACCCACTACTGCTCTCAAGAAAATTCCACTTTCCTTCCAAAGACATTCCAGCGTGCCAGAATGGACTGGCAGAGCACTGTATTTCAGGCAGCTTTCACGCTGAACGATCCTTCTTTCCCGTTGGGAGGTACTACAGTTCTCTAAGGGTCCCAGTCTCAGAGTGGCACACAGCCCACGTGCGTAGAGTTTCTCAGGAACCAAGGGGGACCCGAGGAGGACCGTGGCACCTTCTCTGAATAATTTTGTAGCCAGGGAGTTGTGCACTGTGCGAATGGCATGAACTCTTAAAGGTGCTAGGTATCAGACTTAGGTGCTCCCTGAACCTGCCAAAAGCCTAGCAGTGTTCCGGGGGGAAACTGTCCATTTGCCAGACTGCATCAAAGGTCGAGTTACCGCTTGCCAGGAAGAGCCGGTAGGTAAGGACACCCAGAATGAACACTACGCACCGTGTCTCACGTGGCTCCTCAGCGTCAGCACTGGGAGCCCCCGGCATGCCACCTAGGACCTTCTACACCTCTGTTCAGGGGCACTTTTGAATGTCGTGGCTATCTAGCTATACAGCAAAGAGGAGACTTTGGCGCTTCTCACTCTGCCTTCAAAGAGGCGATCCGGAGGACTTTGACAGCGGAAAGGTGCTCAGGGGGCCAAGAAGAGTTTCGGTACACAGTGTTCTTCCAAGGGACGTGGTGAGGCAGCGGGGACCCTAGGAAAGGCATACTAACATCAATGCACTACTCGCCTAAGGTTTCCTGGCAAACCTCTGCACGCGTCAATTCGTGGACGGAATACCTGAACGTCACTTGGGTCGTTGTGGAACAGTAGCGTGTTCCCTTGATGTATAGAGGGCGCCAGGAGGCCTCCTGCACGGCGTAGTAAACAGAGTGTTTCTCTAGGCAAACTCCCTTTCCCCGCACACAGCCATTCTACTTGGGAAGAGAACACGAGGAACCGCACTGTCTCTCAGGACACTTTGAGGCCGCACTTTCAGCTCTCCCGCCGGGAAAATAATGCCCTTGGCTTTAGGTAACCAATATCAAAATTGAACCCAGCACATGCACTTGCAGTTTGTGACCAACAAAAAGAGACTCAAGCAGCACCCTGGACCTTCGCTGATAAGACATTGGCACCAGGGTAGTCCCGCGTGGGCTGAATGGCCTCAACGACGTAATTCCCGGGGATGGGCCAAACTGTCCTTGTGTCTTTACAAAACCCGGGGTAGCGTTCAGGGGCAAATTGTACGTTTGTCAGGCTGCCTCTGAAGTCGACCTTCTGCTTGGCAGAGAGAGAGAGAGAGAGAGAGAGAGAGAGAGAGAGAGAGGGAGAGGGTGAGGGAGAGAGAGGGAGAGTGAGAGAGAGAGAGAGAGAGAGAGAGAGAGAGAGAGAGGGGCGGCAGGGAAGTGTTCCCAGCATGAACCGTAAACACGGTGTTTCTTCATTGCAGCAGTGGTTCAGCAGTGGGGACCATTGGCATTAACACCGAAGACCTGCTAGGCCTGTGTTCGGGAGGACTTTTGAAAGCTCGGCAGTCTAGACGGGCAGCGAAGGGAGCAGAGTGTTGCCTTTCATTCTTCTTGCAGAGAAACGATCCGAAGGGCCTAGGTCCCTGTATTTGGTTGGGTCCCCTAAGAATTGGGTACACATTGGGTACACAGTGTTTTTCCATGCGAGGTGGTGCGGACCCAGGAGTCCTGAACCAGCACCCTAGCGTCAAGCCACTGCTTTGACTAAGGCTTCTGGGCAAAGGCTGCATGCCTGCAGGCACTGTGGATGCCGTTCCTGGACCCTGTTTTGATCTTCGTGACCAGTGTGGTCTGCCCTTGATGCGAAGGGGGCTCTGGCACGCCTCAGGCAAGGAAGTGGAAAGACCTTTCTTCTTTCTTGTATAGCACCCTTTCCCTTGAGACACGTTCCAGCATGCAAGGAAAGACTAGCGGAACGCTGTGTTTAGGCACCTTTGAGGCTACGAGGATTCTTCGTTCAACTAGGGACAATCCAACGTTTCTCCTAAGGTCCCGGCATCAAAGTTGAACGCAGCCCCACGTACGTGTAGTTTCTCAAGCACCAGAAGAGACACAAGAAGCACTGTGGTACCTTCTCAGAATAACATCTTGCGCAGGGAGATGAGCACTGTCCGAGTGACAAAGGCGTTTTAAGGCGCTAGCTAGATCTGGGTGTCCTTGAACCTGCCAAAAGACTAGCAGGGTTCGGGAGGAAACCGTTCATTTTCCAGACGGCATCTAAAGTCGAGTTTCTGCTGGGCAGCGAGAGAGGGCAGGTATGTGAACCGAGAATGAACAGTCAGCACAGAGTTTGTTACATTGCAGCTCAGGGTCAGCGCTGCGAGCCACTGGCATTACACCGAAGACTTTCCAGAACTCGGGTCGGGGCACAGTTGAAGGACTTGTCAATCTATCTATCCAACGAAGGCAACAGTTTGCGGCCTTTCCCGCTGCGTTCCAAGAGATGATCCGGAGGTACCTGGGTAGCCGAACGGTGCCCAATCGGTCAACAGGAGTCATTGAGTGCACAGTGTTCCTCCAAAGGGACACGGTGGGGCAGAGGGAGTCCTAGGAGAAGCAGTCCGGCGTTAATGCGCTCCTTTCCCTAAGGGTTCATGGAAATCGTTGGTACACGTCAAGTCGTGCGTGGAAACCCTGACATTACGTTGAGCCTGGGGGACAGGTCTGCCTTTCCCGTTATGTGAACAAGGGCTGCTGGAGGCCTCCTGTAACGAGTAGGAAACTGTCTGTTAGCCTAGGAAACCTGCCGTTCAATCAACCGGCATTACCACTGTGAAGAGGGGCACGGGCAACAAGGCTGTTTTTCGCTTAAATCTGAGGCCGCAAGTGTCCTGCTTTCCCGTTGGGAAAATAATGCTTTTCTCATTAGGCCCCTAGGTCAGACTTGACGCAGCACACGTACGTGTAGCTTCTGACCAGCGAAAAGAGACTCAAGGAGCAGCCGGGCCCTTCCCTGATAAAACTGTGGCACACCGGGAGCTGAAAGGCGTGACCGACGTAATTCCTGAGGTGAGGCCAAAAAGTGTCCTTTTATCCTACCAGAGCTCAGGCAGCGTTGCAGGGGCAACAAGTCCGTTGGTCAGGCTGCGCCTAAAGTCGACGGTCTGCTTGGCAAGCGAGGGCAGCTTCGTGTTGCCAGTGCGAACGCTAAGCAGAGGGTGTTTTCATTGCGGTCCTGGTTCAGCAGCGGGGACCGCTTGCGGTCCACCTAAGACCTGCCAGACCCGTGTTCGGGAGGACTTTTGAAAGATGGGCACTGCCACGGTGCGACAAAGAGAGCAGTGTTTTGCCTTGAATTCACTCTTCGTGCCAAGAGACGATGCGAAGGGCCTAGGTGCCTGTATGTTGGTAGGTCGCCTAAGACGGGACAAACGGTACACATGGTGTTTCCGTGAGACGTGGTGAGGACGCGGGAGTCCCAGGAGTCCTGAAAAGCCCACTAGCGTTGAGCCTCTGCTTTGAGTAGGGCTCCCTGGGAAATGCTGCACGCCTGCCTGGCATTTGTGGATGCAATTCCTGGCCCTTGCCTTCAGCTTGGCGCTCAGTGTCGTGTTCCTTTTATGTAAAGGCGGCTCTGGGATGCCCCAGGAATGGAAGTGGAAACCCACTACTGCTCTCAAGAAAATTCCACTTTCCTTCCAAAGACATTCCAGCGTGCCAGAATGGACTGGCAGAGCACTGTATTTCAGGCAGCTTTCACGCTGAACGATCCTTCTTTCCCGTTGGGAGGTACTACAGTTCTCTAAGGGTCCCAGTCTCAGAGTGGCACACAGCCCACGTGCGTAGAGTTTCTCAGGAACCAAGGGGGACCCGAGGAGGACCGTGGCACCTTCTCTGAATAATTTTGTAGCCAGGGAGTTGTGCACTGTGCGAATGGCATGAACTCTTAAAGGTGCTAGGTATCAGACTTAGGTGCTCCCTGAACCTGCCAAAAGCCAAGCAGTGTTCCGGGGGGAAACTGTCCATTTGCCAGACTGCATCAAAGGTCGAGTTACCGCTTGCCAGGAAGAGCCGGTAGGTAAGGACACCCAGAATGAACACTACGCACCGTGTCTCACGTGGCTCCTCAGCGTCAGCAGTGGGAGCCCCCGGCATGCCACCTAGGACCTTCTACACCTCTGTTCAGGGGCACTTTTGAATGTCGTGGCTATCTAGCTATACAGCAAAGAGGAGACTTTGTCGCTTCTCACTCTGCCTTCAAAGAGGCGATCCGGAGGACTTTGACAGCGGAAAGGTGCTCAGGGGGCCAAGAAGAGTTTCGGTACACAGTGTTCTTCCAAGGGACGTGGTGAGGCAGCGGGGACCCTAGGAAAGGCATACTAACATCAATGCACTACTCGCCTAAGGTTTCCTGGCAAACCTCTGCACGCGTCAATTCGTGGACGGAATACCTGAACGTCACTTGGGTCGTTGTGGAACAGTAGCGTGTTCCCTTGATGTACAGAGGGCGCCGGGAGGCCTCCTGCACGGCGTAGTAAACAGAGTGTTTCTCTAGGCAAACTCCCTTTCCCCGCACACAGCCATTCTACTTGGGAAGAGAACACGAGGAACCGCACTGTCTCTCAGGACACTTTGAGGCCGCACTTTCAGCTCTCCCGCCGGGAAAATAATGCCCTTGGCTTTAGGTAACCAATATCAAAATTGAACCCAGCACATGCACTTGCAGTTTGTGACCAACAAAAAGAGACTCAAGCAGCACCCTGGACCTTCGCTGATAAGACTTTGGCACCAGGGTAGTCCCACGTGGGCTGAATGGCCTCAACGACGTAATTCCCGGGGATGGGCCAAACTGTCCTTGTGTCTTTACAAAACCCGGGGTAACGTTCAGGGGCAAATTGTACGTTTGTCAGGCTGCCTCTGAAGTCGACCTTCTGCTTGGCAGAGAGAGAGAGAGAGAGAGAGAGAGAGAGAGAGAGAGAGAGAGAGAGAGAGAGAGAGAGAGAGGGAGAGGGAGAGGGAGAGAGAGGGAGAGATAGAGGGAGAGAGAGAGAGAGAGAGAGAGAGAGAGAGAGAGAGGGGCGGCAGGGAAGTGTTCCCAGCATGAACCGTAAACACGGTGTTTCTTCATTGCAGCAGTGGTTCAGCAGTGGGGACCATTGGCATTAACACCGAAGACCTGCTAGGCCTGTGTTCGGGAGGACTTTTGAAAGCTCGGCAGTCTAGACGGGCAGCGAAGGGAGCAGAGTGTTGCCTTTCATTCTTCTTGCAGAGAAACGATCCGAAGGGCCAGGGTCCCTGTATTTGGTTGGGTCCCCTAAGAATTGGGTACACATTGGGTACACAGTGTTTTTCCATGCGAGGTGGTGCGGACCCAGGAGTCCTGAACCAGCACCCTAGCGTCAAGCCACTGCTTTGACTAAGGCTTCTGGGCAAAGGCTGCATGCCTGCAGGCACTGTGGATGCCGTTCCTGGACCCTGTTTTGATCTTCGTGACCAGTGTGGTCTGCCCTTGATGCGAAGGGGGCTCTGGCACGCCTCAGGCAAGGAAGTGGAAAGACCTTTCTTCTTTCTTGTATAGCACCCTTTCCCTTGAGACACGTTCCAGCATGCAAGGAAAGACTAGCGGAACGCTGTGTTTAGGCACCTTTGAGGCTACGAGGATTCTTCGTTCAACTAGGGACAATCCAACGTTTCTCCTAAGGTCCCGGCATCAAAGTTGAACGCAGCCCCACGTACGTGTAGTTTCTCAAGCACCAGAAGAGACACAAGAAGCACTGTGGTACCTTCTCAGAATAACATCTTGCGCAGGGAGATGAGCACTGTCCGAGTGACAAAGGCGTTTTAAGGCGCTAGCTAGATCTGGGTGTCCTTGAACCTGCCAAAAGACTAGCAGGGTTCGGGAGGAAACCGTTCATTTTCCAGACGGCATCTAAAGTCGAGTTTCTGCTGGGCAGCGAGAGAGGGCAGGTATGTGAACCGAGAATGAACAGTCAGCACAGAGTTTGTTACATTGCAGCTCAGGGTCAGCGCTGCGAGCCACTGGCATTACACCGAAGACTTTCCAGAACTCGGGTCGGGGCACAGTTGAAGGACTTGTCAATCTATCTATCCAACGAAGGCAACAGTTTGCGGCCTTTCCCGCTGCGTTCCAAGAGATGATCCGGAGGTACCTGGGTAGCCGAACGGTGCCCAATCGGTCAACAGGAGTCATTGAGTGCACAGTGTTCCTCCAAAGGGACACGGTGGGGCAGAGGGAGTCCTAGGAGAAGCAGTCCGGCGTTAATGCGCTCCTTTCCCTAAGGGTTCATGGAAATCGTTGGTACACGTCAAGTCGTGCGTGGAAACCCTGACATTACGTTGAGCCTGGGGGACAGGTCTGCCTTTCCCGTTATGTGAACAAGGGCTGCTGGAGGCCTCCTGTAACGAGTAGGAAACTGTCTGTTAGCCTAGGAAACCTGCCGTTCAATCAACCGGCATTACCACTGTGAAGAGGGGCACGGGCAACAAGGCTGTTTTTCGCTTAAATCTGAGGCCGCAAGTGTCCTGCTTTCTCGTTGGGAAAATAATGCTTTTCTCATTAGGCCCCTAGGTCAGACTTGACGCAGCACACGTACGTGTAGCTTCTGACCAGCGAAAAGAGACTCAAGGAGCAGCCGGGCCCTTCCCTGATAAAACTGTGGCACACCGGGAGCTGAAAGGCGTGACTGACGTAATTCCTGAGGTGAGGCCAAAAAGTGTCCTTTTATCCTACCAGAGCTCAGGCAGCGTTGCAGGGGCAACAAGTCCGTTGGTCAGGCTGCGCCTAAAGTCGACGGTCTGCTTGGCAAGCGAGGGCAGCTTCGTGTTGCCAGTGCGAACGCTAAGCAGAGGGTGTTTTCATTGCGGTCCTGGTTCAGCAGCGGGGACCGCTTGCGGTCCACCTAAGACCTGCCAGACCCGTGTTCGGGAGGACTTTTGAAAGATGGGCACTGCCACGGTGCGACAAAGAGAGCAGTGTTTTGCCTTGAATTCACTCTTCGTGCCAAGAGACGATGCGAAGGGCCTAGGTGCCTGTATGTTGGTAGGTCGCCTAAGACGGGACAAACGGTACACATGGTGTTTCCGTGAGACGTGGTGAGGACGCGGGAGTCCCAGGAGTCCTGAAAAGCCCACTAGCGTTGAGCCTCTGCTTTGAGTAGGGCTCCCTGGGAAATGCTGCACGCCTGCCTGGCATTTGTGGATGCAATTCCTGGCCCTTGCCTTCAGCTTGGCGCTCAGTGTCGTGTTCCTTTTATGTAAAGGCGGCTCTGGGATGCCCCAGGAATGGAAGTGGAAACCCACTACTGCTCTCAAGAAAATTCCACTTTCCTTCCAAAGACATTCCAGCGTGCCAGAATGGACTGGCAGAGCACTGTATTTCAGGCAGCTTTCACGCTGAACGATCCTTCTTTCCCGTTGGGAGGTACTACAGTTCTCTAAGGGTCCCAGTCTCAGAGTGGCACACAGCCCACGTGCGTAGAGTTTCTCAGGAACCAAGGGGGACCCGAGGAGGACCGTGGCACCTTCTCTGAATAATTTTGTAGCCAGGGAGTTGTGCACTGTGCGAATGGCATGAACTCTTAAAGGTGCTAGGTATCAGACTTAGGTGCTCCCTGAACCTGCCAAAAGCCTAGCAGTGTTCCGGGGGGAAACTGTCCATTTGCCAGACTGCATCAAAGGTCGAGTTACCGCTTGCCAGGAAGAGCCGGTAGGTAAGGACACCCAGAATGAACACTACGCACCGTGTCTCACGTGGCTCCTCAGCGTCAGCACTGGGAGCCCCCGGCATGCCACCTAGGACCTTCTACACCTCTGTTCAGGGGCACTTTTGAATGTCGTGGCTATCTAGCTATACAGCAAAGAGGAGACTTTGGCGCTTCTCACTCTGCCTTCAAAGAGGCGATCCGGAGGACTTTGACAGCGGAAAGGTGCTCAGGGGGCCAAGAAGAGTTTCGGTACACAGTGTTCTTCCAAGGGACGTGGTGAGGCAGCGGGGACCCTAGGAAAGGCATACTAACATCAATGCACTACTCGCCTAAGGTTTCCTGGCAAACCTCTGCACGCGTCAATTCGTGGACGGAATACCTGAACGTCACTTGGGTCGTTGTGGAACAGTAGCGTGTTCCCTTGATGTATAGAGGGCGCCAGGAGGCCTCCTGCACGGCGTAGTAAACAGAGTGTTTCTCTAGGCAAACTCCCTTTCCCCGCACACAGCCATTCTACTTGGGAAGAGAACACGAGGAACCGCACTGTCTCTCAGGACACTTTGAGGCCGCACTTTCAGCTCTCCCGCCGGGAAAATAATGCCCTTGGCTTTAGGTAACCAATATCAAAATTGAACCCAGCACATGCACTTGCAGTTTGTGACCAACAAAAAGAGACTCAAGCAGCACCCTGGACCTTCGCTGATAAGACATTGGCACCAGGGTAGTCCCGCGTGGGCTGAATGGCCTCAACGACGTAATTCCCGGGGATGGGCCAAACTGTCCTTGTGTCTTTACAAAACCCGGGGTAGCGTTCAGGGGCAAATTGTACGTTTGTCAGGCTGCCTCTGAAGTCGACCTTCTGCTTGGCAGAGAGAGAGAGAGAGAGAGAGAGAGAGAGAGAGAGAGAGGGAGAGGGTGAGGGAGAGAGAGGGAGAGTGAGAGAGAGAGAGGAGAGAGAGAGAGAGAGAGAGAGAGAGAGAGGGGCGGCAGGGAAGTGTTTCCAGCATGAACCGTAAACACGGTGTTTCTTCATTGCAGCAGTGGTTCAGCAGTGGGGACCATTGGCATTAACACCGAAGACCTGCTAGGCCTGTGTTCGGGAGGACTTTTGAAAGCTCGGCAGTCTAGACGGGCAGCGAAGGGAGCAGAGTGTTGCCTTTCATTCTTCTTGCAGAGAAACGATCCGAAGGGCCTAGGTCCCTGTATTTGGTTGGGTCCCCTAAGAATTGGGTACACATTGGGTACACAGTGTTTTTCCATGCGAGGTGGTGCGGACCCAGGAGTCCTGAACCAGCACCCTAGCGTCAAGCCACTGCTTTGACTAAGGCTTCTGGGCAAAGGCTGCATGCCTGCAGGCACTGTGGATGCCGTTCCTGGACCCTGTTTTGATCTTCGTGACCAGTGTGGTCTGCCCTTGATGCGAAGGGGGCTCTGGCACGCCTCAGGCAAGGAAGTGGAAAGACCTTTCTTCTTTCTTGTATAGCACCCTTTCCCTTGAGACACGTTCCAGCATGCAAGGAAAGACTAGCGGAACGCTGTGTTTAGGCACCTTTGAGGCTACGAGGATTCTTCGTTCAACTAGGGACAATCCAACGTTTCTCCTAAGGTCCCGGCATCAAAGTTGAACGCAGCCCCACGTACGTGTAGTTTCTCAAGCACCAGAAGAGACACAAGAAGCACTGTGGTACCTTCTCAGAATAACATCTTGCGCAGGGAGATGAGCACTGTCCGAGTGACAAAGGCGTTTTAAGGCGCTAGCTAGATCTGGGTGTCCTTGAACCTGCCAAAAGACTAGCAGGGTTCGGGAGGAAACCGTTCATTTTCCAGACGGCATCTAAAGTCGAGTTTCTGCTGGGCAGCGAGAGAGGGCAGGTATGTGAACCGAGAATGAACAGTCAGCACAGAGTTTGTTACATTGCAGCTCAGGGTCAGCGCTGCGAGCCACTGGCATTACACCGAAGACTTTCCAGAACTCGGGTCGGGGCACAGTTGAAGGACTTGTCAATCTATCTATCCAACGAAGGCAACAGTTTGCGGCCTTTCCCGCTGCGTTCCAAGAGATGATCCGGAGGTACCTGGGTAGCCGAACGGTGCCCAATCGGTCAACAGGAGTCATTGAGTGCACAGTGTTCCTCCAAAGGGACACGGTGGGGCAGAGGGAGTCCTAGGAGAAGCAGTCCGGCGTTAATGCGCTCCTTTCCCTAAGGGTTCATGGAAATCGTTGGTACACGTCAAGTCGTGCGTGGAAACCCTGACATTACGTTGAGCCTGGGGGACAGGTCTGCCTTTCCCGTTATGTGAACAAGGGCTGCTGGAGGCCTCCTGTAACGAGTAGGAAACTGTCTGTTAGCCTAGGAAACCTGCCGTTCAATCAACCGGCATTACCACTGTGAAGAGGGGCACGGGCAACAAGGCTGTTTTTCGCTTAAATCTGAGGCCGCAAGTGTCCTGCTTTCTCGTTGGGAAAATAATGCTTTTCTCATTAGGCCCCTAGGTCAGACTTGACGCAGCACACGTACGTGTAGCTTCTGACCAGCGAAAAGAGACTCAAGGAGCAGCCGGGCCCTTCCCTGATAAAACTGTGGCACACCGGGAGCTGAAAGGCGTGACTGACGTAATTCCTGAGGTGAGGCCAAAAAGTGTCCTTTTATCCTACCAGAGCTCAGGCAGCGTTGCAGGGGCAACAAGTCCGTTGGTCAGGCTGCGCCTAAAGTCGACGGTCTGCTTGGCAAGCGAGGGCAGCTTCGTGTTGCCAGTGCGAACGCTAAGCAGAGGGTGTTTTCATTGCGGTCCTGGTTCAGCAGCGGGGACCGCTTGCGGTCCACCTAAGACCTGCCAGACCCGTGTTCGGGAGGACTTTTGAAAGATGGGCACTGCCACGGTGCGACAAAGAGAGCAGTGTTTTGCCTTGAATTCACTCTTCGTGCCAAGAGACGATGCGAAGGGCCTAGGTGCCTGTATGTTGGTAGGTCGCCTAAGACGGGACAAACGGTACACATGGTGTTTCCGTGAGACGTGGTGAGGACGCGGGAGTCCCAGGAGTCCTGAAAAGCCCACTAGCGTTGAGCCTCTGCTTTGAGTAGGGCTCCCTGGGAAATGCTGCACGCCTGCCTGGCATTTGTGGATGCAATTCCTGGCCCTTGCCTTCAGCTTGGCGCTCAGTGTCGTGTTCCTTTTATGTAAAGGCGGCTCTGGGATGCCCCAGGAATGGAAGTGGAAACCCACTACTGCTCTCAAGAAAATTCCACTTTCCTTCCAAAGACATTCCAGCGTGCCAGAATGGACTGGCAGAGCACTGTATTTCAGGCAGCTTTCACGCTGAACGATCCTTCTTTCCCGTTGGGAGGTACTACAGTTCTCTAAGGGTCCCAGTCTCAGAGTGGCACACAGCCCACGTGCGTAGAGTTTCTCAGGAACCAAGGGGGACCCGAGGAGGACCGTGGCACCTTCTCTGAATAATTTTGTAGCCAGGGAGTTGTGCACTGTGCGAATGGCATGAACTCTTAAAGGTGCTAGGTATCAGACTTAGGTGCTCCCTGAACCTGCCAAAAGCCTAGCAGTGTTCCGGGGGGAAACTGTCCATTTGCCAGACTGCATCAAAGGTCGAGTTACCGCTTGCCAGGAAGAGCCGGTAGGTAAGGACACCCAGAATGAACACTACGCACCGTGTCTCACGTGGCTCCTCAGCGTCAGCACTGGGAGCCCCCGGCATGCCACCTAGGACCTTCTACACCTCTGTTCAGGGGCACTTTTGAATGTCGTGGCTATCTAGCTATACAGCAAAGAGGAGACTTTGGCGCTTCTCACTCTGCCTTCAAAGAGGCGATCCGGAGGACTTTGACAGCGGAAAGGTGCTCAGGGGGCCAAGAAGAGTTTCGGTACACAGTGTTCTTCCAAGGGACGTGGTGAGGCAGCGGGGACCCTAGGAAAGGCATACTAACATCAATGCACTACTCGCCTAAGGTTTCCTGGCAAACCTCTGCACGCGTCAATTCGTGGACGGAATACCTGAACGTCACTTGGGTCGTTGTGGAACAGTAGCGTGTTCCCTTGATGTATAGAGGGCGCCAGGAGGCCTCCTGCACGGCGTAGTAAACAGAGTGTTTCTCTAGGCAAACTCCCTTTCCCCGCACACAGCCATTCTACTTGGGAAGAGAACACGAGGAACCGCACTGTCTCTCAGGACACTTTGAGGCCGCACTTTCAGCTCTCCCGCCGGGAAAATAATGCCCTTGGCTTTAGGTAACCAATATCAAAATTGAACCCAGCACATGCACTTGCAGTTTGTGACCAACAAAAAGAGACTCAAGCAGCACCCTGGACCTTCGCTGATAAGACATTGGCACCAGGGTAGTCCCGCGTGGGCTGAATGGCCTCAACGACGTAATTCCCGGGGATGGGCCAAACTGTCCTTGTGTCTTTACAAAACCCGGGGTAGCGTTCAGGGGCAAATTGTACGTTTGTCAGGCTGCCTCTGAAGTCGACCTTCTGCTTGGCAGAGAGAGAGAGAGAGAGAGAGAGAGAGAGAGAGAGAGGGAGAGGGTGAGGGAGAGAGAGGGAGAGTGAGAGAGAGAGAGAGAGAGAGAGAGAGAGAGAGAGGGGCGGCAGGGAAGTGTTCCCAGCATGAACCGTAAACACGGTGTTTCTTCATTGCAGCAGTGGTTCAGCAGTGGGGACCATTGGCATTAACACCGAAGACCTGCTAGGCCTGTGTTCGGGAGGACTTTTGAAAGCTCGGCAGTCTAGACGGGCAGCGAAGGGAGCAGAGTGTTGCCTTTCATTCTTCTTGCAGAGAAACGATCCGAAGGGCCTAGGTCCCTGTATTTGGTTGGGTCCCCTAAGAATTGGGTACACATTGGGTACACAGTGTTTTTCCATGCGAGGTGGTGCGGACCCAGGAGTCCTGAACCAGCACCCTAGCGTCAAGCCACTGCTTTGACTAAGGCTTCTGGGCAAAGGCTGCATGCCTGCAGGCACTGTGGATGCCGTTCCTGGACCCTGTTTTGATCTTCGTGACCAGTGTGGTCTGCCCTTGATGCGAAGGGGGCTCTGGCACGCCTCAGGCAAGGAAGTGGAAAGACCTTTCTTCTTTCTTGTATAGCACCCTTTCCCTTGAGACACGTTCCAGCATGCAAGGAAAGACTAGCGGAACGCTGTGTTTAGGCACCTTTGAGGCTACGAGGATTCTTCGTTCAACTAGGGACAATCCAACGTTTCTCCTAAGGTCCCGGCATCAAAGTTGAACGCAGCCCCACGTACGTGTAGTTTCTCAAGCACCAGAAGAGACACAAGAAGCACTGTGGTACCTTCTCAGAATAACATCTTGCGCAGGGAGATGAGCACTGTCCGAGTGACAAAGGCGTTTTAAGGCGCTAGCTAGATCTGGGTGTCCTTGAACCTGCCAAAAGACTAGCAGGGTTCGGGAGGAAACCGTTCATTTTCCAGACGGCATCTAAAGTCGAGTTTCTGCTGGGCAGCGAGAGAGGGCAGGTATGTGAACCGAGAATGAACAGTCAGCACAGAGTTTGTTACATTGCAGCTCAGGGTCAGCGCTGCGAGCCACTGGCATTACACCGAAGACTTTCCAGAACTCGGGTCGGGGCACAGTTGAAGGACTTGTCAATCTATCTATCCAACGAAGGCAACAGTTTGCGGCCTTTCCCGCTGCGTTCCAAGAGATGATCCGGAGGTACCTGGGTAGCCGAACGGTGCCCAATCGGTCAACAGGAGTCATTGAGTGCACAGTGTTCCTCCAAAGGGACACGGTGGGGCAGAGGGAGTCCTAGGAGAAGCAGTCCGGCGTTAATGCGCTCCTTTCCCTAAGGGTTCATGGAAATCGTTGGTACACGTCAAGTCGTGCGTGGAAACCCTGACATTACGTTGAGCCTGGGGGACAGGTCTGCCTTTCCCGTTATGTGAACAAGGGCTGCTGGAGGCCTCCTGTAACGAGTAGGAAACTGTCTGTTAGCCTAGGAAACCTGCCGTTCAATCAACCGGCATTACCACTGTGAAGAGGGGCACGGGCAACAAGGCTGTTTTTCGCTTAAATCTGAGGCCGCAAGTGTCCTGCTTTCTCGTTGGGAAAATAATGCTTTTCTCATTAGGCCCCTAGGTCAGACTTGACGCAGCACACGTACGTGTAGCTTCTGACCAGCGAAAAGAGACTCAAGGAGCAGCCGGGCCCTTCCCTGATAAAACTGTGGCACACCGGGAGCTGAAAGGCGTGACTGACGTAATTCCTGAGGTGAGGCCAAAAAGTGTCCTTTTATCCTACCAGAGCTCAGGCAGCGTTGCAGGGGCAACAAGTCCGTTGGTCAGGCTGCGCCTAAAGTCGACGGTCTGCTTGGCAAGCGAGGGCAGCTTCGTGTTGCCAGTGCGAACGCTAAGCAGAGGGTGTTTTCATTGCGGTCCTGGTTCAGCAGCGGGGACCGCTTGCGGTCCACCTAAGACCTGCCAGACCCGTGTTCGGGAGGACTTTTGAAAGATGGGCACTGCCACGGTGCGACAAAGAGAGCAGTGTTTTGCCTTGAATTCACTCTTCGTGCCAAGAGACGATGCGAAGGGCCTAGGTGCCTGTATGTTGGTAGGTCGCCTAAGACGGGACAAACGGTACACATGGTGTTTCCGTGAGACGTGGTGAGGACGCGGGAGTCCCAGGAGTCCTGAAAAGCCCACTAGCGTTGAGCCTCTGCTTTGAGTAGGGCTCCCTGGGAAATGCTGCACGCCTGCCTGGCATTTGTGGATGCAATTCCTGGCCCTTGCCTTCAGCTTGGCGCTCAGTGTCGTGTTCCTTTTATGTAAAGGCGGCTCTGGGATGCCCCAGGAATGGAAGTGGAAACCCACTACTGCTCTCAAGAAAATTCCACTTTCCTTCCAAAGACATTCCAGCGTGCCAGAATGGACTGGCAGAGCACTGTATTTCAGGCAGCTTTCACGCTGAACGATCCTTCTTTCCCGTTGGGAGGTACTACAGTTCTCTAAGGGTCCCAGTCTCAGAGTGGCACACAGCCCACGTGCGTAGAGTTTCTCAGGAACCAAGGGGGACCCGAGGAGGACCGTGGCACCTTCTCTGAATAATTTTGTAGCCAGGGAGTTGTGCACTGTGCGAATGGCATGAACTCTTAAAGGTGCTAGGTATCAGACTTAGGTGCTCCCTGAACCTGCCAAAAGCCTAGCAGTGTTCCGGGGGGAAACTGTCCATTTGCCAGACTGCATCAAAGGTCGAGTTACCGCTTGCCAGGAAGAGCCGGTAGGTAAGGACACCCAGAATGAACACTACGCACCGTGTCTCACGTGGCTCCTCAGCGTCAGCACTGGGAGCCCCCGGCATGCCACCTAGGACCTTCTACACCTCTGTTCAGGGGCACTTTTGAATGTCGTGGCTATCTAGCTATACAGCAAAGAGGAGACTTTGGCGCTTCTCACTCTGCCTTCAAAGAGGCGATCCGGAGGACTTTGACAGCGGAAAGGTGCTCAGGGGGCCAAGAAGAGTTTCGGTACACAGTGTTCTTCCAAGGGACGTGGTGAGGCAGCGGGGACCCTAGGAAAGGCATACTAACATCAATGCACTACTCGCCTAAGGTTTCCTGGCAAACCTCTGCACGCGTCAATTCGTGGACGGAATACCTGAACGTCACTTGGGTCGTTGTGGAACAGTAGCGTGTTCCCTTGATGTATAGAGGGCGCCAGGAGGCCTCCTGCACGGCGTAGTAAACAGAGTGTTTCTCTAGGCAAACTCCCTTTCCCCGCACACAGCCATTCTACTTGGGAAGAGAACACGAGGAACCGCACTGTCTCTCAGGACACTTTGAGGCCGCACTTTCAGCTCTCCCGCCGGGAAAATAATGCCCTTGGCTTTAGGTAACCAATATCAAAATTGAACCCAGCACATGCACTTGCAGTTTGTGACCAACAAAAAGAGACTCAAGCAGCACCCTGGACCTTCGCTGATAAGACATTGGCACCAGGGTAGTCCCGCGTGGGCTGAATGGCCTCAACGACGTAATTCCCGGGGATGGGCCAAACTGTCCTTGTGTCTTTACAAAACCCGGGGTAGCGTTCAGGGGCAAATTGTACGTTTGTCAGGCTGCCTCTGAAGTCGACCTTCTGCTTGGCAGAGAGAGAGAGAGAGAGAGAGAGAGAGAGAGAGAGAGGGAGAGGGTGAGGGAGAGAGAGGGAGAGTGAGAGAGAGAGAGAGAGAGAGAGAGAGAGAGAGAGGGGCGGCAGGGAAGTGTTCCCAGCATGAACCGTAAACACGGTGTTTCTTCATTGCAGCAGTGGTTCAGCAGTGGGGACCATTGGCATTAACACCGAAGACCTGCTAGGCCTGTGTTCGGGAGGACTTTTGAAAGCTCGGCAGTCTAGACGGGCAGCGAAGGGAGCAGAGTGTTGCCTTTCATTCTTCTTGCAGAGAAACGATCCGAAGGGCCTAGGTCCCTGTATTTGGTTGGGTCCCCTAAGAATTGGGTACACATTGGGTACACAGTGTTTTTCCATGCGAGGTGGTGCGGACCCAGGAGTCCTGAACCAGCACCCTAGCGTCAAGCCACTGCTTTGACTAAGGCTTCTGGGCAAAGGCTGCATGCCTGCAGGCACTGTGGATGCCGTTCCTGGACCCTGTTTTGATCTTCGTGACCAGTGTGGTCTGCCCTTGATGCGAAGGGGGCTCTGGCACGCCTCAGGCAAGGAAGTGGAAAGACCTTTCTTCTTTCTTGTATAGCACCCTTTCCCTTGAGACACGTTCCAGCATGCAAGGAAAGACTAGCGGAACGCTGTGTTTAGGCACCTTTGAGGCTACGAGGATTCTTCGTTCAACTAGGGACAATCCAACGTTTCTCCTAAGGTCCCGGCATCAAAGTTGAACGCAGCCCCACGTACGTGTAGTTTCTCAAGCACCAGAAGAGACACAAGAAGCACTGTGGTACCTTCTCAGAATAACATCTTGCGCAGGGAGATGAGCACTGTCCGAGTGACAAAGGCGTTTTAAGGCGCTAGCTAGATCTGGGTGTCCTTGAACCTGCCAAAAGACTAGCAGGGTTCGGGAGGAAACCGTTCATTTTCCAGACGGCATCTAAAGTCGAGTTTCTGCTGGGCAGCGAGAGAGGGCAGGTATGTGAACCGAGAATGAACAGTCAGCACAGAGTTTGTTACATTGCAGCTCAGGGTCAGCGCTGCGAGCCACTGGCATTACACCGAAGACTTTCCAGAACTCGGGTCGGGGCACAGTTGAAGGACTTGTCAATCTATCTATCCAACGAAGGCAACAGTTTGCGGCCTTTCCCGCTGCGTTCCAAGAGATGATCCGGAGGTACCTGGGTAGCCGAACGGTGCCCAATCGGTCAACAGGAGTCATTGAGTGCACAGTGTTCCTCCAAAGGGACACGGTGGGGCAGAGGGAGTCCTAGGAGAAGCAGTCCGGCGTTAATGCGCTCCTTTCCCTAAGGGTTCATGGAAATCGTTGGTACACGTCAAGTCGTGCGTGGAAACCCTGACATTACGTTGAGCCTGGGGGACAGGTCTGCCTTTCCCGTTATGTGAACAAGGGCTGCTGGAGGCCTCCTGTAACGAGTAGGAAACTGTCTGTTAGCCTAGGAAACCTGCCGTTCAATCAACCGGCATTACCACTGTGAAGAGGGGCACGGGCAACAAGGCTGTTTTTCGCTTAAATCTGAGGCCGCAAGTGTCCTGCTTTCCCGTTGGGAAAATAATGCTTTTCTCATTAGGCCCCTAGGTCAGACTTGACGCAGCACACGTACGTGTAGCTTCTGACCAGCGAAAAGAGACTCAAGGAGCAGCCGGGCCCTTCCCTGATAAAACTGTGGCACACCGGGAGCTGAAAGGCGTGACCGACGTAATTCCTGAGGTGAGGCCAAAAAGTGTCCTTTTATCCTACCAGAGCTCAGGCAGCGTTGCAGGGGCAACAAGTCCGTTGGTCAGGCTGCGCCTAAAGTCGACGGTCTGCTTGGCAAGCGAGGGCAGCTTCGTGTTGCCAGTGCGAACGCTAAGCAGAGGGTGTTTTCATTGCGGTCCTGGTTCAGCAGCGGGGACCGCTTGCGGTCCACCTAAGACCTGCCAGACCCGTGTTCGGGAGGACTTTTGAAAGATGGGCACTGCCACGGTGCGACAAAGAGAGCAGTGTTTTGCCTTGAATTCACTCTTCGTGCCAAGAGACGATGCGAAGGGCCTAGGTGCCTGTATGTTGGTAGGTCGCCTAAGACGGGACAAACGGTACACATGGTGTTTCCGTGAGACGTGGTGAGGACGCGGGAGTCCCAGGAGTCCTGAAAAGCCCACTAGCGTTGAGCCTCTGCTTTGAGTAGGGCTCCCTGGGAAATGCTGCACGCCTGCCTGGCATTTGTGGATGCAATTCCTGGCCCTTGCCTTCAGCTTGGCGCTCAGTGTCGTGTTCCTTTTATGTAAAGGCGGCTCTGGGATGCCCCAGGAATGGAAGTGGAAACCCACTACTGCTCTCAAGAAAATTCCACTTTCCTTCCAAAGACATTCCAGCGTGCCAGAATGGACTGGCAGAGCACTGTATTTCAGGCAGCTTTCACGCTGAACGATCCTTCTTTCCCGTTGGGAGGTACTACAGTTCTCTAAGGGTCCCAGTCTCAGAGTGGCACACAGCCCACGTGCGTAGAGTTTCTCAGGAACCAAGGGGGACCCGAGGAGGACCGTGGCACCTTCTCTGAATAATTTTGTAGCCAGGGAGTTGTGCACTGTGCGAATGGCATGAACTCTTAAAGGTGCTAGGTATCAGACTTAGGTGCTCCCTGAACCTGCCAAAAGCCTAGCAGTGTTCCGGGGGGAAACTGTCCATTTGCCAGACTGCATCAAAGGTCGAGTTACCGCTTGCCAGGAAGAGCCGGTAGGTAAGGACACCCAGAATGAACACTACGCACCGTGTCTCACGTGGCTCCTCAGCGTCAGCACTGGGAGCCCCCGGCATGCCACCTAGGACCTTCTACACCTCTGTTCAGGGGCACTTTTGAATGTCGTGGCTATCTAGCTATACAGCAAAGAGGAGACTTTGTCGCTTCTCACTCTGCCTTCAAAGAGGCGATCCGGAGGACTTTGACAGCGGAAAGGTGCTCAGGGGGCCAAGAAGAGTTTCGGTACACAGTGTTCTTCCAAGGGACGTGGTGAGGCAGCGGGGACCCTAGGAAAGGCATACTAACATCAATGCACTACTCGCCTAAGGTTTCCTGGCAAACCTCTGCACGCGTCAATTCGTGGACGGAATACCTGAACGTCACTTGGGTCGTTGTGGAACAGTAGCGTGTTCCCTTGATGTACAGAGGGCGCCGGGAGGCCTCCTGCACGGCGTAGTAAACAGAGTGTTTCTCTAGGCAAACTCCCTTTCCCCGCACACAGCCATTCTACTTGGGAAGAGAACACGAGGAACCGCACTGTCTCTCAGGACACTTTGAGGCCGCACTTTCAGCTCTCCCGCCGGGAAAATAATGCCCTTGGCTTTAGGTAACCAATATCAAAATTGAACCCAGCACATGCACTTGCAGTTTGTGACCAACAAAAAGAGACTCAAGCAGCACCCTGGACCTTCGCTGATAAGACTTTGGCACCAGGGTAGTCCCACGTGGGCTGAATGGCCTCAACGACGTAATTCCCGGGGATGGGCCAAACTGTCCTTGTGTCTTTACAAAACCCGGGGTAACGTTCAGGGGCAAATTGTACGTTTGTCAGGCTGCCTCTGAAGTCGACCTTCTGCTTGGCAGAGAGAGAGAGAGAGAGAGAGAGAGAGAGAGAGAGAGAGAGAGAGAGAGAGAGAGAGAGAGAGAGGGAGAGGGAGAGGGAGAGAGAGGGAGAGATAGAGGGAGAGAGAGAGAGAGAGAGAGAGAGAGAGAGAGAGAGGGGCGGCAGGGAAGTGTTCCCAGCATGAACCGTAAACACGGTGTTTCTTCATTGCAGCAGTGGTTCAGCAGTGGGGACCATTGGCATTAACACCGAAGACCTGCTAGGCCTGTGTTCGGGAGGACTTTTGAAAGCTCGGCAGTCTAGACGGGCAGCGAAGGGAGCAGAGTGTTGCCTTTCATTCTTCTTGCAGAGAAACGATCCGAAGGGCCAGGGTCCCTGTATTTGGTTGGGTCCCCTAAGAATTGGGTACACATTGGGTACACAGTGTTTTTCCATGCGAGGTGGTGCGGACCCAGGAGTCCTGAACCAGCACCCTAGCGTCAAGCCACTGCTTTGACTAAGGCTTCTGGGCAAAGGCTGCATGCCTGCAGGCACTGTGGATGCCGTTCCTGGACCCTGTTTTGATCTTCGTGACCAGTGTGGTCTGCCCTTGATGCGAAGGGGGCTCTGGCACGCCTCAGGCAAGGAAGTGGAAAGACCTTTCTTCTTTCTTGTATAGCACCCTTTCCCTTGAGACACGTTCCAGCATGCAAGGAAAGACTAGCGGAACGCTGTGTTTAGGCACCTTTGAGGCTACGAGGATTCTTCGTTCAACTAGGGACAATCCAACGTTTCTCCTAAGGTCCCGGCATCAAAGTTGAACGCAGCCCCACGTACGTGTAGTTTCTCAAGCACCAGAAGAGACACAAGAAGCACTGTGGTACCTTCTCAGAATAACATCTTGCGCAGGGAGATGAGCACTGTCCGAGTGACAAAGGCGTTTTAAGGCGCTAGCTAGATCTGGGTGTCCTTGAACCTGCCAAAAGACTAGCAGGGTTCGGGAGGAAACCGTTCATTTTCCAGACGGCATCTAAAGTCGAGTTTCTGCTGGGCAGCGAGAGAGGGCAGGTATGTGAACCGAGAATGAACAGTCAGCACAGAGTTTGTTACATTGCAGCTCAGGGTCAGCGCTGCGAGCCACTGGCATTACACCGAAGACTTTCCAGAGCTCGGGTCGGGGCACAGTTGAAGGACTTGTCAAACTATCCAACGAAGGCAACAGTTTGCGGCCTTTCCCGCTGCGTTCCAAGAGATGATCCGGAGGTACCTGGGTAGCCGAACGGTGCCCAATCGGTCAACAGGAGTCATTGAGTGCACAGTGTTCCTCCAAAGGGACACGGTGGGGCAGAGGGAGTCCTAGGAGAAGCAGTCCGGCGTTAATGCGCTCCTTTCCCTAAGGGTTCATGGAAATCGTTGGTACACGTCAAGTCGTGCGTGGAAACCCTGACATTACGTTGAGCCTGGGGGACAGGTCTGCCTTTCCCGTTATGTGAACAAGGGCTGCTGGAGGCCTCCTGTAACGAGTAGGAAACTGTCTGTTAGCCTAGGAAACCTGCCGTTCAATCAACCGGCATTACCACTGTGAAGAGGGGCACGGGCAACAAGGCTGTTTTTCGCTTAAATCTGAGGCCGCAAGTGTCCTGCTTTCCCGTTGGGAAAATAATGCTTTTCTCATTAGGCCCCTAGGTCAGACTTGACGCAGCACACGTACGTGTAGCTTCTGACCAGCGAAAAGAGACTCAAGGAGCAGCCGGGCCCTTCCCTGATAAAACTGTGGCACACCGGGAGCTGAAAGGCGTGACCGACGTAATTCCTGAGGTGAGGCCAAAAAGTGTCCTTTTATCCTACCAGAGCTCAGGCAGCGTTGCAGGGGCAACAAGTCCGTTGGTCAGGCTGCGCCTAAAGTCGACGGTCTGCTTGGCAAGCGAGGGCAGCTTCGTGTTGCCAGTGCGAACGCTAAGCAGAGGGTGTTTTCATTGCGGTCCTGGTTCAGCAGCGGGGACCGCTTGCGGTCCACCTAAGACCTGCCAGACCCGTGTTCGGGAGGACTTTTGAAAGATGGGCACTGCCACGGTGCGACAAAGAGAGCAGTGTTTTGCCTTGAATTCACTCTTCGTGCCAAGAGACGATGCGAAGGGCCTAGGTGCCTGTATGTTGGTAGGTCGCCTAAGACGGGACAAACGGTACACATGGTGTTTCCGTGAGACGTGGTGAGGACGCGGGAGTCCCAGGAGTCCTGAAAAGCCCACTAGCGTTGAGCCTCTGCTTTGAGTAGGGCTCCCTGGGAAATGCTGCACGCCTGCCTGGCATTTGTGGATGCAATTCCTGGCCCTTGCCTTCAGCTTGGCGCTCAGTGTCGTGTTCCTTTTATGTAAAGGCGGCTCTGGGATGCCCCAGGAATGGAAGTGGAAACCCACTACTGCTCTCAAGAAAATTCCACTTTCCTTCCAAAGACATTCCAGCGTGCCAGAATGGACTGGCAGAGCACTGTATTTCAGGCAGCTTTCACGCTGAACGATCCTTCTTTCCCGTTGGGAGGTACTACAGTTCTCTAAGGGTCCCAGTCTCAGAGTGGCACACAGCCCACGTGCGTAGAGTTTCTCAGGAACCAAGGGGGACCCGAGGAGGACCGTGGCACCTTCTCTGAATAATTTTGTAGCCAGGGAGTTGTGCACTGTGCGAATGGCATGAACTCTTAAAGGTGCTAGGTATCAGACTTAGGTGCTCCCTGAACCTGCCAAAAGCCAAGCAGTGTTCCGGGGGGAAACTGTCCATTTGCCAGACTGCATCAAAGGTCGAGTTACCGCTTGCCAGGAAGAGCCGGTAGGTAAGGACACCCAGAATGAACACTACGCACCGTGTCTCACGTGGCTCCTCAGCGTCAGCACTGGGAGCCCCCGGCATGCCACCTAGGACCTTCTACACCTCTGTTCAGGGGCACTTTTGAATGTCGTGGCTATCTAGCTATACAGCAAAGAGGAGACTTTGTCGCTTCTCACTCTGCCTTCAAAGAGGCGATCCGGAGGACTTTGACAGCGGAAAGGTGCTCAGGGGGCCAAGAAGAGTTTCGGTACACAGTGTTCTTCCAAGGGACGTGGTGAGGCAGCGGGGACCCTAGGAAAGGCATACTAACATCAATGCACTACTCGCCTAAGGTTTCCTGGCAAACCTCTGCACGCGTCAATTCGTGGACGGAATACCTGAACGTCACTTGGGTCGTTGTGGAACAGTAGCGTGTTCCCTTGATGTACAGAGGGCGCCGGGAGGCCTCCTGCACGGCGTAGTAAACAGAGTGTTTCTCTAGGCAAACTCCCTTTCCCCGCACACAGCCATTCTACTTGGGAAGAGAACACGAGGAACCGCACTGTCTCTCAGGACACTTTGAGGCCGCACTTTCAGCTCTCCCGCCGGGAAAATAATGCCCTTGGCTTTAGGTAACCAATATCAAAATTGAACCCAGCACATGCACTTGCAGTTTGTGACCAACAAAAAGAGACTCAAGCAGCACCCTGGACCTTCGCTGATAAGACTTTGGCACCAGGGTAGTCCCACGTGGGCTGAATGGCCTCAACGACGTAATTCCCGGGGATGGGCCAAACTGTCCTTGTGTCTTTACAAAACCCGGGGTAACGTTCAGGGGCAAATTGTACGTTTGTCAGGCTGCCTCTGAAGTCGACCTTCTGCTTGGCAGAGAGAGAGAGAGAGAGAGAGGGAGAGGGAGAGGGAGAGAGAGGGAGAGATAGAGGGAGAGAGAGAGAGAGAGAGAGAGAGAGAGAGAGAGAGAGGGGCGGCAGGGAAGTGTTCCCAGCATGAACCGTAAACACGGTGTTTCTTCATTGCAGCAGTGGTTCAGCAGTGGGGACCATTGGCATTAACACCGAAGACCTGCTAGGCCTGTGTTCGGGAGGACTTTTGAAAGCTCGGCAGTCTAGACGGGCAGCGAAGGGAGCAGAGTGTTGCCTTTCATTCTTCTTGCAGAGAAACGATCCGAAGGGCCTAGGTCCCTGTATTTGGTTGGGTCCCCTAAGAATTGGGTACACATTGGGTACACAGTGTTTTTCCATGCGAGGTGGTGCGGACCCAGGAGTCCTGAACCAGCACCCTAGCGTCAAGCCACTGCTTTGACTAAGGCTTCTGGGCAAAGGCTGCATGCCTGCAGGCACTGTGGATGCCGTTCCTGGACCCTGTTTTGATCTTCGTGACCAGTGTGGTCTGCCCTTGATGCGAAGGGGGCTCTGGCACGCCTCAGGCAAGGAAGTGGAAAGCCCTTTCTTCTTTCTTGTATAGCACCCTTTCCCTTGAGACACGTTCCAGCATGCAAGGAAAGACTAGCGGAACGCTGTGTTTAGGCACCTTTGAGGCTACGAGGATTCTTCGTTCAACTAGGGACAATCCAACGTTTCTCCTAAGGTCCCGGCATCAAAGTTGAACGCAGCCCCACGTACGTGTAGTTTCTCAAGCACCAGAAGAGACACAAGAAGCACTGTGGTACCTTCTCAGAATAACATCTTGCGCAGGGAGATGAGCACTGTCCGAGTGACAAAGGCGTTTTAAGGCGCTAGCTAGATCTGGGTGTCCTTGAACCTGCCAAAAGACTAGCAGGGTTCGGGAGGAAACCGTTCATTTTCCAGACGGCATCTAAAGTCGAGTTTCTGCTGGGCAGCGAGAGAGGGCAGGTATGTGAACCGAGAATGAACAGTCAGCACAGAGTTTGTTACATTGCAGCTCAGGGTCAGCGCTGCGAGCCACTGGCATTACACCGAAGACTTTCCAGAGCTCGGGTCGGGGCACAGTTGAAGGACTTGTCAAACTATCCAACGAAGGCAACAGTTTGCGGCCTTTCCCGCTGCGTTCCAAGAGATGATCCGGAGGTACCTGGGTAGCCGAACGGTGCCCAATCGGTCAACAGGAGTCATTGAGTGCACAGTGTTCCTCCAAAGGGACACGGTGGGGCAGAGGGAGTCCTAGGAGAAGCAGTCCGGCGTTAATGCGCTCCTTTCCCTAAGGGTTCATGGAAATCGTTGGTACACGTCAAGTCGTGCGTGGAAACCCTGACATTACGTTGAGCCTGGGGGACAGGTCTGCCTTTCCCGTTATGTGAACAAGGGCTGCTGGAGGCCTCCTGTAACGAGTAGGAAACTGTCTGTTAGCCTAGGAAACCTGCCGTTCAATCAACCGGCATTACCACTGTGAAGAGGGGCACGGGCAACAAGGCTGTTTTTCGCTTAAATCTGAGGCCGCAAGTGTCCTGCTTTCCCGTTGGGAAAATAATGCTTTTCTCATTAGGCCCCTAGGTCAGACTTGACGCAGCACACGTACGTGTAGCTTCTGACCAGCGAAAAGAGACTCAAGGAGCAGCCGGGCCCTTCCCTGATAAAACTGTGGCACACCGGGAGCTGAAAGGCGTGACCGACGTAATTCCTGAGGTGAGGCCAAAAAGTGTCCTTTTATCCTACCAGAGCTCAGGCAGCGTTGCAGGGGCAACAAGTCCGTTGGTCAGGCTGCGCCTAAAGTCGACGGTCTGCTTGGCAAGCGAGGGCAGCTTCGTGTTGCCAGTGCGAACGCTAAGCAGAGGGTGTTTTCATTGCGGTCCTGGTTCAGCAGCGGGGACCGCTTGCGGTCCACCTAAGACCTGCCAGACCCGTGTTCGGGAGGACTTTTGAAAGATGGGCACTGCCACGGTGCGACAAAGAGAGCAGTGTTTTGCCTTGAATTCACTCTTCGTGCCAAGAGACGATGCGAAGGGCCTAGGTGCCTGTATGTTGGTAGGTCGCCTAAGACGGGACAAACGGTACACATGGTGTTTCCGTGAGACGTGGTGAGGACGCGGGAGTCCCAGGAGTCCTGAAAAGCCCACTAGCGTTGAGCCTCTGCTTTGAGTAGGGCTCCCTGGGAAATGCTGCACGCCTGCCTGGCATTTGTGGATGCAATTCCTGGCCCTTGCCTTCAGCTTGGCGCTCAGTGTCGTGTTCCTTTTATGTAAAGGCGGCTCTGGGATGCCCCAGGAATGGAAGTGGAAACCCACTACTGCTCTCAAGAAAATTCCACTTTCCTTCCAAAGACATTCCAGCGTGCCAGAATGGACTGGCAGAGCACTGTATTTCAGGCAGCTTTCACGCTGAACGATCCTTCTTTCCCGTTGGGAGGTACTACAGTTCTCTAAGGGTCCCAGTCTCAGAGTGGCACACAGCCCACGTGCGTAGAGTTTCTCAGGAACCAAGGGGGACCCGAGGAGGACCGTGGCACCTTCTCTGAATAATTTTGTAGCCAGGGAGTTGTGCACTGTGCGAATGGCATGAACTCTTAAAGGTGCTAGGTATCAGACTTAGGTGCTCCCTGAACCTGCCAAAAGCCAAGCAGTGTTCCGGGGGGAAACTGTCCATTTGCCAGACTGCATCAAAGGTCGAGTTACCGCTTGCCAGGAAGAGCCGGTAGGTAAGGACACCCAGAATGAACACTACGCACCGTGTCTCACGTGGCTCCTCAGCGTCAGCACTGGGAGCCCCCGGCATGCCACCTAGGACCTTCTACACCTCTGTTCAGGGGCACTTTTGAATGTCGTGGCTATCTAGCTATACAGCAAAGAGGAGACTTTGTCGCTTCTCACTCTGCCTTCAAAGAGGCGATCCGGAGGACTTTGACAGCGGAAAGGTGCTCAGGGGGCCAAGAAGAGTTTCGGTACACAGTGTTCTTCCAAGGGACGTGGTGAGGCAGCGGGGACCCTAGGAAAGGCATACTAACATCAATGCACTACTCGCCTAAGGTTTCCTGGCAAACCTCTGCACGCGTCAATTCGTGGACGGAATACCTGAACGTCACTTGGGTCGTTGTGGAACAGTAGCGTGTTCCCTTGATGTATAGAGGGCGCCGGGAGGCCTCCTGCACGGCGTAGTAAACAGAGTGTTTCTCTAGGCAAACTCCCTTTCCCCGCACACAGCCATTCTACTTGGGAAGAGAACACGAGGAACCGCACTGTCTCTCAGGACACTTTGAGGCCGCACTTTCAGCTCTCCCGCCGGGAAAATAATGCCCTTGGCTTTAGGTAACCAATATCAAAATTGAACCCAGCACATGCACTTGCAGTTTGTGACCAACAAAAAGAGACTCAAGCAGCACCCTGGACCTTCGCTGATAAGACTTTGGCACCAGGGTAGTCCCACGTGGGCTGAATGGCCTCAACGACGTAATTCCCGGGGATGGGCCAAACTGTCCTTGTGTCTTTACAAAACCCGGGGTAACGTTCAGGGGCAAATTGTACGTTTGTCAGGCTGCCTCTGAAGTCGACCTTCTGCTTGGCAGAGAGAGAGAGAGAGAGAGAGGGAGAGGGAGAGGGAGAGAGAGGGAGAGATAGAGGGAGAGAGAGAGAGAGAGAGAGAGAGAGAGAGAGAGAGAGAGGGGCGGCAGGGAAGTGTTCCCAGCATGAACCGTAAACACGGTGTTTCTTCATTGCAGCAGTGGTTCAGCAGTGGGGACCATTGGCATTAACACCGAAGACCTGCTAGGCCTGTGTTCGGGAGGACTTTTGAAAGCTCGGCAGTCTAGACGGGCAGCGAAGGGAGCAGAGTGTTGCCTTTCATTCTTCTTGCAGAGAAACGATCCGAAGGGCCTAGGTCCCTGTATTTGGTTGGGTCCCCTAAGAATTGGGTACACATTGGGTACACAGTGTTTTTCCATGCGAGGTGGTGCGGACCCAGGAGTCCTGAACCAGCACCCTAGCGTCAAGCCACTGCTTTGACTAAGGCTTCTGGGCAAAGGCTGCATGCCTGCAGGCACTGTGGATGCCGTTCCTGGACCCTGTTTTGATCTTCGTGACCAGTGTGGTCTGCCCTTGATGCGAAGGGGGCTCTGGCACGCCTCAGGCAAGGAAGTGGAAAGCCCTTTCTTCTTTCTTGTATAGCACCCTTTCCCTTGAGACACGTTCCAGCATGCAAGGAAAGACTAGCGGAACGCTGTGTTTAGGCACCTTTGAGGCTACGAGGATTCTTCGTTCAACTAGGGACAATCCAACGTTTCTCCTAAGGTCCCGGCATCAAAGTTGAACGCAGCCCCACGTACGTGTAGTTTCTCAAGCACCAGAAGAGACACAAGAAGCACTGTGGTACCTTCTCAGAATAACATCTTGCGCAGGGAGATGAGCACTGTCCGAGTGACAAAGGCGTTTTAAGGCGCTAGCTAGATCTGGGTGTCCTTGAACCTGCCAAAAGACTAGCAGGGTTCGGGAGGAAACCGTTCATTTTCCAGACGGCATCTAAAGTCGAGTTTCTGCTGGGCAGCGAGAGAGGGCAGGTATGTGAACCGAGAATGAACAGTCAGCACAGAGTTTGTTACATTGCAGCTCAGGGTCAGCGCTGCGAGCCACTGGCATTACACCGAAGACTTTCCAGAGCTCGGGTCGGGGCACAGTTGAAGGACTTGTCAAACTATCCAACGAAGGCAACAGTTTGCGGCCTTTCCCGCTGCGTTCCAAGAGATGATCCGGAGGTACCTGGGTAGCCGAACGGTGCCCAATCGGTCAACAGGAGTCATTGAGTGCACAGTGTTCCTCCAAAGGGACACGGTGGGGCAGAGGGAGTCCTAGGAGAAGCAGTCCAGCGTTAATGCGCTCCTTTCCCTAAGGGTTCATGGAAATCGTTGGTACACGTCAAGTCGTGCGTGGAAACCCTGACATTACGTTGAGCCTGGGGGACAGGTCTGCCTTTCCCGTTATGTGAAC